>NC_140585.1:516188179-518588179 GCF_964204655.1 Triturus cristatus | reverse complement strand
CACGCTGGTGTCTTCCTTTCTGTCTGGAAGAATACAATCGGTAGCCTTGGTCAGCTACGATTCTCCTTCCTATGTCCTTCCATGTGGGGTCCCACAGGGCTCGTCCTTGAGTCCCACTCTTTTTAATATTTATGTATCTGAATTAGCGACACTGATTAGATCTTTCGGACTGGCATTGACATCATATGTAGATGATATACAAATTGTCTTGTTGGTTTATAAAAATACTCTTCCACCGATGCAAAAATTTAAGCATTGCATGCTGGCCGTCATATCCTGGATGAGCTCTCATTGTCTTAGATAGAATTCAGATAACTGAAATAGTCATTTTTGGCAATTTTTCGCCTGGCTGATTACAGAGTTGGTGGCCAGATAAACTGGGGACGGTACCCATCCCAGTCGCCAAAGCAAAGAACCTTGGCGTGATTCTTGAGAATAAATTGAACTTTGAGAAACAGGTCAACGCCGTCTCCTCTGCTAGCTTTTTTCTTCTTAAGGTAATCAAGAAAATACTACCTTTTATCCCTGTGAACAACAAGATAACCGTGATCACTTCACTGATTCTTGCCAAACTAGACTACTGCAATAGGCTCTATCTTGGTATGCCTGAGAAGCAACTTAATTAGTTGCAAATGATCCAGAATGTGGTTGCTAGGCTCTTGTTAGGAATTCCCACGTTTCACTCAGTTGGAAAACACCTGCAAAAGCTGAATTGGCTCCCAATTAAGAGCTGCATCATCTTTTAGGTCCTTTGCATTACCTATACGGCACTTCATGATACTGGTCTTCAGTTCCTAACACGCCTATTACACTGGTATACCCCTAAAAGACATCTTCGCTCAGATGGAACTAAATTGATAGCAACTCCGAGATTTTCTTAAACCAGCTAGGGTGGCAGAAGCTTTAGGGTGGTAGCCACTAAACTTTGGAATGATCTTCCCTTTTCATTAGAACACTTCCGACCTTGTCTGCTTTCAGGAAGGCCAAGAAAACTTGACTGTTTCATAAATAGAGACCCTTTCCTTACATGAACTTGCCTACTCTGGACCAACAGCGCCAAGACACCTCTGGGTATTCTCGCGCTTAATAAATGTATTGCCATAACATAGCATTCCTAAGATCCTCAACTACAGTGACTGCAATCACATCCTCCATGAGGCCCGATGCAGTGGCGATCCAGTCTTCAAGAATCACACCATCCTATCTTTCCCGATTACACACGTATGGTTCAGCAACTCAGAATGTGTTTCGGCGGCATTGGGCAATGAACTTGAAATACAAGCTGCTATACCCCGCCATACTCCGAGTAATCCACCATGACAAAGCCCATTAATTCACTACCCCTAAAGCAGCCTGGGACTGGTTGGAGGTGAGAGGTGACAAACTGATATCGGCCCCTAGGAGCTCTGGCCACCGAAATAAACAATCCTCCCGGTCCACCTAAAGAGTAGTGGTGCAACAAGATGGCTCCTTGGAGCTTGAACATAACAGTTCGGACAGCGAGGGAGGCCGGGCAACCCAAGTAAGCCTGCTGGCCGAGCGCAAAGAGGCCAGAGCGCTGGTGGAGGTGATGACTGCTGCTAGTTCCGAAGTCAGTACCGGGGACATAGTGAAGGATACCCCTCAAACCTCCAATACTTGAACATGCCACATGGATCTGATGTCGCCTGAAACTTGACTGAAGCCACACAGCACCCCGAATAGGTCGGCTGACTGTGGTAATCCTGAGGAACTGTAAATAAACCGACTCTCCTCAGGAGGTTCACCAGATGTCCACCAAGAACACTAACTGTGGACTTGAACTGTCTTATGGCATCCTGGCAGATCGGCTCGACTGCTGGGATTGGCGGGCCACCCCTCCTCTTTTCCCTTCTTCTCTTTACTCCTCCAAGCCTACTTCAGCCTCCGTACAGCTTTACACTACAGACTCCCGGCCCTGACCCCACTCCCCAACTACCTCTTGTCGACTCTTTTATCTTCCCCTTTCTCTTTTAACCCACTTTCTTTGCATGTTACCTCCTCCTTCCTCTCCTCTCCCTAATTCTTCCTCTCCTCCTCGAAGTTTTAAGTTCTGTATGGACATTGTGCCTTTTTCTTTCCCCTTCTCTCTATTCTGGTTAATTGAGAATTGCAGGATGTTTGTTTTGTGAATGTGAGTGATTGAGTGAATGTAGTAGCGGCGGCGGCGGCACGGGAACTCTGGCTACTCTCCTCGGTTCCTCTGCATCCTGGTGCAGAAATAGGCACAGCGTGAGTGAGGTGTGATTGATTGTGAAAGGGTGTGGTTAGCGCAATTTTATAGAGTTAATTGTTATATCACTCATTTGGTAGGCTATATGCCAGATTAGTTTTGATCTTTAAGTGGGTATTGCAATGCTAGGGCCGGATTGGGAAGGCATGGTTGATTTATCATGTGTTTACCTGGTGGGTAAGAGTTCAGTTACTTGTTTTTAATGCGACGACCGCTCTGGCGCAGAGGCTGTGACAGTCCCAGTTTAACCACGTAGCCTAGAGATGATCAGTTTTAATATCGTCACTTGGAATGTACGGGGGCTTAGCACATTTGTTAAAAGGTATAGGACACAAACATATCTCCGTAGGCAGCAGACCCACATAGTCGTGTTGCAGGAAACACACCTAACCAATAATGAGGCCCAAAAACTACACAGAAAGTGGAGGGGCCATATGTTCTATGCAACATACTTTAACTACGCCCAGGGGGTGGCAATCTGGATAGCCCCACAAACTCCATTTCGGGTTCTGAGCTATACCACAGACATAGAGGGGAGGTACATACTGGTTCACGGAGTGCTGGACGGCACAGAAGTTTGCCTTCTGAATATCTATGCTCCAAATACAGATGACGGCGTTTTTTACCTAGGCCTTGAAGAATTAGTAATGTCCCATGCAGGCATACGTCTCCGGTGGGCTGGCGATTTTAATTGTGTTTTAGAGGGGTCGATAGATAGACTCCCCCCAAAACAGCACACAAAACCCAACAAGGTAGAAGCCCTTTGGGGGCTGATAAGGTGGCTGGGATGTGTGGACTGGTGGAGGACGGTACACCAGATGAAGAGTAATTACAGATGCTTTGCCCCGACCCATGTGGTCTATAGCCACCTCGATCGCTTTTTGCTTTCCGGGGAGGCAGCCGAACATGCTCAGAGCATATGTATACTTGGGAGATTCCTATCGGATCATGCCCCAGTAATCCTACAGAGGGGCGCCAGGAGTGGTAGGCCCGCGGTCCCACTCTGGTGGCTCCAGCCCAGAGTACTGAAAGACGGGATATTACGCACAGAGCTCGGTATTTCAATCACTAACTTCTTCAACAATAACTGGTTGTCTATAGACGCCAGGGGCACGGAGTTGGACACATTAAATGTGGTGCTGGGGGGAGAATGTTTGTCGCTGCTGAGAATGACTTGATCACTTTACAGAGTGCGAGCCCTGGTTCAGGAACTGTAGATGAGGAATGGCTGAGAGCTCACCGTCAAGTGGGAGAAATATGGGACAGGCTGGACTACCTGGTAAGGCAAGAATACCAACAGCTCCTACATAAAGAAGGTGATAAAACTGGGAAGCTGTTAGTCTGGCTCCTCAAGAGAGAGTGCCCACCCCCTACCATACTATCAATTAGCCAGTTGGACGGGTCCCTTACACACACACAGTCCGCCATAAACTTGCACACCTGGCAGACGTATGCGGCAGGGGCCGGGCGACCGAAGGGGCTGTCACAGCGCTGTTTCTGGACGGAATACCACTACCGCGACTCACTGAGGAGCAGGGCAAGATGCTGGGGATGGAGATCGGCCTCGAAGACCTCCAGGAGGCAGTGCGAGACATGGCAGGCAGTAAGGTCCCTGGGCCCGGTTGACTCCCAGTAGAATATTATCGGGCGTTAGCAGAACACCTGCTCCCAAGGCTGTTGGAGACCCTGCACAAGGCAAAGCAGACAGGTATGCTTCCGAAGTCCATGAGATAAGCCCAATTAGTAATGCTACTCAAGCCGGGCAGGGACCCTAATTTGCCGAGCTCCTATCGCCCCCTTTCCATGCTTGGAGTGGACACCAAAATCCTGGCATCAAGGCTGAACATAGTAGTAACCCAACTAGTGCATGATGACCAATGCGGATTCATGCCAGGCCGGGGCACACACATGAATCTGCGTAGACTTGTGCATGTACTACATTCCGTTGCAGGTTTGGGCTTGGAGATACCAGCCGCGGTGAACTCCTTAAACATATAAAAATCCTTTGACACCTTGCAATGGGACTACTTATGAGAAGTACTACTTAGACTGGGACTAGGCCCGGATTTTGTGGCATGTACCAGCGCCCCACGGCCAGAGTGCGCAATGGAGGGCTGGTTTCTACCTTAATCACCATTGAACGGGGCACAAGGACGGGTTGCCCCATTTCCCTGCTCCTCAATGGCGACTCTTGCAACTCGTCTGCGGAGAGACATGGAACACTGGGGCCTAGTGGTGAGGGGGCGGACGCATGTCGTGTCTCTCTAGGCGGACGACGCATTGATATACATGCACCGCGCTGCAGAGGACACCCTGGACCTTCTGACTGTGTTCGATGACTTCGGAAAGGTGTCCGGGCTGATAATAACCCCAAAAACTCAGTTGCATTTCCACTGGCAGGTCTGGTGGGCGGGATGTGGCTGAACACCCACCGCTGGCACTCACTTGGAAGAGTGACCATTTTCGCTATTTAGGTATGCAAGATAGCCCACTCGACTGAAGCCCAATATGCCTTGAATATGGGGAAAACACTTGAAGGTTTGAAAGAGTCAATCTTTTTCTGGAACCGAGTACCGTTGTCGGCCATGGGATGGGTGGCACTGGCAAAGATGGTGCTTCTTCCCCGTTGCCTATATACACTGCAAAACCCATTCTGCCGTATTCCGAATCACACCTTCACCACTCTGAACAGCCTCCTGGTCTTACTGGTTTGGGCCGGTAAACGCAGCAGAGTCAAACTCGATCTCCTAAAGCTGGACATGGAGCAGGGTGTCCTAGGGCACCCGGATTTACGCCTCTATTATATCGCAAGTCTTCTCCAGTATGCGGCGCACTGGTGCGCCAACGGCCCAAACACTGAAAAAAGCTACTCGCTGGCTGGTGCCCTGAAGCAGACCTCCCTAGACACCCAATGATGGGTTCGAGAACCTCTCCAGACTGCCCATTCGTGATCAAACAGGTCACCTGGCCTGGGAGCGAGCGGTCACCTTTGTGTTGCAGAGGGCCCCTTATGCATGCGCTCCCCCCTTAAGTGGCTTCCCGGTTTCCGCCATATACAATCGGTAATGGATGTGGCCTGTTGGTATGAAGGCGGCGGCACTTCGGCGGGGGACCTTTACCTCAACTACTCCTTCCTGTACTTTGAGGCTGCAAAAGAACACTATAGAGTCCCGGAAGGCCACTTTCTCCAGTATGCGAAGATAACTTGCACGATCCGTGAAATCTCGACTACGTTCCTGAATGAGCCAGAGGAATTGAGCACTTTGTGTACCATCCTAGATCCAGGCTCCTTCCGAAGATTAATATCTTGGCTATACAAGGCCCTGACAGCAGATTGTACAATTGATTTAACAGAGACTCGGGACAGGTTGGAGGAGGATCTACCTGTGCCATTAACGGAAACGTGCATTCGCACAGGTCCAAGACATCTCGAGCAATGCCCAATTTAAGCTTACACAGTTCATCTATCTCCCCCACACCTACCTGACTCCTCTGTCTAAGTTAGACCCATTGCACTCACCTAAGTGCCTGAGATGCAGTGCCTCCCCAGCTCACTTTGTTCATGTGACCTGGGATTGTCCCATGATGCGTTCTTACTAGAGCACAGTGTTGGATACTTTGTGGAGGGCAGCAAAGCTCCCAATTGAGCCATCACCTAAACACTGTCTGCTGGGAGTGCTGCCGATCCCCAGGGCCACAACCCGCATGCAACATAAATTCAACATGCTGGGGTTGGTGTTGGCGAAACACTGCATAGCTATCCACTGGAAGCTAGCCATAGCCCCCCTCCCGGAGAAATGGAGGGCGGACCTCTGCGAATGGGGGGTAGCGGAAGAAGGCCATCTGCGCGTGGTACGCACGAACAAGAACACTGACAGAGATCTAGAGACTTGGGGAATTATGCTGGAGAGTACTCAGGGGATAGACCACACTGGAGGGAGCAACACTGATCGCCCATGGCACTGGACCCTGACACCCACAAGGAGTGACTCACCGGTGGGCTCTTCCCTCCCCCATAGGTCCAAAATGAACACAACTCCAGGCCCTTTCTTCACAGAGGTAACATTCCCTGGCCCACGACATGCACCCGGATGTCGGCCACCAGCTAGCTTACATTCCACTGCCTCGTAGACCCTATAGATTAACTATGCCTTTTTCACTAATCTACTTTTCACTTATGCCCCCACTGCATTATTCTCCACCCACCCAGATGCACCTCGGCTGGGGACAGGGATTGAGAGACGCAGCAACACGTGAAAACCTCTCTCGACTTTCAACTAAAGACACAAAAGTATAATGAGAGGGAGGATGCCTTTACCGCCTGATGCTGTCAATGGCAACATTAAGTGTAAATGTTTTGTTTGGTAAGAATATTTTTTTTTTTATAAAAGGAGTAAGATGATGGGAGGATAGCAACTACATACGGAGCACTCCTACGGTCGCACAGAAGTGGCTGCAGGTCAGTCAATATGAGGTGAAGCCCGCCCGCTGGGTTTATCAGAAATGCTGTACCTGAGATGAGGGCTGGGTTAGTACAAAAAAATATGCTTATGTAAGAAGCCTGCAAATTGCCGCTCTGTGTTATAAGAACTGTACCAAGGGTCCCCTGGTAGGGTGATCACACAGCTATCAATGTTTTTGAAACAATGTATGTACAATAATCCTAATTTGCTTACTGCCAATAAAAAGTATTTTCTTTTAAAAAATTCTTATGTTACCCAAAAGGCTCTTCACTCTGGCTCCCTAAACTATCTCACCTATTATTTGGCTATTTTTGTGGCCTGTGGCAGTTTTGTAGCACAGACTCCCCTAGCCCCACCCTGTGAAATACCTGCATTCAAAAAACACACCAGCTCTGTAGCATTACTCCTCAGGTAGTTCCACTAGGATGAGGAACTCCACTTCTCCTGCCATTGGGACAATATCCTCTTATGACATCTTTAGTAAAAGAGGTGTTGTTTCAATGCCGCCTCGCACACTGAGGGACTCATTTCAGGTTCTCAGGTCCTTATGCATCCTATTATCGAAACACTTTGATTCTATAATTAAGGCCAAAGTACAACCACACAATTTTACACTCGTTTTCACAATAAAGTTGCTATGGAACTTATAGTATACTACGGGATTTCATACTATTGTATAGTAGGGAGCACAACATTTACTATAGATTTTAGATCTGTTTTATGTGGAGTTCCCTCCCATGCACCTCGCTATTATTGTATGTTACACTGTTCTCACCAATTTGTTTTTTATAATCAATGCAGTCTCTTTTGCAATTGACTTCATATGAATGTTCTCGGAAACCCTTCTCTATAGGCAAAGTGGCAATGAAAATCCACCATTTGAACATCGGTCCTGCCAGTGTCGCTGTGCACACCATGCTCCTTTTCTTCACACACTTTCAGATCACAGGATGCATCTGACAGAGCTTCCTTTCCACGCAGCTAAATACAACTTGGACATTGAATGTGATCATAGTTCTGTACGCCCGCCAAAGTTTGGTTGAAAGGAAGCCCTTCAGCTTTGACCTTGATGTAAAACAATGTCCAGAGATGGGTTTAAAAGTGATTTCCCTCTTGTGGGTTCATGTGTGCGTTCCCAAAAATAATACATTGGAAACTATGAAGCTCTGGATGGTGTATTACACATAATTATATCCAATGCCATGAAACATGTTGAATAGGCATAGAAGTTATGCACACTGTGCAGGGGTACAATCTTATTCAACACCAGCCTAAAGCTGTTTACAAAAGTCACTGAACCAGAATTCGTACATTTTTGTGACACTTTTGCATTTGTTACATTTGTACAACTCTCATAAAACGTAAACTGCGCAGGATACATGAATGGAGTCCTTCTGCTGACAACAACTTTGGGTTCCTTAATTGCATTTTGCACTTGAAGTACATTAAGAACAAGAAACAAATTTTTCATGGTTTCCGAAGCTACAACGAGCAAATGAAACCACGAATACTGCCAAATCCGAGGTTCTACTGTTCAAACCTGGGTATTAAAAAATGCAGAATTTGAAAGGAACTGCACACTTGCTGAGGGGGGCGGAGAATGGCTTTTTTTCTGGGTTTTATGTAACTTAAAACGTTCACTTTGCTGCCACCGTTGGTATATACATAAATATATACATACAGGGGCTTATGGTCAACCCTCTTCATCCACTGCTCTCATTCACATTTTGCTTTAGACCACCTTCGGATATGCTCTTTCTGGAGGATACTGACAATTGTGTTGTGCTCCATGTCGGAGGGCATGAAAAGAGTAGAGCAAGAAACTGACGTTGGCACACAGCGGTGGCACTTGTATGCAACTCCTCTCTGTCACTTCCAAGCGGTACACAGGCCACTGCTGAGAACCTGCCCATTCCTTTTAATTCTATGTGATGGGGATTTTACCACCATGTAAATGCACTTTCTCCATTTTAAAATGTTAGGTACAGTTTAATATTGTACCTTACACTATCTGTACATTGTTTTTATAACACAAAATGGAATTTACAGCCTCCAGCTAATTGGGCTTATTCTGTGATTGTAAAACTTGCAGCATTCATAAATTTCTAATGCCATACTCTTGTCTACTCTCCTTTTCCTGGAGAAAACCCTCATGGATTACCTGAGGCTCCAGAGTTACTGATATAGCCATCAGGTGCTGTGCACATCGGGTTGTGGGTTATACACATCTGGAGAAGAGTTCTTTGAAGGACAACAACTCTGCCAGATGACTCACAGGGAATATCTATCCTACTTCAGACCTCTCCAAAGCAGCACACACACCCAACAAGTGATTATGTTACTGTGGGTTTATTATACCCTGACTTATTGTAGAAAATGATAATTTGAATCGTGATGATTATAATACAGACATTAGCAGAGGTGAACACATTTAGAGAAAAAAGTACTAAAACACCAAACAAAAATGATGGTTCATTAGTGTAAATTCTAGCCTTCACTTGTTCTTGGATCTCCTGAGATCTGTAAAACCTTTGTATGGCCCATTAGACTGTGCTGCTGGCTTATTGGCAAAAAATGTTTTTGGGGACAGGCACAGCTCCCAGCTGTCGAGATGGTCCTCCCCATTTTCATGGGAGAGGAAGGGCTATTTAGTTTTTATGTGGTATAAGGTAGCTGCATGATAAAGATGCCAATATACCAGTTTTTAGGAGTAGGTGCATAGTAAACCATTGCTGGGTGAGACGATTTGGTAACCCATTACTGGGCTGAGACGTTATGTCCTGAAAGAACACCACAAGAATATTACTACCTATGCAACATTGTAATATGCACCTGCTCCCTTTTTGGAATTTAAATGAATTGAATCACCAGCCTTGAAAAGCCCTAGTCTAACTAGCCACGTAGGTTGAAACATGTGCTGGCTAAATTATCTAGACCCCCAAAATTGTCAACTCAACACCAAGAATAAAATCTGTACAATACCTGTGTATTCTTTTTTAACAGATACCTTTGTTTCAAATACCGTGAAATACAGAGTAAATAATTTGGTATTCATAATTATTAATTTAAGCAACACTGCCACATAGCTATATTTTGAAGCAAGATATCCAACTCTAAATAAAATTATACTTTATTTAACAAGGATGCCATACTTTCAAAGCGAACCATTCGCTCTTAGTGTACTTAATAATTGAACTCATATATTAACATGGACAGGACCACTTGCATCCAAAGTCACATCAAAACACCAGGGGCGTAACAAAGGCCCCCGCGGTGCGGGGGGCCCCACAACCTCCAGGGGGCCCCCTTAGCACCACACTTCGGCCGGAAACCCCAGATTGAGGCCGAAGGGGGCCCCTGCACTTACCCTACAGGGGGCCCCCTCAAGTTTTGTTACACCACTGCAAAACACATTCCTAACGAATAGCCTTCTTGAAGAATCCAGTATGCTTGTCAGGCCTCACCCATTGAGAATACCTCTTACGTGATCTGGTGTGAAAGATAATGGAAAGATTTCTCCTCAAGCCAACAATGCTATACAATACTAGCCGCAGTGTTGTGAGACTATGTGTGCCAGGACAAGTTGACGTCTTCAAAGAAGAAAAAGTTGTGTTTCCAATGTGTGTTTTAATTTCCCCATGAAGGAAAATGTCAAGCCATTGGAAAGACGTGCAAAGGTTGTGGGAGAGAAAACCACTTCATAATGGTTTGCAGAGTGAAAGAGAAACCAAAAACATTACAGTGAGAAGAGAAAATGGATGACAGAAGATTCCAGAAGCATTCTCGCCACACACCCAAGGCCAAAAAGCAACATCAGTTACGACATGTAGAAACAAGACAAAGTTGATCATGTCAAGTTCTTCCTACAAAGGTAGTTCAACACCATTATCAAGCACCAGTGAAGAAGATGGGTGTATGATATGATGGTATCGACCAAGGAACGATAGGCACATGTAGGTTTGGCTGCTTGCATGGAAGAACAGATAAAGGCACATTACCAAACGAAACAACCAGATTCATTTGGACACTACCCCAAGATTGAAATAAAGGTCAACGGCTGCCCCATACCCTTTATCATAGACATTGGTGTGTCAATTACCATTATGCCAGTCGAAATGTTCAATAGCATATCACCTGTGCCACTCCTCAACCCGTCAAACATGAAGGTATGCACGTGGGCTGGTTCTAAACCATTGCAGAGTCAGTGGTCGTTCCCAGAAACAATGCAACATAAAGAAGTATCAGTGCAAGCGCAAATCCTCATTCTTCAAGGAACTTCACCCAGTGCATACCTACTCAGTTTTGCCACTGCTGCTGACATGGGACTGATATCTCTCAATTAAAACCTGCACATTCAGTCTGAAATTGTGAGTCAGTTCCCATCATTGTTTCGTGGCCTAGGAAGGCTCAAGACAATTAAAGTGTGACTTCGTATTAATGAGGACATTCGCCCTGTTGCCGAGCAGCACCACAGAGTTGCTTTTCACTTGCAAGAAGCTGTTGAGATAGAACTAGAAATGCTGTTGAAGCATGACATCATTGAGTGCTCCACTGGTCCTTTGCCATGGGTTTCGCCCATAGTGGTGCTGCCAAAAAAGTGCAGTGGAGGGGCAGTACGCATCTGTGTTGATTTGTGACAGGTCAGCAAAGCAATCGAGAGAGAAAGACATCCTGGTCCACACATAGCGGACGTGGTCATGCAACTGAAAGGTGCCAATGTCTTCTCCTGTCTTGACCTGAACAAGGGATACCATCAACTCGAGTTGGATGAGAACTGTATGTACTTCACTACTTTTTTGACTCATGTTGGTTTGTTCAGATACAAAAGGTTGAGTTTTGGATTGTCGTCAGCTGCAGAAATATTTCAGGGTGTTATATGCTTCATAATTCAACTTTTCACTCATGCTTTTAATTACAGTGAAGACAGATTGGTAATTAGGGCAATGCAAAAGGGGCATGATAAGGCTCTTACACAAGTATGCCAGTTACTTGCTATTGCAGGTCTCACTCTGAATGCAGCAACGTGTGAGTTTCACAAGATCAAACTTAAATTCTTTGGGCACATATACTCAGATGGGGGAATTACTCCTGACCGAGATAAAGTGCAAGCACTGTCAGCTGCTTGCCTGCCATGAGATGTCACCATGTTGCGATCCTTCTTAGGCATGGACAGTTATTTCTCAAGGTACATTTGTGACTTTGCTACTCTGTGTACCCCATTGAGAGGCTTGACAAAATGAAATGCCCCATTCAAGTGGTCTGCTGAATGTGATCAAAGCTATAAAAGAATAAGTATGCGATTGAGAAATCAACCAAGATGGCTTAATTTGACCCCAAGTTACATACTGGGATCAAAGTAGATGCGAACCCGGTGGGGCAACCCTCACTCAAAATAATGGTCATCCAAATGCTCAGCGACAGATTGTGTCCTATGCGAGTCGTAGCCTTTCTGACACATAATGTGCCTATTCTCAGCTGGGGAAGGAGAGTCAGGCTGTAGTGTGGGCCTGCAAACATTTTCATGTGTTTCTATACAGGAAACTATTGTTACAGACCACCAAGCTGCTCACTGTTTTTTCAGACCCGAAAGCCAAGATGGCCCTTTGCATTGAGAGGTGGGATTGTGACTGCAAGAGTACGACTTTGCAATTGTAAACAAGCCGGGTAAAGATCAGAACCGTGCTGATTACTTTTCACAAGTACCACTACATTGTCACACTTCAACATCCAAAACGGCTGAGGAGTACATCAACTTCATTGTTAGGTTCAGCTCGCCAGCAGCCCTATCCATTGAACAAATTATTGCTGCTGCTAATGAAGATAAGAACATGCTTATCCTCAAAGACATCATTTCAACTCAATCATGGAAGAAGAGTGCTCGACCTTTTGCTGACGATGTTGAAATTCAAAAAATTCAAAAATTGTACAGATGAACTGTCTATTACCTGAGAAGGTGTTGAATTGGGAGGCTTGGGAATATTTATAACTGAGAGCCTAAAACAGAAAGTCAGTGAACCTGCCCATGAAGGACATTGGGGCATTGTATCCACCAAAGGAGCCTTAAGAGAAGGAGTGTGGTTTCCGCGCCTAGATAAGCAAGCTGAGAGGAAGTTGAGAGGAAACTAAAAGAGTGCCATCTCTGCAACTGCCTTTCCCCCCAAAGTGATGCAGCATCCATTGTCAATATCTGACCTTCCTGCACATGCTTGGGAAAGAGTTGCAGTTGATTTCTTTGTATCCTTAGCGTACGGACACCAGCTCATGATTGTCAATGATGAGTATTCATGCTTTCCTTTAGTAGAGGAGTTATCATCAACAAGCCATGACAAGTTCATTGAGTGTCTGGATGGCATCTTTACAGCATGGGGTATCCCTGCCATTTTCAAATCTGACAGTGGTCCTCTGTTCAATAGCAAAGACTTCAAGGAGTTTATAGTCAAACTAAATGTCAAGCATCAAAAGAGTGCACCTCTATGGCCCTGAGTCGATGGTGTTATGGAACGATTCATGGGTACCCCCAAAGGAGCAACTCAACGAGCAGCGATAGAGGGAATTGATTTAAACCAGGCCCTGTGTCAAGCCCTCCATGCCTATCATTCAACTCCTCACTCCACAACAGTCCTCCCACCTTGCTATTTGGGAGAGCCATCAGAACCAAACTGCCACAGTGGACAGTAAACCGATCCTTGAATGCTGATAATGTTAGTGTCACAGACACTCCTTGAAAGTGCAAGATGCAAGATGAAAACATATGCCAATTGGCATCAATAAGCTTAGGAAACAGTCTTCGGTGAAGGTGACAGGGTCCTGGTCAGTTAGAAACGAAAGCTGAAAACAGACACTCTGAGGGGTGTGGCCACATTAGTGACCAAGATGGCCATCTGGTACAATCCCTCACTATTCCACCCCATCCAGATGGTGGGATCAGCTGTCATAAGGGGTGTAGCACCATTTACTGGCCTCGATCATGCCATGGTGACCCTGATGACATCCTATGCTTGTGGATCTGCTACCAGCCCCGCTCACGCCTCAGAGGCCCCATGGTAACAGGGGGCTGTTGAGCCCAGTCTGGTCCGCACGGTCCTGCCAGAGCTGCTGCAAGGTAAGGAAGAATGCGAAAACAACAATTGATGGACAGAATGCAGAACAATGTCATACATTCACCCCAGTACAGAGATCTGGGTCTAAATCCATAGTTTTTTTTCTCACCATGCCATTCCAGTTTGGACCCAGCCATATGCAAATCAGTCTTGACCCTGCGCCCAATGGGAACAGTCCAACCCGAACTGCCAGGCCAGGTCCTCCCTGGACTGGAAACAAGCATCCTAGGACCGGTTTCGTGCTTGCAGCCCTCATCAGCCAGGATAGCTTGACTCCAGTGGCATGGAGAGCACGGGACCCACGTCTGGGCATACCCGTCCCGCTCGGGTGACAAATGCAAAAACAACAATTGATGGACAGAATGCAGAACAATGTCATACATTCACCCCAGTACAGAGATCTGGGCCTAAATCCATCTTCTTTTGCTCACCATGCCATTTCAGTTTGGACCCAGCCATATTCAAATCACTCTTGACCCTGCGCCCAATGGGAACAGTCCAGCCCGAACTGCCAGGCCAGGTCCTCCCTGGACTGGAAACAAGCATCCTAGGACCGGTTTCGGGCTTTCAGCCCTCATCAGCCAGGATAGCTTGACTCCAATGGCATGGAGAGCACGGGACCCACGTCTGGGCATACCCATCCCACTCGGGGTGACAAATGCAAAAACAACAATTGATCTAACCCAGATCTCTTGCCTGGTGATGAATGCTTTGATTTGTTTTGAGCATTCTGTCCATCAATGGTGTGGCTTTTGCAAGGTAAGGAAGGGTTGCCACAAATATCTCGCACCTCCCCCATTGACGTGACCGGAGTCGCATGCACCGCCAGAGCTGCGGCTCTGTTGATGATGGGAGCTGCGTGACACTGCTCCTGCTCCTTAATACCTGCCATCTCAGGCTGCCAGCGAGTCACCTACCACACTCGAGTGTAGACCGCCTGGGCTTCCTCTCTGCTTGAAATAGCTACACTTCTGTGTAAAAACTGAAGTATTTTTAAACTGTTGTGTACTGTATTAGTTCCATTCCTCTTAGTAAAAATTGATGATTTTAAGAAGTCTTGGCTCTAGCTTAATATAGGCATTTTTATGGAACCTTTTATGAATACTTAAATCTTCCTATCAGTTTGGATATAAATTAATTAAAGCGAATGTTCTTGTATAATGGTATAGTATAAGACTGTACCACTATGCACTTCTTGCACACGTACTTTCCAAGAACTTGATATTAGCACAGAATAAATAGTATTTTGCTGCTATTATATTGCACAGGCACTTTACAAGCGAACAAGACAATAGGGTAACCCCCAGATTGTCAAGACCATCTGGTGTAAATCATCTAGACTCAAAATGAACTTTAACGGACTAGATGTATATAGATTTGATAAAGCGAGCAATGGATGAATGTATTTTAAAACTTTTTTATGCATGTATTGTATTTTTTTGTTCTTTTACTTTTATGGCCTTATGGTCCAAAATAAAGTATTTTGAAGAAGAAGGAAAGAATATGTTTTCCTTCAAAGGGATTGTTGAGACCGTGAATTTTCCATGTCAAGAAGGCGATCTTTGCCCCCCCACCTGTCCTACCCTGCAGAGTTATCAAAAGGGAGGGTGTAGGAAGGGCTTTGTAAGTGTGGGCGTAAACGCGGTACATACCAGACAAGAAACAAAGATATTAAAATTGTAAAAAAAAAAATCCCCTCCCACACCAGCTGAAAAGACATCCGGCGGATCTCAATTAAAACGAAACAACAACAAAAACCCAGCAATCTGCGTTATGGTATACACCTCGGAGGAAGAGTTGAATGCCGCCTTCAGGTCAAAAAAGGCGACATATAGGTGGCTGGATCTTAATCTTGTATATTTCCAACAGATGATCATCAATCTAAATACTTGATCTATTGTACTTGTTTTTTGCCTGAAATCAGCCTGACATGGTGATAGTATATTTTCTTCTGTCATCCAATCAGTAAGCCTAGTTAAAATTTGTTTAGCAGAAACCTTCTGTAGGACATCTATCAGGCTTATAGGCCTATAATTTGCAGGCTCTTCCCTGCTGCCCTTTTTATGGATGGGGACTATCTCAGCTCCCTTCCAGGACGGTGGTGCCAGCTGTCCCCTAGCTATTGCATTTGTTGGTTCGTTTATGTACGGTACTCATATTTCCGGACAGTGTTTTAATAAATGCCCCAGGATTCTGTTGGGGCCTGGTGCCTTTGATGGCTTGATGGCAGCTACAGCAAGGGCAGTTTCCTCCATGCTAAACTGTAAGGGTGTTATTTGGTTAATAGACAAGAACCCCCAGGGATTAATTGCAGAATGGCTCACTAGATCAGAGTCAGCAATGATGTTATAGAGGATTGTGAAATGCCTCTGCCAAGTGATAGGGTCTAAATAGTGGTCAGAAGCCGTTACATCATTTGCCGCAGTTATAAGCTCCTCCCAGATGCTGTCTTCCCAGTTTCTTTGGGCTATCTTTTGTGTTTTCTTGTATTCAGTTATTTCTACTCTAACCTCGATTACGTTTTTATTTTTGAGGGCACTAATAAGCCTAGTTTTGGCCGATCTGCATTTCTTTTCATACCAAGGATTAGGTGGCTGGGCCCCTTTCTTTGCAGTTTTATTTTTTATCCACGGCTTAGTTAAGTTTATTTGTATTTCCTCTACCAATCTTTGGTGGATGTCAGTTATCTTGGTGATTTCATGATCTTGTTTCAGGTAGGGACCTACCAAGGCACTAAAAGTATTATAAATACTAGTTAGTGGTTCAACTTGGTCTAACACAGTGGGCCATCTGACTGACCTTCGGTTGTTAGTTACCAGGGGCTGTCTTAGTTCTACTCTTGGGTCAGATTCTAATGTTTCATGGAATGTGAAATGTTTCCCATCTAAATCTAAGCATAGCGGGAGATGGTCGCTCTCTAATCTCTTATCAACCTTTAAATCCTGTGCATATGCCCAGTGTGGTGTACTGATAAGTATATAATCTATTCTCGACCTTGAGTTTCCTCTTATAAAGGTGTTTTCGCAAGCATGGTCTGAGGGGAAGTGACCATTGTATGTTCTAAAACCTTTTTCGATGGTAAAGTGAAACATTTGAATGGCGGAGACGGTACACATCACTGTATTTTTTGACTGAAGGAGGGGGATGCCTCTTAGTTGGTCTTCCTCTTCGGACACTACTTCAAGACCCACCATAGGTTCATAACAGTAATTAAAGTCACCCCCTATGATGATGGCATCTTTGAGATCTATAGATCCCAAGACCTCCTTACAATGTTCTAACAAAGGTGCTTCTTTTGAGCTTTCCCTGGGTCTTACATAGATATTAAAAAAATACAGTTGTGTGGTGTTAGAAAACCTGTTTCAGGCCCAAGATGTCCAATGAGCCTGTAACTACAGTTTCTATGGTGACATTTAGGTTAATTTTTACCCATATTAGCAGCCCTCCGATGCCCTCCCTTTTTCTTATTGTACTGCTTCTTTACTAAAGGTTCTATACCCTAATTTGTGCTGTGATTCTCTGGCCCATGTCTCCTGAAAGAGACAGAGGTCAAAGCCCTCTATGTAATTCTGCCAATCCGGTTCCTTGATTTTTTGTTTTAGCCCAGCTATAGTCCAAGAAATTATTTTTAGCCATTTAGTGATCAGGTGTGTATGTGTGATCAGCGTATCACTAAGTGGGAGACAGTTGTCTTCTCTATCTGGGTGAATAACGTGAAAAGTAACATCAAGACTTAGTTGGGGCCTCAGAAGAAGATTAAAGTTGACAAGGTTTGTATCTCGTTCAGTGGGGTCTCCCTTTGCCATCCTATTCACTCTATATTCCCTTGCCAGGCAATCTACAGAGTCTAGATTCGATGCCTCCTGCATTGCTTGTTGTGAGCTGGTTCAAGTGGCCAACTCAGAAATATTTTGCTCAATGCTGGACGATGAATCTGCCGGATCTAGATTCATTATCTCCTGTGTTGCTTGATGTGCGTTGGTACTAGTAGCTGCCTCAGGAATGTTCTGCTTAATGCTAGTTGATGAATCAACAGAATCAGGATTCATTGTCTTCTTTATTAATTGATGTTGGTTGGTACTAGTATCTGGCTCAGGACTATTTTACTGAATACTGATTGACGAGACAAAAAGAGTGTGTGATCAGAGGTTTATTTTATTTTATTTATAGAGTTTTATATAGCGCGAATGTGACCCAAGGGTATCAGAGCGCTTCACAGTTACATGAGGAAATATTTTAGATACCGTAGGTCAAGCAGCATTATTATATATATATATGATTCCTGTACATGACTTTCTTAACATTTTAAACAATAACAGTTACATGAGGTAAATATTTTAGAATACAGTAGGTATTGCAGCATTAATATATATATATATATATGTTTCCTGAACATGACTTTCTTAACATTTTAAACAATAACACGTTTAGGATTAGTTTAATTTACCAAAGGTATAGCGGTGGTTCCAATGTGTCCTTTCATATGTTTAACATCATTACTACCACGATCCATTGATTGTAGTATTGTACAGCCTAAGAAGTATTTTCCTCTAACTGATGAGCTTTTCTTTACATTTGTCTTTGGTTAGTATTGATGTCCTTTGTGGTCTTTAAGTGCAGGCTGCATCCCTCTATGACAGGACTGTGATACGTCTGTCTATTTACTACGATGCAGATGATGATCCGTCTTGTCTAGGGAAGGAACTTGCTCATTAGGAAGATCTTTGCTTCCCTCTTGAACGTTGCCGTGTTCAGAATTTTTCTAATGTTTGGAGGGAGTGAATTCCAGATTCTGGGGGCCGCTCCGGAGAATGCTCTGTCATACATTTTCTTCTTCTGAAAGATGGGCGGTTTCAGCAACAGGTTTCCGGCCCTCCTGGAAGGACTGCTTCGCCATGATAGCTCAATTTTCTGGGCTAAGTACATTGGTGTTTTTTAGTGGAGCGCTTTGTGGGTAATACATGCCAGTTTAAGTTGAATTCTAGCTTCGTATGGTAGCCAGTTTAATGCTTTCAGGTGCCTGTAAGGAGTCTTGCAGCTGCACTGAGACAGGCTTTTAGTGGTGCTGTCGAGATTTTAGGTAGACCTGTTAGTGTTGGACATCCATATTCAATCCTTGATATAACTAAGGACTGAACTGCCAGTTTGAGGTCCGCTGTAGTAATGAGTGGTTTCATTTTTTCTAATATAGTTCAAGTGAAACCGTGCACTTTTTGCCATTGCTTTCATGTGGGCTTTCATGTCTAGGTTCTTATCAAGCGTGATTCCTAGTGATTTGGTCAAGTCAACTAGGGTAGGGGTGCAGTTTAGCGCTGTGATCAGTTTAGTCCATTCCTTCACATTTGCGGGGACCTCTGGCGGTGATATTAATAGGAATTCTGTTTTTTGTGCATTTAATTTTAGATGGTTGCTAGTTAACCATTGTATTGCCATTTGTAGGGCCTTGTTCATTGTCTTGATCTCTTCCAGTGATGTGATTTTTCTGTATATATGAGTGTCATCAGCATACATGTGATAGGACATGTTTGCGTGTCTGAGGATTTCTGTAAGGGGTTCGACATATAGATTAAATAGTGATGGCAATAATGTTGATCCTTGCGGAACTCCAATCAAATTAGGGCATGATGGGAATAGCGTCTGGCTGACCAGGAATCTTTGTGTTCTGTTCTTAAGGAAGGATCCAAACCATTTCAGAACATTTCCAGATAATCCCATCCTGTCCTCAAGCCGGGCTAGTAATTTTTCATGATTTACCGTGTCAAATGCAGAAGATAGGTCAAGAAGAACTAGGAGACATGTTTGATTGTGGTCCAGGGCCTGCAGCGCATCATCCACTAAATGTAAGATTGCTGTTTCCGTACTGTGTCCTGGTCTGAAACCAGATTGGCAGTCGTCCAGTAGATTGAAGTTAGTGATGTGGTTGCTCAGTTGATATTGCACACATTTTTCAATTAGTTTGGCAAGTAATGGTATATTGGTTACTGGACGAAAGTTGTTAGGGTCTGACGGGTCCGCTGTAGGTTTTTTGATGATGGGGAGGACTTGACGTGTTTTTAGGCACTCTGGTAGTACCCCTTCAGAAAGTGAGGCAGTGATTATTTTTGTCCATATTGGGATGACGACATGGTTGATTCTTTTTAGACATTTAGCTGGGAGGGGATCATTTTAGTGGTTATTAGGTTTGATATCCGAGAGTGTTTTGAGAATTTTATTCTGGTCATAAAGCTTAAAGGTCGACCATTGTGCCTCATTTTTCGTCATAGCCTGACCGTTTTTCATGATAGCATCGCTCTGTGTTGATAGTTGGCTAGATAGGTTGTCAGCTGCCATCCTGAGTTCTCTTTCTAGTGTGTTGGCCTTGACTGAGAAGAATGTTGAAAATTCCTTGCAGCTCAGTTGAGTTTTCGTTGTTTCTTGGGCAGACTTGGCCAACTTATTGGATTGTTGTTTTAACATCTCGAAATGTTTCCGTGGTCTGTTATTGCCGTTATCCAATTCCGATCTAAAGAATTCCTTTTTGTTGTTTTCGTTTCAAATTTTTCTGAGAGTTTTTAGCTGGGCGGGATGTTGGGTGCTGTCTCCATTTTTTTTCTGCTAGTCTCATCTTCCGCCTGTCTTCATTCAGTGTTCCATTAAACCTCAGATTTTTATCTTTCTCTGAAACTCTTTCCAGTTTTAGCGGCATGGTGGAGTTAACTATATTTGTCAATGATGTGGTGTAGTGATCAGTGAGTTGTTAGACGGATTTAGATCCTTCTCACATCTTGCTACTAATTGCTCAATATTAGGGTCTCTGGTGTCCCGTGTCCACTCTTTGAGTTTGACAGGTTGCGTGGTCTTGTTCTTTTTTATGGTGGATATATGGAAGGTTATAGCATGATGATCCAACCAATCGCAAGGAGCAATTGAGTGGATAGTAGTATCCTTGACTCTCGAGATTATCCAGTCTAGGGTTGCCCCTTTCGTGTGTGTTGGCAGCGTGCAGGCTTGAGTAAGGTTTAGGTCTGCTAAGAAGTCTTTAAGTACATTGACCTGTTTGTCGTTATTGTCTTACCAGTGTAGATTAAAGTCGCCTTGGAATATATTGTTTGTGTGACTGTGAGAGTTAGCCGTGATGATCTCTATTAACTGGTCTATGAAAGGGGCATTATTGCCTGGAGGATGGTAGAGCGCATGCAAGTTGCATCTTTGATTATCTGCTGTTCTTATGTTGAGACCGAGGTATTCACAGGAGTCAAGAAAGTCGGATTGTATTTGGCTGACCTTGATATCAGATCGGTGTAGGCAGGCTATACCAACTCCTGTCTTTTTTATTCTGTCTAACCTCACGATGTTATAATGAGGAGGCACCAGAAGATCCATGAACAGGGAAGAAGATTCCGTGAGCCATGTTTCTGTTAAGATTGTCACATCAATCTCCTGATTAATGATGAGGGCAGCAATGTCTGATGTATGTTTGGTGCGGAACGACAGTTGAGCAGTAGGCATAGCAGTGGTTTCCCTGAGATATCAGAGTTCGTCTCTTGAGTGTTGGTGGTTAGCTGGACTTGTTTTAGGTTCTCAAGTTTGGGTTTTCTGTTCTTTGGACAGGATGTTCTATTTGCATCAATCGGGACTAATCTAATTTCCTCACCTATTCTACTGTCCGTAGACTCATATGAAAGGAGTAGGGATTGGATTTCCTCATCTGATAGATATTTAAGGTTTTTGTATGGTCGATTGTGCCTATTTGACACTGGCATGGCCGTCCTTCTACTCTTTCGTATTAGATCATGCACTGATTTTTGGATGAGCTTGACTTTGCAGTGAGTGCTTACAGTGATTTCTAGTATTTTTTCCATAACTTATAGTGCATTTAGCATGTCCTATGACATATTTCCCTTTTGTATTTGACGAGTTTCTATTTCTTTCTGAGTGTGCGGTGATATACTAGAAGTGCCTATTTGCCTATTTCAAGTTTTATTTGTTTCCTGGTGACTTTTTCAGTATTCCTTTTTCTGTCATTAGTTCGGGTGTCTACGTCTCCTCTATGTATGATGTGAAATGCGTTCTCTTTGTCTTGTGTACTTAATATCAAATTCGGGGGATATGAGTTTCGTAATGACGCAGATGCTATTTGAACTGTTGAGGGGAGGGGTGTTAGCTTCCCTACTCTTTGATGCTGAATGGGGGTTCCCATTAAGTGGTCTATGTGTGGGAGTAATCATATCATGGGGTATAGGTACTAATTTTTCCCGATGTACATGCGTAAGGGTGATATTAGCGTCTAGTATAGGTTCATCTCCTATCTCTGTATTAATACCGTTAGGTGTGTCTCTTAGCAAAGTTGTGTTTTCTGATCCCAGTGTAGATTGTGGCTGTTGGGGGTCTCTAGGTATTATGACGTCTATGGGGGTTGTGTTGGTGGTAGATAGGGTGACTGCATGTGTCCATAAGTGTTGTTGATACCTTGTGTTATCTACACACTCTTTTAAGGTTGAAAACAGGTTGTCAAACTTTTTTAATTCATTGTTGGCTGCTTGTATAAGCACAATACCGTTCTTGTATATAGTTATACATAGTTCTGCTCCTAGTCTTGGTGACGGGATTATCAGTAGTTTAATACCATGTGGGATATTGCTTATATTTTTTATGTTGAGCATCTCCATAATGACAGTGAACCAGTTAGCAGTTTTTCTGGTGGAGAAAATCAAATCATTCACTATAATGCCTTTTTTTTTTAATTAAAGGAGGGGTCAGAGATCAGTGTGTCTGTGTTTTTCCGAATTAGATTGCGTTTGAATTTTTTAGCAGCATTTTTAGATGGTTTAGAAGGGTACTTTATTACGTAAGAATTATTACCTGCTGATTTTAAATTGGTTCCGGACATAGTTACTGATGGGGATATGTAGTGCTCCGGGGTGGTTCCTGTTGGTGTCTTTACTCTCCTTTATTTCCCTAAGACTCACTACGATGTATCCTTAAGCTTCCTGACTCTTGCTGTGGTTCCTGTTAATGTCTTGTTGTCGTTTAATTCCTTATTTTGTGATCATTTGTGTAGTATTCCCATCGGAGAATAAAAATCATTTATTGGGTGCCACTTGATTAGGACGTGAGAAGAGGTACTCTGTTATGCTATCTTAAAATCCACACTTTCTTCCTTTGAGGCTATTGGGAGTCATTTCAAGATGGCCGCCGTTTTGGCGATGTTAGCTCCTCATGTAGCAGTAGGCCTTTGTCTGTTTCTGTTGCTCAGACCTCTTTCTATTTTCACATCCAATTAGTCACCATTTTGGAAAGATGTTTGCAGTCCTTTTTCTATTGTCCCTTCCAGTTAGTTTCTCTTGTAGCAGTAGACCTTTGTCTGTTTCTGTTGCTCAGACCTCTTTCTGTTTTCACTACCAGTTAGTCACCATTTTGGAGGAACTGTAGGAACTGGAGACAAGGCAACAAGAGGGAGCAGCTCTTTTGTTCAAAATGGCCGGGGCAATAAAGCCAACACACGTGGACACAAGAACGGGAATGGGAGTTGCTGCACACTCGGCGTGTGTGGTAAAGTCGGTCCTCCCAGGCACATGCTGCGCAAAAATACGAACAAAGCCAGAAGTCGATCTGGATCTATCACCTGCTCCTCCCACCCATGGAGTCTCGTAGATGTGGCTCTGACCTCACTGAGCCGGGTGATCCTTCGCTCCTCCGTAGGACCACAATCTCCCCATGCGGTGATGCGGAGCCTTTCAGAGAGGTTTTGGAGCTGATTGGAGGGCGCCGGTAGTATAAGGCGTCCTCGGGCCGCCCTCGCTGAGCCGGGTTTTCTCATGCTGCTCCTCAGGACCGCAAGCTCCCCCTGTGGTGATGTGGAGCCTTTCCGACAGTCTTGGTGCTGATTAGGGGCGCCGTTAGTGTAAAGTGTCCTCGGGCCGGCGCAGCCTGGGTCAGAGCCTCTAACTGGGGCTTACTGCTAATAGACGGCTGCACGACAGATGTGGGAGCAACGGATCTCCTGCACCTCCAGCCGGCTGCAAAGAGAGAAGTCCGGCTCGGTGCTTGAGGGCACTGGGCGAGGGGTGGTGCCACCAGTGTGTCCTTTTGACTCTTTACTTTCGGAGGGGGAGATGGAGCCTCTGCTTGCCAGTGATAGTGCAGCCCCGGGGAATCCCGCCGAATGCAGTCGGTCGTGCTGGTCCGGGACCACCTGACAGGGACCGGAGATGGGGCCTCTGCTTGCCAGTGAGAGTGCCACTCCGGGGGACCCCTCCCATGCAGTCTGTAGTGCCGGTTCGGGGGTCACCTGACAGCGATCGGAGATGAGTCGTTGCGCTGTGGGTCCAGCCGGGCCTGGTTTCAGGTACAGAAAAGTACAATGTCCTCTTCGCAATCCTATTTGAAATCTTCCATTTGATGCTTGGTTCGCTTGTTTCTTCGCTGGGCACGATGGGTTTCTTCACTGGACACGATGAGCTAGGTTTAGCAGGGATTAACGCCGATGGCTATCTCTTACCTCAGGAGCTCATAGGAAGAGCTCCTTCTCCATCGCCATCTTGAGCATCATAACAAGGTTCATATCAATTAAGCTTTCTGCTATGAAACTTGAATTGAAAGTTAACTTAATGTCATCCATGCTCCCCCATTCTGTTGTATCCTTTCAGCTCTTACAATGTCAGATTTTATTACAGAGAGACACTGACGTTTGTGTCTGTTCCAATGGATCACTTTATTTTTTATGGAATCCTCGTTTTCTCTGGCTCCCCGGCTTAGTCTTGGAACATTTGTCAAAAAGATGTTAGACATATTTGCTTTATGTGTAGTCATTTTTTGGTTTGTTAAAAGGGTATTCTGTAAAAGACGTTGCTCCCCCTTCTCAGCTCATATTTGAGTTTAAGCCTGTCTCATAGGGGCTGGATGGATTTAACCTATGTGTGTTTTGAGGCACCTGAAGAGGTGCCATGCGCCTCTCATTGTTCATGGAGTTGCTTTGGAAGTTGGGTCATTCTGTTGGGTCCTGTATGTGTTTGATTTTGATAAATGAGATGGTGTCCTGATTGGGTATCTATTCTGAACTGTTGAATCCTTTAATATATTTTTGGTAGGTGCACCAGATTGATGGGTTGATCGCTTGCTTGCTCTGTTGGTCAGATCCAGTTTATCACCAGAGTGCGAAAGGGGGTTTGTCAAGATGCCATTTTCTTTATAAGCTAAGGACAGACTTTTTAACAAATCCGAAAGCATTCTCTTAAGCTCTTCTATCTCCTTTTGTGTAGAGTCCTGCTTTTGGCAAAGATCCCTCAGTACTTTGCTAGAGACTTCCAAATCTGTTTGGGTCCCTACTTCTCTCGACCCTACTTTAACCCCCAGTGTGCTCACAATCTCCTCTAATTGGTCCTCAGTTTGGTCGTCTCCTGGTATTGCGTATCTGTTCGAGCATTCTAGATTTATGAAGTCCCTAGTTGGAGTGCTGGGCTCTTCCAAGTCAATAGTGGCTCGTCTAGGGGAGTCTTTTTGAGGGGGACTACCTTGCGTGGTTAAGTGGGGCTCCGGTGCACAATTCACAATTACTAGGGGGCTTTTTTGTTTTTGTATTAGTTTATTAGAGGTTGCTTTACTTTGCTTACTGAAGTATGTCGAGATTTTCTTACAGTCATTAGGTGTCACTTTATCCCCATTTGCTAGCATAGTTTCGACTTCCTCAATAAGCTCATCTATAGCTGCTAAAGTAGTCATCAGCTGCAGAAGTTGCTATTTTGCTAATTTTAGCCATTTTCTTTCTACCCATTATAGGTTCTATTGCCTTCCTTTTCCCCATGTTTCTGTCCGCAAGCTGCTCAAAGTTGTCGACAGGATATTTGGGTCTGATAATGGTCTAAAAATGGGGGAATCTGTCACGCTTTTGCCGTATCCACAAAACAGATGTAACCGTTATGAAGTGTACTGACTATTCAGCTGGTTTGTATTAATCACAGCGTCCTTTCCTTTCCTGGGCTGTACAATACGAAGAAAAATGATCAGTTAATTTGTGCCAATCAGAGTTCAGTCTTTATGAAAAAGTGGAGACGGTGTTCAGCCAGCTTAAAGAGGTTATTTCAGAAAGGGTTCAATGAAAGTACGTCCTGAGTCCAGCCTTAAAGTTCACAGTTATAGTTCTAAATTAGGCCACTCTGTTGGTTGGAGGATAAAATACCATGCAGCTCACCAAATTCCCTTAACATCAAGTGAGTGGACGTAGTTTTTACCCTATTGTAGCGTGGAAATGTAATCAGTATGTTGCTGCCAAGTGGGTGGCCCTGCCGTGCCTCTGTCAGCCGCTGATGGGTGCAGACAGGCCCGCCCTTGGCCCGGGCATGCCCGCAGCGAGATTAAAAGTGCCTCCGGGCACGGTGTGACGTCGGCGATGACGGTGGCCGCAGGGTAGGCTGAGGCTGGTAGTCATTGCCCCTCTCCTCCTCCCTTTACCGAACAGCGGGTAGTGGCAACCAAGGCTTCCAGATGGGCTTCCCGCGGGAGCCCGCAGCGAGATTTAAAGCGCCCCCGGGCGCGGTGTGCCGTTGGTTATGATGGTGGCCGCAGGGGAGGCTGGGGCTGGTAGTCCTTGCCCCCTCCTCCTCCCTTTACCGGACAGCGGGCAGCGGCAACCAATGCTTCAAGACAGGCTTCCCGCCCGCGGGAGCCTGCAAAGAGATTTAAAGTGCCTCCGGGCGCGGTGTGACATCGGCGATGACGGTGGCCGCAGGGGAGGCTGGGGATGGTAGTCTTTGCCCCCCTCCCCCTCTCTGTACCGAACAGCGGGCAGCGGCAACCAAGGCTTCAAGACAGGCTTCCCGTCCCGCGGGAGCCCGCAGCGAGATTTTAAGCGCCCCCAGGCGTGGTGTGACGTTGGCGATGACGGTGGCCGCAGGCGAGGCTGGGGCTGGTAGTCCTTGCCCCCCTCCTCCTCCCTTTACCGGACAGTGGGCAGCGGCAACCAAGGCTCCAAGACGGGCTTCCCACCCTGCGGAAGCCCGCAGCGAGATTTAAAGCGCCCCCGGGCATGGTGTGACATTGGCGATGACGGTGGCTGCAGGCGAGGCTGGGGCTGGTAGTCCTTGGCCCCCTCCTCCTCCCTATACCGGACAGCGGGCAGTGGCAACCAATTCTTCAAGACAGGCTTCCCAGCCCGCGGGAACCCGCAGCGAGATTTAAAGCACCTCCGGGCGGGGTGTGACGTCGGCGATGACAGTGGCCGCAGGGGAGGCTGGGGCTGGTAGTCCTTGCCCCCCTCCTCCTCCCTTTACCGGACAGCGGGCAGCGGCAACCGAGGCTTCAAGACGGGCTTCCTATTTAGTGAGACATGGTGTAAAAATAGCTCTTCTCCAGGAGACACATCTCTCGCCCCGTGAAACTCACACATTTGCATCCTTCTGGGGAGCTCACTGTTATTTCTCCTGCTGCAGCTCATATTCATGTGGCGTATGCACACTAATCCATAAAAGTGTACCCTTTACACATACAGCCTGCTTCACTGATCTGAATGGAAGAGATGTCATACTTGTCAGTACTTTGGCTGCCCGCAATCTCCTCCTAGTGAATATTTACGCTCCAACTGTAGATTCTCACGATTTCTATCAAGACCTCTCAGCCGTGATGGGGAGGGTGAAGCTTGAACTGATAATTTTAGGGGAGACCTAACATGGTGCAAGATCCTCTGATGAACTCCACCAGCTCCCAATCAAGCAGCAAGCCACGAGCACTGCGCATAATGCATGACATCATAGATGCATATGCTGTACATGGCATATGGTGCATGCAATACCCCACCACCTCCAAATATACCTTTTACCCTGCACCCCATGGTGTATGGACTCGATTTGACTATTGGTTTACTTCCGTGAAGGCAGCCCAGTGGAGGACTGATGTATCTCACCTCCCTTGAACATTATTGTACCACACTCTGGTTCAGCTGGTTATGAACATACCCTACGGAGACAGGTTGGAGCACAGCTGGCGCTTTCCTTGCACTGCTTTGCACGATGAGGTCTTCTGCTCTGAACTTCGTGATTCCATAGTAGAGTATTTTACACTTAATACTGGATCAGTCACCACTCAGGCCATGCTTTGGGAAGCCTTTAAGGCAGATATCCGTGGAGTTTGTATTTCTAAACATGTTGGAGTTCTACGTGACATACATACTCTCCCGTATTGAGTCCGAGCCCTGAACATAGATCACATAGACCCCCCCAATAACGCAGTAGGCTCGAACTGTGCTGCTGGTCTGTTTTGTTGGGTTAGATCAAAGACCTGGCTGACTGGGAAATTACGTACTTGGGAGAATGGTCACTCCACATTGGTGCGGCTCCTGTGTCCCAACAGACTGAGTGGATATATCCCTAGATTACAAACAGCTGATGGAGAGCAGATCTCCGATACTGAAGCCATCATAAATGAACTTGTGCGCTTCATTTCTCCTGCACGTCTGGGGATTCTGCAGCGACTGCAGACTAGCTTGCTGAGGTTCCAATGGTATGGCTTGTGGAAGGCCAGAGACAATTCTTTAGTGAACCCATCTCCTGTGAGGAAAAAATGCAGGCAATAGATTTTTTCAATGCTGCAAAAGCCCCTGGCCTTGATGGGCACTCTGGTACGTTCTATTAAGTATATAAAGGTGGAGAGGTTAGCGGCCCCTTTGATGATGAAGTAATGTTGAAGAAGAAGAAACTGAACTGTTCTAGAGTTAGAGTAAAGATGAATGGGAGACAGTTGATAAGCATTTTATAGTCAATGCTGTCAATGCCAAAACAGTGACATGGAGAATTTGGGTTTTTTCATGACTCTGGTATGGTATAGCGAGTAGCTCTCCCCCAGTGTTCATTAGGGAGGTCTCTGACTATGCTGATGGTGAAACCTGTCCTGTAAGTAAGGTTGCTGTGCACAAGTGAGTGGATAATTTTGTCTTCATCACAGTATAAACTATCTCTTTGCAACACAAGAGAGGCTTTAAATTGATCAGCCTCATGGGTAGGTTTATTCTGTACACGGATAAAGCCAATGTTGTTCATCTCAAAATCCAATCTCTCGGTGTAAATATTGGAGTGAGTATGCACCCAAATATTCAGCTCAGGCAGAAAGGTAGAGAATTTCAGAGTGATTAGAATGTGTTGGGTTTTATCTGTTGAGATATTCTCTTATGCTGATGACACCCAGCTGGTCATCTCTCTTGAACAGGATTATCAGGATGTTAAACAGCATTTCATCTCCTGTATGAGGGACCTCGCCACCTGGATGTCCTCAAACTGTCTACAACTGAATGGGGACAAGACTGAAATACTACTTCTTGGAAATGCTCATCTCTATTGGGATGAAGACTGATGGCCTTTGCTCCTAGAAGCACCATGAGGAATATAGGAGTCCTCTTTGACAACAAGCTCTCAATGAAGGACCATGTGACTTCCACATGTGGCACATGTTTCGGCATTATGCGCCTCCTCTAGAGAATCTTCCAATGGTTGCCACTAGATTCTCGCAAGACACTCGTCCAGGCCCTAATTATTAGTCACCTTGACTTTGGTAATTCTCTTGTAGCAGCATCCAACGCATCTCTCCATGCCAAGCTGCAGGTGATTCAAAACACTGCAGCCTGATTGATAAATAAACAGCCATCGGGCATTCCATTTGCCCCTTTGCTTAGAGCCTTGCACTGGCTCTCAATAAAAAAGAGAACAAACTTCAAACTTCTTTGCTTGACGCACAAGGCCTTGGCACGTAAAGTACCCAAATATTTATAAGACAAATTGAGACCTTACTGCCCTGACAGGAACCTGAGATCAAAAAATCAACTCCTTCTCTGCCCTCTACACATCCGCACATCTAAATATGGAGGGCGTGGCTCCGTTCCATTGGAACACACTGCCCTTGTCCATTAGAGGTGCCCGGACTCTGTTGGCTTCAAGAAAAAGCTTAAAACCTGGTTGGTTTAATTAGCAGCTACTGACACTATGCTACCTCAAGCGCCGAGATGACCCCTCGGGGACGAGACGTGCGCTATATAAATTTTGTATAACATAACATCACAGAGATGTTAACGCCTTTTTTGGAATGCTGCATAGTAATGATGCATTTACAAGAAAGTGGTGTTCAGGTGTGTAAATATATTTCCCGTGTCGTGCAGAACAACTGCGTTGTTGGGGGGGTTGAGTGTGTTTTTGTGAGCGAAAGCTAAGCTGGTTAATATGAAAAGGGCTAGAAAAGGCATTGTTATCTTGTGTACTGTTGCCTAAGATGATCAGTAGGTCTTTCATGCTGACATTATTGGACTCTAAGGTTGGACTCCAAAAGTGATGTAGACTTTATCCTTTTTTTCCACAAGGGTGCGCATGACTTCTGGTTCAGTTTTTGATTGTTTCAAGGTATTTGTCTAATCAGAGCACATGCATACATAGCAAGGGACCCCCTTATGCTTGTGGGTCCTTTACAGTGTCAAGAGAATGCTCTTTAAGTCTTTTTTTTAAACTTTTTTTGAAGGATTTCCTGAAATGCAACCATCTTTTATTTTCATTGTTCTCAAACTCGAAGATCAAAGCACAGACACTTCAGGTCATTCGCCTTCTCCACCTTGGTTCTCAACAGTGCCTCAGAAAGTTTAAAAAAGAATAGTGACAATCACACTCTCTGCTGAGTCTGGTTAGGCTGAGAAAATACCAGAAAGACCACATTTTTCAGACCCAAGTCAAGATATATAAGATCCCTCCTAGAGACAGCAAAGAACAGACCTAATCCTCTATTTGAAGTAATCAAGCTGGCAACCAATGCTTCTAAAACCACGCCCATGTCCCCTGAGAACCTATGCAATGTGAGTTTTTCAACAGAAAAGTAAAGGCCATAGACATCGCCATACCAGCCACCTATGACAATAAAGCCGAGGATATTTTTAATTTTCAAAACGTAGCGGTTCTGGTCTCTTTTTGCCCCATTTAAGAGTCAGAACTACTGCAGAGCATAACCAATTTCTGACGCTATTCCTGGTTTTCTTAGTCAATTTCTTGCCAAAGAGCTCCTCCCCTTTTGGTTTACCTTTGTCTACTCTTCCCTTGTGTATTCTAATGTCCCAGACTGTCTAAAAGTTGTCCAAATCTCTCCTCTTTAAAGAAAAAAAACAATCAAAGGAACCGACAACCGAAACAACTTATATCCAGTCTCACCCTAAATTGATAGAACTCGGGCATATTTACAAGCTGACGCTGCTGTGGCGATAGGGGCTTCGCCATATTTACAAGGTGGCTTTAAGCCACTTAACGTGGCTTCATGCTGCCTTGTAAATAAGGCAGCCTTTCACACTGTACTTAGTGCGAAAGGGGCGGGCAATGGGTGTTGTGGTGGGTGTTCCACGGCACAATCCATTGATTTTGACACTGCCCCATATTTACGAGTGTGGTATAAATATGCGGCAGTGCCAAAATTAAAACTGGCGCAACGAGGAGGAATGTTCATTTCTCCTTGTTTTTGCTTTTTCCATCTGTGTTGCGTTGTGCAGCACACATAGAAACAGCAAAGGCCATTGATTGTTTATTTGCAGGAAGCTGTCCCTTCCTGCACATAAACAGTCATTTAAAAAAAAAAAATGACGTGTTGCAACTTCTATCTGTGCTGCCCAAAGCAGCACACATAGAAGTTACAAAACGCCATTTCCGATTGTTTATGTGCAGGAAGGGACACCTTCCTGCACATAAACAATCTTCCCCTCTACTTTCAGGGCAGTTGAAGCCTATGGAAGTCCTGTTAAAAGGACTTGGACCATACATTGTGCAATACCTCTTGCCGGGCCTGCCACCCAAACTGTCTACTAAGATTCAACTGCTGACAGTAAACGCTTCTCCCCCAAGGCGATTGCCACCACGATGAACACAGGGAAGAATATTGTTGTTTGTTTTCTAAGTTGTTTGGTCGAATGGCTCATTGGCCTCGATCCTCTGAGTTTTATGATGTTTGGGTAATTGTTTATAACAAGTTAAGAGACTCCAAACACCTATTTAAAAATGTCATGCCTACGAAGTCGCAATATATCCACTAATGTCTTCTAAGCATGGGGACATTCCCCCTCCATAGTCACACTCTCTCTAGAATGCCTGGGGAGACCTTTCAATTTATAACATGGAACGTCAGGGGTTTAGGGACTGCCACCAAATGCAATAAAATCCACTCTCAACTTAAGCATGCCGGAACCCATGTGGTCTTTTTTGCAAGAGACCCATCTGGATAAACCTGAGTGTGGTCAACTGCACCACCGTTGGCGGGATCAACTTCTTTACACTGCTTGTGCATCTTTCTCTTGAGGAGAGACAATTTGGATGTGCCTGGTGGTCCCCTCTGTTGTTGATGAGTCCCCAGTTGATAAAGATGGAAGATATGTTCTCTTATGGGGGACGCTGGATGGGCATCAATTAGTGATAGGAACCCTATGCACCCTCAACTCAGATCAACACCTCTTTCAGTCCTCCATCTCTCCCATTGGGCAGGAATTCAGTGAAAACTGGGGTCAACTTTAACTGCGTTCTCAACACAACATTAAACAGGTCTTATCTTCCCTGCTCTTGTCAGCTGCAACTCGAAGGTCCTCTCGGCTTGGTTACGAAATTTGTCTCTAGTGGATATATGCTGAGCCCAACACTCTCATAGCAAAGGATATTTATTTTTCTCCCCACCCTATTACCTGCATGTCCGTCCAGACTGTATATTATGTTCCACAAATCTCATCATACAGACCACATATTCAACATACCTAGGCAAGGCTTACTCTGACCATGACACGTTAGTTACAGATGTACCCTGGAGGACAACGCCAACACCAATCCCTACCTGGAAACTCCCATGGGTGGAAGAGGCAGCTTTTAAACCTCTGTTAGCAGAGAAAATCATATTGTCCTTTGTTGACAATGCGGGCACCATGTCCTCCTCTTTGGTGGAGTGGGAGGCCTTCAAGGTAGTCATACGGGGGACCTGCATTAACGCCATGGTGGGAGGCCAACGGGCTGTCAATAATTTGCTCTGCAAGGCATAAAAGTCATTGCAGAGCTAAGGGACAAGGGCCATAAAGAACCTGATCTAGCACAAGATTTTGAGAGGGAGCGGAAGAACCATGCTACCATAATTGAACATCTCAGATGCCTAAACTGGATGGAATATCGGGCAGGTGCACATGTAGAGACTGATAAACCTGGAAAACCTTTATCCAGGATAGTTTCACCAGGCAACCTGGACACTCTTATCCCTATTATCATGGATGCAGAAGGGGGGCCTCAAACTACACAGTGGGATATAAATGCTATTTTCCTCACCTATTATACTAAATTGTATCAGGAGGAGCTCCCCGATACATCTGGTTACAGATACAAGCCCATGGAGGTGGTGACCTTAACCTAGGTACCACATGACTACCAACAGACCCCAGAGGGTCCAATTACAGAACAAGATATTCATAACGTGATCAGAGAGCTCCCCGGCTCTAATGGACTTGAATTCTATACTGCATATAAGTCTGCCCTGGTGGCTCCCCTGCTGAAGGTGCACCAGGAGGTGAAGGAACTTAGTTCCCTCTCACCCACTCTACGTGAGGCCCTGGTGGTGCCTTTTACAAAACCAGAACGAGACCTGAAACTCCCCTATTCCTACAGCCCAATCTCCCTTCTAGCCACTGATCACTAAAATTCTCAGTATAATTTTTGCAAACCGTATCCAGCCACTCTTACCAATGCTGATCCACCTGGATTTTGACAAGTTTATTCCACAGGCTAATACCTCGCTAAACATCTGACACTTTTGTGCAGTTAAGGATCTGGCATCCTGAAACTAGTCTGACATGGCCTGCCTCTCCCTGGACTTGGGGCAGGCTTTTGACTCCCTGAATTGGGAATACATGTTCTGGGCACTTCGCCGATTTAGCTTTGACCCACAGCTGATTGGTAGGATATGACTACTCAACACCAACCCCACCGGCAGAGCCGGATGGGCCGCTATGTGTCGGTCAGAGGCATATCCAGGGGAGCCAGACAGGGATGCCTCTGCAATGGCATTGGGGAATCTGGGGACCTGAATGAACCCAAACAGCTACTACATGCTCTACACTTAGTGGGACACAGCAGGTGCCTGGTAATGTGGCTAAATCAGGCCTTTGCGATGGACCCACTGAAGTTGTTGAGCAAATCACAAGCTACCTGCGAAGACTTCCTAGCACAAGCACTACATGATGCAGAGTAGCTTAACACCCTGGAATATCCCAGCAAAATACCCTGCAATTCCTGCTTGAAATATATCCAATTCCGTATTTTACATCGGGTCTACCCGACCCCTTATTGCTTAAACTGGCTCTTTCCCCTTGTCCTGGACGTGTTTTCAGGCATAGCCTGTGCAACGGGGAGAGATAGACTAGACACAGCACAACGTCTTCTGGGTCTGTTTTCACATCCCAAACCTAAAAATGTGGTGACTCACTTCATGGACCTCGCCGTACTGCTAGTGAAACGATCCGTGGCAATGAAATGGAAATCGCCACAGCCTCCTTTTTGTCACATTGGTGGGCAAAGGTAACCAGGTGGACATAAGCGGAGAGCACCGCTCTTCACTGTGAGGGTGCCAGAAATATTGTACCTGGAAGTGGGAAAGCATGCTGAAATCGACGGGATATTACCGGATCAGCATTTTATTCCATATTCTGTGGGGGTTATACTGCCCTGTATCATCAATTCCGGCCAGGGAATCTCTCTACGGATATAGAGTGGCATTCTTAATGAGGCCTAGTATAATTACACTGTTTTGTCCAAAGTTGTGCAAACATTGCTGACCAAAAGTCACACTCACTCACTCATGTTTCGAATCTGGTGATACAGCAGGGTTCATAAGCATGGAAAACATGAAAAATCCTTCATCTCTTGAAACCAGCACACACATTGAGGATCCTTCTCAACCATTTTGCTGACACATTTCAAGGCTAGAGGACTGCAAGGCACATGGATGCAAAGTGCTGTTGAGCCAGTGAGCTGATGTGCAAGCTAAAGCTTGTTTAGCAAACTAAAGCAAGATTCAAAGACAATATAGGTTCTGCTTCTCGTCCAGCCAACCTTCTCAGGTTGAGTTTGGGCTCAATTATTTTCCTTATTAAACCTTCTTCAAATCAAAAAGTGTGATGAAAAACAGAGTCCATCTGACTGGTCCTTCTTTAATATGCTTGGAGTTATTTAGGATACAGGTTGTTGCACCAATTCAATATCTATTGTTTTTTTTGCAACTGATCTATGCCTTATTAATGATGTAGCCTCATTGCCTTGAGCTACTTTCAATGATACAAATCAATTTGGAATGTTAGGAAGCTGGTGCAAGTCAGATACTTATTAATCAACTCTGTAGCACACAAAATGTTTTTCACATATTTCCCCCTTTTGGTTAAGAGAGAGCAAATCTGTAAACCTCCAGTTGGTACCAACCTCATTCACAGTTGAAGCTGAAGACCACGTAGGAAGAGAGAAAGAGGTAGTCTTGGAATGAGGAAGGGAAAATCAGAGTAATTTAATTCCTGGTAAATAATTAAGGTGTTCCAGAAACCCCCGGGCTAGAAGGGTGCTTGATTGCTCAAGATTTCACACAAATATCCATCATTTCCAGTGCCTCCCACTTCTGGGCAAGTTTAATAAACACATTGAAAAAAATACTTTTCACATTTACATACATTCCCCAGTAGTCACCCCATTTGGAGGAAGGGGAGGTTAAACATGGGCTCCCAGACGTATTTATATAAAAACACTATCCAGGTTTTTGTACATAACTCTTTGTCTGTAGTGCATTCTTCTTAAATATATTCCAAGGCCTGAAACAAACCGAAGAGTACAGAAAGGAACCTGAAGCAGGAGCAAAATGTCAGCCTCCTTTAAAAAATCTTCTTTATGCTTGCAGTTCTGGTGAATAGGCAGTTCCGAAAGAAGAAAATCCCGTAGAGCTCTAGGAGGAAAACTATTGTATTGCGGTAAGGTTTTCCTTTCCGTAGGTTACCTGAAAGGTGCCTTGTATAGTTTGTTTTCAGATATCAAACCAGCAAGATCTAAGTAATTAATCTTATTATTACTGCTGTGATGTGTAAAATGAAAATTATATTGGGAATCCAGCCATGTCATGAATTTAGTGAAGCCATTTCTGGTGCCTGATCAAATCATGAACACTTTATCGATGTCTCTTTTCTATATGCGAATGCGATGATGGAAAGGAGTGTTGGTGTTCAGAATAAGAGATAATTCAAAGGAATCCACAAAAAGGACAGCACAATTTGAGGCAGAAACAAAATCCCATAGCTGTACCTTTGCATCAATATTAGTATTTACCATCAAAGTAAAATGCGTTTTTGGTATGAGCAATTCTCAGTATTGAGATAGTAAAATCAGAAGGAGCACAGATTGGAGCTTCCTACGATGGAATGGGTTCTCAACCACTTGAATCCCACCCTCTTGTGTAAAGAGATTTGATGTCAAGTGTCACCAGTAGTTCTCTTGAAGGGTCAAATTCTAGGTCCTCTTTCAGATTTATAGAGTGGATACAGTTTTTAACATACTTGTCAGTCATTGGTACTATATCTTTTAAGAAAAATAAATGTATCTTCCCAGGTCTTCCAGGAGAAAACCACACCTGGAAAGAGTGGGCTTTCTTCGAGAGATCTGCAGGCATTTGTGTATTTGGGGAAGGATGTAGAGGACTGGGGCTCTTTGTTTTTTCTTGTTTAAGAATAGGAATTGATTGGTACTCAAGTTGCCTTCAGAGTGTGCTTGTTCAGTTATGGATTTAATGGAATCTCTCTTTCATTCAAAGGATTGTATTCAAGTTGCATATAATGTTTTGAGTTGACGATGTATTTTTGATTATATTGGTGGATTTCTGTCCCACCACCTTTCTTGGATGGTTTAATAATGATTTCCTTTTAAGTTTTTTAGATCAAGAAGAGTCTTACATTTTTGAAGACTAATGTTAATAAGGAATATATGTGTGAGTGTGATTGAGAGTATAGAAATCCCTCAAGACTAGTCTTTCAAATGTTAGGACCTCCAGAGGCACTACAGCACTAGATGGATAAAAGGTGGATTTAAGGGTGGAGGCCTGTGGTTTTATAACTGGTATTTTGACTCGTTGTTGTTAAAAAATGACCAAAGTCTGATCTTTCTAGGAAAAACTGTAACGGCTCAGTATGTAAACCAATTTGTCTCTCGGTCATCATAAATGAGGCTTTTACTCAAAAGGCAATTTTTTGAGGAGGCGAGATAGGTTAAATAGGTATCTCGGAATAATTTGTTTGTATTAGTATTGGGAGCCCCATTAGTAAAATCTCTTCCTAATTTATTGTTGGTTTTATAGAGGCCCTTCCCTTGCTTTCCTTATTGATCCAGGGCCAAAAAAGGAATCTGTTGCAGATTCTATGGTGCAGTAGTGGGGCTCTACTCCTGCATCTGAGTTATTTGAGTCTGCTGATGAGTCTGAGAATGTGACTATCCACAAGTTCTTTAAACATTTCCCATGGCCGTCTGTCCCTCCCTCCCCCGAGGGCAAAGGCTGGGATGGAATAATAATCCTCCGATAAATCCTTATACATTTTTTTTCTATGTTATTGTTTTTTAAGTCCCAAAGGACTTATTGGCTTTTATGTTGCGCCTGATCGAACTGAAGGGGGCAAAGCAGAAAGGATAGAAGAGCCACTAAAACATTTCACAATGTATTCTCGATAGGTAGGGGTATCTCTGCTTCTACTGTCAACCAGAGAGAGAGAGAGAGCGAGAGAGAGCAACCTATATTAAATATATGTAAAGGCGGAGGGGCATGGCCACGCCAGCGACCAAGATGGCTGTACGGTGCTGAAGTTCCGACGGATCTGACTCTGATCCTGTATCAGATAAGCTCCTGGCATGCAGTAGTGAGAGACGTGGCATAGAGGATCTCCCCTTGCCATCTGACTTCTGTAGGGGCTAGGTTTGACTGCTCCTGGTGGCGGTGACACTTCAGAAGGTGAGATCGTACTTGTCAACCACCATATGCCTTGGAAGCCCTGCTGTGACCAGGGCTGTGGGCAAGTCTGAGATGTGGGACAGGCTGGCCACGCGGTGTGGCCAGTGCCTCAATGCGATCTGGTTCATGCCAAATGCAGTGAAGAGCCGCTGCGGGGCTATGAGCTGCTGCTGAGATACTAACTGTCCCGTCTGCGGTGCGCTTGAGGCCTGGATGCTGGCCCGATGCAGAGGCCTGTGATGCACCAGGACCAGTGCACCGCCCCCTTCCAGTAGATCCTGCCTACCTGGCGGCCACGCTGGGCTGCTGGTAAAAACCTTGCTGGGCCGCATGACTGGGGTAACGAGCTCTCTCTAACTTCTGTTAGCTGTGCTGCATGGCCCAGGAGCCCAGTGAGGTCATGCCCCTACTGCCGGCTACCTTGCTGACTGTGATGCCGTCAGGCATTCGCTTGTGTGATCCAAGGGTGGCCTCCCTTCGTACCTGCAAGCTCCCTCAGAGAACACAACAGATGACATTGCGTTTACTCAGCGCCCCCACCAGACATATTGTGTCTACATCTACATCTAGGGTGCTGCTTGATTTGACCATGAATATGTGACCGACCACAGGGGCGGCCCAAAAGCTCCTGAACCAGGGGCAATCTATAATTAATCCAAACAATAGTTCAAGAACATATACAATAAATTTACACTTTATAAACAAATGACATATTAGCAGTCATCACAGAAATGAAGAAAGAAAGAAAAGAAAAGAAACGGAAGCAAACATGACCCTTATATATACAATTATCAATAATTACACATTTATTACAATACATACATGTTTAAAAAGAAAAGAACACAATGGAGCTCTATATAATGTGCTGGTAAAATTAGCAAATGTCCAAAAACAGTGGCAGACAAAAATACGTCACAATAACAAGGAACAAACATATAAACAAAAAATGTGTCCTCAATCAATTCACAGGCCACAAGTGCGTCGACGGCGTCTCAACCGCTTTATCAGTATGCGGTCATCATCAGGACAAAAATAAGTTGACAGAGCATCCAAATTCTAGATTGAGCAAACACTCCAGTGTCATTTCATGAAGCATTCAGTAAGCGATGGATGAAGTATATATAAAACCAATAGAGGTAAATGATGCCTACACATGGTATAATTAGTCCATGTAAGGAAGACTCCTAGGACGTGCTACAACATTGGCACAACAGTTCCAAATCACTTAGTCAAGTCGGTACTTTAAATTGCCGATCACTAAATGCTGCCCAATAGGTGCAACCGCTGACTCCTCCCCCAACCGAAACAGGAAGTTTGACAATGAAGCTTGCTCTTTGGCCCTGACGTTGAGAGTTATCCTCAATAGTGGCTATCTGCGTGGGCCTTGCTGAACCCCTTCTGCTTGCTATATCACGAGGAGCGGCCTGTGGATTGGGTTGTGCGCTGTTACAGGAGGGGCGAGGCTTGTGTCTTGCCGTGGGTCCTCCTCATTAGTCCTGAGATTTACGCTCTGCTTACGATGGTGAGCATGCTCTTAGCACCATTACTGCTGATACTGGGGCTGGGGCATAACTTTCCAGCCCCGTGCCCCCCCATTCTGATGAGAAGGGCAGATATCTCCTGGTGGCAGGTCACTCAGCTGGGCACCAAATACTGTTCGCCAATGTATATGCCCAGAATGCTGACAACCCGGACTTCTTTTAGACACTCTGGGCTCTGATGGATCGTACTGATGTGGATCACATTGTAATGGGAGGGGGTGTACTTTAATATGCTCCTCGACCCATTCTTGAACACCATGGCATGGACCCCGGCGTTAAGCCACACTCCCTACATATTCTAAGACACATATTTGACACACTCCTTGATTTGCAGCGCCTACAACATTTCAATTCCCCTGCATACACAATCTCCTCTGCACCCCACAATACCTGGATGAGGATAGATTATTAGATGATATTGGGCACAATTATACCATGGCTAAGCTCAGTCATGCCCCTCCCACAGACACTTCCTGATCATTTCCCTGTTGCGATGACTCTGAGCGTTCTTATTGCAGATGATTCCCCAATATAGCACTTCACAATGAACTCTTTCGCACAGATCTTCGTTAAGCTATCATTGAGTATTTTTAACTTAATAAGGGCTCTGTTCAATCACAGGCTACCCTATGGGAGGCCTTCAATCATACACCCGGGGCATATGTATATCTAAACATGCCAGAGTGCTGCGCGAACTGCACAGGCCCCTGACTCACATTGAGACGGATCTTTCTGACCCGGGCCATGCTAGTAATTGGCATACCGCCGAGGCCCAATTACCCAGGCGTGCTATATTAACGGCCAAGTTTAGAGATACTGCGGACCATGAAGCCCTCTACTTGGGAAAATATGCTAGGGTCCATCTATATGGGAAGTGGGAGAGGCCGGGACATACACTAGCTAGTCTCTTACGACCCCCTAGGACCACATCTTATATCTCAGAGTTATACCAAGCAGATGGCACCTGCCTCACAGACACGGATGATATACAGACTGAGCTAGTTAGTTATTACACCTATCTTAACACCACAAGCCTGGGCGATGATGACAATGAAAGGATGGCCTATCTAAGCAAAGTCACCTTGTTCTGGCTTACTACTCCACACCAACAGTTCCTTAGCAAGCCTTTCACTGCTGAGGAGATCGTTCAGGCGATTGAATCAATGGATGGCTCTAAACCACCCAGCCTAAATGACTATACTGGCGCTTTTTGCAAAGCATACAAACATATCTTAGCCTCACATCTCTTTGCTATGTACTTGGAAGTGCTGGAGAGGGGTGCCCGCCCGCCTACGTTATGACAAACGGTGATCACACTACTTCTGAAACCGGGTAAAGACCCTCAACATTGCAGTTCCTAACAACCACTATCCTTGTTAAATTTTGATAATAAAATGTTAGCTAATGGAGCTGATTATTTCTCCAGCCAGGCTTTGAGCCACATCGTTCAACATCCCTAACCTAAATTACGCTTTAACCCTACCTCTTACTAGCATTATTGAGCTGTGTCCACTACTTCCCAAAATCTGTGCACAGATATGCTGCCATTGCATTACTGTTGGCCAAACAAGAGGTTGCCATACATTGGGGAAGCAACCACCCACCATACAGTCTTTGTTGTCCTTAATCGAATATCCCCAATGGTACCTGCTGTAGTCACCCTATTGGACACAGAGAAAGCTCGATTAGCCAAAATGGCAATTCCTACATGGCAGACTTAGCAAAATGGGCTTTCCATGTAACTTGTTATCCCTTTTATCACTCCTTTACTTACTACATTCAGCTCGAATTAGGGTCAGTGGAATAATGTCGGCCCCATTCACAATAACAAGGGGGACACGACAGAGTTGTCCCCTCTCACCACTACTTTTCATTGTAGAGATGGACCCACTGGTGTGCAATCTCTATAATAAGCATCTACACAGGGGTTTGCAGAGTAAACCAAGCTCACTCCTGATTTCACTCTATGCAGATGATATATTATTCTTTGTACGACATCCTACTGACAACTTAGCCCCATACTTAGGGAATCAGTCCAGTAGGGAGCCTTCTCTGGCCTCCATATTAACTGGAATAAGTTGGAATCATTCCAGCTGACAGATGTGACTCTCAGTTGCATTGAGAGTTCCCTTTGAAGTGGTGCGACAGCTCCGTTCGCTACCTGGGCATCCTTATACATCGAGACAAAGAATAAGTCATACAATTTAACTATGGTCCGGCGGTGGATAGGCTGACCTCATAGGTGGAGCGCTGGATTCACCGCACACTGTCCATAGTGGAATCCATTGCCATTATCAAAATGGATGTTCTCCCCATTTTTGGTATTTTTTTCAGAACATCTTGATTCCACTCACCAATTCGATTTTTGCGATTTTTCAGAGCATACTGACATGACTTATCTGGCAGGTAAACAGCCTCAAATTGGTTGGGACCCCCTTGTGCTCCTATATGAACGCAGAAGCTTTAGGGTCCCTCATTTACACCTATACTATTTGGTTGTACACTGGTATCACATAAATGCCTGCATACCATACCCAAAAGCAGACCTCACAGCCCCAACACCACTGAGGGCATTGCTACTGGTGGGCCTCCCACTAGATCCGGAAGACATACAAACACTGTGCACTTCCTGGACTCGGAGGCAGCTGACTCGGATCCTGGGTGGAAAGGAGCTCTTTCCCCTGCAATCCCCCTGGCAGACAATCCCTGGCTTGCCTTATCTTGGAAACGATTGGTCCAACGCACACTGACAACACATGCTCTACACACATTTGAAGAAGTTTTTCCCGGACGGGCATGTTTTCTCCCACACTAAAGACCCACGATTTACAGACGCTACCCATATGGACCATTTTGTGCTCCAATGGCTTCAGAGTGCACTGAGGGCATGGATCCAATCTTATGCATTGGCCCCTGCCGAATTCATGCCACTGACGTAAGGGATCACTGACTCGGAAGGAGACAAATTCATCTCCAAACTATACCACTCCTGTCTGAGCCTGCTACCAACATGACATTCCAAACTCAGGATTGCATGGGAGACGGACTTGGGGCATTACTTTTCTGACAAAGTCTGGGCTGCTTGCTGTGCGCAAATTTACTTTATCTCTCTTAACCATCGTCCTATGCTGCCATATTATACATTTTTGTGAAGAGCTTATGTCATACCCATAACATTGGCCCGCATTGACTCCGCTCTTGCGTCGGATTGTCCAAAGTGCCACATGATGTGGACATGTAATAGTGTAGCACCATACTGGGGGGAGGTATTCACCACACTTGTTTTGATAACCTAAATTACGCTTGAACCCTACCTCTTACTAGCATTATTGAGCTGTGTCCACAACGTCCCAAATCTGTGCACAGATATGCTGCCATTGCATTACTGTTGGCCAAACAAGAGGTTGCCATACATTGGGGAAGCAACCACCCACCTGCATTAGCAACATGGATAAACAGTCTAATTTACTGTGCTACAAACAGTGAATTGTATGCAACTCTGCAACCACCCACCGCCGACCCAAAGGATATCCTGCAAGCGATGAGATTATCTTCTGACACTGTTCACACCAGACTCCACCCAATAATTGTTGTGAGAGACCCTCCCTAAGGAATGCGGGCCCTGCCCATATTATTTCAGTGGTGCTGTAGACGCGTAGATCATGGAATAGTCTTATTATATCATTGTAAGATGGAATGTGATGCTAACATGATATACATTGTGTGTTTAGTTATCGTATTGCTATGGCAATCATTTTTGGATGATACATCTCTATGTCTGCGGTATGATTTAAAAATTGAAAAATAAAGTTTAAAAAAACACTTGGAAAAATAAGTAAATGTAAAGGCTTCTTTCAAGTATTAATCCTTGCAGGCAATATAATGCACATGAAGGCATAAAAGAGAATAAGGTTAAGCCCACTGTGCTAGCCAGGAACCGGGGCACGACAAATATCACAGAACAATGGTTCACTGTAGACTTGCTTATCACAAGAGTGCTTTCTAAGTTGTTGGACTGCACACTCATACACTGTAAAGAATAGAAAGTCAATTATAGATTCGCACCAATTATAAACAAGAAAATACAAACCACTATTCTCATGCCAGTACCTGTCAACGTCTGCAGTGCATTAGTCATAAATGCATTGCCAGGCCTGAAGCAGGAGGAGGACAGCTAGGAACCTCATAACTGACAGGTTAAAAAATTATCTCATGTCGCGTAAAGCTAGTCACAGCAGATATGTCATTTCATTTCAGTAATCTGTCAAAGTAAACCAATTAAAATTGTATTTTATAGACTTCTATGAGGCCTGTTTTCTTTTCCCAGAGTGAGAACCTAAAATAACTCCTGAAAGCCTTGTGGCAAGTAACATGAATTATACAGAATCCTGGCCTAATTCCAACATTATTGTAGCTTTATTCTGTAGCAGCTCTCTGCTACAATGATTGTCACGTCACACGATTGGCACAATGTGATTGATTTTGAGTTATTTAATAAGCATCATAACTTTCAATACGTGACAATCTATAGGGCATTCCCTGTTGAGCTGATGCTGGCCCTGCTGCTGAGTACAGAACCTTATGTGATCAACAGAAAAAAGAGTTTTAGGAAGCACTAAGAGAGGGGCTTTGGTTGGCGTTTAGTACAGATTTTGACTGGGCAGAAGTTGTGAGCTTTCACTCAAATGAGTGCTTGTATTGCACTTTAAAAAAGCTTATGCTTAGTACAGCAGGACTGAGTTAGTTTTGGTGGCTGGCCAATGGTCAAGGGTGTAGGCCTCATCTCTTCATTATGAAAAGTTAAGACAAAGCAGTTGCCCTGATGTATTTATTGTGAAGAGCAGATGTTAAAGGCTTGTAAGTGTAGAATGTCATTACTTTGTGTTACGTCTTCTAGCGAGGTAATTGCTACATTGAATCTCATAGATTGCTGTAGTAGTAAGGGTTTTGATGTTTGTTACCCCTTGTGAAAATACCTTGGGGTAGAAGATTTGCACCTTCAGGATCCCTTTTAAGCAATTTTAGGAAGGGTTGCATTATTGCATTGCCAACTCTAATTTTGACTTTTACAAATAGCTGCAATGTGGGAAATCTTATGTCGAACACCGTAGGCCTGAGTTGGTCATGGTAACAAAACAGTGATAAAGGCTATAGACCTCACTGGTTCATTGTAAAAATGTGTCTGAGATCATCAGTCTAATCATTTTATTTTGAACATTTACCACTAACGCAGTAGGCATGATTAATTTATTGTAAAAATCACATGTTAAAGTTAGGCTTTCCAGTTTTCAGTGTTTCGTTTTTTGTGGATTTCAGTGGGGTTTTCTCAGTGTTGTCCAAGCCTTTGGAAATCAGTGCTTAATCCCCAGAAACCGACAAAAACATGTTTTTCCTGTGTTAACAGAACATGTTCTTGTTTGGATTTATTGTTATAAAGCACATATTTAATTTAGAGGAGAAGTAATGCAGTGTATGAAGTGTCTTCCCATTGGCAGTGTGTCCAATCAACTTCTCTTAGACTGTTTTAAGCACAGGAAGCCTGTGTATTGTACTCTGATTACCCTCTCATGCTCATTCTGTCAAGACTCTGTCTGGTTAACAGGAGTATTAGTGGATTAAAAAAGAAAAGTACTGTATTCAAATTTTTAATAAACACGTTCTTGTACACAGTTGGGGCCATTCGCCTAATCCTTATAATGTGAGGATGGTCAACCCTGCTAACAGCATAGTACTCTGTGAAACCTTTACCATTTTGAGTTACACAAGGTGCGTTTATATTCCTGTATTCTAAGGTACCTGGAACTGGATGCTTTAAGCATGTTTGCCACTCTTTTCTGCACTCTTTGCCTGACTACATTAGTGTAGTGCCACAGTTGTGTGGACATGCATAGCTGCCAAGTGTCCCTATTGAAAATGTCTCACGTTAAGTCAGTCCTGACCTTTCAATGGATATCACATTGCATTCGTGGACTAGAAGGTTTGCTAATAACATTGTAACTATGAGCTCAAACACCCAAGCAGTGAAGTCCAGTTGGGTAAAATCCAGGTTTGCAGTTACGAATTTTGTTGGCATGTGGAAAATCTTGTGTCATGTTTTCACCACTATCCCATTTTTACCGTGACCGTATACTTTTCACAGGTACTTATCACTACACCTTGCATTGAATGTTTAAAGTTAGGATGCTTTTCAGATGACTTGCTATCAATACCGACCTATTAGAAAAGAGGAGCTGATCTATCAAAGGGTTTTACCTATTCTGTGTCTGTGGATAAATGTGTTGGTGAAGGCCAAGATACTAATGAGCCAGCCATTTCCTCAGTCAGTGAAGAAAATAAACACTGCTGCCAACGGAAAAGGAAGAACAAATATTTTAGTGACAACCCTAAATTCCAGCAGAATAATCATAAGCCAGTTTTCTTACTGCTTGATTGTATAACAAAGTTACAATGTGTTTCTTTGACTATCTTGTGTTGTGTAGATGTTCATCTTTGCTCATATGTTTACACTGATGAGTGTTGTTACAAGTTTGGTGGGGTTTATCAGTTATTATATGTTTAAACATAAAACAGGATTGACAAGTCAAATCCAATAGGCCCTTAAGGGTGGGTTGTTATAACATGATGTTAATGTTTGTTAACAGACATTGTAGTACATAAATTCTCACAGATCACTGCAGTAGTCATTGGTTTGTGTGTTTGTTACCCTCTCTGACAAATTGTGTGGATAGAAGATTTACATTTTGATAATCCTCTTAACTCTCTTAGGAGGGATTAAATATTGTTTTTACCCAATGAATTTCTGTGTAAATTTATATTATACATGTATTCTTTGAGAAGGTTCAGCTTTTCCACAATGCTCAGTGACTCAGTGGGGTACTTACCTCGTAAGGCGAACCACTTCATATTTATAAACAAAACAAACAAGAGGCAGCACTCCAGAAAGTAGTATTCATTTTAATTTAAAAATATTGACATTCCATGAATCCACAAAAATACACCTCATTTGAGCCAGGTGTCAGGTCAGGTTTACATAGGAAAAGCATTTATGGTTTGCTTAGAAATTTGTCTCTGTTTGAAGAACATTCACAAAGCTTTCCAATCAAAAGTGTCTCTCTCCTCAGCTCCTTCCTGTAATGTTTCCCTCAAGCAGGGCAGAGAAAGAAGGGAGGGGCAAAACGCATTTTCTCCATAGGAAAATAGAACAGTGAGAACACAAAAATGGCTGAACTGAATTTCACCAAATTGGAAAAATTCTAGATCATGGTCCAGAAAGAATGCTTTTTGTGATCTAGTGAAAATCCATTCAGAGGTTTTGAGAAATGTAAGCTGAAAATGGATCTGAGGATCCATGGAGGATCCTCTGAGCCAACAGGTCTTGAGATAAGATCTGCTTGGCTGCTCCCAATCAACAAAAATGTGGCGGTAGCCAACTTAAAACTAAAAGACTCAGTCACCTGTCCTAGAAAACAGTAATAAGAAAATATAGAGGGGGCAGGGTCGGAATATCTTGTCCTTCTGGGCTTGGTGAGGGGGTCCAAAAACAGGCATCGGCTGCACCAATAAAAATACATGCAGCGGTCTCTGGCCTTATTTTTAAACCTCACCAGGGTGGAGAGGCTAGTGTATTGGTTTATTTTGGGGGAATAGGCTTGGGGGCCTCTTTCAAGAGCTTTGTAGTGGCCCCAGGGACCCATCTCCTGGGGCTGATATTTTTTCGAATGGAAAGTGGAGCGTACAACCTCCTCTTTGAGCGTCTTTGGAACTAAATCCACTGGGGTTGATAGATCAGTTAAGGGCAGGGGCATGTAGTCCTCTTCTCAAGCCTCGTAGAGGCCTCAGGGGCCCAATTACTCATGGCCAATGATTTTTTTGGGGTAGGGGGTGAGCGTGGGACCCGACCCCCGGGAAGGCCGGCTCCAGGGACCCTATTCCTGGGAGCTCAGTTGTAATGTCCTGGGGACCTGCTAAGATAGGTGCAGCAGGGAATAGAAATCTATTCCCTGCCTGCACTCTCCCAGACAGGGAACCCAAATGTTCTCCCGCCTGTGTGGGAGTAGAGAAAAAGGCTGCTCTTGCACTGGTGAGAGCAAAGTAATGGCGCTGGCTACCGCCAGCACTCAGTATGGTGCTGGCCAGGGAGCTGGCTGGGGCCACGAGGCTCACTCCATGGTCCCCAATGTGGAATACATTGTAGACGCCATGGTGCTAAATGGTGCCTGATGTGGAGCCAGCAGGGGCATGAGGGCCTTGGGTCTCCCCAGCAGCCACCAACTTCAACAAAATGGTGTGGGCGCCCCAGGTGGGTACAGGTGCCCCAAACATATTTACAAAAATATGAACAAAATGAATAACTAATGAGCAGCAGTAGCTGCTCCTTTATTTTTCACGGCACTGGACAAGAAGGGCCCCATAATGCCGTCCAACAGCTGTTAAAAATATATTTTTAGATCCGGGTGTGCTCCTAGAAGGGACAGGGGCACCACCAAGCATGTATTATGTTGCGGGAGGCTACAGAAAGTGCAGCAACATTAAAAACACAGTCAATCTCCTGAGCCTTTAAATCCATAACCTCACAAGAGCTTATCATAGTTTTTAAAGCACTCCAAGCTGGATCGGCATCCCCCTAGTAGTATGTTTTATGACTCCACCTTATGGCCTGAAAAAAGTAGAAGATAGACTTAGACATGTTGACTTTTTTTATAAGAATTTATTTAAAAGATTTATGAAAATCACTTTTGTTAAACATTGCAATGTCGGAATGCATATAATGTACATTTGGTTATTTAATTATTGGATACTTTTTGACAAAAATAATATATGTGCTTCATATATGTTAATAAGCTGACCTCTTCATAAAGCAAATTAGGTCACTTTCTACATTTTGGTGTTCTGACCCTTTGACAAATTCAGTAGGCCTATCATACTTACAATGTCACCATTTATAGTGTAACGTCACATAGTCAGTCATGTGTGCCAACGGGGCTTAGGTGCAGGGCCTAGATCTAACCTCATGCTGCCGCCGTGCGCAGTGGTGGGGTTGGGTCACTGGCAGGAGGTTGAACGCAAGGCCTGGGTACAGGCCAGGCTCTGATCCCACGCTGTGCACTGCTACAGGCTGTGTGCAAAGGGGGTTGGTTACCAGCGAGGGGTTGGGTGATGGGTCAGACCTCAGGCCAGGCCCTACATTCGACCCCATGCTGCACAAGTCCTCAGGCCCAGTCCTGGGTTGAAGTACTGGTTGCAGTCTAAGTCATGCGCCCAACCGCACGCCATGCAATGTCAAAGGGTGTGTGCTGCCAGCGGTTGCAGCTAATTCCCACGCCCAATCCCATAACGTGTACAACCAAAGGCCATACGCCGCTGGGAGCATTGGGTGCCAGCGTGGGGTTGCGTGCAGGGTCTGGCCGGTTAGCATGCTCAGTCAAATTACTGTGAATTTACTGTGAGTGAGACTAACTCACAGTAAAACATTTAAAACTTAACAGGCAATTGCAAAAAATCCTAGTTGGCTTCATGGGTTTAACCCATTTTCTTCACTCAATCAGTAACACATTTCATAACAACAAGAGCTGTTTCAACAATTTCATTGAGCAAAGTTTAATTCTGAGCCAGGAAATGAGATGTTATCAAAATCAATAACTTTTTCAGACTCAGTGGAATCTATTTTGTTTCACCAAGAGCGAATACATTGTGACCACCTGTTCTTGGCACACCTACACAGTGAGAGCTATTCCTTCAGTAATATGTGCCTCGATTTGGGTGGTTTGAGGTGGTGGAGCATTCCCAGGGCATTACATGTTGATCAAGAGAAGGTTTTGTTAATTCTGCCATGGCTAACATCTTACTTACAAATGTGCAATTTTTCTGCACAAGGCTTTCAACTACTAGGTATCATAAGCATCATTACAGCTGAATAATTGAGACATTCAAATGGCATTTTTGTGAAAATAAAGCTCAAAAGTATGGAGTCTATGTGACAGTATACATGTACCTCTTTCTGCCTCTTAGGTCTCCTCCAGCACTCTGTGTTGCTCTCTGTCATCCATGTGCTTCTTCCCTGACCCCCCATGTTGCGCTCACTCTCGTGTACTTCCTCCATTGATTTCTAACCCGTGTTTCTCTCTCGCTTGCTCCATGTTGCTCTTTTGTCAGTTGCTACTCCTCCCCACCCCAACACCCCGTCTCTCTTGCCAATTGCTTTTACTTTCAACGCTGTACTTCCTTGTTGCCTGCTTGCTCGGTGTTCCTCTCCCCCACCTGCTCCATGTTGCTCTTTCACCTCTTTCTTCTCTGCACCCACACATGCCCACCATGTTACTTCCAACTCCTTTTGTTGCTTCCCCTACCCACTTTTCTTTTTTTTTTTTAGAATATGCTTACATGTTTTTATTTTTATTTTGGTTATCTGATCCAACTCCGCTCGCTCGTTAATTAAACAGAAAAAAGCCCCTATCATTTTGGAGGGCTGGGCATGCATGGTACACAGCCGTACAAAATAGCACTAGAGGCCGCGTAAAAGGCTTTATTTTTTTATTATTCAGCCATGTTACGTAGCTAAAAACCATTGGCAAATGCAATAGGTCTTAAAGCCAAAACATTTTGGCTGTGCCAATGCTTGGTACCTTTCCTACTGTTTTGGAAAGGATGCCCTATGGAATGCCAGTTGTGTGTCTTATTTTCTACCACAAAGTATTTGCCATATCCCTTTGTTATAAGCTGCAACATACCACTAGCACGTTTCCAGTTAAGGAGTCGTGTGAAGTCAGGGCAATTATAGACAGTTACTTTCCATAATTGGAGAAAGAACCTTAGGGCATGAGCAACAAATCTGTTGTGGGTTGATCTGATAGTGGTTTAGTTATTGTATTTATTGTATGGTTTTAATTAACCGTACAAAATTCGTGCATTATTGTCGAGTTTCTAGCATCCTCGCCCTCTCTGAGTCTCTAACCCATCAGGAAACTTAACTGCTTTGGGAAGGAGAAACCAGGAGAAAATGGGGATTAGGAAGGAGAGAAACAAAAACAGTGTTGATTGGTACAGTCACAGGTGTTTCTCTTATGCAATACAAAACTGCAGTTCAGTGGGATGCGGCCTTCACACTAAAGAAGGCACAACAGGTTACTAAAGTACCAGAGTTTTAGGTAGAGCATTAATAAATCGATTGTGATACAACGTAGAAATGATACCCTTTATATTGCAACGCCATATAGCCAGCCATGAGTGCCCACCTCTTCAAAGTTAGCAGGCCAGTGACGACCAAGGAAAATGCCAGGAGCATTCTCAGCACCTGCAGGAATGTGGGAGACCGACAGCAACTGCAAGAGATGCTAAACACAGCAAAATGGTGCCAAGGCTCAAATAAAAATATGTGCTAGGGAACCGAGAGGGAGAACAAAATAAAGGTGTGTGGTATGGAGAGTTGGTGTGAACTTTAATAACAGTGGAACACAAATGCAACTACTCCAAATGTTGCTAGGAAAGGAACGCATAGTGAGATGGTTGTTTGTGCTGCAGCTACCCAAAGTACCCGAGAAGAGTATCATTCAACGCGGAAGAAGATTCTATCAAGTGGAGGTTAGCGGTCTAGAGACTGATGGAATTGGCAACCTTCCATCTCCCAGTCTCCCTAGCCTTCCAGTACCTCCCCTTAAAGGTGTATCTATAACTGTTTGTGATGCTGCATGAAATGGCCTGAATACGTGCACCATCTGGCATACCAGAGCCTTTGATCCAATTACTCACACTTCCCCTCCACCCCCACCCAAAGAACCCATCTTTTGATATTTATCAGGGAAATTCTAATTAAATTTTGCCGCAAGGTGAGTAGCGAGGACAATTGATGCTGGTTTCCTTAATCTTTCTGACACATTATACCCCTTTCAAGCAAGTAGGTACTGAAGCTGACTTGTGGATTTTGGAATCAAGAATCTCTTCTACATTGCACTCGGGGGAACCACCATTCACTCTAGAGGGTGGTGGGGCATGTGTCTCCACAGATTCTGTGAATGTGCCAATGTTTCGGTAACGTGTATGGTTGAATTTCTTACGTACCCTAATACTTTAAAGGAACCTACAAATATAAGAGTGAACTTCGGGTGCAAGTCAGATATAGCCAGATATTTAGTGAATAACCAAGTGCTGTCACCTTGCTTGTAGTCTTTTGGATAGATTTTTCTTCCCAAGTTAGTTGGAAGGGGGCCTTAGTTTATTGACCCCTAGGCCCCTTAGCTGAATTCTCATTACAACTCACCGGATTAATAGCCCCTCACGTGATTTCGTGCAGCAAATTTTTATTACTGGGTGATTTTAACATCCATAGCGAATGCACCTCCAATGCTGACTCACAGACACTTCTGGCAGACCTAGCCCTCTTGGGCTTATCTAAGCTCAATGAAGGCCCCACTCATATAGCTGGCCACACACTGGACATTATCTTCTCCAACTCTCTTGGGGGCATATTATCAAGAACGGCAGTAAAATTATCGCCGCATTAGCGGCAGGAAACTGCCGCTAAAGCGGCGATAATGGGCTTGATAATATGCCCTTGAGAATTCCTATAGAAGCCCATGTTCACACCAGAACATGGGCTTCTATTGGAATTCTCAAGGGCATATTATCAAGCCCATTTTCACCGCTTTAGCGGCAGTTTACTGCCGCTAAAGCGGCGATCATTTTAACGCCATTTCTTGATAATATGCCCCTTAGTGTTCTGTGTGAGCCTCCTCAACAACTAACATGGTCTGATCATGTGTCAATTAAATTTTCCATTCAGGGTCCAAGGAAGCTAAAGGGATCTAACCCTGTCACCTACCACAACCCGCAGACAATGGCAGAAAGTCACCCCGGAGTGCTTTCAAGCCTCTTTCTTAGTGCCTCGGAACACTGCACCGGACAACATAGAGGAAGATGTGGCCAAATACAATTCTGCTGTTTCCAGTGCCATTGATCAACTTGTGCCACTGAAATCACTCCCTAACCACTCTAAGCGCCCTCAGACTGCCTGGTTTTCTCTTCAGCTTTGAGCTCTGAAACAACTTTGTAGGAAATACGAAAGACGCTGGTGCAATACCCATGATGAGAGGGATAAAGATCAGTTTTTAGTCACCCTGTCTGGCTACCATAAAAATATAAATGCTGCGCGTAAAGCCCATATTGCATCTCAATTAGCCTAGGCTGGCAATGCTCCTAAAATTGTATATCGTATCCTCCAGTCTTTTACCAACCCCAAGGCCTGCGAGAATCGAGAGGTTCCCGCGCAAACGCTCTGTAACGATATGGCACAATATGTTTTGCAGAAAATAGAGCTCATCTACGAAAAAATTGTCCCATCAAGGAGCCAGCCTTTGGTTACTATGACATCTGATCAGCCAGAACAGGAAACCTCCCAGTTGCTAGAGAGCTTCCTTCCAGTGACCTTGGCAGATGTAGAAACACTGCTTCACACAGTGAAATCAGGTTCCCTCCTTGATACCATCCCGGCCTAAGTTGTTACCTCTCTGGCCTGTCAACTGTCTCCTTCTATCAAATATCTTCTCAATCTCTCATTGAGAGAGGATCACGTTCCGTCAGAATGGAAAGCAGCACAGGTTATGCCTATCCGTAAGAACGCCAAGGCTCCTTTGACGGATTTCTCCAATCTCTGTCCCATCTCGTTCCTTCCCTTCCCGAGCAAACTATTGGAGAAGCATATCAATAAACATCTCTCCAACCATGTCGAACTTTCTGGTAGCTGAGACTCCTCCCAGTCAGGCTTTAGGCTGAAATACAGCACAGAATCAGCCTGCTAATGGTCACAGATAACATCAGGTTGACCCTAGACAGGGTCCATTCTACGATTCTGGTACTGTTGGACCTATCTGCCGCTTCCGATATGGTTTCACATCAGATATTGCTCAGGAGATTGAAGGAGATTGGACTAAGAGACTCTGCTTTCCAGTGGATAACCAGCTTTTTATCTGCTTGCTCTCAGACCGTCAATCTTGGCCTGTATCATTCGGCACCTATGGAATTGTCCAAGGGAGTGCCTCAGGGCTCATGCCTGAGCCCCACATTGTTTAATATCTATGTTGCTCCCTTGGCCAATCTGCTGAGGACGCATGGGTTCACCCCCATCTCCTATGCCGACGATACACAGCTGCTTTTTCCTTTTGATAAACTCACTCCATCAGTACAGTCAGTCTTCTCCTCTGGCATGAGAGCTATTTCACATTGGATGAAAAGCAATCTCCTCCAAAGTAATGTTGGGAAGACGGAGATTTTGCTCTTCGGAGATGCTCCCCTATTATGGACTCCTGAATGGTGGCCTGCCGATCTTGGTGCTCCCCCTGCCCCTAAATCCCTTGTTAAGAACTTAGGCATTTGTTTGGATCAAGCCCTTACTCTGAAGGGGCATGCTGCTCAGGCAGCTGGCTCCTGTTTCCATACACTGGGCTTACTCCGCCGAGTATTTCCCTTGCTCCCCGACTCAACTCGGACGACTCTGACTCAGGCACTTATATTAAGCCGTCTGGACTACTGCGATGGTCTGCTGGTCTCCGCTAATGAGGCCTCGCTTAGCTGACTGCAGGTAGTCCAGAACACTGCGGCGCCATTGGCCCTTAACGCCCCTTCCAGGACTACCTCCCGCCCTCTTCTTTGTCAGCTTCACTGGCTTCCAATATGCGAACAGGTAAAGTTCAAAGTCTGCTGCACCATCCATAAGGAGTTATTCAACCTCGGTCCCACCTATCTTTCGGAGAAATTCACACCTTACCTGCCTTCCAGATCTCTTCGATCGGGATCTAAGTCTCTCCTTGTGGTTCCCCGAGTCAGGAAAGCCAGATTAGGAGGGAAGGCCCTTTTCCATCTCGGCCCCGGCTATTGGAATAAGCTCCCTCTGCACTTGAGACAGTGCCCCGATCACCTACAATTCAGAAAGCAGCTTAAGACCATTCTCTTCTGTTGCCGGTCCGAAGCGTAGGGATACACCTTCAGGGGTCGCTATATAAATATATAAATAAATGTGTGGGCTCTCTATCTATGTGTGTCTGTAAACCTCTAATATGATGCTTTGACCCTTTGTAACTGAAGAACAGAATCTTTTTCTGTAGTCACAGTGCTCTGTAACATATCAACAAAACATGCTACCTTAGATGTGGGTACTGTAATGGTAAATATGAGGGGATGAATGCCATATGAGCGGAAGAATTGTGAGACTGCATGGGAACTATTTGTAGAGTTATTGTCAGAGTATTCTGACAATGCCAGCCATGAGCTTCAATCTCCTTCTCTGTTAATGAGGAATACCCTAGGTAAAGCTCAAGGGTCTCATTCAGTCGCCCAGTCTGACCATCCGTCTGGGTGTATTATCTTGTGGAAAGCAATTGGATGATCCCTACTCTCTTTGTTAAGTTCTTCCAAAAAAGTATGAATTGGGCCCCCTGTCTATGGTTGTGGAGTCTGGCAGGCCATGTAACGTAACTACATTGTCTATAAAAGCATGAAATGTACACTGCTGTAGGTAGTCTTTTCAATTAAACAAAATGGCCTGATGTGGTTACACAGTCAGTTACTACAAGAATAGTAGCATACACAGTGACTTATGCAGTTGAGCAATAAAATCCCTAGAGATCATTGCCCATGGTTGAGTAGGGGTGGGAAAGGCTGTAGTGCTACTGCAGGTCTGGCATGCTCTACTTTGGCTTGAGCATATATTGCATGCATTTGTATACATATGATCACCACCTCTGACATATATGCCCACCAAAGATTTATTTGAACCAACACCCACATCTTTCGGGCTTCAGTATGTCCTGCGGCTGGGGAATCATTACACCAGCATCTGGACTATGTCTGTAGCTTTTCAATTGGAAGAAATAGAATTTCTTTTTGAAATAGTAGATGTCTTTTTCTTTCTGTACCTCTCTGCTGGTACTGTGTTTATTTACTGATCAGGATCAGTTTCTTGTTGTGCTTGTTGAACTTGAGTCAGAAATATTTAAGATGATCTTGTATTGCTGGTAACCACGGGCAGAATGTTAGAAGGAAGTGGGGACTGAGTTGTTGATTCGCATTGATGGAACAAGTCATCAGCCTTGCCATGTTGATGTTATGCTTTATGGTTATGTTCATATTGAAAGTGAGAAAAGAAGAGGATCCACCGAGCATGACGAGGATGAGCATTCACACATTTTCTGGACTTTTGTGCGATTGGTCCATACAGTAACTTCATGCAGAGATCCTTCAAGTTATTGTCTCCAGTTTGTGAAGCTTCATTTCACAGCCAGCAATTAACGTCCATGTATCGTATAATTACGTTGAGACGGTGCCAAAGTTCTTGAAAAATATGCAACTGAATGCAGTGCTTCAGTCTCTGGATCTTTTTGAGAAAGTACCACTACTAAAGCAAAGGATGAGGCAATAGTCTCCACTATAAAAGAAAGATTACTGTTGAGATGGCAAAAAAATGAGTGCTCCTGTGAAGGCTTTCTTTAGAGTTTCAAATGATTTTCCCAACTGATAATGCTCTCTCAATTTGCTTAATCTGGTAGTGGGCCTAGTGTTGGTAGAAACAATCTAAACGAAACAACGGTAAAACTTGGAAAATCATTGAATCCCCTTCACTGGTAAAGATGCAGGGCCACTCTTGAACTTTCTGAACTTTGCACATATCCCTGTTAATACCTAGTACTCATACTTAAAAACCCAAAAGGGTGATTTTACTGTATCTCACAATGGCACATTTCTTTTTTGTATACAATACATACTGTCTCAGTGGAGATATTCATTTACTGTTTTTGTAGAGCGCATATATTCATCCTCAGAGGGATACCACAGGGCCTATAACTACCATTGGATTTCCGCAGAATACTGGCTGGAATCAGAGCTACACTAGTCAGGGAAGAGCAAAGTTTTCAGTTTTTTTCTGAATACAAGGTAGTCCTCTGTTCTTCGAATATCCAGAGGGGAGCAAATTCCAGTGGGCCACTGCCAAAAAAGAAAAGGAGCAGCCACCCACTCTGGCTTTCTTGATCTTAATCACTTAGCTAAGGTCGAACTGGATGATCTTAGCTGTCTTACAGGTTGATAAAATTCAACCCTATTTCTCGGGAGCAGTGGGCCGGAATTACACAAAGCCCTATGCGCGTGACAAAGTAGCTTAAATTGAGGCCCCCAACTACTGGCTGCCAATGTAGTGATTTTGAGCAGTCACGTCTGCCTTTACTGCAAATCAGTTTAGAGGCTGTGTCATGGATCATTTGGAGACTTGTAAATAGATAGTCTGCCATACCCATGTATAATGCATTTCCGTAGTCCAGGCGACTGATTATCAGAGCCTAGACAACAGTGTTGCGCCAGTCCATCGGAATCTATCTAAACAACTTTCTTAGGAGATCTAACTGTCCAAAGTAATTGACACAAGTCGACAACACCTGAGTTTTCATGATGAGGGATTCATCTATAATGATACCAACATCTTTTGCAACTTTTTTCGGCACTGGAGCTGTGCAAAGCGAAGAATGCCACGAGGAATCGTCCCATATGTTTTCAGCACCACCAAGTTTTCATGATGAGGGATTCATCTATAATGATACCAACATTTTTTGCAACTTTTTTCGGCACTGGAGCTGTGCAAAGCGAAGAATGCCACGAGGAATCGTCCCATATGTTTTCAGCACCACCAAATACCAAGATTTCAGATTTCTCTGCATTGAGCTTCAGGCAGTGTACTGACATCCAACTAGCCACCTCCGAGACAGCCTTCTAGATCTTGCTTGGTATTGGACTGACCGTCACCCAAGAAGATGATCAGCTGGAAGTCGTCCGCATATGAGCAACGTCAAAGCCCCACTTTTTAACCAGAGTGGCGAGTGGTGCGGCATTCACATAGTGTATGGCTCAGAGCAGAAACCTGGGGAGCACGGTATTCAGAGCTGTGGGGGTGCAATCTAAATTGGTCCAGCTGAACAGACTGGGATCTATTAGAAAGAAAATGAGCCAAACCATTAGAGTGCAGTAGAGTTGAACCCTGATTCATCCAGCCTCTTCATCAAAAGCCCTTCTGAGACAGTATCAAATGCTGCTGACCGGTCCCATAAAATGAATGCCACTGCTTTTCTCTCATCTACCTTTAGTCTAATATTGCCTTCTCCAACCCAGTGTTGTGTTCGATCATGGGAACGGACTAGAACGTCTTCAAAGTATACAATGACAAAAGTATTCAAGAGGTCACATAATATATTGCTGACAAAATGTTGAAATACAGCTGGAACACTTCATGGCCCAAACAGCATTACTAAATATTCAAAATGTTCGAATTTTGTTTTGAACACCATCATCCACTAATCCTCTTCTCTAGTTATAACTATGTTGAAGGATTCTCCTAGATCCAATTTGGAAAATATGGTGGCAGTTTTGATCTTAGCCAACAACACAGACAAGAGGGATAGGGGGCATTCCGTACAGATGGTAATGATGTTCGTTCTCACATAACAGATAAGAGACCCTGCAAATAAATACATATCCCCTCAATCCTTGGAATATAGTGGAGGATTACAGGTACAATTGAAATAGGGCACTAAGCCCAGTATAAACAGTCCTTCAAACATACTACGCAATAGACACAGTATAACGGCAAATCATTTTCATGTGGTCTAAATATGTATGACACCCACTTACACCGATATGGAGATATATATAAACCAAGATAAAGTGCAACAGTCAGGTGTGTAAGAGAAAATGTGTACATTGTAACCAATGTTTTTAACAAATGTATTGTTTTTGGGACTTCATATCCCACAATGCTCCATTGTAAGCCAAGTGGGAACCATGTATAAAAAGAGAAACCAAGAAGGAACTCACTTAACAATGATCAAGACTTGATGGTGTGCTAAATAAATATATTTACAAAAATAACTCCTGGAGTGCAGCGTTAATTTTGTGAGTGTGATATATATCCCCTTGCTCCACACTTCTGCCCGATAGTATCCACACTCTTGCACGGGTGCTTCCGATCCTGCGGCGGCAGAACCGCTACAAACTCCCGCTCCACTCCAAAAGGAAGGACCAGCACTCATGTTGGGTTTATCCTCATTAAGGATTTTTGCGCACACAAAATCATAACAAACAGACGCGTTTCAGCTTAAGCCTTCGTCAATGTCGACGGGCGCCATTTTCAAAGTCACATTTGTATAAAACTAATTTCATTGAAAGTGTCAAAGGACAATCACATTTACTTGTTTTCAGGTGCCATCTTTAAATGTGCAAATGCTTCATTAAAATATAAGGCAATGTATTAATTGATCATACGCGTTATTTCATGCATATATTACAGTGTGCATAATTGATATATATATATTTGCAGAGACATTATATTTAGACTCACATTTCACTCGTACATCTCAAATGACACCACTGATGATATCTCAAATGACATCACTGATTACATCATCCAGTGATTCTGAGTGTTTTCTAAAAGTTATTGAGTGTTAAACATGTATACTAAGGTAGGTGGCTGTGGGAATGTATGTATAGGTGAGTGAATGGGTGTGTAAGTGGTATATAGAAGAATGAGTAAGTATGTGAGAGACTGTATACATGAGTGAGTGGCTGTGTCAGGTTTTGTATGGTTGAGTGAGTGGGTGTGTTAGTGGCTGTAAATGGTGAATGAGAGTGTGCATGAGTAGCTGAATGGGTGACTGAGCAGGCACATAAGTGTCTGCATGGGTCAGTAACAGGGTATATGAGTGACTGTATGGGTGTATGAATGGGTGTGTAAGTGGCTCTTTGGGTGAGTGAGTGGGTGTGTGAGTGGCTGTAAGGGTGAATAAATGTGTGTGTGAGAGACTGCATGAGTGAGTGAGTGTGAGAGAGGTTCTATGGGTGACTGATTCAGTATGAAAATTGCTGTATGGGGGTTGAGTGGATGTATAAGTGTCTGAATGTCTGTATGAGTGGATAAGTGAGTAGCTGCAATGGTCAATAAGTAGGTACATTAGTGGCTATATATTAACCCTGGTCGTAGTGTGCGTAGCGGGGCTATGCGGAGCGCCACGAATTTGGAAACAATCTCCGTGGAGCTCCGCTATGCCGCCCGCCACCACCCCCCCATTAATGATGTAAGTTAAAAGTAATTTAAAAAAAGTTAAAAACATTTACCTGTTTACCGTGGAGTCCCCGGGCTGCCCTCCTCCTCTTCTTCGCGCCATACGGGTACTACTTGATCGAAGTGCTCATGCGTGTGCACCCGCGCATGCGCACTTCTATCAAGCAGTACCCGTATGGCGAAGAAGAGGAGGGCGGCAGCCCGGGGACATCGCGGTAAACAGGTAAGTGTCAACTTTTTTAAAATTACTTTTAACTTATATCATTAATGGGGGGTGGAGGTGGGCGGCGGGCAGGCTCCGCTCCGGAGTGTGCCGGAATTTGCCTGCTCTGCGGAATGCGGAGTTGGCAAATCTCTGCAGACTCTGCGGAGTGGAGCTCTCTGCCCACCCTTACTTACATGTGAGTTAGTGGTTGTGTTAGTAGCTAGTTAGGTGAGTTGATGTGTTAGTTGCTCTATAGATGAGTGAGTAGGTGTGTCACTGTTTGTATGGGTCTGCGAATGGGAATGTCAGTGGTTGTGTGGGAGTGGGTGTATGAAATGTTGATGTGATCAGTGATGCCATTTCAGATATCATCAGTGATGTCATGAGTGAGGTCACTGACCATGTCATGAGTAATGTAATATGTGAGGTCATAAGCAGTGCATTGCGGGGGTGTAATTATAGTTAGCTCAGCTAACTATAACTACTGAATTTCTCTGGTTTTGTATGAGTGAAATGTGAGCCTAACTTTAGTGTTCCTGTAACTTTTGTATTTTTCTGTGAATATCTAAGGTTTTTAAAATTCTGTTTCCTAACTATTACATCACTGTAACCTTTGTTTTTTTAAGTAAATTTGTAAGGGTTTTAAAATTCTATTACCTAACTAGTGGAGAAAGGGGGCGGGCATCCCACGAGCTTTCAGCAATCCCACAGGGCTGGGACATACTGGAAGTAACAGGAGGGGTTCTTGGCTCCCAAGAATCCTCAGCATTCAAGGGGACTTAATCTCCCAACAAGTACTATACCAGGAGGCGAGTTTGTAGAGTGGTGGAGAAAGGGGGCGGGCCTCCAATGAAATCTGAGCAATGCCATTGTTTGGAACTTACTGGAGGTAACAGGAGGGGTTGTTGGCCCCCAAGGACCGTCAGCATCCAAGGGGACTTAATCCCCCAACCAGCAGTACGCCAGGAGGCGCATTTGAAGAGTGGTGGAGAAAGGGGGCATGTCCTCTGATGACATCTCAGCAATCCAACTGTGTGGGACTTACTTGAGGTAACAGGAGGACTTGTTGGCTCCCAATGACCCTCACCAGCCAATGAGAGTTAAGCCCCCTGCAAGTTGCCGCCAGGAGGCCCCTTTGCATAGTGGTTGAGAAATGGGGCTGGGCCTCCAGTGATTTACTGGCATTTAAAAAAAAAAAGTTCATTATCTTTGTAATGGGGGAGGGTAGCTCTGTTGCCCCCTGCCCCCTCCCAGGACCAATTTCGGCCCTGGGGACCCCATCCCAGAAGCCTGGTCTTTTTTATAAAATATAAATTTATATGGGAAGGGGGGTGCCCGGCTGCACTCCCAGGATCAATTTCGGCCCCAGGGACCCCATCCCCAAGGCCCATCTTTTTAAAAATATATTTTTTATTAGGGACGGGGGCTGCGTGGCTCTACTCCCGGGCTGATTTCGGCCTCTGGAACCCCATCCCCCGGGGCCCAGCCATTGTACTATGGGGAAGAGGGCTGTGGGGATCCCTCCCCAGGCGATTTTGGGACCCAAGGGCTCTATACCCTGGTGCCCGGCCTCTCTATTCTGGGTGCTCCTAGGGCACCCTGGTGACCTGTGTTTAGGACCACGGGGGAACCTCAAGGCCCCCGCGTTCCCAGCCGACTCACTACTTCCTGCGGGGGCCTGCATTGCTGTGATCGACAGGGGGCTTCTGAAGTCAGCAGCCTGTCTGTCAAAGCAATGTTTTCATCTGTTTCTCTGCATGCATATTTGCGGGCAGAGATACAGGTAAAAACTCCGCTTTCTGCAAGCGGGAGCTGTTTGGCGAATGACAAAAACACAAGGAACCTTTTCAGCACCTGCAGAAATATGGCAGATGGACAGTTTATATCAATAAAACACTGCAAAAATCATCCAGTGCTCTAAATAACAATGCAAGGGTGTAAGTTGAGGTATATGGAACTGGTAAAAAGGGTACCTAGAGCATCGTGAAGGGGAATAATGCAAAGGTGCAGTGTGTGAAATATAACATCACCAGAACACCAATTCATCAATACAAAACTTGTCAGTCAGGGAACGCACTGTAAGATGTCCTTTTGTGCTGAGGCTATTCGAAGTACTCCAGAAGTGTATCATCCAACAAGAAGGCTGATTTTACCATGTGTAGGTTAGTGGTCTAGATTCTGAAGGGCATGTTAACCTGCTATCTCCCAATCTTCCAAACCTTTCAGTTTCTCCCCTTAAGGGTACATTGATTCCCATTTGTGAGGTTACATGAGATGGTATGAGTGCGTGCAGCTTTCATACCAGAGCTCTCAGCCCAATTCTTCACAATTATCAGTAACAGACCTGAAGTGGTGGTTCTCATGAGAGATGAAATTGACCACTCTTGGCCTTATCTGTCAATATGTGTTTTAATACCATGAGGCATGATACGTCCTCTGGTTTATCAGATAACTAATGATGCTGACCAAGCCCTTTGCTTGATCCACTTTAAAAGCACTGTTTTAATAATCATAACAAGGTCCTCCACATGGAGACATATGATTTGCTTTATCTTTGATTGACATTATTTCTCACTAGTAGAACAAATGTTTCAGAGTTTGTTGTCACCTATCGCTCCTCACTGGCTAATGTAAAAGGCACCATCGCCAGGTTTTGGTCACAAGGGTCAAACTGTTTAATACATAAAAAGCCATATGTGGAAAATCCTGACAGTTGGGTGTGGACTTCAACATACAGAAAAATATAATCTTACAAATAACTCTAAAGTCTATTATTAAAACAATTTGCACAACTTTGAGTCTCGGAATGGTCAGTTTTGACAACTTTACCTATTTCCATGAAGTAGGTTACAAAAATAAAATAATTTCCATTTCTCCAAGGAATCCAAGATCTGATACCACCCTTTTAGTATACACTTCATCAGTGCTTAATTTGAGCCATTGGTTGGAGGTGGGGCCACCAGCTCTTATGTTTTGGGGCCAGACTTCTACCTATAGCAAGAGAGGGGAAAACACATAAAGGAAAGACAGAGACCGAGAAAGTTGGAAAAACTGCCATAAAGTGAGGAAGCGGGAACCTGCAAGAGTGAGATAAATGGGGAGGGAGTGTCTGTTAGTGGATTAAAGAGGCCAGAGGTGAATTGAAGACTACAGAGGTTTGGTATTCGGCGCGCTAACATATAATTGCGCTGGGCTTCTAAGCAGAGCTTGGGCACTAGCACTCATTCATTTACAAATTAAGCACTGCTCGGGTCAAAACAGAATCACTCTTCTATGGAAACTGTAACATTGGTCGACTTCTTAAGACAAAAACACCGACTGCCTTGTCCTTCAAAGATACCTGTCAAATGCTGATAGTCTTTTATATGATAGAGATACTTCACTTACCCATGCAAGGAATGTGCCCATTGGTGATGAAAGGTTCTGTGGATGGTTAATGATCCATTCAAAGGGATTAGTATGACCACTACATGATGGGCTAATCATAGCTAGCAATGTCCATGGAAACATCCAACTTAGCTCTCTGGCAAAGAAGTTAAAATGTTTTTGGCTTCCTATCACTTACACACCAACATCATCCAAGCAATGGACAACCGTTCATACGTGATATGCGTACACTGTTCTTTGTAGACAAGAGCTTCAGTACCTGAAAGGAATTAGCCTTCAGACTGTCCCATCCTCTATCACTCCGTACTGTAGAGAGCACTTCGTCTCTCAGTGCGTACCACACTCCCAGCTTTTGTTTTGTCCAAATACCAGAAAAGGGACTTAGTCAAAGAGACATGTCACTGTCGCCACCAAAAATCAGTGATTAAGGAAAGTAATTTCAAACAGATTTCCATAGGGCTATAGCACAGCCCACAGTGACGTTTAAATATTGTTGCATTGAGAAGCACTGTGAGAGGGCCGAATAGAATAAAATCTAATTTACCCTCTCCTCCATTTACTCCTCCACCTTCTTTTCAGAAAATAATCACCCCTAAATGCAGAGGTAAAGGGCAATTGTACAGCCTGCAGCCACAAGATGCCACAATAAAGTGACAATCAGTAGGCCGTAGAGACCAAGTACACCACGATCATGAAAGATACCCGAAAACATAATGCTGGAGAGATGAAGCTCCGTTTGTCACTTCAAATGTAGTTATCACAGAGACCCTGGCCGAAGCAATGTTTCTTTAATGTTCCATAAAAGTTGATGAAATCACTGCGGTGGTGGAGGGATTCCTCGGTCTGTCTCCGCTACTCCAAGGGGTTCTAGTCGGGTTCCCGCCAGCGCTTAGAAAATGTTTAATTTCTGCCGATATATTTTACCACAAATTGGTCCACAATTATTTTTAAGTTGCATGATGTATATTCATTGTCGTGATGTAAATGACATTCTTTTGTTACCTCTGAACTCCTAAAGGCACCTATATTTGAGTGCGATACTTAATCATTTAACTTCATTGTGCCACCAGTCCCAAAGATTGATATATGATGCGCCTCAAACATCTTCTCGTGGGTGATCAGCTTGGCTTGCCTTCTGAAGTCGCCTGCCACAGGGTCCCTGCTAGCGGTTCTGATTCAGATCGCTATAATTTTGACCCTATCTGCAACACTGAAGCAGATTTGATATTCTGACCTGGAACATGGTGGGGAGACCTGTTGACCATCATACACATCAGTCATCTAAAGCACAAAGCCTTAAAATCTAAGTAAGGCATGACTACACACCCGCTCCATTCCACAAAACACACAGACTTGCCCTTGCTTCTTTTCTTTAATCTTCCAATGCTGAAGTTCGTTTGGGTGATAGTTGTGATTTGATGATAGCAGCTGCAACAAATATACCAGAAAGGTTTAGTGGGCGCATGTGCTGCAGAAAAGGACTCAATGTTTTGGCCAAACTTGCTTCATCCTGGATACTAACATCAGGGTTTTATTTGCTGCCCTCGATATCACGTAAAACATTGCATCCTTTCTCTAGAAGTCACTGGCTGTTCTTTTGCAAACTCGATAGTAAACAGTCGTAACTGTATTTCCAAACTAGAAACTGTGTCATCCATATCAGATATCTGTCTTTGGCGTTCTGAATTTCATTTAGAGTACAAAAGGAAGCCTGTGAGAGCAGTCAGAAAAGCTATTTCAGCAATTTAACGAAGGAATTCATTTCTTTTTGTTCGTGAATTGTTTTTATTTCATTTTGAAGTGCAGAAAAGTGGCATCAGAATATTGCCCTACTAACAGCTAACACCACCTTAATTGAAATGTAACTGTTCTGCTTCCCTCCCCTGCAACAATTAGTGATTCAATGGATGTGAAGCCATGATGTTAGCCACAGGTTGGCTGCCAGCCCCACGTCTTGTTTGCATGGCAGATCCCTGGCCCAACGACGCTCCCTGGCGTACTCAACAGGGTGGCTCTGAACTACTGTAGGTGCTTAATCGGCTGTTCTTGTCAGCATATCCTAAAGTAAATTCACATTTTTATGGTTTCACCACATGCCCAAACATTGTTTCGTTCTGCATGAGATGGCACTACTTACTAACAAACCATAGCATTGCTACGTTAGCCCTCACTGCAAATGGTGGAATACCACCAGGCTCGGCTCTAGGGCGGTGCGAACGGTACCATCGCACTGGGCGCTTACTTTGGGATGCGCTGTTTCCTCCACTGTATTATGGAACTAACATCACCTGCTGCAGCTACTTTGCCTTCAGCAATTTCTGGCAGCAATAAAAATGTCAAGATAACTCTGAAGATTAATGTAGCTGCTGGAGAGAGATGGTGTTTTGTCTAGTGGAAGTTTTGACTTGCTGCAAAGCACATGTACCATGCAGATCACAACGTGCATATGATGTAAAAGGTTAAGTGGGTTACTGTTTTTTGTCAAACAGAGCCTTTTGTTACTTGCAGTTTATAAGTTAAAATCCCAAGATAGAACAGTGAGCTATTTACTACCTTTCATCAAAGAACTACATACAGAAATGCATCTGAGAGAGTTTCGTTATGGAGACTTCAGTGGCACTGTTAAAGGGTGGTAGTGAGGGAATCTGTGGAGAAGGAGGTCATTGGGGGGCGCCTAGAAGTATTGTCGCACCGGGCTCTACCAGCGCTAAAGCTGGCCCTGAATACCACCCAGGGCGACACCTCCGGATGGAATTCCACCATCAGTGAGCCTCCAGAAACTGAAATTCTACCTTGCAAGGCACTTCATTCGTGGTCCTCTTTCTCCCCTCTTTCTGAATGAGACCTACAGTGAACACCAGCAAAGTTAAAACCTCGAAACTCCTTCTCGACTCCATTTCAGCATATATCAGCAAATCTCTTGCAACACACCTATTTTCCCTATGGACTAACATGATCAACTCCTCTCTTCAACAGGGCCGATTTCCAAAACAACTAAAAGTGGGTCAAGTCTCTCCCCTCTTGAAAAGCAATCTCTTGACCCAGAGAACATGAACAACTACCACCCAGTCTCCACAATTCCATTTTTAGGCAAATTCATGAAAAGTAATGTCGCTCCTCCTAGACTCTCTCCAATCAGGTTTCTGCCAGGGTTACATTACAGAAACTGCGATCCTAAAAATAGTCGACAACTCCCTTAGAATCCTCGGCTCCAGGAACTCCTGCCTCTTGGTCTTTCTGGACTTGTCCTCTGCATTCGACACTGTCAACCATTTGGACTTACTTCACACTCTTGAACAATGCATGGGCTGTGAAGGCACAGTCCTAAATTAGTTCTCCTCTTACCCAACCACCCGCTCCCAAATTGTGAAAATGGTCAATGCGTTCTCGAGACCAGTGACTATACATCAAGGGGCACCTCAAGGCTCGATCCTCTCCCCAACCCTCTTTAATCTGCACCTATACTATGTGTGATTCTCAGAAATGCTGGGATTCTCTTCCACCTCTACTCTGATGATACTCAAATATACATGTTAATGTAAATGTCCTGTATTTGTAAAGCGCGAACAATTACCCGAGGGTGTCATGGCACTGTGGGCCGTCGGGAAGATTAAGCAAGCAATTGCCCAGAGTCACATGGTGCTGGGCTGATCTGCCGCCAGTGCCGGGGATCGAACCATGAGTCCCCGGGTTCTGGAGTTAGCCGCCCTGGCCGCTGCTCCACACCTCTTCCCTCATGAAAATCTCTTCCCCTGAAGACCTTGCCCTCCTTTCAATCACGCTCCTAAGGATTCAAAACTGGATGTCTAAACATCATCTAAAACTCAGTCCAACTCAAACCGAATTTCTTTGGATCTCACCTCCAAAAGCAAAAACCCTAGTACAGCAATGGGTGGGCAACTTTCCCGTCCTGAATGGCTGCCCTGCCATTGCCCAGAGTGCTAGATCCTTTGGTATCACCCTTGACAATCATCTAAATCTCCACAACCACATTACAGCCATGGCCAATAGCACACAACACCAACTTAGGCAGCTGTGGGACATCAGCCAACTGATCCCGGAACAAGACCTCAAAACAGTGGTGTAGTCTCTCATCCTCTCCAGACTAGATTACGGAATCACCCTTTTCTCAGGCATTCCCAAAGTTAATCTAGCCCACTGAGAGTAACTCTACATGCAGTGACTCGCTTTGTGTTAGGTCTCAAGAAATGTCACCACATTTCCTCAGCCCTGCTACCCCTCCAGTGGCTTCCCATTGAAGCTCAATTCAAAGCCGCCTGCATTACCCACAGAGCTCTGCACTGCTTTTCACCCTCCTATCTAAGTGATAAACTTAAAATCTCTGGAGCAATTAGAGGTTCCAGAAATGCCCAATCTCTGCTCCTGGAACCCCCAACCTTCAGTAAAGAACGGTAAATGAGCCAGTCATTCTCTTGTAGTGCCACAAGGATCTGGAACTCCTTACCTTCCTTCCTTCACCTAACAACCTTGACTATACCTAAGTACTCTATCTAGGAGACAAACTACCTTCATTGTGTGTCCCCACCATCTTAATCAATGCATGAACCATGTACGTGCCTGTCCAACGGCTGCTTTTGTCCTGGTTGCAGCTACCGATCCAATATATCTGAACGTAATTATTGTAACTGTAACTTGCTGACCACTGACTAACTGTCAGTAAGACTGCTCTCCCACCCTCGTAGCTCCACCACTAAGTGAGGCCCTCTGTGAGCCCCTGCACTCCTGTAGTGCTGGTGTTCGAGGCCCTCCTCCACCCGCAGGTTACACCTGCGCCTCATCCCTGGTGGTCCAGTGGAACCCTGGCCCCTTCTCTCACTCTGCTTTCTGCCCCCTTTTTCCTCTCCTTTCTGCTCGATTTTCACCCTTCAGCCTCTAGACCCTTCTCTTTTCTCCTCTTTTTCTCTGCCTTCTGCTCCATTTCACCCTTTATTCTTGTTTTCACTTTTTCTCTGTATTTCACTTTTTCTCGCTCTTTTGGCCTCCTTTTCACCCGTTTTCCTGCTGCTGCTGTCCCCGCGACCCCTCCTCCCCAGCACGACCAGCCCAATCCAGTTCCCCTCCCTGCTCCTGCCTCCCAGCTGTCCAGCACTCTCCGACCCCTACTTAATGGCAGCCGTTGCGCAACCACGCCAAAGGCAAGCCCGTCTGCACCCGTCCTCGATCTGCGCCAGGAACCCCGGGCCTCTACCCACCAACGATACGACCCAGCAGCACTCCATGCACTCAACCCAGGCCACAACAACAACTGCAAGCTAGCATCACCAGCCGACACCCACGAACCCTTCAGCTGTCACCACTGCTGGCACACCTGCAGCACCACCAAGAACACGGACCCACCTCAACCCGCCCACAAGAACAAAACTGAAGCGAAGACCCTGCAATACATCCTCCTCAACGTCCGATCCCTCCACAAACACGCCGCCAAAATCTGGGACCTCCTCAACACACCACCCCGGACGTAGCCTTCTTCACCGAAACCTAGACCAACACCACCTCTGGACTTGACATCACCATCCCCCAAAAATAATCACCAGGAAGGACCGCCCCACCTGCCTGGGAGGAGGAATCGCCATCGTCCACAAATCCACCCTCCGCCTGAGCACACTCCCCGACGAGCCCACAGACCTGATGGAACACCTTCACTTTAAGGTACTGGCCAGCCCCACTGCCACCCTCCGAGGAACCCTCATCTACAGAGCCCCTGGACCCCGCGGACTCTTCGCCAACTCCCTCACGGACATCATCTCCCCACAGGCCTTCACATCCACCAACTACACCAAATCCACAGAAGCCCACAACACCTTCAGAGCCGCCACCAACACCCACCACCAACTCATCAGAGAAACGAGGAAAAAAGTGATTGAAGACAGAATCGCCACCCATGCGCACAACAGAAAAGAACTCTTCAACATCATCAAGGAGTTTGCCCAACCCACCAGCGAGTCTACTGATATCCCCCCTCACAAGACCTCTGCGACAAACTCAGCACCTTTTTCCACCACAAAATCAAGAGCATCTACGACAACTTCGACGAAGACAACCAACACACTGAACCCTCACCAACCAACCCCGATACCCGGAAACCAGCGATCGACAACTGGACGGCCCTCATCAGTGAAGACACACTGAAGACAATGAAGTCAATCCACTCAGGGCCCCCCTCGGACCCCTGCCCCCACCACATCTTCAACAGAGCCACCGACACCATCGCACCCATGCTCCGCCACACCATCAACCGCTCCCTGGCGACCGCCTCGTTCCCCGACGACTGGAAACACGCCGAAGTCAACCCCCTCCTGAATAAACCCTCAGCGGACCCTACCGACCTCAAAAACTACAGGCCCATCTCCCTGCTCCTGTTCCCAGCGAAAGTCATCGAGAAAGCCATCAACAGCCAACTCGCCACATTCTTCGAAGAGCACAACATCCACGACTCCTCCCAATCCGGCTTTAGAAAAAACCACAGTACGGAAACCGCCCTCCTCGCTGCAACAGACAACATTCACACCCTACTTGACAAAGGAGAAACAGTAGCCCTCATCCTCCTCGACCTCTCAGCGGCTTTCGACACAGTCTCTCCCCCCTAATACACACACTCCACAATGTAGGAATCCAGAAAAAGGCCCTCGACTGAATCCGATCCTTCCTCTCCGGCAGAGCGCAGCGGGTCAGGCTCCCCCCTTTCCTCTCGGACCCTACACCTACCACCTGCAGAGTCCCCCAGGGCTCCTCCCTCAGCCCGACGCTCTTCAACGTCTACATGGCTCCACTCGCCCCTGTCGTCAGAACCTACGGTCTCAACATTGTGTCATTCGCAGATGACACCCTACTCATCCTCTCCCTATCCAACAAACCCAACACCGACAGACACAACTTTCGAGAAGGCATGGAAGCATTCGCCAAATGAATGTAAAACAGCTGCCTACAACGAAACACCAACAAAACAGAAGTACTGTTCATGGGCCCTAACCCCGACGCCTGGAGCGACAAATGGTGGCCCCCCACCCTCGGAAACCCGCCAACCCCCTCGGACCACGCACGCAACCTGGGAATCATCCTGGACTTCAAGCTCAAAATGGACCGCCAGATCAACTCCGTCTCACCTTCCTGCTTCCACACCTTCCGCCCCCTACGTAAGACCTTCAAATGAATCCCCCTCGAGCACAGAAAGATCGTCACTCACGCCATGGTCATTAGCAGACTCGACTATGGCAACACACTCTACGCTGGAATCAACAAAAACCTCACCGCAAGCTACAGAACATCCAGAACGCCGCCGCAAGACTGGCCCTCAACCTGCCAAAACACTACCACATCTCCCAGCACCTGCGCACACTCCACTGGCTCCCCATTGAGGCTAGATTCACCTTGAAGATACTCACCAACGCACACAATGCCCTCCACGACACCGAACCAGCATACCAGAACAGTCGACTCAAATTCCACGCACCCCAAAGGACCCTACGATCAGCCCAGCTCTCCTATGCTGTGGTCCCTCGCACCAGAAAGACCAGATCAGGAGGCCGCTCCTTCTCCTTCCTCGCGGCCAAAGTCTGGAACGCCCTTCCGCTCCACCTCAGACAGACAACATCGCTCCCCATCTTTGCAAGAAACCTCAAAACCTGGCTCTTCAAGAGACCCCCTCCTTGATGGACAGGAACCTACAACCCCCCCAACCCCTAGCGCCTTGAGACCCTTACGGGTGAGTAGTTGCGCTTAACAAATGCCTGATTGATTGGTTAATTGATTGCTACTGTTGTAAAGCACTCTGATTCCTTCGGGCCGTGTCCGTGCTATATAAAATTGCAAAATAATTAAAGGGTCTCTGGGCTTGGATCAATCAGGTCCGCAATCTCCAGACTCAAAAGCAGCAGACCTGTCATCGCTGCTGCAGGTGCTGCAGGTGGCAGCAGTCCAGCCTCCACCATGCCTGACTCTGGCAGCTCCATGGGAGAAAAGATGTTGTTCCTCTCAGCCAGGCTGATCCCTGCCCTAATCCTCTGTGCCCTGCCGATAATGTCCCCCCAGAATGGGGAAGATGCACGTGAAAGTGCCCAATATTTCTGCATCTGTGCAGTTATTCTCTATTCCAAGAAGAAAACTTGTGATTATCACAATATTCCCGCACAATTATGGTTTAAGTCCCCATATGAAGAAGTGCCTTCATTCGAGGCCACTCAAAGTAATTGTATTGACTCATTGGCTCTTTCTAGCTGATCACGCCAGAGTGGATCAGGTTTATTCGCTTGCAAGCAAGCTCCACCCCCACCCCCCACCAAATATGTTTATTACAAAATTCTCATGAGTAAGAAGACGTGGTATTTTTTTTCATTAAGCTGAGAAGCTATAGTTAGATTCCTTCAGTTGTAGTTTGTAAAGCCTTGTTTAAACGCAAATTACTATTTAAATTCGGATTTCAACTTGCTCATCTGAAGGTTGTTTGTAATTTGCATAATTATATTTATAGAGGAGAGGAACATTGTCTTCCTTAGGAATTGCAATACACTCCTGGCAAATAAGACGATAATAGACACTGATGGAAACTAATGTACCTGTCCTCGGTGCAACAGAAGGCCCTGCTCAAGGGCAATCTTTACTCTCTTTGGAGTGTCTCACGCATGTCAGTGTTCCTTCAAGGGAAGCCAGGCTGCTACACGTTTGCCTGTGTCCGCTGCATGTGTGCGCAAAGCAGTACGAGGTCTCCTGATTAAAAGATAAATGTAGGAAATGTGGAAAATGTTTGCATGAATTACTTGTAGGGAGGTCTTCTGAGATTCCAAAATTCTATCATTTGAGTCAAAATAGATATATGAACATAGGCTAGGCAATATATTTGTTTAGACTACACCATAAATACAACTCTAATTGAGTGATTTTTTTATAGCAATTTTACCCAAGAAATGTACTTGGTTGTTAATGTTGTTTTTTCCTGATATTACCTCAAGCATTGTCGGAAGCAAGCACAAATGCATGCAATCTCCTATACCTTGCAAAACACATGCAGAGAGTTGGTACAATTTCACAATTGTGCCGATTTCCAAACAGCAGCGGCCCGTGGAGGGAGTTCCGTGGGGCGGTGAGGCGGGGCAGGGAGGAGCAGGGTGGGGGGTAGGAAACACCGGAATATGGATAAAAGGAGGTAAGTAAACAATTAAGTAAATAAAACGAATTTTGTTGCGTGCTCTGCATCGCATTTTGTGATGCAACGCGCTCAATGAAATTCATTCTATTTATTTAATTGTTCACTTACCTCCATTTATCCATATTCCGGTGTTTACTACCCCCCCCCACACTGCCCCTCCCCAGCCCCGCCTCACCGCCGTACGGGACTCCCTCCACGGGCCGGTACTGTTTCCAAATGTGGACCATTTTTGTAGCTATCTGATACGCTAATGGAGGCAATGTTGCACAGCAGCTGCTGTGCAACATGACTGAAAACTTTTTTTAAAAGCTGTGATGCCGCCAGCTTTGACAACGGTATGTCTTTTTTTTTTAATAGCACAAACTTGACCCAAAGGTATCAGAGCACTTTACATAAGCACCAGTTGTGTTACAGACTCAGGTTTTTTGGGGGGTAGGCACAGGGAGATTAATTGATTTGCCCAGAAAAACAGGATGTTGAGCGTCCTGTCGAGACTCAAACGCAGTTCCCCAGCTTCGAGGTCGACCGCTTTAGCCGTAAGGTCACATCCTCTTTTATGCGTTTTGCCCTTTTTTTATTTATTCTTTTATTTTCTTAACTTTCAGCTATGTTGCACAGTGATTGTGCTATTGTACAACATGACTAAAAAAATTGACAAAGAAAATAGATCTTACATAGGCGAGACCTATTAGCTCTGCATCCACTGTCTTCTAAATTTCCTGGCTCAGCATTTGTAGTATCGTAGGTCATCGATGTTTTTGTTTGTGGTTGCTTTTGCTGATGACATATTCCATGGCTTTTGATGGGTCCCTTTTTGAGAATGGTTGTGATCCCCTTTTATGTGGTCCAGAAGGGCAGTATGTCAGGTAGAGTGTAGTTGACCACTGCTGTGGAGTACTTGCATAAAAGTGTTTATTTGGACGCTTACTCGATTTCTCAGAAATGTTTGAAACACTCACAGCAGGGAGGCCTCTTCTCCTTGCTAGGGAATCCAGCAGTGCTTTCAATAGTATTCTTAACTCAGTCGTGGGTCAAATCTGTCCAGAAGACAGCAGTCAGTCAGACTTTGGCCCTGGAACGAGGGCCTCCTCAACTGTGCAGCTACATCCTTGGTCTTCAGGGATTCAAGAACACTGTACTGGGCAAGCTGGCCAGTGTTCATCACAAGAAAGGCCCAGTATGCTCTCTTGCATAGTGTAAATACTAGGAATACCTTCATTGAAGATGAAGATGCTGATCCATCAGGAAGAGTGGTAGGGTCGTGAGGCAACGTAGCAAGCCTCAAAGAAGGGGGCAACAAAAGTTTTTCCTATTAACACCCAATACAGTACAACACTACAGTGGGCTATCCATTCACGAACAATCTGGCTTTCACTGCTACCAGTCCCATAACGCCCTGGTAGAGAGGTCAATATTCACTGGCTTAAAGAGGTGAGCACTTTGAATGTGCCCTTAAACTCAGAGCAGCACTCTGGGTCCCATTCTATTTAACTGGGAGACCCTGATTATGTTTGCAAGAGAGTCGGGCTCACCAGGGCAGATTTTTAAACTACAGAGATTGCTACAGTGTAGGAAAACAAACTCTTCAGAGTCATGCCAGGGCATTCCATCTCAATGTAGCATCAGGAGTTCCAGGATGCCCCATACCACTCATGTGTTTAAGTTAAAAGGAGAATGTGTCCTACTTTATTTAAAGGCCAAACATCAATTTAAGCCTATTGATTTCTTCCACACATTAGCAGTGTTGCAGTAGCCATGTTTTGGCATACACTACCTAATCATTCACACACATTGGTTTCATCATCTACTTGACATCCACCCTAACTGAATAATGTTACTCTCTAGCTTAGTTGTCTTGATTAGGACATATTTACACAATATGAACATTTTAACCCTGCATTTAAACAAATATACACATGAGCAGTTCACTCCACTTGGCTCTGGATAGTCAACCACCAAGGCACTGTGGGGGGTGGACTGTGCCACCCACCATTTAATCTTCAAAGTGTACACGGCCTTCCAGACCCCATTCAGGGGGGCTCTGGGTCATACAGTGGTGACTGGGTCCCAATCATGGTGGTTGAGGTCGTTTTGCCACTAGTATATGTAGGTGTGTAGAACTTCAGATCTGCCAACGTGGCTAAGTACAACCCTTTGCGCGCTCATTTTTCAGGGTAGTGAGTAGTAACAGGCTTCTCAGGGAGTTGTTGTGGGGGGCACACGCTTATACTCCAGCAATCAACCCAACAGACACATTAAATTTAATGCCAGCCTTGTACTTGTCCTTTACAAAAACAAAGTACTTTTTACAGCCGAGCTTACTACTACGCAATTCAATCCAGCATACAGGGTGGTAATCATGATCATGATTCTCTGTTGGGTACTACACTCCTTGCCACCATCTCCGTGCTTCCATGATCATGAGTAAACAGTCCCGTTCTGGTCTCCAGGCTCACAGTCGGCCTTGCAGCCATGGAAAGCCACCCACTACTGGGTGGGGATGAACTCTCTATCCCATGGATACTTGCACGCACATCAGCATATGTTGCCAAACTGGAACACACAGCACACTCACCCCCAAGCCGGCCACATAACTTTGTGACTGTGTGCATATTGCTGTAGTGACTGGATGACACTAGTGGATTACCAATATCCACCACAGGTGCCCTTCCTATTCTACTCAGTCCCCGCATGCACCAAGGCATGCCTCTGGGAATCCCTCAACCATTCCTACGTAGAGTATCAAGCGCCGATTACTTAGAATGTATGTAGAATATTTGTTGCGGTCCCAACGGCTTGTACATTTTATAGGTTTACCTCTCTGCTGATTCACAGGCGGACATCAATCTGTAGTCCATGCTACATATCAAGAGAGGAGATTAAATAAGAAACCAAGCCAATCAGAAAACGAGATTAACCGCCTTTGCTTCCTCACAAACCTCCTTTCAGTCACTGTGAGCAAGTGAAATGTCGAACCCACCCATTACTCTTTGGATAATCGTGCGTGGTAGACACCCACCCTAGGCAAAGCCCTATCAGATGAAGCCTCTGTTTGCGAGATCCCACTTCTGAGCAGGGGACAAAACCCCAAAAACATTTACTTATTATTTTTTCGGATTACCTTTCAAATATATCAAATGTAATTCATCTTAATCAGCAGACGTTGAAATCCCTCTGTCCTTCATAAATGACAGGGACTGTATTTCTCGTCTACGAGCTCTGCATGATCCTTTTATTAATATTGAACAAACGACTAAGAAACCGAACCTGCTCTTTTTAGTATGTCGCCTCCCAACAAGTTTTAGTGCAAATTTAATGACAATTTTAGACATACTATTTTTAAATAAATTGATTCGTTCCTTTTAAACGATTGGATCTGCTAATGGTGTTCCCCCTTCCTTACTTGACTTTTCTTAGGAGGTTTAAAGGATCTGTGAAAGGTAAATAAGCAAGGAGTAGGACAGGTCCAGGGCTTGCAAAGTAACTAATGTCGTGAAGGCACCACATGCTGCACGAGGACCTATAGTCATGTCCTTGAGCAGCTGGGTGAGGAGGACGTGTGCTCCAGAGCTGGCTCAGTTCACAAAGGTATACTCCGTTTAGCTGGCCTCTGGGCTTCCAGTCAGGCAAGTATTTCTCCTCCAAAGTGCCGCTCAGTGTCATTAACCCTGCATGGAAATAAAGACAGTCCTCAGCAAAGTGCTGCTCTGAGAATGCAAGGCTCTGCTGCACTGGTGTGCAGCTCCACTTTGAAATATACAGAAATCATGGAACAGGGTACGGGGTGAGATAGCCAGTACTAATGGCGAGAGCTGGCAGTCCGCTCTCATGCATTGTTCAGACTCTGGAGGACACTTCCAATCACGAAAGCCATGGACATCGCGTTATCAGATCTTGCCATGGACATGGCCAAGATGAGCCGCTCTTGGGCTGGTTCTAACTGGCCAAAGTGTACTGTGTACTGAGCCCAAGACAGCAGCCGCATCTCACCGAGAGGCAAATGAAGGTTGGCAGAGGTGGGGGTGCTGGTAGGACTCCGACAGGGGCACAGCACCAATTTGAAATGATAAAAGCCTGATACTCCCACCCTCAAGACCTCTGAATTACTTTACTGGGGAAAGGATAGACAGGAATGCAAAGATCAGCCTTCCAGGTCAGCAGACACATGAGCAGCCACAGACAGGGCCCTGCATCATTTAAGGTCGGCACACATGTATAAAACGAAAGTGGACTTCATCGTGCACTATACTAGACACACACAGGGATCTCACACAACCCTCGCATACACACATTTGCGCATACACCTTCCATATATCTTCCACACATATGGAAGCAAAAGACACCAATTAAGGCACAGCTTTTATGTTGGGACTGCTTTTGGTCTGCTCCCATGGAATGAAAGAGTGGAAAGGTTTATCCCTTCTCCTCTAGATCATGCTAGCATCTCTGCCAGTCCCATGAAGCCTGGGTAGAGGGAGTAATACCTACTATCTTAGGGGATGCTGCAGTTAGAAATTCCAAAAACCGAAACGATCCACTCTGGTTATAAGGCTTTCTTTGCCTGTACAGTGAAACACTGGATTTGTCTTTCTTTAGGTATCACGGGAGAAGTTATCCATGTTAAATTTAAGAAACTGCTGAAAATGTGGCTGTTTTTAGTGTCTTTTGCATGAGTTAGCAGAATTCAGGGTTTTTTTCCCCCTCTTTTTTTCCCTATATGTTCACCAGTGCCGGGATGCCCTTCAGGGTCACCGTTGTCCTTAATAAATGTTATTTTGTTTATGTTTGTACATTGGTTTTGACCTGAATCTTCACGATCCCATGAAGAAATGTCATCTGTCAACCTGATGGTTCCCCTAGTAGTGTCTCAGACTATTCTGCTCAACCACCATGTTTCAGGGGTGTCCAGATAACAATGACATCTAGAGAGCATTCCTTACATGTATCTGTATCGATAGCAATCAAAGCCCATGGGAAATGTGAACACCTGGTCTTAGGCACTATGCGGGGTCCTGGTCAAAGGTGTGTGGATGCAAATGCTCTTACCACCATTAAAGCTTCTTTCAAACTTAAGGATGGAACCTGAGTACATCTTGTGGCATTCTGCCAGTGTCTTTGGAGTGGGACTGCTCCAGTCACCGCAGAAAGGAAAATTAATGCAATCAGGTGAAGTACTAAAGACTGCTCTTTGAAGACAGTTGTTTGTTGCTTATTGGTTTAAGCGGCATTAGCATTACCTATCTTGTGGATTTTGTATGATCCAGCCAATTTAGTTTCACTAGTACTACTAAGCCAGTATTCGTTGATTTACTACATTGTGTTCAATAAATTCTTCCAGTTCACACTAACTGCCAGATACATACTCCTAGTAACACATTTGCCAACTATACATAGTTGAAGAAGAGTGATATATTTTCCATAATGTAGCAAAATGTTACCAAAGACAAAATTGCAACTGATAGCACCGTTGTATACAGACTTAATGTAAGATCAAAAACAATGTCCGTGAGAAAAGATATTTAAAACCATGAATCGTAAACTCCTCATCCAGAATCATAACCATTTCACCCAACCGCCGCCTACAGCTCAGATCTAAAGAACAGCCTGTTCCCATGAATTAATCGCCAAGTGGGTTTACTTCCAGCTTTGTTGCGGAGCTTTTGGAATTTTCTTTGCTAAATGCCTCTTTCCCATCGGCCATTCTTGCTTCCTTAATATTAATAATAGCCCCGCTGGTTGCAGGCTGGCAGAACTTATAACAGATCCACAGTCGAGCATTTCAAAGTCCTTAATCCCAGGCACCCTCGCAGGTGACCTTGGGAGGCGACTGCTCCCTTCAGTAAGGACTTGAACAAGAGCCTTTTGTCCTTCTCTTGTAAGTTGCAGCCAAGTGCTGAAAAGTTCTGCCTCTTGAAAGCCATAGATTGCCCTGTTGAATGAACTAGAGCTGACATTGTTGTCATCAAGTAAATTCGCCTTTGTTTTCAGCAGTGGACGAGGCAGCGCCTGTGTGCCCAGGGATGGGGAGATTTAAAGGGGGATCCCTGGACGCATGCGTGCGGTGCCTGGGTACTGTCCTCCCAGCCACCCGTCCTGACGTGTCAGCAGCAGCTACCTGTTGTGTACACATTGATGTGAACTCAGAGTGATTCACTAAGCCTCAAATGGAATGTTAATGATGTACTTGACTTGACATGAATACAATCTATGTAGGGCACATCACAACCGGAAATGGCTGTTAATTATTAGTGTACCTTTTTTGTGAAATTTTGAATATCCACCAGTAAGGTTTTCCAGGATTCCCCTCCCTGACTTCTCCTGCGATGTCTTATTAGAGGGCAGGCAGAAGCCTCCCCAGGGAGCCTTCCACCTTTGGTTTCTGTAGGTGGCTCAAGGGGGCGTCAGCATGCTCAGGAGACCCATTGCTCCTTTTTAGGTCTCGCCTGACCCAGCGCATGCGCTGGTCTGGCGAGACTTATTGAGAGGACTTCAAAAAGTGCTACCAGGCCAGCCTAGAACGACAGTGCACGTGCGCTTTACTGCGATTACTTTCACTTTTGCGCCGCACGGCGGCTTTGATGTTTGATAGCGATCACTTTCACTTTCCGCTTTGCATAGCCAATAGGTCACGCTTTTGGGACCTTATAAGTATTTAGTTATGCAACTGTTGCATGGCTAAACACTTATAAGGTCCCAAAGGCGAGACCTATTGGCTATGCCAATGCTTGTTATTATTACTTGTAGGGCTCATCTCTTCTGCATGTCAGAGAAGCTCACAATATTTCCACCATTGTTGTATTTGTTCTCTGATTGAAAAATGACGCACTGCAGGTGCCGATGCTTATCCTCTATTGCGTGCGTGGGAGTTTGCCCTTCTGTTTTCTCACTTGTGTCTGTTCTTTTTGTGTGAATTAATCATGCACTGCGGTGGCTTGTGATATACATATGTGTGTTGATTGGGCTAGGCCTGTGCTGCCTTGTTGTACTGTTCCTGTTTAAGGGTTTGTAAAACTTGTTTTCCTGCAGTCTATGCTATGACTTTATTTCATAGATACCTGATGCTTGCACTACTACCATTGCTACACCTGCTCTGTGTTAAATGCGTTTTCGCCTTGTTGCTTTTTGTACTATACTTGTGCTGGCAAAGCTTGCTGTTACTTGTGCTGTCACCAGTTCTGTCTGTGCGAGAAGCTTTGCCTGTTGTTGTTTCTGCAGTGCCTGTTCTATTGGTGACTGTAGTTTTCACTGTTACTGCCTTAGAAGTGCATGTTCTGTGAATGAGTCAATGCCACTTTGGTACTGTCTTTGTGTTTGAAGAAACCTGCCCAGCTGATGGCGTGTGAGTGAAACGTGCTGTGCTGCTGCAACCGTTTTGCCTTGTGTATGTGTGTATGAGCTCATCACTCCTGGTTTTCTGCAGTTGTGAGTTGACAAAAAATGCAATCTTGGGGCATCACTGGGCCTCCTGGTGGAAGGTTGCCGTGCAGCCGCCCAGGACAAACCTCTTTTTTTGTCAATGGGATTGTGGACCACGAAAAAAGTCTTAGCCATGCTTGCAGCTGATTGTATCTCAGCAATGAAAATGCTTCAGGATTCTATGGTGGCAGGAAGTAAGGGAAAAGGCAGCAAAACAGCAGTTGCAAGATAAGTTGCAATTATCCTTTCAAAATGCATAGTTCATAAAAAGTTATGAAAAGCGGCAAATGAGAGGGGCAAACTTATATTTTGTATGTCATATTCGCTGATCAAATCCATAATTATTAGGACCCAGTTATGCATCCGGTGACAGGCAAATGCTGGTAAATAGTTTTTCAACGGTGGGACATAGACGGTTGCAGGGATCCTGTTGACCTGCTGCCACAACCACTTAGTAAAAGCCAGATTAGGCATCCCTAAATGCAGCATGGTCCACAAAGCAGCAGGCATCCTCGGATATTCTATTTGGCTGCCCACTTGACATTAAAAGAATGACTGAAACAAACTGCTGTTTCTACCAGTGTGATTATCTCCCCTTCAAGCCCACCAAAACCTGTTTCCAACATAAAACATCTTGATTGACTGCTAGGTAGGCAATCTGAGTAGTTGGGACAGCCCACATATTGCTAGACTATTTTTAGATCAGTGGAGTTGAATGCACCCAAAAACTGGTGGTTTGCCTCCAAAGCTGGTTTTCCCTCCTTACTGCCTCAGGGTGAAACATCTGTCCTATGTGGGGACACAACAAGGCTAAATTCAACCCATGGGCTATTTAGTGGTTCTTTTTTCCTACTATTAAATGGGGTTCCTCCAGGTTCTGTCACAAACTCATCAATGACGAAAGATAAGCAGGTTAGACCAATGAGTACCTGTGGTCAGCAAACCTTTGAGCACTGACCCTTCCTCCTGGTGTGCCTTTGCCCTGGAGTTGTGGAAGTAGTGGATCCACAACCATGGCTGGTGCCAGGAGTCTTGTCTCCTGTGGATGTTGTTTCCTTCCTTCAACCTGTATGAAGATCTTCCTGCCCTTGCTTAATGAACTTCTAACACAACATGGCATGTGGATGATATTCAGATATTCAATTGTATGTGACAGCTTACTATGCTCTCTTGTCCAAGATCTGCTTGATTCCTGCACCCAAACTATGATCCTAACTGGACCTCCACCCTTTTCATGTAATGCCACAAGTTCTCCAACTATACATTACTGGAGCCATTTTTGAGTTTTCTTCTTCATCCTGGACATTGAAGTTATGTATTCTCTTATACTTACTGTTAGAAATTGGGGTCTCTAGTTGGCAGAGGTAGGTACCTTTGCCCAAATACGGACCCTTGCTTCTAGTCAGGGTAATGGGGATACACAACTTTAGAGAAACCTCTGCTCACCCCCTGGGTAGCTTGGCTCGAACAGACAGACTTATCCAAAAGGCAATGTGTAAAGTATTTGTACTCAAAACACACAGTAATACAGTCATAACAACACAAATGGACACCACACCAGTTTAGGAAAAATAAAGTATCTTTATCTAAACTCAACAAGACCACACAACAAAAATCCAACATGCATGTAAAAGAATACGACTTTTCAAAGGTTTCAAACAACTGGGTCCATAGAACACTAGGGATGCGTGATTTCTCACAAAGTACCTGTAGATGCATCAAAATTCACAAGGCCAAACAGCCGCAGAGATGGGAAGCATCGAAAAACAAAGAGATGCGGCAGTTCCTGTGACCATAGGAAGGCGATGCGACAGTTCTGCTGCACGCTTATGGTCCACGGGTGATGCGTCGGGAAAACTTGCCGCACAGGTATGATGCGTGGAAATCCAGGATGCGGCAGCGATCGATGCAGCGGCGTCGAGCAGCGCTGCATCGGTGTCTGCAGCTGCGATCCCTCGATGCGTCGGTTCTTGCAGCAACAAGAAGTGCTGCGTCGGTTTCAATAGTGGCGCAAGAAGAGCGATGCGTCAATTTTCTTGCTTATTCGGGTTTCTTCAAACTCCCAGCAGAAAGCACAACCTCCAGAGGCCCAGAACTGGAACAAGCACCTCCTGGCAGGTCCAAACTCACAGCAGCAGAGTTCAGGGGAGCTGGGGGTGAAGTCCCTGTGTCCCTGAAACTTCAGAACAGGAGGCCAGCACACATAGGCCCTTGGAGATCTTCTTCAAGCAGGTTCAAAGCAAAGTTCCAGTCTTTGTCCTTTCCTTGGGAGAAACAGCAACTGCAGGCCTGCCAAACACAGCACAAAGCAAAGGGGCAGTACTCCTCCTCACAGCTCTTCAGCTCTTCTCCTTGGCAAAGGTTCTTCTTGAGTCCAGAAGTAATCTAAATGTATGGGGTTTTAGGTCCAATACTTATACCCCTAAAAGTCTTTGTTCTCATTGTGCAGGGGTCTCTGAGCCCAGTCCAAACCAGTTCTGTCCTTACTGATGCAGTATAACCACAGGGGGTCGAGACAGCATTGTACAAGGGAGACAGGCCCTATTCAGGTGCAAGGCAATCTCCTCCCAGTACTCTAAATTCAACCAAGGTCTAATCAGCTCAGCTCTGAGTCATCCAGGAAGGGCCAGGCACACCTCAACTCCTCCTCCCCCAGTTGCTGTCTACAGTGAATGCACATCCCCAGGCCCTGTCACTCCAAAAGAAATGAGTCAATGCACAAACAGGCAGAGACACACAGAATGGTTAGACAAGAAAATGCCTACTTTCTAAAAGTGGCATTTTCAAACACACAATTTAAAAACCATCTTTACTAAAAGATGTGTTATTAAATTCTGAGTTCAGAGAGCCTAAACTTTATTTCTCCATCTTGTTCCAATAGGAAGTTATACTTGTAAGATGTTACAAAGCATTTCCTATTCTATCCTATGGGACAAGATAGCCTTTCAATAGTGAAAAACGAAATTGGGAGTATTTCACTATCATGACATGTCACACACACCAGCACATGTCCTATCTTTCACATACAACGCACCCATCCCAGGGGGGGTACCTTGGACCTGCCATCGGGGTGCCTTACATGTAAGAAAAGGGAAGGCTATGGCCAGGCAACTGGGTCTACTTGCCAAGTAAACTTGGCAGTTAACAACTGCGCACAGACCCTGCAGTGGTAGATCTGAGGTACCTTTACAGGGCTACTCGTGTGGGTGGCGCTAGTAGCATTAGATTTACAGGCCCTGGCACACTTCAGTGCACTTTACTAGGGACTTACCAGTAAACCAAATATGCCAATCAGAGAGAACCAATTGTAACAACAATTTACAGAGGGAGCATTTGCACTTCGACACTGATCAGCACTGGCAAAGTGCCCAAAGCATCTAAGCCAGCAAAAATAAAATCCAGCACAGCATCAAAAATAAAGGAGGTAGAGGCAAAAAGTCAGGTGAAACCACGCCAAAGATGCCAAGTTTAACACTATATCTTGCCTAACATAAAGTCAGTAAACAAAGCAATAGTTTGTACCAGCTATTCGTTGTCATGGCAGTTCTGCTTTTTTGGATTGAAAGTGAATCTTACTAATACATGTGTCGGCTGTTAATTTTTCTCTCAGGTGTTACATTGTACCACTATCTGTACCATCTCCTCATCTGCCAAGCAAGAACAAAAGTATTTATGGACTTATTCATTAGTTGAATACGGACTCTACATTGACTTGCATCACTACTTTGAAACTTACTTTCTACCTTTCTTCCTTGTACATATCATTACTGTAGGCCCCCAAATGATGCGGGCCCATACATAACACCTCTGGTAGCCGGGTTATTCTTCAATATATTTGTTGTATTTCACATCACAACGCGTGATCTGGGGATGTGCAACTGTATTGATTCACTGCTACCATTGTAACATAGTAACAGTAACCTTCCTTATCTTTGACTGGAGTCAGGGCGCTTCAAAACCAGGAGCACCACGAATGGTAGACACCAGCATTCCCAATCCCACTGGGCTGTAGGCTTCTACCAGACTGAAGGGTAGAGGAGGACGTGTGAGGGGGAAAAGAGGCTCTTAAACGTAAACTTTATGGCAGGAGCCGTCGCAAGCTGACCCCATCTGCCACAGACCCTCTGGACTCTTTGTGGTCTTCCCTGTCATGGATAGACCTGTAGAATGACAGAGGTCTGGGTGAATGTTGATGCTATCCAGACAAACAATCCACTGTAGCAACAAACTGCATGAGGAAGGTGCAGGAGCCAGTGGAGGTGATATGAACAAATAGGTCTTCCCTTTCTGTAGTGGGTACACTTCAAGAAATGTATAAATCTCTCTAATAGGTTGAATACACTACAAAAGCTTTCACTTAACCCCCTCACCAATTCTGTACCTGATGGAGGGTGGTTTTGGGGGTAGTGGTTGCTTGTGCTTATGTGTGAACTGTTTTGTATTAGGGCAGCGTGTGTTTTTGCTGCTCTTCTGTCTCCATTCCTTGAATGAGTGAATTTTGAACTGCTGAGGCTTATGTTGTATCTGTACTATGTGTGAGGGAAGCTTGCTGTATTGAGGTCTATGTTGTATGTGTTTGGTGGGTTTTAGTAAGCTTGAGAAAAAAAACAGAATTGTTGGATTTTATAATATGCTTTAAATGTATTGTTAAATGCCTAGGGTTTATTGTACTCCTGTTTCTATAGTGGTCATTAGACATTTCTAATAAGGAACCGCCAATTACGATCCTTATTTTACCAACATTATTATAGTGGTTTGTTCCATTTTAAAAATACCACGGGTTTAAAGTACATATCTAGATATTTACAGAAGAAGAAAAAAAGACTTGTGTGGTCTTGATCACTACAATAAAATTCTATCTCTTTTGGCTTGACACAGCAATATACAAGCATCTCTACTTGATGACTAGAACGGCAACATCTGGACTTAGCTATAAAAACTACGACTGTTTCCCTTATCCCAGAATTCTGAAGCTAGTAAAATCCTTTCAGGGCATGTATCCAGTGAGTAAGAGGAGAAACATGTAAATAATGATGGTGAAAGGGAATATATTTGAGTCTGTCTCTGTAAATGCAGAAAGGCAGATTCCAGCTTCTATGCAGTATGTTAAAGTGCAGTTAGAGTTTTAAAGAGGTCACTAACTATGCTTATGAAAGTAACATGTAGCTAAAGTTTTTGCACTTCACCACTGTCTTTCCTTCCTCGTGGTTTTATTTGTGTACGGTGGCGTGTTGAGGTTTTTGAATCTGTGTTTTTTTCTTATAGTTCAAAAAGGAAAAGGTGTGTTTGTATTGACTCCTAATATATCACGCCTATTTTCTATACTGCTGAACATTCTTCAGATCAATTCTGCTTGTCTTTCAAGTTAAGCCAACCATTGGTAATGCCAAAACTCTAATGTTGTTCCTCCCTGGTTATATTTTCAGTGTACTAGGGTAGCTGGGAAGCGGAAGGATGGAAAAGGAGTCTGGCAGTGAGATGGAAGTAGGGGATGATGATATGGGGAACCAGATGTGTGTATGGGGAAAAGGAAGCGAAAATGATTGAGTGGTAACAAGCAAGAGGAATAGTATGGTATGGAAATAAAGAAAGCCCTGGATGGAAGTGCTGGAGCAGGTTCAAAGTTCGGAGTAAATTGAGATGATTGGGACACGAGCGACCTGTGACCCTGCTCGCAGGCAGGTCGCTCCCCACGCTGCTGCACGGCTCTGTCTGCCTTGCCGGTCTCGCCGCCTGGACCCGCATTGGTCCATGACACTGGTACTCCTGTGCTATTATTGCTCTCTGTGCCTTAACTGCCTCTGACTCTGTACCATCTTGTTTTTCTGTTTTTGCTTCCCCTGTGTGCCCCATTGCTTCTGTGCATAACTTGTTTTCTTGGTTTCTTCCTTAGTGCCCATACTGTTGATTTTTGTGCCTCTTGCCGCTCCCCACCCGTTTTCCTGCTGCTGCGTCCCTGCGGCACCGCCCCCCCGCACTCCCATTCGCCGCCCCGCTCCTGCCTCCCAGCTGCTCCTCCCTCCCACAGCTCCTCATGTGGAGGCCGCTGCGCGGCCTCCTAGCGGCCGCACGCAGCATTCTCGCTGCTGGCGCACGGAAGGCGCGCCTAAGGCAAGCCCGTCTGTGCCCGCCCGCGCCTGGACCGCACCCAGCGCCAGGACCCCTGGCCCCCGCATGCGTCACGACACCCGCCTCCGCTACGACTCCAGCACCCTCCACGCACTCAACGCCGGACGATCACGCACCTGTTTCCTGGCTGCCCTGAAGCAAACCCAAGGACCCTTCTCCTGCCAGAACTGCAGCTTCACCAGCATCCAGCCCTCCAACCCACCAACCGAAGAACCCAACTACCTCAGATGCATCCTACTCAACACCTGCTCCGCCCGCAAACACGCCGTCGAACTCTGGGACAAACTCGACACCAACGCCCCAGACGTCGCCTTCCTGACCGAGACCTGGCTGAACCCCTCCTCGGCACCCGACATCGCCATAGCCATCCCGGAAGGCTACAAGATCACCCGCAAGGACCGCAGCAAGGGAGTAGAAAGAGGAATCACCATCGTCCACAGAAACACTCTCAAAATCTCAACAGACACCGACGACACCCTCGGCACCGCCAAACACCTGCACTTCCAGATCCACACTGACCCCAACACCACCCTCAGAGGTACTCTCATCTACAGACCCCCCGGACCCCGACCGCAGTTCAGCGACTCCATCGCCGACTTCATCAGCACACACGCCCTCGCCTTGATGGGCTACATCCTCCTCGGGGACCTGAACTTCCACCTCGAGAACAACAACGACTCCAACTCTTCCACCCTGATCGACAACCTCGCCAACCTCGGACTCAGACAACTCGTCACAACACCCACCCACTCTGCCGGCTACATGCTTGATCCCATCTTCTCAGCAAGCTCCCACGTCTTCTTCAACCACACCACCAAACTCCACTGGACCGACCACCGCTGCATCCACTTCACCTTCCGGAAACCCACCACACACCACCGCACCCAGCAGATGCCTCGCCGCCACTGGAGCAAGGTCACCGAGGACCAGCTAACCACCGCCCTTGCCCAGAGCCCACCCGCAGACCCAACCGACCCGACGCCGCAGCCCGCAGCCAATGGATCGATGACTGAGACAACACCCTCACCCCGCTCAAGAAGCCCTACAACACCCACACCAGCAAGAGAGCCAGCTGCTTCACCAAAGACCTCCAGGCCTCCAAGCGAACCTGCAGAAAACTCGAAAAAAACTGGATCCGCGAACTAACACTGGAAAGCTACACAGCCCACAAGAACGCCACCCGCAGACACCACCACCTCATCAGATCGCCAAAAGGACCTCCTTCAAAGAACGCCTAGACAACAACGCACACAACAGCAAAGAGCTCTTCAGCATCGTGAAGGAACTCTCCAACCCCAGCTCCAACACCATCCCACCGTCACAAGACCTGTGTGACTCGCTGGCCACCTTCTTCCACCGCAAGATCGCCGACATCCACTACAGCTTCAATGCCGTCACCACCCCGACAACCGCTGAGACCCCCGCTCCCACGACCACCACCCACACCAACCGCCTGCTCACCTGGACCAACATCAACGACGACGACACCATCAAGATCATGAACGCCATCCACTCCGGATCCCTGGAAGACCCCTGCCCACACCACATCTTCAACAAAGCCAGCAGCACCATCGCATCCCATCTCCGGAAAACCATCAACATCTCCTTCGAGACCACTTAATAGGCAATGTAGCCCACCACAAAGTCACACATTTATATGACAATATCACAGCGTTTCCACTTGAGAAATCATGTCCATCAAACCATATGGATTACGAAAGACTACAGATCATTGTCCAATTCTTCGTTGAGATGTTATGTTCAATATTTATTTTCAATTCAAAACAGCAGCCGATGCGCGTTTCACCCGCAGGGCTTTTTCAAGACTCAAATAGTTATTGTTTTTAAGTGAGCTGTAAATTTCTCCTAACGATATCAAGACTTGCTTCGTGAGTTGACGCGCGTTTCGCCCGCAGGTCTTTTTCAAGGCTGCAAATATTACATACAACAGTTAACAATCTTTTCTTGATCATATATTAACATATATCATAGAAACAATTGCAATTTCATTTGCCATATATATAAAAGAGTAAGATTATTCAGAAACAGCCGTGATTGCAAGAAAGACCTCTACCAAAAAGTCAACCACCAACTAATAAAATCCATTAAAAAAGATAAATTACACCAAAAAATTTTGACGTGAATAGATTGTGAGAAACGAAGATCTCACCTCAAATAGTTATTGTTTTTAAGGGAGCTGTAAATTTCTCCTAACGATATCAAGACTTGCTTCATGAGTTTTGCAAGTAAATCCATAAAAGTACATGTTGAATAAAGATAGTATAAAAATGTCTCTGTAAGAGACCAAATAAAAGTACAGTCCCCGAGCAACTATGTTTGTTAATATCGCCTCACAAGTCACCATTGACACGCAATTGTAAAATCTTAAATCTTCATTCAATGTGGAAATTGTTCACATTAGGACCATATTACGTCCTCTCTGTTTGAATGAAACAAAGGAGTCCTTATTTAACATTCACTGTGTATATATGATTGTTAATCAAACACACACTTGATCACTTATAAAATATGTGTTAATATCCAAGCAAATGATATGTGGTAATCTCCCACAGAACCTAATAATTTGTGGCCCACACTATCGATCCTAGTCCGATGGTAAAAAAAAGTACAAAAGGGAACTACAGTATGCACTTTGTTTACTGTTATGCCAGAATGTGAAAGAAAATATCTATCAATGGCCACACGTCCATAACTAAAGGGCGACGTAAGTACACAATCCGCCACAACCGACAGTAACATGCATCAGTTGATTCTTGTCAAAGAGACACTGTTTAACAGCATAACACTCACCTAATGTCTATAAATGTGAACATCCCATCATCTTGTTTGGCGCATAGCGATCTTACTCTTTTATATATATGGCAAATGAAATTGCAATCGTTTCTATGATATATGTTAATATATGATCAAGAAAAGATTGTTGACCGTTGTATGTAATATTTGCAGCCTCAAAAAAGCCCTGCGGGCGAAACGTGCGTCAACTCATGAAGCAAGTCTTGATATTGTTAGGAGAAATTTACAGCTCACTTAAAAACAATAACTATTTGAGCCTTGAAAAAGCCCTGCGGGCGAAACGTGCGTCTGCTGCTGTTTTGAATTGGAAATAAATATTAAACATAACATCTCAACGAAGAATTGGACAATGATCTGTAGTCTTTCGTAATCCATATGGTTTGATGGATATGATCTCTCAAGTGGAAACGCTGTGATATTGTTATATAAATGTGTGACTTTGTGGTGTGCTACATTGCCTATTAAGTGGATTTGATTATTTGGACTACTTGTAGTCACAAAGAACAGTGTTATACTTTAAGTGGATAAGTATTTGGCTCTGTTCTAGCACCCAATATTGTTGTTACAAAATGTATTGATATACATTTATATCATAGGTGTACAAATAATGATGTGCAGATCTTTCCAGCATATCCACTCAAACCTGTCCACAAACATCTCCTTCGAGACAGCGACCTTCCCGGAGAGCTGGAAGCACGCAGAGCTTAACACCTTACTCAAGAAACCCAATGCGGACCCCAAGGACCTCAAGAACTTCCAACCCATCTCCCTGCTCCCGTTCCCGGCGAAGGTCATCGAAAAGGCCGTCAACAAACAACTGACCAGCTTCCTCGAGGAGAACAGCATCCTGGACCCGTCCCAGTCCGAGTTCCGCAGCAACCACAGCACCGAAACTGCCCTCATCGCCGCCACCGACGACATCAGGACCCTGCTTGACAACGGAGAAACCCCGGCCCTCATCCTCCAGGACCTGTCAGCCGCCTTCGACACGGTCTGCCACCGCACACTACGAACACGCCTCCACGACGCCGGAATCCAAGAGAAGGCCCTGGACCGGACCACCTCCTTCCTCGCCGGCAGAACTCAGAGCATCCGCCTCCCCCCTTAAGCTCCGAAGCCACCAAGATCATCTGCGGCATACCCCAAGACTCATCCCTCAGCTCTACGTTGTTCAACATCTACATGACACCACTCGCCCGCGTCGCACGACGGCACGACCTCAACATCATCTCCTACCCCGACGACATCCAGCTGATCCTCTCCTTCACCAAAGACCGCCAAAACTAGCCTCCACGAAGGAATGAAGGCCGTCGCCGACTGGATGAGAAACAGCCTACTGAAGCTGAACTCAGACAAGACAAGCGTACCTCAACAGCCGACTCAGCCTCTACACCCCCACCGCCAGCTCCGCTCTGCAGACCTCGCCCTCGCCACCATCCCCCGCATCCGAAGAGTGACCGCCAGCGGCAGAGCATTCTCCCGCCTCGCCGCCAAGACATGGAAAACCCTCCACATCCGCCTGCAGCAGACCGAAGACCTCCTTACCTTCAGGAGACGCCTGAAGACCTGGCTCTTCGAACAGTAGCAGCATCCCCCCTCCCCTAGCACCTTGAGACCCTCACGGGTATGTAGTGCGCTTTATAAATGCTATGATTGATTGATTGATTGATTGTAGACTATCAATCAATCAGGAGTTTGTACAACGCAGATACTTCCCCGTGAGGGTCACAAGACGACTGTTCCGGACTTGTACTTCTCATTTTAGTGCAGTGCATTACAGTAGTCCGCTAAATGTAATGATAAAATAGATCTACACGTGAAAGAAGAAATGAAGCAACAAATGTGCTATATAGGAAATGTTTCAAGGACAGATTCTATTGTTATTCATATAACTTTCTAGGAAAAGCTATGAGCTGACTTGCTGCGACTAAGGGCCTGATTACGGTGGTCCATAAGACTGCTGTACTTGCATGTCGGTCCGACCACCACCACTCTGCAGGGCCGCCTGCAGTATTAGGACTGCTACGAGACTGCCAACTCCGCCAGGATCAAGGACCCTGCTGGGCCGGTGGTCTGCAACCAGCACAAATATGCTGCTGATGCCGGCATATTCGCCAAGCATATTCCGAGGTTGCCTTTTCATGGCAGTGAGTTCACCATGAAAAGGGGCAGAGTGGCAACTAAGGGGGACCCCAGCCAGATATGGGCCTGGGGGCGCATGCGGGGGAGGGGGAAACATGTTGTGTCCCCCTGTAATTGCATGCATGCCACATCAGGCAGAAATGTGCTGCAGGTGCTGTCACGGTGGCAGAATGCAGGTTAGGCTCTTCTATGAGCCTAACAGCCCACCACTGTGAGGCCACTGCAGCACCACCCGCCTGACCCGGATTACACTTGTAATCCAGCGGAAGGGCACACCACAACTTTGGCGGTCCTCCAGCGGATAGTGCGGTGGCTGCACCGCCACTGGAGGACCGCCAAAGTGGTAATACGGACCTAAGTAATCACTAGTGCTTGAGTCGTTTCTTTTCCACGGAAACTATTTATTTAAGAATGTCCAAAAACCTCAGGTGTACGTTCAGCTGTGGGCTCAGTAGTGACCGCACCAGGGTCAGGTCATCTGGTAGTGCCTAGGTAAAAGGCAAGTTGCTTGACATGCCATGTTTCTTTTGAATACTCTCAAATACACGTTTCGCATTAAGGAAATCTTTTTGTGAACTTTAAAATTTCTGAGTTCAGCATTGATTTCCTTGTATCCTTCTGTGGACATTCCCCAAACAAAATTCATGGAGCGGAATGTTACTGAACTGAGTTGCATTCATTGGAATGCTTATCTGAATATGTTAGATCCATAAATGCTATCGCTGTATCTGTTCGCATTTTTTGCTGCAGACATTTCGACAGGAATATCAGTATAAAAGTATACAGTATTTCTCTCATGTATAACATTTCAGCAACTGACCACCTTGGTCACTTACATGCTTTCTACTCATCGACATGAGCTGGCAAACTCTGGGTGATGACAAGAGATAACTGCTGTGATGTCATATGCACAACAGCAACAACACCACACCCACCACTTACCCACCAGAGAACAGAAACTGAAAGGTTTAAAATGGAAGGGGGAACTTATGCTTGTAAAAAGTTAAGAATCAAGACAAACCAATCATGTGGCATGGTATTGCTTCGCCTGTTTCTGCCTAGTCTGTCTGCGCCTTTCAGAGTGTGATTACACGTGCGCATAAACTGAGATCCAGTTTCGTTCACAATATCATCGGATTATTTATAGTCCTTTAGAGTGTAAATCAACACAACGATCTTGAAACATGGGAATATTTTGTCTCTGTACACTGTCAAATCCATTTTATCAACTAAGAACTAGAAAATTATGGATCTATGAAAGAGGAAGCCTAAAATCGCCTTTTAAAATAAACATAATCTTGTTTATATCTTATTTCTTAATTTACATCTACATCATACATGGAAACATTCTGGTGCTGCTTGCTGCCTAGTCCAAATAGGTTTATGCCAATACAATATCAGCAGAACGTGTCAAGAACATAACTCCTTTGGCTGGATTGTTTAACATTGACCCTGTTGCAAAATTCACCCATCAGACACAGCCAATCCTCAAACGAGCTGCAAGTACTATATATATACTTATAACTAAAGACCATTCCTACTAACCTGATGTCACCCAGTCCTCCTGGGCCAGTGAGACCTGTTTCTCACTGTCCATTTATCTCAATAAATCTCATGTGGACATCCCACCCAATTGACCACCATTCCACCCCTTCATTTACCTTGAGGGTCCAATGTTTATATGTATTGTGCATTTAGGAAGGGAATGCAAAACTCACTGATCATGACAATGTATCACCCTTCTTAGGTGCCATTGTTTTACATACGTTTCAACATTTTGCTGAGGCTTGGAGGGTGAGGCTCTTGGTTATTTGCCTGAGACTCCCACCAAACATTTTCTAATAAAGTGCGACATGATTTTACCTGTCAGCTGTATATTTGAATCTACATATTTAGAGCATACCGGATTATTTTTTAATCAAACTACATGTTGTTGCTTGAACATAAAGTACCGTGACAAAACAAGAGACAAGAGGCGTTTGGTAAAACAAGAACAGTTTATTTAATTAAACAGTGCAGACAGGAGAACAGTTACAGGCATAGGGTCTGAAGACTGTCTCAACATACAATCAATCTGAGATGGGTTGATATAGAATTCATTGAATGCCATAAATGGTTCCAGCGATCCTTGTATGGTAAGGAATGTGAGTTGCTTCCTTTGGAGTCATAAATTAATCTATTCAATGTGAAATCCAGGTGGCCCTCAACCTTGCGTGGACACATTGTGGCCAGTGGCTAACGTGTCCAGATGTCTGGCATGGGGAGAACGTGATCACTGTGTGTACTGTGTGTGCTGTGTCCTGATTGGCCATATGTTCATAACTTATGTGGCATCTGACTCTATGGGTGTTTTGGGAGGGTGCATACTCCTCCAGCCATGTGTGCTTTATTGGCGCTCACGTCCCTGGACCATCGTGGTGTCGATGGGCCTTTCTGTGGGATTGAGCTGGGTTTTCCTGTTCTTAATTCGTTTGTATGCTGGCTATGTGTTGCTCTACCTGTGACATGTCAATCAGTGACCTCAGGCCTAGGTCTCAGAGTCTGCCCGACTACATATTTTTGAGTCGGGTTGATGTGGAGTTCATAACGGGTGAATTAATCAATAAAGATGTTTCTATACATAAATGTATCGCTCTTCATATTGACAGCAACTTTCTCAATATTAACATTCCCCTCTCTAGTTGAATTTTCAACTACACTATCTAACCCATACTTTGTCACAGTTACTTTATTGGGGGCCTGTTGTCCTTTAAGCTCATTATAAGCTACTACTTTCCTAGTTACTAGCCTTCTACCCAGTTTGAGGACTGTGTTTTTACATCAGGAACTCCACAATTGTACGGATCCACACAAAAACAAGAACACAATGAAAACTGGTATCAACGATGTGCACAGACCAGAGATCCACTGGGGCAGCCAGGAAAACCAATTCAAAACATCACTCTTGCTCAGGGGCACCTCCTACCTCACGCATGTGTCTTTGTAAATGGTGCAGTGCTTGGAAGGCAAGTGTCAATGTCCCATTGTCCATGTCATTCTCTGAGATAAATGTGCAGCAGAACACACCGATCTTGGCATGCACAGCTCCCTCCATCGCCAGTCTAACACATACTGATGCTTCATCACCATGAGGCGAATTGTTCTCCGTTTTTCCTTGACTGAATTGAGACTGAGCTAAGTGCTGTTCATCATTTTAAGCATCTCCCACTTGATTATTTGTAACCAGCGGGCGTTCACTTTAGGTCTGTACGGTGAAGAAGGGTATGGCCCCACCTTGAAATGAAATTATGATTTCTAAAGCGCACTACTACCCATGGGTGTCTAGGTGCTGACTTACAGAGGGGTAGACCAAGGTAAGAAGGCACCGGACAACAAAGTGTGTGGTCCAGGTAAGTGACAACCCTGAGCTAGTTGTTAAACAGCCAGGTTTTAAGAGCCTTGCAAAAGGTAAGTAGATTTTTGGAGGTTTTTAGTATCAGAGGAATTGAATTCCAGAGTATGGCAGTGGCCACAGCAAAGCTCCTGCCTCCCCCAGGTAGCTATCCTGAATTTAGGTACAACCAGATTAGCCTGAGAGGAGGATCTTACGTCCAGACGGGATGTACTGTTGAAATGGTTGTTTAATGAATTCAGGACCATCAAAATGAGGGGCCCTAAAGGCTAAGATTTGAACATCACCCGCTTTCTAACCAGTGAAGTGAAGTGAATGGAGAGCCTTGGAAACCGATTGATATTTCGGTATTCCTAAAAGTAGTCTGGTGCTGCACTCTGGACCATCTGGAGCTTGTCTAGAGCTTTCTTACGGGCAGTTAGAAAAAACCCATTACAGTAGTCTATTTTTGATAAGACCAGAGCAGTGATCACTGCTTTCCGTAGGTCTTGCGGGATGACGAGGTGATGGCGTTGGCGTGTCCCACAAAGGAGAGTTTTTCATCAAATTGGACTCCCAGATTTTTCACCTTAGGCACAGGAGTTGGGAGTGCACCCATTTTCTGAGGCTACCAGTTGAGGGACCAAAATGATGAATGATTGCCAAACAGCAGCACTTTTGTTTTATCTGAGTTTAACTTCAGACAGTTGTTGGGCATCCAACAACTAATCTGTGACATGCAGTTGCGGAAACATTCTGCCATGCTGTCAGGGTTTTCTGTTACTGACACTACAATTTGGGTGTTATCAGCATAGGACACTAACGAGAACCCAAGGCCTTTGATCAGAGAGGCTAAAGGGGTAACATACAGATTAAAAAGAGTGGGAATCAATGCGTTACCCCACAGGGAAGAGTAAAGGACGTAGATCTGTGACCGTTACATTCCACGAACTGTGTTCTGTCCGTGAGAAAGGACCTGAGGAGCTTGAGGGCGGTACCTCTAAGTCCTATCTCGAACAGGCGATTGATAAGAAGTTCATGACTGACAGTATTGAACGCTGCCAAAATATCTAACAGAACTAGGGCAGCGTTCCCTCCCTTATCTAAGTTTGTTCTGATATATTCAGCAGCTGTGATCAAGGCTGTCTCAGTGCTGTGTTGACTTCTGAAGCCAAACGGAGACGAATCCAGTAGATTGTGATTCTGGATGAATAGGGAAAGCTCAGTGTTTATGGCTTTTTCTATCAGCTTTGCCGGAAAGGGAAGTCGGGAGATTTGCCTGTAGTTGTTGGGGTTGTCTGTATCCAGATTTTATTTTTTTTAAAGAGGAAGAATTGATGCAATTTTCCAACTTTTGGGGAAGTAACCAAGGTGGAGCATTTGGTTGAAGATCACAAATAGGTGTCCAGGAACTATAGCAGGGGCTAGTTGTAAAACTCTGGGGGGGCAAGGGTCAAACGGTGACCCTGATTTGATTTGGCTAAACAGATTGCTCACTTGACCAATTGTAAGGGGGGAAAACACCATAAGAGTGGCATTCCTGGATAGAGAGGGTATTAAGAAATCGGTTTCCAAAGAGTTGGCTTCGGTAATAGCACTTTCTACTTTGCACCCATTGGAAACTGCTGAATGTGGGTTATTGGTCGAGCATGTTCCTACTGGGCTCGGGCTAGAAGTCAAAGCGTTAAACATAACCTCTACCTTTTCTTTTTTTTAAAGTAGCAAGTCTGTTACAAAAGGATGCATTGGCATTAAGACTCCTGGCTGGTGGGGGGTTGCTTAGTTTGAGCACTGTAGAAAATAACTCTTTAGGAGTGTTCAATGCTGAGTTAATTTTGTTCATGAAAAAGTCAGATTTGGCTTTGGTCAGAAGTTTTTTATAGTGTAATAGTTCTGCCTCATAGCGATCCTTGTCCTCAGTATTGTAATTCAACCTACACCTTCTCTCTAATCTTCTACATGATTGTTTGCCCAGTCTGAGTTCTTCATTGAACCATGGTTCAGATGGTACAGTTCGGTTATTATTTCCCCGTTTGGTAGGAGCTATGTTGATAATGGACTCACTAATCAATTGATGATAATCATCAGTAGCTTGATCAAGATCAGGAGATATAAGTTTATTGGATTTAGTTAATATCCTTGTAAATTGACCTTCCGAAATTAGGTGTCAAGGTTGGTAACTGAAGGTAGATGGAATCCTAGGTTTCTCCAGACTGTGGCCCACTAAGTTCAGTTGAAACATTACTGCCTTATGGTCTGACCATGTTAATGGTAGTGCCGGGGAAGCTTGAATGAAAGATCAGTCTGAGAAAATGCCATCAAGGGTATGGCCACCAGAATGTGTTGGCTCGCAAACTAGTTGTGACAAACCAAAAAGACCAAAACAGGCTATAAGATCCTGCGTATCTAGGTCCTCCTAATTCTCCAGATGGAAGTTGAAATCACAAAGGATGGTAAAATCAAAGGAGTTGGCCTTAATATCCCATGGTGACTTATCGAGGTTTAAAAACTGATTTTTGGCACCGGGTGGTCTGTAGATCAAGGCAGCCTTAAAGGAATATTTATTTGGAAGAGCTATTTTAAAAGCCACAGCTTTGCAGCAAGGATGGGGTAAGGGGTGAGACCTAACCATGAATTTCATTACAAGAACGGAGGCTACATTATGCATATTTCTTTTAATGCAGTCCAAGCAGCCGCATGCATCACAAAGTAGAAGGTTCCAGAACAGAACATTAGAAACAAATAATAGGCATGAACCAACAACAATCTGCCTCTTTTCAATTCTGCTCCGAGCAGATAAGTTGACTTTTCTATTACTATTTGCCTATAATTATCCTTTTGCCTTTAGGTATCTTCTCGTGGCTTAACCCCACCCCTGCCTCTATACCGATCTCCAATCTATGAAGATCCCCTCTCCACCCCTTTTCCATAATTTCAACCCCTAGGCATCCTCTTCTCAACTAACACCCCGCGTTATGCCTTTCTAAATCCCTATTATAATGATTCCTCGGGTATATATCTGGTAAGTATTGTATTGCCTGTTTTTTTCATAGCGTTGCTAGTACGTTTGCCCGTTTATTGCACCAATATTTTTTCACGTATTTAGTCATTTTAAAACTTGGAGCGATGTAACTAACTCGGTCGCTAACGTTTAATAACATTTTAGGCCCGTTTTCAACAATAACGAGAGGATCTCAATTTACCTCTCTCTCCGATGCAGGCCGTGAGCTTCAGCACGACCCTGCATCGCGTTAAGCATTAGAGGAAGATTCCTTGGCAACAGGAGCGCTACGTCCTCCTGTTGCCAGGAACCTTTCTTCTCTGCATTCCCTCCCGGCCTGACAGCCGGCCGCTTAGACCATCGAGATATCCCCATGGCAACTGACAGCGGCTGATCGCTCGAGCACTCATGTGTCAGTTGCTCGACTTCTATTTGCGATCAGCTGCTGCCCACAATGCGAGACAAGCGCAAGTAATAGATTAAACGATCAGATTTAACGATACTGTTTAAAAAAAAGAAGGAAGAAACGTTCATTTGGCCAACATACACCATCTAATGGTATTATTATTTTTTTTTTTTAAAAGAGAGAAGAAATCTGCTTTATTTCCTATCTAAATCATAAACAGATACATCTTCCCCACCCCCCCTCCTGTGGCTTAGTGTTTTACAAAGCACCTTTGCCAAATCCAATTTGTACCTAATCTCCCTATCTATGCAATGTCTGACCCTGACTCAGATTACGCTTTCGCCCCTACTCCTGATATTGATAATGAAACCCTTAAAAAAATGCTACATAAGGAGATGAGTTCCTGCCTGTTTGAGACCTTGAGTCAGGTCATGTCCTCAAAAAGGTCACTCCCCATTGAGGGGAAAGAGATCACAGAAATTTTGAACCCGCACTACTATGACAATATCACCGAATTAAGGGGCAAAAGATTAAAGAAAACTAAAAATGTTGATCAAGTGGCCCCTAAGAGCACTATGGAAGGTTCTAGCACCTCATCAAATCTGGGAGGTCTTAGCACCTCAACTACTAATGGAGGACCCCGCACCTCGAACTCCCTGGGTGTCCATTGCGGCACGACTTACTCAGTGTCCTTGGAGGCAAAAAGCATCTGGGTGTCCCTAGCGGCACAAAATATCACAGTGCTCACTACAATATGGGAGACAACGAATTTAATGATGATGAGTCCTCAGACATACTTGATGAGTATGTCCTAGACCTTGATGATGACAATCAAGAATTTTACAGTCCGGAGGAGGAAATCGCATCATCCTCAAATGACAATATCCTTGTCCCCGTGGATGAAGAAATGTTTTCCCCATTAAACCTCAAACACCTCAGAAGTTCCGAGTGGTGGCCACCAGACCACGTTGCAAAATTCATCAAAAAATGGGTAAGAAACCTCTTAGAGAGTGACAATCGGAATATTCCTAGAGCCGAATGCTCTAGACCATCAATCGAGGACAAGAGCTGTCATACCCCCAACTTGTACCCCGAGCTGATCAAATTCGTATTCACCATCCCAATGGCCACAATCCACCAACCCTTTCTCCAATTCATGTTGAAAAAGCACCTTTACCAATTCCAGGCTCTTCCCTTCGGACTATCTTCTGACCCTTGGTGTTTCACCAAGGTCATGAGAGCAATCGTCTCATCCCTAATAGAAAGAGGTATGCGCCTGATCATATACTAAGACGACATCCTTATAATGTCCCAAGACCTTTCGCAAATAGTACAAGACCTGAAGACTGTTATGGACCTTCTTCAAAGCTTAGGTTTCATCATAAACAAAGAAAAATTAATTTTGACTCCTTCCAGAACTCTGGAGTTCCTAGGTTTCACGGTAGATACATTGAGATGTCTCCTTTTACTCCCTTCCAACAAAATTACCAAAATCAGGAAAGAAATAAGACATGTCCTGAAACAAGAAAATCTATCACTGAGGGAGCAGACTTCTGGGTCTCCTCTCCTCCTCCATCCAAGTCATCTTTCCGGGCACCCTAAACTATCGGGCCCTCCAAAGGGTAAAAGCGAGAGCCCTAAGATCTGCCCTTTGGTATGGGGATCAGGAAGCCAAATTGGAACTAGCCTGGTGGCTTGAGAACCTAGACGAGTGGAATGGCAAAGCAATCTATGGTTCAATACCATAGTTTGTTTTAGAATTCGACGCGAGCCTTCATGGCTGGGGAACTTGCCTTCTCAACCAGAACACCGGTGGTATCTGCTCACAAGAGGAGTCCTCTCACCACATAAACTACTTGGAACTAACAGCTGGTCTTTACGCCTTGATGAGCTTCAGACATTGTCTTCAAGGCAGATCAGTCATCTTAAAGATGGATAACATGTCCGCAGTAGCCTATATAAATTATCTGGGAGGTACAAAATCCGCGGACCTATCCAACTTAGCCAAAAAACTTTGGATGTTCTCTCTGGAACACAAGATCGCTCTCAGAGCGGAATACCTTCCCGGGAAAACGAACATCTCTGCGGACTGGAACTCGAGGTTCCTGATAGATCACAGTGATTGGAAACTCAATGTTTCCATAGTCAGATCCTTGAACAAGATTTGGGGACCCCTAGAGATAGACCTCTTTGCGAGCAGACTAACTTTTCATTTGGAGAAATACTTCAGCTGGATGACCTACCCGGGTGCTCTGGCAGTCAACGCCTTCCTACAGTCTTGGAAAGGAGTCAAAGCGTATGCCTTCCCTTCCTTTGCCATGATTCAGAGAGTTCTTCAGAAAATGAGACAGGACCAGTGCTTGCTTGTCCTAATAACTCCCTTCAGGCCATCTCAGACCTGGTGCCCCACCACTGTAGAACTAGCTTGCAACCCCCCCTTCTTAATTCCTACCCAAGAGAATCTTCTAACAAACGTGGATGGAGGAGCTCACCCCCTAATTCAGACCAGGACATTAACCCTTCTTGCCTGGAGAGTGTCAGAAGATCCAATGAAATCTCAGGGCTTTCAACAGCTGCAACTCTCCTCGGACAGTCTTGGGCCCCAGGCACTCACTACAGATATATCAACATATGGAGAAGCTGGGTACGTTGGTGCCTGGAAAGGAACCTGGATTCCTCGGAGGCACCTTGGAGGTATTGTTGACATAGTTAAGTTCCTTGTTGAACAATTTGAAAGAGGTCTCAGGTATAGAACTATCAAAAGCTATAGATCGGCTATCTCTGCTGGCCATGTCCTTGTCAACGGTAATACGGTAGGTAAAAATGTAATTGTTTGCTGAGTAATGAAAAGCATTCGTCTAAGAAGGCCTCCTAAATCCAAATACGACAGTCTCTGGGACGTTAAGCTAATTCTAGATCTATTCACTAACTGGCCAGATAATACTCTCCTGAATAGAAAAAATATTTCCATCAAGCTTGCAACTCTGCTATGCCTAGTCTTCTGCCGAAGGGTTTCTGATGTTAAAGCCCTAGAAATCACCAATAGATCCTATAACATGTTTGGTGTCAAATTCGAGTTATATAAAAGAACAAAAACTATGTCTGATTCAATCTTTTATCCTTGTTTTGATTTATGCCCAAAACTTTGTGTAGTATATTGCATGAGAGAGTATGATCGCAGAATGTCTGGTCTTCGTGCCCAGGTTGTGAACCACTTACTTATATCCTTTGTTAAACCCCATAAAGGTATATCCTCAACTCCTATTGCCGGATGGGTTAAAAATGTCATTAATTTAGCAGGTATTGACTTAAAGAAATTTCAAGCTCACTCTCTTAGAGGTGCTATGGCCAGTAAATCTCTCTGGTCAGGAGGTAAGTTGAATGACATTCTCAAAGCTGCCGATTGGTCAAATGCTAGCACTTTTGCACAACACTATTGCAAACCTGTCGAACACATGTCTGATGTAGTCTTACAAAGCTACCAACATGCATAATGTAGCCTCCATTCTTGTAATGAAATTGCGATTCTCCTATTACCATGACGAGAGAATCTGGATTTCATTAAAGACACGGAGGCTAACATTATCCCACCTATCCCTCCCTTTGGATGACTGATGCGTTTATTACATAAATGCTCATGTTTATTTCCTCTGTTAACAATGTCTCATAATTCATTTTATAACTTGTTGACTTTTATAGTGTGTGTCCTTTCTGGAGGTATTTACTTCTCTTTCTTTTCAGGTAACCTTCCATAATTTCGAGGCGTTTCTCCTTTGGATCCTCCTCCGTTTACCTTTCTCCTTCATCTTGACCATCTGAGAATGGTTTAGAAGATTAAGATTTGTGGACTTATTCTCTTCCACCACATTTAAAAGAGGCAGATTGTTGTTGGCTCATGCCTATTATTTGCTTCTAATGTTCTGTTCCGGAACCCTCAACTTTGTGATGTATGTGGCTGCTTGGACTGCATTAAAAGAAATATGCATAATGTTAGCCTTCATGTCTTTAATGAAATCCAGATTCTCTAGTCATGGTAATAGGAGAATCGCAATTTGTCTTTAAAGACAATAGCTAGGCCACCGCATCTGCTCCCTAAGCGATCTAGCCTGATTAACGAGTAGCCAGGAGGGGTGGCAGAGACCAAGTCTGGCCAGGAGGCAGCATCTGCCGATGTCTCGGTTACAAAAGCGATATCGATATTAGCACTCGCTAAAAAAATCAGCCATTTCCATAGCATGTTTTATGAGTGACCGAGCATTCAACAGAGTACATATTATCGTTTCTGCCATGCATTTCCGAGAACTCGCCACAGAAAAGCTTGGCGAGTGTGTCTTAAAGCCATCGAGTCTCAAAGACCAGACCGGGCAGGTTTGACATCCTGATGCATCTCCACGGGAGATCGTGGATCCTGTGCAGCACCGAGTTTCAGAGTTGATAGTAATTAGCTCTTCCCTATTGTATCTCAAACCAGCACAACGCTGGGGAGCAAAACTGGCAGGGGTGCTCGCGCTGCGCATGACGGGTGCACAGACGGGCGCAGACGGGCTTGCCTTTGGCACGCCAATGGTGCGCCGGCGGCGCGACCGCTGCGCGTCCGCTCTGCAGCTCCTATTAAGTAGAGTGGAAGGGTGACCCGGTCTCAAGACTAGACCGCTGACCCTTCCAAGATGGCGCCTGTGCGCATGCGAACGAAAATGAGGCACCTAAAGATCACCCAATGGCCGCAGGTCAGCCAAAGAGACCCTGGCAGACTAAGTATGGCAAGTTTTTTGAATAAAATAATTTTTTAGTTTGCTCGTTTGTTTAAACAAAGGTTAAAAAAGTCACAGCTAAAAAAGATGTCTCCTGCACCCTGCAACATGCAGCAGTGCAGTAAAACACAGCGTAGGAAGAAAAAGTTAAACGCACCGTACAAGGCTGTAGTTATGCTTTGTATCCCCCCAGGAGTCTGTGGTGCGTCCGCGCTGCAGCTCCCATTAAATATAGTGGAAGGGTGTGCCGGTCTCAGGACTAGACCGCTGACCCTTCCAAGATGGCGCCTATGCATGTGCGAATGAAAATGAGGCACCTCAAGCACACCCAGTGGCCGCAGGTCAGCTCAAGAGACCCCGGCAGACTAGGTATGGCAAGCATTTTATTTAAAATAATTTTTTAGTTTGCTCATTTAAACAAAGGTTAAAAAAATCACTGCTAAAATAATGACTCCTGCACCCTGCAACACACAGCAGTGCAGGATAACTGATTCTTGTGTGTCTGTGAACAGTCTTAATTCTTCTGGAATGTCCTTGTACTGTGCCCAGCCAACATAATCTGAAGTTCTTTTTTCACAAGACTGATGTAGCAAGGTTGTCTTCTTCCTTAGCGGGTGCTGGTACAAATCCGACAGTTCTTCTCCGGTTATGACCAGGGTCAGGGTTTGTATGGTGACCAGGGAACAGAGTGTAGACAGACTCGCCCCACTGCCAGTAAAAATCCATTAGCCTGGTGGTGCCCCATTGCATATTCAGCATGTGCAAGACCGTACCACAGTTTTCATTCATGCCCAGTGGAAGCGTTCCTTTACCTCTGAAACAAAAGGCATACAGTGTAAGTTTCCGTAAAATTCAGGATTGACCCTTCACTTTTAGCCAAGTGTATCCACCCACCTCGGTATCCAAGATTTCCTGACATGGGCTAGTCAAGCTCTCATACAACCCTCCGCCATGTGACTCTTTTCCCTTTTTATCCGTAAGTTGGACAGCCCTACACAGGAACTCCATGTCTGGGATAAGTTGTGTCTTATGGCCTGGTTTTCTTGTATACTTACTTTTGTCTTATATACCATCAGTACACTGGACTGTACTGATGGTGTTGGTCTTGTAGGCAAATTTCTCCTACAGGGAGGACTCCTTTTTCTGTGATTGACAGAAAAGAAGAAGTAACGCATGCAGGTGACATCCATATGTTTAGGAAAGGGAAAAACTGGGTGAACTTATGAGCATCATTGTTATATGCAACCTTATTGCCAGGTCAGACTTTTCTTATACTTTGTCAGAAAGACTCAGAATTGTAATGGAATAATGTGGGAATTTGAAGAAGGTAGATGGTGCTTTTTGTGTTTTTTTTATCATTGAGTTCCCTTTATTGGCAAAGATGCACCATACTCAGATGTTGGTCAATTAGTTATATCTACCTAGAGGCTGTGGGTCGCCTCACCAAGGTATCCCAGTAAGGCCCAAACACATGAGGTTGCTTTAGTATCTTGTAAATTGGGTGCACGTAAGAGTTTGGGCTAGACATTTTTCCTTTGGGTGGGCAGCGGCAAATTTGCATATGGTCTGTTTTCTTCTGTAATACCATAGACAAGTGAAAAACAATGTATTGACATGCCCTTCAAAGAAATTACCATGGCTTGAAAATGATTGAAACATTTCCATCCATCTCTTTTTGTTTTGTCAGTCACCCTAACTGTAGCATGGGTACGTTCATACCTTTGTCCTATGCTCTGTAGAGCAGTGTTTCTTAACTTGTGGTCTGTGGACCCCTGAGAGTCTGTGACACAAATTCAGGGCGTCGGTGACTGCTTAGAAAATGAAATAACATCAACAGATTTTTACAGTACATATACATAAAAAAGCTAAATTGAAAGTTTAAAAATGCTCTGTAGATGTGAAGGAATTGTAAATATGAAATTGACTTGATTTTTGGGTTGCAGGGCAAGTACAGCAAACAGTATCTAATATGGATATTGATGGAAGTGGTATTGTTGAGTCTTCATATTTTAGAATTAAAATTACGTTTTGAAAAGCTTCACCGTTTCCCTATAAATTACAATTTTGATTTTCGCATTTTTGTTTGTTTGTGGATTTAAATATTTCATCGTTTGTATATTTGTTTAAAGTATACTTGTTTCTGTATTTTTGTATATTATTTTGAGATACACATTGTCAACATTGCGTTCATTCCCTGGCTTCCAGTAATGTTTCAGCAGGGTTCCAAGGCATTCAAAGGTTAAAGAACTACTGCTCTAGAGGCACAAGCTGCACCGCATGGAGGATGGTTTGTTATGGTCTGAATATATATCTCGCTCACTGCCCCTGATGAGATGATGGCCCATACGCCTGATAATGCTGGTCATCTCCATGACCTGACAGTTCAACCTTGATTACTCCTTTTGGGGTGGAACCAAGACAATTTACATTCAGCTGCCACTCGTTTCTTTTATATTATCACAGATGGTAATATGGGATGCAAAATATAGCATAGAACAGTGCCCAGTGGAAATGAAAGTAGTTAAGATTAGTTCAAGCATTTCCGGTCACCACTTTTGCTGTCTCATTTCTAGACTGAATGCCAGCACCTTTCTAAGAACTCAATTTGACAGCAGACGAGAGACATCGGTTAGAAAGTTGTTTTTGATTACACTACGGTATGGTATGGATAACAATGTTACAAGAAGGCTGAACAACAACCGTCCATCGTGGTCCGGGACTGTGCCTTCAGACAAAGCAGGCATGGAAAAAAGAGAACATCGTTCCACGGCTGGGGTTTGGTGTAGGAAAACCAGCCCTTTTAAGATACTTTCATCGCGCCTTAGAAGCCTGCCTGCGTCATGTTAAAATTAGACCCACTGATACCGTATCCCGGGAAACCAGGGAGAAGCAGCGCAGAAATATTTGGCTCGCGGGAGGACTTGGAATGCGCGCGAGCCCTGCTCGCCGCATCTGAACCCCACCCAGGCTGCAGCTTGGGAGCGTCCATGACCTCTGTCAAGGGGTCGTTCTGCTGCTAACGCGCTTAGCCTCTCCGGGGCGCCTGGTGGGCTCCATCTAGGAGCAGGTCGGTGCACTTCATTAACCCTGCGTGTGTGGGGGGCTCTTCACACTACGACCTAAAAACAAAGCCGGTCGGCCCACTTTATCAGAAATGTAAGACAAATGATTTTCCCACCGTGAAGGACACACAGGGCACAGTCGCCGACAGTAAGAGCTTAAAGTAGCCCTCTCCCCCTGAATGGCGTATGAGGGCTTCCACGGGCCCTAATGCAAGCACAGAAAAGTGACCCCTTACACTCTTGTAGAATAGAAAAAGAGTAGGCAATACCGGGATGCAGTGGGCGCTGTGACACTGCACCTGCTGCGATAATGATGCCTATGCAAGGGTCGTCTGTTTTGCATGTCATAGGGTGTGTTGAAGATTTAAAATACATATTTAGATACTGCAGTAGTCCTTTGCACAATATGTGGAAATATATGCGCTGTTAGTAAAATATAGACCGGATAAGGCTTGTCTGACTCCTGGGCCGGATTGGGACACAAAATAAATGCAGCTCTGTTTGGAGAATCAAATAAGTGTAACCAATACAACAAGCATTTGCAATGCAATAGGTCTCGCATGTACTAGAGTTTGAGGTATTGGCATTGTAAATGACAATGCCTTTTATTTACTTGAAGCAAATCCATTTTTGTGGTAAATGAAGCTAATGGGAAGAGAGGAGAGGATGTGAGGTGTAAAACTGTGCCCTGGTACAGGAGAGGAGATGCTAGAGAGGGGGGTTGGACTTGGAGGTGCAGCATGAAGGGCGAGGAGGGACAGTGGGGAGGAAGCAAACAAGGGTGAGCCATCACGGAGGGAAGTGGGGAGGAAACACACAGTGTGAGCACATGACGGAGGAAAGTGGGGAGGAAGCACACATGGGTGAGCACATGACAGAGGAAAGCGGGAGGAAGCACACAGGGTGAGTACATCACGGAGGCAAGTGGGTAGGAAGCAAACAAGGGTGAGCACACCACGGAAGGAAGTAGGGAGGAAGCACACAGGGTGAGCACTTCACGGAGGGAATTGGTGAAGAAGCACACAAGGGTGAGCAGTTTACGGAGGGAAGAGGGGAGGAAGCACACATGGGTGAGCACATCACGGAGGGAAGTGGGGAGGAAGCACACATGGGTGAGGACATCACCTAGGGAAGTGGGAGGAGTACACATGGGTGAGCCCATCACGGAGGGAAGTAGGGAGGAAGCACACAGGGTGAGCACATCAGGGAGGGAAGTGGGGAGGAAGCAAACAAGGGTGAGCACATCATGGAGGGAAGTGGGGAGGAAGCAAACAAGGGTGAGCACATCACGGAGGGAAGTGGGGAGGAAGCACACGGGTGAGCACATCACGGAGAGAAGTGGGGAGGAAGCACACAGGGTGAGCACATCACGGAGGAAAGTGGGGAGGAAGCACACAAGGGTGAGCACATCACAGAGGGAAGTGGGGAGGAAGCACACAAGGGTGAGCACATCATGGAGGGAAGTGGGGAGGAGTACACATGTGTGAGCACATCACGGAGGGAAGTGGGGAGGAGTACACATGGGTGAGCACATCACGGAGGGAAGTGGGGAGGAAGCACACATGGGTGAGCACATCACGGAGGGAAGTGGGGTGGAAGCACACAGGGTGAGCACATCACGGAGGAAAGTGGGGAGGAAGCACAGAAGGGTGAGCACATCATGGAGGGAAGTGGGGAGGAGTACACATGTGTGAGCACATCATGGAGGGAAGTGGGGAGGAGTACATATGTGTGAGCACATCATGGAGGGAAGTGGGGAGGAGTACACATGGGTGAGCACATCACGGAGGGAAGTGTGGAGGAGTACACATGGGTGAGCACATCATGGAGGCAAGTGGGGAGGAAGCACAATAAACATACAGGATAATGATACACACACACTGAAAAAAATAGATTTTACCCAGAACAACTGTACTAAATCGCACAGTCCGATATTTATTAAAGTGTCGGAGTTAAACTGGAGCCTATTCCCACAATACAGCAACATTGGCACTTACAAAACATTATTTCCTCAAAGAGTGCATGTAACAAGTACGTGACACAGGGAAACAACTTCCCTTAAACCCCAAGTTTTCTTCAAAGTGATTTTACTGTAGTGCACAATGTTACTACCTTGCATTGTGGTTTCAGTTAAATACCTACTGTTGAAATGATTACACATGAAGGAACACTACGGCAAAGCATTTATGCAGATGCGCAGAGTATGCATTTGTATTCCCCATGTTGAGGAGAGGAGGGGCGTTACAACAAACAATTGATGGACGGAATGCTGACAATGCAGACATTCTCCCCCAGTCAAGAGATCTGGGTTAAATCCATCGTTCTTTTGCCCACTACACCACCCCAGTTTAGACATGGCCATATGCAAATCAGTCTTGACCCTGTGCCTCATGGGAACAGTCCAGCCCGAACTGCCAAGCCATGTCTTCCCTGGACCGGAATCAAGCATCCTAGGACCGGTTTCTGGCTATCAGCCGTCATCAGCCAGGATAGCTTGACTCCAGTGGCGTAGTGAGCACGGGTCCCACGTCTGGGAATACCCATCCCACTTAGGGCGAAAAGCGTTACAACAAACAATTGATGGACGGAATGCTGACAATGCAGACAGGGAAGTGGGGAGGAGTACACATGGGTGAGCACATCACGGAGGGAAGTGTGGAGGAGTACACATGGGTGAGCACATCACGGAGGCAAGTGGGGAGGAAGCACAATAAACATACAGGATAATGATACACACACACTGAAAAAAATAGATTTTACCCAGAACAACTGTACTAAATCGCACAGTCCGATATTTATTAAAGTGTCGGAGTTAAACTGGAGCCTATTCCCACAATACAGCAACATTGGCACTTACAAAACATTATTTCCTCAAAGAGTGCATGTAACAAGTACGTGACACAGGGAAACAACTTCCCTTAAACCCCAAGTTTTCTTCAAAGTGATTTTACTGTAGTGCACAATGTTACTACCTTGCATTGTGGTTTCAGTTAAATACCTACTGTTGAAATGATTACACATGAAGGAACACTACGGCAAAGCATTTATGCAGATGCGCAGAGTATGCATTTGTATTCCCCATGTTGAGGAGAGGAGGGGCATCATGGTTCACTCGAGGCTTGCCTTTCGTGAGTCACGGCCCCTCTGCACACACTACAACAGTAAAATAGTAGGTTACACTCTGCATACAGGCTACACATCTAAAAGCATTCACGCAGCCCTTTCAAGAAGCTCCATCCCGCTAAGGCAACGCCCACCTTAGTTAGGTGAAGGGGCACATTACGGCTCCTAGAAACACTACTCCGGTTAGGGGCCTCGTCCTCCAATATTAGAGGGGTAAAAGGGTCAGTGCATGGTTAGTAACATCGCTCACACTCTTTGCCCCTAGCTGGCCTTTGTACTATTTCCCAAAACGTTTGGAAAAAAGGCAAATCTGACTCCTATCCTGAGTGTTATAAAAATAAGAAGTCATTCCAGTTTGAAAACACCGACCTGTCAGCCCCCGTCCTCCTGATAGATTTACCATCCTATCGTATGTAGCCATTTTCCTATTCAGAAACCTCAGATTTGTTTTCTACATTTTTCTGTAGCACAACTTCACCTCACAGGCGTTGAGACACTTTAAATTGAGCTGTAATAAGCCTAAATTGCAACATTCTGAAACTGCACATTGAAAAATTTGTAGTTGCGAAACACTGCTGTAAATGGCAAAATGGTTAATGTGAAAATGGGCCTGAAAAGATTAGTTTCTAGAAGAAATTGTTGATCGATTGGGATCACAAATTGAGACAAAGGGATTTCTAGAGGTCGGGTGGTGGTCTCAGCAAAGACGCGGGAGGGGGTGTGGTCCCAGCAGCGAATCAGGAGGGATGGGGGTGATGGTCCCAGTAGAGATGTAGGGGGGGGGGGGGTTGTGGTCCCAGCAGTGACACAGAGGGAAGGGGGGTGGTGGTCCCATCAGCGACGCAGGAGGGATGGGAGTGGCCCAGCAGCGACGTGGGAGGGATGGAGGGGGTGGGCCAGCAGTGACGGGGGAGGGATGGAGGGGGTGGGCCAGCAGCGACGGGGGGGGGCAGTGTTTAGCATATATTTGTGTTTCACCGATATGATGGGAAACTTTGCATTGCATATACTAAAAACACTATGTAAGACACATTAGACTTCGACGCGGGAGAGATGGGGGGGGGGGTGAGAAGTGGTCCCAACAGCGAATCGGGATGGATGGGGGTGTGGTCCCAGCAGTGACACAGAGGGATTGGGGTGGTGGTCCCAGCAGCGACGCGGGTGGGATGGGCGGTAGGTCCCAGCAGTGACGCAGGAGAGATGGGGTGTGGGGGTGGCCCAGCAGCGAGGCGGAAGGGATGGAGGGGGTGGGCTAGCAGCGACGGGGGGGGGCAGTGTTTGGCATATATTTGTGTTTGTCAGTTATGATGGGAAACTTTTTGCATTGCATATTTGTAAAAACACTATGTAAGACACATTAGACTTCATTTATTAGGCACGGCAGTGTCGAGCAACTAACCCAGCCTGCTATGCAGAAACCTAATGGGAGCATCGTGGCGCCACAGGGGACGGCCTCAAGCACGGAGCGGCACAGGCAATGAGAAAATAATTTGTATTATACTGTCGCAGGCAAGAGCGGTAGCGGATGAGCCAACCTGCCTGCACCTTTCAGCAAACAAGCACTGCCCGCTGGAAGCAGACCCCGTCTTCTCACCCCCTGCGTGGCGCTTCCCAACACACGCAAAGGTCACACTTGCAAACAGTCGACTGCAAACGGGGAGAGCTTACCGCCATAATGGGAATAAAAAAACAAGCAGACCCCGTCTTCTCACCCCCTGCGTGGCGCTTCCCAACACACGCAAAGGTCACACTTGCAAACGGTCGACTGCAAACGGGGAGAGTTTACCGCCATAATGGGAATAAAAAAACAAGCCCGGAAGACAGTGCATTTCAGAAACAAGCCCGGCGGAGCGTGGCGCGCGCGCACTTGGGGGCGGGGGAGCGGATCCTTTGAAGTGCTCCCTTCCTGTGTTGGGCACAGCTGTTCCGTGTTAATCCCCTCAAGTGTATTTATGACATTTTGATTGGATTATTTTCGTTAAACCACTCTTAAAGCATGTACGTTTTGCAGTACACAAAGGAAGGCATACACTAGCTGGGGACCAGTGTCCTGCAAAGTAAAAGACGGTGAAAGAAAGACAGTGCATTTCAGAAACAAGCCCGGAAGACATTTCAGAAACAAGCCCGGCTGAGCGTGGCGCGCGCGCGCTTGGGGGCGGGGGAGCGGACCCTTTGAAGTGCTCCCAAAAGGCGGAGTGCATGGCGGCACCAAGCGCGTGATTGTGCGCGTGCTAGCAATGCAATCCGCTTTTTGGGAGCACTTTTAAAAGCCCCTATAGTCTCGCTTTGCGATCGCTTACGCGATAGCAAGGCGAGACCTAAAAAGGAGCGCGCAATTCGTTAATTGTTCACAAGCAGGATGCTTTCTTATAGTTCATTTAACTAGTTCGTTTAAAGAAAGTCCGAAGGGAGTCTTTATATATTTCCAATTTCTTTGTTTATTATCCAATCCAATTATTTAATCTAGAACAAATTATTACAAACAATCCAGCCAACGGGTTTCGTCCATTGTGGACATCATCAAGGCTCAGTCATTCATGAAAAGTCACATGTTCTGTGTTCCGTCTTAGGCCCATCCGTCTTTACCCGCCGTGTCGTGGAATTTGCAGGTGAGTACCTCAATATAGGACTCAAATGCCAGATACGAATTACTATAACAGAACATGTCGACAAGAGCGTCAACAAACCACCTCATGGTCAGAGAAAAGCGGCATGCTCTCTATTCCAAGAGGCATGGAGCTGCTGTATCCATCACACCCACCAAATAAAGCACAAAGAACAGACCCTCAACAGTGTCACGCGCCTAATAAAGAAACAGCAGAACTGGTAACGCGTCTTCATTCTGGGTCCGAAGAATGAAATGTCCACAGCTCCAACCATGTGAGCCTCACTCAGGCCACAAAACCCCAGATGTGAGCGAGCAACGACAATGCTCCTTAGCTTTGCATAAACTTTTCAAGACCAGCGAAGTAATTTCTGGCTGCAAAATTGGGGTGTAATGTGTTTTTTGCTGCCACAGAAACAAATCACTGCTTTGCCTTTTTTTTTTTTTTTTTTAACAAACAAGATCATTATTGTTATCGTAGTCCATACAGCTCATCCACTGCCTACATACCTTCGGGCCGGCAGGGCCAAAGTACCAGTGCTAGGTGGTATGTGGGGGGAGGCAAAATACACAGCAAGCCGCCTACAACCCCATGAGGGGCTGGCCGCGTCAGGGGGGCAGCGGTGACAACACAAGGTGACTTAGATCTCGTTTTTTTAATTTTTTCCTTTTAAAACAATTATATAACTGAGCAAGAACTAGGGAAGGGAAACCACTATCATCGAAGTGTGTGCTAGGGGATGTGCGCCGTGACAGACCGTGTTAGAATACGCAGCAGGGATGGGGGCTGGGGGTGGACCGGGGAAATCACTGCTTTGCCTTGGTAAGAATCCAATGTGTGAGAAACTGTTCAAGTGTTACCATGTTCCTTAATTTTGTGGAATCTTTTCATATCATCTGACACATGCTGTGCAATGTTTACCCCCTAGTAGGTGTTTATATAAAAACTTATGTGCTCAGAAAAACATATCTAACCTGAAGAAATCTGGCACTGCATTCAAGTTCTCTTGTCAGCTGCCAAGAGCAGAAGATTAAAAATGCTGCTCAGTTTAAAGTACTACAGTGTATGTTTTCAAACTGAGTGGAACAGAGTCAACTTTCTAGAGGCACACACAGGCACACACATAGACACAGACACACACACAAACACACCCACGTTAATTGGACTGCATCATTACCCCCAGGTCCCTCCTGTCCTCTTCCCATTCCTTAACAAGTGGAGATGACCATCTCCACGACAGAAAAAAAGGAAAAGGAGCATGCTGGGATACCCAACCCACTCCCTCCCACTGGGAGTACATAAGCGGTACCATCCCAGCATGCAGCCTGTTCTTTTTTTCTGTCTCCTGACAGATTGGGACGTGTTTGGACTTACCTGATGGATTCTTCGCTGGACGTCTCATCGGGGCTGCTGGGCTGTCCTCGCCGTCCTCTTCCGCGTTCTCCTGGCCTGCCAGGCTTGCCAGGAGCCGTGTTGACTGCCGACCAGCCCTTTGCGGCTGGGACGCCGTTCCTCCCGGTCTCTTCCGGGTTGTGGTACACGTCTCCCTGTGGCTTCGCCGGTCTGGGGGACGCGCTTCTGAGGCTGTTTGGTGGGTCCTGGGGCTCTGCTGGGCGATGCTCCTGGGTCCCCTGCCTGGCGTTTCTTATCCTGCCGGCCTCCTCTTCTTCCTGCTGCCCCTGCTGCTCGGTTGCGTCGGTGCAGGGGCGGGCCTTGCTGAGGCCTCAGAGGCCGTTTTCGGCGGACTTCTCCGCCCGGCGCTGGTTCCTGATGCGCGCCTGGGCGGCTGTTAGTGGGCTTGTGGTGCGCCCTTTTTGCCCCTTTGGTGAGTACCGCGTAGCGGGCTCCTTTTTTTCTCCTTGCTGTTTGGGTGATGTGTTGGCTGTCTCTCCTTCTGGGTGCTGCTTGAATTGGGGGTTGGGACTCCTGATGATGCGGGGGTTTGTGCCCGGAGACCCATGCATGCGGTGTGGGCGCTCTTCTGCTGGGCTGCTTCACCGCTTCTGCACCTGCGTCTCCTCTGGCCGTGCTTCCTGTGTGCGCTGCTTCTTGTCTGTGGGCGAGGTTGTGGCATGAGGCTGGGGCTACCGACTTCCGTGCCTGTGCCTGCTGGTTTGCCCTTGGCATCCTCTCCGTATCCTGTGTTTCCAAACTTGATCCCATGTGTGCTGTACCTCATGTTTGTACAAAAGGGGGTGGTGATGGACAGAGCATCAGAACCAATCAAACACTCACACCCAGTCCACAGATCTGGGTTTGATCCATCACCGTTCTTTAGCCCACTCTGCCACCCCAGTTCAGACATGGCCATATGCAAATCAGTCTGACCCTGTGCCTCATGGGAACAGTCCAGCCCGAACTGCCAAGCCATGCCTTCCCTGGACCGGAAACAAGCTTCCTAGGACCGGTTTCTGGCATTTCAGCCGTCTTCAGCCAGGCTTGCTTGAATCCAGTGGCAAAGTGAGCAAGGGACTCACGTCTGAGCATACCCTGCCAACTGATGGCGAACAAAGCGGTACAAAAGGGGGTGGTGATGGACAGAGCATCAGAACTAATCAAACACTCACACCCAGTCCACAGATCTGGGTTTGATCCATCACCGTTCTTTAGCCCACTCTGCCACCCCAGTTCAGACATGGCCATATGCAAATCAGTCTGACCCTGTGCCTCATGGGAACAGTCCAGCCCGAACTGCCAAGCCATGCCTTCCCTGGACCGGAAACAAGCTTCCAAGGACCGGTTTCTGGCATTTCAGCCGTCTTCAGCCAGGCTTGCTTGAATCCAGTGGCAAAGTGAGCAAGGGACTCACGTCTGAGCATACCCTGCCAACTGATGGCGAACAAAGCGGTACAAAAGGGGGTGGTGATGGACAGAGCATCAGAACCAATCAAACACTCACACCCAGTCCATGCTCTGTCCATCACCACCCCCTTTTGTATCGCTTTGTTCGCCATCAGTTGGCAGGGTATGCTCAGACGTGAGTCCCTTGCTCACTTTGCCACTGGATTCAAGCAAGCCTGGCTGAAGACGGCTGAAATGCCAGAAACCGGTCCTAGGAAGCTTGTTTCCGGTCCAGGGAAGGCATGGCTTGGCAGTTCGGGCTGGACTGTTCCCATGAGGCACAGGGTCAGACTGATTTGCATATGGCCATGTCTGAACTGGGGTGGCAGAGTGGGCTAAAGAACGGTGATGGATCAAACCCAGATCTGTTGACTGGGTGTGAGTGTTTGATTGGTTCTGATGCTCCGTCCATCACCACCCCCTTTTGTACCTCATGTTTGTGTCATTGCATTGGTCATTTTCAGCTGGGTTGCGTTTCACTTGCGGTGTCGTGTGCTGCTGTTTGTGGTTTGACTGGTTCGGGGATTGGGCTGTTTGACGGGGTCTGCGCTGCAGCCTACGTTCCTGTGGCTTTGGTGCCCGCGCTTGTGGTTTCACTATCTGCTGAGGTATCTCTGTTCCTTTTCACCTGGGTTTTCCGGGTTCGGTTGGCTTCTGCTTTCCGTGGGATTCGCTTGCAGCCCTGGGTGGTGTCTCTTCCCCGTGCCCTCTTTGGGTGTTTGGGTTGCTGCCTGCTTGGCGTTCTGGTCACAGCCGCTCTGTGCGCCTGGGCCTCTGGGTGGTGCCGGGGTTTGTACCCGGGCCCTCCTGCTTGTGTTTCCTGCCCCCTTTTCTTTGCGCTGGGCTCCGCTGGTCTCCCTGGGCCTTCCCGTCTGGGTTTCCTGCTTCCTTTCGGGTGCTGTTGGATCCAGTTGTCATCAGGTCTCTTCCGGTGCTGGTGGTTTCCTGTCTCTGCTGGCTCCTGTCCCTGCGTGCTGGCCCTCTGTACTTTGCTGGTTGCGTGTGGTGTGGGTCTGCTTGCTGTCTCGGTCCGGGGCCCTTGGTGTCTCCGGCCTGGTTTTATGCCTCCTGTGCACCCTGCTCCCGGGGTCCTGGCGGTCCTTCGGCTTCTTCTGCTGCCTACGGCGTTGGCTCCCGTGCCTTCGCTGTCCTGTCTTGGTCCATGGTTTCCCCTGGGTCGCTTCCTTTTTTGGGGGGGTTTTACCTGGGGGGTGTCCTTGGGGGCTTCCTCCGTGGGTTGTGTGTTCCCTAGCCTTTTGGTTTCTCGCTTGCTCGGCGCTTGTTGCTGGTTGGCGTCTGGGCTGGGGGTCGGACCCTGTGGGTCCCCTTGGTGCTTGCTGCCTGGCGGCTTCTTGCTTGCATGTGCTGGGCTGCGGCCTTGGCTTCTGTTGCGCCTGCTGCCCGCCCTGGGGTTTGGCCGGGTCGTCTCTGGTTCCTCCCTGGGATGGTGTCTGCTTGCTGGGCTGTGGCTCGCTTTGGGCGGTCTCTCCCGGGGTTTGTTGACTTCTTCTTGTGGCCTCTTTGCTCTGTCCTTTGGGCCTCCAGCTGTCCTGCCTTGCGGGCTTCTGTTGTCCCTGGTCGGTCCTGGTGGGTGCCTGGTTTGAGGGTATGCCTGGACTGGTGCCTTGCTGTTCTTGGGCTTCCTTTGGCTGCTTGCGGCCCTTCCACCCGTTGGTTCCTGCCCTTCTGTGGGTTTGGGCCTGGTGCGTGCCTGTCAGGGGGTCTGCCTGCCTGCGGTTTTTTGCTGTTGGTTGCTTCTTGTGTCCTTCCGGGTGCTTTTGCTTGCCTCTTGCCCCTCGCTTGCGGTGTCTGCCTTCCATGGGTTCGCTGGGTCCCCCCCTAGTTTTCCAGGAGGGGCTGTTGTGTCCGTTCCTCGAATTCTGGTGGACCCTTGACCTTGTTGGCCTGTTGGCTCTGGGGCAGTGCTGGTCGGGACCCTGGTGGCTTCTGGCTGGTGTTGGGTGTTGGCTTGTTGGGCTTGTCTTCTCGTCTGCCGCTCTTTTTGCCTCCTGTGGTGGCTGGGTGTCGTTGGTCTTCCTTGGCCTCTGCCATGGGTGGCCCCTTGTTCTTCGGGTGCCCGGCTCCTGTGCCATGCCCTGCCTGCTGTGCCCTTCCCCTGCTTGTGTTTGTAGGGTGTCGGCCTCCCCTGGGGCGTGGGCTGCTTTGTTGCTTCCCGCTCCTCTCGTTCCGTTTTCAGGTTGCGGTGGTCTTGCCTAGGGTCTGGGGCTCTGTTTTTTTCCCCTTGGGGGCCTGTCATTGGGCCTGTACTCCCACGCAGGCTGTTTGCGGCCTGTGGCGTCTGTGACCCTTGCTCTCTTGTTGGCTCTGGGGTGTTCCTTCTCCCCTTGTTTGGGTCTGTTCCAGCTCCCCTGTGGGGTGGTGCGCCTTTGGCTTCTCTGGGCTCCTCTCCTTTTGGTGCCGGGGTTGTTCCAGTGTGCTCTTGGGTCCTGGGCTCTGCTTCTGTTGGGTTTGCCCTTGCGGTCCCTGTGTTTGGTCTCCCATTCGCATGTGTGTTTGGGTTGCTGGTACGCCTCTGGGCTTGGTTGTGTCTGGCTTTGTGCTGTTGGGCCCTTGTTTGCTTGGGGTCCCCTTTTGGTCCCTGCTTGGGTCCTTTCCTGGGCGCTCCTTCTCTTGGGCTTTGTTGCGGTCCTGGGCTGGTCTTCGGTCCTTTCCTGTGCCATTCGTTTCGGCTGGCTGTGGCCCTCGGTCCGTGGTGGGGCTGCTGGGCTCCCTCCCTCTGCTTCTTCGCTCTCTGGATGGCCTGGCTGTGTTTAGATGCGGTGCCTTTCCCTGTGCCCCTTCTTGTTTGGGGGTTCTTTTTGCCTCTCCTTCCGGGTCCTGGTGGCGCAGTGTTGTGTGCCTTCTGGCTGGTTCACCTGCTGGTTTTCCGGCTGGCTTCTTGGGGGTTGGGCTGTTGGCCTCCTTGTTGGTCGTTCCTGTTTTGCCCTTCTGCCTCTTGGGATTCGCCTTCGGTGGTTCCTTAGTGTCCTCCTTCCTACTCCTGCCGGTTGGTTTGCTCTTGGTTGGTGTTGTTTCCTCCTTTACGGTTTGGGGGTGTTGGTTTCCCCGGTTCCGTGTTGGGCCTCTGTTGTTGTCTTTTTGATGCCCTGGTTTTTTGTCGGGTCTGCTTCGGGTTGGGCTTCTTTGCTCTCCCTGGCCTCCGTTGGGCGGGTTGCTGGGCTTCTTGTCACGGTGTCTCCTGCTTTGGGGGTGTGCCTCGGGCCTGGCCTTTTCTTGTCCCCCGGGTTCTTTTCCCGGTGGGGTGGCCTTTTGGTTCATGCGGCTCTTCAGTGTCTCGGCTGGGGTTGGCCGTTGGTCGGTCCTGCCCTGTGGCCTGGTCCTTTTGCCTTTTGTGGGTTTCTGGCCTCTGGGTTCCCTGTTGCTGCTGTTGTCATTTGGGGGGGGGGGCTTGCTTGGGTTCCCTGCTCCCTTCTCTTTCCTGGCTGTTCCTCTGGGTGGTTTCCTGTTTTCTTGTCTGGTTCTGCCCTCTTGCGTCTTTGCGATTCTGCTGTTGGCTTCCCCTGGCGTGTTGGGGTGGTTTGGTGGTTGGTCGTGTCTTGCCTTGTTTTGTTCCTTCCTGGGCCTACGGCCCAGCCACCCTGTGCGGTCTGTTCTCATCTGCTCTTGGCCGTTGGGCTGGGTTGGCCTGTTTGGTTCCTGGTTGGGTGGCTTCCTGGTGGTGCCTGGTTCTGTGGCCTTCGCCCTTGGGGGGTCTCTCCCTGGTCAGTTGCCCTTTTCTGGCTCTGTTTCCCCTTCCAATGGCCTTCCTTTCGTCATTCTTGGGGGGGGGGGGCTTGGTTTTGGCCCCTCTGGTTGCTCCCTTGGGGCTTGGCTCTGTGTGTGTGGCCCCTTCTGGCTTGCCTGGGGGGGGGGTTTCTTGTGTTTTTTCTCTGGTCGTCCCCTGCTGGATTTGGGGTGTCGGCTCTCTTCGCTTGGTTGGGGGCATGCTTGGTTGTGTGCACCTGCCTGCGTTTTTTCTCCTTCTTGTGGGCTCCTTTTGCTCCTGTGTGGTGCCCTTTTTCGGTCTGGTGCCCTTGGTGTTGGTGGGGTTCCGGAAGGCCGGTTTCTCTGCTTTGGTATTCTCCACTTGTTACGGAATGGGACGAGGACAGGAGGGACCTGGGTGTACTGTCCTATTACTTACCGGTAATCTTCATTACTCCTGGTCCCGTTGTCCTCGTCCCATTCCTTACATCCCTCCCTCGCGGCCGGCCTTCCGGTTGTTGGCTTGGTGTTTTCAGGCTGCATGCTGGGATGGTACCGCTTATGTACTCCCAGTGGGAGGGAGTGGCTTGGGTATCCCAGCATGCTCCTTTTCTTTTTTTCTGTCGTGGAGATGGTCATCTCCACTTGTTAAGGAATGGGACGAGGACAACGGGACCAGGAGTAATGAAGATTACCGGTAAGTAATAGGACATTCACCAGACCTGGCACACGGCAGCCCACACCTACATACACACAGGTATCATATATTCCATGTATGTTCCACACATGAGGGTGGCAGATCTCCACATTTGGGGTAGTGGGTGGGTGCACAGATTTTTCACAAATGGATGGGGTAGACTGTCCCTCCATAGGGGTGTGGGACCCAGGCATGTGCCTCTTGACTATACATTGTTACCACCATTGTCAGCAGTCACAGCTGGCATGACTCGCAGGTGGGGAAGAGGGTCGTGCGGAGGTCGAATAACATCTATCACGTTTAAATCACAATCCATTTAGAGCAATTTGGGAGTCACTCGCACTTTTCAATGTCTTCATGGTTGCAGATGTGCTTGCCGTTGTGGTCAGTAGCCGCCTGCTCTCCACCCTCTCATTCGAAGCTTGTGTGGGTTATGTGAATTACAGGTTTTCCTCGTGTAAAGCACCCTGAGCATGTCGCTTTGTCTGATAGAAGTCCAGAATTATATACGGTATTCAGAAATAGTGTATCCCGTTTAGATGTGTGTAGTTATTGTCAGTTGTGTCGTTTCATGAAGTCAAAATGTAGAGTAAATGTACAATTATAGGTGCTCTCCCATTTTGCCAGGCACACAATGAGGACAAATAGGATTGTTTGGAGAAAACAATCATTGGCAAAGTCAATAGAGCTTTTCCATGAGACCTGTTGGCCTTGCAAATGTTTTTGTACCCAAGCCATCAAGGCTGCAGTGCAACATAGCTTAAAGAAATGCAGTGAGGCCACCAGCATGTCGTTTTTTGAACGTGTGCAGGCTTTCAACATGCATGTACGCTTCTACAAAATGACATGGGTGTGTTTTCTTTACCAGAGATGAAAAAAGGTAGCATAGAAGTACTTTTATAAAACATCATACAAATGTCTTTTCAAAAACAAATTTAAGTGGATGAGCAGGTTGCTGGAACCGGTTGAGCGAAGGAGGAGTATAGCTGGTGGGGGAAGAAGCAACATGAGTGAAAGGACAGAGGCTAAAGAGAGAAGCACAAAGTGAAAGAGAGTCATGTGAAGTGTGGGGGAGAGAAGCACACAGGTGAGGGAGAGCAATGTGAGGGCAAATGGGGAGAGAAGCATATGGGCGAGAGAGAGCAACGTAGAGGGGGTGAGAAAAGCACACAAGGGAGACAGTTGGAAAACACATGCACTCTCATGGAGTACTTAACAAAATGAAAAAAAGTAATTCCCTAAAAGTGAGTAGTGGAAGGATATAAGGCAGCCAGTCAAAGAGATGGGACAGACAAACACAATATGAACTGTCTGAAACAAACAAAGTCTTCAAATAGAAATCAAGCGAATAAGAGTGACAATTCAACAACCCAGTGGCAAGCAATTGGTGGGCTTTATGCCCATGTCAGCTCTTGGGAAGTCCACAATATGTCTTTGCAACCGCAGTCTGGTAGGGTCGACATACAAATGGGTGAAGCAAATCTCCCACCTCAGATTTTGCCTCTGCAAATGACAAATCCTTTCCTTTTTATTTGTTTTGTCTTTTGCTTACTCCTTTTACCTGCATTAGCTTTTATCATTCTTTTTTATCTAGGCTTGTCCACTTTCTGTCCAAAACTAGTAATAAAACACAATACCTAAGCAGCTTGGAAGGGATCCAGTCCGCTCTCCAGAACAGTGTAACAGCCCCTCCTCGCTTTGGGAAGCACACGCTGTTCTAGTTACTGCGAGGATTAGAAATGACCTCTTTCGCTGCAGCGCGGAGTAATTTTAGCTGCACGTGACTGAAAGCAGGGCGAACACCATATAATTGCTAATTTTTTCATCCTGTCTCAAGTGCTCAGCCAGAAACAGTGCGCTTCTGAAGAGCTCCAGACATCATTCATGACCATGCGCCTATGCTCCGTTCGTGCAGTGCACAATATTCACGCTAAGAGTCCTGGCTGGACAAAATAGAGACTAACAAAGGAGACTGCCCCAGCCTCCACCCACTCCGCCCCACTGATAGGTGGACATCAGTGACATCAGGAGTGACGTGCCACAATAAGCAGCTCTGCAACTCTTGCTGCCTGATCAGAAGATGGTCTTTGAGGTGAAAAACACATATGTTGCAAAAAAGTATACTTATGGTTTAAAATGTTATTTTTGCTCGCTGGAAGCTGCTCCAACAAGGAATCGAAACACATTGCTATTCTTTAAGAAATCATTTTACTCCCACTGCAAAATCCATTTTATGACCTTATCTGGAGCCCTTCTTGAGGCATATCGTAAATAAGAATGTAAAGTGTCACGTCTGTAAACTTAGCTACATATACAGTGTTCTGAATAACCACCAGAATCAATATTCTGAATAATCACCAGTATTGCAGAAAGTGCCCCAGAGATGCAAAAGGCATTTGCACCCTCTTTTTCCACTCCTGATCACTTTGGTACAATAGAAGGGGCCACAGATGCTTGTTCAGTCCTTTCTGTAATATGGATCACACCAGCGCACATTCTGCACCGGTGCAATCACGGTAGGGCCTTTTTAGGTCTCGTGACATAAGCAGCACATGCGCTGCTCTCGTCTTACGAGGCTTCTTGGAATCGATACGATTTCAAGAAGCCTCGTCCCAGCTCCACCTTCAGTGTTGATTTGTGCGCGTAGTTTGGCGTCACAAATTATGCTGAAGACAGTGTAATGATTGCATGCAATGCATGTCAATCGCTGCTTGTTGCCATCCTGTCTCCTTTTAGCCACGCCCACCGGGATTTGATCTTTTACCGGCGGCGTGACATTCTCCCCTTTATTACTCCTGATGCACTTTTTTGTTTGCATTTCAGCTAACGCATCGATGTAGAAGGGCTTCCGATCACAGCAATTCCATGCTACATTATTTATGCATCCGCCAACTAGTAGTGCAGACAGCGTGTCTACAACCTGGGGCACTGGCATAATGCCGTTCAGCAGACCCCTGCATGTGCGGCCAAATAATTCACAGTTTACATCGGAGTGCGGTGCCCACTTTAGGGACACCACGCTCCATTTATTTATTTATTTTACACCAGTGCCCCTGCGCCAGTGCTTCTTCTACCCGGGGAGGGATTTGCACGTCCAGCTCGCCGCCGTCTACACTTTGTGAGAGAGGCATTCCCAATTCAATGGCTGCTCTCCGCTCCAGCCCTCGCCGAGTCCTGGTGCATAGCAGCCGGTCTTTGCAAGGTCCTGGCTCCACAACCCCTGCTGCGTTAAAAGTCGGTTTCTGGCACGGAGTCGGGGCTGTGCAAAAGCAGATACCTATTCTCATCTTGTAGGTTGCTTGATAGTCCTGGCTCAGCCCAGGATGACAAATATGTCACTGCTTGTAAGTTTGAGTAGCGAGGAGTGTTTGGTGTTTTCTCCCACACGCTAGCACTCGCAGCTGAGCAACAGATTAGTGGAAGTAGCTTTCGACTCATTGATCATCCCTGAGTGATCATCATGTTAATAGCGGTGCATGGGCCCAAGCAGGCAACCGGGCTTGAGGGAAGATGAAAGCCTCGGTTGGCTTTGATAGACAGGCTACGTCAAAGCTCTGTGGTTTCCAAAAGTGCTGGAATGAGTTTCACAACAGGAGAGCTGGTCAGTGGCCCCGCTTCACTAAAGTTACTTGAATTTTAAATATCCATGATTTTATGGAACAACCACATTTAGAAAATACCAGACCCTTTCCAAGTGGGAGTGCAACTGGTAAACTCCCCTTTGGCACGCTTGAAGAGAAACAGAGTATACAACAGGCTTTAAAACAACAGTTCTCCATAACATGAACTATGGAATGCACCTTTAGCGAGTACATTCATTTTTCTACAGCCATTGATGTTGTGAAAACAGCACAACTAGTAAAAATCCATCGCAAAATCTGTGTAATCTACAAATCAACTGTTAATCGCTTATTTGAAAGATGGCCCTAAAAGTAGCTCAAAAGAAATGTATTTGCCCAACTGAAACCAGGGATCTCAAAATAGGTTCACCCGGTGCTGTGTCCGTTCTAAGAAGGCTCACAAACTCGGAATTCTGTTCTAAGCACCAGAGGACACCCCGAAATGAGCTACTTAAATACCCATGTGTGTCCAGCCATCTGTCATGTTGATATTCATACCGCTTTAATGACATGAGCTTGCTACCTAACACGCTGCTTCAATCACTCACGATAACACTCAAAACTCATAGAGAGATCTGTTGCGGATAACAGCTACCTTCATTCAACCATGCATCTGAGCTTGATAAGAGTGGATGTGACCTAACTGCTAGAGAGGTGGACCTCATTGCTGGGGAAGCCGGTTTGAGTCTTGGCAGGGACGCTCAACATCCTATGATTCTGGGCAACTCACTTAATCTTCCCGAGCCTAACAAAAAATGAATGTGTCCATCTGCAACGTAACTGGTGCTCATGTACAGCGCTCTGATACCTTCGAGTCTAGTTTGCGCTATATAAAACTCCTCCCCCTAAAAAGAAACCAGACCCATTCACATTAATGTGTTCATCCGGTTGCAACCCTGAAGCATGAGCATGTGAATTGTTGTGTAACTGCTGAAAAGTAGTGAAAGTAAAACACAGAGCAACACCAGATATAGTAACACGCATAGACTTAGACAGTGCCCCATATCAGTGCTGTGCTGTGGTATAATGCCCTTGAACATGTAATGAAATATAAACAAGTGATGGGTGGAATGCCTCATTTCATCTCAGCCCCTGGTAATTATTCAGGGCCAGCATTACTGTACATTATTTGTACCCTGTCAGGCTCTGTTGATTACTTCTCAAAGCTCTTGCCAAACAAAGATCTGAATGGCTTTTCACCATTGCACCATAAACATATATGGTGCTTTTCTTGGATAGGGAGAGTTTTATAGGGAACTCTTTACAGGGTACAGGAGCTGATCTCGGCCTGTCTCATCCCAACCCAGGAAACCCTTTGAACTCCCTTAATTTAGCTTGCAAGTCAAATTCAAAGGCGGGATTTGCAATAATTTATTTTACCAGCTAAATGCGATAAATGCATGCTAATTAGCTGGTGGTAACAATTAGTCATTTGTGATGCAATTGCAAGCATTTAGTCTCTTAATACTGGTATGATTAATCTTCCTGTCCAGAAGTATGCTATATATTTTCCAAATTTTTCCCTAACTAAATATCGGACTGCAGAGAAAAATATGATTTATTTTTGTAACACCTAAAAGTGTGTTGAGGGTGAGAGGCACTTTGTTCCCCCATACCAAAAACAGAACACAGTTTATGTGCAGTCTACATTTTAAAAGTTGCACCACTAGAATTCTAGTAAGCTGGACATGAGTACAGATCAATGTTTTAAATTGTATCTTAGTTAAGTGGAATTCAATGTGTTCATGCACGTGCTGCACAGACTCCACAATATCAGGTGGCAACGTCAGCATCAGTTTAAACCCTACGAAATATCATATAGTAGTAACATACTCAATTAGGTCAGAGAGCAAATAGTGTAAGCATTTAAATGTGTCTATTGTGGGTGTCTTATCTGTGTGTTTTAGTATGTTATTTACAGCCCTGAGGAAGGTCTCGCATTTACACGAGTTTAAGCTATTGGCATTGTAAATGACAATGCCTTCATTGCCCATGAAGAGTTAGGTATTCCCTATCTTAGCGATAAGGCTGGCCTAAAACCAATTATGTGTTGGATAAAAATCTGGACAAATCCTGAGGCAAGCCTAAGTAGACTTATCCTAGAGTACTGTATTAGAGGGGATAAGGGGTCTCAAATACCATGGCTCAAATATGTAAGGGACGTCATGACTAGCTTGGGCCATGAATTTTTTTTTTATGAACCTCGTACACTGGTCAGCAGAGACAAGGGTGGCATAAAGATAGATTTTATGCAGAATTTATGTAGGGTTAGAGAGGATAAAGAAGGGCCGAAAAATACAGTAAGATTACATCAGCTTACAAAAACAACCCCGGGCATGGAATTCTATCTTTCCAATATGTATAACAGACAGGATAGATTTTTAATGTCTAGATTTAGACTCAATCTTTTGCATCATATCCTGTCGGTACCAGCGGGTTTTGTACACGATATAAGTTTAAAAGGGTGTTGCGGCTGCGATCGTAGATCTCCGCAAGACACCCTGCATTTTGTGCTAATTTGTCCCTTCTATGCCTACCCAAGGTCCCTGTTTTTAAAAACAATTTTAAGACGTTTGAATATAAGACAGGCTAAGGTGGCCCTTTTATTTCTTAAACTTGCCTCCGAACCTTTTACCCTATTTAGTACAATACACTTCTTACGTCTGGCAGTTAAATTAAGAAAGACCAGAGGAGAGGAGTAATTTTGAAGTTTTACATTTATGGGGAAGGATCGAAAGATTTATATTTAGAGGGGTATTGCAAAAATTTTACCTAAGAATCTTGGGTTTTAAGTTCTCTCCTTACATGCGATGGGGGAAAACCCTACATGTCCTAATGAATAGAGCACTGCACCTAATTGTCCCGATTTTTAATGCTCATATTGTTGGGTTTTATCCTTATTGTTTTAACGTGAAATATGTAACCTGGGTTGAATTTTTAAAATGAATAAGGTCCAAATATAATATGTATCTTTTATGGTTATTTTTAATATCCGAATAAAGATTATTTGAATTTGAATTTGACAATGCCTTTTAATTTAACAAAAATAAAAGGCATTGTCATTTGCAATGTCAATAGCTCAAACTCGCGTAAATGCGAGTCCTATTGCATTGCAAATGCTTGTTTCATTTGCATAGGAGCTTGGCCCCAAGCAGATGAGGAAAGGCTTTGCCTTAGCACCCTCGTTGTCTCTCCGACACCGGTGCAGAGCCCATCGCGTTCCTGTGGAGCTTTCTCTAAGGCGGCCTCTGCTGGTTATTCAAACATTTAGAATTAGCTATATTTACAAACGTGTAATTTACAATTCTTTATTAAAGGGTGGTGGTGCATTGCCAGTATGTCTCTGAGTACAATCCTGCGATGCAGGCACAGGGATCAGAGGGACTCTCCAAGTATCTACCTGCAGGTGCGTGCTGTACTGCACTGAGCCCATCTGCAAGCTGATACCCTCTGCAGATTCGGGTTCAAGCTTTGACGCAACGTCCTGTGATTTCGGGCAAATCACTCAATCTCCCGGTGCCCATGAGCAGCGCCTGCATGCCCTCACGGGTGATAAGCTGCGCTATATAAACCCATAAACTTTAACTTCTTCACCTAGAGGCTGGCCCACTTCCAGTGAAAGACGTTGCTGCAGTAGCCAACCATGGCTGTCTTCCACTAATGTGTTCTCTTCAATGCGGGTGCAAACAAGCAGAGTTCGCCAAGTTTGCATCTGCACTGAGAAGAGCAAATATGTTCGTGTAATCGGGCACAGTGCCCCAGTCGACGCCCAAAGTTAAGAGAGCAAACTGGACTGCACCTGATGCATAATTTGGGCCAAGATGCAATTGATTTTCACCACAACATTCAACAGCAATGCTGGCCCTGCACCCTCAACACCATACCTGTCCTTAACAAACCCCTAACTTCCTCCACCGAACAAAACAACTGAAACCAACCCCTCCTTACCTTGCTACATACTAGAACTGAATTCTGACAAAACTCCACCTCAAAACTGCCTAGCTCAAATACTGGACCGCACAAAACTCAAAGCAGCAGAGAAAGTATACAAAGTGTCACAGCTAAATGGAATAGTACCTTAAAACTATTCTTAGGACCAATAACAGATGCTATCAGAAACTGTTTGCGACTACATTAGTCCTACAAGTTCCACAAACAGTATACACACCAACCATTACTTTGTTAATAAATAATACATTCTACACAACCAGACTTAATGTTTATCCCCAAGCACGAGAAGGGAATCATTTCATTCATCTACGTCCTTTTCCCTCATGGAACTGCTATAACTTCTGACCACTTAATTCTTTATCCACTCATCACCCTCTTTATATCTACAACAATTACATTTTTCCTTTACCCATCATCAAAACGCTCTCGTGGTACTCTCGCCCATGTCTTTAATATAGGCGATTCCTTGTTTATACAGGTAGCATAGCATTTTCTTCTCTCTAAAAACTGGCCCGAACTTCCCTCCTCTAAGAAATTACCTTAACCCAGAAAACCTCTCTAACTACCACTCTATCATCCACCTCCATCTGCTTTAGAAAACCATCGAGCGAGCTACGTCAACCACCACCAGCTGCTTTGGTCTAGGTTTCACCTCCCTGCAGCAGACCTGAAAAAGCAACTATATACCTTGATGGCTACAGCCAAAGGATAATCGACACCCCTTCTGGGCTGATTATCTCCTCTCTTCCGGGACAGACGTCATAATATGCAAATGGATTCCTCGAGATCCACCTCAGTCCCAGCGACCTGTGGTGTACCTAGGGCTCCATACTTCCATCCATATTGCACAAAACATATGTACATATGGTCCTCCGGTGGACAGTCCTCACCCACCAAGGCATGCCCCCTTCCATTACACAGACAACATGCAACTATAACTCAATGACAATAACCAGTACCTAAGACCATGTCACAACAGCATCCAAACAAGGGTGTTCACGTCATACCCCCTGCTCAGCTTCAACATATCTGAGATCCTTATCACAAATGCAGCCGCTGGAGTTCCAGATTGAAGTGTGGTTGTCTAACTTCAACCTTTTTTCTCTCTGCTTTATTACCTGTATTCAGTAATTCGGCTGATACCTGGGCTCCAACGTCCCCTTGAAGGAATCTGAAGAAGAAAGCCCAGACAGCAGGATGCCAAGTGAGCCACCTCTGCAGAACCAACCCCTTTCCATCTCAGAACGAGTTTAGATCCACGGGCCAGAGCCTCTTCTCTTTACCCATTAATGGGGCACCGCCCTGCCCACGGCTGTGAGCAGTGGCTGTGGATGTGGGCAGAGGCTGGAAAAATGCCCCCCTTTTCCAGCACAGGAAGTCTGCGTGCCCCATTCCCCTTGTATGCATGAACCCCAGCTACAGGAGCGCAACAGCTCTTCAGCTCTGCATCTCTTGAGCCTCCCAGAACCAGGGGCTGTCACCTACGTTATTGGATGTTGGCTGATGAGACAAGGAGAGATCAAGGCTGCAGCGCTGGCATCAGTAGCGTGGCATGCATCACTGCCCTTACAGCTCTGTCATTTCCATGGGAGTGCCACCGCTTTTTGAGGCTAGTGTAGAGATGTGATTAGAGCTTCTGGTGCATATAAGTAGCACAGCCAGCATAATCCACCGTATACTGGTGTCACATAACTCCGCCTGCACCCTTTTCCATGCAGTGATTTGAAGTAGCTGGTTCTGTTTTGAAGCAAAGTGGTGTCAGTTCGATTTCAGGCCTGAATCTTAACCAAGCAAGCTCTTTTGGGAATGGTAAATGTAGAAGCTGAACATGGCAGCATACAACTTTACAGCTCTGCTATCTACCAAGATTTCCAAAGTGGTAAAAGAGGGAAAGCGGTATATATCCTAGAACATGTAAAGTAAAATCAGTTTGACGAAAGGATAAGAGCAAGCCTGTTCAATCTTAAGACGCTCCACATGGAAGACTTGAGATCACAAACTCGCTGCGCTTCAAAAGAGCGTCAACTATTAGCAAGCTGCAAAATGTTATCTCCTCGAAATCCAGGAAATTCCTTTTCTGATGTCTCTCCAAGCACTGATGCAGGAACCCAACCCCAGGTACCAAATTAGAAGGGGCATGTGGCAGTCAATGACTACCAGACACGACCATTCGAACAGTCTTTGAATTATTTTCTTCAGTTTTTAGAGAAAACCAAGCAAAGAGTCTAAAGTCCGCTTGAAATAAGTTGGACAGAGATACACATTTAAAAATAAATGTATTTTCATTATCGGTATTGACACATGATTTCACACCAGCGAGGAGGGTACCTATTGGCAAATGGGAGTTTGTAAATGATTTGCACCATTGGAAGTGTCAAGAGAAGTTTTCAGGACTTCCTAATACAGAAAATATTCTACATAGCAAGCAGTGGCGGCTTGTGACATTTGAAAGTGGTGAGGCGTAATATTATTGCCGTAGTGCATTATGGCGAGAGAGCCTGAACAACTTAAGGGGGGTTTGGGGGATTCTTCCCCTACCCCCCCCCCCGAGAACATTTTGAAATAAATAGTGGGCAAATGGTGCATTTTCAAGCAAACTTGAGGAAGCAGGAGGGTTAATAAAGCAATATGATTGAAATATTTATCATTTAAGAAATTGCCAATTTTTATGAGCTATAGAGGACAATCTTTGCGTATTTTACCAGCAAAGTGTTATAAAAAATGCGTGCCAGACACGAATCAGACAGAATAGAGGATGCAAGAACAGCCCAGAACCGGGATTTTGACTTTTGCTGCACTCCAATCACCCCTTGCTCAATGAGGGAGACCCCATTTGTCAAAGAAAGTCACATTTGCACCCTTCCCACTGGTTACCTGGAAGGATTCAGATACATAGCACTCTGGTCAACAGCCTCAGGTAATTAATACTCACTACCCACTACCGAGAGACCACTCACAGCTGCCAGTAGTGCAAGACATACATGAGCTATACCAGCAGACCTACTCCTGAAAAGCCTATCTATGTCCAGTATTGTAAACCCATCACAGTCAATATTAAAAAATACAGACAGGTCCATTTTAATATTATTATTACTCCAGCAGATAACATTTGGTCTATGAGAGGGGATGGGGAGTATCACAAATTCAAAACACCAGACTGACCCTGTTCAATAATCTACATTATTCTACCGACATATTCATTATATCTCATGTGTGCGTGCCATCAAGGGATGTTTCATGTCATTTCACTGCCACATGAATGCGATACCTAGACTGGGCAGCCTTACTTTCACAGATGCAGCAGCTTGTGTACTGTCAGATCATGTCTGCCCCTGGTCAAGTACCTGCCTGCTCTGTACTGTAAGAGTATGTCTACCAGTCCAGTACCTACCTCCCGGACAGCGAAGCACCTCTGGAATCTGAAGAGTGACACAAACTGCTGCTTGTACATATCGGCAGGATTGCCAACTTAGAAAAATGACCCCCTTTTTGGTGCTGAACAAGCAATTCGATCATCAAGCAAGGTATTATTTACTTGAGTGACTAAGCTTTGTGGAAGAATAAATACGCAGACATGGATTGTAAACAGGGCTGAATACCAGAACACGTGCGTTTATCGGTCTATGAATTTCTACATTCCATGAAGAACATTGGCCCCAACATAGTTCAGCGAGAAGTGACTCAAAACTTGGCCTCCGAGGATCGGGGCGGCAATCTATCATACACTAACTACCATTAATGAGGGCATGAATATTGACCTGGGGGTGCACAATGAAGGATTGATGCCTTCTGTTCCTAGCAGGTGTGTTTCCACCTATAAATCAAAACTCGGATGAGTGATACGAAATATTTCTGTCATATGAGCCCCAGCACTCACGCAACTGAGCAGAAAAAGAAGATGGCACGTGGCTAGCTTCAGAATACAGCACTTTCAGTTGTAGGGGTGCAGGCATAATGAAGAGGTCTGTGCGGAGACATGACAGCTTTCAAAACGGCGGGGCCACATACAATTGACACACCTGTATTTACTATACAGGGACATATCGATAGATGTTTCACTTAGTAATTCACAATGCCTTAAATCAATAAAATCAGACCCCTGAGAACAGTGTATTTGAAAATGTTTTCTTGAATTCCATTTATGTATAGCATAACAGTGAGATATTCGCTGTGGTTGCAGATTGGTTGGCTAGTGTGAAGCATAGTTCACTCGGAAACAGTGTGCTATCTTGATAGTTCAGTGGGACTAGGTGGCCAGAATATCGGACCTCTGAATGGGTGAGATCCAGGAAGTTTAAAGCAGCGGTTTCAAATGTTGAGGTAAGAGTTGGTTGCAGAGTAGAAGTGTCCAGCTGTTATTGTAGCTGAGTGAAAACTGATTTCCACTCATGAGGTGCGCAATTGTCACTAAAATAACTGAATATACAAGTTGGCAGGTATGTAGTTACATTACACAGAGATACATTCAAAGTGTATATGAGGCAGGAGAGGGTAAGTGATTTGCCCAGAATCACAGGATGTGGAACAGATGCTGAAAACTGAACCTTGTTTACAAGCTCTAAAGTTGGCAGGTCAGCGCCTTACACCAAAATTACATCGCAAACAGTAGGAGAGAACAAAACCCCCTCACTCAGTAACTTTCCAGGCTCCAGACCTACCTCCCTGAAAACTCACCTGCAGCAGATCACACGGCGCTCACTCTACACAGCAGGGGTGAAAATAACTCGCCTGAGTCTGGCATCCAGTGTTTACCCGCAATGTCAGAAGTACCTTATCCAGTGGTGGTGTCAGCCGGGGGCAGCCCCAGAACACCCTCCACTCACTCCCACCAACCGGATGGTCATAAATTGGAAAACGGAGTAATAAGGGGCAGAGAGGGGACTGAGCCTACAAAAAAAGCTTCCCTTTATGAAAAAACACAATTCAGGAACAAACGTTAAGATGTAATTATAGATGCAATGTATACATTATTAAGGCAGATCTTTTAACATGCCGCCCCAGACTCTCTCACATGCACTTTTTGACAGGAGTGAGGTGAGCCCTGTTCATCATTTCTAAAAGAGAAAACGGGGATATGTTTGGCTGCTGCTGGGGGGAGACAAGAAAAGCTGAAAAACTGACACAAAACGCTTTACATTGGCGGCAATACTCGCGGGGGGGCTGGTTGTTGGCACCAATACTCGCGGGCGGGGGGGGGGTTGGGTTTAAAATTAAAAGTAAAATAAAAACAAAACTTCTTACCTGACCGGGTCGCACCAAGCCGCCGCCTCTGCTCTTGGGCCAGGGTCCCTCCCGCATTCTCAACAGGGACAGGCATGATGCAGCTCTCTCCCTCCTGTAAGCCAATCTCAACGCGGCAATGGCAGCGTTGTGATTGGTGAGGAGTCCCTGGCGGCGCCCAGCCGGCTCCAGTAGGGACGCCACTTTCTCTATGCAGGCTGCAGCCTACATAGAGAAAATGTAGAATGTGCAAGACTGCTTTGGTCGGCCCCAGGGCCGACCAAGCAGTCAAGGCACTCAGAGTGGTGCAAGCCACTCCTCCCTGACCCGCCCACAACCAGGCATAACTCCCGCCCGCCCCCAAACCGGCTGCTACCCCTGCCATCTGCTTTCTCGCAACGCGAGAAGCAGAAAATAAAATGGTTTTTAAAATACCATTTTATTTTCTGCTTCTCGCACTGCTAGAAAGCAGTGGGGCGGCGCTCCGATTCCCAAATGGAGCGGCCACCACTGAGCAAGGCTTTAAATCTGCTTGGGCTCGTGGACACTTTAAAGTTTGGAGTAAGGAGAACGTGTGAGCTGTGATGAAAGGAGGAACTGGAGAGGGCTTCTGAAAAGAAGGGCAGAAAATATTTTCCCGTTATCTCTCCCAATCGATGCACCTTTTAATCCATTTTATCCAATAAATCCATCTAATGTGACCAATAAGGGCAGATGATCAGAGACAGGAGAGATCATGGCTAGAAGAGCTGAATAGACTTTGAAGCAGGGAAAATATGTAGGTGCGTAAACAGGGAGACCCAATAAACAAGAGTGAAAAAACAAGCGTGAGGAAGTGTGAATATTTTTCTGAGCTTGAATGGTTTGGGAGTGTTTCAATTTTCGAGCCCTTATGCAATTGATGCCTATAGGCACCTGCACTAGAGGACCTGTAGTATAGGAGAGACAGTGAACAATCAAAAACATCATGTGGGTTGCAGGTCACAGAAAAAAGTAGAGAAGAGGAGGATTAAAACCAATAGCGCAAGGGGGATGCCGAAAAGCAGGATTTCAATGTTTGAAAGGTTAAAATGGAGAAAATGAACATTCATTCAAAACGGCACTGCAGGTATCCAGTGAGAAACAGTATCAGTAGTTATCTATAAACACAGCTTTCACCTGGGAACAATTACTCGGTTCTGAAAAGAATTATTGTACCTGGTGACTTATGAGTTAAAAAGGATGGGTTGAAAGGCCTTTCTAAATTGGGGGAGGGAAGCAAGGCTTCACAGGTTAAATAGAAGCAAAATCCAACATCTTGTTGCAGCATTTGAGAATGCTCTGTCCCCATATAGGGTAGTGCGCAGTATGGGATATCTAACAAAGATGAATGTGCCGCTCTTAATGCTCTCTGTGGTCGATGGCAAGAGAATCTGTTGTTCAAAAGAGGGGGTGAATGACCAAATATGGCTTTATGTTCTATAATCATGGATTTGAAAATGATTCTGGAAAGGACTGGCAGCCAATAAAGAGAATTCCTGGCATTGGAGACTTGCTAACGCCACAAATAAGGCAAGCCGCCATGGTCTGCATTAGTTGCAGTCATAAATATGTTTTTAGGAGCTGCCAGAAGAACCGCATTGCTTCAATGCAGATGAACCTGAAGAACGACATCGAGTGGTAGGATTATTTTAAGTTTTGGGTTATAAAATGTAAAAAAATATGATGTAGGATCTTTAATTCATAAAAGCATATTTTTGATCTAGACGCTAAATGAGTATTTAAGAACAGTATGGCTGGTTTGGGGGGGAACCCATACAAGAAGGTCAACCGACATCCTTTGATGGCACTTTCAGGGAGGTGAGCAGAAGCTTCATCCTGCCTGGATTCCATTTCAGGTTGTTCTTTGCTATCCAGCGATGTGTGATGTTCTAGGCATTAGCTAGAAGTGAACTAGCATAAGGTAGAGTATTCTTCTGGTTCTTGTCATTTTTCAGGGTGATACACAAAAAAATAGTTGTGTATCATCCACCTATATGAACATTTTTGGGCAAAGTTGGCGTGACATCACCTAAGTGTGCATGTAAGTATTGAACCATAATGACAACAAAATAGAGCCTTGTGGGATGCCAAACCAAACATTATCAAAAGAAGAAGTGAAGAGCAGAGAAAGAATTCTTTCAGTCCTAACCGAAAGGAAGAACTTCAGTGAAGACAGGGCCAAGCTTTTAATTCCCACTCGCTGAACGGGATCAACAGGCTTTGTTAGCCCACACTTTTCTTCACTCTCTTGCTGCCTGCTGGGATGGGACTTGGTCCCCCAGCCTGCATCGCTCCTTCCTGTGAGAGAGGGAGGGGCCTCCCTACTACAAGTACTTCAACAGTCTCCCACAACACGGGACGCGCGCAGGCTAAGGACGGGTCCGTCTGCGCCGGGAAGAGGCAGGGCTGGGCCACCCCCTTTGTTGTTGCTGGTTTTGGCCCGACCTATCTGCCTGCTAGCTGCTCCAGAGTGCCCCTTTTCGGAATAAAGTACTGAAACAGACACTTCGATGCTGGCTTCTCTGACATTGTTTTTACACATTTCTATTAATCTTTCCAGCTACAACTAGCTCCGGGACACTGACTTTTGTGTTACCGGTGTGTGGGTTCCAAGTGGGTGGCTGTGTACTCTCCAGGTCTGTCTTTCTAGTCCTTCGACATGTTTGTCTTGTTTTGCCCATTCACAGGGCTAAACTCCTACTTAGGGTTTTACAGAGGGCTCATTGAGAAATTAACAGGGTCGAGGGCGTGACTCTTCCTAAAAAGAGGGCCAAGGGTGCAGTTTGCCTCGAGACAATGTACAGGATAGAGTCCATACTGACTGAATGCCATGAAATAGTACACTCCGGGATATCTCTCCTGCCTTCTCAACCAGGTCGCCCCTCGATTTGCAACTTTAACTGTGGAGTCCTGACAGATATTTCCCCCGTACCTCCACCAGCAAAAAAATCTTTTAGGCATATTCCCCAGATGTTTAAGAATCAAATTAAAGGAAGGGATAAAGGTCTTGGAAGTAGGCCCATCGATCTTGAGCCTGAGCCAGACATCCCGCCACCCTGTAGTGAGTCATGGCCCCTCCCCCCCGTTGAGGTGTATGTAACACAAGTAGAATGTCACAACAGATTTGAGGCTCTTGCTTATGAGGGGGTCGGGGCAACAGGGGGTGGGTCTGATGGCAACGACAAGAATTGTAAAATCTTTCTTGGAGAGATACAGGTCCTAAAAACAACCATTGAGTCCCTGAGAGATGAGGTTGACTCCCTGAAAGTAGAGGTTGTTGATTTAAAAGGGAGGGTGAACTGCGACAAGGCTATTCCAACAGAGGCCAGCACAGCATCACTGTCTATAGCCACAAAGGGAACTGATGCTAGGTGTTCGGGACCTTCCAGGATGGATGATGTTAGGCCAGCACATAGTGCTCCCGGCCCTAGGCCCACTCCCCCGTCCCTCCTGTCCAAGAGGTCACTGTTCTAGTGACCCCTATATTAGGTCATATATATAATTATGTCAGTAGCTACACGAGGCGCCGGCCAAGTTAGGGGAGGGGGTAGGGTGATAGATAGAGGCGAGGTTACACTAGATGAAGGATGCTCTCCCAAGTCTGGCTCTGGGTTTGTTTTTGGTAAGGGGGTAGTGAGGGATGGTGTTTACACCAGATCAAATGTCCAGGGTAATAAAGCAGTGATATACCTTACATTGGTACCCAAACTCCATAAGGATCGGTACGAAGACCAGGACTCACTTAAGAATAAGGTTGTTCACTGGTTTAAGACTACCCGACACTGCTACTCAATCATAAGAGATGACATTAAGCATGTTGAAAGATTGTCTCTTTTGGGGACATTAATGGATGTGATCAAAGTTAGTTTTTTTCATATGGACACAGTTGTTGATTTAATGTCAATCGATTCCTGCACTATTCCTAATGCCAACACCTCTATTACTATTAAATACAGACCCCCAGAAAGGCCAGATATAGTGTTACCCAGGCTTGCCCCGAAAAGGGATCCTACAATCAATATGGGTGACACAAGAAGGAAAAGAGGACTTAAGGCAGGGGGCTTGCCAGCATTAGAGGAAAATGTAGGGTCCTTTGGGCCATTATCAGCTTCGCAACAGTTGGAGTTTTTGTCCACCCTGGGTTGGCCACCAAATTCGAGGCCTATTGTGAGCCACTTTTTTGTGGGCTTCTACTCCTCCCGCAGTTGAGAAAAGGGGGGAATTCACGCATTCTTGTAGGGACCACAGCAACCCCAAAGCATGTCAACATCATCTAAGGGTCCTCGACTGGAACGTGGCAGGGATCTCAAAGTTGTTAGTAGACGCAGACTGGTGTACCTGTGTGGACACACGATGTGATTTTATTCCGTGCACTTCCCATAAAAGTGGGTTTTCCGCCTATGGTTTAAATGCCACCAGGAAAGAGATGGGCAGACCACCAGGAGGTATAGCAATCACTGGGGTCCAAAGTTAAGCTGGTCCACGTACAATCCCACGATATATTAGCACCAGAGTTGACACTCTATAGTTGTTGGAAAATTAGGATTTTTAATGTTTATAATAGAGTTGTGCGGGGCTATGAGGAAACCAACACAATTCGTATCCTAGATTATGCCCTGTCCGAATTCTCAGATAACGTTCCCGTGCTTTTAGCAGGTGATTTTAATTTGAACCTTTCACCCTCACCCCATCAGATTAGACGGAGGAGTGGGATTGTGAGTGGCAAATCCCACAGTTAGATCTTCCCACAGTTAGGTGGTCAAATAGAGGAGGTCAGGTGTTGGCCCTCACATAGCAACATGACATGAGAGCCACAAACGTGAGAACGAAATCTGATCCAAAATGCGATTTTACTTTTAATAGACCTGGCCATGTTGGCAGAATCGGCTATTGTCTGGTTGCCTTCAAACTTTGGCCCCTAGTCCATGACATGTCAGTGGCCAAAAGAACCAACAGTGACCATAATGCCCTCATCCTCTCCCTCATAAAGCAGGGTGATTATAGACCTGATACAATGGGTAGCTCTGATTTGGGTGCCTTATCCATCATGGTTAATCAGAGAACAATTAGATGGGACTGGGTGGAGGAACACCCGAGGGTTTTAGAAATAGTCAAATGCAAAGTGCATTTGGAGCTGGAAGAGCTGGCCAAATACCCCAAAGATGAAGCGTGCCATGAAATTGGGTATCTGTCATGAACAACTCTATAATAAGATCAGGGACCTGTTGGGTAAACCGCAAAAGGTGCATAAATTGGAGGTAAACAACAAACAACTGAGGCGCGATTCCCAGGTAGCATGGTACTAGCAGGACTGCAGGAAAGCAAAGGGGGATCTGATACATGCAGTAAAATCAAATGTGCACCCAGCTGTCGTGGCATGTAGAGCTAAGTACAGGCAAGGAATGGAGACAGCCAAGAACAATTGGTAAGGTTCCTTATGGTCCTCTCTACAAAGGGCATTGACAGCTAAAGATCATAAGGGGCATATTATCAAGCCCAAGCGATAATTATCGCTGAGCGCGCTTAGCGCGCTTTTTATCATCGCCGGCTATCGCTGGAATATATCGCCAAGCTAGCGCTGTATTATCAATGCTTAGCGCTATGGCAATAAATATTCCAGCGATAGTGGGAAAATGGCCAAACATCGCTGAAAAACCGGCAATTACCCTTTTAAAATGGCGATAAGCTTGGTGATAAGAACCTGTGGCCTTAACCCCATAATCTACCTCCCATGTTAGGTATGCCTTAGTCAGGAATTTAGCAGACGTTAAATTCCTACGTTAAGGCAGAGTTAGCGCGATTATGATTATCGCTATGCCTCGTTGTTAATATCGAGAAGCTGCCTTAGCGATATTGTCCCATGTTGTTTTGACAGCCACACCTACTTTGCATCTCATTATCGATGCGAGTCGTGACAAAAACGGGAGCTGAATCAAGGAAACACGCGCTAGCCTGTCCTTATTAATGATGCAATAAAATTATCGCCGCTTTTCGACAGAAAACGGACGATAAAGCGGCAATAATTCTATTGCCAGTCCTTGATAATATGCCCCTAAGATTTTCTGGAATAAAGAGCGCACTGGCTCAATGATAGAAAGTTGGTACTGGAGTTCACATTTCAGCCTGAGGAGTGGGTGTCTCACTTTGGGTGCCTTTACGAGTTAGGCACCACATAGACAACGGAAGCTAGAGAAAGGAGGGGGGAGGTTCAAACCGGAGCAGCTGAAGCTCTGGTATTCGTCTTCTTGGAAGAAACACAAGCAGCGATCCGTTCGTGTATCCCAGCCCAAGCCCCTGGTCCCAAAAGAATTCCAAATGACCTGTTTAGAGAGGACATAACTCTCTGGGGCTCCTGCATTAACATGCTCACTAATACCATCACATCTGGTGCGAATATTCCCCCATCGTAGAAAATAGCAGAAATGATCTCTATCTACAAGAAGGGTGATAGAGCTAACCCGGCTAGTTGTAGGCCCATAAGCCTTATTGATTACCTGCCGAAATTCTTCTGTAAGCAGATACTGGCAAGGGTCCAGGATTGCATCCTAGAGTCCCGAATTTTGAGTGATAACCAGGCAGGATTTCGCACTAATATTAGCACTCTGGATCAGGCCTTCCGCTTCCTTTGTATCTACTGGAAGGAAGTGGCCATCAAAGGTGGGAAGTTATATGTGGCTTTTGTTGATTTACGGTCTGTGTTTGACCAAGTGGCATGAGCCAGACTCTGGAGAGTTTTAAAAGAGATGGGCCTACCCTGTAATCTTCTAGATATTTTAAATTGATTGCACTCATCAAACACAACCCAAGTTAGGTGGGGGAGAATAATCAATTAACGGAGCAATTCCCAATCCAACGTGGAGTGAGACAGGGATGTGTGCTAGCGCCCACACTTTTTACTCTTTTTATCAATGGGGTGGTAGACATTTTAGACAGAGATGGGTGCGAAGTCCCCGAAATAGGCATACGAAGAGCTCCTGCTCTTCTTTTCGCCGATGATACCCTACTAATCTCCAAATCCCCGCAAGGTCTCCAACAACTTCTGAATGACTTTAGACGGTTCTGCGATGAGCAGGGCCTGGTACTAAATGAGGCCAAAACAAAATACATGATCTTCACAAGAGGGATTGCTAAACATCTAAAAGACGTCTGTACGTAGGGAGGAGCAAATTGGAGCAAGAAGACGCTTTTGATTATCTGGGTATCCGCCTGACATCTAATCTACACTGGGCTCCTCACATTGAGAAAATGAAACTGTTGTTAATTCAGCAGACTGCCCACATTAGTAAAATTCATAAAGCTACGATGTCTAAGGAAGTGTCCCAGTCCTAGAAATTTACAATATCAAAGCTCTAGTGGGGGTACTTTATGGAGCAGAACTCTGGGGTATTGGCAATACAAACTGTTTGACCATCATAGAAATAGTTTTCTTAGATCTCTCCAAAGTTAACCTCCCAGTACCCTTCTGACCCAACTTTATCTGGACTTTGCTCACAGACAGCTGGCCTGTGTGTTAAACTACAAACTATTTATGTTTTGGTATCATCTGTGGTCTGTTGAAGAGCTCACCTCCTACCGAGAGGCTATGACTGGTCTCTTGAAACTGCCCTAGTTAACCTTCATCCCATGGTTTAGCTCCCTGAGAGATCTACTTAGGAGGCTAGTAATGGAGGCGTTCTGGCTCAATCCCGAAAGTCTGTCTCTCATACCAATAGCCAGGGTAAAAGTGATGTACTGGGAAACAATAGCAGAGAAGGAGATGGCAAAATCGCAGGTTAGTTTGACCCAGGATTTCCTAAACTTTAAATATACCTCTAGCTATAAGGATACCATTGATGAAATTGTTACCTCCCTACCCCCCCCCCCCCACCCCCCCGGCACATGAACTTTTTTTGCGAATTTGGTAAAAAAACCCTACCTACTAAAGTGTTTGGTAACAAAGGGCACTGTAATGCTTTTACAAATGATCTCTGTCCATCTTACAAAGCCAGTTCAGAATCCATTGTGCATTTAGTATTCTTTTGTCCAAATTATACAACCTTGAGGGGAAAGTGGATAATTCCATTATGTAGATTGGTTGGTCCTGGCCACTACATCGAGGTGTTGAGAATTCTGTTTACTGACACATGCAGTGTAATAGTTTTTGGCTAGGTCAAATATTGGCATGCGCTATGGATCAAGCGTTCAAATGTATTGTATGGATTACCTTTTCCCTTATTTTTACGATTCTTACTTTTTAAATTGTATTTTATGGCAGCCATGTGCTTTAAAAAAAAGGCTTTTTATATTGTTCTTAACTAGTCTTCTGCTGGGTACTTCTTAAGATCATCGTGATCGAAATAAAGGTATACAATAATGATGAATTCCCTCTTTAGCAGGATGTTATAGCAGGATGTTATAGTCAATAGTACTGAATGCCGCTGAAAGTTCCAAGAGTACGAACGCTCCCTGTATTCATCATCCTAAGTAAATCATCCAGGGCTGCAGGGACTATGAGTTCAGTGCCATGACCTGAAGGAAATTCTGCTTGCTGGCAATCCAACAGAGAATTGGATTCTACAAAGTATTGTAGCTGGGAAATAATTATCTTCTCAAGGATCTTGGATAGAAATGGAACATGGGAAATAGACCTAAAATTGATGAGGATACTCGCATCTAAAGTTGGTTTCATTAGCACTGGCAACACCATGGCCTCTTTGACCATGAAAAAAAGCAAAGGTTCAAAATTCTATTTTATCTCAGAGATTACAAAAGGGGTCAGTTGTTGAAAATATTTGGCTGGCCAGACATCTGAAGGGGAACCTGTGGGGTAAGACTGTTGGATTAAAGCCAACAAATCATATTTAAAGGATGGAGAAGTGATCAAAAGTTACATTCTTCTTGTTGTGTTCTTGTAGATTAGTGGTGGTAGTTAGATAAAACTTGGGGATGATTCTGTAGAGACAAAATTGGGGATTAACAGAGTTATTATGATTTTCAACTCCCAATTTCGCTATTTGGTCAGAAAATAAATATATGAGCTGGTCAGATGAAGACTGGGAAGAAGAGATTACCAGAGAGCTAGCAGTAGGTTCTGAAAGCTCATTGATGATCCCGAACAGCTGTTTAGGTAAGGTGGGGGCGTGGATAGGGTTGACCTAAAATAATCCTGTTTGAAGATTTGATAAGATTCTTTTTTCTGGAGACACTTAGAGCTCTGCTAATTAAATAATGTACCTATGGCCACCTGGTCCAAGTGAGGTGGGGGTTATACATAAGGCTCCCGGTTTTCCGTTTAAACGGATTTCTACATATAAATACAGACGGAAAACTTTAATTTCTTTGTCTGTATTTATAAAATAGAAACGGAAAAATACTTACTAACCAGCTTTATGGTGTGCGCACAGGGGTTAGGAAAGGAAATCTGAAACTGCTACTGCGATGTCCTGCAGATTATTTTCCCCTCTAAATCACTCCCCCCTCCTGAGTCTGGGCTGAGCACTCTGTTGCCAAGTGAGACTGATCTGTTAATGAGCGAGTGTCTCTACCTCCCAGACAGCAGCAGGCCGAGAGCGCTTATTGGCCTTTATCAATACCTGTATAATGAACTGAGAGCGACCCCTCGTACAATGAAGGGAAAGGGGTACCAATCACAAATATCAACACGACAATCCCAATGAAACTACACAATGGTACAATCCTGTTATAAATTATCACACATATATGACTAAAGTTCCAGAATTATATCACATTTATTAAAAAAGGGTTTACAATAAAAAACCTAAATCAATCAATACAGTGCATGTTAAAAACAATTACTTCATTTCTTCATATATGTTGTACATTTGAAAATAAAAATTACACAACACAAACTGTTATGAGCCCGCATAACAGAAAACAAACACAGACATTGGACTTTGTCATTTATGGCACATCCTAAATGTCCGTAAATTTTACACCGTGGTTTGGGATATATGTGACCCACTACTATCTCCAATTCTCTACGGCGGTCGCTTGGATTGTGTCTATCTTTGGCGTCGACGCGTTTCGATGGTTTTGACTTTATATGACCATCTTTGTCAAGACAACTTATAGGCTTGAATTGCTTCCGGCTCAATTTCGAACCTAAAAAGACATAAGTGCTATTAACAAACTGAATAGAGGTTCTACTAGAGAGATATCAAATCCTCTAACCTTGTTGGCCTCTATTTAACATGATTGTCTTATAATTTACGATTTCCCCAGTATGTTATCAAATCTGTTTAAACAGCCTTTATACACTCTGCCTAATCACAGTATATAGTTGTTTGTATAATTCCATTTTCCTACTACTTTAATATGGGGCATTACGGCTGTAGATGGCTCTAAATATAGAAATTCTACCGCCACATATTAACCATGTTGCTATCCTCCGTGTTGTGTAATGCTCACATTTTCTCTTCCTCACCTTTATTAATTTTGCCCTCTGCATAGAGCACTCTTCCTGAGATGGTTGTTAAGGGAAGGGTTACGTACTGGTACAGTGTGTTTGTTTCAATTTGGCCAAGGTACACTGACACACGTTGCTGTGGAATAACATAACGGCATCGGTTATTGTTGAAATGGCCTCAATTAGTTTTATCGGGCTACATTGACAAAATACGCTTACCGGTATGTGTAGATGCGCTAACGTAGCGTAACGTAGCGTATTTCTTAGTGGATAAAATCGACAGAGACGGGGGTCCGTTTCACATACCCTTGTATAACGTCTCCTATTTAGTCCCTAAAAATAGAAAGGACCGTTTAATAGCACGAAACCGAGCTATTCTCACTGGTAAATGCCTGTAATGCAATTGCATCGAGGCCGCGCTGCCTTACTGAGTCCCTGTATTAATAAGGTTACCGAGTCTCACCTTACGGCTTGCAAATTCGTCCGCCGATGTGGAGTCTTCTTGCTCCGTCTGTTCTTAGATTATCTAATCCGTTCGCCTATTTGTTAAAAAGGCTCGACTCTCATGATTGGCTCAATTAATCACATGTCGCCGCTCACGTATAAGATTCTATCGTAAATCGAAATGCGTGGCTACTGATTGGGTTATATCTCTACTCTTAAGTGGAGTGTTTTTTTTATAAAGTGTTAACATTGATCACAGTTTTATATATTAAGGAAGCGTATGTTTTGTGTGTAATATTTCAAACTGTGTGCGCTCGCACGCGTGTATTAGATGTGTATAACGCTGTTGCTATTTTTGGAATACATTCCAAATGGAACCCCATGTTTATCGTCATAGTTTAAATTCAAGTACAATACAACTTTATTGTTCCTGTCTGTTAGTTCCAAATGGTCCTGGAAAGTCTTAATGCAATTACATAGCATGTTGGAAAGAATACATCAATGCAAGAATGTATTGTACTACCTCAATGATGACATATAATCCGAAAAACATTATTGACATGGCTGTCATCGGAATACACATATAACATCATAAAGTGCATCACCCAATATAAACATACAGATATAACTTTTCAAATTGCCCTCAATTTGCCCAGATGTTGGATACATCAAATGTATAAGTAAAAATCCTTTTACAACAAACTAAGTCTCAGAACAGTACAATCTTAATGTTACCTCAGATCATAACCTCCCCAGGTTATATACATTTCAACAGGGTATCTATGTGGAAATAATACTCATCCAATCTTCTTTCGTGTTAAGTCCCCTGTCAACTGTATTTAAATAACAAATGTGCCACTGCTCTCTCTTTTTCCTGGTAGTATCAGGATCACCACCTCTTCTATTAACAAATATTCTCTCCAAAATAAACCATTGAAACTGATCACAAGTATGGTTCATTTGATTAAAATGGTCTGTTAGCGGGGCGTTTGCTTTTTTGGTTCGGATTGCCGACTTGTGTTCTAAAATCCGGATACGTAGCTCCCTACTTGTTTCACCTACATACCCGAGACCGCAGGGACAAATCAGCAAATAAACCACATTCTTACTTCGGCAGTTGTTTAGGCCTTTAGCCCAAATTTTTTGGTTGTTATATGTCACATTTTTAGCTTCTAGACATAAGGGACAAATGGAGCATGTTCCACATCTGTAGTTGCCCTTGGCTTTATCTCCTGTGAGTGTATTCTGTGTCTCATGTTTCCCTTCGTAGGTTCTGACCAAAGCATTACGTATAGTTTTGTTGCGTCGAAACGCGAACAAAGGCTTCTCTAATGTCACCTCAGACCCATGGTTCAAAATCTTCCAATTTTTGTTCACTATATTCTTTATCCGATTGCTCAGATTTGAAAATTGGGACACAAAAACTATACGTTCAGTTGGTTTGTTCTTCGTTCTGACTTTATTGACCTCGAGCAAATGATCTCGATTGTAAAATCTCGCTCTTTTAAATGAATGTTTAATGAGTTTGCCCGGATAACCTCTGGCCTTAAGTTTTTTCTTAAGGATTTCGGAATGGTGATAAAAATCAGAAAGGGTGGTACAGTTGCGTCTTAATCTTAAAAATTCCCCGAAGGGGATATTATCTTTCTGTGAACGTGGATGATTACTCCCATAGTGCAGGAGAGTGTTTTTGTCTGTAGGTTTGGAAAATAATTCTACCTGGAGGACATCATTAGAGTTCTTAATTTTGATGTCCAGGAACTCTACTTCAGACACGCTGTAATGAGCAGTGAATTTTAGGTTGGGATCCCCTAAGTTGATCCATTCCAAAAATGTTTCTAGTTCCTGACTGGCACCGTTCCAAATGAAGATGATGTCGTCGATATAACGGCGCCAGCAGGTAACATTTTCAAAATAGGGAGCCATCTCATTATAAACATGTCTGGATTCGAAGTCACCCACATACAGGCATGCCAGACTTGGAGCACAGGTGGCCCCCATGCTGGTACCTTTCACTTGGATGTATGTTTCGTTTTTGAATAGAAAGATATTATTTTTAAGTACCATTTCTATACAGGACATGATGAACCCCTTACTAGCCCCGTTAAGATCCTCATCGTCCAGAATGTTGGAGATGACTTCAATCGTATCATTTTGGGGGATATTTGTATAAAGGGCTTCTATGTCCATAGTGACTAGAATTTGGGTGGCCCTATTGAAGCTAAGACCCTCAAAAATGGATATAGCATGTGCTGTGTCTTTTAGATAGGATCTCTGTTTTTGAACAATGGGTTTTAAAAAATGGTCAGCATATCTACTAAGGGGTTCCAACATCGATCCCATACTGCTCACGATGGGTCTCATGGGTGGATCTTTGCAGTTTTTATGGATCTTGGGAAGACCGTAGATAGCTGGTATCATCGGATGGGTGTTAAGTAAAAATCTATATTCGTTATCACATAGCCATCCCTGTTCTCTGCCTAAGTTAAGTAAGGAAGACACTTCCCTTTTGAGGACATCAATGGATGTAAGGCGGATGGATTGATAGTGTTCTTTGACATTGAGGAGATCCCTCATTCTTTTTTCATAGTCGCATGTATCGAAGATGACAACCCCCCCGCCTTTATCAGCAGGTTTGATCGTTATTAGGTTGCATTGTTGTAGGGATTTCAAAGCTATCTTTTGATTAGAGGTAAGATTATTATCATGATATTTATAGGCCGCCTGCCTCATGTTTTTTATTTCCATTTCCACAACCCTCTCAAAAATTTCTACGTTCTTGTCTATTTGGCCTAAATTCGGAGTGAAAGTAGATTTTGGTTTAAGGCCTGATATGTTTGGTGGAGGTTCATACTCTTTATTTTCGAAAAATTTATTTAATCTAATTTTCCTAAAGAAGCTCTTGAGGTCACTCTCTAATTCATAAAGATTATGGGGAGTTGTGGGAGCAAAGCTGAAGCCTTTCTTTAAAACCTCAATCTCATCAATAGTTAAAACTTTGCTGGATAGATTGATAATGGGAAGTTCTTCTATCTCCAGTATTGTCTGCTGCGGGTCGCTAGATATTCCTGTCCCGTGTTTTGAGGTTGATGGTTTCACTGAGGTTCCTGGCGATTGTATCCTCTGTACCCCCTCTGGCCCCGATTTTGGCGTCTCCCTAAAAAAGGCTCCCGTTCAAATACCGGAGCGACTCTCCCATTTCTTTCACCTTCCTGTTCCTCTTCGCTACTAGAACCAGATGTGTTGGAAAAAGTAACCCGTTTCTGGCCTCCTCTGGAGTAAAGGGGTCTGTCGTATTGTGGTCTATCCCACTTTTGGTCATATTTGGCGTTCAAATAGTCTTTATTCAGATACGGATATACCGTTTCAACATTGTATCTGTCTATATCTTTTCTAAGTTTTTTCATTTTCTTATTAGTAAGGTATTCTAAGAAGCTTTTTGCTTCCAGTTCTAGTTCCTCTAGTTTGTTTTTCGCTTCTTCAAGGGCGGTATTTTGTTTAAGACAGGCTTCCAGTTCATCAATTTGTTTTTTCTCTATCTCCAGAAGTTCCTGGGCTGTCTCAATGATAAGGATTAGCCAATCCCTACTACATCTGTTGGCTATATGAGTCCATGTTTCTAAAAATTTTGGATTATCAACAAAAAGACCTGGTTCGTTCCTTACTTGCAGCCCAAGTGGAATAACCCCAGCTTTTAAATATTCAATTAAAAATTCTGCATGTAATTCAGTTCGAATCAGTTTCTTTTTAGCATTCAGAATCTTTATGAGTTGTTCGTGGCTACTATTATTTAAATTATTTGTATTATTGCTACGAGGATTTCGACTTAAAAGTCTGTTAAATTGATCCTCTGTAAAACCAAAGGTTTTTAGTTTATCCATTTATCAAAAATCAAAATGCCGCCTCTATATAGTAGTAGGTCAGTTAGGTGTTATCCAATGATAGAGGGCGTAAGAACCCAGCGAACTCTCCAACCAACTGGTTGTGCTTATATCAGTATAATGAACTGAGAGCGACCCCTCGTACAATGAAGGGAAAGGGGTACCAATCACAAATATCAACACGACAATCCCAATGAAACTACACAATGGTACAATCCTGTTATAAATTATCACACATATATGACTAAAGTTCCAGAATTATATCACATTTATTAAAAAAGGGTTTACAATAAAAAACCTAAATCAATCAATACAGTGCATGTTAAAAACAATTACTTCATTTCTTCATATATGTTGTACATTTGAAAATAAAAATTACACAACACAAACTGTTATGAGCCCGCATAACAGAAAACAAACACAGACATTGGACTTTGTCATTTATGGCACATCCTAAATGACCGTAAATTTTACACCGTGGTTTGGGATATATGTGACCCACTACTATCTCCAATTCTCTACGGCGGTCGCTTGGATTGTGTCTATCTTTGACGTCGACGCGTTTCGATGGTTTTGACTTTATATGACCATCTTTGTCAAGACAACTTATAGGCTTGAATTGCTTCCGGCTCAATTTCGAACCTAAAAATATTTTAAGATTAAGACGCAACTGTACCACCCTTTCTGATTTTTATCACCATTCCGAAATCCTTAAGAAAAAACTTAAGGCCAGAGGTTATCCGGGCAAACTCATTAAACATTCATTTAAAAGAGCGAGATTTTACAATCGAGATCATTTGCTCGAGGTCAATAAAGTCAGAACGAAGAACGAACCAACTGAACGTATAGTTTTTGTGTCCCAATTTTTAAATCTGAGCAATCGGATAAAGAATATAGTGAACAAAAATTGGAAGATTTTGAACCATGGGTCTGAGGTGACATTAGAGAAGCCTTTGTTCGCGTTTCGACGCAACAAAACTATACGTAATGCTTTGGTCAGAACCTACGAAGGGAAACATGAGACACAGAATACACTCACAGGAGATAAAGCCAAGGGCAACTACAGATGTGGAACATGCTCCATTTGTCCCTTATGTCTAGAAGCTAAAAATGTGACATATAACAACCAAAAAATTTGGGCTAAAGGCCTAAACAACTGCCGAAGTAAGAATGTGGTTTATTTGCTGATTTGTCCCTGCGGTCTCGGGTATGTAGGTGAAACAAGTAGGGAGCTACGTATCCGGATTTTAGAACACAAGTCGGCAATCCGAACCAAAAAAGCAAACGCCCCGCTAACAGACCATTTTAATCAAATGAACCATACTTGTGATCAGTTTCAATGGTTTATTTTGGAGAGAATATTTGTTAATAGAAGAGGTGGTGATCCTGATACTACCAGGAAAAAGAGAGAGCAGTGGCACATTTGTTATTTAAATACAGTTGACAGGGGACTTAACACGAAAGAAGATTGGATGAGTATTATTTCCACATAGATACCCTGTTGAAATGTATATAACCTGGGGAGGTTATGATCTGAGGTAACATTAAGATTGTACTGTTCTGAGACTTAGTTTGTTGTAAAAGGATTTTTACTTATACATTTGATGTATCCAACATCTGGGCAAATTGAGGGCAATTTGAAAAGTTATATCTGTATGTTTATATTGGGTGATGCACTTTATGATGTTATATGTGTATTCCGATGACAGCCATGTCAATAATGTTTTTCGGATTATATGTCATCATTGAGGTAGTACAATACATTCTTGCATTGATGTATTCTTTCCAACATGCTATGTAATTGCATTAAGACTTTCCAGGACCATTTGGAACTAACAGACAGGAACAATAAAGTTGTATTGTACTTGAATTTAAACTATGACGATAAACATGGGGTTCCATTTGGAATGTATTCCAAAAATAGCAACAGCGTTATACACATCTAATACACGCGTGCGAGCGCACACAGTTTGAAATATTACACACAAAACATACGCTTCCTTAATATATAAAACTGTGATCGATGTTAACACTTTATAAAAAAAAACACTCCACTTAAGAGTAGAGATATAACCCAATCAGTAGCCACGCATTTCGATTTACGATAGAATCTTATACGCGAGCGGCGACATGTGATTAATTGAGCCAATCATGAGAGTCGAGCCTTTTTAACAAATAGGCGAACGGATTAGATAATCTAAGAACAGACGGAGCAAGAAGACTCCACATCGGCGGACGAATTTGCAAGCCGTAAGGTGAGACTCGGTAACCTTATTAATACAGGGACTCAGTAAGGCAGCGCGGCCTCGATGCAATTGCATTACAGGCATTTACCAGTGAGAATAGCTCGGTTTCGTGCTATTAAACGGTCCTTTCTATTTTTAGGGACTAAATAGGAGACGTTATACGTTATACAAGGGTATGTGAAACGGACCCCCGTCTCTGTCGATTTTATCCACTAAGAAATACGCTACGTTACGCTACGTTAGCGCATCTACACATACCGGTAAGCGTATTTTGTCAATGTAGCCCGATAAGACTAATTGAGGCCATTTCAACAATAACCGATGCCGTTATGTTATTCCACAGCAACGTGTGTCAGTGTACCTTGGCCAAATTGAAACAAACACACTGTACCAGTACGTAACCCTTCCCTTAACAACCATCTCAGGAAGAGTGCTCTATGCAGAGGGCAAAATTAATAAAGGTGAGGAAGAGAAAATGTGAGCATTACACAACACGGAGGATAGCAACATGGTTAATATGTGGAGGTAGAATTTCTATATTTAGAGCCATCTACAGCCGTAATGCCCCATATTAAAGTAGTAGGAAAATGGAATTACACAAACAACTATATACTGTGATTAGGCAGAGTGTATAAAGGCTGTTTAAACAGATTTGATAACATACTGGGGAAATCGTAAATTATAAGACAATCATGTTAAATAGAGGCCAACAAGGTTAGAGGATTTGATATCTCTCTAGTAGAACCTCTATTCAGTTTGTTAATAGCACTTATGTCTTTTTAGGTTCGAAATTGAGCCGGAAGCAATTCAAGCCTATAAGTTGTCTTGACAAAGATGGTCATATAAAGTCAAAACCATCGAAACGCGTCGACGCCAAAGATAGACACAATCCAAGCGACCGCCGTAGAGAATTGGAGATAGTAGTGGGTCACATATATCCCAAACCACGGTGTAAAATTTACGGTCATTTAGGATGTGCCATAAATGACAAAGTCCAATGTCTGTGTTTGTTTTCTGTTATGCGGGCTCATAACAGTTTGTGTTGTGTAATTTTTATTTTCAAATGTACAACATATATGAAGAAATGAAGTAATTGTTTTTAACATGCACTGTATTGATTGATTTAGGTTTTTTATTGTAAACCCTTTTTTAATAAATGTGATATAATTCTGGAACTTTAGTCATATATGTGTGATAATTTATAACAGGATTGTACCATTGTGTAGTTTCATTGGGATTGTCGTGTTGATCTTTATCAATACCTCACACACGTATTGAACATGCCACGGGGTTAATTACCCCCCCCCAGACATCCTGTTAACACCAGGACGCTCATCATATGTTGTTTCACTATCAGCTCGTAGAATCTGCCTGTCCGGCAGCATAGTTTAAAGTTCAAAGAAATAGGCAAGCAACTGCACAGTGATGTTTTCATTGTCTCGAAGTAGTGGTAAAACTGCACGATGTGGTGCTGGTGGTGGAGGAGTCATTGCAGCTCAATTTCTTTGTCAATCTACAAGAAAAATGAAGGGCCCATCAAGAGAGCTCGTTTAAGGAGGGCCTGGCACCACAGCGAGGTTATGGCTTCATTTACCCCCACATCCCAAAATGAGTATGAAACCAGTGTATTCGGGGTTGGTGTGAAGGGGGGGGAGGCTTAGCTTCCTTAAGTGCCTGTGGCACATTGGCTACGCCGTTTTCCACCACTAAGCAGCTTCAGTAAAGAAAGATATATCGGGCGGTGTCCGCCACTTGAACTCAGAGCACCTGTGGATTTAACCCTGAGGACGGCAGCGACGCATCTTAAATAAAAGTTCACGTGAACATCTGGGCGTCTGAGATACAACAGCGCCTGGTTCACAGCTACAACCCAGAGCCAGTGAACCACCGACGTGCCTTGTCATCACTGCTGTGAGAGAAACATGAAGAAATCAGGAAACTAAGAGCCCTGTTTAAGTTCCTTGATTTTCACTCAGCTTTATTTTCTTAGCCGCACAGCAGGAATTAAGTTACTTCTATGGGGCTAAGAGTAACCCTGTGATGGCAAAAGGATTGTGATACCACCTTCACTACCCATAGCACTGGGGTGGATTAACAACCATAGATGTGAACATACAGGCTCAAGTCTCGGGTTTGGCTCACCATCCTATGATTCTGGCCAAATCCTTTAATTTCCCAGTGTCTGTAAAAATGAAAATGACCTTGTGTAATCAAACTGTTGTTCATGTAAAGCACTTCAGTACCTTTGGTGCAAAGTCACACTATAAAAAAATGGCAAAAAGTGTGCATTGTCTATTAAAATAAATGTGAAAAAATACTAGCTGCAGCGTCTTCTTTTGCTTGCCACAAAAATAAATGCGGATAAATCCAGATAAAATGCTAAAAAAATAAATATGGATAAATACAGACGGAAATGTGAAAAAAAAAAATACCATAAAACCGGGAGCCCTAGTTATACATTAGAAGAAAAGAAATGTGTTTCTAGTTCAGTTCTAGTGAGAACATAAGGTTTTCTAAGTTTGAAAAATGTAGACTAGAAAGTCTACTCATTTTAACATCTTCATGATGAATAAGTGTGCTCCCCAGTCTCCCCTTTTTTTAACTGAGCAGTCAGTATGGAAGCGGTTCATCCATTAAGTGTCCACTGTGTGGAGTCAGTCAGGTTTCAGTAAAGAAAACATAGCTGTAATAGAAAAGTCTCAATTATTGACTCTATATTGGAGAGGTGGGCTTTAGCTGAAATTACATACCATAGAGTTAAAACATTGAGGGTATATTGTGTGTTGTAGGAGAAATGTCAGCAGAGGCGAGGCAACTTACAAATCACATTTCACTTCAGACATAGGTGGCAAGTTAATTAAGACGTTGTTTGTGGGAAACTATTTTTTACACCAAATACATCTAAAGGCAGGACCGCTGCAGGTGATAATGTCCTTACCTCTAGGTCCCCATGACCGGTCCTGGGGGAAAACCGGCAGCATGCTGTGCAGAGAGCAGCTTCTGATTGAGAGTGTGGCCGATGGGTACTTCATTTCTCTTTCTTGGACAGCTATGGTCCCTTGAACTGCTCAGAGACTAGCATGTTTGCCTTATTACAAGTGGACTTGTAATAAAGCAGAAAGGCTAGCCATCACGTTTGTAACAGAGTACCCATCCACCAAACTCTAAATCAGGACAGCCCATAGTGAAACTAACATTACAGAATAACATGACAAGGAGAGGAAAGAGGAGGTGACAGGAGCTATGAGGAGTGGGAAGGAAGACCAGATCATCCTCACCCACCCTACTGGGGTCATGTGAAAAGGAGAACAGACAAGTGATAAAGTCGTCTGACTTGCTTGTCTTGAAGGGGAAGATCCGGGTATAAAAAGTAAAGTCCTAAAGAAACTTTCGAAAGTAGAATACATTTACAACAAATATAACACACAATCTAGAAAGTAACTGAAAATATGGAGGAGAGGAATGGGAAAAGGAGGTAATGAATAACATTCTCTGGACCCATTTATCAAGAAGAGACTGGGAGCTTATAAACAGGGAACACATGTTCACAATGAGCCTGGCCACGACTAAGAAAGCAAAGGAGAACATTGCAATGTTTAAAAATGTATACAGAAATTGGTAGAGTATGTGCCAAGTGCATATTTGTGGCAGCAGTGGTCTAATGATATCTTGTAAGGCATGGCCAAGTGAGTCCTCTTCCAGGGCTGATCTTCAGGGTCTTCCTCTGCACCTCCTCCATTACAGTATGTGCACTGCCCGCTGCTAGTGGAGACAGGGGGGATCCCAGCCCTCCAATGGACTGGCAGGGCTGAAGGGTGCTGCTCATAGGGCAGCTGCAACAGTGACCTTAAACTTGCATGGTTGCAAGTATCTCTTTCGGCTGCAGATGCTCAGGCTCTTTCTGTTGTCTTTTATCTGCTTGCCTATCATTTCTTCACCCACACCTTGTTTCAAACCATTTTAGGCTGCAGTTTCCTCTTACCCCCTGGTGGATAAGTGTGCTGGTGGCACGGCCCATTGGCTGGCTGCAAGAACAGGTGAATGCTAATGGTTGCACCTTCAGAACTAGTTAACTGATGATACTTGGCGAAGCAAGGGAGTAGCTAGAAAATGTAAATAACCCCTGATGTTCTGACGGTACAAATCAAGTGAGCCAACCCTCCCTAAAAGAGCTCCCTTATCTCTTCCACCCAAGCATCTATCCAATCATCCTTTGACCCTTCCATCCACTGTCATCACCTTTGCATTCTGTCATCCATTCATTCTGCATTAACTTTGCATTCTGTCACCTATTAATTATTTTATCTATAATTCAATCTTTCATCATTCCCTCCATCTTTAAGCCATTCATTCATTCATCCATCCATCCATATATCCATACATACATTATCTATGCATGCATCCATCTGTAACTCTTTCAACCAATCATTTGATGTATTCATCCATAAATAAAACTTTTCATCCATCAATTGATCCTTTTCTCTATCCATCCATCCTTCCTCTCAGACTTCCATTTGCTCTGCCATCCATCTCTCCTCTCCGATTTCCATTTTCTCTGCCTTCTTTTCACCAACCATATCAATCCATCTTCTCAGATTTCAATTTGCTCTGCCACCATTTCATCCTCCCATCTTCTATTCATCCATCCTCTCAGATTTCCATTTACTCAGCCATCCTTTCACCCACCCATTCATCCATCCATCCTTCCAGATTTCCATTTATTCTGCCATCATTTCAACCTCCCATCCACCTATCCTCTCACCCACCCACCCATCCTTTCATTTTATTTTTTAAATACGTAGTTTATTGTTTTTTTCTTTTTTTTTGTACAACCACATATAAATCCGTACAAAATTCTTCAATATACACCGTGAGGATTAATCACAAGCCCCCCGTCAAGCATACAGTACCTTATATAAGGTCATGGAAATCCTTCCAGAGCTATGCATCAAACAAATCAAAAACCTTCGTAACAAAACCCCTACCCTTAAACACTATGAAAATTATCAATTCCCTCCCCCTCCCTCAATCCTCACCAACAACGCAGGTGGCCGTCACTGTCCTCTTGTATCTTACAGTTCAAGGAATATCTAGATGTTGAGTTATGTGATGTACCCAGCTTGTTCCGGGGCTATCCCCTCATCCCCGGCCCGGTCTCCGCCTTCAGCGCCTGGCTCATAATCTCGTAGTGCCTGTACTAACGCCTCCCACGCAGCAGCCGCTTCTCGCGCCTTATCGTCGTTGCGTCTGCGCGCCCATTGATACCGTAGCGCACCCTCACTGGTGGCCCATTTGAGAAATTCCCCCTTCCATCGTTTACTAGTGGGACTCACTGTTGCTTTCCAACGTTTCGTGATTTCTCGTTTTGCTAATCTAAGGCCCATATCTACGAATTTGCTCGTGATCCTAGTTTTGGGCGTGACCCACCCATCCTTTCATCCAGTCATCCACCCATTCTTCCACCCAACCATCTGTTCACCACCCATCCATGCATCCTTTCACCCACTATCCTTTCATCCACCCCTCCTTTCACCCACTCACCCATTCATTTGCCCACCCATTCATCCATCCTCTCACCTACTCATCCCCTCACACACTCATCCATTCTCTCACCCACCCAGACATCTGCTCAAATCTCCATTTACTCTTCCATCCTTTCACCCACCCATCCACCATCCTCTTGACCACTCATCCACCCTTTCAACCACACATCCATCCTTCAAACCATTTATTCTTTCATCCCCCATCCTTTCACCTAATTATCAATCCATCCTCTCACTCACTCATCCATGCATCCTTTCACCCGCATCGTTTCACTCAACCATCCATCCTTTCACCCTCTCATCCATTTATTCCTTCACTCAGCCATCCATGCATTCTTTCATCCAGCCTTTCGCCTACTCATCTATCCATCCTTTTATGTACTCATCCTTTCACCCACTCATCAGGCATCCCTTCACCCAGCTATCTTTCCAGCCAGTCATATAGTCATCCACTAATCTATCCATCCTCTCACCCACCCATTCTTTCACTCACTCGTCCATTCATCCTTCTTCCCCTTTTCTATCAACTCATCTTAATAGTGTTAATATCAAGCTAGTTGCAGACATAGGAGACTCAAAAAGGTTCCCCAGAAAGAGCCCCACTGCCACTGTAGCTTCTTAAACCGGGGTTTCAGAACACCCCTAAGGTAAAGTATGGAGTCCTTGAGGGGACATGGTACTAGCATTCTAATTCTGGAGACATAGGATAGTAAGAAACTGAGCACCATGCCTGGGAAGCTGGTGAAAGGAGTAGGAAGTGGTGGGGACAGGAATAAGCTAGGACCTAGGGACTCACTTCCCTATAACTGAGGGCCAAGAGAAAGAAGGCAGAACCTGCCCTGCATATGTCACTCATTTGTGCCGCCATCCTGAATAAAGAATGTACATAAGGTGCACCTGTGATATCATGGGACTTAGGCCTGCATGCTTAGTGAAGAAATTACACAGACGCCATTATTGTGTGGGTAGAACTGGCCCTGGACAAGTGTGCCAGGCCCCTTTTATTAACAGGCTCACCTGACTAGGGATGCTTTAGTTTGATGGGTGTGGGTTGGGTGTAACCACAGCCTCTAGGAAGGGACTGCCACATGACATGTCCAGCAGCACACTACGTTCCTCCTAAAATCCCAAAGAAAGGACAATGAGTCCAACCTGTGAAACCAAAAACAAAACAAACTGGATACCACATAGTCCTTCAGTCACTAGAGTTAATCAGCAGGATAGCAGTGAATACATGAACTGATGTTGCTGGCTGCCCCAGGCTATCTCCCCTTGCATTCATAGTTTAATCTGAGTGATCAGGACAGGAACACTGGTTAAGAGAAGTCTGGGCCTTTATGGCAGCATGCTGGAGGGAATCATGCCCATAGTCTGGAGTTGGCCCATTCTGCTGTCGTTTAGGATGATTTGTGGTTGGCATCAACAATTCAAAATGGGGTGCGTCAGGAGCATTGTCAGAGTCCATCACAAAGCTTGTTTTGGTGGTGTTTTTTGACTCCTTGAAGACAGTCTTGGTGTGCTGCGACCTGTTCAACTCTTCGTTCGGAGGCTGCACTACCTTCTGGTATCTGTTGAGAGAGCATGGTCAAGTCCATCGCTCGCATTTGTGGAGGCGCCTTGGATGGGTTGCCACGGGCCTGCATGTGGTCTGCACTGGGGCTGCATGTGTGCCACATCTGGAGCGCTGCAAGACCGCCCAGGAGCCACTGCATTACAACTCGTGCAACCGCTGGAGTAGATGGGTCATGGTCAAGGCGTGCTCTCACCACTGGGATCAGGATGCAGACAGGGTGAGCAGATAGTCGCTGGTTGACTGATTCCTCAGAGTGTCACTGGCGCTTCTTACATTGTGGTCTTCAACTCCACTCTGGGTGTTTGATTCTCCAGGGTTGGTAATGATAACACACTATACAAGAACTGGCATGATAGAGACAGTTGTGCTGTGAACCTGTATGATAGCTAGAGATGACTTGCCTTGATGGTCACAGGCCTTCTTTCTTGGGTCATCGACAACTTGGAGTGAAAGTGGGCATGTGTTTGAATCCAGCCTTTGTCGAGGCATCTGCATCCTTTAGCCTAGATGCTCTGAGTTGCTGACCCATCGGTTACTGTGTTTAGGTGGCTGAGCAGGGAGGCGTAGGGCAGAGACTTGGTTCGACAATGGTTGCAGCTTACTCTCAGTTCTCCCGCTCTGCTGTCACCAGATCGTCCTCGTTTCACTTCAGTAGCTTGTTTGTGTGGATGCACTTTGTCAGCGGCCTGAGTCTTCTCAAGTATGCCTTTCAGCTCTGGCCACACTTCATCTTCCCTCCTTCCTTGGTTGGTTGTTAGATTCTCAGAGCAAACCAGGAAGTCACTCTTCCATCTTCATTGCCCTTGCCTGTGCAGGACCCTTAGTGCCAATATTGGGAACACTCCCCAGTTCTTGTACAGCAAAATACATAAATAAACCACATGACACCTTGTTAGTGGAGAAAATTGCTGCAGGTTTATTTGCATCACAAATATGCCAACATGGTGGGTTATCTTATGGGTGATCCAAGGGCAGGCAAGCCCCCCTACACCGCCTGCCCGCCTGATGAGCCAAATTACACCGTGGCCGTCGCCAATCGGTGGTTACCAATTTTGGGAGGGGGCCACCCCACCCATCGGTGGACCGTCAGTCCACGCCCTTACTCACGCCCCCCAAAGGGAGGGGGGGGGAGCGTTCCAGGCAGCCCCCGGTTGCTCAGGCCCACAACCGCCCATAGGACTAACAGGGCGCCGTCACTCTTCCAGGGGACAATGCCAGGACATCCCTAGGTATACTTTGCACCCTTGTTGTGCTCCTGCATAAAGTACCCTTCTGTACCTTACAGCCTCTGGATCGCCCTGTAACTCCTCTACAGCTCTGGGTGTGGCCACCGTCACAACTCGGGTCCCCCACCAAGGCAGGCATTCATACTTACTTTCTGCTGCTTTCAAGGCCTCCCCCAGGTCCAGCAAGAATAAGTCCATGTCCACCTGTGAAAGGTGCACCCCATCCACATCCAAGCATCCAGTAGCCTTGGCGTGTAGCAAACCATGTCTGATAAAGCCAAATCCCCTTTGCTCTGTGAATTTACGAATGGCGCTGTTCACTCTCCTATGCGTCCCCAGATCGGGCTCCTTGCCACACTAGGCGTGGAGTTATTTCAGACTGTTAAATGGTAGCGGCAGTCGTAGTCGATAACCTTTCAAGTATTGCCCGGCGGTAATCGCCTCTTAAACCATTCGATGCTAAACCAATAAAGAGGCAGGCGCCGGAGACTGGAAGGCAGGAAACAAAGTTTTATTCCGTCGGAGTGGAACACATCCGATCAGACAGCGAAGTATCGTCACGAGGTGCTCTAACTGCATCTCTGAGACCTGGCCTCTTATACACACGTTTATGACTTTATTGCAGGGTTATCATACATGGCACATTCTTGAGATCACTTTGATGCATGAAAGAACATCCTCAGAATCCCCGGCTCAGATCCGATCCCACGCATAGCTACAGTAGAAGTTCTCACCCCACCCGCAGTAGGAGATGGCTATCACACAGCAGGATATTCCGCCAGTTCCCGGGGGTGTGTGCAACCGGTCGGGTCTCAGGGGGTGGGGGCCTTGATCTGCTGTAATCCCTTTGATGTGGGGTGTTTCCCTTACAGTAGGGGCAATAAACTGCATCCGCAGGGCTAGGTGATGGCCTGGGATCGGTTCGGACAATCGGGCGCGGAGGAAGGGGGTTATCAGAAAGGATGTATGACCATGTATGGGATGAAAGGAGGTGTTGGTCAGGCACGGGGTGCGATTCCATGGCAGGGTCGCGCAGAAGGAGAGGTTTTACGGCCCATGTATGAGAGAGCGGGGGTGGCCAGCGTGCGGGGGATGTTCGCAGCGCCTGAGGGGCGCGCTGGTGATCGGCAATGAGCGGGGAGAGAGAGTGGGGTGCCTAAAATGGCGGCCGTGCGTTCGCTGTGCGTGGCTCTGGGGAGAGGCAAGATGGCGCAGATAATGTTCAGTTACAAGCTAAATTTCCACAGTCCTCCCTTTTAACATATCTCGCCAGCTTGTTTAGTTCGGATCTATCCCCATAATACTACGAACTTCCACCTCATACAGAGCTTTCATTCGTTCCGCTTCAAAGTTCAAAGTCTTAGGGCAGATGCAGTTCATAAAAAGCGAACATAAAGGTGGCAGACACTGAATCCCCAAGCAACATCCACATAGTATCACAATCGATATTAGGATAAATGAAAACAGCCTCCATCCCCAACTTTTAATAGTGTCCCAAAACCAACTCCCAAGTGACCATCCTTCTTGCTCCTGATGAACCTCTGCGGAAAGTCTGTGGAGGTGTTCAATTGCTTTGTAGACTGAGGGTGAGTTATCCGGTACGTAGGTACAACAGCTGGACCCAATGATGCGGCATGCTCCTCCACGATCAGCCAGAACCACATCTAGAACGAGGCGGTTCTGAAGAGCCACCAGGCGGACGGCCTGGAGCTCGGCGGTGTAGTTGGCGAGGATGCCAGCCGTAATGTTTATCGCCGTCTCGACTGCCTGAGTTAAGTGGCGGATGGCACGGCTGTTTGCCATTGGACCCCAGAGTGGAACAAGTCCCTTTACTGCATCCAGGAACTGTGCTCCGGTGTAGTCGGCTTGTACAAGGTCTTTGGCACGTTTCTGTCGGTGATGGTTTGCTGGAGCCACATATGTCGGAGGAAGGACAAAAGCGATGTAGTAGGTGCCTCCCCAACCTTTCGGAAGCCAGGTGTAGGCCTTAGTACCACAGACGAAGTACATATTCGGGGAGGCAACAAAGGAGGGTGGATCAACTGAGTCCAATGTTCGGGTGATGAGGCAGGAGCTGTGGCCCACCAGCTGCGCCCCCAGGCCTTCGAGGCACACAAATCCAGTGATGTTGATGACGGATAGGGCCACTGTTAGGGTGGCGGCCGTTCGTTTCCGGAGGTAAGAGAAGGTGGGTCTGGCTGGGTTGTTGAACACTTGCATTTCAACTCGTTCTTTGGCAGGGATGTCCATGTGAAAGGAAGTGTTTGATCTCAGAGGACAGAAGGGGGCAGAAGTTCTTCCAGTTTTGTTCAGCCAGAACCCATGGTAGAAGTGTGACATAGTTCTGCCGGAAGTGGCATTGTCCTTGTAGCTTTCTTGCAGGAGGATTAGCCAGGCGAGGCAGGAACCATGGACAGAAAAAGGTGAAGGGATGAAAGGGATAGAGTGTCCAGTGGCATGTGGTAGCAATCCACAGATCCAGCAATTAGTGGCATTGGCGGCGAGATTGTGTTGGTGCAGCAACTGCACAAAAGAGTTATTCCAGAACTCCTTACGCCTTTCTCGGAGTTGGGGTGAAAATGAGATCAGATGGTGTTCTTTCATGGTGATAGGTTGAACGGTGGTCAGCAATGTCTTATGAGCGGGTGTGCACTCCTCCATGATCCAGAAGGTGACCGTGAGGAGAAGGCAAAAGAGAAGGGTAATGAAAAGTGCAATAGTCTTTGAGCTGTGCATTCTGTCAGTCTTTGGGTTTTTGTAGTGGATCTTCGGACGTCCGGTTGCTTCCATCATCTTCATGTCGGATGCTTCCATCACCTTCAAGGGACTCGGTAGCGGGCAGAACCACAGACTTTGTTTAGTTTCTCTCCTGGTGGCCTTTGAGGTGACTAGGCAACCGCTCTGAGATTTCAACTTAGTTTGTGGTCTGCTTAGCCGAAGTTCCCTCCTTTCGTCGTAGGTTATACCCTTCCTTGGATGGCACAGTGGGATCGGGATATTTCATTACTTCAAGTGTCTCTGTATCCGGGCAGCGGCTCAGGGATGGTCGGTCTTTGTCCAGAAGTTCTTCTTGGGCGGTGATGTTGTCCGTGGTCGTCAGGGTCGATGATACCTTCTTGCAGTGGTGTGCATGCAGCCAATTGCGCTTCCCCTCCACTCGAAGAGCTGTTCGGGTGGTGATCAGGACTTGCAGGGGGCCCGTCCACCGGGGCTCCAGACTCTTGGTGCGCTGGAAGTTACGCACTAAGACAAAGTCACCGGGTTGGATGTCGTGTCCGGGGCCCCTGGAAACATCGGGAATGTCTTGCAGCACCTGCTGATGGATAACAGACAACGTTTTAGTTAGGTTATACAAATAGTCAGACATGAGGACGTCCGGGACGTCGTGGATGGATGTTGGCTTCGGTGCAGTCCAAAGGTTCATGGGCCGCCCGAAGACGACCTCGTAGGGGGTTAAGTGGTGTTTGGTGGGGGTGGAACGCATTGATAGTAATGCTAGCGGGAGAGCGTCTGGCCATTTCAGTCCTGTGGTGGCAACTATTTTTGCTATCTTAAGCTTCAATGTGGCATTATGTCGCTCAACCAAGCCTGCAGATTGGGGATGGAAGACCGCATGGAACTTCTGTTTTACACCCAGCCCCTTTAAGATGAGTTGGATAACCTCGGCTACAAAGTGGGGGCCGTTGTCGCTCCACAAAATTCGACAAAGGCCGTATCGGGGGAAGAATTCTTTCAGTAGTACTTTTGCGGTAGTCATAGCGGAGTTGTCGTGGGTTGGGTAGGCTTCCACCTACTTGCTGAAGGCACACACAACGACAAGTACGTACTTCAAACCTTGGCACCTTTCTAACTGGACGTAGTCCATTTGTAGGACTTCAAAGGGGTGATTGGGAACCCCAAACCCTCCCCGGGGTACAGCAGTTCCTTTCCCAGGGTTGTGTTGGAGGCATACCAGGCATTGTTGGACCAGACGTTTGGCTGAGTCTGGGATTTTGTCGTTGTGCCAGACTTTGGAGATGAGTTCGATCATGGGGGCAGACCCTATGTGTGCGGGGGAGTGTGCCATGGTCAGCATGGGGATCAAGTATGAGTCGGGTAGCAACCATCTGTTCGAGTCTTTAGTTCGCCAGCAACCGTCATCGTCCTTCAATCCCACCCGTGCCCATTCAGTTAATTCGTGTGGTGTGCTGGCTAGTTGGATGTCCCTAATCGTTTCCCTAGCATCCTTCCATTTCTCAGTTTGTGACCTGGTCACGTACATACGGGTCGTGGACCTATTCTCGGCTGTGGTTCGGGCAGTAATGTCAGCTAGTGCATTTCCCTGTCCTATAATGTCTGTCACCTTCTTGTGTGCCTGGCATTTGATCACAGCCAGCCGTGTGGGGAGGAGGACTGCTTCGGTCAGGGCAGAGACTAGATCTCCATGCAGGATGGGTGTGCCATGGGAAGTCAAGAATCCCCTCTCTTTCCATAAGAGCCCAAAGTGGTGAACTACCCCGAAGGCGTACTGACTGTCTGTGTAAATGTTTGCGGTTGTCCCTGCTGCCAGGATGCATGCTCGTGTGAGAGCAATTAGTTCCGCCGCCTGTGCGGATCGCTGTGTGATGCGGGCTGTCTCAACAACTGTTCGGGCTGTGGTGACTGCATAGGCAGCTGAGGTGGTGCCATCGGGGAGCTTGATGCATGAGCCATCCACCCACAGTTCTCCGTCAGGGTCCGGGAAGGCAGTATCTCGGAGGTCAACCCTACTCTTGGTCTGTTCGTCGGTGAGGGTCACGCAGTCATGTATAGGGGACGCATTGGGGTCAGTGTCATGGAGAGGTAGTAGAGTAGCTGGATTCAGAGTGCTGCATCGTTTCAATGTGATGTGGGGTGCAAGCAGAGTCAGTTCGTAACCAGTCAGTCGAGCGCTAGTCAGGTGTTGAGTCTTGGTCTGGTTCAGGAGGGTGTCAACCGCATGGGGTACCAATACAGTGAGGGGGTTCGAGAGCACGATCCCCTCACTTTGCCGGATAGAGACAGCAGCGGCGGCTACTGCTCGAAGGCAGGCGGGCAAAGCTCTGGCTACAGGGTCAAGAGTGGCAGAGAAGTAGGCACAAGGGCGTTGTTTAGGACCTATGGACTGGGTTAGGACAGACAACGCACATCCCTCCCTTTCGTGGGTGTAGAGGGAGAAAGGTTTAGTGTAGTCTGGGGTTCCTAGGACTGGGGCCGAGCAGAGGGCGTCTCGTAATTCTTTGAAGGAGGATTGGCATTCGGGTGTCCAGGGGAGGGGGAAGGGGACATCTTTAGCCAGCAGGGAAAGCAGAGGTTTTACAATAAGACTGAAGTTTGGCAACCATTGTCGACAAAAGGAGGTGAGGCCTACTAGAGACTGCACTTGCTTCTGAGTTTTGGGAACAGGGGTTTCTAGGATGGTCTGAATTCGGTCAGGGGTAAGTTTCCTCCCATCCTTGGATAGGAGGTGGCCTAGGTATGTCACTTGGGGTTGGCAGAACTGCAACTTCTTCCTGGAGACCTTGTGACCGTTCTCCGCGAGGAAGTGGAGGAGGTGAAGGGTGGCCGTGACAGCAAGTGGGGTGGTGTCGGCCGCCAAAAGGATGTCGTCGACGTACTGTATTAACACCACTCCATCGGGCAATTGGACTGCATCTAGTTGTCTCTTGAGGGCTTGGCTATAAATGCTGGGACTCTCAGTGTAGCCTTGGGGTGCCCTACAGAATCTGTACGACCGTGCTTTCAAAGTGAAGCCGAACAGGTAGCGGCTGTCTGGGTGGATGGGGATGGAGAAGAATGCGTTCTTGAGATCAATAACAGTAAAGGTGGTGGCAGTGGACGGAATTAGGGTGAGGATGGTGGTGATGTCTGAGACCACGGGGTACTGAGGTATGACTACTTTGTTGACTTCTCGTAAGTCAACAATGAAGCGGTACGCTTTCTCATCTCCCTCGCCTTGCTTCTTTACAATGGGTAGGATAGGGCTGTTGCAAACATTACTGACTACTTCTTCTACTACTCCTGCATTGACTAGGGACTGGATGATTTCCACCAATGCCTTCTCACCTTCGGGCGATATTCGATACTGTGGAAGCTTTGGTAGCACTGCGTTCGGTCGGACGGTTATGTGTACTGGGTCGATCACCATGCGCCCTACATCTGAGTCGGTTTTAGCCCATAGATGTGAGGGTAACGTGTCGAGTAGGGACAGGTCAGCATCAGTAATAGAGAGCATACGTCGTGTGTGACAAGGTCTGAACAGATCTGGGTTATCGTGCAGGATGACTCGAACTCCGTCTGGGGAGCATCTGATGGTAGCTCGGAAATGTTTTAGCAAATCAAGTCCCATAATAGCATCGGGGGTGTTGGAGGAGAGCAGAAAGGTCGTGTCAGTGGCGTTATCTTCTAAGTCAAAGGAGATTGGTGCTGATAAGGGGTTAGTGGAGGGCGTTCCATCGAAGCCTATTGAGGTTACGTGTGAGCCAGACAAGGGTGCCCTAGGAATCAGTCGTTTAGATAACGCACTACGTGTCGCCCCAGTATCTACCAGGAATGGAGACTTTGTGCCCAAGACCTTAGCAGTGACGTAAGGACCTTGCTGGTCAACACGGAGTTCGACTGGATCCCTCCCTTGCCCCTGGCGGTCCTATGCGAAGTCATGGGTGCTTTCATAGTCGGACTGCTGGCACTGGTTTTGTCGGGGGCGATCAAAGGTGTTTGGTCTGCCTGGCCTGTCGTTGATGGCGTCGTTCGTGTACCCTCGTCCCTGTCCTCTATTTCTGGGGTCATATGCTGTGTCTCTGGGGTCCCTATTTTTGTTCAATTCCAGAAGGACCGGGCACTGGGATTTCCAGTGTCCGAACCCTCTACAGAACGCGCATTGGTTCCCATCTAAGTCTCTCCGTCCGTTGTAGGGTGCAGGTGTATGGTCTCTAGGGGGTAGCTTTCTAGGGGCGGTTGGTTGGTAATTCCCTTTTGGGGGTTCCCTTCCTATGGTCACCCCTTGCAACTGTGCTATCATTACCCTTTCCTTCAGTTCCTTTTTCTTCCTCTCTGACGCCCTATCGTTCTCATTCTTTTGGTTTTCGTAGTATTGGGCCATCTGGAGGATTGCTGCGGGTTTGGAGGCTGCCCAACTACTCTCGCTGGTCTGTAGCTTCTGGGAGACTTCTTGTGACAGACCCTTCACATAATTCTGGACAAAGAGGTGATGTCCGGTTGCGGTGGTCATGTCCTGGCCACTATAATCGGAAAACACAGTCTCGAATCGAGAGAAGTATTCAGACACATCCTCCTGGGGTTTCTGGCGACAAGCCGTCACTATCGACCAGTCTACCTTTCTTTCTGGGATTAGAGTCTTCAACTTCTGTACAATCTTGTCTGGGAGCTCCAATATGGCTTTCGGGGGTTTCTGTCCCGGTTCTCGCTGTTTATCTATGGTATCGAGTTGTACCCAGGTATATCCGAACGGCTCAGCGTGGTCAACTTTCCGGATTTGCTTCCACACATCAGCCGGCAGACATAACCCGAAGAACAAGTCGATATCTGCTAAAGTCATTATTGTTGAACCTAAGGCTGTACCTAGTTTGGTGTAGAAGGCAGTCGGGTTCTTTCTTAAGTCGGGTAGAGTTTTTCTGAAGGTCAAAATGTCTTGTCGGTCCCATGGCTGGTAGACCCAATTATATACAACCCTTCCCTTCGCATCTTGGTGGTTGATGTCGTCATGTGTTCCCTGACCTCGTGGGGGGACCCAGTAGGGGGCGGCCTCTTTGATGGGCATCATGGTATCAGTCCTTCCTGCCTGGGGCTTAGTCGCTATGGGAGTTTCTGCTTTGGTTGTCTGTCTGTGCTCTTTAAGGTGTCGATAGACCTCGAGTGCACGAGTGAAGAGGTTCGTCACATCGCCCTCTCCTTCTTCCCCAATGTCTACCTTCCTATATAGAGCTGCTAAGCCTTCGGGACCTTTATCGTGGTACCTATCCTCATATGTATTCAGGGCGTGATAACAAAGTTGTACGACAAAGTGTCGTCTGCGGTTGTCGGCATACGAGTTATACACGTCTGTTATATACTCCTCACTTTCCTTTCGCTCCACCAGTGTCCCTACTATCTTGTCGATTCCTGCTCGTTCATCCTTTGTTAGTCGATTCATTCTGGTGGAATCTTTCTTTATCATCTCAGGGTCATCCAACGTTATTGCCGACGTTGTGTTCAGTACAAGAGGCTCGGCCGGCGCGGAGGCCGTGAGGACCGAGGCCCCTGTACTGCTTTCGCTTGTGTTTGGGGGTTGTGGGTGTTGCACTACCGATTGGGAGGGTGCGTATGGAGGGGGCATGTAAATGATCGGGGGACCTAATAGTAATTCGTCATTCGTTCGTTGCATAGAGGACAACTCAGGGTAGAGCATAGAGGGGGTCCTAACAGGGTACTGGCCTGATGTTTCGGGCTCCTGTCTTAGTTTAGTTTCCCTTCTCTCCTTTATTTCTTCTTCTAACTTTCTAGCGGCAAGGTGAGCTGCCTTTCGTAATTCCTTTTCTGCTTTTACTTCTTCCCTCTTTTTCCGTTGTGTTGCTTCTTTGCGCCACATGCCGATACTGTCAAGCATAGTAGGCGTCGTCTTATTGCTACGCAGAGCTATTTCTAGCATTTCTATCTTATGGTCGTCGAAGGATCCCATCAGTGGCCACTGACTCTCGGGGTCCTTCTTTGTATATTTATGCCATAGCTTGCTATAAGCTACGGCGACTAGTCAATATTTAGTGAACATGTCCTTATTAGGGGTGCCCTCCAGTGGAGCCGGATGGTTCACCTCTAATAAGCGGTCCGGGCAGAACCAACTACCAATCAGTGGGGAGAAGATAGGCATGACGGGTTACAACGGGGACAAAAGTCAGCACTACCTATCTTTTCACTGCTTGCAAAGACTAGACAGAATATCTCTATTCCTCGTTATTTGTAAGCAGAGAATACCTCCAAAGAACCAATATCGAACAACTAGTGTTCGGACAATCAATCAATCAATGGGGAGATAAAGATAGGCACGACGGGTTACAATGGGGACAAAAGTCTGCGTTACCTACCCTTCACTATTTGCAAAGACTAGACAGAATATTTCTATTCTACGTTATTTGCAAACAGAGAATATCTCAAAGAGCACTATCCTTCAAAACAATCAATGTTCGGACAATCAATCAGTGGGGAGATAAAGATAGGCACGACGGGTTACAACGGGGACAAAAGTCTGCGTTACCTACCCTTCACTATCTGCAAAGGGAGAGAGAGAGAGTATTTCTACTCCTCCCCGTTTGTAGACAGCGAATATCTCAAAGAGAACAATCAATAAGCAATACTAGTATTTTTCAATCAATCAATCAATCGTTTCGCAATTTGTCGTGTTTCACGACCTTACCCGGACCGCGTGGACAGTTTCTCGTCTTCCGCCTCCAGCGCCCGATCGTCCTCTACTCTCCGTTATTGCCGCGGCACTCCTGATGGTTCCCAGTCAGGACCGTAGATCACTCGAGAGAGGTCTGCTCGGAACCAGTGAAGTTCGGATGATCGGCTGCCAGACGAGGGTCTATCGGGCAGGAGCTCTCCCGATCGTTGCAGTCGTTCACTCTGTCGTCGGGACCTCTCCCACTGGATCCACGTGTCGCTGATGGGCCCCACGCTTGGGACGCCAATTGTTAAATGGTAGCGGCAGTCGTAGTCGATAACCTTTCAAGTATTGCCCGGCGGTAATCGCCTCTTATACCATTCGATGCTAAACCACTAAAGAGGCAGGCGCCGGAGACTGGAAGGTAGGAAACAAAGTTTTATTCCGTCGGAGTGGAACACATCAGATCAGACAGCGAAGTATCGTCACGAGGTGCTCTAACTGCATCTCTGAGACCTGGCCTCTTATACACACGTTTATGACTTTATTGCAGGGTTATCATACATGGCACATTCTTGAGATCACTTTGATGCATGAAAGAACATCCTCAGAATCCCCGGCTCAGATCCGATCCCACGCATAGCTACAGTAGAAGTTCTCACCCCACCCGCAGTAGGAGATGGCTATCACACAGCAGGATATTCCGCCAGTTCCCGGGGGTGTGTGCAACCGGTCGGGTCTCAGGGGGTGGGGGCCTTGATCTGCTGTAATCCCTTTGATGTGGGGTGTTTCCCTTACAGTAGGGGCAATAAACTACATCCGCAGGGCTAGGTGATGGCCTGGGATCGGTTCGGACAATCGGGCGCGGAGGAAGGGGGTTATCAGAAAGGATGTATGACCATGTATGGGATGAAAGGAGGTGTTGGTCAGGCACGGGGTGCGATTCCATGGCAGGGTCGCGCAGAAGGAGAGGTTTTACGGCCCATGTATGAGAGAGCGGGGGTGGCCAGCGCGCGGGGGATGTTCGCAGCGCCTGAGGGGCGCGCTGGTGATCGGCAATGAGCGGGGAGAGAGAGTGGGGTGCCTAAAATGGCGGCCGTGCGTTCTCTGTGCGTGGTGCTGGGGAGAGGCAAGATGGCGCAGATAATGTTCAGTTACAAGCTAAATTTCCACAAGACCACCACAGTTCACATGCTCCCAGCTGGTTGCTCAATTGACACATAGTGTCTTCCATATCTTGAAGCAGTACCCTCCTCCCCAGTACAGTCAGGCCATTCCCTCCCAAGTGTATGACCAGAATATGAGGTTGAGCGATTTCCCCCCCCCCCCCCAAGTCTCTGCTGCCGCTTCCTCAGCAAATCGTTCCAGCGCATACCCGGGTAACCTAGCCACATTATCTCGGTGGCGGAGAAGCCATGACGCCACTTCCTGTTCTCAGCCCACTGTGCCACTCTAGCGACGCTCGAATGGCCAATCACCCAGACCTTGGTTCTTGACAAATAAGGAAATGTTGTGTTTGCAAAACCATATTTTATTGCCATTGGATACACACTACTTGTCTACATTGCACAACAAACACACATCACTGCAAAATTCCCTGGCATAAGGGGCAAAAACTGTACACCCTTGTTCATATTGCTGCCTTTCTAAACACTGGGCCACTGGAGTCCTCTAGCCACTCCCCTCCGCTCAAGATCTTATATATCTCTTGTAGCATTGAGACTCCCAGCGCCCCACCTGCTTTATCCACTCGGCTGGCATCCCTGACAAGAAGGCTGTGGTTGCCGCCCCGATCCTGAAGGAATGAATACTGAATCTCTTGCCCACACCCGATAATTGTAAGCACGCCTGCATAATCTGCATAATATGGTCTACTTGAAACTTCGTAGCCGGAGACCCGTCCTTATGCATGAGGAGGTACCCTTCAACCCCAGGGTGGAGGGCCAGATGGGCAGTGACCAGGAGAAGAGGACAATACCTTGCGTCGCCCAGCCTTTGTAACAGCACTACTCTCCCTTCCCCTGCCTGGTCTGTCTTAGACTGTCTCACCACTATCCTGAGGCATGACTTGAAAATAGTAACATCCTTGATGTTCAAAGCCACCCCCGAGGTGTCCTGCTTCGACCTAGCCACTAGCTCCCCAATCCTAAAGTCCCCGAAAAAGGCTAGAGCAAAACTAGCAGCAAATAGGGATGCTTCATAAATCGAGCGGGTGGCCCTGGGCAGGCAGTCCAGCATCCCCTGCAGGATTGTGTAGTCGATGGGGGACCTATTGTCTGGGTACCGCGGCTCACTCCTAGCCCATCCCTTGAGTGCCGCCCTAGATCGAAAAGGATTTGGTGGGGTCGCTTTGTCCTCTCAACCTGGCGTGATGACTGATGGCAGATAAGTGGCCCAAAATCCAAGGGTGAGATTTCCCACCATCCTTGGCCCACAGGATAACAGCGAGATGGGCAGCAACAAGAGGCCGCACCGTGGGCGGGGGAAAGTATATATACCCCCTGACCTCCCCCACCACGGCCAGAAGTGACGCGGCCGACTGGACCTTCTGGCCACTAGACCGGGGAACCCTTATCTCGTGTGCCTTCCTGTGGCACTAAGGTGGCCGCCCTCTTAGGAGGGTCCCCTTCGCGTGGACCACGGGCCACGGGCAGCCCACATGGAAACTGTTGAGATCGGGTTGGTTGTGGGGCTGCTGGGCAGAAACCACAACATTTGCCCCTTGTACAGATACAATTTTATTTATTCTTATGGCGCCCCTCACAGCTGGTGCCCCAAAGTCTTTAATGTGGACGTCTCTGTATTTTGGGGGGTGTAGGAGAGTAGGATCTGCACCTTATGTTGCCCCCACTTTTTTTCTGATGTTTACACTGGTTTCTGGCTATAGTCTGGCTGGGACCCTGCTAATCAGGGCCCCAGCCTCTCTGTTCTCTCTAAACAATTTGGAGTGGATATTCGGTGCACTAGTGATTGGATACTGTGGTACCTTATGAGCCCCTAGTAAATGGTACCTTAGGTACCAAGGGCATAGGTACTTCACAGGTCTACCAGGGGCTGAAGCATGTATTATGCCACCCCTGGGAAGCAGACAAAATCTGACACCACAGGCCTGCTACTGCAGCCTGGGTGAGGTAGTGTTAGCACTCCTCACTGAGATATAGGTTCACTATATCTCTCCCTGCACACAAATTCAAACCTATCAGTCACCCCTAAGGCAGGCCGTATCAATCCTGAGGGCAGGGTGCTTGGTTTCCATGTGAGGGGGTGCCTCTGCCAGAGCAGGGGCCCTCTGCAGCTCTCAGAGTCTATTCTTGGGGCTGTTTGTGAATGCGGTCAAACCATATACTCTTAAGTGCATTATACCCTCGCGGTAAATGCTAACTCTGGGATGGCTGCATCAAAATATGTTGTGTTTGGTGTCAAACGCTTTGGAATCATACCCCCCACACCAGTAACTGGTGTGGGAGTATGATCCCACCCTTCTAGAGGGATAGACATGTACCCACTATGGAGACACAGTAGAATCCTGAAGAGCCCTGGCATCACAAAATGGATGCCACCAGTCACAGACACTGGGCTGCCCTCCTGCTGATGACCGAAACTCGCAGTGGAGGAGGCCCAACAATAGGCATCCTGTCACAGGGAGGTGTGGTCACCTCCCAGACAGGATTTAGTGTATTGGGGCTGGGTGGGTGCACTCCTAGAGTACTTTGAAGTCCTGCACTGGGGGTGCAGTAGGCTCCTCTGTGCATACACCAGTTCAAACCAGCTCAGGGGCTACCTTCCCCTGCTCTGGCGTGAAACTGGACAAAGGGAAGTGGGTGTAGCCACCCACTCCCCTGACCCTCCCATAGGTGGGGTCATAGAGCTAGTCCTTCCCTTCCTTCTAGTATAAGTTAGGGAACCCTTGCCATTGCAAACTAGATATCCCTGGACGACGCTCTGAAGAAGAATCCTGGACCTTCGACGTTCCACTACCTCTGGAAGACTGAAGAATCTCCCTTGGAGTCAAGGAGTGACTCCCCTGCTTGGCAGGCACCCAATCTTACAATCAACAGTAGCAAACTTTTCTGCTCTCACCGGAGTTTGAAGTCCCTGCATCCTAGGAAGAGGATTTCCTGACTTCTTCAAGGCCATCGTGAATCCCCAGCGACGCTGAGGCAAGTGGACCCCACGAGTGACGAGGAACCGCAATACCTGGGTACCGTGCACTATTTTCAAGTGCAACCCCTTCACGACGTTCTACGAACTTGTGCATTGGACCACGTGTGGTCCAAGCCTCCAGCATGATTTCCACCGAAGATCAGAGGCCTACCCCTTTCTGAGTGACCGTGGGCCCCTGTTGAGTGAATCCTCCCGAGGCATCTTTGCTATCCCTTGCTGGTTGGCTTGTGGGTCCCCAGAAGACTTGTCTACAAATCCAAAGGGCACCCCTGGTTGCTCCAGGTCTGCCCTGACTTACCCTTGCTGGGTGAGTCCCACAGACCTTGCTGGTCTGTACCGCTGACTTTTTACACTTTCCACAAGACTTGCTATTGCCAAGGCTTGTTGGCTCCAATCTGGTCGCTGACACCGCAGTAAGCTGTAGACTTTGTGGGACATGCCGAATCCAGCTCCTGGTCATTGTCGACGCCTCCTAGACCTCGTGGCTGAAGAGTCAAGACACCCGTGGATCACCTTAAATCACCCGACGACTGTGGGCATCCATCTTCCTTGCCAGGGGTCACTGCCAAGTGACTTTGAACACTGTCCCCTCTGCTTTCAGGTCTTCCTTCTTCTGAATCCAGCCTTGGATTCCACCGGACACTTCTCCTGTCTTCACAAGCAGCAAGTCTTCTTTGGCTCCCATTGAAAACGACTCAGCGATCCGACACCAAAAGACACCTATGCACCCAGCTTCCCTGGGTGAGGTAACTCCAGCACTACGGTGCTCCTGTGGCTGTAGGCTCTAGAACTACTTACCCTGTAAGTGACTTGCTTGTAGACTCTCTCGAAGTATCCTAAAACTCTAAATTTCCAATCGCGACTTGCTCCATTGAAGTCAATTGGGATCCGTAGTTGTGTTCTCACACTGCATGCGTCTCCCGTGGGTCCTTTCCTTACCTGCCTTGGGTGGATTAGTGAGGCCCCAGCACTTCTGAAGGCTCTAGGCCTTGTCCCCTTGCAAGTCGTTATCTCTAAGTCTCTTTTTTAGTATATGGTCTGGTACGCCCCTAGAGCCCCTGCCATATTTGTGCTTAACTTGTTGTGAAATGTTGATTTGTGCATATGTCCTTGATTTCTAATCTCATAAAGAGATTAGTAGAGTGTGTCTAGTAATAAATAGATATATATTTTATATATATACCTGTGTGGTGTCCTTTCATTTAGTAATTCAAGAGATTATAAGGTAAAACAAGCTGCTTTACATTCCTCTAAAGACTTAGCCTGAAGGCTGCTCTCCACAGCTACCACTAGGATATCTTTCTTTAACGGTTGTCTTAAACCTACTACCATAAGAGTCGAATTGTACTGGTGCAAGGTGTCCACTTTAACTAGTGAACAGCATATACCAGGCCAACTTCTCACAGGGGGTTTGTTCACCTCTGGTTCAGCACTGCTTAGCCCAGTGCCAACACCTGACTGCCTTTAGTTTTTGGTTAGTGGGGGCACTTACTATGTGTCTGGGCTGAAGATCACATTGTTTGCTCCATAACTGTTAAGTTTGAGACTACTGGGGCGGCACGTTTGTTAAGCATGAATTGGTCAAGACCATGGCCTCTCGGTGAGCTCCGTACAGCATAGGGATGTTGTTTAGCTCTGGCACCCTCTAGTGGCGCTGTGCTAGTACTTTCACTCCTCTTTCCTCACCACACAGTGAGTGTTCTGTCACCTTCAACCTGCCACGAGTCATCTCGTAGTCTTCCTGCTGCTGATTTCTTTCGCAGGTACTGCTGGCTTATTCAGAGGTACTGATGGTCTTTTCCTTTGCACCCTCAGGAGTGTCCATCTCACTGTCCTTTCCTGCTCTCCAAGTCCCTCGCCGCTCGTTCCAATGTTATGTTATGTTATGTTATGTTATATTCCACTTGTAACTCGCTCGGCTACTCACGCCAATGACCGGTGGTGGGCCTAGTTTTCCACTCAGGCTCCTTCCCTCGTGGACCTTCACAGTCGGACACAGTGGAGTCCAGATCTGAATGGAGGGCGCATGCCCAGGTTCCTTCTCACCACAACGGGAAAACAAGCATTGAAAATGCAATAGGTCTTGCCTTTGGTTAAGTTAAAGCCCTTTGCTTTGCTAATGGTATTGTATAGCAAAGCAAATGACTTTAACTTAATGAAAGGCGAGACCTGTTGCATTTTCAATGCTTGTTAACCATCTCATTAAACTGCAGCGCAGGAGAGGATTTCAAAGCGATGTGCAGGGAAATAAAGAAATGGCACCGGTGCATCTCTGCTTCGCTGCCACAAGTCCCCTTTGGCAGCGGAGACCGTGATTTCTTTTGATCTGTAGAAGCCTCTCTGAGGTGTTTGCTGTTTACAGTTAACCGCTTCCTGCAGTTGCCGGGGCGCACTCAGTTCAATCGCAAAGAGGAAGTACAATTAAAGCTTACCGCAAAAGACAAAAGAGGGGAAAGCTTACGCAGTAGGACCTACCATGAGGGGAATGCTCTATTTCTGATAAAAGATTTTGATAACAAACACTTAATGGCCACATCCTATCAGGCAGAATTTCAGTGTCTCAAAGCCTTTATGGAACACATCACGTGACAAGGTCCAAGACAGAACTTCGGTGTCTGGAAGCCTTTATGGAACAAGTCACATGACAATGTCTGAGGCAGTGCTAACGTGGCTGGAGGGACGGAGACAGGAGCACCAGTCACAAGGGGGCGAGGGAGCGAGATGAAACGGAGTGCTGGGGGAGGGGCGAGATGATTAAATGACCAAACTGCCTTTTCTCTAATTAAGCGATGCTCAGCAAAGTGTGTCTTTCAAATGCACTGTTTGTGGGCACATTCATGTGTGGGTCTGGTGCAGGGAGCCTCTGTGGCGTGCTGCAAGCGGGCCACTCATGGACCTTCTGAGGGCTCCAGGTTGTGTGCAAAATACCAGGAAAGGCTGCAGACTGGCTTCTTGGGAGTGAGTTAAAGCAGCAATGGGGCGGGTGGGGCGAGAGATAAAGCCGGGTGTTTTAGAAGTGGCGATGCAAATACTGCCCTCCACGGAAACCTGTCAGAACGCAACCTGCAAATAAAACAAGGTGGATGGGGGTGCAGTGACTCAAGCGCTCGGTAGCACTCCTTGGAAACCTGTCGGAGCGCAGGCTGCATTGTAGCAAAAGTAATCAGATAGAAAAACAAGCGCTCACCATGACGTAGTTGCTCGGCTTTTTCTGCCGTCCCACTTGGACGGCCTCGCCTGCCAAAAGGTTTCTTGTCTTTATGGGGCCATGTGTTTGGCCCCATAAAGATAAGAAACCTTTTGCGACAAACGCAAAGCAGGCGAGGCCGTCCAAATGGGACGGCTCAGAAAGCAGAGCAAAGACGTCCCCGACACCTCTTTTCCAATGGCTGGCCACCGTTTAGCATAAACGGTGATGCCAGCCAATGGAAAAGAGGGGTGGGGCTTAATGCCCCTTACAGAAAATACCACATCTCATTAAATCTCGCCAGCGAGACTGCGCATGCGCGCAGCCTACGCCAGGCGAGACCTAAACATTGGCTACACCAATAGGGAAAGGGCAGTAGCAGGTAACCAAATCGGCACCTGACTGGATGGCATGTGAGGTCCTTCACCTCATCGCCAATGTAATATCGTGGGTCCTAGCCCCGCATGTTTGGTGAAGGAACGACACTGACATCATTACTGTATAAGTATAACTGGCCCTGGACACGTGCCCGGCCACTTTTATTAACAGGTTCACCTGACTAATTACACCTGTGTTGAATGGGTGTGGGGTGGGTGTAAACACAGCCCCTAAGAAGGAACTGCGATATGACTTGTCCAGCAGGACACTACAGCACCTATCAGACTCATCATGGGCTTTGCCCCCGAGATTAGGGTGACCAACCGTCCGTAAATTTCACGGACTGTCCGTAATTGGGACCTCACGTCCATTGTCCGTGAGGATCCCTTTTACGGACGCCTTTTGTCTGTCATTTTTGGCCTTTCAGGGAACAGAGCTGTTCCCCTGCGAGAGGCCTCAGCCCCCTGATGGGGCCGCCTCGCACCTTTCTGATCACAAGAGCAGCCCCTCCCCACCCATTGTCATTCTGTGTGGGGCTGATTGCCACATACAGAATGACAATGGGGCAGTCTGGGCTGGTACAGCATGTGGTGGCCTCCTCCAGCCTTGGTCTAGGGCAGGGCATTCTGTCCCGTGGAAGTGCAAAAACGCCCATGCTGCTGCTACCTGAGAATCCAGTTAATCAAAGGAAGGCGGTGAAAGAAGTTCAAAGGAAAGGATTATAGTTCTTTCAGAGTGTCATCATTTTAAACTGAAGCATTTTCAATATTATATTCAAGGAAGCCATGGTTGCTGCTTTTTTTATTTTATGCAACTAACAACCATTTACAAAGCCAATAGTCCTGGCTTGTTGTAGGTGTAATGTTACTTGTTCTAGGTGTAACCGTACTTGTTTTATTATATATCTTGGTGCAATGACAGAAGCAAAACAAATACCAGTCGGGCGGCACATTATAATAAGCACAGATTTTTAGCTTAGGTTTTTTAAGTCACGCCCTTAATTACAACAAATATCCACTTTGGAAAGACCCCCATAGTTTTTTCATCCCACTTAAAGCCCTGGAAACAACACCATGTCACAGTCGCCTCACATCCGGGCACTGTGCATCATGCATGACTCATGCCTTCTACTTTTTCAGATTGCCTATGTGCAGGGGCATTGTGAACCCTCCCCCACCCCACCCCACCCCTTGCTTTAGGAACTACAGCGAGGGTGAAGTTCTTGATGGGCCTCTTCTGTCTGCAACTCTGTAGACAAAGGATAAGCTCATAATGAATGTGAAAAGGTGAGTAAGTAAGTAAAGGGATGGGTGGATGGATGGATGAGTGAAATGATGGATGGATGAGTGAAAGGGTGGACGGATGAGTGAAAGGGTGGACGGATGAGTGAAAGGGTGGATGATGGGTGAGTGAATGGGTGGATGATGGGTGAGTGAAATGATGGATTGAGTGATGAATTGATAAGATAAAGGGTGAATGGATGGACGGATGAGTTAAAGGGTGGATGTAAGGCTGGATGAGTGAGTGAAAGGGGGTAGATGGACAAAAGGATGGATAGATGGGTGAATGGATGAGAGAAAGGATGGATGGATGAGTGAAACGATGGATGAGTGATAAGTTCAATGGATGGATTCATGAATGGATGAGTAGATGGATGGGTGGGTGGATGGAATGATGGATGGCCTTAATGAAAGGGTGATGAGAGAGAAAGGGAGGATGGGTGGATGGATGGATGACTGAAAGAGTAAGTGAAAGGATGGCTGAATGGGTGAAAGGGTAGATGGCTGGATGGATGAGTGCATGGATGGATGTGTGGAAGAGTGGATGGATGAGGGTACGGATGGATAAGATGAAAGGATGAATGCAGGGATGGATGAGTGAAAGGGTGGATGGAGGAATGGATGAGTGGAATGATGGATGGATGGAAGGATAGATGATGGATAGGTAAATGGCTGGATGGATGAGTGAATGGATGGATGGGTGGAAGAGTGGATGGATGAGTGTACGGATGGATAGGGTGAAAGGATGGATGGATGAGTAAAAGGGTGGATGGAGGGATGGTTGAGTGAAATGATGGATGGAAGGATACGTGATGGATAGGTTTGTAAATGGTTGAATATGGACATGGATGGGCACACAGATGGAAGGACAGAATGAATGGTCAAAGACTGAATGATGGATGAAAGTATGATTACACATTGTAAGCCCCATTATCTTAAGCAACAGTTTCTATACATTGACTTTCACATTTATATGAGTCTGTCTCTATATAATATGTGTGTGATGTAACACTATAAAAGAAATTAAATACACATGAGGGAGGGTCTATGTGAAGATGAGGGGCACCATTGGAGTGTGGTAGCATGGCCCGACTGGCCGGACAGGGCATTGGGCGTTTCCCTGCGAGCTGGAAAGGTGGGGGGGGGGGGGGCGGTTTTGTTTCCACAAAGAAACCTGTACATTTGCTTCAAGCTGCACGCAAACTGAAAAACCATGAAGTTCACAATCGTCTCAGCCTAATACACACTTATTTTCACTTGTACTTAAGTGGTTGTCTATTTACTTACTTAAATACTATTGCGCAACCCCCTCTGATGTGTCTGTAAAACTTACCTTTTGACCTCCTGTCCTGAATATTTGTCCTGAATTTTGACCCTTTGTCCTGAATTTTTACACTCACTGTCCTGAATTTGCACCCATGCCAGTTGGTCAGCCTGCCCGAGATACGCACCTGGGAAAGGGAGTGTCCCTCTGGGGAAGATCCTGTGGAACCTCTTCCTTCTGGTTTAACCCAGGGCGGGGTCACTCATCCTCCCCTGAAGCCATATATGCTGCAGTGTGAATGAATGTCCGTGCCAGTAGCATAGCCCTTCCTCGTGATGGCCCGGTTCTCCACAGCTCGGCTACGGGCTATATTCCTTCGAGGTTGGATTGAAAGACATAAAAATGCGGGAATTTCTACGAGACCAAGTTACAAAATTAAATCATTACATTTTTGCGTACGGCCATATTGATAACTACGATTGCTACGAGCAGGAAAGGCTCTATTTTCACATATTGCTTTGTACCACTCAAATGTCCCGTCATGAATTGTGCCTTTCTGGCAACCATTCCTCGGCCGTAAGAATAGTTGAAGTTTAGGGTTTACAACCTCGCAATGTGCAAAATGCATAAAAGCTTTTGAACGTAAAGTGTACTGTTTGCGAGAAACACAATCAAGGCGAGGCGTTAGTGATACTATCCAGGATCCGAATAAAAGAAGCTTGATTAAACAGGCAGGGGGTTCATGCCCATCATAAATGTATTAAAAAACTTTTAAGACGTGTACTAAAAGGAAAAGCATCGGGAAAATGAGGAAGAGTGCACCACGTTGCACGTGTTTGATCAAAAGCAAGTGCAGCTGCGCCACCTGCTGTCTATTTTATAAATTACTCAGCTGATCTTGGTCATTTATAAAATAAAAACACTATTACATAGACTTGTTTCTGATTTGTATCTACTGAAGAATACTTAGTAAACGGGGCTCTTTGCAGTATGTTATGTAAACAAAGATGTGAAGCTGCTCTGTTGTCGATAGCCCATGGCCTCACAGCACTGTCAGCTCATGGCACCTTCCGGCCTACCCTCGAGGACTCGTCACACACTGGAGTCTGTTAAAGTGGGCAGCTCAGCCGTGTGCGTTCGGTTGCTCTGCCGTGTGCGTTTATAAGTTCATCTAGGATGTATACCTTTGGTTACAAGTGTGCTGTTACAGTAACGAACGACATTTGCAAAATCTGTAACTATGATTCTCCAATAATAATGTGCACAAACACTCAATAGGCACCAATCCCAGGAACAGTGTCCAGTGTTGGAGCTCTTTCTAATGTAAATTCTGGTGCAAATGCAGAGCCCATGAAACGCTCTTTGATGAATCTTTATTTCCAACGGAGGATAAACATGCAAAGTCTATACGTTTTGATAACAAGGTACATTAGGCTCCAAAAAGACAGAGAGTGGTTAAGCTTCAAACCAGAAAAGTTTAGCAAATGATTAGCAAGCTTACAAATTCTAGTCATCAAATTAGTTATAATTCAATACATGAAAATGTAATTCAATACATGAAGATAATGTAAAATTTAAAGCAATACAAAAGTTTTGAAAACAAAGGCAAACTGTGGTACATTTGTCTCAAAAAGGAAAGGTAAATAAAATCACTTCTCCCATAAAGAGAGTACTGTGCTCTCAGTAAAAGGTCCTGCTAGTAAATCAGAGAAAAGAGATTATTAGCTTTTATCTACATTGCATTAACTTAAATCACACAATTCTAACATCTGATACACCTGCACATGATTCCGGTAATGAACCAATCAAAGGCCAGGCACAAGTAGATACCTAAGCTCATTATTTTCTCAAGCATCTACACAATGAGGCTTCTCTAAACCATCTTCAAACTTACAGTTATCGGCAACATAACAAGTTACATCATTCCAAGCTGTACTCTGCAGGTGTATTGAAACAGCTTGTTAGTACATTCTACAAGTATCACACAAAAGAAAACATTTTCCATGAGAAAAAGAGCAAGAACACATTCATGTTGCTAAGTGTGGCATCAGCATCTCTTGAAATAAAGAAAGACGTGACATAAACAAGATGGCAACCAGTCATTAGCCCTTTTAAAATACAGGCCTACAATAATTATAGTCAATGTAACTGGAAAAAAATGACAGAAATATAACATCCTGCAAAAAAGTAAACACTTAGGGAATGCAAGGGTAAGCAAAAGAAGTGAAATGTAAACAGGAACTACATTGCTGACATGGATTACTTTAAATGTTTTTACCATCATTGTTCCGGAGTTGATCAGTGTTTTTGCTATAAAGTTGAGAATAGGGTCAGATTGGGACCCATTTCAATGTCAATTTGCAATTGCTACTGGGTCTGAGGCCCAGAGGTTTCTGACCCACTCCCGATCCAGTCCCTCTGCAAACCCACCTATCCTAACCAAAGCAATACCCTCCCCCAGCTGCTTAACTGCTCTTTACATCATACTCTTATTCCAATCCTCACTACTGATGTGTGGCTATTCTGATCCCTCTCCAAGCCCCTCCAAAGCAATGCCTCTTAACTGCTCACCTACCGCATCGCTGCTCATAGTGTTTTAAATGTCATGTTATGCAGATTTGTAGAGCACAGTATCACCCGGGAGGGTATCCTGGCACTGAACAGGCGTGAACCTAGCCAAACCTCGGACATAGTGGGACCCCTCGAAAAGCCAGGTCTTCAGTTGCTTGTGGAATTCAAGAAGTGAGGAGGAGGTCCTTCTGTGTAGTGGTAGATTGTTCCACACTTTAGGGGCAATGCAGAAGAAGGCCTCAACATAGGATATGGTTTTCCGTATGTGTGGAATGTGCGCAAGTCGGATTCCGGATGAATGGAGGTGTCTGGAAGGTGTGTGAAAGCAGATGCGATTATTGAGGTGGGCTGGGCCAATGTTTGTAGTGCCTTGAAAGTGGAGGTTAAGAGTTTGAATTGTGCCTTCAGGTGTGGTGTGATGTGAGTGCAGCATGGGGGCTTGAGAGCGATTCTGGGAGCCAACTACTATATGGTCTTCAGCCTTCTGGTAAGTTTTTTGTTTATCCCAGCATAAAGGTTGTTCCCGTAGTCCAGCTTTCTTGTGACATGGGCATGTGCGATGGCTTCCGGGTGCTGATTGGGAGTCATTTAAAAATCTTCCTCAGTATTTTAGGATATGGAAGCAAGAAGCATGAGGCAGTGACTGTGTTGACTTGGGGTGACATGTAGAGTCAATGACGATCCCAAGGATCTCGGCAAGGGTAGTGGGAGTGGGTGTCAGTCCCAGATCTCTTGGCCACCAGATGGAGTCCCAGGGTGAAGTGCTCTTCTCAAAGAGCACAGTGTTGGTCCTGTTGTTGCTCAGCTTTAGATATCCTCTGCAAATCAGAATTCTACTGATTGCCCACCCTCCCGTCTCCTGCCTCCATCCTCACTCTAATGGACCTCCCCACACCCTTTGGCCGCCTAAATCTTCTGTGTACCCTCTCCTGGTTCACCTTGCATGTCACTGCTTAGGTCCAACTCCTGTCCTTGTGCTACACCAACTCTGCTTGCATGCGCCACCCAGGTGGTATCCCCATCCTGCCTTCTACTCTATGCTGCTTTTTACTCTATACTACTTTTTAGAAGAGCAACAGACTCTTTTTTTTTATTTTATTTTTTTAATAAAGCATCACATGTTTAAAGACAGCACCAATATCTCCCAATCCTTTATCCAGATTCAGGTATCTGGCTTTCATTTCTCCTATTTCTGTCTGGAAGCAGTCCCAGGCCTGACGCACAAACCAAACACACTGAAAATATTCAGTGGTCTCATGATGTTTCGCACTGATGCCAAACACTAATCACACTCTGAACTCATCTAGGAAGCTCACTTTGAGATCAAAATGAAACTACATGCAAATCATCTAAGCATTCTTGACAGCGCTCCTCCAGTGACGTAGTGCACGATCATGTGCCCCCCAGCAGAATGTAGTGAGGGGGGCTATAAGACTCCCAAAACTCACAGATATTCATAGGCTTTCGATTGAATTGGGGCTCCTGAAGGCTGGGGGCCTTCCTTCACCTCAGAGGCTGCAGGGGTCTATGTTACGCTGTGTGCAAACTTACATACAGATCCCTGAAGCAGGGGGCAACAGTGCAGTAAGGACAGATGCCACATCACAACTGAAAGCCGCTGATGGATGAAGCCCCCGTCATACCCGATGAGGCAGTACATGCAAGTCACAATAAAGATGATCAGGGGCCAGATGTACAAAGCATTTTACCGGGCGCAAACAGCCCATCAGGCCATTTGTGACCGGTAAAATGCATTTTGGCATGTACAGAAGGCTAAATGCGACTCAGTAATTTGTTACCGAATCACATTTTGCTTTTGCGATTCAGTATTAGGATGGGGAGTGTTTAGGGCGTACCTTCCTAATACTGAATAGCACTGGTATGAATGAATGTTTTGCGGCTGAGAATGCAGTCACAAAACATTTGCAGGTACCACCAACTTCAAGTTGGTGGTAACCCATTTGTAAACGACAAGGGGTTTCTAAGGGACCCATTCCACATTGCGAATGTATGCACCAACAGTTTTTAAGAGCACAGACCAATGAAATGAAAAGGTAATTATTCATTTTTATTTTTGAAATGCATTTCATTTTCCTTTAAGTAAAACAGGCTGCATTAAAATAAAAATATTGCTTTATTAAAAAGCAATAACAGACATGGTTGTCTACTGACCCTAACAGGCCACCATCCCTGTGATTGTAGCCAATCACAATTGGTCGCAAATTGCGACCTGCCTCATGAATATTGATGAGGCAAGTCCATTTGCTACCTACCGTGAATCGCTAACAGGGTCACACACATCGCAGTTTATGATTTCTTAATAGCGAATTGCTAAAATTCGCTATTAGGAAACTACAAGCACAAATTTCGTACATCTGCCCTCAGATGCGGTTTGGTGCTAGGGGTCAGTGACTGCCTGGAAATGGAAGGGGGGTCTAGAGAAAACCAGTGGGCTCAGGGAGAAGTCCTTCGCAGTTTGACTAACAAACAGCATTAGACAGATGATATCCTGCACAAGCTAGGTCCTGCTAACAATAAAGTTTAAAGTACTAAACGTTTGTGTTGAGAATAGCTTCTCCAGTGGGAGGGAGTCACAGGGGAACATAGGGCCGGGCTTCTATCTCAAAAGACTAGACTGGCGTTTTGAAAAAAAGGACCTATTCCATTAAATAACAGTTTAGGGCAACAGTCACTACATGCGTTAGGGATGTAGGAAGTTCGTATCCTTCAGCTCAATAGTATAGTGAGGGAACATTAAGGGTGAGTTACCAGTAAATTTGTTCCCAGGTTAGGGTCAGAGGGCACATGGGAAGTGGGAGTAAACAAGAGGCATTCAACCGTTCCTACAGGTCTGCTTCATGAGGCTGGTATCTATCACCGATGACATAGGAAATGCCACATAAAAACTTATTCTGGAACATGAATTAGGTGGGCAACACAATTAAGAGACGGGTGGTAATTCAGTCATTGGTATAACATGGAAATGATATCCCACTGCTCCAGGAAACCCACTTCACAGGCTCCGGATATAATTTCATAGGGACAGGCAAGTGCCTTTACTTGTACAGGCTGGGGTCTCCTTCTGACTCCAGGTGTAGTGGTATTCTGTGGAAGAAATCCACACTAAGCATTACAAAGCGATCATGGTCAGACCAGCTGGGTTATCATGGGACTGTAATCAGTGGCGGCTGCAAGCAGGGGAAATCGGCGGGGCAGCATGGGGGAAAAATAAAGATAAACAACACCTGCCTAACGTCCGCCGCCTCGCTGCCTCTTCTGCAACGATTTTCACACAGGCTCCCAGAGCCCCCTGTGCCAATCCAGACCCTACTCTCATTCTGGTATTAGCCAGCATGAGATAAGCATAGGGATTGGGTGGAGCAGGCTGGTTCCAAGCTCCAGCAGGGACAAGGGAGCCTGTACTCCTGAGCCCCCCTGATATGTCCAAGCATCAGCCTGGAGATATCCAAGTGCGCATGTCGGTTTGGCCAGCCATGGACGGCTAGCCAAATCGACATACGCACTGGCAGAGCCCTGTGCTCACCACTGCTCCTGCCGGCCCCGCCCTCAAGACTCGGCTGAAACACGGCTCCGGAGAAAAGTAAAATAATAATAAAGCAGTTTTATTGACTGCTTTATTATAATTTTATTTTACATGCATCTGCTGGTTCCAGCAGTGGGGTGACGCTCTTCAGCCATAATGGAGGAGCCGCCCCTGGCAGTAATGATGGTACAAGACGGTGAACAGACTGTAGTAATGTGAATATATTTGCACCCAAAGTTACCACCGTCTGTACTAGAAAACGATAAGCACACTGTTAATAAAGGTGCCGCTCACCACCTCGGGTTTGGGAGGTGACCTTAAAATAGCCATAAACAAAGAGTTGGATAGATTGTTATACTGGGGACTACACAGATTTGTAGTTTAATCGCACCTGGCTACCTTTGCAATGGGATTGAAAGACATATGGAAGTGGACCACATGGGTGAAATACAATGTTGCTCCTACTCTTATGCCCACACCTATATTCCAGACTAAACTATTTTTTCATATTGTGCCGTTCAGGGCACAGGATAAGTTTTAATTTTTTTAAATTTTATTTTTTTTATTTGACAGAGTTTTATATAGCGCGAACTTGACCCGAATCGGGTATAAGAGTGCTTTACATAGCACCAATTGCATTACATGAGGACACATTCATTTTTGTAATTTTTTTTTTTGTTAGGCACGGAGAGATTAAGTGATTTGCCCAGAATCACAGTATGTTCAGCGTCATTGCAGAGACTCGAACCCAGTTCCCCAGATTCGAGGTCGGCCGCCCTAGCCGTTAGGCCAACTCCTCTCCCCATAAGTGAAATGTCCTTTCTTGCGAAAGCATTTCTAAGCATTCCCATATGCAAACAACTCAGATGGCTTGTAGTCCTCTGAGCTCTGAAGGGTGAGCATGGTGCGTGGGAACTAGAGGACGAGACACAGCTAGAAAGGGTGATGATGACCACTGATCTGTATTAATAGGAGACTGAGGGCACAGTTGAGTCACTTGCAGCACCGTGGGAAGCATACAGAACAGAGAGGCAGGGTACATTAACATTCAGCATAATTGATGAAAAAAGGAACTCCACAAACAAAGTGAGTGACCTAGACAAATCATTGTTACTTTTGGAAAAAGCCTAGATGTAGATGGTTGATACAGACTTCGCAAGGTGTATAGCTTTGAAGGAGAAGAAGTTGAGACCCCTAGTAGAGATGAATAATGGGATGCAATACCTATGTGCAAAGATGCGTTTGTATAATATTGCCAATAAGGCAGGCAAGTTGACTGCACCTCTAAGTAAAAGGGAGGATATTGACTGGAGGGAAGGGGCAGGATGACCTTCTCTGTGTAGATTGTTCACATCCAGGGAGGGCTGGCACGGGCACTCACCTATACCACAGTTCCCTCCATGACTCCAGTCTAGGTAACATGTTAGATGATCCCTATGAGTTCATTGTTTACCTTGTGGTCCCCTCGCTCAACCACTCCAAGTCACTGTACCTGGATGTAAAGATGATGGTGGATGAAACAGCCAAAGTACTATCACAACCTTAAAGTGGTAAGAGACTGGGACGCAATGGTCTCCTGCTCGAGCTTTTCAAGAAAATGTCAGCAAAAGTCACAGGGCACATGTTAATGTATTCTCAGATGCCAATAGTGTGAGAACATCTCCATTAGATTTAAGCACGACAACAACTGTAACAGTGCATAAGTCTGAAAAAACCCCAACACTTTGCTCCCCTTACAATCTGATCTCTTCTGTAATGTGGAAGCCAAGATGCTAGGCAATCTCTTGATAAACAGTCTGCATAGTGTAATCAATATGCTAATCCAGGCTTCATGCCACAGAGATCAACTGGACTTAATGTTAAACCGATATGCATTTGTATGGAATGTTGGCGCAAAGCAGCTGAACCCGTGGCTACACTTTCACTCAATGCAAAAAAGGCATATGAGTGAATAGAATGGCCAGCCATGTTAAAGTTACCGGCTAAGATGGGATTTGGCCCAAGATTTTTATCTTGAGTCATAATGTTAGGTAAGGACCTATTACTCAAAATAAAGGTAAATGGAGTCACATACCACTGCTTCACACTTCACTGTTCACTAGCCAGTCAGGTCCCCACTTCTCTTTGCCCTCACTCTTGAGCCCTCTGCCTGGGGGAAGCCCTGGTCACCGACCTTCTTTGATACATCCCTGTTCACTGAATATATATTATTGGACATTGCTGACCAGGCTTAATCACTAATAGATTGACTGACATGCTTAACATATTTGGTAAATACTCAGGGCTGACAAAAAACTGGGATACGTTTGTTCTGTGAATGGGGACAGAATAGGTCGGGACACTTTATATAAGATGATCACCTTGTCGAAATTGATATACATGCTCCAGAACAGACCATTCTGGATAGAGGAAGAGTTTTCCATAAAATGTATCTCACTTGCCACCATACAAAGAGAGTAGTATATGATGACATGTTAGCCCTACCAGATATTAGAAGATACCACTGGGCCTCCCAACGGTTCATAGTAAACAGGTAGGATTCGAGCCCTCTTTGACAATAGGCTGGCACACCATGGGTGACAAGGGCTACATACTAGGAGACAGATTGGTACTCTCCTGCCTGCAGCATCAATAGGCATACAGATCTGGGAGGCTGCACTGAGATGTGTAAAACTCAAATGAGCACTCAGACACATCTCTGTTGCGGTGTAGCAGATTGGTACCAAACCTAAGGTCCTATAGGGCTTTGCAGCATGGAATACGACTGGAATATCCACATTGGGAGAGGGTTTTGGGAACCAAACATGTTCACAATAAATATGTCAATCTGGCTGATAGTATGCAGGAGAGTGCATCACTGAGATGCAGGTTTTGGATGGCTTACAACAATGTAGGGCGATATCCCCCATATAACTGACACTGATAAATAATGCCTTACATCACCTGGACAGCCTTTGATCTAAATGGGATTTGTACCTGGGCCCTCTACAGACTTCAGGTGGGAAGAATCATTAAGTTATCCAAGGGAGGTTACAGTGAGGTAGTTTCCACCTGGTGGAGAATACATTCTACATTCACACATACTATTATTTAAGTTTGTTAGGAATGCCACTGAATCGTGTATAAGAGAATGTAAACAAAGGTGTACAATCCACCATATGTTCTGGACATAACCTGAGATAAACACATTCTGGAAGGTCCTTTGTGAAATTTATGAAAAAGGTTACCATGACGTTCACTTGGAGCCAAAAGTAATACTGTTGTAGATACAGGGAGAGGTTCATCCACCAAACTACAGTAAACACAAGTGTACTCTAGGACTGGCTACAGCTAGAGGGATGTTGTGGAAATGTGAGGTACTAAAGAGGTGACTGGGGATGGAACATGGGGCTCTGGCATGGATTGCAAATTACCAGTGGAAAGATTTATATACAGGTCCAGAGGATTCCCACAAAGGTTTGAGAAATTTGGGGGTCATTGATGTTCTAGTATGGCCTAACTTAAGTGAATATGCACGTTAATTAATCATATAATGGAAGAAGGTGACACCCAAGCCTCCCTTAGACCTTCTCCTCTTAAAATGTGGTCAGTGGATTGCCAGGTCTCTACCTAGCCATTCAGGTACTGTTTTAAGATAAGCTCATACATACCATCTATAATTAATACTGACGTATGGACTGACCCAATCAATGTTATGTACTAAATTGGTTCTTGATGTTGTTATTTAAATTCAGCAAAATTGTCTTCAAAAACATGTCTTAGATTTGACCCATCTCATGTACTCAACTAAGGGCCACATGTATGACTGAATCATTTTGCGAGTCCCTTATTGTGATTTTTTTTTTGACTCGCAATAAGTAATGGTCAAAATGCGATGTACAAATGTGTCTCAGACACATTTAGCGATTCCTAATGGGGTCGCAATTCACCTACCTCATCAATCTTCATGAGGACAACAGACCATCATGTCTGTGTTTGCTTTTAAATAAAGCAACATTTTGTTTTTTCCAAAATGTGGCCCATTTTCCTCAGAGGAAAATGAGATGCATTTAAAAAACGAAAAATGAAATATTTCAGTTTAATTTTTTTAAGAGTAGGCAGTGGTACCTGGGACCCTTTTCACTGCCATTCACAAAGGGGAAGGGGTCCCCTAGAGACTCCTTCTAGTTTGTGACTGACTTACCACCTACTTGAAGTAGGCAGTAAATTGCAAATGTTTTGAGACTACTTTCAGGTCGCAAAACATTCTTACATCCACCCGCGACTCTCTATTAAATTAAGGGACGCCCGTGACATACCCCTTCCTAATACCGACTTGCAAAATAGGGTTAGTATATGCCAAACGGCTCTTTGCAGTCTCAAATGGCCCGATTCTCTGTTTGCAACCACTAAAACATGTCATACATGTGGCCCCAAATGTTTTACCACAGCACACATACTAAACATATTAAAGAGACTGCATAACCACAATAAACTTCTCCTTAACCTCCATTAATAATTCTTAAAACCAAGACCAAAGCCCTTAAACTTGTCACCAACACTCTCTCCAGGGCTCCCTTGATCCACCCTCACTCACAATATGGATACTTTGATGACTGCATTAAATAAATAAGAGTCCTCTTAAAAGTTCTCACCATGGTGTTTAAATCGATCCATCACTATATCATGGTTTTTCTCTCAGACATTCTCTGATTGCATCCCAACCTTCTCCTCCAACTTCAAACCCCCTACCTGCACCTTAAGAGACCCCCCACATGTCTTATATACAGACTCCCACTGTGACGCTGGTAATGAATTGCTCATAATATTACAACAGGGTAAATGAGCAATGAAGATCCCACACAATCTTGCACTGATCTCTGCCACCTCAGCAAACAGCCAGCAAACTCTCTTTACTATTTCCCTGTATGGTTCCTATACATTGTTTGCCATTGCTTTACATTGCAATTGTCCTACAGCAGCTATCATCAGGATTCAGAATAGGTTTTGATATTTTGAAAGTGTTGTTGTCCATACAAGTCTCTCTTGGCCACCATGACATCAATCAATCAGAGTATTGAGTAAATAGGCTTATCTCGCTTTTACCCTTTTATGCCAAAATACTCGAGGCCCACATAGCGTGTCATCTATGTCTATTCATTGAAGAGTCAGGCTTCTTGGTTCCTGCACAAGCAGAATTTTGACCTGCTCACTCTACAGAAGCAGTGATTACGTCTGTTGTTGATGACATGCGAAAAGAGGTAGATAATGGCAACGCCTAAGTCCTGGTGCTATTGGACTTGTCTGCGGCCTGTGATAGGGTCGACCATAGTATTTTGGCCGACCGGATCAGAGCTGCAGGCTTCTGAGATGCAGCATTGAACTGGCTTCTTTCCTTTTTAAAGGACAGATCTCAATCAGTTAGGCTACCTTCTTACTTATGTTCAGAGGTGCAACTGAATTGCAGGCTTCCTCAAGGTTCTTTTCTGTCTCCCCACCTTTTTAACATCTATATTTGTCCCCTGATCATTGCCCTCCAACACAAAGAAATCAACATCTTTAATTAAGCAGATGACATGCAACTATTATTTCTGCTTAGTGATTGTCCCTTCATCCCGCTACTTGTTTCAGGATACTATGAGGTTCATTTGAGACTGGATGAACAGCAATCATTTGAAGCTGAAACCCAATATAATGCTCACAAAAAGTAAGATGAACTCCTGGTGCTCCTTGTACTGGCCTAGCAAGATGGGCTTCCCCTCCTCACCCAAAAAAGCTGTAAAAAGCCTGGGTGTCATAAGAGATGCGGAACCTTCTTTTAAGCACCAGTTAGGAGCCGTGACTTCTGCCTGCTCCTGCCAGCTACGTCGCATAACAAAGATTTTAAAAATCCTTATTAAGGAGGCTTTGATCCAAGTAATCATAGCTCTCAATCAATCAATCAGGTGTTTGTTAAGCGCGACTACTCACCCGTGATGGTCTGAAGACGCTGGGGGAGTGGCGTTTCGCAGGTTTCAGTCCATCAGGAGGGGGTCTGTCGAAGAGCCAGGTTTTGAGGTTTCTTGTGAAGATGGGGAGAGATGTTGTCTGTCTGAGGTGGAGAGGAGGGCGTTCCAGGCTCTGGCCGCGAGGAAGGAGCGGCCGCCTGATCTGGTCTTTCTGGTGCGGGGGACCACAGCGTAGGAGAGCTGGGCTGATCGTAGGGTCCTTTGGGGTGCGTGGAATTTGAGTTGGCTGTTCAGGTATGCCGGTCCGGTGTCGTGGAGGGCCTTGTGAGCATGGGTGAGCATCTTGAAGGTGACTCTAGCTTCGATGGATGGAGTGTGCGCAGGTGCTGGGAAATGTGGCAGTGTCTTGGCAGGTTGAGGACCAGTCTTGCGGCGGTGTTTTGGATGTTCTGTAGCTTGTGGGTGAGGTTTTTGTTTATTCCGGCATAGAGTGCGTTGCCGTAGTCGAGCCTGCTGGTGACCAGGGCATGAGTGACAGTCTTTCAGTGTTCGAGGGGGATCCATTTGAAGGTCTTACGTAGGAGTCGGAGGGTATGGAAGCAGGAGGACGAGATGGAGTTGATCTGGCGGTCCATTTTAAGCTCAGGATGATTCCCAGGTTGCGTGCGTGGTCCGTGGGGGTGGGCGGGCTTCCGAGGGCGGGGGGCACCAGGTGTCGTTCCAGGCATCGGGGATTGGGCCCATGGTGAGTACTTCCGTTTTGTTGGTGTTTAGTTGTAGGTAGCTGTTTTTCATCCATTTGGCGATGGCTTCCATGCCTTCTCAAAAGTTGTGTCTGGCGGTGTTGGGTTCGTTGGAAAGGGAGAGTATGAGTTGGGTGTTGTCTGCGTATGACACAATGTTGAGTCCGTAGGTTCTGACGATGGGGGTGAACGGAGCCATGTAGACGTTGAAGAGCGTAGGGCTGAGGAAGGACCCCTGGGGGACTCCGCAGGTGGTAAGTGTTGGGTCCGAGAGGAAAGGGGGGAGTCTGACCCGCTGCATTCTGCCAGAGAGGAAGGAGCGGATCCAGTCGAGGGCCTTGTCTTGGATCCCTGCGTCATGGAGTATGCGTATTAGGGTGCGGTGAGAGACTGTGTCCAGTAAGGTGTGGATGTCGTCTGTTGCGGCGAGGAGGGCGGTTTCAGTACTGTGTTTTTTTCTGAAGCTGGATTGGGAGGAGTCGAGGATGTTGTGCTCTTCAATGAATGTGGCGAGTTGGCTGTTGATGGCTTTCTCAATGACTTAAGCTCGGAATTGCAGCAGGGAGATGGGTCTGTAGTTTATGAGGTCGGTGGGGTCCGCCGAAGGTTTCTTCAGGAGGGGGTTGATCTCAGCGTGTTTCCAGTCGTCGGGGAACGAGGCGGTTGCCAGGGAGCAAATGATGGTGTGGCAGAGCATGGGTGTGATGGTGTCGGAGGCTCTGTTGAAAATGTGGTGGGGGCAGGGGTCCATGGTGGCCCCGGAGTAGATTGACTTCATCGTCTTCAGTGTGTCTTTGGTAGTGAGGGCTGTCCAGTTGTCGATCGCTGGCTTCAGGGTGTCGTGGGTGGTTGGTCAGGGTTCAGTGTGTTGGTTGTCTTCGTCGAAGTTGTCATAGATGCTCTTGATTTTGTGGTGGAAAAAGGTGCTGAGTTTGTCACAGAGATCTGGTGAGGTAGGGATGTCGGTGGACTCACTGGTGGGTTGGGCAAACTCCTTGATGATGTTGAAGAGTTCTTTGCTGCTGTGTGCATAAGTGGAGATTCTGTCTTCAATCGCTTTTTTCCTCGTGTTTCTGATGAGTGGATGGTGGGCGTTGGTGGCAGCTCTGAAGTTGTTGTGGGCTTCTGTGGATTTGGTGTTCCTCCAGTCCTTTTCGAGGCGGCGGCAAGTGTGTCTGGACTCTTGAAGTTCGGTGGTGAACCAACTAGCTTTCTTGGCGTGGGTGTTGTTGTTTTTCTTGAGGGGGGATATGGTGTTGGCGCTGTTGGAGATCCATCTGTGCAGGGTTCGGGTTGCGGTGTTGGGGTCGTCATTTCCTGCGATGGTTGGGGTGGAGTTGCAGAGTGATGAGGTTAGCTGGTCGTCGGTGATTCTGGTCCAGTTTCTTTGTGGGAGCAGGTGCTGGTGTCTGTGGATGGTGGGTGTACTGAAGGTGAAGTGGACGCATCGATGGTCAGTCCATGGGAGTTCGGTGGTGTGGCTGAAGGTGATGGAGTTTCCTGCTGTGACGAGGGGGTCAAGGGTGTGTCCTGCTGAGTGTGTGGGTTCGGTCAGGATATGTTGGAGTCCAATGTTGTGGAGGTTGTCCAGGAGGGATGTGGTGCTGGGGTCCAGTTGGTTGTCGGGGTGGAAGTTGGAGTCTCCCAGTAGGGTGTAGTTGGTGGACGCGATGGCATGTGGGGAGATGATGTCCGTGATGGGGTTGGCGAAAAGTCCGCGGGGTCCAGGGGGTCGGTAGATGAGGGCTCCTCGCAGGGTGGAGGTAGGGCTGGCCAGTATCTTGAAGTGAAGGTGTTCCATCAGGTCTGTAGGCTCGTCGGGGAGTGTGCTCAGGCGGAGGGTGGATTTGTGGACGATGGCGATTCCTCCTCCCGGGCGGGTGGGGCGGTCCTTCCTGGAGATCTTGTATCCTTTGGGAATGGCGATGGCGATGTCCCGTCCCGAGGTGGTGTTGGTCCAGGTCTCGGTAAAGAATGCTATGTCCAGGGTGGTGCTGTCGAGGAGGTCCCAGATTTCGGTGGCGTGTTTGTGGAGGGATCGGACGTTGAGGAGGATGCATTGCAGGGTCTTCGGTTCGGTTGTGTTTTTGCGGGCAGGTTGCACTGGGTCTGTGGTCTTGGCGGTGCTACAGGTGTGCCGGCAGCGGTGACAGCTGAAGGATCTGTGGGTGTCGGCTGGTGATGCTAGCTTGCAGTTGTTGTTGCGGCCTGGGTTGAGAGCATGGAGTGCCGCTGGGTTGTAGCATTGGTGGTGCAGAGATCCAGGGTTCCTGGCCCTGGTCGCAGTTGGGTCGCGGACGGGTGCAGACGGACTTGCCTTTGGCGCGCCGGTGGCGCGGACGCACAGTTGCCACCATTAAGTAGGGGTCGGGGAGGGCTCGACAGCTGAGAAGTGGGAGTGGGGAGGGGAGCTGGATTGGGCCGGTCGCACTGGTCGTGCTGGGGGAGGGCATCATCAGCGGGGAAAAACGGGCTGAAAAAGGCTAAAGGAGAAAGGCAAAAAGAGAGAGAAAAGTGCAAATAAGGCAGCAAAAGTGCAAGAAAGAGTGGAGGAAAGACACAGAGGACGCAGAAAGAGAATGAAAGGGGGAGATTGAGATGAGGGTAAAAAACGAGTGAAAAACAGAGGACAGACACAGAAGGAGAGTGAAGGGGGAGCTTGAAATGAGGGGAAACCCACAGAAAATGGAGGAAAGACCCAGAAGCAGAGTGAAGGGGGGGAGATAGAAGTGAGGGAAAAAACGAGTGAAAAAGGAGAGAAAAAGTGGAGCGAGAGAATGGAGACAGAGGTCCACTGGACCACCAGGGAAGAGGTGCAGGTGAAACCTGCAGGTGGAGGAGGGCCTCGAACACCAACACCCGAGAGTGCAGGGGCTCGGGAGAAGGCCTCCCTTAATGGAGGAGCTGCGAGGGAGGGAGAGCAATTTCACTGAAAATGAGCCAGTGGTCTTGCTCGCCTGTCCCTGATGTGGCCACCATTAAGTAGGGGTCGGGGAGGGCTGGACAGCTGGGAGGCGGGAGTGGGGAGTGGAGCTGGATTGGGCCGGTCGCACTGGTCGTGCTGGGGGGAGGGGGCCACGGGGGCAGCAGCGGCTGGGAAAAACGGGCTGAAAAAGGCAAAAGGAAAAAGGTAAAAAGAGAGAAAAGTGCAAATAAGGCAGCAAAAGTGAAAGAAAGAGTGGAGGAAAGACACAGAGGACACAGAAGGAGAATGAAAGGGGAAGATTGAGATGAGGGTAAAAAACGAGTGAAAAATGGAGGAAAGACACAGAAGGAGAGTGAAGGGGGGAGCTTGAAATGAGGGGAAAACAACAGAAAACGGAGGAATGACCCAGAAGGAGAGTGAAGGGGGGAGATAGAATTGAGGGAACAAACGAGTGAAAAAGGAGAGAAAAAGTGGAGAGCGAGAATGGAGACAGAGGTCCACTGGACCACCAGGGATAACACTCGGAGGGCAGGGGCTCGGGGAAGGCCTCACTTAATGGTGGAGCTGCGAGGGAGGGAGAGCAATTTCACTGACAATGAATCATGTCTAGATTAGACTATGCCAACGCAATTTACCTGAGCCTCCCTAAAACCTTCAGCGCTGGCTCCAGCTTATTCAAAATCAGGCTGCTCGGCTGATTTACACCCTGCCCAAACGTTTCTACATCTCCCAGGTAATGATGGACCTTCACTGACTGCTAGTTGTACAGAGATAAATGTTTAAAGCATGTTGCATGGTTTTGAAGTCCCTGTACCTGAGCTATCCTGCCTTCGTGAAGTCTAGAATTATTGAATACTGCCCAACTAGAGCTTTAAGATCTAGCAACTCACACTTCTTGGCAATTCTGCCCTGGAAAAACAAAGGATGGATCGGCGGGGTAGGCTTGCCGTTATCGCCCCTCGTGTATGGAATAGCCTGCCTTTGGACCTAAGGGCCTCAATGGACCTTGCCACATTTAGGAAACTCCTGAAAACAGGCTTATTACTAAGGGAGGTTGAAGTTGACTGGTTACCTAGCGCCAAGAGGCCGTCTGGTAGATGTGCGCTTTGCAAATGTGCAGTAACATAACATTTTAACATATTATAAAGGGCAACTACTCGCGCGTGAGGGTTTCAAGGCGCATCCTCTTTTTCATTCCATTAGCTATGTTGCTGATTTCTCTGTATGTCAAATTTAGGATGACTGTATTCCTGTCAAATTTGAGTTTTAATGTGCTTGCTGCTGCCATGGCACTGGTTAGCTATGTCAGATTATGTGTAATCTCAGCTGAGATCTATTTTATCAATCTGCCATTCCCTGGGTTTGGATCCACTCAAGGATACTTTATTACATTGTGGCTTTCTGTGGAATTGTATTTATTTAACGAACAGTTCATAAACTGTTATTTATTCTCAAATATGGCTGAGAGACATGAGTCGAAAATATGTGAATAGAAGAATGCCTGCTGCACATTCATAGATATATTATTGATTAACGCGTCGTTAAAGATTTTAATGCTTGTAGACCCTTTTTTAAGGTGGCGGCTGCACCTCTATCTTTCCCTAGTGGTTTATGCGCAGCAAATACACTCAGCATCTTAAGAGGGGCTGTAGTCATGTAATCTAAAACCTGGGTGCCAATGTTTGCCAGCGAGGCATTGTTCTGCAGCATCCAAGCCATCACCACCGATTCTTTGAAAAAGGGGAATTTTCGCTGAGAAAATAAGTAACCAGCTGATGGCAACGTCAACCATTCAATGTTACCATCTATTTGTGATCTATAAAGCATTTCATTTTGGAATTATCCAACAAAAAAATAAATACAAATAAAAAACCCTGGCCATGATACCTGAGAATACAAGGCAGACCTAGCATTATTAGTGGGATTTCGCATTGTGAGCATTTTACCTGTGTATGTATGTATATAGAAATAAAAATCACCATGGGTTAAACCACTTATACTCGTTGTCATCTAGTGGCTGCATGTTCTCACTGCAGCCCCATTTAAACAGCTCCGCAATCTCATTAATGTATGTAAGGCTCCCACTGCCTCACATACTGTGATTCTGGGCAAATCACTTAATCTCCCCGTGCCTGAATGTGTAATGTAAATACGGTGCTATGTAAAGCGCTCCAATACCTTCGGGTCGAGTTCGCGCTATATGAATATGCAACAACAAAAAAAAAGAAAGTCCGAGCATCTGTTACCTCTGTGGATTAAATACAGTGGTCGAAGTGGACGGGATCGAAAGGGCATCGGTGTGCCCCTACTTCTTAAAATTCAAGCAATCCGTTCCCCTACTTTTCTGTTTTTGGAAATGTCCCAGGACGGCAGAAATAGCGAAAGCTTATAGATAAGTCTCGGCCATTCACAGCTCTTACTCTCTCTTCCCTTTGTTTGTTCCTCTGTGAAATGGATCAACAAAAAAAGAAACCCTTTTGCTGCAAATGTCTGTAATGTTCTGAAGACGCTTCTCATAAACAATTTAGTAGTTCTTTCTTTGTGGGCTGAAGATAAGCTGCGGGTACCAAGGGCCCAGGAGCACGAAGACCGATAGAGTTCAAACAGGCACAACAGAGTTCCGAACTAGAACATGAAGGGATCCAATAGCCTTACTAATTCCAATTTACATAAAAATAGACCTAACAGAGAGGAAATAGTGACATAGCATGCCACAATGTCTTTTTCTGACATTTTTCTATTCCAAAGGTCAGCCTCAGGGCAGAGAGAAAAATGGTTCAAAATTCTAGAAATAACTAAATAAAGCACGTCAGAGTGGTGGCAAAGTGGCCAGACTGGTTTATTAACACCAAAACACATTAGGGCCCCTTTACAGAGTTTGCCAACGAAGCGCCACTTTTGTTTTTGTCGTCTTTCTTTAAATAAAGGGGCATATTTACAAAGAAGTGACAGAGCGCAGTGTTAGCCTTCTTGGCTTAACGCCGCGCTCTGCCACTTCTGCAATGCAGGGCTGCACCGTATTTACAACAATACGGTGCAGCCCTGCGTTTCCCCTTGCGCTGTTGATAATTTCAGCTGCCTATTGCCAACGCAGTCACCCTTGCACCATAGTGAAAGGGTGCCTGTGTTGCGGCGGAATGATTGTTTATTTGCAGGAAGGTGTCCCTTCCTGCGCATAAACAATCCTAAATGGCAATTTGTAACTTCGCTTTGTGCTGCTTTGTGCAGCACAAATGGAAGTTGCAGCTCATCATTTTTAAATGACTGTTTATGTGCAGGAAGGACACCTTACTGTACATAAAAAATCATGCATGGGTTTTTGCTGTTTTTATGTGTGCTGCACAATGCAGGACACATGAAAACAACAAAAACAAGGAGAAATAAAGCATTTTTCCTTCTTACGCCCTGTTAACACCACGTTGTTCCTGCTTACATTTCACATGTTTTACTTAATCTTGCATTCCCTATGAGTAATTGATTTTCCCAAGATGTTATTACTTTTTTTTCAGGCAGCATATTACTTGTCTAGTGCATAATTTGAATTGAGTCACATCCAGGTGTTTATAGTGCAGCACAACTGTGTTATAGCTGAAGGCAGTGCAAGTTTCTCTCAGTGGGGCGGCATGGTGTTTAGTGTGGGAGAGGATGTGGCACTATGGCCAGATTTTCCGAATTTGGGTCTGGGGAACCCAGAACAGCCTTCATGATCCCTCCACCAAACCACTCTCCAGAGGGAGCACGTTCCCATGCTAGACCTTAGAAGGCCCAGCTAGACTGTAGAAGCCCGGGTGTCTTAGCAGCAGCAGGTGGGCCCTAGCAGTGGCAAGTGTGGGTTAACCTTGAAGGCCTGTCCACCACAATCCATGCTGAAGTTCACCTCCAGTCTTGTGGGCACGCTTACGAAGCAACACACCCCAGAGTGACAGTAAATTGGTCACTGAGGTCACAGGACCCTTGAAATCAGTCTGCCTCACCCACTGGTACCTCAATTGGCCTTGTTTCAGAAATAGTAGTGCAACTCAACAGGGATCAGCAATGCAGGATTTTTACGCACACCAAACTAAGTTTGCAAACTTCACGGCCTCTCTGTCCATGCACGAGCACTTTTAACATGTGCTGCCTGCTTTGGGGTCAGTAGAAATGTGCAGCAAGAGAGAACAAAATTATGCCACAGTGTTGACTAAATTATGCAGCAAACAAAAAGTCTGCAGCATAATACGGTATATTTTCTGATACTGTATTATTTTGACATTGTTATACATACTAAAAGTCTCTGCAAATATTTTGTCTCATCAGTACCAGTGTAACAGTCAAATACAGCAGTGAGAAAGGTTACCAATCAACCTTTGCAAAGGGCCCTCCACTTCGCAGCAACCCAAGTCACTTTTTTTTGTAACTTTTGATCTATTTGAGCTACAAACAATTTATTATTGAAAATCATCAGACTATGCAGCAGATAGTGTAATAGGTGGCAAATATGGCAGAGCCATAATTGGGTGCAAAACATTTGCAAACTGGGATATTTTGTCATTCATGTTCGAACTGCTCTTGTGGAAAAAGGGAGAAGTGCTGATGACAGAAACTGCATGGCTCGGAGACAAATGGATTGTACTTCCACTTTTAAGTGTATTTGGTTCATTCTGTGATTGGAAACGTATCCCACTTTGTGAATACATTTTAATGTCAATAACTCATATTCATCCTTTAATAAACATGTGTATCCTTTGGTTGAATTAAATAATGTAATAAGTTGTAAATGGTCAGTGAACTACCAAACAAACACTAAAAAGTGGGATATTTTGCTCTTTCTGGCCACACCTCTGACTCCGCCCACTGACCCAGTCCATGGGTTATTCCCGCCCTCTGATTCTCCACCCACAGTTCCCCTACTTTTTTTTCCCCACTTCGACTATTAATTAAATACATATAGTGACAAATGTTTGTGCTGTGGGCGATGTTCGGAGCGTAGAGGGGAAACCTCAATTCCAATAATGGTGCACAAAAAAGGGGCGAAGTGGGAGGGAAGTGTGCGGGAGTCTAGGAAAGGAAGTTTGAAATGACGAATGTGTATTGCCATGAAAATACGGTTTTAAATATTTCATAAATGTACATACAATGATTCAATGAACCATTTTATCCCATGTTCATTCTGAGGAAACCTGACCATTGCGTTGGTGCAGAGGCAGATATGAGCTCAAATTCTCTCGACATCTCAGTGGCGTTCCACATGACCAGCCACAATATGGTGCTTTCCTACCTCACAACTCATGAGCACGGGCGTCACATAGCCCACTTCCTTTGTTTCCAACAGATTCCAGATAATATTGCCCTCCTACAAGTCTAAAGCTAAGAACATTATCTCGGGGTGTTCCACACGAGCCAGCTCTATCTCACCCCTTATCGATGTGCGCTTGGAGCCCAGTACAAGTCAACTCTGAGCAACTAGCAAGGGGTATCCTATGTAACAGAAGAGCCTCAATTATATATGGAATTTAATGCATTCCAGGTAATTATAACGATTGTCTAGCTCACGATTGCCTGTTTAGGGTTTGATTTAATAGACAAGGGTCTTGCAAAAGTCATAACATCTGAATTGTAAACTTTTTTCCCATTCACAAAGGAGAAGGGAATCCAAGGTGACCCCTTTACTTTTGTGAATGGGTCACCACCACGTAGGAGGAGTTGGTAAGATATCAATGTTTTGCGACTGCATTCAGGTTGCAAAACATTGATACATAGCATACCAATTCGATATTTGGGAGGGACACCTAAGATAAGCCCCTTCCAAATCACAAATCAATAGACATTTGCAAACACATTTACAAATTTGGAAACACTTTTCCGAATTGCTAAATCCATTTAGCTCAAATGAAAAAAGGTTTTAGCATTTGCAAACCCTCTGATTTACCATTTGGAGGCTTTGCGAATGCTAAAGCACTTTGTATATCTGGCCCTTGCTTCTTTATGACTGGCCCAGGTTCTTGGAGGTCTGCTTTAGCTGTGAATGTTGTTGAGCAAAGGACGGAGCAAGAGAACCCTGGGCTAGTGGAAAAGGCTTGATTTGCTTGAATATGGTCGTCTTTTTATGTTGCAATAAAAGGTTGAAGCAGTACATGGGCCTGGGAGCGCAGTTCCATAAACTCATGACCTCATTTATTTAAACACACTTGAGGAGAAGGAGGCCTAGTGTCTGGACATAAAATGAGATCATTCAGGGCTATCTATGTGTCAGCTAACATAACATTGTTTTTTTGATAGGCTTGCACAATGCCCATGGACAACAGTCTGCTTTAAGGTGAAATGTTCAGCTATAAATACTTCAAGTTATGTAGCACAGATTACCTTCATCGAGCAACATAAACTTTTCAGATAACCTTTTGTTTTTGCAGAGTTTTATATGGCACGAACTTGACCCGAATCCATTTAGGTATCAGAGCGTTTTACATAGCACCAGAACACATTCATTTTTTTTGTTAGGCACGGGGAGATTAAGTGATTTGCCCAGAATCACAGGATGTTCAGCGTCATTACCGAGACTCGAACCCAGTTCCCTCAGGTCCGAGGTCCAGCACCCTAGCCCTTAGGCCAACTCCTCTCCCCATTTGCAGGAGAATAGCTAGAAGGCTTGTTACAAAGCACTTGTACAATGTATATAATATTATTCACAAAACGTGTGCACTTTTAGTTAAATGTGAATGAGTTTGAAGGATACTCGTCAGCACACATTTTCCCTAGGGGAATCTTGGTGATAGCACTGGGGCCTGTCTTTGAATGAATGTTGTATGGTAATGTAAAGCTCATACAAGTAAATAGCATGAGGATAGATTGTGTGAAAGGAAAGCACTGTAGAATAATATTCAAGCCAGACCTAAAAATCCATGTAGGTTATGACTGCCCCTCCCTCACCTGTGCTGTTGCTAGAGAAAAACATAAATTATCTGGTTATCTAAGGTACTTTAATGACATTGCATTCTGTGTGCCCCTGAAAGGTTAACCTCAGTCAGCTGAATAAATAAACAAAAGGATCACAACTGCATGGAGGGCAATCATTTTTCTTGTGGCCAAACAAAAAATGTGCTATTGGCTCCCCATGCATGGGTGGAGCCAAAGCCCCTCTCTAGTGATACCCACATAATTGTCTGGCGACAAACCGCCCATAAAAGCAGAAGAGAGAGGAAGTGCCTTCACCAGAGTTGAGCTCCACAACTTAGGAAAATGTCCAGCAATGGGGAGGGAAAATGTAACACGAAGACACTGGAGGTGCTGTAAATCCTAATTAAATTGGGCAAAAAGCTGGTCTCCACAGACTGTCTTGGCCCACAATCTACACCTGTGGTGTGCTAGGATTGTGCCTCGGAAAAGTACTGCTCTTCCAGGCATTGGAGGCAGAAAAACAAGCTGAGAGTCTTCTGAAAATCAGATAGAGAGTGAAAAAGGGTCAGGACCAGTTGAAACATGTGAGCGTTAGCAACAGTGTGCAGGAGGTAGGCAGAAGAATCTAATAATCCTGGCCAATGGCGACAAGAACCTGTCATGGTATCTGGAATGAGTCACTAAACTGAAGAAATTATTAAAGTCTTCCTAGAAATTCCAGGCTGCAAATATTTCTGGTTTGGAACCTCTCCTCTCTTCCAAATTCTCCAGTCAGAACCTGAGCAGAAGACCTCCTCATTGATGAGAGCTCTACAGTCACAGGCATGTCAGGTGAACGTGCACAAAAGCCATGCTCTACTGTGTTTCCTCTGCCACTCACCATCAGCCTCGTTGAATATTCCATCCAACTGCAAAGGAAGTCGAGCAGCTTTCTAAGGCATCCAGGTGGGCGATGGACTTTCATTGTCACCCTCAAGTTGTAAGAAGGTAATACTTCAGAAAAGTGGTAGATCATAGATGAGGGATGATGGATGAGGAAAGATGGCTGAGGGATTGACACATGAGGAATGATGGATAAGGCATGATAAGTGAGGGATGAAAAATAAGAGCTGAGGAACGAGGGATGAGGCATGAAGGTATATGAAAATGGATGATTCTAAACTTGGCAGAAACAGTTTGGAAACCAAATCATCTGCAGCGGTTAGACCTTAATGATGGTGCATATCTAAAGAAGGAATTATTAAGAAAGCAGCTTGTCTGTCAACTCTGCACCCACAAATGGAAGCTATTTTCACTTGCAGATCAACTCGGCATGATGCTGCTTAAGTTTGTTTATGCTATAAACTTTGACGGGACTTTGACTGGTCTCCCCAAGACAGCACACGCCGTCCCTCAGAGTTCTGAGGGCGATAGTAGTGGACCACCAAAGAGGTAAATATTTGTCTGTTTTTTCTTCCTGATTCCAATGCACGGAACATGTCCAGGAGGCCTCTCAATCTCTCACAGTTTCTGAGGGCATGGGACCGACCGTTCACTGGAAGCCGATGGATGGGAGCATTGTGACATCACTACTCATGTGTAGGAACCCGTAATGTATTCCAGAGAATAATCTCAATGTAATGGCACATATATTTTTATTGCTGGCGCATTCTGACAGCACTCGCTTGTACTCGTCTACTCTATGAAAGTTATCAAGAAGTATTACCACCTTTGTGTATTAAAATCATTGTCTTAAATGTATTCATAAATCAGATCTTCAAGTTCAGTCAGTGTATTTTTTTCAATAAAATGACATTTAAACAGGACCTGACTGGCCGTAGTGGGCATCAGGCATTTACCTGGAGGCTGGGGACCGGTTTTCAAGTGTTGGAGGGTGGTTTTGCAGTAGTGCTGCAATATCGACCCCCAGAAGCACAATCAGCAAGCAAGCATTTCCAGCCTCCCAGAGGCCAGGCAGTGCTTCCCCGGGGGCTTGTGCTGAGAAAATTGCCAGGGCAGCTTTGGGTTCCCAGTCCAGCCCTGCATTTAAATAGATCAGCTCTCATTTACATCATAGTGAGGATGCAGAAGGAGGGATGTTTTAATGATACCTCTACCCAGAAATACATTAGGAAGATTTGCCCAATGACCATACTAATAAAATCACTACTTTATTTAGCACATTTCTTTCATCTACTAATCACTGGACTAATGGTTTTGAGACATGGCAGAATATTGTCTACAGATATACAGCTTATCTTATTGGAAGTCTAAGGGCCTGATTTAGAGTTTGGCAGAGGAGTACCCCCTCACAAACGTTCGGATGTAATACCCTTATAATGAGGTTTACAGGATTTCAGTAACTTTACGATGGAGTAGTCATCTGTCTAACTATAAATAAGGCCCAAGGGCCACATGTATCAACAAAGCATTTTGCGATTACCAAATAGCGATTTTTACTGAATGGAAATGTAAATTCGTATTTGTAAAGTGCGAACTACTCACCCTTACGGGTCTCAAGGCGCTGGGGGCCTTTGTGGAAATTAAGTGAGCTATTGCCCAGAATCACATGGTGCTGAGCTGAGCTGCCGCCAGAGCCAGGGATCGAACCGTGAACCCTGTGCTCCAAAGTCAGCTGCCGTGGCCGCTGCACCACACCTCTCGATAGATATTTGGCATTCACAAAATGCTATGTATGTAAGGAATCACCAAAGATTTAGCGATTCCATAATATTACCAAATAGTGATTCGCTAAATAGGTAATCGCTATTAGGTAATACTACATTTGTTTCTATGGGTCTAAAGACCCCTAGGTGTTAATGGTTTTGCATTTGCTAATTTGTGATTCTCTAATTGGTAATTGCAAATTAGGTAATGCAATGCCAAGGGTGCACAAGGCCTAAGGCTCCTCTGAAGCACACTAAAAACATTGTGCACATGTAAGGCACACACATGCTCTAGTGGCATGTGTGCGGTACATGGTACTTTGAAAAAAGCCTTTTTGTGCATTTTTCAATATTTGCACATGGTATATAGCATTTTCCTTAATGCACAGTTTGCATTTAGAAAATTCTTGGTACATGTGCAAAGAGAATCGCAAATTGTGATTCCCTATTTGTTGTCACAATTTTAGGTTAGCGCTATTTTAGTGATTACATAAAATTGCCACTGCAAAACCTGTCATACATCTTGAAAAGCAATTTGGATTTGCAAAAGGCCGAAATTACCGATTTGCACCATTTTGCGACTGCAAAATTGTTCGATATATGTGGCCCTTAGTCTGATTTCACTCCAGTTTAGTGCAGTTCGAATACACGTGCATGGGATCCTAATTCGGCAATGAGTCTCTAGGTACAATGAAAGCCTGAACACAGCCACCATTTAAGCCGTTTATCAGTAGTAAAACATAAGCAAAATATATTTGTTCTATTAATTTTGCGATTTGCAATTTTTTTGTTCCATAGAATTTATATAGTGTTTTTTTCTTGGCTGAGACCCCTAAGCCCTCAGTTAGAATCAGATTCTTTATACCCTTTCAAAATATGTAGTTTGAAGAGTGCAGGATGTAATTTATCTTCTAAGGGTGATGGCGTAATGTTCACAGATGTGCTTCACTTATGGAGCAGTGAGCTGGTAGCTCCTCGTAAACGTGGTATGCAGGGCTTTAAGTGGGCCGGGTCTCACCGGGTCTGAGCACCGCAGTTTCTTAAAGGGGGCCTCAAAACGGGTCCCTATCTGGCTCTGTTTTGTGCCCTGGCACATGCGGTCCGTTTTTTTCCGGACGTCCCTTCCTAATAGCGAGTCACAATGCCATGTACTATTGTTTTGAGACCACAAAACACTCGCAGTTTACTGCCTACTTCAAGTAGGTGGTAAACCACTCATAAATAGGAAGGGATCCCCAAGGGACTCCTTCCCCTTTATGAGTGTGTGCAAAAATGTTTTCTAAGAGCAAGCAGTGGTCCGGACCACTGCCTGCCCTTAAAAAATGAAACTGAAAAGTTTCATTTATCTCTTTTAAATGCATCCCGTTTTCCTTTAAGGAAAATGGGCTGCATTTTTTTTTCAAAAACAGCTTTATTGAAGAAGCAGTCACAGACATGGTGGTCTTCTGACCCCAGCAGGCCATCATCCCTGGGAGTGCTAGCCATTTTCAATGGGGTCGCAAATTGCGCTTGCCTCATGTATATTAATAAGGCACGCAATTTGCAACCCCATTGGGAATCGCGAACAGTGTCTGAAACACTGTTGTACATTCACTTTTGCGAGTCGCAATTCAACGCAATTTTTGACTCGCAAAAGTGAATTGTCATACATCTGCCCTAAAAGAGGTAGGCGTAGAGGTGTTGCGAAGGCCATACGTTCAACACCGGCAACAATGGACATCTTGCCACCAAACGTATAGCAATTCTACCTAAGTGGTGCTAATCTAAGATCACATGTTGGCCAAAATACTCTAGATTATTTAATGTATTGAAAAACTCTTTCGTATATGTAGGGATAACCCCCTGCACAGATTTAGAAATAAATGTGGGGAATCTAGAATGAAATATCTCTTGAGTCGACGGCCAATCAAGAATCTTACAGTGTTCAAATGAATAGCTAGAATTCTGAGGCAGCACACTACTCTCATGGCATGACTTTAAATGGATTTGGAAATTATTCAAGTTTTGTTTGGTGCTGCGTAAATAGATGTATGATGGACACAGTGAGCTACAAAAGACCACCACATAAATTAACTAGATTAAATGGAAGGCAAGTTACAAAGGGGCCACTTTTGACAGAAATAAATAAATGGTAGTGAGTGGCCATAGTCCCTGCTCCGATTGGGTTTTTGAAGGACAGAGAAGGGTCAAATATGATTGCTAATGTTTAACTGATGGGGATGATAGGGGAGTATCACCTTATTCAGCATGCCGGTATCCCAAACTGGTTTGCTTAGGCAAGACCAATAACATTTCAATTTAACTGGTGTTGAGGCACAGCAGAGTTCTAGTCAACCAGGCTCCAATCTCTGCCAAATTGCATTGCTGCTCATGTGATGAGAGACTCTGCTTGGGAATCCACTATGTCTGTGTATCGCCGCATGCAGGGTACCGAAGATGATACACTGTAATCTGCGGTGCGAGGGGAATCACATACATGTTAAACAGTAGGGGGAGAGCAGATTCCTGGGGACACCGCAAGACAAGGATCAGGAGGTTGATCTAAATTGCCTCCAGGAACACACTGAGCGCACTGAACTAGCAGAGATTTGCTTTTTGGTGCACTGTAGTCTGGCGCGACTTTGTGCGAATTTAATATTTTGTAGACGATGACTAAACTCTAATTCAGTCTTTTTATGTGGACGATTTATGTTAACTATTTAATAACCCTGGGGTCTGCCATGAACATTAGATCGACAAGGAGTGTGATATCAGTTCAAGTAATAGATGTCCAGGCTGTACCTGTTCTTGACCTTGTCTTCCGCAGTATACGAAACAGGAAATTACTAAATGCGATTGGTAGTTGGGAGTACATAGAGTGTGAAGCAGAAAGTTCAGGTGGAAGGAAGGACAAGTGGGGTAACTTTCTGACCCGAGAAGGATAAGTAGAGATTTTACTAGATTAGGACGAGGCAGTGACAAGAGTGCTTGGGGAGTGAGCGTAGAGTCAGAGTATAGCAGTTGACTAGGTATGTAAAGGGGTAAAGGGTGCGGCTATTAGAGGGAGAGCTGTAGGAATAGTAGGAGTTTTAAGGTATGTATCATAAAGCAGATGAGAGGGTAAATGAATGTGGAAGAGGAAGACAGATGTTAGTTCATGGAAATATGATGTATTAGTAAGAATGGTGTCAACGCCTGTTGTAAGCGCAGGGTGTGAAAAGGTAACGGGAGGGATTATCCAAAAGTAATTCTGAATGAATGTGGTTCTGGATCATTATCACTGCCTTCAATCAAAACATATCCGAGTTTTCAATTTAGAGTTAACAATTCTCCCATGGAGGTGACTTCTCTTGTTTCCAGCTAGGCACTGCCAGGCTCTTCCTGGCACTCCTGGACAGGAGAAATGTACATTAGAATGGTCTGCAGGCATTTTGACATACATTGACGAATGACCTTTGGAAAATGGGCCATCGGTCAAAGGTTTCCACTGGCAGAGCCATCTGATGCTCTGTAAGCAGGAGCATGGCTCATCACCCCACCCAAACTAGGGCTGGGGAACCACAGGTTTGGTTGGCAGATGCACCAAGTATTTACGGCACTACTTTTCACCATTTGGTACACCAAGTTTCTTTACACTGAATCATAAACATGACGCTGTACAGAAATACATTCTCATGCATGTATATTCGTAAAATAATATTTCCCATGTTTGTTAAAAGATTTGTGTCTGTTTTGCTCATAGTGCAAGTTGTTTTTCTCTATTGCCACAATGTCTTTATTTTTGTTGGTCTGGTAGCACTTCATTCGCTTAATTCATTTGTTACAAAATCTGCATTTTGATCTGCTTAATTTGGCAAAGAACACTATTATGCCCGAACTAAAATTAAACAACACAACATATGCACCTATAAACCGTGTGATAAATCACTTACTTGCTGAGTCAAGTAGTGTTCCTTGTCTCGCCTGCCACTAGCCTGCTGACTCCCTAGACTGATCTGATGTCTGATACTAATGGTAACTATCACAAAAAAGCACTGAGGATATTTAAGGACCAGCGTGGGCAACCTCCCCACTCGTAACTATCACAAAATAGAGCCCACGCGTCCAGGGCAGAGGTCTGGTGTGTAGGTGAACTTAGTCAACCCAGTGATTAAGGGGGATCCCTTTTAAGGACGGTTCCCCTCACACACCAAAGGTGTCATGCTTCATCATAGGGGTGCCTCGTCGCATAGAGAACCTGGTCTCAACACGGGCTACAACCCCCTCACTGCAAGGAAGGAGCTCAGGGATGTTTTAGGTTGGGAAGGAGGGTTCATTTAAAACCCTATGTGAGCGTGGTGTGCTCTGTGTGGAGTGCAGTGCTAAGGTGTAAGTGGTTAAAACGGGCTACAAGGTTAGCTATATGGCAAGCTTTATTCAGCTACCTCGTGACAAGATTAAAAACAAATTGCTGGTGATGCAGCTGCCGTCATGAGAGGCAACTGTATCAGTATCTAATCAACATGTTTTGGCCTTTGGACCTGTATAAGTGTTGTGGCCTTTGTCAAAATCAACTAACAGCTACTGCAACTAGTGAAATACATGCACCAATAAAATAATGTGCAACAAAGCAACAGTGTAATATACTGAATCAGTGGTCCTGAAGTTCAGTAGGTCCACTGTTGAAACTTGTGATGAAACAAAAAGACAACATTGTGCGCAATTTACAGTGATCATCATAGGCTAAAAACATGTGGTTGAACCACAACACAACAGTCACTATGGTCAAGACACTGGACCAAGTGAGAGCATTATATCTACATGATATGTGATACAAAGATGCGAGACTCACCTACAGAGGTTAACGATTTTGCCGTATCTTTCCTGGCCTATTATCCAAAGGTACATACGCCGATCCAACCTACCGGAAAAAGGCTGTGCCGTTAAGGAGAAGAAGTAGAAGGGATAGTTCAAGATCATATCTGCGTGTCCACAAGAGAAGAGGAAAGGAGAAAAAGGGCAAGCAAAAAGGGCCTGAGTTGGTTGAAAAATTGTGTGCACAAGTGCTCTGCACAACTATTGTTCGCTTTGGGGAGTGTGTAACAGAACAATCCACCCCAAGCGGTCAGTTCACGAAAGTGAGGAAGACCAGGGTGATCAGTTCACATGCGGTGCATGAGGTCACACAAATAAGCCAACCCTGTAGTGTGGAATAGAGCAAGGGGGTGTTTGTAGCCTCCAGTAATTGACCCAAGATGCAGCAATCCAGAGGTTGAAAAGGGTCCAACCAGCATGGTGATGGAGGTTGGGCAGTGGCCATAATGTTTGGCATAGCCCTCCATTGTTTGCAGGGACGGATGGGGGCCAGGCTGTTCCACGATAGGGGTTCAACCCTGCTGAGGCGGTGATTGAGCTCGCAGAGGGATCTGGCCTGTGATCACTGGGTCTATACGGCGTGGAAAGCATTACACCTTTGGTGTGTGAAGGGAACTGTCCTTAAAAGGGATCCCCCTTAAGCACTTGATTGACTAAGTCAACCTACACACCAGACCTCTGGCCTGGACCCGTGGGCTCTTTTTTGTAATAGTTACTACAGGTGGGGAGGTTGCCCACGCTGGTCCTTAAATCTCCTCAGTGCCCCCCTTGTGTGTATTCTCTGATACTATTGGTAGCCATCTTTTGGGGCAGTTACTTACTCTTTCGGCCCACCACTACCACCTACCCACCTTCCCAAAATACTTGTACAAGTGCTGCAGCTGCTCACACACTGCCTTATTAGGAACAGTTTCCATGGGACGCGACTTGCTAAATGCTGATGGATCCTCCCATCTGCCTGTTAAAGGGGCCCTGCAGCTGGAAGCCCATTGCTTAGCCATGACATGAACATTTTATAAGATGCAACATCAGCTGCAGAAATGTTTGCACCATCTCCACGGTGCCTTTATTAACTTGTATGTCTTGTAAAGATTTGCACTGTCCTAACGTGCTTGTAAGTGAAAAAGTTCCACAACTTTTTCCAAGAAAATTGCAAGGTTGGATGACTTACCTTTCAAGAGATGTTTAGTTCACACAAAGTTTTTAACAATATTAGTGACCTAATGTGCTCAAAAGTGCACGATTTTATATCTACATTTCCAATAAATACTCCTGCCTACGGCTGTGAGGTACGCGTCTAAATCGTACAAGGACGTATTGCAAAGCTTGTCCTGCGCCACTCCTACCATTCTGGCTACACTCCTAGACATGGCCTGATAGGAATAGATTGTTGCCAAGCTGACCAGCCTTCCAGAGTCATCGGCCTAAGAGGTGACAAACCTTGCCTAACTAGAGACTGGCTCAGTTTCCCTTTCAGGGGACGCCCACCTTTCTATATAGCTGCCTTTTGTTGGCTTTCTCTTTTGTCTGTCTCCTTCACCAAGTTCTTGCTAGTACTTGCCATTCACGTCAATCCTGCTTCTCTCCAAGGGTAAAGAAATGGTTAAGCATCAGAAAATCTGATCTGTAAGTAAACATTTTTTTCAGCAGCTGCACAGACATTAAGGTGAAACACCCATGATCGTGCACATGTAAGATGCATTCTATGCTGTCAGCTTTTTTTAACGTTGATTGTGAAGAAGCGTGAAGAAAGAAGAGCATTTTCTGTGCACTCCAGCCAATATGTACTCATATACTCAGGCCCCTCCAGTCAGCAATTGTCATGTCAAGCCAATTGGAAGTGGATCCTCAGCTCCTCACTAATGCTGCAGTGAGCATCAGTGGCATGGCGGAGTATCCCCTCAGAATGAGGGACAACTGTGGACATCCGCATGTGCACACAAATCGGTAATTGTGCACCAATTTCCATGCACTTTTCTTCATCCACATTTATCCAGGTTTTGCACGGCAAAATATGAAGACGGAAATATCAGACATACATAAAGTTGTTCTCCCTGAACTTGTAATCCCTATATGAGCGAAAAGTCCTGTTTGCTCTGAAATTGAGATTTCACAAAACTTGCAATGAGGACATTAGACATAATACATGTCATTCCAAAGATTCTGCTATTTTTCAGTTGCTTCATTCAGCCCTGTGAAGAGGCCCACTCTAGTGCTCAAAGAGTGCAGTTAAATGATGTAAAAAAAATGCTATAGATGCGCAGTGCAAATACGCATGTGCGTGTGTATTTACAAATGTTAAAATTGTTCGTTTGTCATAAATTTGCGGGACTGATTGTGTTTTCTTTTTTTTTTTTTTTTTAGGAAATGCAAGATCTTCTTCTAGCTAAGATGAAAGCATTGGACATCTACCAAGAGACGAACGTTTCCCTCCAAAATGAGCTTTCATTTCTGAAAGAGATGCTTGATGAAGAAGAGCAAAAGTAAGAACATTTGACTCCAGTCAGCCACTGTTTCAGTCACATTAACCTGACACGGTTAAACCCACACTAATCTTTCTGAGATTACCAAACAAAACCAGAGCCTCTCTTTATACATCTTGTTAAATGAGTAAATATGGAATTACAATGCACACTTGCTCGTTTGGGTTTGGTGGTCATCCCTCCCTTGACGACCTTTCTCTGGCTACTTTGGATGGAGACAAGTTTCTAGCTGGCATGAACCCCACCCACAGAATCATCTTAAAGGTTGCCTTTCAGAAATCAGCTGCTAACTTCCCCTGCTGAGCTACTTCTGTATTATTGTTTGAGAGCAATGGACAGAGAGGTATATTCACATTTTATTCATTTATGCATTTGTTGAGAGTTTTATAAAGAGAACATTCAAGGCTGATGAGCAACAGAGAACTTCACACAGGACAGCTTGCAAGTAGCTTAGCCCTGCACCAGCCTCTGGCAGTGCACACTTAATTATATATAAAGATGATTACACAAAGTTAGCATCTAATATACAAAGGTGAGTGGATCATCAAGTACCACGTTAGTGTCAATTACAATTACCGCTACTTACATCTAGCTGTGAGATATTCCCCTAACGTCTGCCTGGATACTGGGGCATCTTACCATGCCCCTCCGCAAATGCAGTATAGATCGCCACGTTCACAAAAGCAACAAGCATATTCAATGCAATAGGTCTCGCATTTGTGAACGTTTAAGCTCTTGGTGATGAAAAGGACTATGTTTTTAACGTTTGTCGTTCTATTTGCAGTGAAGTGATTATATTTGCATAGCGCTATTGCCATTTGTATGACTTGTGTCGCTGTAGAACCTGGAAATGGGTTATGAGAGAGGAGAGACCAGAGAGATATGCTGCTGAACAAAATCGTTGAAAAGGCAAACACTTATAGGTAATGCAAGATTAAGTAAAGCATGTGAAATGTAAGCCGAAGCTCTTCATAAATCCCAAGTCAAGCAATCAGACCACCTTGTGTTCACGTCTTTATACACAAACACGTTATTGCGTGATTACTAAAACCCATTCAGTAGCGGCAGTAAAATACAAAGGTCTGCAGACTGAAAATGTTAATCAGAGTAGTTGACCGTTGTATTGAAATTAGCATATGGAACTGTTAAAGCTGGGCTAAGCTGTACTTTCATCCATGAATGTAATAAAACCTACTAACCTGCGGATCTGTGCTACCGGAGCCTAACATTACTGCATTGTTTTAAATCTTTATGCCCATAAGATTAAAAGTTAGTTTTAAATTGGTTTTACTAGGACACTGTAGGACCGTGCCAGATACAGAAAACGAAGATACGATTCTGCTCCGTAGCAAAATATGTGTATGGGATGTCAGTTTTATTAATGTGTTGTCAAAGAAGAATTTTGAAAATGCTCTTAGAAGCTATTCGCAATTAACGTCAGCAAATTAGCTTAGAGATCTGGGGCCATATGTATCAACACATTTTCCCATAGACACAGAATGGGCAAAACCCTTTGATACATCTGGCCCCTGATGGATACTAAGCTATTTATAGAAGTTACATTCTAATCTTATTTACTCCTGCACACTGCTGTCTAAGAAAGAAAAGTGTTCACCATCCAAGGCACTAAAGAAGAAAATGTTTCACTTACCTGAAAAGACAAAGATGGCGCACCAAAATGTAGTGTGGGCATTCATTTTGCGACATAACTTTTAGCATTGGACCTGATGATGGCCGAGATAGCTTCTATTCAGGGGTAATTGGCCAAATCTAGGGCTGTCTTGGAGTCCTTGTTTTGCACGAACTTTGTGGAATGGGGGCTCTTGTTGGCGGGGTTTCTGTTGTTGGCAAGGGGAGGCGCACTAGGGGGCAACACTCCAGACATGGTGTTTCACAGAAACAGAGCTCACACAAGCCAGATATGGACGATCGGGGCAGCTCACAGGCCATAGGTGGGGAGCACAGGCGGGCAGTGTCAGCCAACACACAGATTATTAAACCTACCTAGAGAGGCTTAACAGACTTCCACAAACAAGGCTGCTGGTGTTCACAAAATCCGAAGCAGGTCAGCTAAAAGAAATGTAAACAAAAGTACTGCTTTTATAGAAATAAAGCCCTTTTCATTAAAATTGGAGCAGGACGGTACTGCTTCACTTTTGACACCCGGTGCACATTGTATACTATGGAATTTCCAACATGGCGAATACGTGCACGCCAAACAATTTGAGACTGAACAACATCGTCCTCTCAGACCTCTTTCGTGCGCGAATGCCGAACCTGGAATTTAAGGAACATTTGGTTAAATCATGAATTCCAACATGGCAATTAGGTGCACGCAAACATTTTGAGACGGAACAACGTCGTCTTTTGCATGTGCAACGTGGTAATCAAGAAAGATTTGTTTAAATCATCAGAGTGAACAGAACAAATCTAATTAAAGGGAAGCCTTGGTGAATCACAAGCAGGATATGAAATAAGTAGTCCAGAAAGGAACCAGTCAAGTAAACTGTAGTTGGCTGGTGCTCCTTGGTAAAAAAACGGAAATTCGTATCGGAGCACTGGCCAATAAGGAGCCGGGGAAGTAGAGCAACAGAGGAGTGAACCAATGCAGGCAGTAGACAGGATTAGGTGGGATTACACTCTGTAGAGTGATTACCACAGGTCTTCCAGACAGCGCATGCGCTGCCTAGGCTCGACCTACAAAGTGGACAGACTCAGTCAGACAGGCACTAGAGAGACAACCGAGGAAAGTAGTGATCCAGGAGGAAGTGTTTAAGTTCTCTTTAAAAAGTGGGAAAAGTGCAAATGTAGGGCGTATTGGGATACCAGAATCTAGAATCACAACCAGAGAAAGACTGATCAAGGTCTTTTTTTTATTTATTGAAGTCAGGGATTTCCAAGAGAAGGCTGTTGGAGCTGTGAAGTTGTTGAGAACGCCATTAAATTTCTAACATTTTTGCTGGGTAATGGGAATGTTCAGAGTATAGGAGTTTATGTTATGTTTTGGTACGTTCCTTGTATTTTTATAACACACAACTCATCCGGAGGGTATCCTTGTGCTGAAGCAGTAGCTTTATCGGCCACACCTGCGTCGGGGGTGAGGTGAAGAGCCAGGTCTTCAGTTTCTTGCAGAATTCAAGAACATGGGAGGAGGATCTGATCTGCAGCAGCAGGTCATTCCAGGCTTTAGAAGCGAGGTAGGAGAAAGCACGACTGCTGGATCTGCTTATGCTTGTGTGGGGGGGGGGGGTTGAGTAGGAGTCTGGCTGAGCAGTGAGCCAATGTTATGTAAGGCATTGCATGTGTGTATGAGGAGTTTGAGGAGTGCTCATTTCTTGCAGATTTCGAGAACTGAGGAGGAGGCTCTGATCTGCAGTGGCAGGTCGTTCTAGGCTTTGAAACGAGGAAGGAGAAAGCACGACTGCTGGATCTGCTGTGTAGGGTTTTGTACATGTGTGTGAGGCGTTTGAAGAATGCTCATTTGTGGATTGGGAGCTAGTGGAGCTCTTTGAGGTGCAGGGGGATGTGAGTGCGGGGCAGGGGGTTGAGGGTGTGCCTGGAGACAGAGTGTTGAATGATCTGGAGTCTTCTTGTAAGTTAAGCATCGATTTCAACATAGAGAACACTAGACATGCCAGTTTATACGTTTATCCCCATCCATAGGGAGTAACCATAAAGAACGTGTAGCAGGGATGATATGATCAAAGTGGCAGGTCCTTGAGAGAAGACGTGCTGCTGCATGCAAGGAAGCTTTGAGAGGAGCGAGGTACATTTTATGGTGTGCTCCCCGAATATGGAGTCAACAATATCGATGGTATAGAACCTAGAGGGCAGAATATCAAAAATAAAACTGATAGGTAAGTAAGCCTAGATTTGTGCTACCTAACTCCTCATATATGTACCTACGTGGTACATATATTTTCAAGGTACCCAGATGTAGAGTCCGGAATAGCAAACATATAGTTCCCTATATACACTTACCTTTCAGTATTTTGTCTCCCTATATTCTGTCCTCCATATTAGTGTGTCACAATATTGTTGGTGTTGATATGCAGTAGTACAACCAGATTTTACGCCAGAGAGATTGCCATTTCCATAATCAAGTCTGGAAAGTACCACAGCTTAAACAACATCTTTTAAGTTTGGGTGTGGAATCCCCTGCATAGGTCTAATCTGATTGTTGTCTTTATTGCCACGGTATTGATTTGCTGTTGAAATCGGGGGCAATTATCCAGGGTAAAACATAGTGATTTCACATTTTTGATGACGGCCTGAGTGCAACTCAGGATCTGGGTAAAGTCCAACCTTTTCTGAACCGGGATGGAGAACAATTGGAATGAGAGTACTAAACCCTCTGTCCTGTTAGGATTGAGTTTGAGATGTTGAGCCCACATCAGAGCTTGAATACCATCACGAATCTAGGCTGCAGAGGTGATATAAGACGGAGAGGAGACCTTCAGGTACAGCTGGGAATCATCAGCCTATTGGTGTGTAAGATGCAAGACTTTTTGATGATATTACCCAATGGTTCATGAAGTGCAAGGGACATAACGTTTTCCTGGGGAACATCCCGATGAACAACGGCAGGGACAGGAAAAGAGCTCTCAGTTTTGATCATTTGCAAGTAGTTGGTTAAATAGTATTTAAAACAGCCAAGGGCCATATCTTAGAAGCCCATAAATTCCTATAGTCTGTTAATGAGGATATCATATTTGACAGCATCGAATGCCACAGAAAGTAGAATTAGCATGTATGAAGCAACTTTTTTTTAAAAAAACGTTATTTATTAGTTTTTATCCCAACAGTAACAAAAACAGTACAACATCAGGTTGCAGCATTTAGTAAACATGTCCCACGCACATAATTGCACCATAAGTATGCATTGCAATGCCATAATGATCATTCCTACCGACAGGCCTTTAAAAAGGATACATATATTACCCAATAGGCAATATCATTCAGCCGTGGAGTCAGATCCTTGCATATTCAATATAGGATGACCCTGCCCCTCCCCAGTTGAGCCATTCCCTTCCCTTGGCTGTGAGTTAGAATCAGAGACCCTCTCTTGGAGATATTGCTGCAGCCACTGCCATATATCGCGTGGCCTGGATGCCACCGGAAGCAATGTAGCATATAGTTCACAGTTTGTGTTGCAGTGGAGTATACTATTTAGCCAAGCTTTCTGTGTGGGGGCATGTCTGCTTCCCCAGTGGAGTGCCATCTCCCCTTTGGCCACCAATAATGCGATTGCAACAAATCGGCACACAGGTTTCAGGACCTCGTTGACATAGCCCAGCAGTGCCATCTCTGGGGTGGGCTGAATGGAATGGTATACTATCTGTGTTATTGTGAAAATTTCCCCCCAGACTCTGCCGATCCTTTCACAGCCCCAAGTCATATGCGCAAAGTCTGCCCGATGTGCGTGGCATTTGGGGCACATCTGCGGGCGGGATGGGTCATTTCAATTCAGTTTTGCAGGTGTCACATATGCCATACACAGGAATTTTAAATGAATTAACTTGTGCCTCTAGTTGAAGGATACTTTCCGTGTTTGTGTGCAACAGTATTCCCACTGGGAGTCTAATACTGGGTACCCCAAATCACATTCCCATGTTTCGAGAATCTTAGCATCTTTACTTGGGAAGAGGGACATGCTGACTTTGTATAGCTTGGAGATAAGGCGTTCTCCCCCCCGCAGTCGGAAATTCTAAGTGTTAGCAGAGGAATGTTTTCCGGCTCTAACGGGAACCCCAGGATCTGATCACGTATGCCCCTCACCATTCTGTTTAGTATGAACTGATCCATGAATGAAGCTCCCTGGAATCGAGCGCCCTCGGTATGTGAAAGCGCATGCCCCCCCGGTATAGTTCCCCCACCTTGCTGATCGAGTATTTAGGTGAGTACACACCGGACCACTCCCTCCTTCATGATCGGCAGCCATGGGTTGTCCAACAATGGAATAGCAAAGGAATAAAGCGGGCATCTGGCAGTCACGAGAGGTTGATTTTTCCATTCCCAGCTGGTCGTAGAAACCGTTTGTATTTCTTAGGGGACTCGAGGGAGGCCAAGAGGTAGTAACACCGCCCGTGGGGTCGGGTCCGCAGGATAGCCTCAGGCTTTGCAAATGGGATCCGGGCATCAGGGTAGTACCAATGGTGTGCAAAACTGCCCCGGGCCACTAAGTAATAGATTTGGAAATTAGGGACCCCGAAACCCCCCGCTCGTATGGTAGAGTCATTGTGTCCCAGCCGATTCTGGGTCTCCCGCCCCCCATACCAGCCTGATCAAGGTGGAGCATAATGTTTGAAAGAACGCATTGGTGAGAGGGATGGGAATGTTGTGGAACAAGTATAGGAATTTGGACAGTACCACCATATTTATAACAGCAACGCGTCCCGCCAGCGATAAAAGGAGTCTGAGCCAACGTTCTACTTGCGACTCCAATTTACTTAACGCAGGGCCATAATTCAAGCGTATAATCTGCTCTATGTCCCCATGAAGGTGAATTCCCAGATACTTTACCGATGTTTCACACCATGCCAGGGGGTAGTCGCAGTGCACCTTCGTTGTTGCTCTGGTTAAATGGAACACCTCAGACTTATTCCAATTGATGCGCAACCCAGAGACCCCACCAAACCAGATGACCTCTCTAATTATTGGTGCCAAGTTGTCTTGGGGGTGCTGAACGTAAAGTATGATGTCGTCCGCATACAATGTAATCAAGAGTTGTCCCGTTTTAAACTGTAGCCCTCTATAGAGATGCTTCTCCAGTAAGTGTCGAATTAATTGGTCAAGCGCAATGATAAAGAGGAGGACGGAGAGTGGGCATCCCTGCCTCATGCCACATGACAGCATGAAAGGTAAAAAGACGGTCCCATTTACCCGTATCCGAGCAGTGGGTTGTGTGTATAGTAAAGTGATGAGCGCAAAGAAACCCTTAGGCATGCCCATCCTACCCAGCACCGTCAGCAGGAACGGCCACTCTAGGGAGTCAAATGCCTTCTCGGCGTCCAACAAAGCAGCAGCCGCGGGAAGGTCAGGCAGGATGCGATGCAGCACTGCAAACAGGGTGAGCAGGTTCAAGGCCGTCGACATATGCAGAACGAACCCCGATTGAGCCGGCGAGATTATTTGCCCAACAAGGAGGGATAGCTGCGTCGCTATCATTTTGGCTAATATCTTATTATCAAAATTGAGTAATGAAAGTGGTCTATATGAGCCACATTCCAGTGGGTCCTTTCTGGGCTTAGGAAGGAGAAAAATACCCACTAAGCGTATTGTGGGTGGCAGAAGTTTGTTCTCAAGCGCTTCGTGATATACTTCAAGGAGATATGGGGCTAGCAGGCTTTTATATGTCTTGTAAAATCTCCAGTATAGCCATCGAGACCTCGTGCCTTCATGCCATTCATGGTATGTGCATGAATCAACTTTGTCAAGAATGTGTTCGGAGTCTTCAATGATTTGCAAGATAGCTATTCAAATGCTGCATCCAGCTCTGAAAGCAGACTAAAGCCGTTGAGGAGGTGTTTTTAAGAAATACAATGTTTCAGTTGATTGTGCAAGCAGCTTTCCACGATCTTCACTATGAAGAGTAGAATTGAGACAGGGTGAACATTCTTTGGTCCACCTGGAACAACTGATGATTCTTTTGTGAGAGGCGCCACATGGTCAACTTTTAACCAGTAAGGGAATACTTGTTGAGAGTTTGAGAGAGGTTGGTAAGGTTTACCCAATAATGCACAAGATCTGTATGCGACTCTTTAACGAAGTAGGATGGTAAAGGGTCATCAACATGGTTTGAGGGTTTAATATTGGCAGAGTTGCAGATAAGTACTGTTATGAGAGGTTTCTTAGAAACTACACATTTGTTAGGTGAGTTTCAGCACAAGATGTTGTTAGGGAAGTTAGGAAAGGAGGGAATGTATGATTCAATACTTTGATTTTGTAATTCAGTAATGTAGTAAGTTCTTCACATTTCATTTTTAGATCATCCATACAAAAAAAAAGCTGTAGGTTGTGTGTAAATTTTGACAATCTCAAAAAGCTTAATTTATACAGGAAGTAATTCATATTATTTTTCTGCACCTCAAAACATATTATACCCTTTTAATTACAGATTATTAAAGAAAGTAAACATAAAAAGATGAGCCACAGACACACTGTCTTAATCAGTTTAAAGTCCACATTGAGGTGCCTGGAGCTTGACCTAAATGTTATGTCTACAGCCCCTGTGCTTGGTACAATCAGCGAATAGTTGGAGCCAGTTCAAAGGGAACAGCAGGGGTGGATAAACCCACTGATGGACAACAACTCTCATCAGCTGGAATAAAAAAATTAGTGAAAACCTCTCATATTTAAGAACCACCCAACACAAGAAAGAGATCAAAGGGCAATAGTGGTCAGAGAAACCGCTTACTGAGAGAGTGCCAACAAGGTCGTTCAAACAGAAGGCAAGAATGGGAGGAAAATACTCCTCCTAGGTTAATGTGTTGGTCTCTCTGCTGCCACCCCTTGCCAGATTTAGTTTTTAGTGCTGTCAACTAAGGTACAGTTTTTCTACTGCCCTTACCGTCTGCTTGAACAAACTCTTCTCTATTATTCACACTAATCGCGAGTCATTATCTCAGCAAGAACGTTTGCTGTGCTTACTTCTCGGAATTCATGCTGAACACAGTGATGAATGAGGACACGAATTGCCTAAGTTACCAGTTGGTGAACTCTTACTACATTGTGTACTTACACTTTAATAGAGAGTTTGAGGACTTCTAATCTTGTGGCTATACGCTTTAGAATCACAAATAATCGGTAGCACCACTTAGAAACTCGTCCTGTATTTGAGTTACTGCTGCAACCGATCAGTTACCAGGCTTTGATGACCTTGGTTGCACTCATTCTTTTTGTGGCTGTGTGTATGTAGTTTTTTAACATGAATGTTTTACAGATACCAGCTATTTAGTTCCACGTTTTTAATCATTGCTGTAGTCAGTAGTTGACTGTGCTTACTCATATGGGGTAGTGATTTTGTAATGTATTCCTCTTATTCAGGCTTAACTGGCGATGTGCCATGTGTTGGTGCATGTGTATCAGTCACAGGTTCACATTTGCCCAGATGTTTGGATTGGCAGGTATGTGACACAGTTTCTTCGGGCCTCTGGTGTTTGCATGATCTTTCGTGCCACGGTCACCTTTGGTAGTCTCCTTAGGACTAGCCACAATGTATCTCTCTTAGAGCATCACTTGGTTGGCAGAATCTATTTTAAAACAATGGGATGTGATCGCCAACTGCTGTTTCTTGATTCTTTGCTGTAGGTGTACGAGTTTCCCTGATAGCGGCCTTTTTTGGGCTCTATAGCACGAATTCATTGGACAGTGCAAATTTCCATTGATTGATGTGTAAGTGAGAGGTAATAGAACTTCCATTTCAGAAGTTACTCTGTTTATATTTGTTCGCTTTTCTCTTGTGTGTTAGTCAAACAAGACAGATGACTATGTCTTGATGAGACCTGCTAAATTATACCAGATCAAAACAATGTTGACATCCCCTCCCCTCAGTGTCTCATGATTCATTAAATGAGGAGCTTATGTAGTTGTTTTCATTTAGCTGCAAACTTGCATTTAGACAACCTTTAGTCATAGTGTTTCTTAACATCCTTGTGAATATGATCACATTTTGAGCACTGTGACATCTGCACTATTGCTGCACTTTAAAATGCACTCAAATCCATTCCAATGACTATCTTTATCAGAAACCAGGAAAAGAGGTACAATCGATGCGTGTGCTCAGTTTTCGTGCCCATGGTCCACTTTTGTATTAAAGAAACGTCCTCAGTTGTTTGTGCAGCCTCTTCTTAGAGATAAACCTATTTCAATGGCGAAGCAAACTCATAGGCTACGAAATCCAGCTTTTTCCTGCTCAGAGCTTTTGGTGCCAAAACCAATGGCTTCAGTGGGAGATCAATGCCAATGTTATAGAAGAAATCCTACCACGGTTTCTTACATTGTATTACCTGATCACATCTGACAATGTCAACACGTACACAGACACATAGATATACTGGTTACATATATGTCATACAATTCTATATTTCTCGAGCCACTGGGTATGCAGCTAAAGGGTGATGTTGCTTCTGCCTGTTTTAGTGTCACACTCTAGGGAAAGGCTCTTATGAAAGTAGGAGGAGTGTTGGGTGTTTTGTAAGTGAAGGAGCAAATTGAATATTTGAGGCATCTTGTGGAAAGGAGTCAGAAATGGGTGAACGAGTATGGTAATTAAAGACAATATGATTTTTGATTGCATCAGTAGCATATATACCATTTTCTATTCCTTAAAATGATCTCTAATAATTGTTTCAGATTTAAGGAATTTCATTTGATATAGGCCATTATTCCTTGAGCAGTGTTTGAACAAAAGTCCATTGCATGGCTTTGGAATTCTTTGTTGCCTTGATATTTTATGTTTCTGGATGACCTTGTGAAATCTTTTTTAGCAGTGAAACTGAAAATGTTGCTTTTCCAAGAAAGAGATTTTTATATAGAGTTAAAAGACATGAAAGTAGGACTTTCGGGCCACATAGGTGGTGAAATTAGTGACTGGCTAGAACGTTGGTCAGCAGCTCTCCGACCAAATGGCTGTGGACCCGACATATGAAGAGAAAGTGCTTTTACTGTGTACACTTCTGTGTATCCCTGTCCCCTGATTAACCAGACATGCCTGGTGGCTGAATCGGTGCTGTGTTCTCATAGTGATGAGGAAAGGTTTACCAGCCACTGCCTTCCACCCAATTGTGTGGTTTGCGGCTGGAAGGGGCAGCACAGGTGAGAGGCAAACGTTACATATATGTCAGGAAGAGAAGGAAATGCTCTCCCAAATCTTAACTAACTGATGTTGAGCCTAGAGCAAGGACCAATCAAAAGACCCACTGGCTGGAGGTGCCAAGCTCACAATGGACAGAGGCGGCAAACCTGTGGTGGATAGACCTGAAACAACAGACTGAGACCTTAGCAGGCATGCTCACCATGCTTTCTGACGGTAGCCAAGCAGACTGATAAACTGCATGAGGGAAGAGCTCAAGTAATAAATATAGCTTCCTCTAGGGCTGGAACCTACAGATACTTGCTTTGTAGCAAGGAGCTTACTGTCATAAATATAAAAACGCAACAAAAAGTTACAAATTCGAGATAGGAGGCGTGTGCGCTGCGACACCAGATACCATACAAAATAAGCTCTACGAAAAATAGATTGGTTAGTTACAGGGAAAAGAAAACCTTACATTCTGCTACTGAACCACAGAGGAGGGTGAAAATAGTAACCTGAATTTTTTTCACCTACTCCGCCATCCTGGTTTTGTCTTGTGCTTTGGGCCCTTGACCGTTACTTGATGTTGAATCATTACCCTATCTCATGTTTGTCTAACTGACTTTGGTTGTTAGCTGAACTGTCTAGGTTGCTTTTTCCTAAGTGTCCTCTTACAATTGTCCTGATGATGGCACTGGTCAATTAAACCACAGTGGTCAAAATGTTTACTTTTGTCTCTCTTACAATATGGAGTGCATCATTTGTTGAAATTGCATATGCTTGGAATTTTTGCCTGGCTTATGATAAATCACCATATGATATGTGATCAAATGCAATGCAATCTATTGCTTTTGCTTGTTTTGTCATATATCTTTTTATATAGAGTATATTGCACTTTATGTTCACCCACCAATTTTGCTCTGCGGTGTCCCACTATATGCATTGCGCCGATACAATACGATTTTATTGTAAAATATAAATTGATTTACACATATTCAGCAGTCTACTTTTGTATTTCTTTTTGACTTTATGCATTTGGGCTAACTTGTTACATATTCTCTGTTTTTTTTTTACCATACTCCTTGTTGTATGGTTTCGACTTTCTCAGTAGGAATTGTTTGTTTGTTGGACAACATAAACATTGGGATTGCGCCAGACTGATTATATGCACCCCCTCAGGATATGTTGGCCTATAGACCTACTAACTGACAGTGCCACCATAAGTACCCCTAAACCTAGTATGGTCACAAATGGTTTGTGCAACCTCAGAACATGACAACCCAGACTCCCCAAGGAATTGTGGTAACAGATCTAGAACCTTTTCACTCAGTCACTCATGCTCACTCAGAGATTTTTTTGAATCATTGTAATTCTTGTATAAAAGATTTGAGCTGTTATGGTTAATAGACAGAAGCAAATACATGTGATTAGCCATATAAGACGGGAGAAAAGGGTAAACGATTCCACCGTTGTGATATGGTAATGTATATATGCGGGCATATAAGCAATGGGTATAGTGTCCTCCTACTATGCGCTCTTTAACCTAGTTACCTAAGACGGGTGTCCTGCCAAGAATTCCATACTTGTTGATCTAACTCCCCATTGCCTGAAGGCAAGGTATGTGCGTCTCCGTCTTGGTCACAAAGTGGACATCACTCCTCCCAGAGGGTAAACAGGAATCAGCTAGACTGAAGCCCTGACACAGCATACAAGCATGCATTGACAGCGGAGTGCTCATCTAATTTGAGCACCGAAATGTGTCCGTATTTATAGTAACAGCAGCCATGCTTCCCTGTCAAGGCTTCAGCTGCGCTGACATTGTTTATTGTCTTTGTTTTAGACCTGTCGCCTCATGGACGTATAACAAACAACAACATTTGCACAATGTGTGTCTAGGCCTTGTACTAAATGTTCAAGGTGTCATGATAGTGTACTTACAAAGTAAGCATGTAGTTTCAGAGAAACTAATCCTGAAATTTCAATTAAGTAAATGTGTGTCAACTGTCATCATGTAGAAAAGAAGGCGACTAAAGAAACCTGTACGTTTATTTCATGCATTGTAATTACCATGATTTTTAGAGTTATTGGGGTTACCCCGTCAAATGTTACACATTATCCAGTGCACTAGCCAGTGGTAGTAGAATTCACTCCATTGAATTATCCCCCTGTGTGTACAAGGTACACTTTAGTAATACATAAAAATAAGTTTTCTTCCCTGAAGCCATATATTTATGCTCTGTAATACACATTTCAGCCCACATGTCATTTAGTTTACATGCTACTGGTGCAATTGCTGGGCCAGATTACAATGGTTTTGATGGAGAATTAAATACACCGCTTTACGGTACGATTTTAGGGGCTGAGCGCATGCACTACAGAACTCGATTGCAGTGTCCCAGTGCATAGAGCCCCAATACCAGAAACAACTGAGCCCAGAAAAAGCAAAACATCCAGGTTGATCATGTAGAAAAGGAAGTTTGCCACATGCATCATCTGAATTTTGAAAATCTTTCCACTCATTAAAAGGCAAATGCTTGTAATAAACAATGAAGCCATCTGTGGTAAATCACAAAGCTCTTGTCATGTGATCAGTGGTAGCAACTCTTTTGGTATCCCAGGCCAAATCCAAGAACAAATCTCGATTATGTATCAAGCTCCACTAACAATTTACATCCTTTAATAGCAGATGCTTCCAGTTAATAGACGATTGAAATAATCAAGAGCAAATCAGTCGCCAGATTAAACAAAACTATGTGTTTAACAAAGTATAGAACATATAAGAATCTTGTCAGTCATGACTTGTTGAGAAAGCTACATGTTTAAAGTTTCAGGATTGAACATCTATTTCTGTTAATATATTTTTTTGTTCTTTTGCAAACCAACAGTATGGAACATATACAGATCCAACAGCCCTCAGGAACACTTAGTCTCCCAACAGTCAATTCAAGTTGCTTGACAGACTCATCACAAACTTCATCTCAAAAAATAGTTCCTGAAACTCCTAAGCCCTTTTTGCCTGATGTTGATGCTTCTCTTCTACCGCCAATAAATGCAGTTGCATCTCCGAAAACGTCTGCATCTGCCAAACCAATGGGAACTCTTGCAAACACCGAGGATAAGCGATTGGGTAGGTCTTCAAATATCATATAGTATTTCATGGCTCCATTTTCTACCAGTAGTAATTTTGTATACTTTTTATATAGAGTGCAAAGATAATCCATTGACTTTAACATCTTAAACGCTTATGATTTACACGTATGCATTTTGTAGGACCCAAAATCTGATTAACACAGGAAATGCTTTAATTGGTGCCCAATCAATCATCAATAAGTCTAGCCAAGGTTTTAAAGAGACCCGTGGATTACCCTGATTCTTTGGAGTCCTGATCACTGTGTTGTTGTATTATAGGCCTGACGTATCAGAGGGTTCTGTGGTTACAAAGTCTGCAATTTGCAAAATCACATATATTGAAACTGAAAGCCCCTTAGTTTCAATGTACAAAATATACATCACAAGTTATATATGTTTTTGTGACTTGCAGCGTACACATTGCATTCACCAATTGACCAAGTAGAAGCTGTCCATGAGAGGCAACTTCTACTTTGTGAATAGGAGCTAGGGCATTGGAGGGAGCACCCAGCGGGCCAGGGAATGCTTCATGTTTCCCCACCAAAGCTTTAAGCATCCTACCTATTCTTTTAAGTTTTATTTGACAGTACAGCAGTCTACAATACCTATTGCTTACAATATACATAAAGTGGGCTTTAAGTCAACCCCTTTCAGCTCCTAGTTTACTTGGATCAGCCTCTTTCAACCATTAGCTGGAGGGATTGTCAATCACATTTTAGAATCAACCCAGGCAAGTATTTCTTTATTGTCAGTTTGGTGTATTATTCTGCCCCTATGTGGTTCTTGCATTGCAATGAGGGACTTTTTAACATCTAAAAAGTACACTCAACCAACAAACATTTTGTCACTTTCAATTCTTTAATGCATCCATGTACTATATACAGAAATCCATCTCTTTTGTACTGCAGAAGAAGACATTTTTGAATGCTTTTGTCATACTCAAGTGTGAACCTAACCCTAAGATGGCCCTTTTGTGATTTTTATCACACAACTAATACCACATGATCACCACCAATGCTACAACCAGCAATATTACGAATGCCACATCGCCATTATTAACGCACTTTCACCAATACCATTACAAGTAACAATACCACCACCATCACATCACCACATCAACTTACCCACCACCCTTGACACTCACAGTACCCCCAGTTATACCAATACTACTACTACTAACTTTATCAATATCACCATTAAAACCACAACCACCAATAACATCACCACCTGACAACACCAGCACCACCACCAATATCAAAATCATCTATCTCACTACCCTCAATATTACCAGTACCACCAGCACCAATACCTCTACCTATACCAGCATCACTACCACCGATACCACACAACTAACACTACATCCACTAACACCCTTTGATAAAGCCAATAAGTCTGGTTTTAATGTGCTATCAATTGTAACCACTATTCCTGCCTGTGTTTACCCACATTGTGGCATTAAACCCAGATATTTTGGTGTTTCCAATGCTTGTTTTAATGAAGCCTTTGTCCCTTTAAGGCACTGAGTTGCACCAGAAAAGAAATGGCATTTTGCAAATATGCATACAAGCCTACTGTCCATCGCGGGCCCCCATTCCTACATTAAAGGGCAGATTCAGAGGGATTCACAAACGGAATTACTGCCTCTACATTACTGGGACAGAGATGTGGCAAATGCTAGTGAATGGCATTTCTGTGCTGTGGAAGATTTGTACATCATCACAGTATAAAAATAATCTCCAGTTGCATCGCAGATGAAGCATAACATTGCATTGTGATTTGACCCCAAATTAGTATGTTGGGTCCATAGTCGTATGCAAATGGCAAATAAGGAGATGTGTAATATAACACATGGCATGTTTTACCATACAGTTCTCACCATAATAGTATAGGTCAGTCGTTTACAGTTGAAACATTTAAACCAGAGAAATAAACATCAACAAAGTTATGAATATATCAAAGGGATGTATTTAGACCAATCTTACCAAGATAGATTTGGGACTGGCTTACACTCAGGACGTTTCAAGTATAACTCAACAGACGCTATCAAACATGTAAGGAAAATATTTCAAATTACAATTACTTGATGGTTAACATTTCCTTTTGTGCATTTTGAAGTAAATCTATTTAATGAAGCTGAGTAATAAACTTTCCTTTCTCGTATTAATCACTTGCGCCTCTATGTACTACGTCGCAGTGCTAAAACTCTGTTGGCCCCACAGAACGCACTGTGGAACAGTACTGTTACTGGTTGGTGGGTGAAATCATTATTAACTACATGTGTTTTCCTCTGGTTTTCAAGTGACTTTATGTCCCTGTGAGGCCCACGGACTGGGTTACTCTGACTACCCAGTGGTAGAAGTTAGTAAACAGGTAAAGATAATGACCAGAGAGTCGCAACTAGCTTACTACAGCATATCAATGATTGACTTCTGGCTTTTCTTGTCAAGTTGTTTTTCATCTTTTATATCCTACTGGCTAGCTATGAATACAATCTCTCTTAGTCAAAGTACATCTCCAGAGTACAAAAAAGTGGCTAAGTACCACTTTTAAATTGATATAGTTTTGAATATATATTCCAAATTCACAAATAAAGAAATTGTTCTCACGACTCATCCGTCTGATTCTCAGACTTCGAACCCTCAAAGAACCTCTTTTGTGAAGATCTCCCCGAAGGACTCTGAGACCTTCTTGATTCACAAAACCCAGTCTGGCTCCCCTCTGGACATTTGCCCAGCCCACATTCTCCAAGGGGCAGCTCAGTTCATTAACCCAAAGATCAACTCCCTTCTTAACCTCTCCCTCGAGTCAGGCTCAGTGCCATCATGTTGGAAAAAGGCACTAGAAGTTCCTCTTTTAAAAAACCCCAACCTGGACCCGTCATACCCTGTTAACTGTAGACCCACCTCTCTTCTCCCAGTTTTTGGAGAGATGCTGGAGCCTTGGTCTCCTCAAAGTATCTGGTAATCTAGCGGTTGACCAGATACTTTGAGAAGGCCAATGTTCTATATCCTTCCCAATCTGGTTTCCATGCTGGCCTCAGCACAGAGTTGGCTCTCTTAGAAGTGACTGATTTTCTTAAAACCCAACTTGACCTGGAAACAAACTCTATTGTCATTTTGCTTGACTTATCTGCCACTTTCGACACAGTGCTGTATGACATTACAACGGCTGAGGAATGAAGGAATAGTCTGAAGCTTTTGGAAATGGCTAAAATCTTTCCTTTCCAGCAGAAAGAAACGCCTTACAATTTTTGCCTAAACCAGTTAGAAAATCATCACCCACACTTTAATTGCATCAAGACTTGACTATGCTAATGTGCTGCTTCTCATATCTCCTCAATTACGGATTAACAGATTACAGTGGGTTTAGAATGCAGCAGCCAGACCGGTTCTGAACAATTCAAAATGTCAGTCAATATGGAACACCCTGAAAACCTTCCACTCTCTTTCTATTAGCCAACAAATAAAATTTAAAACTCTCATGATTACGCTCACGGCTTCTAAAATGAGGGGCCACGCATACATCTGTGACAAAATTAAAAGAAATCCCCCCCTAGAGTACTTAGATCAGCTAACCATAATTTGTTCTGCATCCCTAACATCTATCAAGCAAGTTTAGGAGGCTGCTCTTTTACTTTTTAGCCTCAAAATGTTGGAATCTTCTCTCTGACCATATTAGGAGTATAACATCAGAGGCCGCCTTTAAGACCCTTTTTAAGGCACATCTCTTTGACAAGATTTAATATGGCCCTGCTCAATATAGTCTGAGATTCCCCTTGCCTTGCATCTTGCTACAACTTAGCACTGGGACGCTCCCGTTGGAGCAGCTGTCACACTCTATAAATTCTGATCATTCATTCATTGTAAGAAATTGGGATATTGGTTGAGGTGGGTGGAAGTCCCACTCAGGCAATAACCACAACTATTTTCAGGCTGACCCACAAAAGTCACTAAATTAACCTGTGCTTAACTCTTTGGTAGCTTTGAACAAAAGTGGTCAAGCTTAACTTAGAGGTAATATATAACGTATTTATGCAACACACAAACAGTAGTAAAGTGGTAACACAACACAAGAAAAATCCCAAACCAATTTCGATACATAGAGTACATTTTAACAAATATTGATATAATTATAATGATACCAGAATGACAATAAGCCAGTCCACGTTTTAAGGAGAAATAGCTCCTAAAAGCAGAAAGCACCACTTTTTATCATCTGGTCGTGCTAGACTGCTGGAAGTCACAAGTTCCAGCAGACCACGATGGAGCATAGACCAGATGCATGGACCAGGTTAGTTCAGCTGAAAAAGTTACCTTCCCAAAATCTGGGATGAAGAGTTCAATTTGCGGTGGAGAAGTCTACAAAGAGCAGGGAGAGCACCACAATGGTAGTCTCTGTAGCATGTAGAGCAGGCTGGGTGGCGTGGTCTGTCCTCACTGTAGTGCATCGAGCTGGTCAGACGTCACGGAAGAACATTGCTGAAGCTTCATGCTGATGGTCACTGTGGGCATAATTGTTGTAGCGCAAAGTGCAATCTGGCATTGCCTGTCATTGTTGGCGGTCGCTGTAGCAGGAAGAGTATGGTTCACCAGAACGTTGCGTTGATGGCAGTGCTTAATTTGTGCCTGTGGTTTCCGGTGCTTAGCACCGGCACTTATTTCACAGGACCAGGTCTATTGAATCTCAGGACAATGGTTTTAATTGCCAAGGCTTGATGGCGAACCTGCTAAGCTATGATACTTGGATGATGGTGAGTGACAATATCTTTCACACTGCTCAGCAGCAGGCATGTTAACATTCCAGTGCTTTTTTATGATGATGTAAACCTGTGATCAGCAGGTTCGACACAGGTAGGTATCTGCAGCAAGGGCATTAACCACCCTAGTTATAATACCAGAAGAGCAGAAACCTGCTTCATACAAACAGTTGCTCCAATGGGACTTTAACCCTTTGTGCTAGTCTTACAGATACATTTATGTAGCACACTGTACTTCTTGCTTGGGACAGCCAAAAGGTCACACGTTTGAATCTCGTTGTGGCAGCACAGCCTTTCATACTTCTAGGATCACTAAATGTGTATTTAATAGTTGGATAATAATAGAAAAATATATGATTTATACTGCCACTCAACTGTGGTACAGATTGCTATGTAAAAAAAAAAGGTTGTGCCAGTGTGTGACTCACCTCTAAATATTTGTATTGTGATTGGTTTGTTTTTAGCCCATTCGCAACTTTGAAATCTGCAAACCTGGGAACTAATGCTGGCTCTTGAACCCACTTTATCTAATTCTGTTTTCCTGGCCTGGTCAGCTGTGTCACTCTATCTCTGTATCTCTGATCCGATATCTAACAAAGCCCAGGGTGCTAGAAACCAGATAGACTCAGAAGTACTACATTAATTCACATTGTGATGCTAATCGTTAGGGCTTTTATATATTGCCAGCTTATAGGAGAAAACAGCACATGGGTGGCATTAATGGATGCTTCTGTTCTTCATATAAAGCATATTTCATTACTGCTGCCCATTTGTTGTCTTAATTATCCGTCAGTTAAGCTTGGTAAATATCTCATCACGATACAAAGGCTAATTCACTGCCATATTCAGTGGGTGGCCCGCGGTCAGGAGTTGGGTCGATAGCAGTTCAGGGTGTGAGGAGGACAGGCCTGTGCAGAGTCCAAAGGAGATGAAAGGCGAAGCAGCTCAGGCTCAAACATGCAGCACAGGAGAAGAGCAGAGAGTGGCAGCAGAGAGGGTGGCAGAGAGGAGCAGAGAGCGGCAGAGAGGAGCAGAGAGGGCAGAAATGGGGAGAGAGGAGCACAGAGGGCGGCACAAAGGGCAGACAGGAGCAGTATGGGGCAGAGTGCGGCAGAGAGGAGTAGAGAGCAGCACAGAGGGGCAGAGAGGAGAGAACAGGAGCACAGAGAAGCAAAGAGGGCAGAGACAGGCAGCGAGGAACAGAGTGAGGCAGGGAGCTACAGGGTGCCAAGAGGGCTCAGAGGGCAGACACTAGCATGCTGCAAAGAGCAGCACAGGGTCTAAAGGGGAAAGAGAGCACTGCCAGGCCTAGGGCGGTGGAGGGGAGAGAACACTGCTCTGTCCACTAGGGTGGAAGAGCAGCACAGGGTCAAAAGGGAAACAAGGAACAGTGCCTGGCCTAGGGCAGCGGAGGGGCGAGACCACTGAAGGGTTCCAAGGGCTGGGGGGCCAGCACAGGGTACGGATGGGGCCAGAGAGCATCGCAGGGTAAAGAAGTGCTGGAGACCAGTACATTTAAAAGGCAGCTGTTTGAGTGCTTACCATGTGTGCTCGTGATGGGCCTTTGTGTCTCTAACCGTTGCCCTAAATTACCCTGCTCCCAGCATCTGAGTCGTGCTGCACGTCCTGGGAAGTCAGTTGAGACAGCTCCCTGCACACCCCAAGGGATTTTGATCTCTGTAGTGACATCACAGGGGGCAAGATCAATTGATGTATTTGTGGTGGCATGATCATTATTCTCACTAGTAATTATAAAACCAATTGATACAACTTTTTCTGGTCAGGAGGAGGAAAAAAGCTCGGGGGGGGGGGGGGGGGGACAGTTGGACAGAGCAGGCTCCAAAGTCGTACTGAGGAAGGAGCGCAGAGTGAAAAGACCAGGGAACCGCAGAGTGGGCAGAGAGAAACACAGGGTTCACTGGGAGTTGGGAGCAGTATGGGTTCCTATAGCAGAGGGTGGCACAGAGTCCAGGAGTAGGAAGCACAGGTTGTAGAAGTGGCAAACAGTACTGGCTGAGGAAGTGGAAGGCAGCCCAGAATGAACGACCCAGCACAGTGAGTAGTGCATTATCCAATGAGGAATGAAGCACAGGGTCAAAGGCAGGGAGCCAGGGAAAGGACCAATGCGGAAAGCAATCCAGGGTCCAGGAAATCAAAGCCTGTCTTTATAAAGAGACTACTTATGCACTCATTAGGAGTTTGTCATGTGTGAGTGAGGTTTCACACGCATGCAATGAGTGCAGTAAACCCAGAAGATTAGCTGGATTGCCCCATATATGTCACCTGAGAGTTAGACTGCTGTCTAAAGCCTGGAGGTTTATGTTGTTTGTTGAGTAATAACTCTTTCAGGGGACTGGCCTAGTTCCTTGTAACTTGAGATACAGGGCCAGATTTGCTAATTTTCAAGCAATATAAAAAAAAAACTAAATTTGCAGTGCTGCGTTGCACGATGCAGAAAAAGCAGCAGAGGTCCATATCTACTAAGTTTGGCCTGCTGCTCCGCACTGGCACTCTAATAAAACTGCCTTGCATGACACACCATGGTGTAGAGGTGAGTGTGCATTGTCTAGCATAGCTTTTGTACAAGAAGCATACTTTTCCAGTACAAAATTCTGTTCCTAGACAAACTCTAAAGGGCCCCAGGCATTGGATGTGTACTGCGCACTTCAGCACTCATGCAATGCGTGGGGTGTTTTGAGACATGAACACATTTCCACTTGTTAGCACCTGCTTCAATGCGGTGTTATTTTTTTACGCAAAGACAAGTCTGACATCTTAGCAGGTGAAGTTTTACGTCAAAACCTATGGGGGTGTGCACTGATCCGCCCAAATAACAGAAGCAATGCAAAGCAGTGCAAAGCTCTGTTTTTTACTCAGAAAAGGGCACCTTCACAGCACAAAACATCATTTACACTAGAGACGGAATACCTATATATCGCTTCGTATCACATTGCAAAAGAGCAAAGCCTCAGTAAATGTGGGCCATACAGTTTCTGTGTCATACCAAAGCCAGTCTATGTAGGTTCTGTGTTACCTGAGTATAGATCTGCTAGTTAAAGTCAATGCCTAATAGTGTGAGATAGTGCTGAAGTTTGAAAAACGAAACTGCTATACTTTGTGTGCAACACTCTCTTCGGTGTGAAGAAATCTCTTGTGAGATCAGTGGAACTTTTGAGATAGTTCTGCTATCTAAAGCTAAAGTTGGAACATTCCGTAACTCTTTAGGTGCAGCTCTTCTGGGAGGCCTGAGCCTGCAACTTCTGTTGCTTGAGGAATATCTCTGCTGTCTAAAGACAAATTGTAAGTCTGTTGCATGTTGTGAGGCCTTTTCACTGGGGTGGCAATTTAGGCAGGTGCTAGTGAACTCTAGATATGACTGGGGCCCCATTAGGATACCTTGAAGAGGACTCCCTAAGGTTTTGTTACACCACTGTTTGGATGGTGTGAGAAGGGGAAGAGGCACAAAGTGAGGCTGTGTGATTTTTGCCACCTCCTTGCACGTTCAGCTCTTGGCAAACACTGCACTTTGTTTCAAAGGTGAGAAACTGCCAATCCTTGATAGGCAACGCTTAAATGTGGTGCTTTATGTGAGAGAGGTGGGTGCAGGACTAAGCTTCTCCTCTGTGAGCTTAAAAAAATGGTGACATTCTTCATGGAGTGGTGGAAATAACCCCCTGTGAATCAGGCTGCATGAAATTGGGTTGCCAGTTACCAAGAGTAACAAAACCACTATTTGTTGCTGTTTTAAGAATCTGCAAAAACCCAGCCATGAGACTAAATAGCACTTTGCACTAAGCAGCTTCCTGAGCTCCGGAGTCATTCCGGACTGCCTCAAGTTGGCCAAGTCACACCACTACTGAAAAAAACAGGCTTGGACACCAATGATTTGAACAATGACAGACCCGTCTCCAATCTTCCTCTCCTGGCCAAAACTTTGGAAAAGTGCATTCTCCTCCAACTGACACAACACATGGACAGCATCAACCTCCTGGACCCCCACCAATCGGGCTTCAGAAAAGGGTGCAGCACAGAGACAGCGATCCTTAATATCATGGATGATATACACAAGTCCCTCGATTCAGACCAATGCTCCCTTCTCATCCTCCTGGACCTATAGGCAGCCTTCGATACGGTTTACCACCAACTACTCATTAAGGTACTCCAAGAAAGGTTAGGGGCTGAAGAGGTAGTCTTACACTGGTTTGGCTCCTTTCTCCAAATTCGCTCTCAAAGAGTCAAAATCAACAACTTTACGTCAGACCTTCACCTTGTCAGCAGAGGCGTTCCTCAAGGATCAGTCCTCTCCCTGCAACTATTCAGCATATACTTGGAACCCCTCACCACCATACTCAAAAGATCCAACATTCCCTTCCACCTCTATGCGGACGACACCCATATCTATCTTGAAACCTCCTCCATTGAAGACATCCAGAGACTCAACGACACTCTTAGAGAAGTCCAACACTGGCTCTCATTAAACCACTTGAAATTGAATCAAGACAAAACGGAAATCCTCCTCATTTCCAACAAAATGGAAGACCCCCAAGTCATAGAATGGCTAAAAGCAATTCATGCTCTCAACGACAATCTCTCCCTGGCTGACTCCGTCAAATCGCTGGGAATCACCTTGGACCCTAAACTAAGCATGGTCAAACAATTCAAGAACACAGCAAAGAGTGCCTTCCTCAACCTGAAACTACTAAGCAAGATAAAACCCTTCATCCTGACCAACGACCTCAAACAAGCGACACAATCCTTGGTACTTTCCAGATTGGATTACGGGAATGCAACCCTCACAGACACAGCAAAATCACACCTAGCTCCCCTCCTATCAACCCTTAATGCAGCTACGAGAATGGTCACCGGAGTAAGAAAATATGACCACATCTCGCCCGCACTCAGAGAGTTGAAATGGCTCCCAGTTGAAATGCGTGCCAATTTCAGAACTGCCTGCCTCACGCACAAAGCCCGCATACCTGGCCTCCAAACTCACGAAGGCCAGTCATACAAGGAGCCTCAGGAGTTCCAACACTCTACTCCTCATCCCGCCGAAAACCCGTAAACAAAACAACGCAGCACGACCCTTCTCTGGAAATGCACCCAAAATCTGGAACTCCATCCCAGTTCATATCAGGACCATCCCCTCCTTTCCAAAATTCAAAAGGCAGCTAAAAGACCTATAATACCTGTCTGTTTAATACTGCTATAATATGCGTTTTCCTCTTTACTAAGTGTTGTAAAGTGCTCCGATACCTTCGGGTCTGGCTAGTGCTATATAAAACTCAGAAATAAATAAATAAATTGTATTTATGCATTTGTAACCTGACTCTTGTCTTTTATTACTTAATTATTAGTCAAGGATCCTTAACTCAGCGCTCAACTCTTAAAGTATGTGCAGATAATGGCTAAAAAAACTGGAAATAGGTGATTCTACTTATTTATGTACCGGCCAGAACATTAAAATAGTGTTGGTGCTATTAGAAACCAATCAGGTGGCAACCCTAGAAAGTGCAGTGAATGTGGCAATTACATTTGGGGTGGAGGTTTGAGGGGAGGGGGGTATATGCTCACATATCAACAACAACAGGGCAGACTCTATTGAATTTTGTGCTTTATTAGTTCAAAAGTGCATATGGAAGCCTCTATGAATGTAGTTGAATGTCTGACTTCATTTTTAAATAGGTGGCAGTGGGATTTTGTGTCTCACAGCCTGATCATGTATTAGAACTATTTGTTTGAAGCATGAGAGCCTGATTCTCCATCAAAGTTTATTCCTGATGGTATAACTGAGACTTTATTATCTTTTATCTAGATTACCTATTGTGATGCAACAAAACATCTTTTGGTGGCATAAAATATTAACACAAATAAAGAATCACTATTGTCTTGGACAGCACAGCTATGCATTGATGAGACAGGCCCAAGAATGATACAGCCCTGTCACCCCTCAACTTTACAACATTAATTATTGTATATTTAATGAAGCATTTCTCTCCCTGAATATCTGCTTTTCTTCCTCCCCTTCACACCTCACTCCTTCCCTTGTCTCCATTCTTCCTTCACTTGCCACCCTACGTCCGCGTTTTCTCATAATTGCTGCCTCCCCGCACTAACTGCTTTTCATTATCCACCTTCCCATCTTTCCCTTCCATTCTCCTTTCATGCGATCCCAGCTGTATGATCTTCTTCCCTTGCCTTTCTTCACTTTTCACTTTTTATTCTCATCATGTTCCACTCCAATCTTGCACTCCCCATCTCTGCTTTCCCCACTTCTCTTCACAGTCTTTGTCTACCGTGCCTATCTTTGCCTTCAGACCTCTCCTACTTCCTCACTCTCCCTTTTATGTTTTTCCTTTTTGCCCATATCTTTTTATCCACTCCAGGAATCCATGTTTGAGCTGAGGGTCATAAATTTAAATCTTGGTGTGTCCACTCAGTCTTTAATCTTTCTGAGTCGATACAATTAGTGCAATTGAGTTGGATAGCAACATTTTTAACTTGGTGTCAAGACCCTCACTGGTGAATATGTGCTTTACAAACATACATGTTGTGTTAAGGACACAGAAATGTATTCTAATCTTTTGTTTTTCTATTTCTTTGCAATATTACACTGTCAGTTTCCCTCTGTCCCTCCTTTACCCAGTAACTCTAGACCTCCTTTCTTCTTTCCATTCTTGCTTCCTTACATCCTCATTCATTCTCCATCCTTCCTCCCTTGGTGCATTATTTCCTTCTTCCTTCATTTGTTCTTTACTTTTTTTCCTGCTCCTTCCTTTCTTATCCTTAACCCTTCCTTCTGCTTTTCTTCCTCCATTTGTATCTCTATTCATCCATCACACATCGTTCACTTCCTTTCTCCCTTTATCCCTTCATTTCTTACTTTTACATTCTTTTTGTATTTCCTCCTTTTTCATCTATCACTCATTAATTCCTCACTCCAGTACTCCCCATCCTGCCTGCATTTGTTGCTGACTTCTTCAATGTATTCCTTCCTTCTTCCCTTCCTTTCTTTTAAACAGCACAGTACAATCACATTTTCTTTAGTTTGCAAAGCTGCCTCAAGTCCTCGAAAGACCTTTCCAAAAGCTGCATTTTAAGATGTACACACGTTCTCTAATTTGAGTTAACTTTTGAGTTGTTGTCATAGGCTTTCTGTATGTTATATTATAAAATGTTATATTTATTTGCATGGGGCACTAATCACACAAGAGGGTATGCAGGTGTATAGGTATGAGGTCCCCAAGGTGCTCATGTCTTCAGCTTCTTGCAGAACTCAAGAAGTAAGGAGGTGGCTCTGATGTGTTGAGGCTTGTGGATGTGAGTGGAGCCATTAAAGGAGTTTGGTGGAGTGGCCTTCTAAAACAATGTGAGCACCTGCACTTAATATTTTACAAATTAAGGACTGGTTGATGGTCTTTATGGGTGACAGAGTCTCTGCAATTATGGGCCCGTTCGCAGTTGTAAAGATCCCCAAATTTCAGATTTTTCTTTTCTTCACAGGAGTAGGTCTACTGATGCCAGCCAAGTCTACAGGACCTGGTGAGGCACTTCTTAGGGATCAGGAACTCACTCCAGCAGAGGCCAGCAGGGTTCAGGCACGTCCAGTTGCAGATCTAGGCCAGTGCAGCAGGTCAGCTGAGGAGCTAAGGGATGTCTCTGGAGCTTGTTGTGTCCCTGTCGCTGAGACAGGAGTTCAGCCAACTAAACCTTTGTGTCACTTAGGTTAGCCTGGGATGAAGGGAGAAGTTCCAGACTTCCTTCTCAGAAAGCAGGACAGCCCTCATGCAGCTGAGGCGATGGTTGGAAATGCGTTGGTGACTGTGAGTTGCGGGGCTGCGTAGCAAGGTCCTGTATCCTCATCAAGTCTGTCATAGAAGAGGGGCTTACGTTGCGAGGGCCTGCATCGATGGTGCTTCACAGTGATGGTCCTGATGAGCCTGCGGCCTGCAAAGGTATGGGAAAGTCCATGCAGCAGAGGAAAAGCCTTGGTTCTACTGGGGGTTGTGCCACGCAGCAGAGGAGATGTGTTGGTTAAGCTAGGTCCACAGATGAGCTGGCAGGGCACCTTCAGGCCCACATCCTAGGGTCCAAGACTGGGATGGCACCACTTGGTAGGACTCACAGTTTCAGAGTCCAGGTGCTGGTTACAAGAGACTAGCCCTTGGAATATCGCCAAAGGCAAGCCCGTCTGTGCCTGGACCGCGTCCCGCACCAGGAACCCTGGTTGTCTGACCACCCACTGTTACTTCGCCACCAAGGTCCAAGCCCTGGAACCTGGATTCTGCAACAACTGCTGCCTCAGTTCTCCTCGCTGAATGGCAGGGCCCATTCACTTGCCACCACTGCCTCTTCGCATGCAACTCAGGACCTCCTCCCTTCACAGATATACTGTGCCACTCCCACTTCGCCCACCACAACCCTCCTGGAAACTCTCTGATACCTCCTGCTAAACGCCCAATCTCCCTGCAAACAAGCCACTGAAGTGTGAGAAACCATCACCACCCTTTCCCCTGACACGATTGTCATCACATAAACCTGGCTTAGTACCTCCACCCCAATTTAAACACCCATCCTCAGTTTCACTTAGGCTCTCACACACCCACTCAGACACCCACTCTGAGACTGATGCTGCCTTTGAGAGATGTACTCAGATACTCATGAACTCACGCACAGACCCACTAAGACATTTATACACCCAGTTACACCCAGTTACAGATCCACTCAGACACCCACACACTCACTCACATAACACAGAGCGTCTGTCTTACCTACCAACTAATGTAAAGGGTATGTGTGCATTTTTAGGTCAGGACTGCTACTGCAGAGGGCAACGTTAAGTATAATATAATTGCACAGCTGTTTATGTTGGTAGGTATATATTTAAACTATGTAATCAGTTAGTACATAGGGACAAGCTAAATGTACCCCTCCTACCCAGGCATCAATTTCTACTTCAGTACAAACGCTTACAATGTCATCACAAAATGAGACAAGCAAGCAACAGAAGCAAAGATACCATCTTGATGGAACCATCAGAATTGACATTTCGAAGAGAGCTGAAGATACTTCTCTTCCCCAAAGGATAACCCCTCTGCTTCGCTTGGTCTTGTTGAGTGGGTGCTGCTGTAATCCTTGATAGCGCGGGGACACACTGGTAAGTGTAACCAGGCGCTCTACAAATTCAGAAATTAATAATAATAATCTCCTCACAACTGAGAAACAGAAGGGCGCAACAAGGAGAAAGTGAGGAAAGAGAAAAGATCTGCTGGTAAGAGAACATAGACATTTCTTAAAATAGTTTGTGGACTTCTAGAAAGACAGCTAAATCACGTCAATAAAAACCAAAGTTTGAGATCAACTAAGAAAGGAGAAAAAGTATGTGATACAAAGAGTAAATAAATCAAACAGAAAAGGAGACAGTTTAACCAGGAGGCATACCAAGTTTAAAGAAATCAGAATTAGAATGTTCTGTAGTAGAGTAGTTAAGAATCTAACAAAACGTATGAAAAACTATAATTGAAGAAGAGAAGTAGTCAGACAAAAGGAACGTGTTGAGGGGATAGTCATTAAGGCCTTTTCTCCCAAGAGGAAGCTATTTATTTTGTTTCTAAATAAAATGAGGACACTAGATAAGATAGTGTTGTCTATGAGGAAAAAGAAGTCAAAAGAAAAGGTTTGTCAATAGAAGTAACTTTTCAAAGTTTTCAGCGGTGGAGACATACTTCTACTGCTGAGCCTTTCTTTAATGAAGCTACTTGCAAGAGAACACATTAGTGCATGCAGTTGATGAATCTGGACGATGTTATGAAATAAAAGATGGTGCTCCTATTCCAAAGGAGGTGAGAGTAGCTAGAAATGTAGAAGAAGTGATAGCTGAAGAGGAGCATGGTAGGCGTAGACAGGCCCCTGTATATAAATGGAATTGTAGCAGTATCTTCAGTATTCAACAGGAATCAATTGATATATTGAGAACTTTTCTACGTAAGTTTCTTAGCAAAATTCTAAAGCAGAAAACTGTGGCTTTGTAAGGATTAGATCCATATGGGTCTTACGGACATTTGGCGCACTCTAAACCCTACCATTGTCTATTTTACATACTATTCTAATGCACACAAAAGTATGTCCCGCATTGACTGTTTCCTCACCTCCCTTGCAGACATAAGCCACTTTCGACACCCCCAGGGACTCCCGAGGGGTATCTCGAATCACTCCCCTCTCACAGTAAACCTTACCTTTCATAGGAATAGTGCACGAGGCACTATCGTTATTAACCCCTGGCTCCTTGCAATCCCTGAAATCAGAGAGGACCTTGTGGAACACACGGACCACTACTTCCATGAGAACCTCGGATCAGTTGACTCAGCAATCACTATCTGGGAGGCTTATAAAGCAGTAATCAAGGGCCACACACTAGCACTGAAGTGCGGATATCTCCAAAATCAGAACATGCAGCTGACATAACTAGAAAGTGATTTGCTTCAATTGGAAACAGAACATAATACATCTCCCTCAGACACTACGGCCCGCTCCCTTCAAAACAAACAACTAGAATACAACGCCCTACAACGTGAAAAAACTCAGGCACACCTCCTCCACACCCACCACAGAGTGTATGAACTTGGTGAGAGAGCTGTGAAAATGCTGGCTTGGCTTGAACGTCGAAACCAGGCGGCTAGATGGGTCCCTGAACTCCTCCTGGATGATGGTAGACGGATAACGGACCCACGGGAGATAGCTGACACATTCGTTGATCACCTGGAGGCGGTATACACGTCCAGGTGTGTGTAGCCTCCCCTGATGACTCATGTCAACTCCAAGGTGAAATGAATCTGCCCACGCTATCAGACAGTGACAGGGTGGCCCTAGATGCCGACATAACCGCAGAGGAAATATGTAAAGCCATATTTGCTCTGAATTCAGGGAAAGCAATGGGACCAAACGGCGTGAAAGTGAACCCACAACTTAAAACTATGTACGAGGAGAGTCTAGAATGGGGTGCTCTTCCCTTGGATCAGAGACTGGCCTCCGTTGTTGTCATACGTAAACCCGACAAACCGGCGACCAACTGTAGCGCCTATAGGCCCATATCATGGATTATCTCGACGCCAAGGTGTTGGCCAAACTCCTTGCGTCCTGCCTAATCGCGGTTCTCCCCTCGCTAGTTCATGATGACCAGTCTTGGTTTATACCAGGCCGCAACGCCGCTCTAAATATCCGCCAAGTCCACAACATCCTCGGGAGGCAACCATTCTTACTAGAATATACGGGTATATTGACACTGGATGCCGCCATGGTGTTTGACTCGATCAAATGGCCCTACCTGTTTGAAGTGTTGGCAAGGTTCGCTTTTGGACCTCGATTTCAAAAGTGGGTAACACTACTGTACACTGCATTGTTGGGGCAGGCTAGGGTAAACAATCGTACCTCACGAACATTCGCCTTGCGGAGGGTGACCAGACAGGGATGTCCCTTATCTCCCTGTTATTCGCACTAACGCTTGGACCTCTAGCACACTGGGTAAGACGGGATGCCTCGATAAGCGGCACGCGATGGGGCGAGGATATAGAAGATAAAATCTTGCTATATGCCAACGATATTTTGATCTATTTGGCATCCCCACGGATATCACTTAATAGTCTGCTTCACGTCATCACTAATTTTGGTAAATATTCAAGGTATACCATCAACTGTTCCAAGTCGATACTTTACGTCTTGCACGGCCAACCACCTGTCCTACCCCAGGGATACATGATTGAAGTTGCCACCGGGGGTTTCAAATACTTGGGGATATATATTACAACCGACCCAAAGGTTTTACGATAACAACCTCCTGGGCCCCCTCCGACTGTTACAAAATTATGTTAAACATTGGAGGGCACCCTGTCACTCTTGGGACGGGCTGCCCTGTTTAAAATACTTGAACTTCCTCGATTTTTATACGTGCTTCAGAACTGTCCATTCCCAATTGCCAATACCTACTTTACTGCTGTTGAGGGTGAGGTCCATGCTTTGCTGTGTGATGGGGGAGCACCTTGTTTCGCCCTCGGGAAACTGACCAAAGGATGGTATGATGGAGGAATAGCCCTCCCGGATTTGCGCCTGTATAATTGGGCTGCGCAACTGGTAGCCACAAACCACTGGATTCATGGATCCCCCTCTAACCCGGCATTCCACCTAGAACGCTAGCAAACTGGATGAGAGGGCTACCTAGGCGCTCTCTACAGTAAGACCCGAAAAGGCCGTTACTTGGGACCTATGTCGCAAAAAGTAACTATTTGGCATCAGGCCACCAGACGCCTGGGGTGGGCAAACAAATTTACTAAGGCCACACCGCTTTGGTCCTCTCAACGACTGGGTCTGCTTTGCCACCACAATGGATTTGACAAATGGGACACTATTAGTATGACTAATATTTGAGACTTATTACACAAGGGCAAACTTCTCACTTTCAAAGAACTTCAAACCAAACACGCACTTGCACAGAGTGAAATTTTTAGATATTTACAAATCAGACATGCCCCCCTCACCAATATTCCAGATTTGTCCTCATTGCCAGACTCATCCCCTCTAGAAGACCGATTACTTGTTGAACCACTCCCGACTAAGGCTGTCTCCTATACGTACCGCAAGCTATGCAATAACATGCCCGATTCCTTCCAGACTCTCTGGGAACAGTGGCAAGGAGATGTGGGGCCGCTGGAAAAGACGACTGGCAAACTGCATTAATGTCCCCCAGGGAAGCAGCGATTAACCATCGCTTTTGCCTTATCCAATTAAAAATCCTACACAGGGCCTATCTTTCGGGGGTGCTTCTGGCTAAGATAGGTAGTCGGGTAGATCCACTGTGTCTTAGACGGTGTGGGCAAGATGGCACCTTTTATCACATACTGTGGAACTGTCCTGAGGTTCGCCCTATATGGGATAATACGACCTGGAAAATGAAGGATACCCTGGGCAAACAGATCCAATTGTCGCCAAAGTTAGGAATATTGAGTATATGGGACCCCACTGATTTAACAGAAATCGAGCAACAATTGGAGTACTTATTGGTGAAGAGGGCCATAACTATGCTCTGGGGATCTGATAAAAGACCGTCCACGATTGTTTGGGTAGCGGAGATGGATCGCTGCATGATAGCAGAAAAGGAGGTTTACAAACTACGGGGTTACCCCAAGAAGTGGGATAAAAAGTGGGCGGATGGAACGCCTTTAGGAGGAGATCTGTATGTCACCAACGGAAGACATGGCAATGCGCAGACGGACTGAAATCTAATATTCCATGTGTCTGGATTATGTACTATGTGCCTATTGATGTAGTGTATTGTTGTTTACCATGCTTGATGTGTAACATGATATTGCCGGAACGGCTCTGTGCTTTCAATTTAATAATAATTTTAAATAAAAAAATTAAAAAGAATTAGATCCATGGTAAGTAAGGAAGTATACAAATTCACAAAGACACTCAATAGCATGTCTTTCAAAAAAAGTATGGCGAGCAGCTTTCATCATTTCAGAATGTTAGCTGTACACCACTCAAACTTTAGTTAGGAGACTTTACTATGTGAAAACTCCTGCCTTATCTTTAGTAGAAATGAATAGAGCTCTTCTGCATGGTTCAGTTTTGTTTCTTTGGTCCCAAGGAGGAGTGTAGGGAAAATGAAGACACAGGTATTACTCTTAATAACTTTCAAAAAGGGATAAAAAAGTTTAACACAGCGTGTTCAGACAAACCAGACTGTATGTATATGTTGTCGACGCACTCACTACAAAACTCAAACTCATTATCTTGTTGTGTCTTCTAAAACTAAAGAAGACAACACGGATAAGTGGCGAGAATTTGCAGCTTACTTATTTGTAGAGGAACGCTTTGAGTATTCCACACAACAAATTTATATAAGTACTGTTATAATAAGCAGGAAGAAAATAAAATGCCAGCTTGAGCAGTCCACAACAAGTTAGAATTAATTGTAATCCATCAAGTACTAGAAGATTTAAATGTTTATGTATCGATTCTAATACAGTGTATACATCCATTCCAAGCTATAGTTCGGATAGCACCAAAGACAATGAAGTTAACTCCAACAGAGTTACAGAAATATCTTATAGGAAGAGTTGTGAACTTGCAGTTAGATTTCAAGCAGAATATTGAAACTGCAGGGGTGCAGAGAAATTCGGAAGAAGCACTTAATATTCTAGTGAATGGTGTCTTTACAAAGAGTAAAAATATACGTCAGGAGTTAGTGGATGTTAGTAACGTAAAGAAAGCTGCATTATATCTGGTACAAAACAATGTTTAATATATCAATGAAGATGCTCTTTAAGATCTAACACCTATGGAGGGTGACACATCAACATCAAGAGGTCAGATTTAAAAGGTGGATCGATCCTGATCAGAAGATGTTTATGAGCACTACGTAATCCACCCTCTGCATTCTAAAGAGATTATTGGTGATGCTATTGATCTCTTTCAAATGAAAGAAGCAAGAGGAGCTCCCTTGAGTGTGTGGGAGAAAGGTTCAGAAACTTGATGTTTTCTGCATCTGTTCCCTACAGATGATGACCAACCTCTACATACACCAGCAGCTCAACTAGACTATACTCAGAGGATCTTAGATTCTCCAGTCTATTTCCTATATATCTCACCAGGCCTATCTTATCCACATTATCAAGTCAGGAGTGAATCTACAGAATATCACAGCAAGGGAATTTGTTTACAAAGTTTAAGGAAAAGATGAAAACCTGTAATACAATTTGATTAATTTAATGCCGTGCCAACGAGGCACCAATGAATGCTGGTATTGTCATCATAGTGAGCTGGAATGTATGTTGAGATACCTAGGAGCCCCTACTTGGTTTCTAACACTCAGTTGTGCTGAGTATGCATCGGATGACCTGCTTGGATTCCTGTGAGAAGCAAACTCAAACATAAAAGACAAAAATCTGAAGGTTCCACGAGAACTTTGCTCGCTGGACCCTGCAAACGTTTGCACATATTTTAACCACAAATTTCAAGCAACGGTGGCTTTTATTTGCAACAAAACTGATCCTCCTCGTTACTGATTTCTTTTGTTGCAGAGAGTACTGAGCTAGAGGTGTTCTACTTATCCACATGCTGTTATGGGTAACATATGCCAGAAATTTGGTACAGACACGGATCAGCCAGTTTTGTCTTTCATACAACAGTATGTGACATGCGCCATTCCTAAAGACCCTTGTGACAAGGGCTTGGGACAACAAGTTCTACGGTTTCAAACTCATAGACGTGGAAAGTACTATTAACCAAATTACAAATGCAAAGGAAAATTTTACACAAGATGTCGTTTTGGATTTTCACGACCTGTCATTTCAGAAAGAAGAGTCAACAGCTTCTTGTCTGCAGTCAGACATACCCTGACACGGAAATCACCCAAAAATGCACACAACCAGAGAAGAACAGAAGCTTTAATGACTACAACCCTACGATTCTGAAGATGTGGAATGCAGATATGGATCTTCAATTTGTGGCAGACAACTCTATTGCTGTTGCTCACCACGTAATTTCATATATAAGAAAATCAGAGAAGACAGAGATGAAAGAGATGTGGGAGGATAACACCCATAATCACACCAGCCTCTGATCGTACTAATTAGGGCACCAATGTTTGATTTTACTCAAATGTTTCACCATTCAATATTTCCTTTAAGGCCTCACTTTCTATGTTCCTCCTTCAATTATTTAATGCAACAGGATTATCGATATGATATCACCCCAATGTACCATTGTATCAGGATGTATGCTTATCATTTTATTGTAGTATTCATAATCTCATCACACCTTTCTTCTATGATCTTTTGTTATGTTTTTCGTTGGGAATCAAGCTTTAAAAGCTTTAAAGAAAGAGATGTGGGAGGAGATTTCTGTAGAAAAGAGTCTTAGCAAGAAATTGTAGTTTCAGTTTGAAAATGCTTTCCTACAGTAAAATAGGATTTGTTCTCCAAATGAAGATGAATTGTGTGGGTAAGTCTAGGCCTTTCAAGTAGTCAAAATAGAGTACTAAAGTCTTTCCCAGATATACAGTACCTCACAGAATTTGATCCAGAAAGATTCTGAAAACTAACATGATGGATATATTTAACTGAAGGAGTCCTCATCTTTAAAACATGTGTCTCTATGAAGTACTTCAGCACAATACATATAGAGGCAATATAACTGAAAACATAGAAGAAGGAAGATATGGGGTACTTGGATGGACGGTTGTATGGTGTGACACAACAAAGGGAATCTAATTAACCACCGAAAGCTTAGTTGCCACAACCCAGAGACAAGAGAGTTTTTCTACTTGACACTTTTAAATTGAGTGCTTAGTCTTTACAACCTACCTGCAAATGTTGGAAGATAGGATTGAACCAACCCTGCTGACATAGCGAAGGAGAGTTCACAAAGCAGCCACAGTTCTGCACTAGCGAGTCAAGATGTTCTTGGAGAACCAATTATTCACAATGAAGCAGCTATAGCTATGAATTGGGTAAAGATTGCAATGCAGCAAGCAAGAGAGAAAACTGGATTTCAAAATCTTTGTGGAACAACTGAACAATGAACAAAAAGAAATTTGCAACTAAGTTTAAGATAAAAATAAAGCATGAATTTCTCTATTATAGGAAACAATGTGTTTGTTCTGAGTACAAACCAATATCACTAAACATCTGGGATCAGTCTGGCCCTGGAAAAAGCTTCCCAATTAAAGTTATGACTGGGTATCTACAGAAGACTACAGGGTCGAATGTGTCATGTGTAGTAACAGCACCAACAGGATTAGCTGCACATAACTTCAGTAGCGGCTGGTGTGGGGTTGGAGTGGTGAGGTGGTGTACGACGATGGGGAGGTGGGGAGGAGGGAGCGAAACAAATAAACATAAAAAATCAAATACAAATAACTTACCTTCTGCCTGCCACCTGACGCTCTTTTCTGTGTCCTCGTTGCTTCGCAGGCTCCAGATGCGGTCTCTTTCTTCCTCTCTGCACTTACTCGGGCAAAAAGGGAAGGACTTTTGCCCTAGTACAACGCAAAACCAACCAAGTGCAGCTCCAGGATTAGTTGGCGCAGGCTAACCCAGCGCTCATTTTGAGGCTGGGGGCCTGTGGCTGCAATCCCTTGGCTGTTTCTCAGCCTTGGGATTGTAGGCTCTGAAGTGCGTAGGTCAGATTGGTCGGCTCCAATCAGCCGGCCAATCTGACTTGCGCCCTGGCAGGGAGCTGCATTAATAGTGCAATTGTACTAATCATCCCAGCCCCTGACATCACGCTCTAACAGTGCGAGCCTGGGACACATTATTTAAAATTGTATTAATTACCATTTTATTTTTTGTGTGTGCCTGCTACACTTGCAGCAGGCGGGGCAAAGCTCCTCGGCCATAACGCTGCTGCATAAATGGATTACTTTACATCGCCTACTAATGCTACCTGTTGAACATGACAATAAACTGGAATATCAGAAACTATCTGGTGAAGCTTGCCATGAGTTGTCAGGAGTGTTGAAGAAACTGAAGCTCTTGATCATTGATGAGGTCAGCATGGTATCGAGCTTAATGCTTGCCTTCATACACTTAAGAATGCAGCTGATTTTGAGGCAAACTACGATATGCCCTTTGGAGGAAAATATTAGATTGTATTTGATGACCTACTGCACCTCGCCCTCATAAAAGGACAACCTGTTTTCAAAACACTTGTGCATAATCTCTGGGGAGTATTACAATATGAATATCTGATTGAACCTTGATTACAAAGAACTAGTGAAAAATATGCGTCAAGCATCTTATGTAAATTATGCAGATATACTGAAGGACATTAGAATAGGAGTTCTAACAAAAGAGGGGAAAGGTGCTTTGGAAAGTCGACTTATGAAGAAACTATTTCCATCTAATATTACAGCAGCTGAAGTAATGCATGGTTTTTATTGAACAGTATTCATAGTTAGTTTAATGCCAACACTTGAAGAGTGCTCCAAGTTTAATGAACAATTACTAGAACCGGTGAAAAAAGATATTTTTGGAAATTACAGCCATTGATAAAACAGAACATCAGGGAGTCACAATTCTACTCCCAGATAAACTACAAACTAAATCAGATGCTTCGGAGAAGTCTGTATGAACAATTGCAGGTTTAGAAAAGTGTTTACATGTGAGCAAAAGCTGTTGATTAATTTTGCACCGTCATTTAAATGTTGAAGAAGGGTTAGCAAATGGAGCAAATGGTAAAGTAATTGATTTTGTTAATTTCCCAAATAGTGATGAGGTTGAATATGTTGCAGTGTGGAACATCAAATTCCCCTTCGTCACAGACCAAATACCTCAACATCAATTCACTCATATACATTCATTGGTGGGGCCCATAACACCAATACATACACTCCGTTGGTCTGCTTCCCTAGGGAAAATAAGCTTCCAAACGCTGACATGAAAGGAATACCTTTACCTTACCCTAAACACATTGACTTCAAACCTAAGATATCCCTCTCATAAGGAGATGGATCATTTAGTTGTTTGTAGGTTTAGTGTCAAAATCATTTATCTAGTCTTTAAATCCTAAACTAAATTCTCTTCTTAAAATAATCGACACAACACATTTGTCAATTAATCAAGTATTCTTTATCTAAGAAATATTGCAAGAAACTTTAGAAATCATCATCAGCATTTCAGAGCATCATATTTACCTATTCTGGCTAAAAGCCGTCCTCTAAGTCAGTCAGTCAAGGAAGAATTTTATTCAGCAAAGTTAGGTCGCAATTCAGTCTCTCAAAGATTCAGGATAACAGCTGTCCAGCAGTGTCACCGTCCTCTCCGTCAGCATAACGTCAGGAAATCGAGTTCGTCAAAGAAGTTTTTTTTTAGTTCAATTTCCTACCTACTTTTATAATGAAAATAATGTCAAAAAGTATCAAGATCGGGGTTTAGAAAGTCCTGATTGGTCGACTTGGGGTTAGGAGGTAAAGTTCCCAGGGTGTCCAAACGATGAACTCATCATACTTGCTGGTTCCGGTTTTTAAATCAAGCATTGTCTTTGGTATTGGCTAGGTTCCCGGAGCGTCCTTGAAGGGTACATATTCTCCCGGGGTTAGGTCCAGGCCACTGCTGCTAGCGGTGACGCATGCGCACTTCACCCAGAACCTCTTGTTGTCAGGGCAGTCACGTTTAACGTCTCGTTCAGCCATCTTGTTTAGGCCGAAATGGTCAACTTAAGCAAAAGACACACAAAAACGTAATTAAAACATAGAAATGGCTAATAAAATGTTATCCCCTTGCTAATACCCATATGTGTGTGTATTTATCTAGCAGAAGCAACACTCAGAGCGGTTTATACTCACTGAATAAAACACAAATCACTAATACATCAACAAAGCAACATATAACATGCAATATTCTAATTTCCTACTATTAATATGCGTACTTAAATTAGTTTACAATTAGTATAGCCATGCAAAGTGCAATTCCCACGTGTAATTCTTTTGTTAGTATGATTGGTAAATGTATCACTGCAAACCAATTAATACGATTTCTATTAGTTAATTATTCAAATTAATATAAACATGCAGAATGGGGGGGTATACAAAATTTTGTACTACCCGCTCCAGCAATCCCCCCTTTGGTGATTATATCACCACACTAACCAAAAATGTTGTATCCCCTTTTACGGAAATTTAAATTGATTTCTTGTTTCATTCATATTTCAGTTTCCCCTGTTTCTTCTCTTTTTGCTGTTTTATACATGCTATCCTTTAACTCTTCTAGTTCTTTTTCTTCGAATTCTCTTTCTTGTTTCTTATCCCTTCTCCTTAAGTTTTCTCTTTTTATTCTTTTCTGATGTTTATTCTTTCTACAACAAATACAACCTATTTTAATTATTAATACTAAAGTAATCACACATGTTAATGGAAATAATATCTTACCTATAAATGTACTACCTAATTTTACTACAAAGTCTTTAATAGCTGATATTTTCTTACCAATCTTCTCCCAGACACCTTCAACCTCCAGTGGTACAATTTTGTCATGCAATTCTGTAATATTTTTAATATACATTTTCAAATCTCTACTTTCGTCAGGAATGTAAGTACAACAATGTTGAACTTTCAGCATTCCACAGACTCCACCCTCTTTTGCCAATAAAATATCAAGGGCAGGTCGATTTTGCATTACCATAGTACGCATGGTAACCATTTCAGTATTCACCAATAAGAATTCTCCAGTGGTGCTTGTTGACAAGCGATCCACTACTGTTGAAAGTTTTCTAATTTTATTTGCATTCAGAGATATTCCCACTGCGGGTATCAGTGCTCCAAAAATGTCACCCACAATTTCAGTCCAAGATTCTCTCTTACTACGTGCTAAATAACTACCTAAACTATGTACACCATCTTCTCCTCTGTCCATATGAAAAATCTTTGGAAAAACCAGGCCAACATAACATGTGCCATACCAATGTCCGGCAAACGATAATATGCCCTGTTCCCACAAATGAAATACAGTCCTGGAAAGACTGGATCCCTTCCACCTTTAAATCCCCATCCTCCCTTGATTCGGTACGTACCATGGCACTCACTATTCCCTAGAAAATAATTGTCATACGCCGTCTGATTCCTTCTTATACACAATTTCCCTTTCTGAGGCCAATCTAAAGTTATAGTTGGACTCGTTTCCCCTCTCAAGTGCTTCTCCGTTTCTACATCCCAAACTGTTTTCTCCACTTTCCCTTCTGAAGCCTTTCTTTGCATTTTCAATCTTCTTTCTTCAACCATATCTTAAAATGTCTTCTCTTCTTTCTTTAAACTGTAAGTCAAGTTATTTCTAAATATATATTCTAAGGTTAGTTCTTTAGTCTCTAAGAAAAATTCACCTAATACCTTTGCAGGTTTTACCTTGTTTATTTTGTTAATTGCTGGTACTTGTGAAAATATAGTATCTACATCTGAAAAATAATACTCTAATTTACCTTTTTGATAAAATAAACTAGCAATTACACTACATGTTATTCCATATGTTACAGGAATGTGATGATAAGTCACTCCTTCAGATACAGATGCAGGTAATTGCATACAAACGTAGCAATCCCTTACGTTCATTGTTTTTACATATTCATACAACAATTTTGAAAACACATTGTTAGAAAAATCTGTTATTGACCTGTCTTTATGTAAATAGTTTTTATCTATTCTAGTTGGAACTACCTTTTGAACTTTCCCTATATTAGTTATGTTATCACTATGTCCTTCTAATGTATCTACAGTAACTTTAAATGAAATTAATAGAGCAAGAATACTCCAAAGAAGCATTAATAATCCTGTACAACAACAACAACACATTTTGCACCATCTTCTAAGGAAGGTACATCTACTTTTGCTACTTTCTATGTTTGCCATCTTTTCTAAAATGAGCAGTGTCTTCTGACTTAGCCTCTTCTGCTTCACAACTAGTTTCTAACCCAAGGCTTTTAAGCACCTACGTGGTTCTACCAGTTTTTGTCTTTTTCAGTATTTTATTGTCTCTCCATCAGTAACTTCCTTGTCTCATTCAGTTTGGCATCTCATCATCTTTCACTTTCCCTTCGTTTTCAGCATACAGGTTGTCCTGAACATCCGCTTCTTCTCCAATATCGGACAAGATAACTCTCAGGATTTCCGATTCTTCGTCTTCCTCAACCACTTCCGGTACAACCACCTCTGGATTTCCTTGGCTATCCGCATCTTCCTTCACTTCAGGCAGGGCCACATATGTCCATTCCGGTGATTTATACTTCTGGTTAGGTTTTCTTGTTCTTTTGTTTTCTTTGACTACTGTCTGTTCTTCTTCTTTCGATTTCTCCTGACTCGTTACTTCATTCACCTGTTCAGCTCTTGGCGTATTTACACGTGTCAGTCGATATCTCAGTCTCTTTATTTTGTTTGGCCACACCTCGTCTTTTGCCGCTCTTTTCAATTTACTCCCTTTATCATTCTTTTCAGTTCTCCAAGCTCTCTTTCTCAGAACTCGGTCTTCTGGTATTTCATCTTCGCTTTCCTTTCTTTTTCCACCTCTTCTTTTGTTTTCCCTACTTTTGTCCCTCCTCGAATCTCCGTCACACAATCTTCCTGCTGACTACTTGTCCCTGCTTCTAACTGGATGTTGGAGTTCCCTACACCTCCTCGGGGGTCTTCCGCAATAATCTTTCCCTCTTTCCCTGTATCTGGCACCTGTCCATCTAAAGGTGTTATTTCGGGTGGAATTTCTCGCAATCTTTCATCTGGCACTTCCTTCTCGTGGATTTCTTTTATTGTCTCTCCACTGTCCTTTTCTTTGTTCTTACTTGGACTAATGTGCTTTTTGTTCTGTCTCTGAGTCTGAACTGGTATCAGAAATCTGTAACCTTTTACTCAGGGAATTACTTCTGGGGACCAAAGTTAACTTTGGCTCTGTCTCCCCCTTTCAGGGTTTTCTTTTTCTTTGTCTTTTGGCTCTCCGTCATCTGACTCAGTACTGGATTCTGATTCATCAAAGTACTCCGTTTCTTTACAGTCAACTGGATTTGGAATTCTCAAAGTATGGCTTGCATGGATCCAGTTCTTCAATCCAGCACACTTCACAGCTGTTGTTGTAGTCAAGATGACTTGCCTTGGTTTTCCCCACCTGGGAACCAAACAGTTTCTTCTTCTGTGTACTTTTATCCTTACCCATTCCCCTGGGCTTAGATCATGAGCTGGCTTCTTTTCAAAAGTGGTGGCATCCGCTCCAACCTGATGAAACACAGAATGAACTGCGTCAGCCAGGCTTTTACAGTATTCCAATACCATGTCATCAGTTATTGTCATCAGCTTGTTGACTGGTACAAATACATGTCTCATGGCTCGTCCCATGAGGATCTCATGCGGACTCAAACCAGTAGTTCTGTCTGGTATTGATCTAATAGTCATGAGTACCAGAGAAAAGACATCGGGCCATTTCATACCTGTGGCTAAACACATTTTCCCTATTCTGTTTTTGATAGTACCATTCATTTGTTCTACTACACCAGAAGCCTCTGGTCAGTAGGCACAATGCAGTTTTTGTCGTACATTCAATGCTTCACAAATCAGTTTTATGATCTCATTATGAAAATTCCCTCCTCTGTCTGATTCAATTGTTACTGGGAACCCAAACCTAGGTATAAATTCCCTCAACAATAATTTTGCCACTGGTATTCCATCATTTCTTCTTGTTGGGAACGCCTCTACCTACCTAGAGAATAGGCATACCATCACCAAAACATACCTCAACCTGTTACAAAAAGGGCATTTCAATGAAATCTACTTGCATTCTGGTGAAAGGCCCTCCCTCTCGACCTATTGTTCCTAGACTCACCACTGTTTTTCTTCCTGGATTGTATTGCTGGCAAATTAGACATCTTTGACAAATACTTTCTGCTACAAGCCTGAACTTGGCATTATACCAAGTTTGTTTAAAGGACCTAATCATGGCGTCTCTCCCTATATGTCCCTGTCCATGATACATCCGTGCCATGGCAGACATCATGCTATCAGGCATAACTGGTCTTCCATCTCGATAGACGCAAACATGATCTTTCTCTCTTGGTGCACATCCTGCTTTTACCCACTGTTTTATTCCTTCCTCTCCTGCTTCTTCCTGCAATTGTCTTACCTCTTCCCATGTTCCCACAGTGTTAGTAAACATTGGGAAACAAGAAAACAACTCCTTTTCCTTTGCCCGATTGATTGAATTCTGATTTCGTTCACAATATTGCGCCATATCATTGGCAAATTTGTTTCCAGTGGCAATGTAATCACCACTGCGACTATGAGCAGCACATTTTACCACAGCCAATTGCCTAGGCAGCAGTATTGCCTCAAGCAACTTTCCAACCACTTCAGCATTCTTAATGGGAGTTCCACTTGAGCATAGGAAACCTCTTTGCAGCCAAATTTGGCCAAAATCATGGAACACCCAATAGCCATACTGGCTATCAGTTATCACAGTCACTCTCACATTTTTCCCAATCTTACATGCTCTGGTCAGGGCGACAAGTTCAGCTACTTGGGCCGACCGTACTCCTTTCAAATAGGATGCTTCCATCACTGCTGCAACTGTACATACCGCATATGCTGCACTCAGCACTCCTTCATCTCTTCTCAAACAAGATCCATCAACAAACATAACATAATCACTTTCTGGCAAGGGTTCATCTTTTATGTCAGGTCTTGGTTTTGTACAGAAATCAAGTACATCCAAACAATCATGATCTGCTTCATCTCTTACCTCCATATGCTCTGCATCTGGCAACAATGTTGAAGGTTTCACATTCACACATCTCACAAGACTCACAATTGTTGCACCTAAAATGACCTTTTCATACTTAGTCAGTCGGCTGTGCGTCATATACTGAGTACGACTCCTTGTTAAAAGAATCGCCACATCATGAGGTACAAACACTTTCACAGGATATCCCATCACAATTCCCTCACTCTGTTCCAAACTTCGACATGTAGCAGCTACTGCTTTCAGACACCCAGGAAGGGCTACAGGTACTTGTTCCAACATGGATGAAAAATACGCAATTGGTTTCCTCAGTTTTCCATGCTTCTGTACTAGAACAGAGAGTGCACATCCATTTCTCTCACTGCAATACAACTCAAACTCCTTGTCATAATCAGGCATCCCTAATGCAGACGCTTCACACAATCCTTCTCTAAATTTCTTGAATGCTGCCAACTCCTCTTTGTTCCAATCAATTGGATCTCTCACATCACTTCTTGTCAAACGTACCAAAGGTTTTGCAATCAATGAAAAATTTCCTATCCACTGATGACAATATCCAACCATTCCCAGAAACATTCTCACTTCTCTTTGGGTCATTGGTGGACTCATTCTTTTGATAATCCTGATTCTGTCTATGGTTATTTTCCTGTGTCCTTTCTCAATGCTGTGTCCCATATATTGGACTTCTTTCTTACAAAATTGTAATTTCGATGGTGACACTTTTAATCCTCCATCTGCCAAATGATTCAGCACGGCTACCGTGTCTACCTCACAAGCTTCACGAGTTTTCGATGCCACAAGTAGGTCATCGATATACTGGACTAGTACTGAATTTTCAGGCATTTCTAGACTCTCCAAAGACCTTTTCAATAGCTGATTAAATATTGAGGGGCTTTCTGTATATCCCTGTGGAATTCGGCACCACGCCAAAATATGCCGAAACGAAATGCGAAAATTTGCTGACTGTCATGGTGCAATGGGATGGAAAAGAAAGCATGGCACAAATCAATCACTGTGTACCATTCTGCATCATGAGGGATCTGATATAAAATCACAGATGGATTAGGTACAATGGGACAACATGGTACAACAATTTTGTTTATCTTTCTCAGACCTTGCACTATCCTGAACTTCCCACTAGGCTTTTTCAGTCCCATTATTGGTGAATTACATGGTCTACTCATTATTTCTCTCAAAATTCCTTGTTTTATCATTTTCTCAATCACAGGAGTAACTCCTTCGATTATTTCAGGTGTCAATTTATATTGTGGGACATTTGGGTAACATACACCTTCTCTTCCAGTTATTTTTATTGGATCTACATTCCTCATCAATCCTATGTCTTCTCCTGTAAAGTCCCAAACTTCTGCTTGTACTGATTGTTTTAATTCTTTTGGTAATTCGTCAAGGTTAAATACAGCATAGGTTCCTGTAACCTCTTTCTCTCTGTTTGCCATTGTCATTTTATACAACACATCATCATCTGGTGTTTCAAATGCTATTCCATCTGGAGTACAAAATATGGTGCAATTCATCTTGCACAATAAATCTCTACCTAACAAGTTCACAGGACTGGTGTCGCACACTACGAATCTGTGCATTTCAGAAAATTTCCCTATACTAACTTTCACTGGTTCTGTAAGGTAAGTTTTAATCTGTCTGTTAGACACACCAACTACTTGGATCGTTTCATCCGAGAGAGGAAGATTCTTGACATCAGCTGATCTAACAGTTGATTGAGTAGCACCAGTATCAACTAGGAAAGTAATATTTTCATTATTAACTTTTCCATCTACAAATGGGCCTGTCTGGTCTACCTCTAGAGTTGCGCCAAGTACGCACTCTTCTTCCTCCCTTCAGCATTGTCAATAACCCTCTTCTGAATCGCTTTCATCGCGTTGCAGCCAATACTGCGAAGCAGCGCTAGCGCGTTGCGGCTTATTTACCTGTTCTTCGTTGTAGAATCCATTCTCCTTACTATACTTCTGGCAATTTTTGTTCTGTGGAAAAGGTGGTTTTGGCACCTTATTCTGTTGTGTTACACCCTGCTGTTGTCGTTGCTGTTGACCACTCACCTCATTCTGCACCTGTGGATTCAAGGATGAATTTTCATCGTTAGTATTTGGTGGATTCTTACACTCAGATTTCCAATGCCCTATCCTACTGCAATTATGACACTGACATTTCTTCTTAGCTTCCTCAATATTCCCTTTATTTTTCCCAGGATTAAATCTTTGTTTTGACCCAGGTTGTTCTGCTAATTGTGCTTCCTGTCTTTCTGCTACCTTTACTTGTGCCCACATAGCCTTTTCTTTCAGTTTTCGCTGTTTTGCTTCAATTTCATCACTGAAATATTTAGCATGCCTCAATACCTCATCTATTTTCTTATTTTGCCAATCTACCGTATGCTGTTTTATCATTTCACTAATTTCTGGACTAAGACCATATACAAATCTGTATACGAAATGACTCAAATCCTTGTCACTCAAATTTTCATCTCCACTGAATTGTTTGAAAGCTAAAATTAACCTCTCATAATAGGCATGTACTGATTCTTTGCTTTCCTGATGTTTTCTGTCAATTTTCACCCAATCTGTCTCTTTAGGGGGTACTTTGTTCTTCAAGAATGCCATAACCTGTTCATATTTCTTCATTACCTCGGGGTCTGGAGCTCCTGTCTTTGGATCCCTTGGGTATTCCTGTGTCGGCCAATCTATTACTATTTTGCATTCTGTCCATAGATCTGCTAGTACTATTATGTCAAACAAGCTATTCAGATCAATCCACAATACTTTGGATAGTTTCACAAATCTGTCCATCTGTCTATACCACTCGACGGGTTTTTCACGCAGTCGAGGGAAGTCATTCGTAAATGACAAAATATCCTGTCTGGCCCATGGGACATGTACATATCCTCCTCCTGGAATCTCTCTCATAGGGCATTCTGTCACAACCTTCTCTTTCTCTCTCACAGGATAAGCTGAAAACGTTTTGTCTGAAACTTCGTCTCGTTTGCGATACCATCTGCATTTCCATTTGTCCACATCTCCCCATTTTCTCAGCAAAATAATTATTTCCTTAATCTGACCTATTCGTCCTGTGGTATTCATGTTTTCAATATTTTTTTCGGTGAAATCTACTCGATAGGGTTTCTGTAGGGCTTTTACCTTTTCAATATCAATACCCATTTCATTTGCCACTTCTTCTAATCTTTCTCGAAGACTTTTCGCTCTCCATGTTACGCTTTTGCACAGAAATAACAATTCCTCATCTTGGTACGTTTTTAACTTCTCTGTCGGGATAGTTCCTACTATTAATTCTTCCAGTACCATTCGTAATTTTGCCACATCTATTGACTGAGATTCCTTGTCTTTCTATTGCAAGCTTCTCAACCATTCACTCAACTCCTCTGTAGACGGTCCTACTGGCTTTTCTACATTTCCTTGTTCAAAATCTTTTTGAGTTTCTGACATTGTCTCTATCATTGTCATACATTTTTCTGCACAGTTTTGACCTACAAATGGGTTATTTGAAAAATTTGGTTCAATCATACTCATAGTCTGTCTCCATGGATTCTCACTCTGACTCATTCTTGGTTGTTCAACCGGTTTATTACTTTTATAAGGGACTGTCAAACAATGTTCGCTGTCTTTCTGCTTGTCAAAAATAGGCATTACCGGACCTATCGTTACTGGAACAGTTACCGCTTCCAAATTCTTAGTCAATTCTCTTATTTTCTCGGTTAATTCTAGGGTCGTTTTTGCTAATTCAGCAGAATTTTCTCCATCCAATTTTCCTCCAGACTGTTTCTTCCCAAATCTTGGAACTCTGGTTCCGATTTTATGATTCGTACTGTTTCTTTCATTGGGGCACTTAGAGTTAATATTTCTGGTTCTGGTCGGTATGGTGGTGGATTCTTATAGAACATATCATCAAGTACATCATCCTCTGATTCATTAATTCCATACCCTCTCGATTCCACATTATGCCTCTTTTCTACACACTTTCGTCCTTCATTCTCTCCTATAGTTCTTACGGGAAACAAACCCTCAGTCATACTCGCATTCCGCCACCTTCTCATTCGATCATCATGCGTCTCATGTCAGTATGATCGGCCAAACAGGTACCTATATCCTCTACCATTTCTCTGTCTTTCTCGGTCATGCATCTCGTCTTCCCACTCCATCAAAAAGCCTCGAATTGAGTCGGTCTAGGTCTCGGTTCTAAATTCCTAATTTTCTCTCTCAAATTTCTCAAAACAGCCAAATGAAATGAACCATTCTCTGGGAAAGCCAACACTCCGTCCTTTTCGGTATATTTTACCCAGTTATCTAACCAAATACAGGTGTGATATCCATATTTCGCAACCATGAAAGATGCAGGGGTTTTCGGTGGAGGAAGTAACTGTCCTTCCCTAGTTATGATTGGTTTGTCCTTCTTAAACCACTTCTTAATTTTACCAAACCAAGACTTTTTCTCCTTCTCTGGTGGATCGTAATACATTTTCCCTTCATTTATATCTCACTAGTCTCCTTTACAACTGTACCGCTTTTCTGTCCAATCGTAGCGCGACTCACACTAACGCACCAATCCGGAGCGTTTATGTCACTTTTACAATTCTCCAATCCCAGCATGACTCTCACTAACGCACCAATAGGGAGCGTTTACGTCACCCTGTATTTCTCCACTCCTAGCGCGGCGTACACTAATGCACCAATCCGGAGCGTTTTATGTTTCTGATGGACTGTCCAATCCCAGCGCGGTTGTTCTGACGTCAGCAGCCGCTGCGGCAGCTCCTGCTCCTGTCTACCCCTCCTTTACAAATCTGCTCGGTAAGTTATGTTTCAATTTCTACAATTCTGTTAGTAACAACATAAAAACACCACCATTGTCCGCTTCTCTAACCAAGGAATAGCAATAGACCTTTCTCACAAGAATTCCGTCTTTCCCGAGAGCAGCGCTTACCTCTGCCCTACTGCGGAATCGTTACTTCCATTGATAAAGTAGCACATCCCTCTACTTCACCCTTCTAACAAGCATTAGACAACCATTTCTCCAGAATTAAGACACATAGTTGGAGACCCAATGCTCCTGAGAAATAAAACTAGAGTTTCACAATTAACCCAAATGCCTTTTCATTCACACACTTTCACACAAGAAAAAGTAGTACATTCACACAGCATCCTGTCTTTTCCGAAAACAGCGAACAGTCTGTTCTACTACAGAATTATGACATGCGTTAACAAAGCAGCGCTTACCTCTCCTTTGTCCTTCTAACAAGCTCAGAGAGTACCTATTACCTTTCCAGCGATAAGCGTTATCGGAATGCCAGTTGGATCCCTGGTACCTAAGACCAGAATTTCACAGGTAACCTTTGCTATCATACACACTTCTCTCACACAGAAAATGTCTCTAATGGCAACACACGGTGATGTCACCGAATCGAACCCAGACAATGCGTCGTGCAACTTCAATCATCACACGTTTTTCCTGTGTACCTACAGGATAACAACAATTCCGTCTTTCCCGAAAACAGCGCTTACCTCTGTTCTACTACGGAACCGTTACAAACTTCCGACTTCCTACATCCCAGAAGCCGTGCAACAGCATAAAACTCAACAAGACTCAACATAGAGTGTTAGTACATAAACCAATATCAATAACCAATAATCAATAAGCTATTTACAAGCAATAATCACCAAACCAAAATAATAAAAACCATAACTCTGCTACCAGAAAAACTGTTGCAGCGTGGAACATCAAATTCCCCTTCGTCACAGACCAAATACCTCAACATCAATTCACTCATATACATTCATTGGTGGGGCCCATAACACCAATACATACACTCCGTTGGTCTGCTTCTCTAGGGAAAATAAGCTTCCAAACGCTGACATGAAAGGAATACCTTTGCCTTACCCTAAACACATTGACTTCAAACCTACGATATCCCTCTCATAAGGATATGGATCTTTTAGTTGTTTGTAGGTTTAGTGTCACAATCATTTATCTAGTCTTTAAATCCTAAACTAAATTCTCTACTTAAAATAATCGACACAACACATTTGTCAATTAATCAAGTATTCTTTATCTAAGAAATATTGCAAGAAACGTTAGAAATCATCATCAGCATTTCAGAGCATCATATTTACCTATTCTGCCTAAAAGTCGTCCTCAAAGTCAGTCAGTCAAGGAAGAATTTTATTCAGCAAAGTTAGGCCGCAATTCAGTCTCTCAAAGATTCAGGAAAACAGCTGTCCAGCAGTGTCACCGTCCTCTCCATCAGCATTACGTCAGGAAATCGAGTTCGTCAAAGAAGAGCAAGTTTTTTTTTTTAAATGCAATTTCCTACCTACTTTTATAATAAAAATAATGTCAAAAAGTATCAAGATCGGGGTTTAGAAAGTCCTGATTGGTCGACTTGGGGTTAGGAGGTAAAGTTCTCAGGGTGTCCAAACGATGAACTCATCATACTTGCTGGTTCCGGTTTTTAAATCAAGCATTGTCTTTGGTATTGGCTAGGTTCCCGGAGCGTCCTTGAAGGGTACATATTCTCCCGGGGTTAGGTCCAGGCCACTGCTGCTAGCGGTGACGCATGCGCACTTCACCCAGAACCTCGTGTTGTCAGGGCAGTCACGTTTAACTTCTCATTCAGCCATCTTGTTTAGGCCGAAATGGTCAACTTAAGCAAAAGAAACACAAAAACGTAATTAAAACATAGAAATGGCTAATAAAATGTTATCCCCTTGCTAATACCCATATGTGTGTGTATTTATCTAGCAGAAGCAACACTCAGAGCGGTTTATACTCACCAAAGCAACATATAACATGCAATATTCTAATTTCCTACTATTAATATGTGTACTTAAATTAGTTTACAATTAGTATAGCCATGCAAAGTGCAATTCCCACGTGTAATTCTTTGTTAGTATGATTGGTAAATGTATCACTGCAAACCAATTAATATGATTTTTATTAGTTAATTATTCAAATTAATATAAACATGCAGAATGGGGGCGGTATACAAAATGTTGTACTACCCGCTCCAGCAAATACTTGGCCATAAAATTTGCTCAGATTGATGGTGTGAAGTAGATTGGCCGTTGTGTTGTACATTTGTTGCTAGTGAAACACATATATGTGCTCTGCCAGCAGTTCCCACTGTCTCTAGCATATGCTGTAACTGTCCCTAAATCACAAGGTGTAAGTGTAGATGCAACTTTTGTTAATATTGGAAGTACTGTATTAAAATAAGAAATGTCATACGTAGCCTTGTTACGAGTTCGAACAATGTCTGGTTTGTTTGAGATTGATTTTGATGAAAAGAAAGTTAGTGATGTTGCAAGCTGTGTAAGAGAGAAGAATCGGTTAAGAAGTGTACACCCTCCTCATTTAGGCCAATACTCTGTTTATGAGAAACAGATAATCTGTCCAAAATGGAAGATTACAAAAGAGTATACAGATGTTTAAAAAAAGGACACAAGGACAATCTAGAAGCTGTTGAGAAGAGAAAACTGGAAAATTACAGAGATATTGTACGTTACCAGTTGGAAACCATTTCAGGTGTCAACTTCTATGCAAATGGTTTTCTCAATGTATTGTTTCATTTACCACATCTAGTCAACCAAATTCAACAAAAACCAGATAATAAATAAATAAAATAAATAAATCAGTATTTGTAAACCGCGAACTACTCACCCTTACTGGTCTCAAGGCGCTGGGGGCCGTCGTGGAAATTAAGTGAGCTATTGCCCAGAGTCACATGGTGCTGGGCGGAGCTGCCGCCGTAGCCGGGCATCGAAGCGTGAACCCTGTGCTCCAAAGTCAGCTGCCCTAGCCGCTGCACCACACCTCTCCACCAGTTAAGAGACTGTGTTCTGCACTATATCACATGCTCCAACATTTGCTGACTGACATAACTGTGGCACATTCTGCTTCAGATATTCGGAATCTTTTAGATATATGTACTGGATCAGTAATGTTTACTCTCAACAGTCAACAAGATGCACAAGAATTTATCATGGTCATGCTTGGAGTTTTAGAAGAAGTAAATGTAAACATTGATTATTTATTTGGAATGTATTATGACTGTGAAGATTGTGATTATTCATCTACCACTAAAATAGATTCTGAGCGTTCTCTTTAATTAACATTACTAGGTTCCAAAACCATGCCTTTTGACAAATTGTTGAAGAATGCTAACCAATATATCGCCTGCCCAAACTACAGAACAGATGTTAATTCTACATTAATCCTAAAAACAACTGAAAATACCTTATAGTAATGCTACAATGCAGGCAGAGCAGAAAGTTCAAAATTGGAAACTCAAAATTCAAACTTCAAAGCTGGATAAATATCAATTTCTGGAAGAACTTTTTTTTACTTCAGCTGTCATCTTTCACGAAGGAATTAATACAACCTCTGGACACTACACAGTCTATTTGAAGACTGAAACTGGATGTATGGAATATAACTACATCAACCTAAAATTAAAACCGAAGCTTCCTTTCAAATTACCAAATTATTATCTTTTCTCTTTCAACCAAAGTTCTAATGAGGAATTGTGGATAAAATAGTGGTGTACGGTGTTTCATCAACTTGGTCCATCATTCTTTTAGACATTATTCGGCCTATTTGCGTTAATGTCTTTAAAGTCTTCTTCAAAATTCAACAGTCCTCATATCTTCAACAAAGGAGTAAATACCGTATCTAAATACTAAACAGTGCAATTCAAGTCAGGAACTGAATGGGCATAATCCAATGACAGCAGCCTTAAGTAACTACAAAATATGACCCATTTTATTTCATCAACCAAACTTCTACATACTATTTGTAGAAAAAAACTACACTATGGGATGTTGCCTATATGAACCGCCACTATTTAAACATTATTAAGCTGACCAGGGGTGAAGTTTTCAAAAGGATCTCCAAAACTGAATAGTGTTTTGAATTTATTTGTAATATTGTACCAGATATAATAATGTATGAAATATTTTTAACATAGGTTTGTTTTCATTAGTGTAGTAACTCCTGAAAAAGCAATTAATGAATTGTAGTGAGTGCGATGCATAGTGTCACTATGCAAAGGTGTATCGTGCAGCTTTGTTTTTTGTTTTTTTTAGAATCTATCGCTTTTTCCCCCCATTGTTAGAGGATGATGCTTCATACAGACCACTGTTTATGGTGAAAAAGTATGAAAGCTGAGAACAAGAAAATAGGGAAATTGATATTATTACTACATTGTAATACAGTGTTACCATATAAGTAATGCGTATTGGTATATTTCTGTAATTTTTCAAATTAAATACTAACATATCTTTATGTTCTCTTTTTTTCTTTTTTTCCATTGCAGCTGCAATTGAAAGTCATTAGATGTGTCAAAACAGTTTTTCTACCACAGGTATATCGGCTAGACATAACTATGGAAAGTGTATTTTAACATAAAGTGCTCTCCCTTTAACTTCATATTAGTTTGTTTTGCCTATTTTATAGTTAAAACTTTCAGTGTAATAGAGCAGATTTACAGTCAGTCACACAGCAACTCACTCAACCATTCAGGCACATATTTATACAGGCACTTGCACAACTAGTCACTTAGTCATGTACCCTCATACAAAAGCAATCACTCACCCATACAGGCATTCACATACCTATTATTTCACTCAGAGTACAACACACCACCAATCATTCACTCAAGCAGCCACTGATACACCCATTCACTCATCTATAAAACCATTCACACTAGCAGTCACACACCCACACAACCACGTACAAATCAATTCATGTATCCATACAACTACTCACATACCCGCAAGCACACCCATACAGCCATTTATACAGTCACTCTCCAATACACCCACTCACATACCAACCAAACACCCACTCAAGCAGCCACTCAATCACCCATACAGCCACTTAAACATCCAGACACTTTCTCATACAGTCACTCACACATACAGTCACTCACACAGCCACTCAGTCACCAATACAGCCACTGTTTCACTGGATCACCCACCCATAGAGCCTATAACACAGGCACTAACTCGCCCATACAGCCACTCATAAAACTATTCACTCACTCTTACAGTTACTCATACAGATGCCTTCTCACCCATACAGCCACTCATGTGAAGCCAATCACCAATACAGCCAGTAAAACAATCACTGCCTCACCTTAAACAGCCATTCACTCAGACACTGACTCCCAAATAGAGCCACTCACACACCAACTACCTTAACAAAACACCCACTCACTCACCTACACAGACTCCTATACACCCAGATAATCACTCATACAACCACTCACACTGCCACTCAGTCACCCATATAGTAACTGACATACACACTCTCCCATCCATACAGCCACTCACACAGCAACTGACTCTCCCATGCAACCACACACACTCACTAAAGCACCCATACACCTACTCACACTGCTGCTCACTCATCCATAAAGTCATTAACACTACCACTCACTTACCCATACAGCTACTCACACACCCTCTCACTCACCCATACAGCCACCAACAGTAGCTGTCATTCACCCATACAGTGACTGATACACCCACTCGCTCACTCCCTCACACAGCTACTCACCCACTCATTCACACAGCCACTTACACACTCATTCACTCACCCATAAGCCACTGACATAGGGACTAACTCACCTGCACAGCCACTCCCACAACCATTCACTCACTCATACAGCCACTCACAGAGTCACTCACTCTGCTATACGCCCACTCACACAGCCACTCACTCAACCAAACAGACACTCACACAGGCACTTACTCACCCATGCAGCCACTAACACACTCAGTCACACATTTATGCAACCACTCCTCTTTATATATACACTCAGTCATACAGTGTATCTTTTTTTACCATAAAAGGCAGGTCTGATAAGAACCCTTTTTTCATCGTTTTTTTTGGAAATGTGTTTTTTTTTTTAGATTTTCTAACATTTTGTACTTTTTTGTTTTTGTTCTCAAAGGGGCAACGGGGGGAAAACAATTTAACCACAAACAAAAAACTGTGGAAAAACTGGAGTAAAACTTGAGTAAATTATAAAAACATCTCCAAAATCACACCGATAGACAGATCACCGGCTGCTGTCAGAGTGGTATTGCAGTCAAGGCAATAAGTTCCAATGCACCTTAACTCAGGAGATCGTTGTGGGCACGTCCTCTCCACTTCCACTGGAACTAACTCTCCAGAAGGAGGTGGTGTAGCCCTAGAGGTTGATGGCCACTCTCCTGCTCCGTCCTTTTGTGCACTTTATGATATTTTTTCAAGTGGTACAACATACTTGTTTTACCACATGAAAATTTTTTGCTGTGCCCCTTGATAGGGTCTTATCACACAAGGTGCACTTGACAAACTTCGCCAATGTTTTTGATTCACCAGATGGAATGGTAAAAAAATCCCAAGGTATGTTCAGCATGTTAGCCGGTGGTTCCTCATCAGGATAGTCTTCTGGTGCTCAGCATCTTGATAGACTTCCTCCTCCTCCTCACCTCTTGCTGATGCCTGTAGGAAGCTGGCTCTGTATATACTATACCAAAATGAGGTATAATGCAAACAGAGTCCACTGGATCGCCAGAGGATTTACAGAGGCTCAAGTAGATAACACTAATGCTCTCTTTTGTGGTTGTATGGATGAGAAGTTAGGTTTATTAGAAAGCAGTGCTAAGCATTTGTTGCACACACACAGGCAATGAATGGTATCACACACTCAATTATTAAATGCGAGACCCATGGTTTGTAAAAATAATACTTTTAGTATATTTATTTTATAGAACCAAAGATACTTTCCTGCAAGTAAATACGTTTTGCCTATGGGAGGAAACACAATCAGCAGTATCACAGGTAAGTAAATGATTTACGATATTGAGTCTCTGAATAAAGGTTTAGTACCAGGTAAGGTTCAGGTTAAGTGACAAAACTGCACCACCATTGGCACTGGGGCGGCTGGGTGTAGAAACTCGGTATCTGGTGCCAATGTTATCCAATAGAGAAAGGGGTCAATCGAAGTGGTACTACTTACAGGTAATCAGGACAGTTTGGTAACCCAGTCTCCAGGTGTTAAGATAAGCACAGGGGGGCCACAAGGCAGCACCAAACGTACACCTCCAGCGGTACAGGGGAAGCCGAGTGCCCTCCACCTACAAGGTAGCGCACATATACCGCAGTCCTGGCATTCGGATGCCTTGGTTTGGAGGCCTACAAATTGCAAGGCCTGCAAAACCTTACCAAGGTGGACCAGCGATCCTGCCAGGAGGAGCTAAAGGCAGCAATTTTGTCTAGATATGCTGTGCTAAAGGCCTCCAGTCCAGCAAGGACTTTATTGGCCAACCTTTGGAAGGTGGCAGAGGCATTCTTTAAGCCAAACGGTATAACAGTGAACTGATAATGCCCCTCTGATGTGGAGAATGCTGTCTTTTCACTTTGCTCCTGGGGCCATGCCAATCTGCCAATATACTGCAGTTAAGTCAGAATTACTGAGAAACGTGGCTGCACTCAATTTGTCTAACAGCTCATCAGTGCTGGGTTTAGGGTGAGCATCTGTCTTGGTGACAGTATTGAGACCTCTGTTGCCCACACAAAACCTCATATCTCTCTTTCCACCCTATGGATGAGGCTTGGGGACTAAGACCACTGGCTGACCCAGGGACTCTAAGAGGGTTCAATAACCTCTAACTCTAGCATCTTGCTTACTCCAGCTATGATGTTCTCCTTAACTTGGTCAGACTGCTGACCGTTCTTTGTTTTGACAGGCAAGCTGTCTCCAGTGTCCACATCATGGGTACACCAGTGTGTCTGTCCAGGGGTTAAGGAAAAGAGCTCAGCAAGCATACTGCTGTATAACTTGCCTGTAGTCAGGCTGCTGTTGGGCAGAGAGGGTGTCTGAGTTGACAACTCATTCAACTGACCCCCATCTTTTGGACTGTAAGAGAGGAGGTCAGGGAGGGGTTAATACTCTGCTTCCTGATCCTCATCAGTAACCATCAGCATGGTTATATCAGCCCTGTCATCGAAAAGGTTTAGGCGGTTCACAGGGATCACCCTCTTGGGCTCCTGCTAGTGCCCAGGTCTACCAAGAAGGTGACCTCACTTTTTTTTCTTACAAGGATAGGGTAAGGACCACTCAATTTGTCTTGGATGACCCTTGGTGCCACAGGTTCCAAAACTCATACCTTCTGCCCTGGCTGGAACTCTACCAGTGCAGCCTTAGGGTCATACTAGAACTTCCGGAGTTCTTGGCTGGCTTCAAGGTTTTTGGATGATTTTCCATGTACTCTGCCATCCTGGAATGTAGGCCTAGTACATGGTCGACAATATATTGCTTGGGTTCGTGGAGAGGTTCTCCCAGCATTCCTTCACAAGGCAAAGTGGTCCCCTAACAGCATGGCCAAAAAGAAGTTCAAAGGGGGAAAGCCCTTCTCCCTTCTGAAGCATTTCTCTGTAGGCAAAAAGCGGGCATGGCAAAAGGACATCCCATCTCCTTTTGAGTTTTCCAGAGTGTCCCATGAACATGCCTTTCAATGTCTTGTTAAATCTCCCAACAAAGATATTTGTTTGTGGGTGATAAGGTGTTGTGAACTTATAGGTCACTCCCTACTCATTCAACATGTGTTTTAGGTAATTAGACATGAAGTTTACACCTCTGTCTGAAACCACCTCTTTAGGAAATCCTACCCTGGTAAAGATACCAATGAGGGCCTTGGCTACTGCACGGGCTGTAGTAGGGCTCATGGGAATTGCCTCAGGATACCTGGCAGCATGATCCACTGCTACCACCATGATGACCCCTACCCTTTCAAGGGGAACCCCAACCACTAGGAATAGAATTAATGGGGCCATTGTCTTGCCACTGGCTTGATATGTGACACCTGAGCTGCAAAATTCCTTCACCTTCTGGGACATGCTTGGCCAGTAGAAGTGGCTGACTAGCCTATTCCATGTTTTAGTCTGGCCAAGATGCCCAGCTAGGGAGATGTCATGGGCCAATGTAAAGAGGAATTCTCTAAACTGCTAAGGCACTACGACTCTGCTAGTGTTTCCAGGTTTGGGGTCTCTAGCCTCAGTGTAAAAGAGTCCCTGCTCCCAGTAGGTACTGTGGGAGACACTTGCATCTCCCTTTTCCTGTGAAGCAGCTCGCTGTTGAATGCTTTCAATAGTAGACAGGTCCTCTGTCCTTGGCACAGCTGTTCCCTAGAGGGTCCCCCTGGGACCAGGAGCTCAACCTGTTAAGGTTCAAGTTCCATAAGCTCTTTTCCCTCTGGGGTGGCAGGTCATCTCCCTGAGGAGAAGAGCCCTGAGTTTTTTGCTATATGAAAGCTGGTTCCCCAGTCTTCTTACCTTTTCACCTGGAAGGTTGAGCCATTATTCCAGACATTAGCACTTCTTTTTTACCCTGTGCTCAGCTCTGTGCCCTGGTTTTTAAATACACCAATTCATGGATTCCCAGCATAGATGTATGGGATTTCAGTTCTACCTCACCAGATCATTTCCTAGCAGACATTTAACTGGGATTACAAGGGGACCACTACCTATTTCAGGGCAGTAACCCCTCTCCACTCTAAGGACACCATAGCCATAGGATGAACTTTAATTTCATTGTAAGCATTGGTGACTGGGTATGTTTGTTAGGTCAAATACTGTCCTGGGGAAACCAGTTTCTCTGTCACAATGGTGACACTGACACCTGTATCCTTCAGTGCTTCTACCCTAGTCCTATTAATCAAGGTTGTTGCCTGTATGTTTTCATATTAGGGAGTCAGACAGCAAGAGTGGACAAATCTACCCCACCCTCAAAGACTAAAATAGTTTCAGTGTGAACCCCGATTTGCTTTAGGCACACTGTTGATCCCATCTGGAGGCTTGCCATAGCTGTGCTAGCTGGAGACGTCCTAGGGGGATTCCATTTTGGAACATGCCAATTCCCAAAAGGTTTTTGTCCTACCTTTTTACAGTTAAAACACCAGGTCTTTTGGGGATCAATGTATTTACCATTGCACCCATTGTTGGATTGTGAAGGGTTATGGGAGCCACCCTCCTGTGCAGGGTTTTGGGAGCCTTTAGATGACTCTTTACTTTTATTTTTAGGATGTTCACCCACTTTAGCCTTGGGAGGTTTTGTGACTCTTTTCTTTTGGTGACCCCCAGTGATAGTCTTGGTTACCATAGTCTTGACCCAGTAGTCTTCCAGCTTTCCCAAAATTTGACCTAGGTCTACCAGAAACAGATACAACTTTTCATTATTGCAATTATATAAATGTGTTCTTTCATTAGCAGATTATAACGCCCATCATAGTCATTCACTTCACTTCCAGTTAACCAGCCATCTAGTGTTTTTACTAAAATAGTCTATAAAATCAACCCAAGACTGACTCATGATTTTGTGAGCCCCTTTAAACCTGATCCTATACTCTTCAGTGGTGAGTCCAAAGCCCTCAATCAGGGTACCCTTCATGAGGTCATAGGTCTTAGGATCTGTCCCAGTGAATGTCAGGAGTCTATCCATGCACTTACCAGTGAACAGTTCCCAAATTAATGCTCCCAGTGAGACTTCGAGAAGCCTTTTAGGTCCACCACCTCTCTATGCTGTTCCTGCTTGAGGGTAGGCGTGAAGCACCTCAAGCCAGAGCAGGCTTTGTTTCTGACCAACATGAGCAAAAGGCTCCCACCTCAGGGGATCAAAAAATGTCTAAGGGTACCAGGCTGGTGGAAACCAGTAAGGCATACAGTAAAGAGTCTGTAGGATTTCAGGAGGCACCTCTGAGGTGCTTTCTGGATGCATTTCTTAATAACTCCAACACTTGCATTAGTGTGGGTTTACTAAGCTGAGATATTTGGTACCAAACATTTTGGAATTCGGTGAAGCCATCATGGAACTGTGGGAACTCGTAGTGACAAGCTCTCAGCCCATGTACTCAATATGGCTTCACTGTGCACATATAATGTCTAAGAATGGACTTAGACACTATAGAGGCATATCTGCTCATGCTGTTATGCCCTCGCTTGAGGTATAGTGCACCCTGCCTTAGGGTTGTAAGGCCTGCTGTAAAGGTGACTTACCTATGCCTCTTGCAGTGCTGGTAGGCCTGACTCTTTTATCTGCACCAAAACACGCAGGCTGCAGTGGCATTATGCCTGTGCTTGATGAAGGGTCTCATAGGGTGGCATAATATATGCTGCAACCCTTAGAGACCCAATTTGGTCACAAGGCCCCTAGCACCAATGATACATTTTACAAGAGAAGTATATGTGAGCCAGAGGTGTGCCAATTGTGGAAACAAATTTACAGGTTTGGGAATGAACAGAGGTCCTGGGAACGTGGTTAGCAGAAACCCATTTCACACTCAGTCAAAGATACAGCCGAATCAGGCAAAAAGTTGGGGGTAACCATGCCAAAAGAAGTACTTTCCTAAAATGCATTTTATTTTTTTTTAATGGCCAAAAAACGCAGGCAACACAGTTCTGCACTCAAAGTACAGCAGACCTCCAAGAATGAACCAAATAGCAATTGGAACCTTCAAGAAGGTAGACATGGATGAGAATTTCCTTTGAAGAATAATGAAAACTGTCTTCTCCACTGAAATCTATTTCATACATAGTCCCATGATCTTCGCGAATACCGACATCATCGCAATTAATGGCGTCTTCACGAAGCCTGGAAATACAATTTAAAAGGGCTTTAAATTAAAAAATATTACAAAAATAGAAGTTTAAACATTATATTATTGAACAGCTATTGTCAAACATTATTTACATTATGTCTATATATGTGTTTTACACTTTTCCTCGGAACCGGAACATTCGTATCGCGATAATTTGTGACGGCTTTGCGAAGAATTTGCGACAATTAGCAAAATTACAAAACAAAAACACAGTTATAAATCCACTAAAACAAGCGACAAGGAGTGATACAGAGAAATACAAAAATGGGTGGTCTGTTGTGCAGTTGTACTATATAATATGCAGTAGACATTTGCACAGTGGTAAAATAGTAACTAATTTCCTAGTACAAAGTATCGCAGATGAGTACACATCTTCCAGAAAACTAGCACACATCTTCCAGAAAACTGTACACTCTTTTAAAAAAATTAGACTTCATGCAGATCCTCATGCTCATTTTAGTAAACTTAAACCTCAACATGAAAAATTTACAAATATATACATAGCACATGCCCCCATAAAGCTCCACTCAAAAATGGAAATCAAACTATCTTCTTCGGCTGGGCGAATAGAAAGCATGTTTCCTCTAGAAATCTATATTAAAAACAGATCTGAAATCCTTTACAGAAGTGAATGCATTGAAAATATATTGGAGTAAAATTTGAACTTCAGTGAGTGTGACAAAAATAATTCTTTAATAACATCTTGTAAAAGCAGGATTCTGTCCTTTGAATACACTAAGCATGGAAATCCATGAAAACAATAGCACCACTCACACGACCACTCGTACATCCATACACTCACTAACATACCCGTCCAACGATCCAAAGCAGCACTCACACTGCCACTCACAGACACACACAGGCTCTGACACAACCAGTGACAAACCCTCAGAGACATTAATATAGTCACTCACGGACCCACTCACGTACTCATACACCACCTCAGATAGTCACTGACACACTGGCACTCAGAGACCAACACACACACTCATATACCCAATAACAGACCCACGCAGGTGCTCACACATCCACTGTGAAACATTACAGGTTACAGTTATGAAACATATTTGAGAAAACCCTTGGAAATTCACTGAAAAAACCTAAGGTTACAAGGACGTAATAGTTAGGAAATAGAATTTTTTTAAAAATTAGAAATTCACTGAAAAACCAGGTTACAGTGACATAATAGTTAGGAAATGGAATTTAAGAAACCTTAGAAATCCACTGAAAAACCAAAGGTTACGGTGACGCTATGGACAATTTATTGAACTGACCTGATGTGGTTTAATTGTGAATGCTAAATGGGTTTTTGCTCGTGAACGATACTCTGTTTACTGTATATCCGCTGTATCCCCTTGGCCACAGAGGTTCTTTTGGGACGTGGGTGGCCATTCCCTTTTCGTTCCCGAGAGCATTTTTGAGAGAATCCTGTTAATCTTATTACTTAAATATTGGCTTTGCGCAAGGTGTAACCCAGCCATGCTTCTGAGAATATTACAGTGACGTTATAGTTAGGCTAACATTTCACTCGTACAAAACCAGTGAAATTCAGCAGTTATAGCTTATTACCTCACATATTACATCAATCATGACATGGTCAGTGACATCACTGATGACATCGCTGATAATTGACTACAACATCATGCTCCGGTAAATCCCTAACATATTGTGACAAAAATTCTAAAAAGGGCAACCCTTTGAAAAAAAGAAGGAAAACCTGGGACTAGCAAGACAAAGTGAATATTGAGGACTTATTCTACATAATTTCATGAATGTGTATAGATTTCTTTATCAGTGTTAAGGCCTCCTGGGCGCTTTTACTTTCAAACCTGACAATATAGCTGGATTCAAGTTATTCCCAAATCTTTCTCAATGTCACCACCTCTCACTGATCGAGGTACCATGTCAATCACATAGTATTGTAACAAACTGTCTTTGTTGTCATGTGCTGCTAAGAAAAGCCTAAGAACAGGATATGTATTGTGCTGTAGAATACATTTGTGGACTTGGAGTTTATACTCCCTGTTAGAACCGGCGGTCTCTAGTTGGCAGAGGTATACACTTCTGACAAATAGGGACCAACCAACTCTAGTCAGGGCAAGGGGATTACACACTCAGATAACCCCTGCTACCCCCTTGGTAGCTTGGCAGAGCAGACAGGCTTATCTCAGAGGCAGTGTGTTAAGCATTTATGACCACATACAGTAATAAAGTGGATACACTACAGATGGACACGACACAGAAGTTATTATAAAAATAGTATTTTTATATAAGGCTTAGCACAAGACCAAATAACGACAAAAATATACCACAGTCTTAATAAATACTCTTTGGAAGGAAAAATAATAGTTCAAGTAAGGTTTCTTCTTGGCAAATAGTTCTTTAGCAAAGTATTCTTCTGAGCACAGTTCTTTGGCAACAATGTAACCCCCACAGGAGTCACACGACGTCGAGGCTACAAGATTCCCAAGGTTCGGCGTCGACCGCGAGGAGCGCTACGTCAAGCCTGGAGTCGCAACAGACCCCACAAGTACAGTACCTTGAGAACGAAGAAAACGAGGATCCACGGCGTCGAGATGTCGGCGTCGATCGTGCCTCGGAGTCGGGTCAATCCGCAGCGGCGTCGAGGGATGTCGGGCCGGAGCAGCGCTCACGGCGTCGAGACGGGCGTCGAGTCGATGCGATCAGCAGCGGCGTCGGGACGGGGTCGCTTGGAGGCAGAGCCGATACTCACTCCTCACTGGCGTCGATACCGGCGTCGAGACGGGGTCACTTGGAGCCGGGGCCGATACCCACTGCTCACTGGCGTTGCTGCTGGCGTCGAGACTGCAGATTTTCCCTTGTGTACTGGAAACAACACTTTCCAGCAATTCAGTAATTCAGTAGATGGGGAAGTCCTTTGGCCCTGTGACTTCAACAGGAGACTGGCACTCTTCCAGTCCTTGGAGATTTTCTAGCAAGTGTTCAGAGAGTACACACCAAGTTCCTCTCTCCTTGTTCCTTGGCAAAAATAAAGAAGCAGCTTTCAGGTTCCTCCACAGCAAAACAGCACTCTGGCAGAAAGGGGAGGCAAGTCCTTAGATCAGCAGGCTTCTTGTCCTTGGTACAGGTTTCCTTGTCAGAAGTGATCTGAGTTCTTGGTTCAGGGGTCCTTCTCTTATACCCCTTTTTCCCTTTGTTCCCTTTGTCCAAGCAGGGCGATTCCCACCATCTCAGGTTTGTTGTGGGTGTTGCCAGGCAGAGGCACCTGGCCTATTCACTGGGCAGGGCAGAGTCCTCAGCCGCCCAGCAGGAGGCGGAGCCAGTATTGTCACTGGCAGGAGCAGGGCTATCAGTCGCCCAGCAGGAGGCGGAGCCAGTATTGTGTCAGGCAGGGCAGGCTACTCTTCCCTCACTCTACGTGTAAACGCCCCATTCACCCCCCACTGACTCACTCAGACCTCTGGAGCCATCCAGCCCCTGACACACACACCAAACCAGCAGAGACCGGTAGATAGTTGGACAGAAAATAGCCACTTTCTAAAAGTGCTATTTTCAAACATAGAATTTAAAAACCATCCATCCTAAAGGGTGTGTTATTAAATTCTGAGTTCAGGGATACTAAACTCGACTTGCTACCATGCTCCCTGAGTCAGATAGATTATAATGGAGTTAATAATCAGTCTGCCCAGTCTGGCCTATTGGAGGCAGGTAGCCCTTCAATAGTGAAAAACGAAAATGGCTGTAATTCACTATTAGGTCATGCCACACACATCAGGGCATGACCTACCTTTTACCAACAATGCACCCTGCCCTAGGGCCTACCATAGAGGTGTCTGAAATGTGGCAAAGGGAAGGTTTAGAGACTGGTAAGTAGGTTTCCTTACCAAGTCGACATGGCAGTCAGGGACTGCACGCAGGCGCCGCGGTGGCAGGCCTGAGACACATTTTGCACGCTGCTTCTGTGGGTGGCACAACCAGTGCTGCAAGCCCACCAGCAGCAGTTAACTTACACGCCCTTGGCACGCGCAGTGCACTAGACTAGGGTCTGAACAGTAAGTCAACCAAGCCAATCATGGTAACACCAATCAACGTAACAATTTAGCATAGGGAGCACTTGCACTGTGGCACTGATCAGCAGTGGCACAGTGCCCAAAGCAATAATCCAGCAAAAACATCGTAAACAGAGGAGGCAAACAGAAAAAATGGAGGAGAGACTCATGCCAATGATGCCAGGTCTAACACGTGTCCCCTCCAGCTGAAATGTGGGGAGAACTACCCTTCACCCAGGGAGTCCTCATCACTAAGGCGGAAAAATCTGGACAGACCATCAGCATTGGCGTGATCTGTACCAGGGCGGTGTTCCACCGTAAAGTCCATCCCCTGTAGGGAAATGGACCACCTCAACAGCTTTGGGTTCTCACCCCTCATCTGCATTAGCCATCTGAGGGGCCTGTGGTCCGTCTGAACCCGGAAGTGAGACCCAAACAAGTAGGGTCTTAGCTTCTTCAGCGCCCAGACCACAGCGAATGCCTCACGCTCTATCGCACTCCACCTTTGTTCCCTGGGAAGTAACCTCCGGCTGATGAAGGCTACAGGTAAGTCTCGGCCCTCCTCATTCATCTGTGCTAGAACAGCCCCCACACCATGCTCTGAAGCGTCCGTCTGGACAATGAATTCTTTTGAAAAGTCGGGTGCCTGGAGGACCGGTGCTGTACACATTGCAGTTTTCAGGGTGTCAAAGGCTTTCTGACAGGCGTCAGTCCAGATCACAAGTCTCGGCTGCTTCCTGGAAGTCAGCGAGGTCAAGGGGTGCACAATGTTGCCATACCCCTTGACGAACCTCCTGTAGTAACCCGTGAGACCCAAGAAGGCTCTCACCTGAGTCTGGGTTTTGGGCGGTTCCCAAGCCAGGATGGTATCTATCTTGGGTTGCAGGGGGGCCACCTTGCCGCTCCCTACTTGGTGCCCCAAGTACACCACTGAACCCTGCCCAATCTGGCACTTACTAGCCTTGATTGTGAGGCCTGCTCTGCGCAGGGCCAACAACACTTCCCGGAGGTGGCGCAAGTGTTCCTCCCAGCTGGCGCTGAACACTGCTATATCGTCCAGGTAGGCGGCGCTGAAATCTTCCAGCCCGGCCAATACCTGGTTAACCAACCTCTGGAATGTGGCAGGGGCATTCTTCATCCCAAAGGGCATCACACGGAACTGGTAGTGCCCATCTGGTGTGGAGAATGCAGACCTCTCTTTTGCCCCATCAGTCAAGGCGATCTGCCAGTACCCAGACGTTAGATCAAACGTACTAAGGTACCGGGCAGCCCCCAACCGATCGATGAGCTCATCAGCTCTGGGGATGGGGTGCGCGTCAGTCTTGGTGACCGAATTGAGTCCTCGGTAATCCACACAGAACCGAAGTTCTGGTGAAGCACCAGGCGCTGCAGCCTTTGGGACCAAGACCACTGGGCTGGCCCAAGGACTGCTAGAGGACTCAACCACCCCTAAGGCAAACATCTTGGAGACCTCCTCCTTGATATATGCTCTGACCTTTTCAGTCACCCTGTAGGCCTTGTGCCTCACAGGAGTGCTGTCCCCGGTGTCCACATCATGGACACACCACTGAGTGACACCAGGGATTAAGGAGAACAGATCAGGGAATTGTACCAACAGATGGCGACAATCTTGCTGCTGCTCAGGGGTCAGTGTGTCAGAGAGGACAACACCATCCACTGACCCATCTTTTTCTTTTGCACACAGGAGGTCAGGAAGAGGCTCACTCTCCTCCTCCATCCCAGCATCTGTGGCAAGGAGCATGCCCACTTCGGACCTTTCTAAGTGGGGCTTTAACCGGTTGACATGCAGGACCCTTAAGGGGTTCCTGGGAGATTTCAAGTCCACCAAGTAGGTGACATCGCTCTTCTTCTCCACAACCTCAAATGGTCCAGTCCACCTGTCCTTGAGCGCACAAGGTTCCACAGGGGCCATGACCCAAACTTTCTGACCAGGTTGAAGCTCAACCAGAGTGGCATTCTGATCGTACCACCGCTTCATCTCTTCCTGGCTGGCCTCCAGATTTGCCTGAGCAAGATCTCTGAAGCGCCGAGTCTGGTTCCTAAAGGCCAGCATGTAACTATATACATCCTGGGGAGGTTTCCTGGGAGATTGCTCCCAGCCTTCTTTGACCAGACTCAAAGGTCCTCTTACCGGGTGACCATACAAAAGCTCAAAGGGGCTGAACCCTAGAGACTTCTGTGGCACCTCACGGTAAGCAAACAGCAGGCATGGCAAGAGGACGTCCCATTTACGCCTCATTGGTTCTTCAAGACCCATGATCATGCCTTTTAGGGTCCGGTTGAATCTCTCAACCAGCCCATTACCTTGAGGGTGGTAAGGAGTGGTAAACTTGTAGGTTACCCCACACTCCTTCCACAGAGACTTCATATAATTCGAAATGAAGTTGGTGCCCCGGTCTGACACCACCTCTCTGGGGAACCCCATGCGGGAGAAAACACCCATCAGTGCCCGTCCCACCACGGGGGCCGTCACTGTTCGGAGAGGGATGGCTTCCGGGTACCGGGTGGCATGGTCCACCAAGACCAGGATAAACCTGTTGCCCATGGCTGTCTTGGGGTCCAGTGGCCCCACAATGTCAATTCCCACTCGCTCAAAGGGGGTACTGACGACGGGAAAAGGTTGGAGGGGAGCCTTCTGCTTCCGCCCACTTTTCCCACTTGCCTGGCAAGTTTGACAGGTCCTACAATGGATATCTGAATCCCTTCTCATCTGGGGCCAATAAAAATGGGTGACAAGCCTGTCATAGGTCTTGTCCTGCCCCAGATGTCCAGCTAACGGAACGTCATGAGCCAACCCCAGTAGGAAGGCTCTGAAGCGCTGGGGTACCACCAGCACACGGGCTGACCCAGGTTCAGCAGCCTTAGGCTCGCTATACAGGAGGTCGTTCTCCCAGTAGACCCAATGTGATCCTGACTGATCACCTGTCGTTTGGGCTGAGGCCTGCTGCCTCATACCCACAAGAGAAGGGCACACTTTCTGTTCAGCACAAAATTCCTCCCTGGAGGGACCACCATCCTGCTGCCAATGGGTCAGCTCGGGCAGGTCTCCCAGTTCGGCCACTTGTTCTCCTGTCGGTTCCAGGGCATCCCCCTCAGGGTCTGCTCCCTCCTGGACCGCGGGAACGATGGGGGACGGTTTCCCGCGCCCCCTGCCTCTTCTCTTCACGGTTGGGACCTGGGCCATACTTTCAGGCTCCGGGCCCCCATCAACACCCTTACTGACTGACATGGACCGGGTGGTCGCACACACCCACTCAGGCAGACCCAACATTTCCAGATGCGCTTTTCTCTCCACCTTAGCCCAAGGGGAGTCCTCCAAATCATTGCCCAAGAGACAATCAACAGGCATGGCGGGCCTCACAGCAACCTGAAGAGTACCCGAGACCCCTCCCCACTCAAAGGGAACTTGAGCTACCTCACACTGACTCTGTGAGTTGTCAGCAGCTACAACGGGGTAGAATGCATGAGGGACCACCTGCTCTCTGGACACCAAGTGACACTTGACAGCTGTCACACTCGCTCCGGTGTCTCTGAGAGCTTCCACCCTATGGCCATTAATGGTCACCCACTGCCTATATTTCTTAGTGTTACTAGGCAGAGGGGTTGGAGGGACCATTTCCACGTCTCCTAACGAGACCAGGGACATTTCTGCGGGACCCCACCCACCGGGGGCACCCATCTCATCCCCTCCCAGGGCTACACTCGCTACCTGACGAGGGGGTGCACGCGGCGGTGCATTCGAATCCTTCATGGGACACTGGGGATCATAATAACGGTGTCCCACCTGCTTACAGGCATAGCAGGTCATGGGGCCCCTGTGAACAGGTTTACCTGTCGGGGCCTCTGGCTTCTTTACAGGGGGAGGCTGGGAACCCTTCCCTTGGTTCCCTTGGGGACTACTTTGGGGCCCTTTCTGAAACTCCCTCTGTTTACCCCTGTCCCCCCCACTCTTCTGCTGGGGACCCTGCCCACCTTTGGCTGAGTCTCCCACTGGACCCTTGTGGACCCTGGTACTGACCCAGCGGTCCGCCTCCTCAGCAAGTTTTCTAGGGTTAGATAGCTTGCTGTCAACAAGGTGCTGGCGTAGCTCTGGAAAACAGTTATTAGACAAGTGCTCCCAAGCAAACAAATCATAAAGAGCATCATAACTATCAACCTTGCTACCCTTTATCCAACCATCCATGGTTCTGCAGAAAAAAGACACATATTCAACCCACGTAGTACCAGGCAACTTCTTACATTCTCTAAAGGTTTGTCTGTACTTTTCTGGGGTTAAGCCATATCTCAGCATTAAAGCATCTTTCATATGAGTATAAGACATCCTATCCTCAGCAGGAAGGCTCAACAAGGTATCTCTCCCCTCGTTTGTAAAGCGGCTCCACAACCCCGTTCCCCAATCCTTCTCAGGGACCCGGTGGGCCAACAATGCTAACTCATATGCTTTAAACCATTGGCTAATATCTTCATTCTTACTGTAATCTTTGATCACATCCTTAGGAAAATAAAACCTACTTTCTGCAGGCACGGATGGAGTGCTGCCACCAGAGGGATTCAACTCTAAACTCTTAGTTTTAAGCTCCATCTCCCTCACCATCTTCTCACGTTCAAACGCTAATTTCTCTCTCTCAAAATCTAATCTTTTGCTCTCCATTTCAGCTTCTCTCTTGCTTCTCGCATTCTCTAATTCCAACTGCCCTCCTAATTTGAGTTTTGCCATTTCTAACTTGTACCCCCTCTCCTTCTCCCTGTCTTCTAATTCTTCGGGGGAAAGGCTCCTAGAGGACGCACTACTGCCTGGAGATGACACTGGCCCACCTGTGGGCTCTTCCTCTTCCTCTTCCTCTTCCGGTACCACCACCGGATCAGAGGGATTTCTGGCCTCTAACCAGGCCTTCAGCGCTTTGAGGAAGCCCTCTTTCTTGGAGACACCTGTGGTAGGAATTTTAAACTGCTTGCAAAATCCTTTTAGATCTTTTAGCGTGTAGGAATCTATCTTCTCCTTATCGAATTCCCCCACAACATTCTCCACAGGTGTAGCAGCTCCGGCATTCTCCATGGTCAAAACTGGCAGTGTTTAAGAAAATAAGCTCCAGGAAAGCGGAGAACAAAAATAGAATATCCTACCAAACAGACTGTGGCTGCGTTATGGTCTGCTTTCACTATGTAGCGTACACTAATCACTGCACATGAGTCATAAATGCAAAGTTCAAATCCTCACCGCTGACCACCAATGTTAGAACCGGCGGTCTCTAGTTGGCAGAGGTATACACTTCTGACAAATAGGGACCAACCAACTCTAGTCAGGGCAAGGGGATTACACACTCAGATAACCCCTGCTACCCCCTTGGTAGCTTGGCAGAGCAGACAGGCTTATCTCAGAGGCAGTGTGTTAAGCATTTATGACCACATACAGTAATAAAGTGGATACACTACAGATGGACACGACACAGAAGTTATTATAAAAATAGTATTTTTATATAAGGCTTAGCACAAGACCAAATAACGACAAAAATATACCACAGTCTTAATAAATACTCTTTGGAAGGAAAAATAATAGTTCAAGTAAGGTTTCTTCTTGGCAAATAGTTCTTTAGCAAAGTATTCTTCTGAGCACAGTTCTTTGGCAACAATGTAACCCCCACAGGAGTCACACGACGTCGAGGCTACAAGATTCCCAAGGTTCGGCGTCGACCGCGAGGAGCGCTACGTCAAGCCTGGAGTCGCAACAGACCCCACAAGTACAGTACCTTGAGAACGAAGAAAACGAGGATCCACGGCGTCGAGATGTCGGCGTCGATCGTGCCTCGGAGTCGGGTCAATCCGCAGCGGCGTCGAGGGATGTCGGGCCGGAGCAGCGCTCACGGCGTCGAGACGGGCGTCGAGTCGATGCGATCAGCAGCGGCGTCGGGACGGGGTCGCTTGGAGGCAGAGCCGATACTCACTCCTCACTGGCGTCGATACCGGCGTCGAGACGGGGTCACTTGGAGCCGGGGCCGATACCCACTGCTCACTGGCGTTGCTGCTGGCGTCGAGACTGCAGATTTTCCCTTGTGTACTGGAAACAACACTTTCCAGCAATTCAGTAATTCAGTAGATGGGGAAGTCCTTTGGCCCTGTGACTTCAACAGGAGACTGGCACTCTTCCAGTCCTTGGAGATTTTCTAGCAAGTGTTCAGAGAGTACACACCAAGTTCCTCTCTCCTTGTTCCTTGGCAAAAATAAAGAAGCAGCTTTCAGGTTCCTCCACAGCAAAACAGCACTCTGGCAGAAAGGGGAGGCAAGTCCTTAGATCAGCAGGCTTCTTGTCCTTGGTACAGGTTTCCTTGTCAGAAGTGATCTGAGTTCTTGGTTCAGGGGTCCTTCTCTTATACCCCTTTTTCCCTTTGTTCCCTTTGTCCAAGCAGGGCGATTCCCACCATCTCAGGTTTGTTGTGGGTGTTGCCAGGCAGAGGCACCTGGCCTATTCACTGGGCAGGGCAGAGTCCTCAGCCGCCCAGCAGGAGGCGGAGCCAGTATTGTCACTGGCAGGAGCAGGGCTATCAGTCGCCCAGCAGGAGGCGGAGCCAGTATTGTGTCAGGCAGGGCAGGCTACTCTTCCCTCACTCTACGTGTAAACGCCCCATTCACCCCCCACTGACTCACTCAGACCTCTGGAGCCATCCAGCCCCTGACACACACACCAAACCAGCAGAGACCGGTAGATAGTTGGACAGAAAATAGCCACTTTCTAAAAGTGCTATTTTCAAACATAGAATTTAAAAACCATCCATCCTAAAGGGTGTGTTATTAAATTCTGAGTTCAGGGATACTAAACTCGACTTGCTACCATGCTCCCTGAGTCAGATAGATTATAATGGAGTTAATAATCAGTCTGCCCAGTCTGGCCTATTGGAGGCAGGTAGCCCTTCAATAGTGAAAAACGAAAATGGCTGTAATTCACTATTAGGTCATGCCACACACATCAGGGCATGACCTACCTTTTACCAACAATGCACCCTGCCCTAGGGCCTACCATAGAGGTGTCTGAAATGTGGCAAAGGGAAGGTTTAGAGACTGGTAAGTAGGTTTCCTTACCAAGTCGACATGGCAGTCAGGGACTGCACGCAGGCGCCGCGGTGGCAGGCCTGAGACACATTTTGCACGCTGCTTCTGTGGGTGGCACAACCAGTGCTGCAAGCCCACCAGCAGCAGTTAACTTACACGCCCTTGGCACGCGCAGTGCACTAGACTAGGGTCTGAACAGTAAGTCAACCAAGCCAATCATGGTAACACCAATCAACGTAACAATTTAGCATAGGGAGCACTTGCACTGTGGCACTGATCAGCAGTGGCACAGTGCCCAAAGCAATAATCCAGCAAAAACATCGTAAACAGAGGAGGCAAACAGAAAAAATGGAGGAGAGACTCATGCCAATGATGCCAGGTCTAACACTCCCCATGTACCGGAGTCCACAAGGGCACTTCAATACATATATAGCGTGATCAGTCTTACAATTGTAAGCACCTCTGATTTTGTGTGGTGATGGCTCCAGAGTTGTGCTATATTGAGTCTTGTTAATCCCGTATTCACCTACTCTGCATTTGCGGAAACCTTAGCTACATCTGAGCCAATTCCCAGTGGTGAGTTCAGGTAAATTGCTCATGCCTAAGTCATCCCTCATGGACCCTAACTCTTTTATATGTAAAGCCCAATCTAATGGGGAGTGTCAATCCTATTGCTGGATCATTTTGCACTAGATACCAAAATGTGTTTAGTATCTTACAGAGGGTGTTGTGCTGTGAACTGCAGTGAGCGATGAGATTGTTTGTGATGTTTGACCCTCTGTTTGCATGGTTTGAACAAAACTGGTTCCTGTTTTAAGCACTTTTCAGTGAGTGAGATTTTGTATAGCTTTATGGATCACATCCTCAGGATACCCTCACTCACTTAATCTTCCTAACATATCTGCAATGGCTACCTCAAATTATTTCTTATCACTGCAGTTTCTACGTAGTCTAAGTGCTTCTCCGTAAGGTATATTGGACACTACACTTGCTGTGGTGTGTTACACCACAGCAGTTGGTTTTCTGTATTTCTTAGTATGCAGTTTGTCTATTTTTGCGTAAATCAATAGATCCTGGAAGACCACCTCTGCTTTGCTTATTGAACTAGTGAAATGGAGATTTAAATCATTCAAATTGATATCAGAAATAAATTGTTTGGCACTTTCTTCAGACCCCTCCATTTGACAAATAGGTAATTGATACGGATGTCAAATATGTGTTTGAGGAAATCCCTAGTGTCTTGACTGTAAGATGGAAGATTTTTTACATAGTCCTGTAAGAAGTCATCTACATATTTAGAAGTACATTCCATCAAACTGTCAATTTTACAGATGATAGAGCACCCAGGTGGTTGTGGTGGATTCTTGTGCACCTTAGGAATCAAATACATAACCAGTGTTTTTAGATTATCATTTTTCAGGAAACTGTACTCCTCTTGAGTTAACAATCCCTTGTTGGGCCATTCACTTAATTCATTGTGAAATTCAGGTTTGACCTGTTTGGTCACTTGAGTGGTAACCTTCATATAGAATTCACTGTCATTCAGTTGATGCATGGGTTCTTTCAAATATAGATGTTTGGGCCAGAGCACGATATTGCCGCCTTTGTCAGCACTTCTTATGACTAAGTTTGAATCAGCTTGAAGTTTCTTAATCAGTGTGTCATATGCTGCTCTATTCGCATTGTGTCTGTTCCCTTTTTAGGTCTCGCCTAGCGTAGGCTGCGCAGACATGCGCAGTCTCGCTGGCGAGATTTTATGTTTTTGGGTAGCTTTCACTAGCAGGGTTTAAGCCCCGCCCTTCTTTTCCATTGGCTGGCGTCTCCGTTTATGATAAACAGTGGCCAGCCATTGGAAAAGAGCTTCCAGTGATGTACACTTTTCTCTTTTAGAGCCATCCCAGTTGGACTGGCTCATCTGACTTCCTGCTGGCGTAAAAGGTTTCATATCTTCTTTATGGGGCCAAACACATGGCCCCATAAAATCAAGAAACCTTTTAGCAGACGAGGCCGTCCAAGTGGGACGGCAGAAAAAGGCGACGAAAACGTCATGGCGAGCGCATGTTATTTTCTTACTGTCACGCGCTATGTCACTGTAATCCGTGATTTATCTGCAGGGAATCCTTCAATGCCATACACAAGCACCTTCATGGCATTTTGTGCCACAGCAGTCGTTCCTAAACATCTCTAGCTTCCTTGCGTGGAGACAGTACAAGCAATTTCCGGGCAGTTTTATATAGCTCGAATTCAACCTGGAGGTCTCAGGGCGCTTTACAGGAGCACCAGCTGTTCCAGATGGGCACATCCATGTTTTATTAGGCGCGGGGAGATGAAGTGATTTGCCCAGAATCACAAGAGGTTGAGCCGCAGAGACTCGAACCTGGTTACCCAGCTTCGAGGTCATATGCTCTAACCGTTAGGCCACATCTTAATGAATCCAGCCTGCAGGGACAGGGGCCCCTGTACTTACACTCCAGAGTGTGTCACTCCTGGGCGTGTCACTCTTAAGTTTGTCAGTCCTGTGTGTCTCTCCTGAGGTTATCACTCATGGATGTATCACTACCGGTGTGTCATTACTGGGTGTGTCATTACTGAGGGTGTCACTCCTGAGTGTGTCACTGTGGCGTGGGGTAGAGCAAACAACCCCGTATTTGTCACCATGTTCTATTTGTATGACTATGCTTGTTTAAACCTGAGATGCGCTTGGTGGGCGCTATACCCCGACTTTGTCGCGTGAGAGCTTGTGTCTCACTCTTCACCGACCAGCAGGAAGTGCGTGAATCTTCTCGGAGCGAGGGCTACATATGGAGGGGGAGAGTGCATCCCCCACGAGCACGAGAGCATCTCTGAGGCCCGTGACAGTGAGTGCACGTGTGAGGGTGTGTGAGATCCGCAGAGCCGTGTTTTTCGTCTTGTAGGTTTATATAGCTCGAACTCAACCCAGAGGTATCAGGGCACTTTACACGAGCACCAGCTGTTCCAGACGGGCACATCCATGTTTTGTTAGGCGTGGGGAGATGAAATGATTTGCCCAGAATCACTAGAGGTTGAGCCGCAGAGACTCGAACCTGGTTACCAAGCTTCGAGGTCGTACGCTCTAGCCATTAGGCCACATCTTATTGAGTCTAGCCTGCAGGGACAGGGTCCCCTGTACTTACACTCCAGAGCGGGTCACTCCTGGGCGTGTCACTCGTAAGTTTGTCAGTCCTGTGTGTCTCTCCTGAGGTTATCACTCCTGGATGTATCACTACTGAGGGTGTCACTCCTGAGTGTGTCACTGGGGCGTGGGGGAGAGCAAACAACCCCGTACTGGTCACCATGTTCTATTTGTATGCCGATGCTTGTTTAAACCCGAGATGCGCTTGGTGGGCGCTATACCACGACCTTGTCATGTGAGAGCTTGTGTCTCACTCTTCACCAACCAGCAGGAAGTGTGTGAATCTTCTGGGAGTGAGGGGCACTTATGGAGGGGAGAGAGTGTATCCCCCATGAGCACGAGAGTACCTCTGAGGCACGTGACAGTGAGTGCACGTGTTAGGGCATGTAAGATCCGCAGAGCTGTGTTTTTTGTCTTGTAGGTTTATATAGCTCGAACTCAACCCGGAGGTATCAGGGCACTTTACACGAGCACCAGCTGTTGCAGACGGGCACATCCATGTTTTGTTAGGCGCAGGGAGATGAAGTGATTTGCCCAGAATCACAGGAGGTTGAGCCACAGAGACTCGAACCTGGTTACCCAGCTTTGAGGTCATATGCTCTAACCGTTAGGCCACATCTTAATGAGTCCAGCCTGCAGGGACAGGGGCCCCTGTACTTACACTCCAGAGTGTGTCACTCATGGGCGTGTTACTCTTAAGTTTGTCAGTCCTGTGTGTCTCTCCTGAGGTTATCACTCCTGGATGTATCACTACTGGGTGTCATTGCTGAGGGTGTCACTCCTGAGTGTGTGACTGGGGCAAACAACCCTGTACTGTTCACCATGTTCTATTTGTATGCCGATGCTTGTTTAAACCCGAGAGGCACACTTCACACGTACTGTAATGTACAAACTATGCACAATCCGTCATGCTCAGACTTCTGAATGAAAGGCAGCTACCGTTGAATAAATAAACACTGATCGTGTCTCCCAGCTGTTTCACATGCAGACCCCACAGAGGGCAGTGCTTCGACGCGCACCCTCCGAGCTTTGTAACACTCACTTGCAGCCTCCGACTCTGTACACCTCCAGAGCCACACACCTATTCCTATGTGTACCTCTCCTCTGTCCCCGGCCACACGCTTTCTCAGCGTACTGAGACTCCCCTGGATGTCTAGCTTCTCTTTACTCCTCTTGGCGCTATGTAGTATGCTACAGGAGCAGGCGCAGTGCTGTGAGGTGAACAAGGGAGGGCGCCTCCTTTCCTCACAGCTGTGATCGATAGCAATCTGAGTATGTCAGGCATGTGAGGGGGGGCACCGACCACCAAAAAATACAATAATTCTGTTTTAGATGCCTGCAACTGTTCCACAACTACAACGTGTCAACAGCATCGGTAGTCATAGGCGCACTGTTGACACATTCTGTATTGTGCACACCACGCACACACTTGACACTTACTGTAGTGTACACACCACACACACACTTGACACATACTGTAATGTACAAACTATGCACAATCCGTCACGATCAGTCTTTTGAATGAAAGGCAGCTACCGTTAAATAAATAAACACTGATTGTGTCTCCGAAGTCCGCGCTCGGCATTACTCACAGTGAGGACTCTAGAATCTTCCTTTCAGAAACTGTTGCTAAGCTCGAAACTTCATTAAAGGTTTGCAAGATTTGGCTCCCTCTAACCCACGGCTCTTAACTTCATTAGGTACGCCTTCTGTGTTGTGTACCGTTCCCATTGTACCCTTCACACTTTGTAGCACACAGTGTAGACAAGGGCATTCATAGAATAAACAAATTGGACAAGTCCTTGGTAGGTATGAGGGTCGTAGTTCGTGACCTGTACCTACGCCGGAGGAGCGTAAACAACGGTTTGTTGTTAAAAGAAACCCCTCACCCACCTACCTAGTAGGTGGCATGCTTCACCATCGGGGTCCAGCGGGATTACCGAGTGTAATCCAGCTGTGCTTCGACGCCTGAACTACAGCTGAGCGTTTAAAAAAAAAAAAAAGTGTACAGTGCTATGTGCGGTGAAATTATGTGCTAAAGATGTCTCTAGGAAATTCCCTTATGGAAGTTTTAATGAAAGGGTCCTAGGACATGAGTAAAAAATGTAATCAGGATATACTGGAGGTTTTTAAATTGAACCTCTATATCTCATTTGTTTAAAAAAGGGTGTAGGTCTACTAGTTTCAGCCTTCAGAAATGTTCAAGAGGCTTTCGTCAGGACCATGAGTGCGTGACCCAAACAAAGTGGGGGGCACGTTGGTGTAAGTATCAGCGCACACCCTTCAGTGCGCTGTGAGTGTAGTGGGATCTTATTACTTACAGATCCTATGCAGCGAATACTTTAGTTCTGAAAGCTAGCTGCCTCATGGATCCGGTTTATAATGTTACACCCGTATTTAGACCATTTGTCTGTGGGTTGTAAAACATTTCCACCTACGTTGTAGTCCGGATCCCCCCGTTGTGGCGGGATCCGGACTACAACGTAGGTGGACATGTTTTACATTGTAAACCGGACCGGAGTCAAGAGTCAAAAAGTTGTTTGAGGTACTGTCATTTGTTTGTTGTTGGCATGTTTTATTATGTGCTATGTGTGTCTGGTCTCACTCTTTGTTGTATAGTAGTGCTGTTGAGTTTACTGTCATGTTATAATGCATCTTTTATTGTGTTGTCATTGGAAATTGTTATATTGTTTTTTATGCTGTAACACTAAGATATTTCGGTCAAGCAGCATTTTCTGATGAACTAAAATAGTTGAAACTGTATTTGGCAGCACTTCAAAATCGACATTTCCCACCATCTTGGACAATGTAAAACACATTTGTGTGCAAAGTTTACAAGGACAATTTCAAGCATAAATTTGTTAAATGTGTAGGCTGATCTGATTTTTATGAATATGTGTAAAGTAGATGTTTATGTTAAAGTTTTCTACAATTTTCTAACTTGAAATCAATATGTAGTAAATGTCACTCAATGTAATCATGTGTGTTTCATTCTATATATTTGTTTTGCTATTTGAATGATTACCATTAAGTGCTATGTATGATGGTCTGTCTCTTTGTTTCTACTTTTTCAACAGCTTGTCAAAGTTCAACAGAGATACACCAGGCAGATTCTCTGCCCGTCCTGGACACAAATGCTTTAGGGCAAGGCACAGATTACTTTAAGTCCTTGTTCAGTAATTTAAAAAAAGAAGTATCTGACCATCACTCCTTAAAGAAAAGAGATTTATTATCTTCACCAGAGCAAGTGTATAATGCAGCGACTTCTAGGTACCACATAAGTCTTTAATCCACATTTCAGTGACTATCTGCTGTTGCTGTTCATCATGTTTTTTGAGAATTATTTTCTACTGTAGAGTATTTCTAGACTACTTTTCTACTGCTTGTCCCTCAAATGTAAGTAAGTAAGTAATTCTTTATTGCTCAGTTAATTAAAACGATTACAATCAGTTACATGTAATACGTGCAAACAAGCATAAAATACAAATTTATCTGGAGCCACCCTTTTTATAAATGAGTTTGTTAAAAATTATGTCAAAAACATTGGAACAATTTCATGAGGCTAAAAAGTGCATTGTGGAAACTTTAGGCATCATTAGCACTTTCCATAAATTAAGATAAGAGTAAGTCATTATATGGCCCAGAGTGTCTATGTTAAAATACTTGCGACTGAAAGACCTTAGGGCAGATTTGAGCAGCACTGTCAGGTTGGCATGACACTTGAAAAATAGGCCTTCAAGGGAGCCTTATGGCTAGTTGCAAACAGCTTCTGCTGTTTTATAACGTACAGACTTGCGTTGGGGTGATTGTTCCTTGTCAAAGCCGAACGGGGCAAATAGATTTTAATTGCCGTATGGATTTGCTTTGTCCAAACTCTCCCTTCTGTTCTTTTTTTTTTTCCAGAAATTTGACAAGGTGACTTGCTAATTGGATGTTTTTGCCATCAAAGCATGCTTTGACCGCCTGCCGGCATGTTCTTATTCCCAGCTTCTTTAGGGTTGGTTTTAGATTATATCTGCGCTCCTTTTCCAGTCCTTTGCAAATGCATATTAAGTGAAGGATGTCCTCTTTTGGGTCCCCGCATAAACGGCAGTTTGTTATAATTTGGGGCCGTTTCCATGGGGGAAGGTGGTTTTGTGATGGAATTATGCCCAGCCGTAGGCGTATAAACCTCTCATTTGTGAGCCGTGTAAACCCGACTCCTAGATAGCTTTGACAGGAGCTGCTGGTATAATTTTGGATGACTGTCCGGCCGTGAGCCCTGTTGGCTAGTATTGTTTTGTCCTCTATTAGCGAAATTATTCTTACTGGTTTATTTACTAGCTGTTTAAAGGTATTATGCGATCCAATGCTCTTCCAGGCTACTTGTAGTTCCAAGGAGTCTATTGAGTGCTTTAGATAATTTGCAGCTGCGCACTTATTTTTTCTTTCTAACTCCATCCAGAGATGGTAATTCAAGCTTGAGACTTCGGCTCCCTGAATTTTATGCCAACTTTTGGCATAGGCACCCATTCGTTCAACTCTGATTCCTCAGGCCAAATTCGAGCCTTATTTGTGCCTGCGAGGTGTAATTAGGCAGGTTGAATATCATTCTCATTGCCCTGGCTGTTATGTTGTCCAATATCTGCGCGTCCCTCCATCGGAGGCATTCGCTTCCGTAAGTAATGGCCGGTGTTAGTTTAGCTTGAATCACTTGTAGCAGTGGGGTAAAGCTACGGCCGGCTGTTTTCGTTTTGAGATTCCTCAGTGCGATTGCTGTGCTGATTCCTCCCCTTTTTATTGCTTCTTTCTGTGGTTGAAATGACCCTTTTCTGTCCAAAATTACGCCCAAATACTTATATTCCTCCACTGTTTCCAGTGTTAAGCCGCCCATTTGCCAGCAAAACTTGAGTGTAGACGTATTTGCGTTTATTCTCATGGCTTTTGTTTTTGAAAGGTTAATGCTGAGGCCATTTGTTGCAGAATAATTGTATGTTGTGTTGATTAGGTGTTGTAGCCCTATCAGCGTTCGGCTGATCAGCACAATGTCGTCAGCATACATCAAGTTCGAGAGGTTGAGTCCTCCTAAGCTCGGGAAATGAGAGTTACTTTCGCCTAGTTTCTGTGAGAGGTCTGACATAAAGATATTAAACAGGGTCGGAGCTAGCACGCACCCTTGTTTGAGGCCCTTGGTCGTCTGTATTTTACTTGACAGGCGGTCTCCTGATCCCAACTTAATTTGTACCCATGTATCCATATGTAATAACATCAATTGTGATAGTAGGGTTGATGATATTTTCCTGTTGACCAGCTTCTCCCATAATAGCTTTCTGTTGATGTTATCGAAAGCTGAAGTAAAATTGATTAAACATACGTAAAGAGGCAGATTGGCGAGTTTAACAGCGTCTATTAGAAGTGTTAAAGCCAGAATGTTTGTCGTTGTTCCCATTTGTTTACGAAAATTTGTCTGGGTGATGGGAATCAGAGCATTTTCGTTCGGCCATTCCGTAAGCTCCTCTAGTAAAAGACCAGCATAATATTTGGCCTTGTTGTCAATTAAGGCACCAAGTCTGTAATTTTTTGGATCATTTGTGTTGCCTTTCTTATGAATTGGAGCTATTATTGAGCCTTTCTATGAGTCTGGAATTGTTTCGGTGTCTGTAATCTGTTTATACAATGGGGATAACGCCGCTGCCCAGTATTCTGGGTTTCGTTTGTACAGAATGGGGGGGATTCCGTTGGGGCCCGGTGCCCCCTCTGTCTTTCCTTTCGCTATCCTACGTATTATTTGTTTTTCTGTAAAGGCCAGTGAAGTAGTATCCGTTTGTAGGGAGCAAACTTGGGTTTTACTGTCGGGTTCTGGTGGCCTCGTTATGGAGTTCCTTGGTGCTGTGTTAAAGTGAAGCAGAAGGTATTCGGACCAAGCTTCTTCAGTTAGATGAGAATTAATACTGGGTCTTCTCGGGTTCTGGAGGATGTTCACCATTTTCCAGAATCTTCTGCTGGTGTTATTTCCTTTTGCGTCGTGGAGCAGCTTAGCCCATAGCTCTTCCTCCGCTTCCTTTTTTACGTGCCAGATTAGTTTTTTTTTTAATGGTTTTTAGTTTTTGCAGTTCCTTTTGAGCGGCGTTTTCCGGTCCATCTCAATGTAGTTGCCGCAGTAGTTTGTTGATATTTCTCTTAAGGTACTTTAGATTGGTGTTTTGTTTTATTAACTTGTCATGACCATCCGTGGTATGAGGACACTTTATGGGGCTTTGTAGGTTTTGGCCTTCCATTGTTGTATGGGTCTATGTTTTCCTTGTAAGTGCAGACCCAAGGCTGCTCGTGAATTGCTCCCATCGACTTAAGTTGTCTGTCTGATTCACAGTGCTTTTTTCCCACAGTTTTTTCGCTTCCTTCTCAAAGCCTTCCAAGTTATGCGTATTACATTTTATTCTTTTGTTTGCCACCGAAAGTGAAGATCCTAAATTTACTGCTGGCATGGTTACCACTACCCCGTAGATGTTAAAGGTGATCTCTTGTGGTAAATGGTCACGGGCTGACATTGTTCCTATTCGGAAGTCCAAAACTTTGCCAAAAAGTTGTAGGGATGAAAATGTAAAGTCTATGGTTGAACTAACAGTCGAATTATGGAAAGTGGCTGCCGAGGGTCTGTCGTTTGTGAAGCGACCATTTAGAGCTACCAGGTTAAGATGTTCTAAATCCTTTAAGCTATCCCTTGCCAGCCGGTTTTGTTTTCCCCATTTGCTTGCCTCTTGTTGTGGTATACCCCACGCCAAGAACTGGTCTTCTAGAAGTGATTCCCTTGTCTGGGGCCCTCCAAGATACATGTTGAAGTCCCCTGTTACTATGAGGTTGGATGTTGCCTCCTCTGACAGTGTTTTTGTCACTTCTGCAGTCGGTAGTTTCAGCCCGGCTTTTTTCTCATGAGGGTGTAAATATACATTTAGCAGTATTAACTTTTGCATATGTTCTTTTCCCCATATGTCCAGCTCTATTATTTTTATGCTGTTGTTGCCTAACTGTTTAGCGTCTTTGTACTTTATTTCATTGAAACTCTTTATTGAAGTGTAAATTGTTTGGCTTCCTTTTAAGTGACCGTATTAAGCATTTCTTGTAGCTGGTAGATGATATGCTTTAAAGCCCTGTGTTTGGTGCAGTTGATCTGACCATGTCTCTTGGAGGGCAATTATGTCAAATTTTAGGAGATAAATTAGAAACTGAGTGTTGTCAGCTTTGTTCCCTAGTCCGTTTATGTTCCAAGAACATATTCTTAATTGATGTTTTGTTACGGTGTTTCGTTGCGTATTTTGTCATGTCTTCAAGGCCCTTGTGTTAATGGTCCTTGCTATCCAATTCCAGTCATTGTGTCCAAGTGACCCTTGCGCTTGCCGGTTGCTCAGTGAGTTGGTGTCCATCCTTGAAATTGATGAACTTTGGGTGCCCTTCAGGACACTTTCCGTATTCAATGTTTAGGTCTCGCCTGACCCAGCGCATGCGCTGGTCTGGCGAGACTTTTTGAGAGGGCTCCAAAAAGTGCTACCAGGCCAGCCTAGAGGTACAGTGCATGTACGCGGGCGCCGCGCTTGACCACGATTACTTTCACTTTCGCGGCTGCGCGGCGGCTTTGATGTTTACCGCGATGGATTCAAGTTTGTGTTCCTGTTTATTGGAAAAACGTCTTGATGGTAGCACCTGTTTGCAAGGTTTACCCTTTTTCGTTTGTCGTCTTTTATCTGCACAGACAACTGAGCTTGCAGATGTATGGGAGCTGCACATTTGCTTAATCGTTGGCCCTTAATAGGGCACAGGTTGGATCAAACATTGACGCCAGGAAGGATACATAGCTAAGGCAAACACACCTTTTTTAAAGATATTTAGTCGATCAGCCTCCAATCCACCTACAGCTTTCAAGACCAGGCTTTTGTATTGTGTATTTTGCAGATGGTTCTTTCATAAATCTCTTTACGCTCGGCACCCTTATCCTTCCAAGTAAGGGGGAGATTTTTTAACATTCTAAATAAAAATAGTATGAATGTATTGCCCTAGAAAATGTCTGGCTGCAAATATAGAAGTACCTCTTGGGGGGACATGGTCTGCTGCTTGGGAAGAAGGCTGCAATCTCAAGCTGCTCCAATATCAAAGGCTGTAGTGTTCACAAGTGAGGTGCTGCCTGCAGCCCTAGGACTCGTGTGATGACTTGGATCCCCAGTAGCTGATTTCCCTCGTGGGACGAACTTAATGAGTGTCATCTGCTCCTCTGCACCAGTACTAAGAGGAAACTCTAGCACAGACTCAAATGTGACAGTGTGAAGCAGCCTGACATGCTTGGGCTCCCATGCACTGTCGCATCACTCGCGCGTGTCTTCGTTTTGTGACTCACTGCTTCTCCACTACTCACCTGGTCCAACAGCCATGTTGTTGCTTCTTTCCTGGAAAGGAGCCCAGAAACCAGTCTGAGAGGTACAGCATGCCTGACATCGATGAAGCTTGAGGAGAAAATGAGTTTTGAGTCAGAACGAGGAGAAGGGGCAATGGGACTTGATGCTTGGTTTACTGAAGTTGTTGTTAAAGTAGTGTCACAGAGGAAGACACCTGGAGAAAGCTTAAAGGATTATTAGCAGGGGAAAGGGAGGACGAGAGTGACAGGGATTTATTGGCCCCCAATAACAGGAACAGGGTGTAGGCCATGACACCTCGGAACAGGCACTTCCTGCGAAGGATCCAATTGAAGTAATGCATACACCTTTCATCAACCACTGTTCATTAACATATTGCGGCCTTGGACTTCCAATAAAGATTGTCTAAAAAATATATATTGACCCATCATCGAGGGTTAAAGGTCCTGCTATGTCACTTCCAGTGATATCCTGGAATGGCAGTGGCCTTGTGAAGCTTTATTGAGGAAATTTAAAGGACGGAAGAAGTTTCTTTCGTTTTGTGCATTCCTAGAGTTAGACACATCATTCTGTAGTTGCTAATAAACAGTGAATGTCATACATGTCCACGTTTTAATCAATTTCCAGCCCATTTCCAAAGACTCGCCTGCCTTTACTTTCCTACTGCCCGAAGAGGAACTGTGCCTGACACTGCTACATCCCACCTCTGTGGCTTTAAATCTGATGAGTGCTCATTGGGGGTTTCCTCTCAGACTTAAGGGCTACAGCTGGAGAACCCTTGGTAGCACTGACATGCTTACAGTCATGAGACATGACTGCAAATTAGCAATAGCTGCAGGTATGATTGCCTAGGCATTGACGCTTCCGTGCGGATTCAGGTATGCCTGCTCTGTTATACTAATTCTGCTGTTTGGCTCCTGGGAATAAATTCATACAGCCAGGAGAAATGCGTGGGAGAAGCCCTTCTCAGCATCATTCTTTTGTTATTGCATATACCATCATGTCACCTGTGTGTGCCACCACACAGAAACAAGGAGCTGCTGTGAGCAACCAGCCCGGGACCGCTGGACCCCAGGATATTCTGTCTGGCACATAAAACCAGACAAGCATTGGCATAGCCAATAGGTCTCGCTTTTGGGACCTTATAAGTGCTTAGCCATGCAACAGTTGATGTTGTTGCACCAAGGATATTGTGCTGCATAACTAAACACTTATAAGTTCCCAAAGGCGAGACCTATTGGCTATGCCAATGCTTGTTTTTGTTTGTTTTGAGGGCTGCAATAATCTCTCTCATAATGAGCCTGACATAGTGGTTCTGGATACCCTATTTTTTCCTGTCTTTTTAGGCATATCCCCCATGCTTGAAAGCGTGTTTCCGTCTCCATGATTCTCTTTGCTATTTCCTTCGTAGCCCATGTTGTTTTGGTGACCTCGTGGTCTGACAGGTAGTTATAATGAGCAAACTCCACAGATTCTAGGTCATTCGTATTAATATCCGTCAAGTCACTGATAGTGGATAAAAAGTGTAAAATGTTGCCTCGGTTGAGGATATCGCCTCTGCCTCTTGACTTATACTCAGGAATGAGCAAGATTATGCCGCTTTCGGCTCCCTCCTGCCTCTGGTCCCGTTGTTTGAGGTCTTCTATAACTAGTTTGACCTGTGTCCAGTCTGATCTCTTACCGGTTATTGGCTCTTCTGCCTGCGCATCTCGTTCCTCCGTGTCTTCTTCTGGCATAGGTCCCTGTTTCAGGGAGGCTCCCTTGGTTCCATCTTGCGACGTTCCTAGCCTTTGGGTTATTGGGGGATCAGTACTGTCTGCCGTCGTTGTTCCATTGTTGGATTTGATTTTTTGGTGAATGGTTTCTGTTTGGTGCTTGGTGTTTGTACCTTTACCTGTATGATTGGAGTGCTGGCTTTGTGCGATTTGTACCGTCTCCTTGGCCGGTGGTGTTCTTATGGTCACAGTTGGCCTGTCTATTTCTGCTTCATCTTCTTCTTCTGTAGTCGAGTTTACCACTTTAAAGAATGCTTTTATGTTACTGGTCTTTTTTCTCCCTTTCCTTTTTTGTTTTCGCCCTCTTTTATTTTGCTCCCTGAGTTTTTCCGAGCTTCGTTTCCCCATGCTTTGGCCATGGGGACTTTGATGAGTGATAGTATCTAGGACCATCCCCCGTTGCCCCTGCATATGGCAGGGTTGTGTGTTCGCTTGGGCAGAGCCTTCCCTTTGTTGTTTTTCTACGGGCATCATTGAGGCTTTCCCTGCAACTGCTGCGTAGGTTTTGTTTTTAATTTCCTCCAGGCTATTTGGGCTGATTGGCTCGCCCCCGCTGCTGAGGCTGCTGGGGTCGTTTGCAGTGTTCAGCGGATTTACGCTCCCAAGCTGTTCTTTTGGCTGGCTGACCTGTGGCTTTGTTGGTTCGTTCGCAATACCTGAGTTAACTTCTTCTCTTGCGTTGTCGGTTGTCTTTTTTAAGTCCAACAAGATGCCCCCCAGTAGTAGTGGAATTGTTGTAAGTTTGTCCACAATTGAGTAGCAGGCACAACTCGGCTGCACTATTTTTGTTTCTGCTTGGACCCTCTTGATCATACCGTTCATGTCTGCCAGCTTGTTATCGATTTTGGCAACATGTATGGCTAGGAAATTTAGGAGGGATAATTACATATCCATTTTTTCCGAATGGTACTGCGTGGCCTTTATTGATAACTGTAACGTGTTTAACAAGGAGGACCATAGTATTTGCGGACCTTTTGAATGCTCTTCTGTGTTTGAGATCGTATCGGGTTCTTGTTTGATGTCTCGTTCAATGTCTTCCTCCTGAGGGATAACTGGAGAGTATGAGGCTACTAGCCTCTCCCACTCCTCTGTTGTAAGCTGAGGGGTGTCTTCTGGCTTGAACGTTTCCATTTGGTCATGCTCATGCTTTAGCTCTGTTGTTTCAATTTCTTCTCTCATTTCTGCTTCTTCTGCATGCTCTCTATTCAGTGTTTTTCCTAGCTCTCTGCCGTCTCCTGCTGGATCATGGTCTGATTGATTCACCTGGACTGGGGCCTGGTCTGTGGCGGTGACCGCAACCGGATTGCTGGTATTGACTCCTGGATTTGCTCTTAATTGATCCGGCGCATTAGGGGCCTTTGTACATAGCCATCTTAGGATTTGTGACTCGTAATTACTGGATAGGTCTGTTTTTCTATTGTTAGTGAGTTCTTGATTGCCTTGCTCAGCCCCTGGTGCTGTAATTAATGGCTGCAAAGTTGGCAGAATTGCTATCTTCGGCTCAAGCGGGTAGCCCCTTTCGTTAGTGGTGCTATTATTACTATTGTGAGTTTCCCTGCTGTTGCCGTTGCCAGTGCCAGTCGTTTTGGCTTGGGTTGGGCTTCCCTTGGGAGTGTGTGTTCTCAAATCACCATCAGCCTTGCCCTCCCTCCCACTTCCTTGATCTTGCTCCCAACGAACCCTTATGCGTCTCTCATGTCTCGTTATATCTTGTGTCACATTTTTACTTTTTTCACTTTCTTCGCCTCCTGGGGCGGAAATTTGGATGCTCCCCTCGGGTTCCATGGGTGAAGGGAGTCCCTTGAGATTGCTAATTGAGGTGCTTAGGAACGAGCCAGGTTCTTTAAAAAATTTGAAGATTGTGTAAATTTTTGGTTGGTGACCCTTGATTGCTGGTCTGCTCGGGGTTTCCGAGTCTGCCTCTTCACAAATTAGGACTTCTGGTGGAGATGGCTTATGCGCCAACAGCAAGGTATTTGTACCGCTTAGAGCTTTGTGCTTGCTGTTACTGCGCCTTCTTACTGGAGCGTTGGTTGTCGCTTTCCTGACTTTCCCTGACCTCATAGTGCTCTTGAGGGACTGCAGTTGTGACAATTGTGACTAACCTCCAGGCGATTAGTTCTCAATTATCTGTATGCTTGTCTGTTAGCCATATATTTGCTTGCTTTGCTTGCTTGCCTCAGGTGGTCGATTGCTTAATATTGTTTGGTATTGGTTGATTCCTTTGTTTACTTAAATTGATTGATATTGATGTTAGGTTGATGTTGTTTGGCTAGTTTAGCTAATTTCCTGTCCAGATTTTTGGGTAATTTCTCTGCGGTGCTTTTTCAGCTCCTTCTTGGTGCCACGTAGTGTTAGTGTTAGAAGGCGCGAAGGCGTAATGTTAGGCGTACGAGGAAGCCTAATTCGCCCCCCCTGGTCAGCCCCATTCGGCCTGTTTCCACCTATGTCCACCTGCTTCTACCTGGCAGAGCTCAGCTCTGCTCCTGACTCTGTCTCTGGCTCTTGATCCAGGCGCCTGCACCTACCCCCGCTCCGGCACCCATGCTGCAACTGCTCTGTCGTTGTGTCTGGGAGTGCACTCTGGGGGATGTTGGATGGAGGACAAGCGGGGCACACGGGGCAGAGTCGCGGGTGTTTCCAAAGAAGGTATGTGCCCCCGCGCTCTGCCAAGGGCACACACACGCTGCGTCCGCCGACAAAAGCTAGGGCAGCCGCGCTTGCCTCAAAGGTTCAGGAGCTTTTGGGAGCTCGGCGGCGCCAGCGCCTGCGCCTGCAGTACCTCTAGTGGGCTCGTGCACACCGTCTGCATTCTCCGCTTTCCTCGCTGTCGGGATATCGGAGGGCGTCAGTGATACTGGCGGCTCTGAGATACGGCGCTGAGATACGGTGCCACAGGGGAGGGAGACTGCTAGTCTCTGCTGCTGCTGCTCTGCTCTGCGCTGCTCAGCTGTGGCTACTCTGTGACCACGCCTTTCCTCTTTATCAGTCTGTGAGCCACCGAATACAATTGTTCAAATGTCCCTCAAATGGTTTTGCAGTAGGGAATGGGAATAGTTACTACTTCTTTAGTGTGTCGATTGCCGTAGGATGTTGGTTGAAATGTCAACATACTATTGTTGAGTTGATTGAGAGCTGTAGAGTTTCCTCCAGACTTGGAGTGACTACATATAATGCAGTTTTAACACATGTGAGGTGAGTAAACGCAATGTGAGGATAGTCTGCAATCTGCATACACAAACCAGTCTGTTATAGTTTGAGGATGACAACCTTACTGACAACCTAACCTCACTCAAGCCAGCCTCACTCAATCCTATTAAGAAGATGTCATTCCCTCATCATTCACGAAAGTCGTGACTAGTTAATCCCTCTCACCCCTTCTAATCAACTGCAACACATCCATCATTGAAGGCATCTTCCTAGAAGATTGACCAAATCCACCTACACCTATAGAAATCCAACCTAGCCCCTGATGACCTCACTATCCGGCCCATCACCCATCTTTCTTTCATCGGCAATATCAATGAAAACTCAGGTTACCCACAATTGCAAAAATACATTAAACGTAACCTTCCCCATCACGACCGACTACCAATCAGGCTTCAGATCATGTTACAGCAGTGAAATAGCCATCCTACAAATTGTAGGCCTCTCCTTCCTGATCACAGAAAAAGATGACCCTGTCTTCTGTTTATTATGTACCAACAGGGTTCTATCATGTGTGGGTGTCATAATTTTGTCATCATCAAAATCTACATGGAGTTTTTCTGTACTGTAATCACTGACAACAGTATTCAAATTCACTAACAATACTGCAACACACAACTTCACATGAAAGTCTACTCTGCTTGTGACATTCAGTGATTTAAGCTCCTGCCCCCACCTAATGCAGACCTGGATGTCTAGCACCTACTTCAAACTCAACCCACCAAAACCAAATTCCTCTTATATACCAACAACATTAAACAAAAATGAGTCCAAGCATGTCTGAATGGCTTTAATCCTCAAGAACACAGCTCTAAATAACTCAGATTCAACCTCGTCATCGACCTCACTCTCAAAGAACACATCATCAAGAAGACCAAGATAGAATGGTACCAGATCTTCCTTCTCAAGACTGTGAAACCATTCCTCACACATAGTGACTTCAAAATTGCCGTCCAAGACCTCTTACTCTCACTTCTGGAATGAGGCTCTGCTCCATAGCCTCCAAGGCACAACACAGACCCCCTGGATGACATCCTATAGACCATATGATATCTCATCAAAGGCCTGAAGAAATTCAGTCACCTCATCCCTACCCTAATGGAACTTTACTCACTCACCAGCCTAAAGATCAGCTGCATAATCTATATCACTTTCACAAACTTCAGCCCTACCTATCTGGCCAACAAGACCACACGTTGTGGTGGCTCCTGACACACCCTCATACAGGACACCATCAGATTGAAAACAGATCTTCAACATCTATGCGCCCATGATCAGGAACAACATCCATGTAACCATTAGGTCCACTCGACAACTTTTCAGTTCAGGAAAGACCTAAAGATCTACCCCTTCAAAATACACTATGTTTGATGCCTTGAAAGTTCCACTTCCCCTTACTGTACTCAGGGACCCTCTCCCTATCTACTTATAAACAATCTGGGTTTGTACCTTTTGCATTTTATACTCATACATACCCACATATATACATACATACTTGGGTCCTGATTTGGGGAAAACCCAGGTCTTTGTCGCTTTGTGGTTTTTCTATAAATCGTATGCTGTTGTGGGCCTGTGCCTGGGCACATTACCCCAGCAGTTAAAAGTGGTCCTTCCTATGTCCTTTTAAATTGGTTAAGTTACATGGGTACACTTTCATATCAAAACGGTCTCCTACTAAACACTAGCCAAGATAAGTCCAAATCTTTTACTCTCTTATCAGACCTACTCACTCGTATACATTCCCAAAATGTCATTAATTAATTATATTTTCTGGTTTCAATCCATAGTATGATCTGAAATATCTGGTAACTGAGTATAGAAGGATGTGCAGCAGAAATATTTAGCTACACAAAGAGGTAGACTATGTAATGCTGTTACAGTTGTTTGAAGACTCTTCCACTTACATACAAAGGGGTGGATAGATTAAAAATAGAATGGTATTCCCATAAGCAGAACACATTTTTTCTTTGTCTTTTCAGTGCTACTGGTAACATGAAAATAGCTGAGGTCCACAAGGATGGTCATTTTGTGAGGCTTTTTAATTGCTCGCTTGACAGAGAAGAAGATGTTGGTGGTTATCTTCTCCAGCAGAATGTTCGTGGCTACCCAGTGTCTTCATACAGATTTCCACCAAAGATCAGAGTGAAAGCCAACACTGCCATCATGGTGAGTAGAGTAAATCCACAGCACATACTCTTATGATGCATCTGTGATTTTCAGTTTAACACTCAAATGTAATCACTTGATGCACCTGTCTACAGTAAAAAAAAAAGAATGAGACCATTTGACCTCAACGTACTATGTAGATGGAATATTCTACCTTTCTTCTTCATTTTACCTATACCTGCACACAAAAATAACTGGAGTCACTGGATACTGCAGACAAAGATGAATGTCAGGAAGGTGTATAGAAACAGGGAAACTAATTAACCCTTTCAAACAGGAAATGTGGAGGCTGAGGGATGAGCTGACAACTTCATCGAGGACTCTTCTAATTAATAGGGTAATGTATCATGCTAAATAGTGCCACTCCTGCTGTCAAGTCCGGGTCTTCTCAGACGCCTTCTACGAGTTCAATGTGGCTTCGTGCCAGCAGCCCCTCAAGTTGACTCTAAGGGCCTCATGTAGGTAGCCAAATACCGGTCGGTAACGGCCGATTTTCGGTAATTATACCGTTACCGACCGGTATTTTGGCCATTGGTATGTAGGGGTACAAATTTTGCTATCGGAATTTACCGAATCGGTAAAATTACCGATTCGGTAAAAATACCGAATCGGTAATGTTACCGAATCGGTAACTTTTCCGAATCGGTAATTTTACCGATTCGGTAAATTCCGAAAGCAAAATCGAGATGTAGGGGGAGTGTGTGTGTGTGTTTAAGAGTCGGTATTTACCACCAACTTATAGTTGGTGGTAAATAATGAATGTATGTGTAAATGCATTTTTACGCGCGTAGCAGTGTGCAATGTGGCATACATACATGCCCTTAGGGCATGTATGTGTGCCACATGTGCACACATGGCCGAATCAGGGGTGCAACAGGGTGTCAATGTGACACCCTGCCACCCTTGTATGTGTTCCCCCCATTACCGAATCGGTATTTACCGATTCGGTAATGAGGCATACCTTCCCCTCAATGGGAAGGTATGCCTCATTACCGAATCGGTAAATACCGATTCGGTAATTACCGACTAGTAACGATTCGGTAAAAAATACCGACTCATTACCTACATACCAGTTACCACTTCTAAAATACCGATTCGGTATCGTTCGGTATTTTAGAAGTGGTAACTGGTATGCTACCTACATGAGGCCCTAAGAGTGCCCATAGCAAGAATGATGTATTGACTCACAATTGGACACCGCTTAGTTATTACTGATTACATGTGTAAGATGAACTTCAGCGAGGGACAAAGGGCCTGATTACAATCTTGGCGGATTAGATTCTCCATCACAAATGTGACAGATATCCCTTCCGGCATACTACAAGTTCTGTAGGAGATAATGGCAATGTAATTTGGTGGAGAGACTATCCATCACGTTTGTGACAGAGTAACCCTGTCCACCAAGATGGACTCAGGCCCTAACTGTCTGTAAAACAAATGTATTAAAAAACATTTGCTTTGTTTTTTCTAATGAGATTTTTGTAGGCACAAAGATCAATGATATTAACAACATTGTCATGTTTATATGACGCATTAATGTTGTAAAATACTGAGTAAGCCATAAATTAGAATATGCAATTATGACAAATAATACAATAAAGAAAAAAAAGTACAATATATAACATTACTCATAACATCTCACCCAAATGAGGTAAAAAATTAGGCTAAGAATGCAAGTATGACCTCTAGTCATACAGCAATCATAGGTTTACAGAACAATCCTGCTTCCAGTACTCGATTTGATCTGTGGGAACAAATGGACCTTGGGACACACAAGCCATAAATTGCATCTTTCAAAGTGTGAGTAGTCCTTCAATCAGCATAATAAGAACTACTAATTTTAAATCACTTTATCTACAATTGCTTGTCCTCTAATCAATGGCTTATATATTTTCCAGTCTTCATATGTTTACCAATATTAGCAAGATGCTTTTATCTTTACTTCTGTTCAGATCGAATATTTGCTAGTCTTACAATGTAAGACATCTTTAGCATTACGTGCTTTACGTGCTTCAAACAGTTAAAGCTCTTAAAATGGGGAAACTCCACTTTATGTGAGAAAATGGAGAAAATGAAGAAGAATTGAGTTTCAGAGAATATTATAAATTGTTCATCACAAAAGAGCTGCTCCTAGTGTGATAACCCAAACGAGCTACAAGAACGTCGTGAGTGTGGGCATCTCACAAAAAGATACGGACTGGTCTCACACACCACCTGGTGTCATGCTTCATCATTGACCAGTCCTCGCCCTCCAAAACCTTCGTTTGATGGAGGACGGGCATACACTTGACGACAAGGATGCACTTCTAAGTGATGGAGTGGGGGCCCGTGACTATGTGAGTGAAATTAAAATTAAAAATCATTATAGTAGTCAGTAGCAATTCTTTAATGTGAAGTGAAAACTATATGATATTAAAATAAGTGCGACGGTGATTGGGATATTTATTGTTCCCAACCGTCTAGTGAATGATCTCGTGGATGGTCGACATGTTTCTGCCTGGGTGGCCCCGAAGGGTCCGCGGCATTCATCAGGACCTAGAAAGAATAATAATGGGCTCCGTTCTTACCACAATATGGTAATGTGTCACCACTGCGGGAGTGTGGTATAGGTCACACTTCACCGTCTAAGGCCTGAAGAAATTCAGTCACCTCGTCCCTACCCTAATGGAACTTCACTCACTCACCAGCCTCCGGGAGAACCGTGAGCGGACGCATAGGTTGCAGGACGCGCTGATCGCGAGTAACAAGGAAACACAGTTGTGGTTTTCTTCTCCGCCTCTTCTCCCATGAGGCTACTTGTCCATATCATTAGGGCTTCACTATTGGAAGCAGCCCTTAGACGGTGAAGTGTGACCTATACCACACTCCCGCAGTGGTGACACATTACCATATTGTGGTAAGAACGGAGCCCATTATTATTCTTTCTAGGTCCTGATGAATGCCGCGGACCCTTCGGGGCCACCCAGGCAGAAACATGTCGACCATCCACGAGATCATTCACTAGACGGTTGGGAACAATAAATATCCCAATCACCGTCGCACTTATTTTAATATCATATAGTTTTCACTTCACATTAAAGAATTGCTACTGACTACTATAATGATTTTTAATTTTAATTTCACTCACATAGTCACAGGCCCCCACTCCATCACTTAGAAGTGCATCCTTGTCGTCAAGTGTATGCCCGTCCTCCATCAAACGAAGGTTTTGGAGGGCGAGGACTGGTCAATGATGAAGCATGACACCAGGTGGTGTGTGAGACCAGTCCGTATCTTTTTGTGAGATGCCCACACTCACGACGTTCTTGTAGCTCGTTTGGGTTATCACACTAGGAGCAGCTCTTTTGTGATGAACATTTAATATTGGAGGCTGCTGCTCCTAGAACCCCACGCCTCTAGTTCCCCCCTCCACACATCTTGTGGAGTTTTCTTGTGATTGAAATATTATAAATTGACCAAACCGTGAAGGAACAGGATCAGTTCTTCAATTTAGTTGTATCAAACCAAAGTGGAGATAGAGCGAATATAGTTCAGTGGATTGCAATACACAGAGTCATCTCATTTTCTATGGAGTGGCTAAGGTATGTACCTGTACTGGTCAACATATCAAAAGGTAGTTTTCTAATATTTAGCTATGACTTTCAAGAAAATTCAGTTCCTTTATACACAAGTGTTTTCCCACAAATTCTAAAGACCATTTGCCTTATAGCTGCTATCACTGCATTTAAGACAGTGTTTCCATGGAGCATCTTGTTCTTAGAATATGCTTTAAAAACATAGTGCCTAATTTGGAATTTTCAGACGGGGTACTCTGTCCACAAAATTGATGGTCTGCCTATCCTATTGAGAGTTCGACACACCATCATGTTTTTGACGGCAGTGCCCCTATAGCTCCCTAAATTGACAGCCTAACAGAGTTGTGGCTGTCATTGTAGGTACTTCATACCCAGTGGCGGATCCCATAGGGTGTGCTGTGGGGCAGTGAGGCGGGGGAGGGAGTGGGTGGGGGGTAGCAAACACAGACATACGATGGAACGGAGGAAAGTAATTATTACGTTCCTCCGTTCCGTCGTATGTCCCAGTTTTCTACCCCCCCCCCCAAACTGCCCCTCCAACCCACCCCTCCGCCCCGCAGCACGCCCTATGAGTGGACAGTCTAATATACTTTTTTTTTGTTTGGGACCACCAGGGGAACCCCTGTGGTCCAAAACAGATGTTTTTTTTTTAATTTCCAATATGCCCTTGGGGAAATCTCCCAGGGTGTCTGGGTCATTTATGTTTTGAAAAACAAAAAGTTTGAGGATCGGCTGCTGAAAATGTGGCTGACTAAAACATCATACTTTCAGTGCCTTCAGAGGAGCCACCATGATGATAGCTATTCTGAAGGCACATAGATGTCTGCAGGGCTGGTATAGATCGTTAAATATGGCAGCCAGCCTGGTGGAGGACATGCATCCGTCACCCTGACAGATGGCAGGCTGCCCGCCATACTTCAATTCAGAACCATAATTGGGTATTTATTTCATCCAAAACTCAGTGTGTTATATATTTACCTGACTCATCCCCGATATTTACAAGAACGAACGGATGACTTCACCATCTACTTGGACAAGCAGAATTGGTTGGGAGAGAGAGCTGCAGATAATTATTAAACAGTAAATCTGAACTGTTTTTTGTCTAAGGTGTCAAAACTGAGTCCTAATCTCGTCACAGTTTGCACCCAGCAAAGGATGGTGCTTCGCTCCTACAGATCAGCATATTTAATTAATAAATCAAAGCTGGAATGGATACCATCTGCTGGAGGTGTAATAGACCTAATGCCAATCCTACAGGTGTGCTTGCTGGGTGGACATGTCCCTGCATGCCCTGCAGGGAAGTACAACGGAAAATGCCATTATTCTTCGGTCACTACTTGTATCATAATATTTTACGGTTTTTTAATACTTTGAAAAACTGCGCTATTTTAGGAACTCTGGTTGATAAAGGGAACTATGGTCACGAGAAAAGTATGTTTAAGAAGTCTGAAATAGAATGCTCAACTATCCATCCTCATCCGACAAACAGCATGCCAACTTTTCATTTGAGGGACCAAAAAGTTGTTTGATAATATCTTGAAATGTATGATGACTACTTCATTGGGATGGAAAGTAATTATTAATTCGTTTCTTGTGGTTGTTTTTGTATTGCCGGTTTGTCATTTAGTTCTGCACTTACTATCCATGTTCTTCCATTGTTGTGGTTAATAACTAGATTAAATATGAAGTCTATGTTGTCATTTTGTCTTAACATTGTTTACGTTTGTACTGTTGTAGTATAATGTTTGAAAATCAATTGATGTGAGTTTAAAACCACTTCTTCGCTTATCTTCATAGTTCAATTTTCCGATAGATTTGTTTGTTTATTTTTTTATTCGATTTTATTAATCTCCATCTCAGGATGCCAAAATCACAGCTTTTTCCTTCTTATTTTCCACAGGTGTGGGCAGCCGAAGCAAACGCAACACATAATTCTCCAACCGATTTAGTGTGGAAAGAATTGAGCAAATTTGGGACGGGTCCAGAATACACGACTATTCTGTGCAAACCCAGTGGTCAAGTGAGTGGCTTAATTCTTGTTTGTGGTTTCAAAAAATAATATTTTATGGAAAGACACAGGAAACGAAGAACAACGTTATGAAAAATCAAAGCGCTTTATGAAGCATGTCTCAAGAAGCATGTGTTGGCATTTAAAAATTATGGTTTCTGTTTGTTCAGATGAATAAAGATAAGGTTTACAACTTGATAAATAAATCTGGATTTCCTGATGGGAAGCATGTTTATTGCACTCAATCCAATCCACAGTTATTTTTAATTCACATAGCCAATTAGAGTAGATACTCATGACCCCTTTACTTGCTATTTGTGTGGGTTCCTGTCGCCACGAAAGGTTTTCAACTTAATTATAGGCGATCCGAGTGGCAGTTCCTGAATGGAATAAATTAAGAGGCTCCAACCCTTTTCCACTGGCACCCTTCACTAAGATCTCTTGGAGTGCTCAGTTTTAGCCCTCCTATGATTCAGGCGTGATTACCCAAATGGCATCCAATGGACTGGAATGCTAGGGAAAGACCTGAATGGAATTTAGGGAATGTCTTTGCGAGTTCATCACAATTTCTACATCCCATATAAGTTAGTACTCTGCATTTGCACAAGGGTTTGGAATATTCACTTGAAAACATTACAGCCTAAATACTTAAAGGTGTCCCTGAGAAAGGAGTTTATAAAGTCTTGATGTCCTTTTTTGGTCGCCGCCTGCCAGACAGCGCAGGTGTCTGGTTATGCGAAATACATCTTGGAGACTTTCAGAAATTTGACCTGGGAATGCATTCCACCCGTGGCTTGCTATTGGCTTTGTTGTTTTTGCCTCACGTTTTCTTGCTTTCGATTTTCTGGCTTTATTAGCTTTATGCTATGCAGATTGAGTTTGTGCCTCCCTATGCTAAAGCTGTGTTTACAGTAATCCATAAGCGTTCCCCACTGGGGTCCGTCCCCTATTTGCACTGCTTGAAAACCTAACAAGTAGGCTTGTTTATCAAATTCATGGATGTTAATCAAAATTGAAGATTTAGATTCTCAGGATCAATTTTTATTCAAGAAATTACCAATGAGATTTTTGTAGCTCATTATCATTTGTATTCATGATGGTGAAAACAACTTTCAAAATTTAAAGTGCTTGTTCATAACCAAAATAAAGCCGTGCCATCCCAATGCATTTTGGGCTGCATTAGCCTTTCATCAGGGGATCATAGAATGAAACTCGAAGGTTAGTGAAGAGCATTTGAAAGCTTTCTCCCGGAAGAAGCGTTCATACGCTCTTCACTAACCTTCAAGTGTCAGTGAAGAGCATATGAACGCTTTCTCCCGGAAGAAGCGTTCATACGCTCTTCACTAACCTTCAAGTGTCAGTGAAGAGCATATGAACGCTTTCTACCGGAAGAAGCGTTGATACGCTCTTCACTAACCTTCAAGTGTCAGTGAAGAGCATATGAACGCTTTCTCCCTGAGAAAGCGTTCAGACACTCTTTGCTAACCTTCGAGTTTCATTCTTTGATCCCCGGATGAAGGGCTAATCGGGCCTGCAATGCATTGGGATGGGATGTCTTTACTTTTGTTATGAACAAGCGCTTTAAATTTCGAAAGATGTTTTCACCATCATGAATACGAATGATAATGAGCTACAAAAATCTCATTGATAATTTCTTGAATAAAAATTTATCCTGAGAATCTAAATCTTCAATTTTGATTAACATCCATGAATTTCATAAACAAGCCTAATTGTTAGGTTTTCAAGCAGTGCAAATAAGGGACAGACCCAAGTGGAAAACACTAATGGATTACTGATTAGACACACTCTTGGATCGAAGAGTGATACCCTACTGCACGCCATAAATTAAATACTTTATTTGATGAACATTGAGTAACACGGAGTGCATGATCCCTGCATTTTTAAAGCTGTGTTTTCAGCATTCTTACTCAATCTCGCTCTCTGTAATGAACTGACCTTTAAATCCTGCTCTTATCTCATCACATTTGCTGGGCATTCAAAGACCGAGGTCAGATGTCAAGCTGTGTTTTTGTGGGAGCCTGGTGTTTATTTGGTGTTTATTGGGCTTTTGGCTAACCTCAAAGTGAGAGCGTTTATATGAAAAATTAATGCAGCATACTTTCTTCATAGAGCTTTCTTGTGCTCTTTTTAAACATTTTTATTTAACACCTAGCCATCTCAAAAGGTATTTCGTTCTTCATCTGCACAAAGCGTTTGCACGTTTTGTTGCAAAATTCCTCTTCCTGAGTGAGTCCATTTCATTTGTGAAACTGGCTTTATGGAAAGAAGTTAAAAACTGCATTTCAGTTGTAGCATCAGCCTAAAATATGGTGATCGAGGGCAATTCACACTGTTTATGGCCCATTAACTGTCAAGCACACAGGAAGATCTTTTCACAGGAAACAGCCAGCCACATTGTGATCAATGCTTGGTTTTCGCTTTAATGTGTAAAGCATATGCTTTATTTATGACATCTGTGGGAACTCATTTTGGAAAGTTGGATAGGTTTAAAGGTACTTTTTATGAAAGCTCTTGTGTTTATGTTTAGCTACACAATACTTATGTATTCCCTCTGCAATTGTGCCTTTTTTGGAGAACCATCATCACTGGATATTAACAATTTCCTCATTTGTCCTTGCAGGCACTAGGGTCATGATTTCAATGGTGCAGCAGGTGCAGTGTCACAGGGGCCAAAAACTTTAGCAAACCCCCTGAACACCGATTATTGCTATATTTTACAATTAAACAAGCAGTCACAATTGCAGTTACCTTACAGGCTACCCAATAATTATGTATTCCCTCTGCAACTGTGCCTTTTTTGGAACACCTTTATTACTGGATATTAACAATTTCCTCATTTGTCCTTGCAGGCACTTGGGCTATGATTTCAATGGTGCAGCAGGTGCAGTGTCACAGGGGCCAAAAGGTTTAGGAAACCCCCTGAACACCTATTATTGCTATAGTTTATTACTAAACAAGCAGTCACAAGTGCAGTTACCTTTTAGGCACTAGGCTAATGATTTGAATGGTGCAGCAGGTCCAGTGGCAGAAGAAACAATAATGACCTTAATAAACAAGTATGGGGAGAGGAGTGTTAACTCAAAATATTATTTATCAAGTAGAACCCCCTTATAGTGGAATCTGCACAGAGGATCCCCAGCAGATCTTTTTAATACTCAAAGTGATGGGAAAGTAAGGACACAATGTGCAACACTATGTATGGAATCTAAGTTACTGCCAGGTAACTTGATGGAGACAATATTAGTGTTAATATGTATGCAATTGTTAGGCCAAGCGAGTTTATCTGAATGTTGATGTGTAAATGAAAGGGTATACGGTGGCCCTACAGGGCATTTTTAGCGTCTTATTTTGCAGGCACATCATGTGGCTGATGTTGACCTTCTAAAGGTGAACATTACATTTTTCATCTGTTTATGCTGCTGGTAGCTGATTGTGCTTCTCTTGCTTAGGCGGTTGCTTGGTACACCCCTGTGCGGTGGAGTAGACCCATTGAGAAATGTGAAACTGAGGAAGAAGGTCAGAATACGTCGCAAGTCACTATCATGGCGGAAAAGGATCACAATGGAACAGTTTATGAACAGAGTGGACCTGGAAAGATGCAGTCAAAGCCAAGCACCCCTATGATGGAAACCACACAGAGGCATCAAATGGAGGGGGGCACCCCAGTATTAATTAAAAGGTATAACTTTCAGAATGATGTCCTTTTTTGTACAAGAATGATTAGCTATTTCACTATAACTCGGTAATATTGATACATTCTTCCATTTTAACGTGAACAAACATCACACAATCTCGCAAAATATGCTGGATTAATCCTTCTCTTACTATATTGATAGTGGTAGGAATGAGATGTATTTGAACTTGATTTTGAGTGAGTAGTGCCTATTGGCCACCCTTTCAAGTTGAGGCTATGCAGAAGCCTTTAATGTTAAACTTGTGTGTGATCATGAGCATTGGTCAAAATTGATTAGGTCTCTTAAACTGAACAGTATTGGATATGGGTATGCTCAGACGTTGAGTCCCTTGCTCACTTTGCCACTGGATTCAAGCACGCCTGGCTGAAGACGGCTGAAATGCCAGAAACCGGTCCTAGGAAGCTTGTTTCCGGTCCAGGGAAAGCATGGCTTGGCAGTTCGGGCCGGACTGTTCCCATGAGGCACAGGGTCAGACTGATTTGCATATGGCCATGTCTGAACTGGGGTGGCAGAGTGGGCTAAAGAACGGTGATGGATCAAACCCAGATCTGTTGACTGGGTGTGAGTGTTTGATTGGTTCTGATGCTCCGTCCATCACCACCCCCTTTTTTACCGCAGTATTGGATAGGGGCAATTTCAGAGCAATAACCCCCACCTTCACTGATACTCTGAGATGCCAATGAGAGTTTTTACAGCCAAACACACTGGTCAGGGCACAGTCTCCAGGGAGCACGATCACAAACATTAGTGTAGGTAGAAAGGCCATTGCTCCCCAAAATTTCTCATCTGGATTCTAGTCTTCAGAAATCCCGCAGTGAAGCGTCTAGCTTCGCTCAATGATGGCGAAAGGCAGTTTTACAGACATCCATCACTGACTGGAAAATATACATTCCCACACCTTGTTTCCTGGCCTTGTGTGCCTCCGCACTGCTATTGTCACAAAGACTATTAAAAGATTTAAACAGTGTTCCTGCAACTCAATATTAATGGGTTGCATTACTTGCGTGAGACTTAAAAAGAAACAAAGCGAAGCATATTTTTTCTGCAGGAAATTTCGTAATACTCGTATAGACTATTGATTCTCAAAAGATGTTTAACAATCATCAATGAAGAAGAGCATTTGGGGCAAGAATCCCTCTCCTGTTAATGTGTCCTCAATGGATTTTAAGGAACATTTTATTTAAAACGAAGGTAATCCTTTAGTCCAATCACCTTAATGTTACTTGTAGACCTGCAATTTTGCTTTCTTTTATGTTAATCACAGAGCCATTGACCAACTGGATGATTTAAAAAATGAGACATTCACAGATGGCTTCCCAGAATTCTTTTTCAAATTTGAGCCAATATTCTATCTTTTAATGAAGACGGGTCTGAACTTCACACTGAAGCACATGGTACATGGTTACTATTCTTATTGAAAAATATTATTTGGTATAGAACCGGTCCAATACCACAGGTTTTTTTCAGGAGTCAGATACTGGGGAACGCCTGTCAGCAGTGAAGAGGCATATTTTTATACAGATTGTCTCACTAAATGGCAGCCTAATATAATTCTTCATTTTTCAGGAACAGACATGCTGAGCATAGTAGCTATCTAATTAATGATACGCTACGTCGCAAATAGTTTTCAAGGCTCCATATCCATCTGACTTCCAAAGTGGTTGCATCACTGAGACTGCTACCTTCCAGATGTTCAATGATTCCCATCGCAAAGCAGACACCAAAAGTATAAGTCTTCTGTCCAGCTTGAGCTCTTAGAAGCATCTGACATTGGCAACTCTTGCCATCATAGACTCATTCTTAGTTGACTTTTTGACTGAGGATTTAAACCAATTGAAGATTAACGCAGGACGTTTGACCCTCTACCAAGGTGCCCAGAATCCCCCCAGCGATGTATCCTGTCCAGCATTGTGTTTAACATATTCAAAGGACCTTGGGAAAGCTGATCACTCAGCATTGTGGTGCCCTGCACTATTATGCTGATAACACCCAAGGTTATAATCAGACATCTAGAGCAGTACCGCAAGGGAAAAACGGGGTGAAAAGTAGGAGAGCAGCCATTATTAGGTCTGATGGTTCAGATTTGATTGCGCTGTTATCTTTAAGGTGTAATATTGCCAATTATTTCATATGGACATACGTCAGGCTTTGGTTGTGCCCAGCGTGGTTTTTCTCGCTCACCACATGCCAATTGCTATTTGGTGCATCATTCCTCTTCCTATGGCATGCTTGCTTACAATATATAAGATTTCACCTTCCCAAAAGTACTCTGCATTTTCACATATTACTTTCATTATCTCTTAGATGTATGGTATGCAGAAAGCAATTATTTTTGTTCTATTTTTCCACGGCATCAGGCTTTTTGAAATGCTTTACTAAGAGCTCTCAATGTAAGCACAAGCTATCGGCTTTGCCAATGCTTGCTTAAGAAGCAATATCCCCAACACAGCATTTCTCTTAGTAATCATTACTCACCAGTACCAAATCCACAACCTTCCTCTGGCCCAGAATTAAACTAAAAAATACGTGTAAATAATATCGGAAAACAGACAATTGCCAATTTTTCCACTGAAAATGTTAATTTAAAAGATACAATATTTATTTTTATTTTCTGTTGCTCAGCTATAAGGGTAACTTAATAGATGTGGTAAAAAGTGTTCTTACTGACCTTCAAATTTCTACCTGAGCTCCCCTAGGAGTGCGCTTTCTTGCTGCCTCTAGGTTGACAGATGAAAACACAAAATGTATGTTATGGACACAGGACCAGATTCACAAAGGGCCTCCACACTCATGGCTGAGGCCCCGCTGTAGTGGAGGAGTCTCCGCACTCGGGATGGAATTCCCGCAATGAGAATTCTCATTGTGGGGAATCTTCCCTGAGTGCAGAGACTCCCCAGTGACTGCGGAGACTCCCCCACGACTGCGGGGCCTCCCCCACGACTACAGGACCTCCCCCACGACTGCAGGACCTCCCCCACGACTGCAGGACATCCCCCACGACTGCGGGACCTCTGTCACGAGTGCGGGACCTCCGTCACGAGTGCGGGACCTCCGTCACGAGTGCGGAGGCCCTTTGTGACTCCGGCCCACAGCCCATAAACATCTACATTGGTAAACTCTTCAGGCACAATCACAGGTCAGATTCAAAGGAGCGCATTGACATTTAAGGAAGTGTATTGTTCTTCGCCCACTCATCATGGTATCATGTTAAAGATCCTGAGAGGACGCAGGGGCTGTACTGGAGAAGGGCCTATGGGTGCACCAGACACTGCTTATTTTAGAAGGCACCTCAATCACATTTTGTGCCTATGCAATCTCATGGTGGCCTCCTTTCATTGGCATGACCTCATGCAAAGGAGTTAACACTTTTCCCTCATAGGACATCTTTGTCCTCTGTGTCCATGTCACTACTGATACGTGAACAATGGCAAGCTCTGTGTGGGGAGGTGCACTGACTCTGTGACATTGAAAGTAGAGCGCAGTTAGCGCAATGCCAGAGAGCATCTTTTGGAGCCCCTCTCCCCTGCATCTCCACACCGGTGTGTGCTGTCCCACACTGCATCTCTCTGAGGGGAAATCCATACACCTACTCTAGAATCAAGCCAGTCTGCTGGCATGGGAATGTGGAAACGTGACTCTTCGCCCCATCTCCATCTCTCACTGATCTGCTCTTTGAATCACAGCAACGGCGCTGGAAACATTGCAAGAGCAGGGGTGCTGGTCATCAACATCACAGACATCACTAAAGCCATTAGTGCGGTGAAAAACCTTAGCGCTACCTAAAGAGCGAGTTTACTAAATGAGCCAAGCTCATTCAGCGGGGCCAGTGGATGACCAGCCGTGCATTTTGCCGCAGGCTGGTACTCGACTAAAGCGCAGAACTAATTCTCTAGGTCCGACCTGGCTAAGGAAAAATAGTGGAAACGCATTCGTTTCTTCTGTATTTATATCACCGACTGGTTATTTTGATAACAATTAGAGTTTTGAAAAAAAACATGCCTCTTGACCCCTACACCATTATTGTGTGCTTTGCACATTTTTCCCTGTGGATTTTTTTTCTGCTGTGTTGAATTTTGGTCTACGTTTTGTGTGTCATGTGCTATAAACCAGTTCTGACTCCATGCTCTTTTCCTAAATGCTAATGGTCCTTTACAGTAAATTCTCAATAGCTTCTTTGAATGCTAAAGGATTGTTTTCAATAAACATAAGCTCTGTCAGCACAGATATTTCTCTTCCTTGCACTTGACCCCTTGGAGCTGCCTACATAGGATGCAATATCAAAAGTAAAATGATGGCTCCAAAGTGCAGAGCACGGTGAACAAGAGCATCATTGTAAGACATGTGATTGGAGCCTGTGTGCAGTCAGTGCTACAATAGAGAGAGAGAGGGACTGCCCTGCTTCAAAGAACACTCCTTAAAATCATGCCAGTACATCAGCCAACGAATCAATCTAATTTACGTCGATGTATTCTAAAGCACAACAATGGTAACAATGTAGTTTAATGTAGAAAGAATGTAGAGATGAAGACACCCAACGTGTTTTTGATGTGTAGTATGGCCTCAAAGGAAAATATATTGCAAAAGGTTCAATAAATCAAAGAGAAAATTGTGCAAAGGCACACAATGCATTTTCATGTAGAATATTTGTAATTCTTTTTACAGAGAGAAGGGACCACCGAAGATCCTGCCTCCTATTTCTAGCCCCTGGACCCAAAGCACAGCCTCCCCCACACATCCTGATTATGCGATAAGTAGGACATCAGCCCTGGGCAATGATGGCGGCAGTCTGTGTCGGCAGTCAAGAGCGCAGACCGCTACCCCTGACCGAACCCCCGGTAAGTGAAAACATAAAAACACCTACTAGTCATGACCCACGGGCTCCCAGTTGAACATGCATTTAAACTTTAAAAATCATTCTCAATGATATTTGTTTTAATTTTGCACATAACTCATTTAACCAAAGTGTTGGCCGACAAAGCTTGGAATTTTACAACAAATGCATTGTCTGTGTCGGGCTAGGGCCAAGAGCACATTGATTAAACACTGAAGGGATCAACCTTAACTTTTTTAATATTCCACACGACGAGTAATAGACGCTGGGCACTAGTCCATTTCAGAATGCAGTAGTTCACTACCGAAAAGTGCATGCCATATCACATAGAGTTTTCATCTTTACTTTATTGGCTGCTAAGTACAACTACGAATGTGTAGCTGTAAGACTGCTTCTTTGACGGTGTTGACCTAAAGACATCAGCATCACAAATGCCTGCTGGGGGTAGTGTGGTTGCATTGCCCAATCTCCACAACAGCTTAGTTTCTTCCCCTGCTCCAGCTCCAGACAGAAATAATCTCATGCTGCAACCTGCTGGTACTCCATTCCAACAGTGCTAAATCTGGGACTGTCTGTGTGCTCCCTCTCACACCACTGCTCTTAGAAACTGTACCTGTAAACTGGTCTCACTGTAGTTCTTAGGACAGGAGTTCACTACACACCTAATCTGAGGTCCCCTGAGCAGAGTTCCATAACCATTAGCATTCCTCCTTCCTCTAGTAGTCCACACTCCACTTTTTGTCATCTTGCCAATATTTACCATGAAAATGGCAACTTTATTTATAATTTATTTAGAAGTGTGCAACTCAAAATAGCTGCTTTTTAGATCTCAACTACACAGTGCATGCGTTGTCTTGAAGAGACATGTTGTATATACTTTGTGGGCTTCAGCCTACCCATATGCTTCCCATTTGCTGTCTCCATCATCGCTCTCATATTCTTTGTCCACATTTGTCAATGGCATGCATTTGTCATGCCTCTTCCTGTATTCACCCCTCCCTGGGAGCATAGGCCAATTACACTATCTCTCCACTGCTTCCATTTTAGGATCTGTTTCAGGAACAAATATTTATTGTTGTTGAAGAGCACTTCACACGAGCGCTCATGTTTTCCCTCGCTGCTCCAAGCTCCTCTGTAAACAGGCCTATAAATCTTGTTCTTATCTCGTCACTTTTCTATGCATTCAAAGACTGAGGTCAAATGCGAGACACTGTTTTCCGAGGGTGCCTGTTTAGCTATTGTTTTTCTCAACATCTCTATAGCCTTGCCGATTTGAACATGTTTATGTAAATGATGCCCTGGTGAAAAAAACATAGGGCTCCTCCTATGGGAATCATAAATAAAATTTCTCTTGTGGAAGGGGCCATTCTCTAGGAGGCCAAGTTACTTCCAGGCAAAACGTGGAGTTACCAATTAAAAGTATGACATATCATTGAGGCGTGGCTTAATCCTAACTGTACAATACTTAGCCTCTCGCCTCAAAGCAACATGGCATCCACTCACGACACTGCGAGCCCATTGTGCAGCTGCTGATGTGCAGACCAACGTCTATGTGGTTTTATGGTGTATACTGTCTTCTCACAAGAACAACGGATAGCAAACCAGCATCCATTTCACTGGAAGGAGCATGAAGGTGCCCATTTTGGCGTAACTGGGGTCCCTCTGTGATATTGTCTCCTAGGTGGTAGGATTTTGTTCTCCATCCATCCGGACCGGGTGAGTGTTTCCAACTTGCCAGCAGCCATGAGCGGTGGCCGCCCTACATCGGAGGAAGATCAGTCTGATTTCCAAGGCTGAGATTCGTTATGAGGGCATCTTGTACACCATCAACACAACTCCACCATGGCGTAGGAAATAGGTTTGGACTCTGGGTTTAGGCCATAGACCACGATAAACTAATTTTTATGGGCCAATTGGAAATAGTGGTTAGGGGGACTAAGAGAAGCTTAGGTAAGGGAGGACACGGGGTTCAGGAGGGGTGTTTACCTTCCATGACTTCCTTGTTGAAATTCCCAATGGGGAGAGCGTGTGATTTTAAGATTTATACTCTCCCCACTAACCGCCCCAAAAGATGTGCTTTGAAACCTCTGGGGTTTTCACAAGTGAACTGATCAGTTTCCCCCTCTCATTTGACTTTTGTTATCAGTGGTACCTCCAACCCTCTTCCAGTTCTTTTCATTGTATTACTCTTTGTGTCCCGCTCTTGATGCAGTGCTATCACATTCTTTGTTGTTTTCCAAAAGTGCTCATCAACATCCTTGCTTGGGTTTCATGGTGCCATACATAACGTCTTCACTGAAGCATTGCATCTCTGGTCCCATTTCATTTTGTTATCAGACTAGTAGCAGTTAGTTTTGTATTGGTAGCCAGTGCATCTCTTTCCTCAAAGCATCTACTGATGTGCTGTGAAACTTTGACATAAACATTTGTGCCTCAGGGTTTCTCTTAAGCACAGGTTAATGAGAACAACATTATAAGTAGTACTGTCTGGAACTAAAATAGTATTCTGCTTCATGCCCTTGAACTTTATTTACTGAGAATTAATTCTGCAGGTAAAAGCTTGTGGTAACTACATTGTGTATGCCTTTATCTCCCAATGAACAACATGTAAGGGTTATGTGCATTTGTTTCTCTGTCATGTGAGACTTGAAAACGTACAGGGTTGGTTAAAGTTTCCCCCTTCGTTTGCAATAATTGTAAATAATACCCGTGAGTTAATTATTACCCCTTCTTCTCTAGTTGCTTCTCACTGTCGATATGTAGTCTGAATGATGGAGGATTGTCACTCACAAACTTTTATAAGTACCTTATATTACACTAGTGCAAAAAAACAGTTGATGGACAGAATGCAGAACAATGTCATACATTCACCCCGGTACAGAGATCTGGGCCTAAATCAATCGTATTTTTGCTCACCATGCCGTTCCAGTTTGAACCCAGCCATATGCAAATCAGTCTTGACCCTGTGCCTCATGGGAACAGTCCAGCCCGAAGTGCCAAGCCAGGTCCTCCCTGGACTGGAAACAAGCATCCTAGGACCGGTTTCGGTGTTTCACCCCTCTTCAGCCAGGATAGCTTGATTCCAGTGGCATGGTGAGCCCAGGACCCACGTCTGGGCATACCTGGCGCACTTAGGGCGAGAAAGCAAAAGACACACAATTGATGGACGGAATGCAGAACGAATCAAAACATTCACCCCCAGTCAAGAGATCTGGGTTAAATCCATCATTCTTTTGCTCACCGTGCCACCCCAGTTTAGACCCGGCCATATGCAAATCAGTCTTGACCCTGTGCCTCATGGGCACAGTCCAGCCCGAAGTGCCAAGTGGATAGCTTGATTCCAGTGGCACAGTGAGCCCAGGACCCACGTCTGGGCATACCTGGCGCACTTAGGGCGAGAAAGCCGAAGGGGTAGGGGCTGTGAGGGAATCACCGGTTCTATCAAAGGCGTGAAAAGAAAGAGAGACGGTGACCTCCCGCTAACTACCCATTCCCTCCATGTGGTTTAACAAGACCCAGGATACGCAGGCGTACCTGATCCAGCCACCCTCCTCCTGGAGAGCGGCGGGGAGTGGCGCGGTGTCGGACTCTTCCGACGGTCGCTCCAGGGATGTCGCTGATAACTCTGGTTCACTGGCAGGCGGGTTGTCCTCAGCGGGTCGCGTGCTCTGCATCTTTTCCCGTTCCAGCGCGTCCCCTGGCTATTCCGTGTGCGGCGCGCTGATACTGCTGACTTCCTCCTTCAATATGGCAAGGTCAGCTGATTGGATCCACGAGGCCGACGTCACGCCTCCGAACTCCTCCTCCTGCTGGCTACGAGTGAATTTAAAGGGACCAACCGCGTCCCGCACCTGCATCAGCATGATATCGGCATGAACAGGGGCCCCCCGAGTCCTGCTCCCCAGGCTCCTCCTCCCGACAAGGACATAAGATGTAAATACAGGTGGGTTTTCAGCATATTTTTAGAGCATCAGCAAATTAATTATTAGATATTTGCTATGAGTGTGCATCTGTTATGCATTTTGAAGGACACCACTGTGTCTGATGAATAGTGAATTCAAGATCTAGCATCCCCACCAAGAGGCAGGGATATGGTATTGCCTCGATGCATGCAGATAACATGACAGTCCCCATGCAAACTGAAATAGGATTGTAGCACAAGTTAGGGGTTCCATAAGACTATTATAGAGAAGCGTTTTTCACCTGTGAAGCATCAAAAACCCAGATTGTCTTGGCATCTAAGCTGAAGATTCCTGCACCCTTGAAGAGCTCTTAGAGTATGGCAGACGAGTGACAAACAGTGGAGTTAATAGCCTCATAAATTAAAACTAATCTCAAAGTGTAATTCCACAAGGATAGGTCTGTCAGAATGTAAACCACAGGTTTTTTTTTGTAGTTTTATATAGCACAAACTCGACCCGAGGGTATCAAAGCGCTTTACATGAGCACCATTTGCATTACCGACAGATGCATTCATTATTAGGCATGGGGAGATTAGGTGATTTTCCCAGAATCACAGGATGTTTGAGCCTCCCGCCAGACTCGAACCTGGTTCCCCAGCTTCAAAGTTGGCCGCTCTAGTCTTTAAGCCACACAGTATTTAACTGAAGTGGCTACAGTAGAAATAAAGAGGACTCAACATTTTTCTTGTAATTACTTGCTGGTAGTTACATTACTCCGTCCTTCCTCCTTGCTTTATTCATTACTTTATGAGCCATCCCTCCAAGACCCACCAATACAAAGAGAAAAATAACAGCATATAAAACCCCCTCCCCTCTATTCTTCCTTTATTACCTGGAAGTATCAGCCTAAATTAAAGTTTCTTACATCAGCCTGGACTGAGACAGTGGGAGGGCGGTCCTAATGAATGAAGCGAGAGAAAAGAGCTCTCCGTACTGTAATTACTGGTACGTAGTTAAGACATTATCGCCTTGTCCCTCCCTTGCTAAATTCATTACCTTATGAGATGCATCATAGTAAGCACAAGGATGACTTAAGAAGTGAATGCAGTCACAGCATTTATTTCTAAACAGAAATATTTAAAACTAAGGGCCTGATGGGTCAGGGCTCTAACCCATTCTGTGTCAATGGGAAAATGTGTTAGTACATATGGATCTAAGTTACATCCTATTATGTTCTATTATGGCAGTTTATATAGCGCCGTGGTTACTCCATTACGGAGTGTCCCTGCGCTAAATTCCGTTCAGAGGCTGAGATCATGAATGAGTACAAATGGATAATGACACTCTAGAGAGCAAAACTTTTCCTAAATAACCAAGTTTTAAGTTGCTTCCTAAAAGCTGCTTCTGATAGCTTCTGTCTGAGGTAAACGGGTAGAGAATTCCACCTCTTCGCTGCCACGTACCTGAAGGAGGTACCTCTGAAACGTTTCCTATTGAATTTAGGAATGCAGAGTAGACCTGGCCCAGCTGATCTCAGACTGCGCGTGGGGTGGTATGGGTGTATCATGGGACAAACATATTTTTGTGGGCTTAGCATAGGGCTTTGAAGGAGATCCTCTCCTCAAGTGGAGAACCTCCAAAGCGCTACCTGTTGGAGAGAGGCTGAGGGTGTTTGAGAGCATCCAAGCAGCCACTTTTTGCACCTGCTTGAGCATATGTATTATCCTCTTTGTGCCCCCAGATAGGGGACATTGCAATAGTCCAACCAGGATGTTACAAGCGCCTGTACCACTGTCTTCCTAGCATCGTCAGGGATGAGTCTTAGGATTTTTTTCAACATTTTTAAGATCCCGAAGCAGGTGCTCCCGAAGTAAGAGCTGAGATCTGGTCAGAGAAGTATAGAGCAGAGTTGAATCAAACTACAAGATTTTTCGCTTTCTGACTCCGAGAGGGTGGATATCCCGGCATGCTGGGCCACCATCTCAAGAACCAGGTGGAAGGCTATTTTCATACCACTAAGATTTGTCTGTTTTGCTGGCATTAAGCCTAAGTCAGCTATGTTTTACCCAATTTGCCATGTCCTCCAGGTAGAGTTTCAAATCCTCAGCTGCTTTACCATTGTCCTGGGCCAGGGTAAGGATCAGCTGCGTGTCATCTGCATATGACACCGTCTGCACCCCATGTTTGTTCAGCAGATCTGCCAGTGGTCGCATATATAGGTTGAAAAGGGTCGGGCTACAGGCAGAGCCTTGAGGCACCCCCTGGTTCAGATGTTAAATAGACGAAACATAGGGTTGCAGAGTAGTTTGGAAGTTGTGGTTGTCCCAAAAATTACTACATAACACAGAAAACTTTGCACAGAACATTTCATTCAACTCCCAGGCTTGCATAATTCTGTGATGCCTAATGAAAGTGGATGGAGTTGCCCACATAACTGCTCTACAAATTTCAATTAGGGATCACAGTGAATCTCCCCCCAGGATTCTGACATCCCTTTAGTGAACCTGTCCTGAATCCACAAAGGAGAGTGATCCGGAAAACTTGTAAGCCAAATAAATCAAAGGTCTAATCAACCTGCTGAAAGACTGAGTAAAAGGTTTGGGCCCTTTTTTCAGAACCAATGTTAACAAATAAGGAATATGAAAGTCTAGAAGGAGCTATCCTATTCAAAAAGATATCAACAGCCGTTCTTACATCCAAACCATGCAATCGCTCTCTGGAGATGCAGGAGAGAAGCAGAATATTTGTAAAATAACCTCTTGATCCATATAAAATGGTGACACTTTAAGAACAGAATAAGGACCTAACCTCAAGATTATCATGTCCCAAAAACTCTAAAGAATGGATTTCTACCAGATAAGGATCCCACTCTCCAACATGCCCTGCAGATAAATTCACTATTAGAAAAAATGTTTTTAGAGTCAAAAATGTAAAGGGCACAAACTCCAAAGATTCAAAAGGTTTAGCTTTCAAGTCGTTTGGGACTAAAGGGAGATCCCAACTAGGAACCAATGATCTACAGGGTGGCATAAGATTTAAGAAACCACCAGAATGGAACCCGAAGGTTCGCTCAAGGTTTTAATTGCTGCCCACAGGATCTTGAGTGTTGAAAACTTGAGGCACAAATGGATACCATCTTGAAAAAAAGACAATATCTGGACTATATCTGCTGACAAAGAATCAAATTCCAATTACAACAATTTCTAAATGACCCTCACTGCTATGAATAAGATTTTAAAGTAGAACTCTTATTAGAAGCCTGCACAGTAAAGGCTAACAAAATTGAAAGTGCTTTGTTTATGAGTCATAAACATTCAACCTCCAAGCTGCTAAGTGGAGCCTTTCTAGATATTCCTGATGCAATACCGGAAAACTAGAGGTGATGAAATTGTTAGTAGTACTCACTCCAAACATGCCCTCATCAGTATCACTAGAGGATTATAGGATGAGAAAGGGTAGCTGCAATGATCATGCCTTCAGATGCCCTCTCTCTTCTTATTAATATTATTAATATCAAAATTCTTCAAACCAAGTAAAATGGGGACAAAAGCATACAAAAGCTCTTGAAGAGAGGGCAATACAGCACATTGTTCCCCCAAGCTTCCTCCTCTATTGCCGTCGAGCAAAACTTTGCCTGAAGAGTATTGTCCTGACTGACAAAAAGATCCAGATCATGCTCCTCCTAGATCTGGCAGAGATTAGCAATAACAATGGCACTCAGTTAAAATGTCTTAAAAGAAGTAATGTTTCTGCTTAGAGTATCTGCCGTTGTATATGCCGCCCATTTAATGTGGACTGCTGAAACAGAGGTCTCATTCATTTCTGCTTAGCATCAAATCCAGTCCGAGATGTTGGATAGTGATCTTGACCAAGTGCCCCCCGACTGATGAGATAAGATTTTGCTGTCATGCTGTCCTCCAAATGTCTGCAGTTAGAGTAGGGAGATCTGTGTTAACGAGACCAAGTTTTCTGAAGTCAAGCTCCTCCATCCAGTCTCCCCTACCCTGTGTGCTAGCCTCTGTTGTGACAATGATCCAAACTGGCAAAGCTGAGGAATTCTCTTCAATAAGTTCAAGGGGTTCATCCACTACTTCAGTTCTTCTCTTACTAAGGGTGGTAGATGAACCAGATTGTAGTTCTGAGTAGGGGTGGGCGGAATTTGCGGAATTGCGTTACGCAAATCTCCGCGAAACGGTAAAAAATCTCCGCGAACACGCAGAAATTCCGCGAACACGCGGAATTGCTTGTTCGCGATGCTTTTTTCCTGTTCACAATTGCTGTTTGCCTGCTCGGGGAGAAATATCTCGCGAACACGCATTTTGAGATCGCGAACAAGCAAAAATTTCGCGAAATCGCGGAAAGCAGACTTTTTAGCAATTTCGCGTTCTCCGCGGAACGCGAAATTACGCAAATTCCGCAAATTCCGCGAGCGGAACGGAATTTACCGCCCAGGCCTAGTTCTGAGACCTCAGATTCCAGTCATGGAGAATGTGTCTTGGGACCTTTTGTAAATGAAATGTGGCTCAAGGAACTACTCTGCTGGTTGCCACCATATCCGCCTGTGCTTGTAACCAAATTAAAATCTAGAACCAGGTTGGATTTTTCCTAGCTTATTAGAAATTCGTGCCCGTGCCCGTTCCCGCTAAGCACTGGCCTGACTCTTTTAGTACCCCTTAACAGTTGGTCTTTCAGTGCATAATGAAGAAACCAGTCATCCAGATATAGTCGGAGAAGGATTTTCTTCATATGGAGTAATGCTCCAGGGGAGTATGGTGACTGGCTTTAACTCAGAAGGAAGTTCCATGAACTGGAAATGTAGATGATTTTGGGCAAACCTCAGGCATTTTTGATGTTCTGGCTGTATGAAAATATGGTGATATGCATCCTGTAAATCTAGTGCCTTAGAAACTCCTGTTGCTTGAGCACTGCAATTATTTTATGCCTAGTCTCCATTTTAAAGCAAATTGGCGACACCCATGTTTTTACACTTTTCTATCCAGTACTGTTTGAAATGACTCTGAAGATTTAATAATATGCTTTCACTCATATTCTTGATGGCTCCTTTCTTTAGCAATGACGAATGAGCTAGGAGCTTTAAAAGATACCTTGGGATGAGAGTAGGGATGGCCCTCGGATACAGAGAAAAAGAGGAAACGTCTATGAGATAGGCTGGAATCTCTTACAAAGAGCATAGCTGGAAGGTTTTTTGTTGGACTTGTAAGATGTCCCAACAAGATCACGTCCAACTATTTGAAGAATTAGGCAGGACATGCTTTCGATCCTTAAATGCCATAGTAACCATCACATCACCATCCCATCAAGTCGATCTCCAAACAAACTTTTTTTCTCAAAAGAGATTTTCAGTAGAGATGATCTTTCTAATGTGTCAGCTTTCTAGTCTAGTGATCCAGCGCGAGACCGGAGAAAAAGAGGAATTTATATATATATATACACAACTATCCTCCCTGCGTCACAGACCCAACTTCACACTAGCTCATTCACACACGCAGTCATTGGTGGGGCCCATAACACCAACACTCACACGTCTCTGACTCACTAGTCTGCACACAGGAGGGGTGATGATATCGCGCTGGACATGTGTGGGGTACCTTACAACCTATAGGGAAGAAAAAGTTATTTTACAGAATATACATTCGCCACCTATAGATTCCTAATCCCAAACATCAAGGCACTCCACCCACTTGGTCGACGGACCAATTTGTTGGATTGGTTGATGGTGATTTAGAACCAGCTAAAACACATTTTAAGACTCAGAATCCTTTATTCTCTTGAACGTAAAAAACATAAACTCATAATTTCTGTTAATCAATATTTGTTTATCTAAATTTTTGTTGCAATTAATATTAGCATTTGTTCATCGAACGTTTTAGAATTTCCAGATCAATTAATTCAAATCACCGGACATTATATTTACCTATTCTTGCTATCTGGATTTTCTCTAATTCATTGGCTCTGCATAACCGAATTAGCCGTTAAATTGTCCAAAAAAAAGGCATCCAAAGCTCAAAGTCCGAAAGTTCTTTGCTCAGCACGTTACAGTCCCAAAGATCTCCATAGGACCAGAAATCATGCAAGCATCTGTCATCGCCAGCATAGACGTCAGGAAATTGGAACGATCTGGAACAATAACAGGAACCCAGGACAAGCCAGACTCCTCCCTATTCTACTACTCTTTTTATACTAAATTTCGGGATAACATGAAACATTTTTAGGTGGAGAAAGTCTGTGTTTGGCTGATCGAAAACGTCCGATTTTTGTTCATTATGGTTTCTCATGGATTTTGCTGGTTCACTTCCGTAGATGACATAGTCCTTCTGTTACAATGTTTTGGGTTTACTTGTATGATCCAATTGTTCGTTTTAAACCGGTTTTTACTGTCCGGGGTTTGGCAGTCCACCAAGATCCTATCCTTGACCGGGACATTGGGCGCTCGGGTCTTTAGGAAGTTCACGGAGCCATCTGAGTCTGCGCAGTAGGCATCACGCTCACTTGACGGTGGCCACTTCTGAACTCGATTTTCGACTCCATTTTGTGGTAGGCCCCAATGCTAACTTAAGCGAAACAAACACAAAAGAATAATTAATACAAAGAAATGATAATTCTAATGTTATACCCTCACTAATCCCTTTATGTATTAGTATTTTCCTAGCATATAGCGACATTTAAAGTGATAATATTCACCTTTAGGATCCAATCAGGAATGCAAACATCACATAAGCAACATAAATCATGCGATATCTATTACCACATGTACTACTATTAATATGCGTACGTAGTTTAATCATTAGAGGTATTTTGCCATGCAAATAGCAATTTCCCACGTGTAATTTGTGTATGCAAACGTTGAATTAGAATAACACACCACACCGATAGTAAAATTATAATCAGTAAGTTATATAGTTAGGCTTCTCATGCAAAATAGAGGAGGTATACAAAATTTCGTTCTACCTGCTCCATCAATCCCCCCTGTGGTGATTTTTAACATCACCACATTACCTTTAAATATGGAAAAAGTTAGTAAATGGAAATGAATTCAGTTATCTTAACATTTTATTAGATCACATTACTGTTTCACCTGTCTCCTCTTCTCTTGTTTTTCTATACATGTTCTCTTTCCACTCTCCTAATTCTACTTCTTCAAACTCTCTTTCTTTCCTTTCTTTCTCTCTTTTCTTTACAGTTTCTCCTTTTATGTTATTTTGTAATTTTCTTCTTTTGCTACATAGACATCCTAATCTTATAATTAATACTATAATAATCACACATGTTACTGGAAATAAATCTTACCAATAAAAGTACTACCTAGTTTTAATAAAAAGTCCTTAATAATAGAAAACTTTTTCCCAATCTTTTTCCAAATACCTTCAGCCTCCAGTGGAACAATCTCTCCATGCAAATCAGTTATATTCTTAATATATGTCTTCAAATCTTGACTTTCGTCAGGAATGTAAGTACAACAATGTTGAACTTTCAGCATTCCACAGACTCCACCCTCTTTTGCCAAAATTACATCAAGGGCAACTCTTCCACAACAATCTTTCCCCCACTCTCTGTATCTGGTACCTTACCATCTAATTTTGTTATTTCAGGTGGAATTTCTCTCGAATTTTCATTCGGGACTTCTTTATCAAGAATTTCTTTGACAGTCTCTTCACTGTTTTTATTTTCACTCTTGTGTGCTTGTACTGGTTCAGTGTCAGATTCTGAGCTGGTGTCAGAAATCTGTAATTTTCTTCTTAAAGGAAGATTCTTTGGTGCAATAACTGGACTTGGTTATAACTCCCCCCTTTCAGGAGTTTGTCTTGTTCTTATTTCTTCAGTGTCTGATTCAGCACTTGTATCTGATTCTTCAAAGTATTCTCCTTCCTTGTTATCCACTGGATTTGGAATTCGCAAGCTGTGACTAGCATGAATCCAGTTCTTTACTCCTGCACATTTTACAGCTGTTGTCGTGGTCAGAATCACCTGACGTGGTTTTCCCCAACGTGGGACCAAACAGTTTCATCTTCTGTGCACTTTTATTCTCACCCAGTCTCCTGGGCTCAAATCATGAGCTGGCTTCTTTTCAAGAGTGGTGGCATCCGATCCAACCTGATGGAACAGAGAATGAACGGAATCAGCCAACCCCTTGCAATAATCCAACACCAAGTCATCAGATATAGGCAATAGCTTGTTGACTGGTATGAAAACATGTCGCATTGCTCTTCCCATGACAATATCATGGGGACTCTGACCTGTATTCCTATCTGGAATAGATCTAATAGTCATGGGTACCAGAGGCAAGACATCAGGCCATTTCAAACCTGTGGCTAAACACATTTTTTCCAGTCTGTTTTTAATGGTGCCATTTACTTGTTCCCCCACACCAGAAGCCTCTGGGCAATAGGCACAATGTAGTTTCTGTTGTACATTCAATGCTTCACAAATTAATTTCATGATTTCATTATGGAAATGTTTTCCTCTATCTGACTCAATCGTAACCGGAAAACCAAACCTAGGAATAAACTCTCTCAATAATAGCTTGGCTACTGTAATTCCATCACTTCTTGTTGGGTATGCTTCCACCCATCGGGAGAACAGACAAACCATCACTAGAACATACCTCAACCTGTTACAGAGGGGGAATTTCAATGAAGTCAATCTGCATTCTGGTGAAAGGCCCTCCTTCTCGTCCTATCGTTCCCAGACTTACCACTGTTTTTCTTCCAGGATTGAATTGCTGACATATAAGACATCTTTGACAAAGGCATTCAGCTACAAGTCTAAATTTAGCATTATACCATGTCTGTTTTAAAAGTCTGATCATAGCATCTCTTCTTACATGTGCTTGTCCATGATACATCCGTGCCATGGCAGAAACCATGCTATCAGGCATAACTGGTCTTCCATCCCAATAAACCCACACATGATCTGTTTCCCGTGGTGCACATCCTGCTTTTACCCACTGTCTCATTTCCTGCTTATTCCTGCAACTGCCTCACTTCTTCCCATGTATTCACAGTGTTAGTAAACAACAAGGGACATGAATTCATTTCTTTCTCTCTTCCACGATTCACAGAGTTCTGATTACGTGCGCAATATTGAGCCATATCGTTGGCAAATTGGTTGCCAGCTGAAATATAGTCATTTGACTTTGAGTGGGCCGCACATTTCACAACAGCTAACTGCTTAGGCAGCTGTATCACCTCAAGCAATTTTCCAACCACTTCAGCATTCCTTATAGGAGCTCCACTCGATGTCAAAAACCCTCTTTGGGACCAAATTTGACCCAAAGTCATGCACTACACCGAAGCCATATTGACTATCGGTTATCACAGTCACTCTCACAGTCTTTCCCAACTTGCATGCTCTTGGTAATGCAAAAGATTTTACTCCTTTTAGGCAAGATGCTTCCAATACAGCTGCTACCATACATACTGCATACGCTGCACTCAGAATTCCCTCATCCGTTCTCAAGCATCCACGAACATCACATAGTCACTTTCTGTCAAAGGTACATCTTTTATATCAGGACGTGGTTTGGTACAGAAATCAAGCACTTCCAAACAGTCATGATCCACATCGTCTCTGACTTCCACATTCTCAGCATCAGGCAGTAACGTTGAAGGATTCACATTCAGACATCTCACAAGGCTCACATTTGTTGCACCTAGGATGACTTTCTCATATTTAGTCAGACGACTATGCGTCATTAACTGAGTGCGGCTCCTTGTTAAAAGGATTGCCACATCATGAGGTACAAACACTCGCACAGGATATCCCATCACAATTACTTCACTCTGTTCCAAACCCTTACAAGTGGCTGCTACAGCTTTCAAACAACCAGGCAATGCTACAGCTACAGGGTCTAATATAGCTGAAAAATATGCAATTGGTCGCCTCAGTTTTCCATGTTTTTGTATTAACACAGAAAGTGCACATCCATTTCTTTCGCTGCAATAGAGTTCAAATTCTTTCTCATAGTCAGGCATGCTAAGTGCTGGTGCTTCACACAAACCATCTCTCAATTGTTTAAAAGCTGTCAACTCTTCTTTATTTAATTCAATGGGATCTTTTACATCACTTCTTGTCAAGCGTACCAAAGGTTTTGCAATCAGGGAAAAGTTACTTATTCACTGACGACAATATCCAACCATTCCAAGAAACATTCTCACTTCTCTTTGCGTCATTGGGGCTCTCATTCCTTTTATTATTTTGATTCTATCTGCAGTTACTTTTCTCAGTCCTTTTTCAATTTTGTGCCTAAATATTGTACTTCTTTCTGACAGAATTGCAATTTCGATGGGGATACTTTAAGTCCTCCATCTGCCAAATGATTCAGCAATGCAATGGTATCCACTACACAAGTTTCTCGAGTTCTCGATGCCACAAGCAGGTCATCGATATATTGGACCAAAACCGACCTTTCAGGCATTTTTAAATCTTCTAAGGACTTTTTCAATATCTGATTGACTATTGAGGAACTCTCTGTTTACCCCTGTGGGATTTGGCACCATGCCAAAATACGTTCGCCAAACCGGAACGCAAAAATCTGTTGGCTGTCAGGGTTCAATGGAATGGAAAAGAAAGCATGACACAAATCAATCACTGTATACCATTCTGCATCATGAGGAATCTGATACAAAATCACAGATGGATTTGGGACAATGGGACAACCTGATACAACGATTTTATTTATTTTTCTCAGGTCTTGTACTATTCTAAAAGTTCCATTAGGCTTTTTCAGACCCATAATTGGTGAATTACATGGACTTCTCATTATTTCCTTCAAAATACCTTGTTCAATCATTCTGTCTATTATAGGAGTGACTGTTGCAATTATTGAGGTAGCTCCTCGGGGTCAAATACAGAAATGTCTCGGTAATTTCAGGTTCCATATTAGCCATAGTCATTTTATACAGTACATCCTCATCTGGAGTCTCAAATGCTATACCATCTGGAGTACAAAATATTGTGCAATTCATTTTGCACAGCAAATCTCTCCCTAACAAATTTACAGGGCTTGAATCGCACACGACAAAACGGTGCATTTCAGAAAATTTCCCTATGTTAACTTTAACTGGTTCAGTGAGATACGTTTTTATCTGTCTGTTGGATACTCCAACTAATTGGATTGTTTTCATCCAAGAGAGGAAGATTTTTAACATCAGCTGACCTAACAATTGAACGAGTAGCACCAGTATCTACTAGGAAAGTAAAGTTTTCGTCATTTACCTTTCCATCCACAAATAGGCCTGTCTGGTCTACTTCTAGAATTGCGCCAAGTACGCACTCCTCTTCCTCCCCTCGGCACCGTCAATAACTTTCTTCTGACTCACTCTCATCGCATTGTAGCCAAGACTGCGAAACAGCACTAGCGCGCAACAGTTTAGTTACCTGTTCTTCGTTGTAGAATCCTGTCTCATTACTGTATTTCTGAGGATTTACGCTCTGTGGAAAAAGCAGTTTTGGCGTCTGATTCTGTTGGTCAACAACCTGCTGCTGTCTCTGCGGTTGACAACTCACCTCATTCTGCACCTGTGAATTCAATGATGCATTATCACCATTAGCACTTGGGCGAAATTTACACTCGGTTTTCCAATGCCATATTCTTCCGCAATTATGACCTGGCCATTTCTTTTTGGCTTCATCTATATTACTTTGTCCTTTCCCTTTTCCAATATTAAGTTTTTGTCTCATGCCCGTACCATTTGTTTGTTCAATCCATTGAGCTTCCTGTCTCTCTGCCACTTTTACTTGAGCCCACATGGCTTTTTCTTTTAATTTACGATGCTTTGCTTCAATTTCATCACTAAAATATTTTGCATGTCTCAGTACTTCATCTATCTTTTTATTTTGCCAATCTACTGTATGCTTTTTAATCATTTCACTTACTTCAGGTCGCAACCCATACACAAATCGATATACAAAATGACTCAAATCTTTCTCACTCAAATTTTCATCACCACTATACTGTTTAAAGGCAAGAATCAACCTTTCGTAATAAGCAGGTACAGATTCCTTCGCTTCTTGATGAGTTCTATCAATCTTTACCCAATCAGTTTCTTTAGGAGGTACTTTATTTTTCAGAAAGGTAATTACTTGTTCATATTTTCTCATTACTTCTGGATCAGGGGCACCTGTTTTTGGATCTCTAGGGTATTCTTGTGTAGGCCAACTTATTGTAATTTTACATTCTGTCCATAGATCTGCTGGTACAATTATGTCAAATAGGCTATTCAAATCAATCCATAGAACTTTTTATAATTTTACAAAACTGTCTACCTGCCTATACCACTCCACTGGCTTCTCGCGCAGTCGTGGAAAATCATTTGTAAATGACAAAATATCTTGTCTGGTCCAGGGGACATGTACATAGCCTCCACCTGGAATCTCTCTCATGGGACATTCAGTTACTTCCTTTTCTTTTTCTCTTACTGGGTAAGGTTCAAACGTTTTATCTGTTGTATCATCTCGTTTTCGAAACCATCTACTTTTCCATTTGTCTACATCGCCCCATTTTCTTAGTAAAATAATTAAGTCTTTAATCTGAGTTGTTCGTCCAGTAGTATTCAAATTTTCAATGTCCTTTTCAGAAAAATCTACTCTGTATGGTTTTTGTAATGACTTTACCTTTTCGAAGTCAATACCCATTTCATTTGCTACTTCTTCTAATCTTTCATGTAAATTTCTCGCTCTCCACGTTATACTTTTGCACAGAAACATTAATTCTTCATCCTGATAGGCTTTTAACTTTTCCGTAGGAATAGCCCCTACTATTAATTCTTCTAACACTATTTTTAATTTGGACACATCTAAAGGTCTAGGCTCAGCATCTTTTTGCTGTAAACTTCTTAGCCATTCACTTAATTCATCAGAAGTAGGATCTACAGGAATCGTTTAATTTCGTGTCTGCTCTAAACCTTTTGGTGATCCTGGTACTGACTCTGTCGTCATTATTGCTCTATTTGCTAGACTCTGATTTACTGTCAAATTTTTAGGAGTACTTTGTTCAGAAATTCCTACCGTTTGTCCCCATGAATTTTCTCTTGTATCACTTCTTTTTATTTCATTTTCTTTGTTACCGTTCTAAGGAATCGTCAGACAATGCTCACTATCCTTTTGTTTATCAAAAATCGGCATTACAGGTCCTATTGTTACAGGAACAGTTACAGCTCCCATATTTTTAATTAATTCCCTAATCTGTTCAGCTAACTCTAAAGTAGTTCTGGCTAATTCAGCTGAATTTTCACTTGCCATTTTACTAGGTTGAGTATTGTTTATTTCTCTGAAAGGATTATTTCTTCCTACCTCATGCGGTACTGTTTCAAATTTTATATTCTGTGGTGATTCTTTTACTGGGGCACTTGGTGTCAATAATGTGGAATTTGGTTGATACGGGGGTGGATTTTTATAAAACATGTCCTCAAGAACATCATCCTCCGACTCATGCACACCATACTTATAACCTTCTGCTCCTGTATTATTTCTCTTTTCTGTACATTTTCTACTAATAGTCTCTTCAACATTTCTCATAGGAAACAACCCATCAGTCATATTTGCACTTCGCCATCTCTTCATTCAATCATCATGATTCTCTTGTCCATATGATCTGCCAAACATATTTCTGTACCTTCCGCCACTCTGTTGCCGTTCTCTGTCATACATCTCATCTTCCCATTCTGTCAATGCTTCAAACTGTGTAGGTCTAGGTCTTGGTTCTAGTTTCATCATTCTTTCTCTCAAATTTCTCAAAACCGCTAAATTAAATGAACCATGTTCCGGAAATGCCAGAACTCCATCATCTTTTGTATACTTTGCCCAATTGTCTAACCAAATACATGTATGATAGCCATATTTCGCAACTATAAAGGATTCAGGTGATTTCGCTGGAGGAAGCAACTGTCCCTCTCTAGTCACAATCGGTTTGTCCTTTTTAAATAAGTTCTTGATTTTACCGAACCAGGACTTTTTCTCTTTTTCTGGTGGATCGTAATACATCATTTTCTCTTTTCTGTATCGCTAGATTTCTTCTACGACTATTTTGTTTGTTTTATCCAATCGTAGCACGACTCATACTAACGCACCAATCCGGAGCGTCTATGTCACTTTTACAACTCTCCAATCCCAGCGCAACGTTCACTAACGCACCAATCTAGGGCGTGTACGTCACCCTGTAATTTTCCACTCCTAGCGCGGCGCACACTAACGCACCAATCCGGAGCATCTAAGTCCCTTAATGATTATCCAATCCCAGCGCGGTCTTTCTTTTTTTTTTTATAATTCTTTATTGAGTATTCTTGAATTACATCCAACATAGATAAACATGTTCAGCATGAAGGGATGCAGTATAGCCCATTCTAGACCATTTACCTTGTTCAGATAATATGACAGAAGAAAACCATGCTTTTCCTGTATCAAACGAAAAACGAGGTAGAGAGAAAGAAGGAGAGAGAGAGAAGGAGAAGAGGAGGAAAAAGAGGAAGAAAAAAAAAACCACTCATGTTTAGCTTTTGTTACTTAAGATCATTCACCCAATCATTAAGTGGTCTCCATATCTTGAGTCCCTTAATTTTCCCTCTTTTCCCTTTTTGAGCATAAAGAGCATACTCTAAGTTAAATATATGTAACAACCGTGTTTTCCATTGACCAAATGTGGGCGGTAAAGGATCGAGCCACGAGGAGGTAATACACAGTCTAAGTACAGACATTGCAATAAACAGAAACTCATTAGAGTTGTCTTCTGGTGTAGAAATTCCGAGTAGCATAAGTTGAGGGGTTAACGGTATCTTTCTATTCAAAACATGTTACAAAAAAGCCGTAACCTCAAGTCTTAGTTGTTCCAGCTCCGAACATGTAGAGAAAATGTGCACCAAGTCCGCACCTAGAGTTTTACATCTAAAACAATGAATACCCTCCATGCCCCCCCATTTAATAATTTTGGCAGGAGTAATATAGAGATCAAAGACTGTTTTAAAACATTGTGCACGGAGATTTGCTGTAAGTAGAACAGTATTAGCCAATGCAATAGCTTTTTCCAGACACGAGTCTGTAACCTCCAGCCTTTCCTGCCATTTTATAGAGTGTTTTTCAATATCATCCGAAACCCCTTCAAGAAGTATTCTATAAAGCTTTGAGATTGTGGGGGAGTTCCTGCCAGTAATAGCCTCCAACAGAGGGATCATAGAGTACTCAACTTCACCACCAATTTTCTTAGTACAAAAATCTCTTATTTGCAAAAACTTTAAAAAATCCGTATTGTTAGGATTAAACCTATTTTTAATTATCTAAAACGTGGCTAGCTGGTCTCCATACATCAAATCTGCGATTCTGCATACCCCCGCCCTTATCCATCTCTCAAGATAGCCATCCAACAATGTTACAGGAATCTGACTATTATCCAAAAACGGTGTATATCTACTGAACCTACCCATACCCAGTTTTGTCCTAACCCGAGTCCAATTTTGGTATGCTGTTACTAAAGTCTTAAATCGAGTCTTTTTAAAATAGCTAGGCTCGTATATTTTTAAAAGACAGCCGTTAGCTCCAGATCCTATTAAAGTCTCGAAAATGGAGGGTACTTCATTTAAAGTCGTAATTCTATTATCATCTATTCGAAACATAGGCCAATAATATTTGAGTGAAGCCGCTAGATAATATAGTCTAATATTTGGTAGTCCGAGTCCACCCCTTCGCACTGGAAGTGTTAGGAAACAGTTTGCTCGGCGCTTTTTTTTATAAGACCAGATAAATCTCTCTATCTCCCTTCAATCCGCCCAAACCAAATATTATGTATTTCCAGAGGAATTGTGCGAAAAATATATAATAGTTTCGGCAGAACTACCATTTTAATCAAGTTACATCTCCCTATTATAGATAGCTTCAAGTTATCCCATCGGCCCATGTCGTTCTTATTTTAGTCATTATAGGAGTAAGATTTGCCTCTATTACTTCCTTGGTTTGGGCCCTGACTCGAATGACCAAAATACACCGCCTCCTCCACTATTCTATCATCTGTAAATGTTATAAATGTATTAGCTATAATCTGAGTTTTCTCCCTATTAAGTCTATAGCAGGAAATTCGGCCAAATTTCTCTGCCAACATTTCAACTTCAGCTAATGTATTACCTAATTCCGACATGACAACAGCCACATCATCAGCATATGCCAATATTTTTGTGTCCCTATCATTCAAGCTAAAAGGTGATATATTCCCTGTGTCCTCCAGGAGTCTAAGAAAGGGGTCCATATATAATGCCTATAGTAAGGGAGAGGATGGACATCCTTGTCTTATTCCTCTTTCTATAGAGAAAGGCTCTGAGATGCCACCCATAATCTGAACCTGAGCTGAAGGTTTATAATAAAGAGCCTGTATTGCCCTAATAAAGCCTTCTCCTAAAGTATTAGCTTCAAGACATTTCCACAGATAGTTCCAAGAAACACGATCAAACGCCTTTTCTGCGTCTAGGAAGGCCACTGCCAAAGGAAGTTTTAGAGCATCAGAAGCATCTAATAATGTGATAACTCTCCTTATATGGTCCTCTGTTCCCCTCCCCTGTATAAATCCATGCTGCCACTGAGAGACCAGTTGTTTCATGACTCTATTAAGATGAGATGCAAAAACCTTGGAATATATTTTAGCATCGCTATTTAAAAGCGTTATCGGTCTATAAGAGCTCACATTTAAAGGGTCTTTATCTTTCTTTTAAAAAGTTACAATATTAGCTGATCCCCACGAGGTCGGCGGTGCTGCTCCCCCCTTGACAATGTTAAAGAGAGCAATAAGCTCCACACCTATTTCCTTAAAAAACAGTTTTATAGAATTCTAATGGTATGACATCGGTGCCTGTGGCTTTAGCCGATGGTAAATCAAGTACTGCTTTCTGAAGTTCCTCGTATGAGATTTCTGATTCCAAACGGCGCGCCTCCTCTGTTGTCAATTTTACTTTAGGTAAAACAATGGAGTCATAGCCTTCGGTAGGTAATGTATCTGCTGTATATAATGCCCTATGATAATCTTTAAAAGATTCTCTAATCTCGTTCTCTTCAGTTATTAGACTGCCATTCATATTTTTTATTTGATATATATGTTGTGCAGATATTCGTTGCCTGGTCCTAACTGCAAGTAGTTGTCCTACAGTTTCACTATATTCATAGCACTCTTGTTTTTTAACTATATATGTGCCTGCAAGCTCAGTTAGATAGAAATCGTTTAAGGCCGATTTAGTCACTAATATTGAGTCCATAATTACCGTTAGATCCTTTTTATCTCTTATATTTATTGCTAATTCGGTTTCCAGCTGGGAAAGTTTCTGATAATAACTCTTGATTTGTTGGATATATTTCTTCCTTCTACGCACCCCAAACCTTAGGGTTTCCCCTCGTATCGAGGCTTTAAACGTATCCCAAACCATTCCTGGGGATGCAGTACCTTTATTGAATCTAAAGCATTCGCTTATCCAACCTTTCATATATTTAATATAATCTTGATCTAAAAGAATTGCCCTTTCAAATGTCCATGTTTTATATGTATTCACCGTCCCATCCAAGAGAAATTCAAAGACTAGCGGGTTATGATCTGATAAGACTCTTGGATATAGCTCAATTTTTGCTTCCTTTAGTAGCGATGGCGATACTAAAAAGTAATCAAGCCTGGCACATTTTTGATGGGGGGCTGAATAATAAGTAAATCCTGGATCGAGGTCCTTTAGTTTAGGCCAGACATCGACAACCCCCAGATCAAGTATTAAATCATTTAGTGCCTTACGTACTTGTGGTTTACGATCAACAATTATAGTGCTACCAAGATCTTTGGCCCCATTATAATTTAGATCCCCACATATTACATAAGGGGCTGGCCAAGATGGAAGCTCAGCCAATAAATATTTCAAAACTGATGGGTCATCTAGCACTGGAGAATATACTGATCCTAACGTAAACACTCCTGAACCACATGTAATAACCATGAGTATCCATCTGCCAAATTTATCCACAATTTTTCTGTCACAAATAACCCTATTATTTCTACATAGTACAGCAACTCATTTTGTCTTACAGTCCTGACTAGTATGTGCAAATCTTTTAAAGACCAAGGTATCTAGTAAATTATAATCTTTGTTAGCTATGTGTGTCTCTTGCAGACATACCATGTCTACACCAAAAAATGTAAGGTCCTCTTGTACCCTTCTTCTTTTATTTTTATCGTTAAGACCACATATATTTATAGAAACAATACGAATATGAGAGCTAGCCATTATTTAGTAGTATTATTTCCCTCAGAATAGTCCTACTACTCTGGAGCAATTTTTGGTTTTCTTGACCTATATTACTTAAAGTTTTAGCATGGATGGTGTTCCAGTTAATGTAAAAATTCAAGTACCACAGTAAAAAGACAGAAAAAAACATATCATCCTCCAGCTGAATGATGCTTACATCCTTTGTATCAAGACAAAAACTGTATTTCCCCCCCCCCACCCCCCTACCCCCTCTGACCACCCTGGCCAGACCCCAAACTCCCATACCAACCCTTGCCCATCCCCCAACCCTACCCCCTCCCCCTCTCTTTGTGCACAGCAAAAGGATCAAGGGTCCCTAGTGATGTGGAGCCGGGGGCTCCCTATAAATATTCCCTGAATCTCCCCTGAATTCCAAATAAGCACCAGCCCATCCTCAATAATACTGTGACAAACTAGCCTAGATAAATAACATCAAAACATATGATCTTAAGTCAGAAGATAAATAAGAATAAGGCCCAGAGCAACCAATCTTCTTATATTGAATTTAAGAATTCTTTGGCCTGTTTCTCTGATATAAAAAAAAAATGTGTGTCCCTGGTGCAATACTTTTAACTTTGCAGGATTAAGCAGGAAAGCTTGGGCGCCCTTCGCCTGAACCAGCGGAATCAGTGAGCGAAGCTGCCACCTTCGCTCCACTGTAACCTGACAGAAGTCCGGTCTAACAAAGAATTCTTGTCCCTTTCCCTTTCTCTTCCGGTTAGGTCTAGCAGCATCAAAAACGGCTTCTTGGGCCCAAAAATTAAGAGAGATCAGAATGGCACGAGGTAGCACATTATCCTGATTAGAATGTTGTCGCATCTTAAAGGGGAACCGATGAGCTCTTTGTATCTCAGTCTTCCAATCCCAGTTCTTTAAATCTGGTACAGCTTCCGAAAATAACTCTTGACAAACTGGCGGACATCCGACCCTTCTGAGCCCTCCGATATGCCAAGAATACGGAGGTTATTCCTTCTCATTCGGTTTTCTAGGTCGGAGAGCTTCCAAGCGACTTCCTCTTTCTGATTTTTCAATGTCTCGGTAACCCCTTTCTGCACATTCAGTTCATCCTCCAGCTTTGAGATTCGTTCTTCAGCTTCGCATGTTCTAGCTGCTATATCTGCGCAGGTTTTGGCGACTCTTTTATTCGAATTTTGTAGTTTGCGGCATGCACTTTGGGCCCGGGAGCTTTCTGCTCTAGTTTCTGCTCTATGTGCCGTAATCAGCTGGTAAATAGAATGTAGGGTAACCTCCTTAGGGGCCTCCTGCTCCCCGGTTCCGAGGCTCAGGTTATCCCCTCTTTCTCCGGTAATTATATCAGTAATGCTACTAGAAAACGAATTGTCCCAGGCTAGTGGTTCCTGTTTGTTATTTACCATAGGTTCTCCTGGAATCCCCTGTACCTTGGCCTTCCGGATTGTACCTGGCCCAAGCGGTAACTTTTCTTCTAATTGACTTTCTTCATCGAGAGAGCCTGTACTGTCACTATCCTCTTCGCAGCCTTCTTTGCTCAGGCTACCATCTTCCGACGACGTAGAAGGGTCGGACATCGAATAAAATGTATCCCCCATTTCCTGCTCCTTTGAATGTTCCGATCCCGCGTCTGCTAGTACCTCCCCAGAAGAGATGCCTCCATCCTTAATACTTGTGGCATTCACTTTATTACAGCAGATTTTCTCGTGTTCAGTCTCAGAATTATCCGACAAGACTACAGGCCCCACAATTCCTCTGTTAGGCTTACTAACACACTGACCTGGGCAGAGACTCCCGCGGTCTTCCTCCGAGGCTGCTCCTCTCCCGAAATCAGCAACCAGCATAGAACTTAGATGTGTTCAGCTTCTGAGTCAGGTAAATGTGTAGAGTCTGTAGTGCCCTGCAAGAATACAGCTGCGGGTATGAAGTTTGATTTGCCCTCTGTCTTATCGTCTTGCAGATTTGCCAGTTTTTTGTCATTCTTTGCGCTCTGTGCCTCAAAGAAAGAATGGGCTACTTGTTTTGCCCGAGCAGCCTTGGGTGTAGCCTTCCTCGATGCGCCGTTTACCGGCGGCATTTTTTTGGATGTTTTCGCCGGACTGTTAGTACATCCTAGAGGTTGCCGTGTCTTGGTGTTCTTCGGGGGCATTTTCGGCGCCATACCGATTAGCGTTGCACAGGCCGCGAGCTTCGTTAGCCGCCAAGCTCGGGACGCACAGCACGCTCCTATCAAAGTCTGAAATTTAACTTGCGGAAATGACACTAGACGGCAGATCATTTCGGATTATTCCCTTCGTAATTTACCATGGGCCAGCAGATCGGGGATGTTTACCAGGGAGCCCTTTGGGAGAGGCGGCAAGATGGCGGCTGGTCAGTCAGCCGAGTGAGCTGGGCGAAAAAGGGCTCCCTGGTAAATATCCCAGCGCGGTCTTTCTGACGTCAGCTTTTCTCGTTACTCCTGTTGACCCCTCCTTTACAAACTTTATCGGCAAACTTTTTACATTCTCTTTTTACTAAAATTATGTTAGTAATGACATAGAAACGCCACCATTATCTGTTTCGCTAACAACAGGATAGTCTTGACCTTTTTCACAAGAATTCCGTCTTTTCCGACAGCCGCGAACAGTCTGCCCTACTACGGAATCATTACATCCGTCGATAAAGTAGCACTTCCCTCTACTTTACCCTTCTAGCGAGCATTAGCTAACCGTTTCACTAGAAATAAAACACCTGTTGGAGACCCAATACTCCTGAGAATTAAGACCAGAGTTTCACAATTAACCTGAATGCTATTTCATTTACACACATTCATACGGAAAATGTAGTTCATTCACACAGAATCCTGTCTTTCCCGAGAGCAGTGGACAATCTGCCCTACTACAGAATTATTACACTCGTTAATAAAGTAGCACTTCCCTCTACTTTATCCTTCTAACAAGCGTAGGGAACACCTATTACCTTTCCAGTGATAAGCGTAATCAGAGTGCCTTTTGGACTCCTGGTACTTAAGACCAAAATTTCACAGGTGGCCTTCGCTACCCATACACTTCTTTCATACAGAAAATATCCCTAATGGCAACACACGACGATGTTACCAAATCGAACCCAGACAATGCGTCGTGCAACTCCAATCGTCACACGTTTTCTCTGTGTACCTACAGGGCACAACAATTCCGTCTTTCCCGAGAGCAGCGAACAATCTGCCCTACTACGGAATCATTACAAACTTCCGACTTCCTACATCCCAGAAGTCGTCAAACAACATAGAACGCAACGCGACTCAACATAGAGTTTTAATACATAAACCAATACTTATCCAATATCCACAATCAATAATCAATATTCTAAATAGGAAAATCAATAAGCAATAATCAAATCAATAAGCAATAATCACCAAACCAATGCAATAAAACCATCATCCTGCTACCAGAAAAACTGATCTAGCGCGAGACCGGAGAAAAAGAGGAATTTTATATATATATATATATATATATATATATATATATATATATATATATATATATATATATATATATATATACACAACTATCCTCCCTGCGTCATAGACCCAACTTCACACTAGCTCATTCACACACGCAGTCATTGGTGGGGTCCATAACACCAACACTCACACGTCTCTGACTCACTTGTCTGCACACAGGAGGGATGATGATATCGTGCTAGACATGTGGGGGGGTACCTTATAACCTATAGGGAAGAAAAAGTTATTTTACAGAATATACATTAACGTTCGCCACCTATAGATTCCTAATCCCAAACATCAAGGCACTCCACCCACTTGGTCGACAGACCAATTAGTTGGATTGGTTGATGCTGATTTAGAACCATCTAAAACACATTTTTAGACTCAGAATCCTTTATTCTCTTTAACGAAAAAACAAAAACTCATAATTTCTGTTAATCAATATTTGTTTAACTAAATTTTTGTTGCAATTAATATTAGCATTTGTTCATCGAACGTTTTAGAATTTCTAGATCAATTAATTCAAATCACCGGACATTATATTTACCTATTCTTGCTATCTGGATTTTCTCTAATTCATTGGCTCTGCATAACCGAATTAGCCGTTAAATTGTCCAAAAAAAAGGCGGCCAAAGCTCAAAGTCCGAAAGATCTTTGCTCAGCACGTTACAGTCCCAAAGATCTCCATAGGACCAGAAATCGTGCAAGCATCTGTCATCGCCAGCATAGACGTCAGGAAATTGGAGCGATCCGGAACAACAACAGGAACCCAGGACAAGCCAGACTCCTCCCTATTCTACTACTCTTTTTATAATAAATTTCGGGATAACATGAAACATTTTTAGGCGGAGAAAGTCTGTGTTTGGCTGATCGAAAACGTCCGATTTTTGTTCATTATGGTTATCATGGATTTTGCTGGTTCACTTCCGTAGATGACATAGTCCTTATGTTACAATGTTTTGGATTTACTTGTATGATCCAATTGTTAATTTTAACCGTTTTTTACTGTCCGGGGTTTGGCAGTCCACCAAGATCCTATCCTTGACCGAGGACATTGGGTGCTCGGGTCTTTAGGAAGTTCACGGAGCCATCCGAGTCTGCGCAGTAGGCATCGCGCTCACGAGACAGTGGCCACTTCTGAACTCGATTTTCGACTCCATTTTGTGGTAGGCCCAAATGCTAACTTAAGCGAAACAAACACAAAAGAATAATTAATACAAAGAAATTATAATTCTAATGTTATACCCTCACTAATCCCTTTATGTATTAGTATTTTCCTAGCATATAGCGACATTTAAAGCGATAATATTTACCTTTAGGATCCAATCAGGAATGCAAACATCACATAAGCAACATAAATCATGCGATATCTATTACCACATGTACTACTATTAATATGCGTATGTATTTTAATCATTGGAGTTATTTTGCCATGCAAATAGCAATTTCCCACGTGTAATTTGTGTATGCAAAGGTTGAATTAGAATAACACACCACACCGTTAGTAAAATTATAATCAGTAAGTTATGTAGTTAGTCTTCTCATGCAAAATAGAGGAAGTATACAAAATTTAATTCTACCTGCTCCATCACTAGCATCCAGAGATTCCTCCTCTCCATGATTGATGCACCAGAAGGAGAAGCAACTGATCTAATGACATCACAGGAGATATCTGAAAGGGACCAAGCTTGTGCTACATCTGAATCAAAAGATCAGCACAATCTTCCTCTTCTTGCATATCATCAGATAAGCTTTTAAAGTATTTAGCCACAAATTGTGCTAAGTAAGCAGAATAAGTCCTATTTCTTAGCAAAAGACTTCTGTTAGGCGCTCTCCACTTTCATGTCCACAAATCAGAATCAGAATGAGAACAATCTTCTGGATTAACCAAAGTTCGGCCAATCAAGGTTGCCAAAATGGAACCAATCTTTATTGAATGCGGGAGAACCTCCTCAATATCCTTCAGCACGTACTTACTTTGGAGAAAGCTAGGGATGTTGGAGTGTTCCACTTCTTTCCACTCTTTTAAAGTCATGTCCTTCATTTCATCATGGACTAGCCATAGATGGTGGTTTAGCAAACTAAGGAAACAAATCATCTGGGGGTCCCATGTCTTGTAGTGCAGGAATCCTAAATCATCTCTAATGTTGTCTAAGACCTGTGCCATCTCCCCTCTTCTCGTGTATTTACCCGTAGAAGAGGTACTAGGTATCTCTGCTGCTGCCTCAGAAGAGGGAACATCCTAATGAAGATCTTTCAACTTGGAGCTCTTGCGCCTTTTACTGCCTTCACGTTTTCCTGAGGCAAAAGCTTTAGCCATAGCTTCCTCAATCATTTTCTCGATCTCTGTGCTGTCATAATACCAGGTCCTTCAGGGACAGCAGTGTCAGAATGCCTGGAAGCCGTAGGGCGACAGCCATCATCCAAGACTCCAAGACAAATGGGCCTGTGAAAAAACTGAGGGCTTGAAAAGGACCAATGTTATTAGAGGATTTTTTTACCACCAATCCTCTAAAACCTTATCACCCTTGTTGTTTTTTTTAACTATCCCAAAAGGATAAATTCCCAAAAAAGTTCTGCTAACTGTTCCTGCTTCTGCCCATTCCTGGTTACCTCTTACAGGAACCAAAGGAAATATCCCTGGTACAAGAGCAATCACCACCACTGTAAGCCAGAGTTCTCCAAAAGGGTCTGTTCAGAGACTTGGAACATAAAATGCCCAGTGCTTTCACTGGAAACTTCTTCGCTGATAGCAACTTGCTAATATGGCTCCAGGGCCCTTGTTTGTCTGCTCCCACCATGATCTGTGAGGCTGACACAAACCCACAAGATAGTTAGCTGGCTTCCTATAGCCTCACCACTCTGAGCAGACCCACCACCTATTATCTTCTAATGCCAAAGGCCTGTTAGTATCGTCAACCTTTGTCGCTCCGTTCCATATTTAAACATGCTGCAGCTCGAGCCCCACATACTTCTAAAAGGTATTTAAACATACCGTTAATCCGAAGAAACATGTCTGTGAGCCAAAACAACAAGCATTTACAATGCAATAGGTCTCGCATTTGCAAGAGCTTAAGCTATTGGCATTGTAAATGACAATACCTTTTATTTATCAGTTTTAAAAAACAACATATAAATAAAAGGAATTGTCATTTACAAATGCCAATAGCTCAAACTTTTGCAAATGCAAGACCTATTGAATTGTAAATGCTTGTTTTTGTGCAGGCAGCACCTGCTGTCTCCATTGGTCAGTGAGGGTCACTTTGGATGGGGCATGCTCGACATAGCCCACCAAGAAAGGCTAGACCTATCCTTTAAAACATATACAAAAACTTTCCATGCAACTCTTTGCCACATCCACACAAACATCAGATGTTCGGGATTTTTTCTGGCTATTATTTTGTTCCCAAAATATCACAGAATTTTAAGCACATAAGAGCATGCTTATGTTTTGTCCGGATAGTCGTGTTGGGTAAACTCAAAACATAACACCAAATTTACAATACATTAAGAAGGTCTACAAATGCAGCCCAAAATTGTGTTTTGCTGTGCAACTCCTCCTCTCGCACACACATAAGTAAATATAACCCCCAGTGTCCACAATCGGGCATTGTTATAAGGTCAAATGGTGCAGGGCAAACTTAGCTTTTCCTCCTACGAGGTCGATAAATTAAGTACAATTAATTACGGAAATAGTAGCACCTCTTATTTACGGCACTTAGACATTATGCTAACTTAAAAACAATGTACTATTGTTAAAATGTCTTAATTTGGTTGATCTTAAATACATTGTCAGCTTTAAGATTTCTTTGTGCTCAGACACTTTTTTTCCGCGGTTAGCCAAGCCTTATTGAGAACGGCAGTGGCCCCTGTGAATACTTAAATGCTCTGGGGCAGATTTACAAGTGCCTTTCGCCACTTTTGCGACACTTTTCCCATGTTAAAAGTGACGCAAAAGTGGCGCAAGGAGCTTGTAAATCTGCCCCCTCAGTTTCTTTAGTCACAAGCTGGACAAGTAAATGCCTGCCGGGTTTAGTCCTACACCAGCCAAAGGAATGGTGATAAGTGGACACAGGGTTTACTGCGTTATAAAATAGAGGTGGCTGAAGGAGGGGTAAAAGCACACGCGAGTGCAGCAGCACGAGGACGGAGGTGGGAGGGTAGGGGGGCAAGGGCCACATTTCGGTAACTTCCCAGAGTGGAATTACAACTTTAAGTGTGGGGAGGGGCTGCCCAGGAGGCTTTGAGATAAGGAGGATGCCTAGGCAAAAAAAAGCAAACTCGGCAAGCACTTGCGCTGCCTTCCGTAGTTGCGGAATAATGGATAGAGGACTGGGTGAACTGACTCAACCAAGCCATTCATGTGCCATTTGCAGACTTGAGTCATGACTCTAGAATGGATGAATGGATAAATAAGTTAACACATCGATAGATTGAATAATGAATCGACTGATTGATTGAATCAATGAATGAGTGCACTTGTGGGTGAAAGACTGCATGGATAGATGGCTGATGAATGGAATCAACGGATGAAGATGAATGGAATCAATAAAATAATGCTACGCTACCATGAATGTGTGAACACATGGCTAGGGGTTTCATAAATGCATTCAACAAATGAGCGTGTTGCCTCGTGAAAGCTGAGGCTATCACAAATGAACGAACGCAGAAATGAGTGCATTATTGAGTAAATACATAATAAATGGATTAATTGAATCCGTTAATACCCTTACCTAATGAAAGCTGAGGCTACTGGCATTGAATTAATGAATCAATCAATTAATGAATACTGTTGTCCCACGTGAGCTGCAGCCACGTAGATGAAGTTATGTAATTTTTGGTCCTGTTGGTGAGTTTGGTCATAACTTGATTGTAAAGCTGACTTTATGAATCAAATGATAGCTGCTGGCATCTGCAGGCACCTAAACATCATGGCTCCGGCTTCCGGCAATACCAACTCAGTTCTTCATCTTTCTAAGGTCGACAAATCCAATACCATTACATTTGGTTACAGTAGCTCATATAAACAGAAGAGACGCGTTATATAGTGCTATTAAACGTCTATTATAACTACAGTGAACGATCTGCAGTATTTTAAGCTCGGGTATAGCGCAGGAGAGGGCCCCAAACTTCCAGGGGGCCCTAACCCTTCAAAAGGGCCCCATACAAAATTGATTTGGCGAAAGGAGTAGTAAAGGCGCGCACGAGTGTGGCAGCGGGGGTGGGGTTGGTGCGAGCACCGCATTTCGGCAACTTTGGCCAAGGGACTGCCAAGAGTGTAATTGCAACTTTAAGGGGGTAATGGAACTTCCCAGGAAGCTTAGAGATAAGGAGGATGACTGGACGATAAAAAGAAAACTCGGCAAGCGCATTCGCTGCCTAGGCGCACTTAATTACTGATTTCTCACCTATTATTTACATGGGGAAACCCAAAAAGTGCATAAAGTTTACATGGTACACGGTGTGCTCCTTTGCATGCATGCGGCGCCCAAAAGGTCCCAGCATGGAGCCACTTTTATCTGAAGCCGTGTAAGGCGAGAGGCTGCCAGTAATTACAATAGGGAGGGGAGGCCGGTGTGATAGAGAGACGGGCCAAGCTTGCTGAAGCCTTTTTGAGTTTTCTGAATAACAGTTTTCTGAATAACAGCAGCGATCTGAAGTCAGCCGGTGTGCCCTGGCAAAGCCCGTTCTCCCCAGCACGCCACCCATGCCTGCTGTCGGCTGCCCAGGTAATCAAAAGCATACTCACACTTAATTACTAATTACCCAGTAGGAAAGCTTGTATCGTGAGAACCAGTCCGCAGCAGCTATACGACGACAGGGCTCGGGACGCCGTGCCATGCGTTTGAAAAGCAGGAGGCAGCTGCAGCCGGGGAGAGGGAAGAAGGGTGGGCTCGCTGAGCTTAAAGAAGCACAAAGGAAACAAGTAGTCCCTAAACAAAACTAACAAAGCCAGACAGCTCAATAAAACAGTAGTTGGTCGGTGCTGCTTCTGATAAAAACGGAAGTGATGCATCGGATCAACAGCCAACAGAAACAAGGATAACAAGAGCAATGCCAGACTTAGACAAATCGCAAGGGGCAGGAGAAATTCCACGGAGTTTGAGCCAACATATAAATTACTTTATGTCTCCCTGAGACAGCGCATGCATCGCATGCGCTGCCAAGGCAAGACCTAAAAAACAGGAAGTATACAATGGAGGTTTTTTTTATGCCATTCTTTTTTGCTATTCGGATTGGTGGATCTGGGCGGAGGCGTTCCTCATGAAGTAATGAATTATGTGAGGGAGGGGCAAGTAGATAATGTATAGTGCACAAAAAGGCATTTGAGTATAGCTAATGGACTTTTTGTCTTAATTAGGATGACTGGAACACTAACAGAAATTGGTACACGATTCTGTTCCGAATTTTATTTTATGTTTTTGCCAAAAAGAAAGATAACTTGCAAGGTTGGAATTCCTTTGCTAGTTTACGAAACAACAGTTGAATGTTTCCCTTGCGTTTTGGATTAAATATTTAGAAATTCTGTCGAGGTGGAATTTCTGTTTGTAGCTTTTCTAGCAGGACCTGCTTATTGGGAATTCCCGTGTAGTTCCTGCTTTAAAATCTAATCAGTATGCACCAATATTTTGCATGAAATGTCTTGCTTTGGAGAAATTTGCAAATTCACTCCTGCCAAAGGTAAAAGTAAACGTGTTACCATGGCGGGGATGGGGAGGAGAATCGCCTAAATTGGTTGAAAGTTTATTAGAAGGTGTTTTTCATGGTGAAAAATGGAATCCCCCCGAAGAATAGGTCATTGCAGGACAAGTTTCGACCTGTAGCAAAGAAAAAATGTGTGAAAACGCCATTATTTTTTAAATTTTAATCTATTTTTAAGTTAAATATTTAAAAGTATAAACTAGTGTCATGTTTAATTTAGCCCCAACGTGTTGTGCAGGAAAGCTATTGATAAAGAAATCACTTTTTAAACTTGGGGAAAAATAACACCTTTCAGCTGTTATGAGAGGAGTATTTAGAAAATGCTAATAGTGCTGTCAGCAGAAATAGCAGTTTGACTCCAGTAGAACAAAATATTTTTCAAATGCTGTTTAAGACTTATGGCAGTACTACAAATTCATATACGCCACTTTCTCAATGCCCGCCTCACATGAACATAGGAAGAGATGAGCTGAGCACTGCAGTTGTGTTTTTGCTAGGCAGAGTTCAAAGCATCTTGGATCTAATAGATCAAATTAAACCTTTTCCTGGGCGGAGGGTTTTCCCACAGCTTACCTATTGTACTGATCAACGTTAGGAAATACTCTTGGGACTTAATCACTTCATTTGATCACAGAGTATCCCTTATGTCCACCCATCAGTCACCAATGGGCTGGAAGAGGCCCGACTTTAGCGCTGGAGGCGCTAAATGAGACATTCTTTATTGGCGCCCCCCAAAAACCCCATTCTCCGTGGTTTACATCACTACCACCCTTCAACAGTGCCCTGCTTATCACCAAAGCCCATCTCTCACATACATGACTTTTGTTTTACATTGCTACTTACCCCAGTTTGTGTCAGAGCATGTTAAATTGCACACAAATTATAATTAGACAAAGAATCAAACGTGTGTCAGTCAGTCTATAGGAAATGTTTCATAAGACAATGAGGATTACAATGTGCAGGAATCACCTGTCATCTATACCAGTAGGTAGTATACTTTAAGAGTGTTTGGATTGTGAGGTGTTTTGTTAGACCGCTGGGATATCTCTCTGCTATAGGAAAATATACATTGGTTGATTATTTAATTAATTTGTTATAAATAAATACAGTTTAAATGCTTGGACCACATGACACTGGATGACACCATTACCCTTTTATCAACTCTCACAAGACTTACTCATATCCTCCTCTCACACAAGGCAACATGGTGTGATAAAGAGAGATGCTGCCACTAGTACCTAGCGAAAGAGGCCATCACAGGCTCTCGTAGCTCTAGGTCTCAAAGGAACCTTTTTAGGAGTGCAATGTGTTCTTTGCAGTTTCTTCATACAAGATTAAACTAGTGTTACCCGAAGTGGCTAAGCACCTGGCTCCATATTTCTCACACGTCATTAATGGTATGACAAAAAAAGGAAACTGCTTCGGAAACCCACTCCACTCCTTTGGTATCTGGAGCATGCAGAATTTTGTAGTTAGAACTGTTGTGATTTTCTTTCCCCTCGTTTTTCATCCTAATCACTTCATGTGATCCCTCAGAACTTGACTTCCTGTGTGATGGACCACCGGACAAATTCTAGTAACAACGGCCCCTTAGCAGCCTAATGAAAACAATCATTATGGATACAGAAATCAGTTCCATAACGGATTATACATTTTGAATTTTTATTACAACATAAAGATTCAACCAAAAAAATATAGGAATTACCCTCACCAGTGTAATTTCAGAAACGAAAAAACAACAAATGTGTGTATATATATATATATATATATATATATATATATATTCACTGAAAAAACCATAGGTTTCACACACGTTATAGTTAGGAATTAGCATTTAAAAAACCTTGCAAATTCACTGAAAAAACCATAGGTTTCACACATGTTATAGTTAGCTGGACATTTCACTCGTAAAAAAACAATGAAATTCCCCCGTTATAGTTAGTTCAGCTAACTATAACTCGCGCACCCGCAATCCACTGCTGATGACGTCACATATTACATCACTCATGACATGGTAAGTGACATCACTCATGACATCACTGATGACATCACTGATGAACACATCCAGTGAATATGTGTTTCTGGCCAATTTTAATATGTTTAATATATAAAGGGAAAGGCCAGTTGAAGAATGAGTGGGTGTATAAGTGTGTGAATGGATGATTTTCTAGGTGCGTAACTGACTCTTTAAGTGAGTCATTAAATGTATCTTATTGCAGACTAGTGACTAAACTGTGTGAATGTCTGTATGTGTCTGTTGGTGGTGTATAAGTGGCTGCATGGTTTTGTGAATAGCTATATGAGTGACTATATGGGTTATTGATTGGTTGTCTAAGTATCTGTATGGGTGCCTAAGTGTTTGTGTGGGTAGGGTGTGTGTGACTCTATGCATAAATGTGTGAGTGGATGATTCTATGGGTGCATGATTTTAAGAGTGCATCTGTGATGGACTGTATGGTTGAGTGAGTGTATGTATGGGTGTGTTAGGGATTGAATGTATATCTCAGTAGTACATTTGTGACTAACTACATATGTAAAAGGCAGTATATGTGCATGTAACAGTATATAAATGAGTAGATATGAGAGTGTGTGATTGTGAAAGTGACTGTATGGATGAGTGTGTGCTTGTATGAATGATTCTATAAGAGGGTAAGAATGGGGTACTTTTTTTATGACTAAGTTTACTTGAGTGTGTATAACAACATAGGTGAGTAAATGGGAGTGTGATTATTTGCATGATTGAGTAGGTCTGAGAGTACCTCTATGCATGATTGGTAGTGTGTAAGTGTCTATATAGGTGTATAAATGAATATGGTACAGTTGTATGGAGTGACTGTAAGTATGAGTGACTGTACAGGTGAATGAGTGCAGGTGTATGTAGACCTAAGAGTTAATAAGTGGGTATGTAGCTATTGGTATTGCAGTATGTATGGTTTTCAGAATGGAACTCTTAAATTTTGAGTCGGTGTATCAAAGTTTATATTAGGGTGTGAGAAGTTGTGCTAATTTTTCACATGAATGACATCATCAGTGATGTCATCAGTGATGTCATTTGAGATGTCATGAGTGATGTCATGAGTGATGTCACTGACCATGTCATGAGTGATGTAATATGTGACGTCATCAGCAGTGGATTGCGGGTGCGCGAGTTATAGTTAGCTGAACTAACTATAACGGGGGAATTTCATTGGTTTTTTACGAGTGAAATGTCCAGCTAACTATAACATGTGTGAAACCTATGGTATTTTCAGTGAATTTGCAAGGTTTTTTAAATGCTAATTCCTAACTATAACGTGTGTGAAACCTATGGTTTTTTCAGTGAATTTGCAAGGTTTTTTAAATGCTAATTTATTTATGTATTATTATTTTTTATATATTTCTTTTTCAAAAATTTCCCTATGTATACATTTATAAATTATCTGTTTCCTTTAATTTTGTGTGGGTCATTTTTTTTTTAACTTTGATTTTGGATAAAGTTGAACAGCATAGTTAATATCTTCTATTAAGTTATGTCCACTTTATTTTTATTTTTTTTCTATAAATTCATAGGGTGCGCGCTCAGAGCAAAGAAGTACTCTTTTAGTATTCACACTATGATGAGGCACGTTGAGGCAATGCATCATGTGACTTTTCGTTAAGCTTCTGGAGCAAACCCTCCACCTGCTCAGCCGACGACATCTGCAGCAGCTCAGCCGAGCACTTCTTCTGCAATGGTGCCTTCACCTTCTTACACACCTCTGGATATTCGTCCTTGTTTCGGGAGGATGAGTACACGGTGCATGGATTGTGGTTTTCTTATTTCTATGGGTGAGACCAGTATTGATCTCATTCAGAGGAAATTTAAAGTAATTAAAAAAGACATGGTGTACATTTCACACATGAAGGGAAGAGAGTCTTCCTATTAAACATTAAACTCTGCATCAGTACTTACCTATAGGTACCCTAAACCTATCAAAAAAGATAATAGCTCATTTTAGTGCTGCATTTGAATTGGCTGTATTTACAAGGAGAGGAAATGACACGCAGAGTGGCTTATCCTCTCCTTGTAAATATGGAAAAGCAGCCTGCGCCAATAGTACGTCAAGAAAAGTGACGTAGTGGTGGTGCAGGTGGCTTGTAAATGTGCCCCAGAGATGTTAAGGAAATTAACTGTAAAACAGACAAACCGAGAGTGACAGATACAGAGACAGAGAGCAAAAAACTGAGAAGGAGGAAGGCAGTTAAAAAGACTAAGACATATGGATACAGAGAAAGAAACATGGATGAAAAATCAGTGATGGAGATAGTAAAGGTAGGGGAGTAGTAGAGAAGGAGTTGAGGGAGTTACAAAAGAGTAGTAAAGCAGGAAGAGAGAGTGAGAAGAGAAATGAGAAAAGCAGAGTAAGGAGAGGTGAAGAAAAGGAAGCATGAAACGAAAGCAGTGACACATACAGGTATGTTAAACTTACCTGACCATTAAAGTAAATTATTTAGAATTAAATATTTTTATTTAATTGCAAAGAAAACTGAATTACATCTTCTAAATTTTCTTTCTAGTTCTGAAAAAAAGAAAAAAAGTATTAATATTCAACAATACACTTTATTAAACAGTACATGTTTTTTTCATATTTAGCAAAGCAATTTTTTGCCCTTTTTTTGCTGTTTTCAGAATGTTTTGATTTTCACTGAAAATAGTGAAATCAATTGTATTCATCATTTAACAGCGGGCAAAAAAAAAAACAATCTAAAAGATTGTCTAAAAAAGCCCCAAATGTATCCTCACTAAAACATACCTTAATAGAAATGTCAAAAATACCTTTTAAGAACAATAACAATTTTCAAGAAATAACGTCTGTAAACCTTGTTGCAAAAGAACATTTTCCAAAATAATATCTGTCAAAGAAGTCCACAATTGTTTGTTTTACCTTTCCTTGAGGCCAAATGGTAAGTTTAAAATCCCTTTTGAGTGAAATATCCAATTTTAATCCTTTTAAATTTTAATAATGCTTTCTTCCGATGATGATGTTAGTATTTAAAATTTGGGTTTCAGAAAAATTAAGTAACAATTGGGTAAATCATAAGGCAAACGTTGCTTGAAAATCAATTGAGAATCATTACACAGTGTCCATCCTTTTTCACATTTAAGATAAACTGTGTAATGACCAGAAGTTATAGAAGGACCATCATGAAAAATTATTGCAACTGCTACAAAAGTTTTTCCAGATATAGATAATTGGTTGCCAACAAACTTCTTTAGTAAAGTTTCCAATTTTGTTCCATCAGCTCTACAACGTTGTACCATTAAAATTACATACTGTCCATATTTCTTTAAAAATAACGTTGATAACATTTCAGATTTACATTTAGAACATTCCATGTTGTGATTAGCATCTTTAACTAATTTACTAAAAGTCACTGTTTTACTTTCTGGTAATGGTAAATATATGAACCTTTCAGAATCTACATCACTACTGCTTGTGTTCATACAGTTATCACAACAATGTTCCCATGTATAAGAGACACCAAACAAATTTTCTACTTCTACTCCTTCATCTTCCAGTACCATCAGGATATACATCAAGAATTCCTGTGCATCTTGCTGGACATTTTGTGTAAACTGTGTACATCCAGAACATACATCTAAAAGATTTCTAACATCAGAAGCACTTTCTATTTTATTTTTATCATTACTCAGCTTCTCATAAAGGAGTCTCAGCAAAAAACAGAATCTTTTTTCATGATTTAGTATTATCTGCTCTTGCAAAGTTTCAAGATAAAATACAACATTCAGCACTACATTTGCGTAGCAGTTGACACCAGAGCTATTTTCAAAATGACAACCAACAACCTCTTCCACACTGTCCTTTTTCTTTTTGCTTGCTGTCCCATCACTATCTTTTTGTTTTCTCTTCTGTACATCCTCATTACAGATATCCTCAAATCTCCTTTTCCGACAAACAACACGTTTTTCAAACACAGGATACTGACCTAAATGAGGAGCATAGCTTCTTCTTAATCTATTATACGCCTTTACACAGTTTGCATCAGCACTTACTTTTGAGTCATCAAAGTCTATCATGAATAAACCAGATCATTTTTTCACGCGTGACAAAGCAACATATGCCATACCTTCTTTGAACACAGTAGACCCAATGTTTACAAAAGCACTATCAACAGTTAATCCTTGAGACTTGTGAATAGTTACAGCATATGTTAGAGAAATCGGAAACTGCTTCCTACGTACATATAAGTCTTTCACTAGCAAAAAACGAACTGAACAACGACTAATCACTTTAACCTCTTTAATCTGATCACATTCTATTTTTAAGAATTCAATTCCATCTTTTTTCTGGTACTTTACAAAACCCACAACTTTACCCATAGCTCCATTCACTAAACCTTTTTCTACATCCAAATTACGTCTTAAAATTACTCTACAGTTCATACACACATAAAGATTCTTTTCCAAACCAGCTGTTTTTGAAATGTTTTTCTCCAGAGAATCCAATTTAGTAGCCAATTTGCCTGTCAATATAATAGTTATTCGTTCATGTTGAATTTTATCCACAGCTTCCAGTTTTATGATCTCTTCATTTTCCAATTTCAAAAGTTATTGATTGAATACAGAGCATTCATGTAGTGTTGGCATTAAGCAGATTACAGTATTTTTTTCAGCAATTTTCTTGTATATTTTCTCTGGAACTATTTCTTCTGTTGTAAACAAATTAGTCAGCAATCGATTCTGTAAGGCTTTTCTGCCCTGTTCTGTGAGTAGTCCAATTCTTATATCTTTCAGAATACTTGCATAGTAATCATCATTGGCTTGCCTCATATTGGTAATGAGTTCCTTATACTCAAAATATGTCCAAATATTTACATTGCCTATACTTCCTTTTTTTTTATTTATTTTTTTTAAATTTTATTTTTTATTTTCCATTTTGCACATATAGTATTTCATATCACCATACATTTTATAAAATTCCCTAATCCCGTAGCAGTATCCATTCAGCACATATTCACTGCGATTAAGTTTCATTACATTAGTACTTCACAATATAACTTCTAGCCATAAACATAATTAACTCACAATAAGAACACAAACCCTAGGTTTTCACACATATTTTAGAGTGTTCCCTGCGCTTAGTCCTATTACCTAAGAGTAGACCAGCCCTTCCTTCCATCTAGTAATAGGCTCCCATATTCTTAACCCAAGCTGCCTTTTTCTTTTACCCTTCCTTTCATAGATGGGCTTCTCAAGGTTATATGCTGCCAATAGGTTAGCCATCCATATTTGCCAACCCGGAGGATTTTTATCCAACCAGGCCCTAGCTATAGTTAATCTGTAGACTGCCATGGCTATAAACATAAATTCCGTCTGTAAAATATCAGTCCCTGGGCTAATCCCTAGAAGAATCCATACTGGTGTGAGTATAATTTGTATGCCTAGGGATCTGGCCATGAATAGCTCTATATCTCTTAATAGGATATGCAGTTGGGGGCATGATGCAAAGATATGCACAATATCTGCTTCTAGCAGATTGCATCGAGGGCAAGAAATCCCTGTAGTACCTCCCCATTTTAAGATTCTATCAGGGGTGAAATATAGTGAGTATAGTGTCTTATAGTGTTGTGACTGTAGAGGAGCAGAGCAGAGAATTGTACGTCCCAAGTCCAACGACTCCTGAAACCATTGTTCTCCCCCGCTCAATTTCTCGAGCCACTTTTTACTATATTTATCCAGATCATCTGGTTTCCCTTTTATCAGACTTGCGTAAAAGCTCTTAATTGTACAATCTCCCAGCATCCTTATCCTTTCCAAGATTTCATTCGTTCCAAACCCTACTGACCCCCCCTTTTTATTGCCAAAAAAGCTTCTCACCTGAAGGTATTTAAAAAAACCTTGCCTATCTATGCCATATTTATTTATTAAATCAGTAAACTGCATCACCCCCTCAGAGTCCATAAGATGGCCAATCTGATCTATTCCCTTTTCAACCCATCCCGCCATTATTGAGTCAGCAAAAATTGCAGCAGGGAAAGACCTATTCTTATACAGTTTGATATATCTATTGAATCTTCCCAAGCCTGCATTCTTCAGGAAAGCTTTCCATACTTTAATAGCTGCACTAACCGTCTTAAACCTCGTTCTCTTGTAATACCCAAATTCAATGCAATTTAAAAAGCAATTTTCCGCTTCACCCCCTAAAACAGTTGCATAGATCTTAGTAGAGTTTGTGGTGGCTCTTGGGTCTATTCCACCCCCTCCTATCAGCCCCTGCATATGTTGCAGCGCTGCTGCCCAGTAATATAATCTAAAGTCCGGCGCACCCCACCCGCCCCTTTCCCTAGGGAGGGAAATGAACCTATAAGCCCTTCGCGTCTTCCCTTGGGCCCAGATAAATCTGTTTAATGTTACCTCCAGCATTTTAAACCATATGCCTTCGAAAAACAAAGGAATGGTCCTAAATGGGTAAAGGAATCTCGGTAAAATTAACATCTTAATTACGTTGGTAGATCCCACAAGAGATAAATGTAAATTATTCAACCTCTCCAGGTCTATCTTTACCTTATTTAATAATGGACTCATATTTTCTTCTACCAATTTGTCTAAGTCTGCCGTGATGATGACTCCCAGATATGTTGCTGATCCAACCACTCTTGCTTCATTATAGTTACAATACTTGTTCACAACTATCTGTGTCTTGGCCCTATTCAGACTATAGCCAGATATTTGTCCAAATACCTGCGCCGCTGCTTCCACTACTGTAATTGCCGATGCTGGGTCGGATGTCAAAATAGCCACGTCATCAGCGTACGCCAGCGTTTTAACCTCGCTAGCGTTGACCCTCATTGAAGGGATACCATTGTTACCTTCTAACCTCCTTAAAATAGGGTCCAAATAAAGAGCGAAGAGAAGGGGAGAGGAGGGGCAGCCTTGCCTGGTCCCTCGAGTGATCTTAACTGGTGTTGAACATCCCCTGTTGATTCTGATTCTAGCTGTAGGTTCCTTATATAAAGTTTGAATGCCTTTTATATATCCTTCTCCTATACCACTCCACCTCATAGTCAGCCAGAGGTAGTCCCAGGAGACCCTATCGAACCCTTTTGTTAACAGGGGGTGGTTTCTGATTATATCCTGAGGGTGCCGCCGCCGCTGCTGCCGCTGCCTTGCAGTTCCCTTTAGCTTCCCGATTCGTTTCCTTCGGAATAGCACCAAGTTCCGCTGTGGATTTTTCCTTCTCTTGTCTCTGTGACCGTGTGGGCATCTTGACGAGTGTCGTACAGTGAACCGCGAACTGGTAGAGGACTCTCCACTTTAGACTCAGCTGATGTAAGCCTATAGTCCTAGCCAAGCGATCAGGTAGCATATAGAACCACTTTTCTGCCTCCTTGCCGTACGCAGCCCAGTTTCTCAGATTTTCCGAGGGCCACCTCATCCCAGTTCAGAGCATCCTTCGATATCTGTACAGGAGAGGGTTTGTGGCGACTGCTCTCTACGACCTAGCTGCGGCCATCTTGCCTCCACATTGCCTATACTTCCTAACGACTTTTTCGTGTCTTCATGTGTAAGAGTGTGGAATACCGGTTGTCCTTTAACTGGAGTAAGTTGCAAAAGATCCCCAAAAACTATGACGTGTTTTCCACCAAATAACACGTCATACTCTGTCTTCAGAATTTGCTGCATTCTTAAATGCACAAAGGCAAGCATTAAGTTTGATACCATGCTTACCTCATCAATAATGAGTACTTTCAATTTCTTCAATACTCTTGAAACTTCCAAGCATGCTTCTCCTGCTAGTTTGCGGTACTGTATTTTATTCTCATGCTCTACTGGTAACATTAGCAAACGATGTAAGGTAACTCCTTTTATGTTATACGCTGCTAACCCAGTTGGAGCAGTAACAACACAAGACAAAATGGAATCCATTTTCTTCTGTAGGTAGCTTCTAATTACATTAATTAAGAAACTTTTTCCAGTTCCTGCTTGTCCACTTACATACATTCTCATTGGTTCGAAAGATGTGCATGAGCACTCTTTCTTTTCATGTAGTAATCCGTGATCAATTTTTTTCCTGACTTCTTCATAAATTTGTTTTTGTTCTTCATTCAGTTGCTGCTCCAAATATGTTAAGTCTACTAAATTTTCCTGAGCTTGATTCATAGCTGTTTCTACTTCATTCATGGCTATTGCTGCTTCATTTTCTACGATAGGTTGTCCTAGAGGATCTTGACTAAATGTCCCAGAACTTTGACTGTCTTGAGAACTGTCTCTAGCTACTTCAGCTGCAATTGTTGCTTCTTGTTCAATTTCTTCATTTAACATTTGAACATGAGTTGAGAAAGTACTGCATTCTATGCTGTCTTTGCTAGCATTGAAGGAATCTTCATAACTCTGGAATTCTCCAAGTAGTTCGTCCTCTGAACGCCATGGTTTAAACAGCTGCAAAAGTGCCAAGTAGTAAAATTCCTTTTTGTCAGGAGTGTCGCAACTCAGCTTCCGGTGATTAATCAAACTTCCTTTTGTTTGCTTCACCAAACATCCTTCCTCACCACTGACTTTATATTTTCCATTGTTGATATCTTCTGTGGCATTCCGTTTAAAAATTAAGTTCTGCAGCACTTCATAGAGACACATGTTCTCAAGGTGATGACTTCTTTGTGGGTAATATGTGTCCAACATATTTGTTCTTAAAATGTCTGGACTTTCTGGTTCGAACTCTGCTAAATACTCAATTTCTCGAATAGATTTCAGTACCCGATTTCGCATTCCTGCAAGGCCTAAACTTACCCAAATTATTCTTCTGGATTTCGAGTACAGGCTTGCAGATGATAACCTATCTGAGCATTCGTAGGATCCAATTTCTCGATGCGATAACATCTTTAAACTGAAACTGTATAGCTTCTTACTGACAGTCTTCTCGTGAGAAATCTCTTCCCACATTTCCTTCAATTCCGTTTTCTCAGATTTAGTGATGTAAGATGTGACATACCGAGCAACAGCAATGGAATTGTCAGCCACATACTGTATATCCATGTTAGCATTCCACATGGATAAAATGACTGGGTTGTAGTCATTTATATATTTTGACTCTTCTTTTCTTCTTAGGTTGTAGGTATTCTTAGGTGATTTTCTTGTAATAGTATGTCGCACAGCTGACATAAAACTGTTTACTCTTCCTTTTGAAAGAACAGGTCGTGGAAATCCAAATCGACATTTTGTGTAGAATTTACCTTTACTCTTGTACTTTCGTCGACAGTATTTTCCACACCGATGACTTTGGAAACGTAAAACTTTCTCTTTTAAGTTTTTCTCTTCTGTGCTTTTAGGTATAGCACATGTTGCATATCCTTCAATGAAAGATAAAACTGCATCATCAGCATCTGTTCCAAATTTTGGGGCATCCTTTATCCACAACAGCATATGAATATGTGGAGCACCTCTTGCTTGGTACTCTTTTCTCCAAAAGAAATCCACAACTTTTCCCAGAGGTGGATTTTTTTTATTGCAGATGAAGGACATCATAGCCTCAAATCTATGATTGAAATATCTGCAAACATTAACCGGGTCTAATGAGCACAATTCTCCTGCTGTCTTGTATTGGATGTTTTCAATGTTTGAATTTGCCTCTCGCAGAAAAATCCAGTAAATCATCCCAAGCGTACTCAGCACAGCTCAGGGTAAGGAACCATGTAGGAGTTCCGAAATTTCGTAACATACACTTCAATTCTCCATGGCGTCGGTACCAATATTCATTAGTTCCACGCTGACGAGCCATCAAATTGATCAATTGAGATTCCAAATGATCATCTCGCTGTTGCACTTTGTTGAGAAAGTCCTTTGCTGACACATTATGTAGATGTACTCCAGTTTTTAAAATGTGATTTACTGCATAAGATAGTGCAGACAAGTCACTTTCAAATAAAAGATGGAACAAATAAGGAATACTTTGACGAAATCTGGGATCTTCTGCATATAATCTTGTAGTCCGATACTCAGAAGCAGGAATTTGTACTGGACGTTCATCATATCGTCCACCTTCTCCTGTAGGAAACAGTTGGGGAAAACAACGAGCTTCCAAGCTCTCCTCCCATACACTCACGGGAGTTCCTTTTGCTTTTTTCGTCTGAAACAGATCAATAGCATTTCCCATAACTTCTTTAGAATGAAGAGGATGTATGCTGAAATGTTCATAGATTTCTTCTTCTTTTGACTTAACCACTTTTTCAATTCGCCCAGTTGGTATTCCTGTGTCTTCTAGTATTTCTTCTTCATCTTCATCCATATAAATGGCTTCATACCATTTATTATTTTTTTTCAAATACAAATTTGCTTTTTGTACTTTTCGTACATCCACCAGCTCCTGCCAAATTTTCTTATTCTTCGTAGGTACACCATTAACCAGAATAACTAATGGTTCAGTTTCCAAAGTATCTGCATCAATTGTTTCCATATTTTGTCCCTGCCACCTCCACCCTGCCTGTCCACATGCCATGCCCCTATCCCCTTCCTCCTGTCCTTCATGGTCCATTTTACTGCCACACCCTTCTGCCCTGCCTGGTCTGTTGTGCTGCAACTGCTCTTCCTGCCTGCCCCGCGAGGTTATGTTATGTTAAAAAGATTTATAAGAGCGCACAAATACCCGGAGGTGTCTTGGCGCTAGGAAAAAAAAAAAAAAAAAACAGCCGCAGACTCCCCCCTAATACTGAAAGAGACAGGTTTTTAGTTGCTTTCTAAAAACCATCAAGGAGCTAGCATTCCTGAGTTGAAAGGGAAGAGAGTTCCACAATATCGATGCACCATGAAACTACGGCCTCCCCAGTGTGCCGTATGAATTCTTGGCACCAACAGCATTCGTGCCCCTAAAGACCGAAGATGTTTAGTTGGTTGGTACCATGTAAAAAGCTCCTGTAGAAAGGAAGGACCTAAGTGATGCAGAGCTTTGAATACAATACATAGAGTCTTAAATTCAACACGCTGAGATACTGGAAGCCAATGAAGATTACGAATTTCCTTAGAGACTGAGCAGTGTCTGGGGATGTCAGATAAAAGGCGGGCTGCCGAGTTCTGAATCATCTGGAGTTTTCTCAGACACTGCTTCTGGGCGTTGAGGTATAAGCCGCTGCAGTAGTCTAGCTTAGATTGGATGAGGGAAGAAACTACTGTTTTCCTTGTGTTGTCAGGAATGTAAGGGAACATTTTCCTTATTTTCTTTATAAGAAAGTAGGAGGCAGACACCACAGCGTTCATATGGTGACAAAGAGTCAGTCTGTTATCCATTAACACACCCAAATTCTTTGCTTTAACAACTGGCTTTGGTGGCGGGCCCAACTCTGCTGGCCACCACAGATCGTTCCAGGGAGGCTGTATACTGCCAAAGATCAGGACGTCCGTTTTATTGGAATTGAGCTTTAGGCAGTGTGCCGTCATGCATTTATTAATGGCACTCATGCAGCATCTAAACTGCGAGGCCGGGGAATGTTGAGATTTGTGTGCCGCAACCACAATCTGGGTATCGTCGGCATACATGGTCAAATTGAACCCAAATTCCCGGATGAGAGGGGCCAATTCAGAGACGTAGATATTGAACAATGAGGGGCTTAATGAACTGCCCTGAGGAACACCACATGGGAGAGTGTAGGGATCAGAATTAAAGACATCAATAGATACGGTGGATCTTCGATCGGTGAGAAAGGAGGCTAAAAGTGCCCGCGCCATCTCTCCTACTCCCAATTTCTCCAAACAATCTTGCAAGAGGGAGTGATCTACCGTATCGAAAGCGGCGGATAGATCAAGAAGCACGAGAGCCGCTGCACCTCCTCCATCCATAACTGCTCTGATCTCTTCAGAAGCTTTGATCAGTGCAGTCTCCGTGCTATGATCTTTGCGAAAGCCAAACTGGGTATGATCCAGCAGACTATTTGCATTAATGAATTGTGACAGTTGGTTGTTCATAATTTTGTCCACTATTTTCGCTGGCAAGGGCAGTCGGGCAATGGGCCGATAATTAATGGGGTTGGTAGCGTCTAAGGTGGATTTTTTTAGTAGAGGGAGAATAGATGTCTCCTTCCAGCTGATCGGGAAAACACCGGAGGAAAACATCAAATTAAAAATATCTGTAAGGCCTGGATTCACCAGATTAGCCAATCCTTTCAAAAAAATCGGTGGGCAAGGATCCAATGGTGAGCCAGACTTAGCTTGAAGTGCATTTTTCCTTACTTCATCTGATGAGACCGGGGAGAACGCAAATGACACGTGGTTGGTCTGTTGTGAGGCCCCTTCCTCTGAACTCTCTTTTCTGTGCCCAGGTCCTGACCCTCCCTTCTATCCTCCATGGTCCTTTGTGCATGCCCCTGCACCCTCCTTCTTGCCCATCATAGCCATTGTGCTGCCACTAACCCTCCCGCTTGCCATGCATGGTCTTCTGTGCTGCCATGGCCCCTCCCACCTTCCCTGTGTGGTCAGCTAGCTGCCCCTGACCCCCTCCCAACTTCCCTTCATGGTCTGTGTGTATGCCATCATAGTCTCACTGTTGCTCTCCATGGTGTGTCTTGTTTCTAGTGCCCATCCTGCCTGACCTCCATGGTCATCTTGCTGCTCCTGCCCTGCCCCCTTGCCCCCAGCCCTCTGTTTCCATGTGCAGACCCCTATTCCCTCCCTCCTGGCTTGTCTGTTCCATTGTAATGCCCCTGATCCGTCCCTCCTGCCCTTTATGGTCTGTTATGCTGCAGCTTTCTCTCCTGTCTGTCCATTATGGTCAGCTAGCTACCATTGCCTCTTTCCCCTCTGTTCTCTGTTGTCCATGTGCATGGTCCTGCCCCCTCCCTATTGCTTTCTATGGATTGTTGTGCTGCACTTCCATCCCGCATGCCCTGTGTGGTGTATTGTGCTGCTGCAAACCCTGATGCCTGCCCTGTAGGGTCAGTTTGGTGCACCTCTCCATGTCCCTCCTGTCCTCTGTTATCCGAGTCCATGTCCCTACCCCAATTCCTCCTGCCTACCATGATCCAATGTACCATACTTGCAAACATTTTGAACTTGGTAAGAGGGAGATTTTGAAAAAAAGAATGGGGTATTGATTTTCCTCTTTGAGTTACATTGAAAAAGAGGAGATTGTAGACAGGAGACAGATCAAATAAAGCCCATTTGAGCTTAAAAACATTGGACGTTTCCTGGCTGAAACGGGTCTGTTGGCATGTATGGTTGTACTACCACTGCCTCTTCCTTCTGCCCACAATGGTCTATTATATTGCCACAGCCTCTCTTGCCAGTCCTGTATTGTTGGTTTGTTGCCCCTGCCCCCCTTTCCACTGCCCTTCATAGTCTGTTGTGCTGCCACTGCCCTTCCTGCCTGCCCAGTGTGGTCAAATTGTTGCCTCTGCACTCTCCTACCTGCCTTCAATTTTCAGAGTCCGTGCCCCTGGCCTCTGCCTCTCAACAGTATCCCAATGAACAACTAGATTGCTAACATTCTATATTTATTACAAAAGTGTGGAACGCCTGACGTCATCTTGATGTAATCAAAACTGTAATACCTAGAGCATTTCCTTTAGAAATTACATATATGAGAGGGTCTTATTTGCATCAAAATTATGGTTAGTGCTCTAGAAAACTAAAATGAGGACATATTTTCTGAGTTTTCAAATAGCGACACAGAACTTTTTACATTATTTGTAATCTTTATGTTTTTTTATCCAGTTGACCACTTGATTAAATGTTGCACTTAGGGGAGAGGATGTGGTGTTAGTTCCAGAGCTGCAGACTTTGCAACTGGGGAACCAGGTTGGAGTTTCTGCTTCAGCTCAACATTCTGTGATTCTGGTCAAATCACTTAATCTCCCCATGTCTACAACCAAAATGAATTTGATCTTGTGTGATGTAACCAATGCTCATGTAAAGCACTCCAATACCTGACAAGTCTGCACTATATAACACTGCAAATACACAAAAAATAAGTGTTTTGCACACTTCTGTCATTGGGCTACATGTGGGAGACATCTGGGTGATATTTGTGCTGCATTTGGGCTCTTTTGTCTCTGGTGGCCATCTTGGGAGATTTATTTGTTATGAAGTTTCCTAATTTCCTCATTTACTGCAGTCTCCTCAGTAGGAAATGCTTTCAGTTTTTTACTTTGATTCCATCAAGAAGGTATTCATATATGTCACACATTTGCCATAAATTCTGAATGTTAGCACTCTAGTTGCTCATTAGATCACTGTAGTAAAGCTACTGCTCACCACGGAAGTTTGCTGCTGGTATTAAAAGTGCATGTGTTCGTTTTTAAATTAAATGTTTTAAGTGTTACCAGTTTATTCCAATCAAGATGGCTTCAAGTGTGCCATACTTTTGTCATAAGTAAGACAGTAAGCGCTCTAGTTGTTCTTAAGAACACTCTGGGACATTCTGTCATTGGGCTATACTTGGGCTACATCTGGGTGATATTTGTGCTACATTTGGGCTCTTTTGTCTCTGGTGGCCATCTTAAGAGATTTATTTGTTACGAAGTTTCCTAATTTCCTCATTTACTGCAGTCTCCTCAGTAGGAAATACTTTCAGTTTTTTACTTTGGTTCCATCAAGAAGGCATTCAGATATCACACATTTGCCATAAATTCTGAATGTTAGCACTTTAGTTGCTCATTAGATCACTGTAGTAAAGCTACTGCTCACCAGGGAAGTCTGCTGCTGGTATTCAAAGTGCATGTTTCAGTCTGCATGTCAGAATTGTGTTTATGAAATAGAAGAGGATTTGAGAAGTCAAAAGATGCCCTAATTTTTCTTTCTGCAGCACTAATCATAATTTCTATGGCAAAATGAACCCCCTCATTTTGTTACTTTTTAAATAAAATGTTTTAAGTGTTACCACTTTATTCCAATCAAGATGGCTTCAGGTGTGCCATACTTTTGTCATAAGTAAGACTGTTAGCGCTCTAGTTGTTCTTTAGAACACTCTGGGACATTCTGTCATTGGGCTATACTTGGGCTACATTTGGGTGATATTTGGGCTACATTTGGGCTCTTTTGTCTCTGGTGGCCATCTTGGGAGATTTATTTGTTATGAAGTTTCCTAATTTCCTCATTTACTGCAGTCTCCTCAGTAGGAAATACTTTCAGTTTTTTACTTTGGTTCCATCAAGAAGACATTCAGATGTGTCACACATTTGCCATAAATTCTGAATGTTAGCACTCTAGTTGCTCATCAGATCACTGTAGTAAAGCTACTGCTCACCAGGGAAGTCTGCTGCTGGTATTCAAAGTGCATGTTTGAGTCTGCATGTCAGAATTTTTTTATGAAATAGAAGAGGATTTGAGAAGTCAAAATGTGCCCTAATTTTTCTTTCTGCAGCACTAATCATAATTTCTATGGCAAAATGAACCCCCTCATTTTGTTACTTTTTAAATTAAATGTTTTAAGAATTACCACTTTATTGCAACCAAGATTGCTTCAGGTGTGCCATACGTTTGTCATAAGTAGGACTGTTAGCGCTCTAGTTGTTCTTTAGAACACTCTGGGAAGCTGCAGTAGAACACAAAGGAATCAACTGACAGTCTCTGCCCTTGTTGGATGTACATGTTTTACTGAGAATGTCAGACTTCATTCTCACATGACTGAGAAAGATAATGTGAATTTACAGAAAATATGCTCTCAGTTTAGCTTATAGATCACTTTCCAAACCTCTGTGGGAAAAGCATGAGAAAATAGTTTTCTCTCAAACATGATTCATGATATCACAGCAGAAGGCTTTTTCACATGGTAAAATCACCTTAGAACACACCACAATTCCTAAAATGAGTATGGTACGATCAACAAATGATTTATAATGTAACTAAAGCCTTAAAACCTTCTATTAAGTGCAATGCTTTTTAATGAGGTGCTATCATGTATATTGGTCCCAAGATGGCTGCCAACACTTCTTGGATGAAGTACTGACAGCCAATCAGATCTCAGGATGAGATGTGTGGTTAGGCTCCGCCCACATATATATATGATTTTACTTTTGATTTTCTCAGGAACTACTGAACAGATTGACACCATTTAAGCAAAAGGCATGAGTCTGAACTGAGTTCTACCTCTTTGCCAAATTTGGTGTAATTCCGTTCAGCAGTTCGGGCTGTAGCTGCGTCAACAGGTCCTATGGGAAAATGCATGGGGAAAACGCGTTTTGGGACCCCCCCCCTTTTTTCTCGACCCCCGCTTGACGAATCACCATTACATTTTCAGGATAGGAGCGGACCGGAGCTGGACAAAAGTTTGGAAAATTTCGCGAAGATTCGTCAATCGGCGCCAACGTTATTCCAAATAGAATGTTGCGGATTTCCTATGGAAAATAGGTCCTAACTATAACTACCTACTGGCGACTGCCAGTAGGTAATATATATATATATATTCACTGAAAAAACCATAGGTTTCACACATGTTATAGTTAGCTGGAAATTTTACTGATAAAAAACCAATGAAATTCCCCCGTTATAGTTACTGTAGGCAACTATAACTCACGCGACCGCAATCCTCTGCTGATGCTAATACTGTATTTAGACACTTATTTGCCCATGTCTTCTTCCATTAAATTTTAGCTATACATATATTACAAATATTTTTTTTTCATAAAGACACATATGTCATCAGCAGAGGATTACGGTCGCGTGAGTTATAGTTGCCTACAGTAACTATAACGGGGGAATTTCATTGGTTTTTTATCAGTAAAATTTCCAGCTAACTATAACATGTGTGAAACCTATGGTTTTTTCAGTGAATTTGTACGGTTTTTTAAATGCTAAGTTACTTTACGCCATTTGTGGCGTGCGCGCCCACTTAACGCAGTTCGTTCCATGCGCGCACGGTGCGCTTCGCGCACCGTGCGCGCACAGTGAGCACGCGGTGCGCTTCGCGCACCGCGTGCCCACATTACGCTAGATGGGCCATGAACGCACGATGCGCTTCGCGCACCGTGCGCACAAAGTGAGCACGCGGTGCGCTTCGCGCACCGCGTGCCCACATTACGCTAGATGGGCCATGAACGCACGATGCGCTTCGCGCACCGTGCGCACATGGAGGACATATGATGAGCAAACTCTTAAATCTGCTTTTCATTTATTTTTTTTTATTTTTTTTACCGTACGCTTACCGTAAGCTTACGGTACGCGTACCCCGCGATTTTTTTTAAAATCAATAAATGTTTTTTTTGTACTTTTCTGTCCTTCTTTGACCCCCTTACAAATGTTAGGGGGTCTGTAACTCTCCTCATTGCCCCCTTTCCTTGTTTTCTCTGTTTTTTTTCTGAGTGAAACACACAAAATGGCGGCCGCCGCTTCCTGGTTTCGGCCGATTCGAATGTTTACTAAGATCTAAGAGCCAATCAGAATCGCGCTCGCGCTCGCGCACGCCATGTTTCTTCCGTACGCTTACCGTAAGCTTACCGTACGCGTACCCCGTGATTTTTTTTAAAAATCAATAAATGTTTGTTTTGTACTTTACAGTCCTTCTTTGACCCCCTCACAAATGTAAGGGGGTCTGTAACTCTCCTCATTGCCCCCTTTTCTTGTTTTCACTCTTTTTTTTTCAGAGTGAAACACAGAAAATGGCGGCCGCCGCTTCCTGGTTTCGGCCGATTCGAATGTTTACTAAGATCTAAGAGCCAATCAGAATCGCGCTCGCGCACGCCACCGTACGCTTACCGTAAGCGTACGGTAAGCGTACCGTAAGCGGGCTCAGATATATATATTGATTTAAAGGCTATTTTCTCAGAATCTACTGAACAGATTTACACCAAACCTACAAAAGGCACTTCCTTGACCTAGGGACTACCTCTCTGCCAAATTTTGAGTAATTCTGTTCAGCCGTTCGGGCTGTAGCTCGTTCTAAAGGTCCTATGGAAAAATGCATGGGAAAAACGCGTTTTGGGACCCCCCTTTTATCTCAGCCCCCGCTTGACGAATCCCCCCGAGACTTTCAGGGTAGGAGCGGAGCGTAGCGCCCCACCTATTTTGAGAAATTCGCGAGGATTCGTCGACCTGCGCCAAAGTTATTCAAAATAGAATGTTGAGGTTTTCCTATGGAAACGTGGTCCTAACTATAACTACCTACTGGCGACCGCCAGTAGGTAATATATATATATTATCTACTGGCGGTCGCCAGTAGATAGTTATAGTTAGGACCGTGTTTCCATAGGAAATCTCAAAATTCTATTTTGAATAACTTTGGCGCCGGTTGACGAATCTTCGCGAAATTTTCAAACTAATGGGGTGCTCCGCTCAGCTCCTACCCTGAAAGTCTCGGGGTGATTCTTCAAGCGGGGGCCGAGAAAAAAGGGGGTTCCCAAAATGCGTTTTCCCCATGCATTTTTCCATAGGACCCAATTACTTGAAATTTGGCAGAGAGGTAGTCCTCAGGTCAGGGAAGTCCCTTTTGCAGTTCTGGTGTCAATCTGTTAAGTATTTCCTGAGAAAATAGCATTTAAAAGCATATAAATATCTAAACGCGTGCACCATGCGCGCACTGTGCCGTGCGCGAGCGAAATTCTGATTGGTTATTAGATGTCAGTCAACATTCGAATCGGTCGAAATCAGGAAGTGTTGGCCGCCATTTTGTCTCTCGCACTGAAAAGGAAAGGGGTGAAAAACCTTAAAAAAAATATATATATATATATTAATAAATACATAGCTTAGCATTTAAAAAACCGTACAAATTCACTTAAAAAACCATAGGTTTCACACACGTTATAGTTAGGAATTAGCATTTAAAAAACCTTGCAAATTCACTTAAAAAACCATAGGTTTCACACAGGTTATAGTTAGGTGGACATTTCACTCGTGAAAAACCAATGAAATTCCCCCGTTATAGTTAGTTCAGATAACTATAACTCGCGCGCCCGCAACCCACTGCTCATGACGTCACATATTACATCACTCATGACATGGTCAGTGGCATCACTCATGACATCACTGATGACATCATCCTTGTGATAGAGTGGCGGTCACCAGTAGATAGTTATAGTTACAACCTAGTTTCCATAGGAAATCTCAAAATTCTATTTTGAATAACTTTGGCGCCGGTTGACGAATCCTCGCGAAATTTTCAAAACTAATGGGGCGCTCCGTTCAGCTCCTACCCTGAAAGTCTCGGGGTGATTCATCAAGCAGGGGCCGAGAAAAAAGGGGGGTCCCAAAACGCGTTTTCCCCATGCATTTTTCCATAGGACCTTTAGACACAGCTACAGCCCGAACGGCTGAACAGAATTACTTGAAATTTGGCAGAGAGGTAGCCATAAAGTCAAGGAAGTGCCTTTTGCAGGTCTGGTGTGAATCTGTTCAGTATTTCCTGAGAAAACAGCATTTAAAAGCATACATATATGTGGGCGGAGCCTAACCACACATCTCATCCTGAGATCTGATTGGCTGTCAGCACTTCATCCAAGAAGTGTTGGCAGCCATCTTGGGACCAATATACATGATAGCACCTCATTAAAAAGCATTGCAGTTAATAGAAGGTTTTAAGACTTTAGTTACATTATAAATCATTTGTTGATGGTACCATACTCATTTTAGGAATTGTGGTATGTTCTAAGGTGATTTCACCATGTGAAAAAGCCTTCTGCTGGGATATCATGATTGAGAGAAAAATATTTTCTCATGCTTTTCCCACAGAGGTTTGGAAGGTGATCTATAAGCTAAACTGAGAGCTTATTTTCTGTAAATTCACATTATCTTTCTCAGTCATGTGAGAATGAAGTCTGACATTCTCAGTAAAACATGTACATCCAACAAGCGCAGAGACTGTCAGTTGATTCCTTTGTGTTCTACTGCAGCTTCCCAGAGTGTTCCAAAGAACTACTAGAGCGCTAACAGTCCTACTTATGATAAACGTATGGCACACCTGAAGCCATCTTGCTTGGATTAAAGTGGTAAATCTTAAAACATTTAATTTAAAAAGGAACAAAATGAGGGGGTTAATTTTTCCATGAAAAGTATGATTAGTGCTGCAGAAAGAAAAATTAGGGCACATTTTGAGTGACTTCTAAAATCCTCTTCTATTTCATTAAAAAATTCTGACATGCAGACTGAAACACGCACTTTCAATACCAGCAGCAGTTTTCTCTGGTGAGCAGTAGCTTTACTACAGTGATCTAATGAGCAAAAAGAGTGCTAACATTCTGAATTTATGGCAAATGTGTGACACATCTGAATGCCTTCTTGATGGAATCAAAGTAAAAAACTGAAAGTATTTCCTACTGAGGAGACTGCAGTAAATGAGGAAATTAGGAAACTTCATAACAAATAAGTCTCCCAAGATGGCCACCAGAGACAAAAGAGCCCAAATGTAGCCCAAATATCACCCAGATGTAGCCCAAGTATAGCCCAATGACAGAATGTCCTAGAATGTTCTTAAAAACAACTAGAGCGCGTACTGTCTTCATTATGACAAAAGTATGGCACACCTGAAGCCATCTTGATTGGAATAAACTGGTAACACTTAAAACATTTAATTTAAAAAGGAACACAATGAGGGGGTTCATTTTGCCATAGAAATTATGATTAATGCTGAAGAAAGAAAATGAGGGCACATTTTGAGTGACTTCTCAAATCCTCTTCTATTTCATTAAAAAATTCTGACATGCAGACTGAAACATGCACTTTTAATACCAGGAGCAGACTTCCATGGTGAACAGTAGTTTTACTACAGTGATCTAATGAGCAACTAGAGTGCTAACATTCAGAATTTATGGCAAATGTGTGACATATCTGAATACCTTCATGATGGAATCAAAGTAAAAAACTGAAAGCATTTCCTACTGAGGAGACTGCAGTACATGAGGAAATTAGGAAACTTCATAACAAATAAATCTCCCAAGATGGCCACCGGAGACAAAAGAGCCCAAATGTAGCCCAAAATCACCCAGATGTAGCCCAAATATAGCCCAATGACAGAAGTGTGCAAAACACTTATTATTTTGTGTTTTTGCAGTGTTATATAGTGCAGACTTGTCAGGTATTGGAGTGCTTTACATGAGCATTGGTTACATCACACAAGAACAAATTCATTTTGGTTGTAGACATGGGGAGACTAAGTGATTTGACCAGAATCACAGAATGTCGAGCTGAAGCAGAAACTTCAACCTGGTTCTACAGTTGCAAAGTCTGCAGTTCTGGAAGTAACACCACATCCTCTCCCCTAAGTGCAACATTTAATCAAGTGGTCAACTGGATAAAAAAACATAAAGATAACAAATAATTTAAAAGTGCTTTGTCGCTATTTGAAAACTCAGAAAATATGTCCTTATTTTAGTCTTTTAGAGCACTAACCATAATTTTGATGCCAATAAGACCCTCTCATATATGTAATTTCTAAAGGAAATGCTCTAGGTATTACAGTTTTGATTACATCAAGATGATGTCAGGCGTTCCACACTTTTGTAATAAATATAGAATGTTAGCAATCTAGTTGTTCATTAGGATACTGTTGAGAGGCAGAGGCCAGGGGCACGGACTCTGAAAATTGAAGGCAGGTAGGAGGGTGCAAAGGCAACAATTTAACCACACTGAGCAGGCAGGAAGGGCCGTGGAAGCACAACAGACTATGGAGGGCAGTGGAAAGGGGGGCAGGGGCAACAAACCAACAATACAGGACTTGCAAGAGAGGCTGTGGCAATGTAATAGACCATTGTGGGCAGAAGGAAGAGGCAATGGTAGTACAACCATACATGCCAACAGACCCGATTCAGCCAGGAAACGTCCAATGTTTTTAAGCTCAAATGGGCTTTATTTGATCTGTCTCCTGTCTACAATCTCCTCTTTTTCAATGTAACTCAAAGGGGAAAATCAATACCCCAGGTTTTTTTTCAAAATCTCCCTCTTACCAAGTTCAAAATGTTCGCAAGTATGGTACATTGGATCATGGAAGGAAATGGGATAGGGACATGGACTTGGATAACAGAGGACAGGAGGGACATGGAGAGGTGCACCAAACAGACCCTGCAGGGCAGGCATCAGGGTTTGCAGCAGCACAATACACCACACAGGGCATGCAGGACGGGAGTGCAGCACAACAATCCATAGAAAGCAAGAGGGAGGGGACAGGACCATGCACATGGACAACAGAGAACAGAGGGGCAAGAGGCAATGGTAGCTAGCTGACCATAATGGACAGACAGGAGAGAAAGCTGCAGCATAACAGACCATAAAGGGCAGGAGGGACGGATCAGGGGCATTACAATGGAACAGACAAGCCAGGAGGGAGGGAGTAGGGGTCTGCACATGTAAACAGAGGGCTGGGGGCAAGGGGGCAGGGCAGGAGCAGCAAGATAGCCATGGAGGTCAGGCAGGATGGGCACTAGAAGCAAGACACACCATGAAGAGCGACTGTGACGGCATACACACAGACCATGGAGGGAAGGTGGGAGCGGGTCAGGGGCAGCTAACTGACCACACAGGGAAGGTGGGAGGGGCCATGGCAGCACAGAAGACCATGCATGGCAAGTGGGAGGGTTAGTGGCAGCATAATGGCTATGATGGGCAAGAAGGAGGGTGCAGGGGCATGCACAAAGGACGATGGAGGATAGAAGGGAGTGTCAGGACCTGTGCACAGACAAGAAAGTTCAGGGGAAGGGGCCTCACAACAGACCACACGGGGCAGGCAGGAGGAGCAGTTGCAGCACAACAGACCAGGGAGGGCAGAAGGGTGTGGCAGTACAATGGACCATGTAGGACAGGAGGAAGAGGATAGGGGCATGGCATGTGGACAGGCAGGGTGGAGGTGGCAGGGACAGGTTACAGTCATCTGACAATGCTAGGCAGGTGGGAGGGGAGTGGCAGCTCAACAGAACACTCAGAGTAGATAGGAGTGGCAGGTCCATGGGACATGGTGGGCAAAAAGGATGGAGCAGGGGCATGCACAAAGACATCGGAGGGCAGGGGGAAGGAGAATAGGGGCAGCAAGCTAAGCACAGAGTTTAAGCAGGAGGTCAATGATGGGGCATAGAATTGGGCAATGGAGGGCAGGAGGAGTGGACTGGTACATCATACTAAATTGAGGGCAGTGGCAGCACATCAGACCATGCATGGCAGGAGGGAGGAGGCTAGTCCATGGATTCACACAACAGAGGATAGGGAGGAGGGGGATGGGGCAGCAAGCTAACTGTTCAGAGAAGGCGGGTATTAGGAACTTTATTGTTTTTAAAACATTGTGTCTGTGCGAACTACTTAAAATATGAACAAGTATGCAGCATAATCTCACTTTTATTCAGGAAGAAGAGGACGTTTGTGACTGTGACTCCGGGCTCACTTGGCAGAAACACCCCCTGACCCTCCACCCCCTATCGCAAAATGTAATGCCCGTGAAAAGAGTAGGTGAACACAGTGTTATATAGAACATAGTCCTGAGAGGACGATTGAAAATGAAAACTAGATATAGTGTATGGTATAAACTATGCACCAAAAAGTGTGATATAAGATGAACCGGGTGTGAAATATAATATGCAATACATTGTGCGCAATGACAGATTCATTGGAGAGCGCGAGATAGCACAGGCACTAGCGCGTGCTATGCGATACACGCCTTGGAGTGTATTATGCACAGGGCAGTGTTGTGTAACCTAACTAGTCTCTAAAGTTGTAATATAAAATATGTGCTGGGGAGTGTAACGTTGCATATGCACTGTGACAAAGATATGGATCCCAGATTGTAATATGTATGGCATAGCACTGTGCGTTATAACATAGGCATCGAGGAAGGCACGTTAGATGGGGCAATATAACCCGTGCGAAGACAAGTGTGGCATGACATATTCACGGGGTGGTGTTACAGTGCACATGGGCTAGAGAGTGTCATAGCATATGCACTAGCTAGTGGAATACAACACAGAGGTGTGTGGCACTCGGCAGGCAATGGTGGGTGTAACACAGCATTGGGCTCTGTCAGGAGCGCGCTGTGACTCTCAAGTGATGTTCGTCCCCTTTCCAGAGAGTAAAATAAAAAGTATTACACATCCGGCAGTGGATGTGTGTTTTATTAACCGTGAGGGGGGTTTCTTGCATAGTTTTGGTCGAATTTTTGTCGAATCCCCTTTGAATGGCTTGGTGTGCATGTGTATTAAATGTGCCCGTCAATAGCTACCCATGTTTGTATAAATAAACCACAAGGGTGTCTACCGGGATTAGGCACGGTAGGGCATCAGACATGTCAGAGCTTCACTAGTGGTGTAAATACATTCCACGTGGATTCATTGCATGCATAGTCGCCTTTTAATGAATATCACGCAAATCGTCATGGTGATAGGTACGCACGGTTTGTCCAGCATGTCCTAGGTGTGTCTATAAATATATATTTTTTTAAAATAATAAAAAACAGTGGCCGGCCCTGGGGATTGGGGTCAAAAAAATATAATTAGGAGACAGGCCCTGGGGGATGGGGTCATCAGGGCCAATAAATTAGAATAAGAAGGGGAACCACACAGCCCCCCTTCTTAAAAAATTAAAATAAATAAAAGACTGGCATCGTGCCGGAGGCCATGCCCCCTCCGTACAGCACTCTGCAAACGCGCCCCCAACAGCCATCTCCAGTATGCGCCAGGGAGCTGCGCTGCAGACAAGTGTTCTGAGGCCAAGCCCCTTTTTACACCTCTCTGCAACGCAGCTCTGTGGCGCTCACTGGAGGTACCTAGTGGTCTAGATGGACCCTAGGGACCCTCAGGATTCAAATGAACTTAATCTCCCAACTAAAAACGGACACAGGGCGTGTTTACTCAGTGGTGAAGGGAGGGGACGGGGCCTGAGTTAACATGTGCAAAAACGCCCTGTGGCCTGTTTTGAGAGGTAGTTTTAATCCCCATGCCCTATTATATACTAGGGGCTTACAGAGGAGGTCATGCTAATCACAGGGGGACCCCAACGCATAATGTTCCCTAGTGTATGTAGGTGTTTTCACTGTATTCTAAGTGTCTTTTAACATAGCACTGGCTCTAGGACTGGTTAGTCAGACTCAGTTACCACCAGTATCCGTTTGAAAAAGTTGAGGGTACAGGATGATTTTGCAACAAGGCTTCTTTCTGCTCTTCTTTTTGTTCTTTCTGCACGTTATCCTTCTTCCTGCACTTACCTTCATATTTGAGGACTTCTGTTGCTTCTTTCTGCACTTCTTTTGTTTCTTTCTGTGCATTTTTTCTTCTTTCTTCACATGTCCTATCTCTGCAGGCATAGTTAGAAATTAGTATTTAAAAAACCTTTGAAATTCACAGAAAAAACCATAGGTTTCAGGCATGTTATAGTTAGGAATTAGCATTTAAAAAACCTCAGAAATTCACTGAAAAAAACATAGGTTTCAGGGGTGTTATAGTTAGCGGGACTTTTCACTTGTACAAAACCATTGAAATTCCCCTGTTATAGTTAGTTCAGCTAACTAAAACTCGCGCGCCCGCAATGCACTGCTGATGACGTCACATATTACATCACTCATGACATGGTCAGTGACATCACTCATGACATCACTGATGACATCTCAAATGACATCACTGATTACATCACTGATGACATCATCCTTGTGATAGAGTGGCAGACCTCCTCTCACCCTAATATAACCTTTGATACACACATTCAAAAATAGAGACTAAAATTTTCAAAACAATGGACATACCAATACCAGTTACAACAACCTCTTCAGTAATTCTAAGATCCACATACACATCCACTCATTCACCAACAGTCCTATACAGTCACTCATACATGTACTCACTCATCATATGTACTCATTCACCTATACATCCTGTTACACAATGCCACTCATTCATAGAGTTACTCACACACATAGTCACTCATGCTAATAAAGAATCAAACATACATTTACTTGCAGATACAGTTATACACACACCACCACACTTACTTCTACGGAAACTTACACATACTTAGTCTTTTAAACAATCACTTATAGAAACACATACTTATTCATACAGGAACTCTTTCAATCTCTCACTCTCACATATACTCACATATATACACCAATAGTCACATATACTAGTTTAAAACATATGTAGTTACTCATAAAGACCCTATTGAGACAGTCATTCACTCACTAACACACCCATACACACACTCATCCACCCATACAGTCCTGCACACATGCTGTGTTCAACACATACAAACAGTGAGTCACTCATTCATGCACCTATGCACTATGTAATACCCCCCACCGAACCATGCAGACACTCAGACTGATACTCAAAAAACCAACTAATAACCTATATAGACACCCATGTAGCTACTCACCAACCCATGCAGCCACTTATACACAAAGTGAGAGACTGATACAGATATTTACATATTTAAACATTACTCACTAAGCCATGTATTCACTATGATACACTTAATCAGTCAGTTACACAATCAATTTTTTTTTTAAAAATCATCCATTTAGACACTTATATACCCATTTATTCTTCCATCGACCTTGAGATATACATATATAAAACATATTTAATTTTCAGAAAAACACACATTCACTGGATGATGTCATCAGTGATGTCATCAGTGATGTCATTTGAGATGGCATCAGTGATGTCATGAGTGATGTCACTGACCATGTCATGAGTGATGTAATATGTGACGTCATCAGCAGTGCATTGCGGGCGCGCGAGTTATAGTTAGCTGAACTAACTATAACGGGGGAATTTCAATGGTTTTGTACAAGTGAAAAGTCCAGCTAACTATAACACCCCTGAAACCTATGGTTTTTTCAGTGAATATATATATATATATATATATATATATATTCACTGAAAAAACCATAGGTTTCACACATGTTATAGTTAGTGGAAATTTTACTGATAAAAAACCAATGAAATTCCCCCGTTATAGTTAGTGCAGGCAACTATAACTCACGCGACCGCAATCCTCTGCTGATGCTAATACTGTATTTAGACACTTATTTGCCCATGTCTTCTTCCATACATTTTTAGCTATACATATATTACAAATATTTTTTTTCATAAAGACACATATGTCATCAGCAGAAGATTGCGGTCGCGTGAGTTATAGTTGCCTGCACTAACTATAACGGGGGAATTTCATTGGTTTTTTATCAGTAAAATTTCCACTAACTATAACATGTGTGAAACCTATGGTTTTTTCAGTGAATTTGCAAGGTTTTTTAAATGCTAATTCCTAACTATAACATGTGTGAAACCTATGGTTTTTTCAGTGAATTTGTACGTTTTTTTAAATGCTAAGTTACTTTACGCCATTCGTGGCGTGCGCTCCCACTTAACGCAGTTCGTTCCGTGCGCGCACGGTGCGCTTCGCGCACCGTGCGCGCACAGTGAGCACGCGGTGCGCTTCGCGCACCGCGCGCCCACTTTACGCAGTTAGTGCCGTGCACGCACGGTGGGCACGCGGTGCGCTACGCGCACCGCGTGCCCACGTTACGCTAGATGGGCCATGTACGCACGATGCGCTTCGCGCACCGTGCGCACATGGAGGACATATGATGCACTTCGTTTCGAAAGGTAATATTTTAATTTTTCGTAAATGTTATAAGCCATGCACAAATGGTGCCCTTCGGGCACCATTTGCACACGGGGTGGAGAGAGTGTGGATAATTTTTTTTTTTAATATTTCAGTTTATGTCCAGTCTCTAATAAGCCATGCACAATTGGTGCCCTTCGGGCACAAATTGCACACGGGGTGGGGAGAGTGTGGATAATTATTTTTTTTTTATAATTTTTTTACCGTACGCGTACGGTAAGCGTAATCGGCTAAATTAGCGAAAAAATAAAAATTGCGTTTTTGGCCTTGGGGGACCTTTGGGGACTCCCTCAACATGGCTATGTGTGTGGGAGCTGTCTAAACAGCCCCTTTACATGTTTTTGTGCTTTATATTTTAAACATGACTCTCAGTGCGAGAGAGAAAATGGCGGCCGCCGCTTCCTGGTTTCGGCTGATTCGAATGTTTACTAAGATCTAAGAGCCAATCAGAATCGCGCTCGCGCACGCCACCGTACGCGTACGGTAAGCGTACCGTAAGCGCACCGTAAGCTGGCTCAGATATATATATTGATTTAAAGGCTATTTTCTCAGAATCTACTGAACAGATTTACACCAAACCTACAAAAGGCACTTCCTTGACCTGAGGACTACCTCTCTGCCAAATTTCTAGTAATTCTGTTCAGCCGTTCGGGCTGTAGCCCTGTCTAAAGGTCCTATGGAAAAATGCATGGGAAAAACGCGTTTTGGGACCCCCCTTTTATCTCAGCCCCCGCTTGACGAATCCCCCCGAGACTTTCAGGGTAGGAGCGGAGCGTAGCGCCCCACCTATTTTGAAAAATTCGCGAGGATTTGTCGACCGGCGCCAAAGTTATTCAAAATAGAATGTTGCGGATTTCCTATGGAAACGTGGTCCTAACTATAACTACCTACTGGCGACCGCCAGTAGGTAATATGCGAAAAAATCAGGTGTTACAAAGTGAAAACACAATACATATGAACATATACAGGCAAGAAAAAAGTGACCAACAAAAATATATAACCATTAGGTCATTAATTATAAAAAACAAAACACTGCTGCATCCAAAACATACAAAACATAGTGTAACGGGTCAGAGTGTGTGTCGACGGCGTTTATATTCCGTGAAAATATGGGATCATCATCAGGACTGAGAATCAGTTGCCTGGCATGATAATGATTGGTATATTACGTGAACCACCTGATTTTTACAACAATTTGTGGTTTGTCAAGCAACAGGCTTTTCACAATTAGTGCCTGTTCAAGAGTGTCATACGCAAAATGATTATTACAACAATCTGTAGTTTGTCAAGCAATAGGCTTTTCACTTTGTGTGTGTTCAGGATGTCACACAAATTGATTAAAACCTCAAAAACAGCCTCTGATTAGCAAGCTCTTCGATGCATTGTGGGGAATGACCACCAATTCCGAAGGAGCAACTGCCTTGAGGAGTAAGAAATGAAAGCGTAGAAGTGACGCCAGCTGCGAAAGAGGTCTTACCGAGACAAGAAAAATGGCCCAAATGGGAACGCGTTTGTGGCGTGCAGACCAGTCACCAGTGTTAAACATACAACCATGCGCACAGGAGAAATAAAAATAGGACGAGCTCGAATAAGAAGCTCGAAAATGTTAGAGAAAAGGAAGCGGTCATCTTGGAACACCTGATAAGATATAACAGATTTATAATGTGTTCGACACACCAAATTATATACCCACCAAGTTTCTACTTTTTTCCCCCTTTTTCAATGTATATTGATGCAAGCCTCATATATGCTATTCCAAAGACCCACTGCCTTACAAAAATGTTTTTGCATAAATAATATTTACCCTACTACACCTATGTACGTTCTGTATTATGTTATTATTTTTTGCCTTCGATTCCTCATCAAATTTGACTTTTGTGGTAATTTTGTCATCTTTGACTTTTCCTGTTATTTTTCTTCTCCTTTGTGGTGCCATCAATCTAACCTCCACTGTTTAACACCAAACAGTGGAATAACAATAGGCCCCGCAGCCCTGTGGTGCGGAGGACCCAAAACTCCAGGGACCTGAGCTCTAGGGGCCCCTCTTTGACACTGTGAACGGGCAGTTCGGCCCTTAGCCTTAAAGCACCTGACTTGGTCCGGAGCGTGGAGGGCCCCATCCATGAACTTTGCAGGGGGCCCCCCTCAAGTTTTGTTATGCCACTGACACCAGAGCTTAGCTATACTTTTCCCAGCTCCATGCTTTATCTGCGTTCCTGGAAGACATTGGTTGGCCGAATGTCAAGTGTATGCTATTTTGAGGATGGTTGCATGGATCTATTGGTGTTCCCATCCCACTACGCTTTGGTGATAGGGCTTACACAGTACTTTTGTTACACTGCAGATCGGCCATTACCTTTAGCTTGCAATTGAAAGTCCCGGTTTTTAGGTCGAGCTTTTGACAGCACTTGAGCTGTCTGCAAGACCTGTTGTATCCTATTCATGGCCGGTGGCACACCAAGTGACGGCTATTAGCTGTTGTCTGTGTCAATCAGAAATGCAGCTTTGTTACAGCTGCATTTCTGTAACTGTCTCTCTTTTGTGTGCCTATCTCTGCTTCTGGCGATTTAACTCAGAGAGCATTTTGTTTGCCCATCACAGGGGCAAAAACAATAAATATGATTTATTTGCCAGCACAGAGCGCTTGTTAGGCTAAGAAACAAGTTCGATTGGGGTAAACTGTGATGCGTTTATCTTGCGTCTTCTGCTTATGACGGAAATACTTCTGGAATGCGGAAGCGGACACGAGCAGCCACAAAATAGTTAATTCCTGGAAATGATGTTAATAGTATTCATATATGTAACTCCACATAAACCTCTGTATTATCCTTTAGCAACTCTAGGTAAACAGTTGATGAAGCAACCATTAAGAAGAGCTGTCGGAGGCGGCTCATGGGCTGATACTCGCTATCAACACTTCCGTCTGCCCAGTAGCTGTCCATGCTTGTTCTCTCAGCGTTGAGCAGGAAACGTGTGCCAGTGGAATGTGTGGCTGCCTGCCATGCAGCTCGAAAGAGCAGCAGTAAAACAGTTCCTTTACTTAATTAAGCATTGGCAAGACCCTGGCAGCTCTAGAGCTTTCATCTCAGACAGGGCCGGCTTTAGGGCGGTGCGACCGGTGCCACCGCACCGGGTGCTGACTCTTCAAGAGGGCGCCGTCCTTGGAAGTATTTTATAGCTTTAAAAGCACCTGCTGCTGCATTGCTAGCCTCCAGCAATTCTAATACAGCAATAAAAATGTCAAGATAACTACGGTGATTCATGTTCTTCCTGGAGAGAGAAGGAGTTTTGTCTAGTGGAAGTTTTAACTCATTTTATGGTAGCACAGAGGGTTTATATGCCTGCTGCCAAGAATGTGTACCATGCAGATCAGAAAGTGCATATATTTTAAATCAGTCAGTGCTTTTGACAGAGAGATCCTTTTGTTACTGGCAGTGTAGATGTTAAAATCCTAACATGGAACAATGAGCTGATAACTATCAAAGAGCTGCATGCAAACTGCAAGATATAGATTAGAGCATTATAATTTTTCCTCTGTCTTTCATTATTTTAATGTTTCAAAAAGGGTTCATTTTGGTAAGAATAAAACATCTCTATTATTAAATGTAACCCCAAACCATGGGGTTATGTTTTCAATTATGAGTCTGTGCTTCTCCAGACCAAGCACTCTTAAACTAAAATGTCTACCAGTATGGATGACATGTGACTCCTACACCTTGTAGTCTTCTGGCTTATGTAACATTTCCAATACACTGATTTACACACCTATGATTGATTGTCTCTGTGTAGTGTGTGTGTGATTGTGACGGGGCCCCTCGGGTAGCATCAGGGACGCAGGAGGGTACGGACTGGTGGACACCGGTGACGAGGGTCCCTAACGTTCTTCCTTCTCCACAGAATGAGTGGGCAACAGACATAGAAGAACAGTCTCAGCCGGCCGGGACCGGGCCCTTTAACTGGATCGAGCTCGGCGCTCAAGCCCCGCCCTGGGACGACGTCACGAGGCCGGGAGATTCAAAAGGAGGCGGAACCAGGAAGTGGACGGACGGCGATTCCCGGAGGAAGGACGAAGGCGAGTCAGAGTACAATGGTGACGAGGAGAATAGCGGAGCGAGAGAGAGGACATCCGAGGAAGCAGAAGGAAGGAGAGACGAGAGACCCGGCGGCTACGGACTCCGTGAAGCGCCCTGCCACGTTCCCAGGGGAGGAGCGTGGCTCGGACAGGTACGGGACCGGGTAGCGGGTTGGATGGGAAGGCGGGAGAACCCGCGTCACTCGAGCAACCCGTAAAAATCCCTTCACGGCGTAGCTTGAAAAAACCCCTCACCTTTTCTACCACTTCCCTATTAGTCCCTCACAACTACGGTGAATCCTCACTCCCCGGTCCTGGGTGGTAGGGCTGCGCGCCTCTACATCACAAAGCTAATATCGTCCCTTATCTCTCTCTCTCCCTTGGGGCATCCGGAGAACCCACCTCGGAACCGCTGACGACATCCTAGAGAGAAGGAAGAGAGAACCACCCCTGCGCTCCTCGGATACCACCACCATCACGGATCCAGCAACCTTTGCCAGGGAAAGACTAACCAGCCGGACAAAAAGAAAACTTATTTCAATAAAACCCCATTTACCGAGAGTTCGTGTCGTGTCCCTCCTTGACGCCCAATCACAACTGGTGTCAGAAGTGGGATTGTCATCTCACTCCGTCGGGGAACTAAAGATGGAGGCCCTCGTGCAACACCTCGTCCAGACGCAAGAGAAGCTTGGTTGGGCCGTGGAGAGACAGATGACGTCCGCGCAGGCGGACAGGGAGGTATTCCAAAATGCCATGAAAGCGCACCTGGAGTCCCTACCAAAGGCCGCAGCTGATCCGGGAGTACCAATACCCGTAGAAAGACGGCTTCCTTACTCCCCCGCGTCCGGAATGTCATTACAAAAATACGTTGCGGGAGAAGACCCGGCTGCGTTTTTGACCAACTTTGAGCGAGCCGCTCGGGCTTGTGGGTGGCCGGAAGAAAAATGGCCTTTCTTTCTAGCACCGCTACTGTCAGGGGAAGCTCAGGCTGCTTATCAGGTGGCCAACCCCCGAGGATTGACAGGCTATCAAGACATTAAAGAGGTCATCCTGGAACACCTGGGGCTCGATGCAGAGGCGTACAGGAGCAAGTTCAGGAAAGAGAGAGGGGTGCAGGGGGAAAATCCTAAAACTTTGTATTTCCGTCTTAAAATGGCTGCGGACAAATGGCTCAAACCCGAGACTAGTACCAAAGAGGAAATAATGACGCGGATATACATGGAACAATTTCTGGAAGCTTTACCCTTCGGGACTCAGAGATGGCTGAAACAACACCCCCATTTATCCCCCGAACAAGCGGTCGACATGGCCAAGTATTTCGCGAGGCCACAACCACGGTCTTACCCCTTGGAACAGGAGAAATCGTTCAAAACCCCAGTGGGAGCCAGAAGCGAGAGAAAACCAGCCCTTCCTCCAGCCATTCCCCGCCCCAAGTCCACACGTTTCGATGGGCCCCCTCCTAAAGGACCTCAATGCTTTGAGTGTGGCGAATGGGGCAACATCGCCAGACTATGCCCGCGGAAAAGGGTAGACGAGCCCATGGATGTGGGGTATCTTCCACGGAGTGTCCTATACTCAGCTGAGATGGGTGCCTCATTTTACGTACGTGTGGGGATGAATGGTTTCACTTTGAACGCCCTTTTAGACTCAGGGTGCCGACAGTCGGTGGTACAGAAAAGGCTAGTGTTGAGCCACCAATACCTGTCCCAACAAATAGTACACATAAGATGCATACACGGGGAGGTCAGGCCCTATCCCGTGGCCCTCATTCCCTTGACCCCCATCAACGGACCCACATGTACGGTGAAGGTGGGGGTGGTGGAGTCCCTGCCGGAAGACTTGATTTTGGGTGTAGATAACCCCGACTTTCTCACAATGTTCAAGCATTCCCTATCCCAAGTGAAAGGGGACCGCGAGGAACCTGCCTCGGAGTTAGTCACCGCTGAGCCCTGGATAATAGACCGAAGCTTCCGCTTCGCCCAGTCCAACGATCGCACTCTGTTTAATGCCTGGGAAAGTGCGCACCTCAACCAAACATCCTCTAGAGACACCTATCCCCGGTTTATCATAAAAGAGGGGCTGTTATACAGGTAAGGGACTAAAGACAGTACTCCCCAGCTATTAGTACCCCAGCCATTTAGGGACCAGGTCCTCTTCTTCTCGCATACACATCTCACGGCGGGACATGCAGGGAGGGAGAAAACCACTAGCGGGGTACTACGATTCTTCTATTGGCCAGGGGTGTATAGAGACATCGAAACGTATTGTCAAACATGCGAAATCTGTCAGAAGAAAACCTCCTATAAGCCCCTAGCCGCCCCGTTACAACCCATGCCCATCATAGGGGTTCCCTTTGAGAGGGTGGGCATGGATTTGATAGGTCCCCTCCCTCGCACCAAGAGAGGTCACCTCCACGCTCTCGTCATCGTGGATTATGCCACCAGGTTCGTCGAGGCATTTCCCCTAACCACCCCTACCACCAAGAACGTGGCGGACAAGTTGATCGAATTGTTTTCCCGCGTAGGGTTCCCTAAAGAGGTGGTGACGGACCAAGGGACGCCTTTTACATCCCGCCTCATGAAAGAAGTATGTACGACCTTGGATATCCACCAGTTACATACCTCCGTGTACCATCCCCAGACGGATGGGCTGGTGGAGAGATACAACCGCACCTTAAAGTCCACCCTACGGAAGATGCTGACAGCAGAAAGGGGAGAGTGGGACAGGCTACTTCCATTGGCCCTATATGTTCTAAGGGCCCAAGTCCAAAGCAGCACGGGATATTCGGCTTTTGAGTTGCTGTATGGGAGACAGCCTCGGTCCTTGTTGGAGATGACCCGAGATGCCTGGATTAACGAAGACAACCAAAACCATCGGTCTTTGTTAGACTATACCTTCCAACTCAAGTCCAAAATGGGAAAGCTGAGAGAACTCGCCCATTCCAACTTGGAAAAAAGTCAAGCGAAGCAAAAGAAATATTACGACCACGGAAAGAAACTGCGAACGCTGCAAGTGGGGGAATGGGCCCTCGTGTTACTTCCTTCCAGCACTAGTAAATTCCGAAGTGAGTGGCAGGGTCCCTACCAGGTAACGGATACCATCGGAAATACCACCTACAAGCTACAGGTGACCCCCTCCAGAACTCAAAGCTACCACATTAACTTGCTTAAGAAGTGGCTTGGTACCCCACCGACAGCCGCCCACTTCTTAATACCGACCAACTGCCCGGATACCTCCTCGGTGGGCTCCTTGGTCATAAACCCTGATCTAAGGGACCAGCAGAAGGAACAACTGAGAGAGACCCTTCGACCCTTTGATGATATCTTCTCGGACTCCCCGGGAAGAACCAACCTCGCAGAACACTCAATTGAAACCCCCCCCCGGACAAATAGTGAGACAAAAGGCCTACAGAGTCCCTGCTGCAAAACAAGAAGCCATCCGGAATGAAGTGAAGGATATGTTACGGTTAGGGGTCATCCGGCCTTCCACCAGTCCATGGTCCTCTCCCATCGTGATGATTCCCAAACCCGACGGGTCATCCCGGTTCTGTATGGATTTCCGAGCGCTGAATAACATATCTGCGTTTGATGCCTACCCGATCCCCCGAGTTGACGATCTAATCGAGAAAATCAGAGATGCCGTATACATAACCACGTTGGACCTCACCAAGGGGTACTGGCAGGTGCCCCTTAAGGAAGAAGACCGAAAAAAAACCGCCTTTTCTACCGATCTTGGGCTTTTCGAGTTTACGGTCCTGCCTTTTGGGCTCCACGGGGCCCCGGCAACCTTCCAGAGACTGATGAACCGAGTGCTGATGCCCTACTCCGCCTTTTGCTCAGCCTACTTAGATGACATTGTGGTGTTCAGCCGTTCCTGGAAGGAACACCTACACCATCTCACCACCATTCTCACGGCTCTCCGCCGAGCGGGACTGCACATTAACGCTAGGAAATCCCGAGCGGCATTCCAAAAGGTACAATATTTAGGATATGTCCTGGGGGATGGAGTCATATCACCACAGGAAAAAAAGGTCACGGCTATAGTAGACACCCCCTTCCCGTCCACCAGAAAGGAGTTGAGGGGCTTTCTGGGGTTGATTGGCTACTACAGACGCTTTATATCTTCTTTTGCTGACCTAGCCTCACCTTTGACTGATCTTCTCCGTAAAGATTGCCCCCTGCATTTCCTCAGGCATCCCTCAGCTGACACTATGCAGGCATTCACGAAGCTAAAAGAAGCCATCACCTCGGCACCCGTGCTCATATCCCCCAATTTCCTGAAGCAGTTCATTCTCACTACTGACGCTTCGGACACCGGGATAGGGGCGGTCTTATCACAAATGGCTGACGATGGGCTTGAACACCCTGTTCTCTTCGTCAGCCGCAAGCTCTTCCCTAGGGAATGCTCCTACCCCACTATTGAGAAGGAGTGTTTGGCAGTTAAGTGGGCGGTGGAAAAGCTGAGGTATTACCTGGAGGGGAGGCCATTCATCCTGTACACGGACCATGCCCCATTGCAGTGGATGTATAGGAACAAGAGCAATAATGCCCGGGTCCTCCGCTGGTTCCTCTCCCTGCAGCCCTTTACCTTCTCGGTGCTACACCGCAAGGGGAGGGACAATTGTGCCGCTGACTTTCTCTCACGGTCCACGCCTCTCCCCGAGCGGGAGCGGCCAGGGGGGGTGGTATGTGACGGGGCCCCTCGGGTAGCACCAGGGACGCAGGAGGGTACGGACTGGTGGACACCGGTGACGAGGGTCCCTAACTTTCTTCCTTCTCCACAGAATGAGTGGGCAACAGACATAGAAGAACAGTCTCAGCCGGCCGGGACCGGGCCCTTTAACTGGATCGAGCTCGGCGCTCAAGCCCCGCCCTGGGACGACGTCACGAGGCCGGGAGATTCAAAAGGAAGCGGAACCAGGAAGTGGACGGACGGCGATTCCCGGAGGAAGGACGAAGGCGAGTCAGAGTACAACGGTGACGAGGAGAATAGCGGAGCGAGAGAGAGGACATCCGAGGAAGCAGAAGGAAGGAGAGACGAGAGACCCGGCGGCTACGGACTCCGTGAAGCGCCCTGCCACATTCCCAGGGGAGGAGCGTGGCTCGGACAGGTACGGGACCGGGTAGCGGGTTGGATGGGAAGGCGGGAGAACCCGCGTCACTCGAGCAACCCGTAAAAATCCCTTCACGGCGTAGCTTGAAAAAACCCCTCACCTTTTCTACCACTTCCCTATTAGTCCCTCACAACTACGGTGAATCCTCACTCCCCGGTCCTGGGTGCTAGGGCTGCGCGCCTCTACATCACAAAGCTAATATCGTCCCTTATCTCTCTCTCCCTTGGGGCATCCGGAGAACTCACCTCGGAACCGCTGACGACATCCTAGAGGGAAGGAAGAGAGAACCACCCCTGCGCTCCTCGGATACCACCACCATCACGGATCCAGCAACCTTTGCCAGGGAAAGACTAACCAGCCGGACAAAAAGAAAACTTATTTCAATAAAACCCCGTTTACCGAGAGTTCGTGTCGTGTCCCTCCTTGACGCCCAATCACAGTGATGTAAAGTGCTCTGACACCCTACACTGGTATAGGAGGTGCCATACAACTAATTAAATACATGTGAGAGAGAGTGATTATGGAGACTTGAGGGGGCACTGTGAAAGGGTGGTAGTGAGGGAGTCTTTGGGGGCGCCAACATACATTGTCACACAGGGTGCCACCAGTGCTAAAGCCGGCCCTGATTTCAGAAACAGAAAGCCCTCCTCCTCTGTCTGTTTTTATTCAGTCAGCTGTGCGCTGTGCACCATCATCAACTGTGCATCAATTCTTACCTCAAGCTGAGTGAACCCTCTCACTTCACGTTTTGGCTTTCGATTGCCTAAGAAACTGTTGACGTTTGGCTCAAAGTCCTGTTTTTAAAACCATTCCAGTACAATCAGACTGTTTTTTAATACCGTTACCCCTGATTTCACTCTTGGGGTAATGTCTTGTCATATTAGCTTTTATTATGATTCGTACATTTATTTGACCACGCTGACATTGCCTCAGTACCGTCTACAGCACACAGTAGTTTTCAAATGCACAACAGTACTGTTACTATGTTAGGTGTGTCTTTCATCTTTCACCTGATGTTTTTTGCATTGATCTTTTCTATTCCCACCAGTAAGGCACATTTATAAGATATTTTATATACATGACTTTCTCATTCTATTATTTTTAGGAAATGGTGATTTTATGTGATGCCTGTTTATTGCGGGTCTACCCAATTGAAGAGGGTAAGGTGGCCATTTCTGTCCATAGCATTTCCTCTGCATGCCCAGTTCTAGCCCTAAGGATACTACCACACAAAGTCATGAAACAAGGTATGAGTCCAACAGGAACTCACAGACTTCCGTCAATCGAATCAGCTCACAGTTGACAAAGTAAATACATGCGTAAATCGCACCCAGCAAGACAATGTTCAAGCGATTAAGCCCACACGTAGCACACCCATACAGCAAGCATCCATATATGGCCAGGCACAAACATGATACATTCTGAAATGAAATGAACGACAAGCGACTTTGAAGTACAAGTGTAAATAGATAACGAGCAAGCGTGAACACAGGAATACTTCAGCCTCTCCAAAATAGTGAAACGAAGCCACTGACGCAAGCAGCGCAGCCTGTTGCCTTACAAAAAAGTATCTGCACCTCCTCGCACACAAAACCACTCTCCAGAGACATGCCCATATGATGACAATAAGCATTGGCAAGTCCAATAGACCTAGCTATCTTGTAAGTGAAAATGCTTTTTGTTAACTGGCAAACCTGTGTCTCTGTGTGCCTAGATGAAGAGGTGAGTGAGTGAAAGTGACAATGCATCAGTGGTTAGATACCTGAATTAATACATCAAAAAGCGAGTGAGTGAATGGATTATGAATGCTTACGTGCATTGATGGAGGAATCAAGGAGTAAAGGCATGGATGAATGGCTATAATAATGAGTGACTGCATGAAAGGGTGAATGCATGGATTCAGACAGGTTACAGCTAAAGTACAGACTTAAGCATCAGACACAAGTAAAGCTAATATTGTAAATATGTTAATAATTATTTATTTTATGCCACTGCAAACATTTCACCTGAGCTGGGTTCCATCATACTAAAGTTGCCCACAACATGTCAAGGATTACCGCTACTAAGCATGTTTAGGTTTGCCCTTTCACTCAGTAATCATCAGTGCACGTTGAGACTTGTATCGTTATTCCTTAAACTCAACTGCATATTGAGATGTGTCCATCACTAAATTACTTTTGTGTATGGTCAAATTTCCCACTTGTTTAGACTGCTCTCTCAATCCTCTAGGTAATCTGCATCTGTGCTAACAGTTTACCCCTAGAGAGGTAAATTTAATCATTTTTAGGTCGCACCTGCCAGACTATATAACCTGTCTGGCTATTAAAGATATTTTTTTTGGACTAGATCAAAAACGTAGTGTTCTTTGAGCCCACCCATTGATTCCGGTGGTTGGCTTCATTGTCAATAATATTTCTTTATTCTTTTTTCATGGCTTTCTTTGCTTTTCTTGTGTTTGGCTCTCATCCAGAGCTTAGCCTCTTTACCATCCTTTTGATTGGCTGACTTGTATCCTTCCACTGCTCACATTTCCATGGATAACCACCTTATCTTCAGAAGTCTACTCAAAATTGGCCCTTTGCCACATAACCACCATACTGTAACATAAATATACAGCATATACCTCTCTATATAAGCATTTATTTAAACTACAGACGTGTACCTACCTAAGTGTATTGCTTTGTATAAACATGTATAATAATTATGTTTTTAAAGATATAGATATTTGTTAGTTCTGCTTAACAAATGTACATATTACTTATAGTTACATTATTCTATGTTTAACATGTTTTTATGTTACTGCATATCTCACCCTATATCTCTTGCAACATATCCTCTACCTCCACTCTAACCCATCTAACTCATCTCATACCTCATTCCACTACTCTCTCCAATGCACTACCCTATTTCTCAACCTTTACTGCTCTCAATATATCCTCTACCTCCACGCTGACTCATCTCAAACCTCATTCCACTACTCCCTCCAACTATTTCTCACCCTACACCTCTCTCAATATATGCTCTACCTCCACACTCTCATTCATCCCAAACCCCATACTACTACTATAATCATCAAACTAACCTTCAGTCCCTCTTCTAACCCACCTTGCATCATCTCATACCTTGTTTACTATTCAAATCTCCCCGAAAATCCTTTTTAAACCCTGACTTTTCCCTCTCCACCTCATCCTTACTCATCCCAAGCTGCCTCCTACTGCTATCAACTCAAACAAACAAACAAAAACTTTCTAGATCCTTCCTTCCTTCTATCTCCCTACTATTCCTTTTACTATCCAAATAACAGACTAACATATCCACCGCTCAATTCTAATTAATTTCATATATCTCTACATTAATTCACCATTAATCCATTTTGGGTTCCAGAGTAGCGTGCTACTTGCCGAAAAGTGTTACACCACCTCATCAGGGGAGCAAGCGCTATATAAATGCAAACTCTTCCCTCTTCCATCCCTCCACTATCCTTTTCAATCCTAATAACAGACTAACATGTCCACTTCTCAAATTAATTTCAAATTTCCCTAGACTAATACACCACTAATCCTTTTCTGGTTCCGGAGTAGCGTGCTACTCATCGAAAAGCACTTCAACACCTCATCTGGGATCGCAAGCGCTATATAAATACAAACCTTTTCCTCTTCTATCCCTCCACTATCCTTCTTGATCCAAATAACAAACTAACATATCCATCACTCAAAATAATTTCATATTTCACTATGCTAATTCACCACTAATCTTTTTTGGGTTCCGGAGTAGCGTGCTACTCGCCGTAAAAGCATGTCAACGCCTCGTCAAGGGTAGTAAGCACTATATAAATGCAATTACAATACAATACAATACATAATATTGTTTCTTTGTACATTTTATAGAAATTATACTCGCGTACATATTATAGGTGATCCTACTTATAACATATATTTGGCTGTTGCATAATTTGTATTCACGTTAATCTTGTGGCAGCACTGCATAAACCTCCTTCTCCTGGGACAGATGAAACACTGAGTGTATTTATTAATGTGGGCACTTTGCGTGTGTATAATAAAGCATGCTTTTTTGTTTTATGTCTGTGTTTGTGTGACTTTCTTTTTATAATATCGCCAAAACACTAAATGGGTTTATTACTGTGCACAGTGTGGGTGTTTATAACAAAGCATGTTTTTTTCTTTTTTCTTTACAAATATTAATGAAACACTCAGCGGGTCAATTTGTGTGGGTTAATTATACTGGTTCCTATTTAATGTTTTAATTATGCTTTTACCTTTATAATATGCTTTCTTTTTTTAATAAGGAGGGGACTCCTATTTTCAGTTTGTGTGTTTAAAACAAAGCATGGTTTCCAGTTTTAAGGGGCAAAAACAGCAAGTGCGCTTTACTAGCAACAACAAAGGGCTTGGTGGCTTAAAAAAGAAGTTTGATTCTCTGTGGGAAACTTCTCGTCTTATTGTTAATTGGACCTCATTCCATGATTACATCTAACACAAGCATTTGCAACGCAATAGGTCTTGCATTTGCGAGAGTTTAAAACGTTGGCATTGTAAATAACAATGCCTTTTCTTGATCTGTTTTGAAAAATAAAATGAATAAAGGGCATTGTCATTTACAATGCCAATAGGTCAAACTCTAGCAAATGCGAGACTTACTGCATTACAAATGCGTGTTTTTCTTTGATTTGTTTTCTTTACTGACGTGATAACATCTTAATTGCTGATTTGTTTTTTCTTCAGAAAGTGCCTGCTGTTTGTATGTCTTTGCCCAACAAGGGTACACTGCTAATCACTTATCTCTATTGCTTTGTCAGTTGTTTTACTTTGTTGTGATGATAGCATCTTGACGAATTTCCAGCTTAAACACACAATGCTGTAACGTAGGCCCCATAACGACGTTACACAAATGGGTGTCATTAATTCTTAGGCCCTATTTCTGTCTCCCCCTTTCTTCTCACTAAAGGCGGTCAATATCTTCTAACAGTAAAACGACGAATGTTAGCCGTAGTTTATCTTTTACCTATGAATGTGCTGTATTGCACACAGTAAGCCAAGTAAAGGCATTCTTATATCATCATAAACGTTGAATAATGACAGGGTAAACACAAATAAGTCTATTAAAACAATATAATTGTAAAATGTCAAATGTTCAATGTATATCAAAGAGTGTCAAGTCACTTTGTGTTCGAACAGACTTTCAACACACAAAGGAATTCGAGCTGCATGTGGACGGGAGGCAGCCGAGGACACATAGGGCCTGATTTTAGTGCACCTGAAATGGAACGATACCACGGGTACGGTATCCTTTGGGGGACAAAAAGCACTTATTAGGAATTTGCGAGGAACAGTATACGGATATTGGTGTTTATCGCACCAAAACCCTCATGGTACAGTAAGTACCGTCTCTTTTCCCAGTTACATTTTGGCAGGTTTGACCTGCCGAAATTTAAAGACGGTTGAGGTATTTAACACATCTGATAACTAACTCGTAATTCCGACTCATGCAAAACAGGGGTTTACACACAGGCCAGAATACACCAACCAGCTCGTAAACAGACCCATAATTTCTACTGTAAATGAAAATGTATTTTTGTTATTCTGCCCCTTTATTTTGATTTGTGAATCTTATTTAGAGATTTATAAATAGCTCCCTTTCTTTGTATAGACACTGAGCTTTAAGCAAAAGTCATTTTGCTTTACAGTGCATAGGTCTTCGTTTGGGATGCCTAACTACCTTCCAGTGAGTTTATGGACCATGTCAATATCAACAAGCATTGGTAAAGCCAATAGATCTTGCCTATGGGAGAGCCATTGGCTGTTAGGCATTTTGCACAGCTGAACCGGAACGGGCAATGGAGGGAATGGTATGGTAAAATAAAGCGGTATGGTGGGGCCAGTGCTGGCCATGTCATAGCTTTTTTTTTAGTTATGTTGGATGAGGGGGAAGGCAGCACAGACAATGGGAGGGATTGGGTGGGATAGATGAATCAACACAGACAACAGAAGTGAGGGGGTCAAATGGGGGAAGAAGCAAGGGGGAGGAAGCAACATGAGCATGGGAGTGGGCAGGGAAGAAGCAACATGAGCATGGGGGTTGTAGGGGAAGAAACAAACAACGGGAGCACCAAGGTGGAAGGGCAAGGAGCAACATGGAGCATGGGGTGGGAGGAGAAAAGCAGCATGGGTAATGGGTTAGGGGAGAGGAGTTGGCCTAACGACTAGGGCGCTCGACCTCGGACCTGGGGGACTGGGTTCGAGTCTCGATAATGACGCTGAACATCCTGTGATTCTGGGCAAAATCACTTAATCTCCCCGTGCCTAACAAAAAATGAATGTGTGTACTCCGGGTCAAGTTCGAGCTATATAAAACTCTGCAAAAAAATGGGTGGGTGATAGGAAGGGAAGCAAAAAAAGAAAATAGTACCTGAATCACAGAGCTAGTAGTGAATGGACAGTGGAAGTACACTACTCAACCTAAATGAATACGTAATTGGTCCATACTCCACACAACAGAAGAGGAAGTGAAGCCGTCATTCGCTGGCCAATTAGAAGGAAGCAAAGAACAGCGACAATAAAGCAAGAAATGGTCAGCAATGGGTGGGATCCAAGCCCCTTAGAGTAAAGAATACCTCTTGCAGCAACAGCGTATGCAGGCGAGACCTAAAAAGGACAAACATATATACATTCAGGGGTATGTTCCCTAAAAGTTCATGCAGGGCAGAGTTTCGGTGCTGCGTTGTGTGAAAAGGAAAAAGCTAAACAGAACCATAGATACTAAGATATTATTTTATTTTTTTATTTACAAAGTTTTATATAGCGCTAGCTTGACCCGTGGGTATCAGCGCGCTATACATACACACAGTAAAGACAGAAGAAAATTGCATTACATAGTAGGAAGGCAGTAAGGAAGCAAAACAGAGATAAAAATACAACATGAAAAATAGGTAAACAGTGCAGGGGAGGGAGAGAAAACAAACGAAGGTGGCTAAGACAGTCCGGTCACCAACTATCCTTGAATGTCAAGAGAGAGAGGAGTCCACTCAGATATTGAAGTCTAGGTTCGTTGACGTTGGACGGAGAAGTATTTGTTGAGGAGATGGAGTTTCAGGTCCCTTTTGAAACAGGAGAAGGCGGGGTTGCATCTGAGGACTCTAGGGAGAGCTTTCCACATCCTGGGAGCGTTTCCAGAGTGGTTTTCTTTTTCAGTTTCGGAGGGATAAGAAGGAGTGAGTTGGAGCTTCTCAGAGTTCTGGATTTTTCTGCTCTTACCAGTTTGTTGTTTAGGTAGTTGGGGGACGGAGAGTGAAAGGTTTTGTGTGTGATGCAGGCCAGCTTGTAAATACACCTCCCTTCCATGGGAAGCCAGTTGAGGGAGTTAAGAGCTGGAGTGATGTGATCAAATCTTTTTACCCCAGATATGAGTCGAGCGGCCATGTTCAGCACTGCCCTTAGTGGGGCTAGGTGAGCTTTTGGAGTCCCTGTCAGGATGGCGTACCAGTAGTCGATTTTAGAGAGAACTAGGGATTGAACTATTGTCTTGAGGTCATCATTTGGGAAGAAAAGGTTTCAATTTCTTGAGGTGTTTTAGTGTGAAAAGCGCACCTTTTGCAGAGTTTTTGATGTGGGCCTCCATTGATAAGTTCTTGTCAAGGGTAATGCCTAGAGACTTAACTGAGTCGGATAGCACGAGGGGGCAGTTTAGGGCATCCAGATTCTTGAGCCACTCTTGGATTGGACGGTGGTTACTTTTTGGAGTGAATAGAATTAATTCCGTTTTAGCTGGTTTGAGCTTTAAGTGGTTAGCGTTGAAACAAGTTTGGATCTCGGTTAGAGTGACATTGAGGTGGCAGATGTCGCTGGGTGATTTGATTTTGTAATAGATTTGGGTGTCATCTGCGTAAAGGTGGTAATTCACTCCTGCTTTTTTCAAGATGATTGTGAGGGGCTCCACGAAGAGTTTGAAGAGGGAAGGGGAGAGGGGAGAGGATCGAGCCTTGAGGGACCCCAAGTGTGGCTTCAAGAGACAGGAGTTGATTTTAATTTGTTGCAAGCGGTGCTGAAGGAAGGAGTTGAACCATTTTAGTACTGTGCCATTAATGCCGGAGCGCTTCCTCAAGGTCTCCAGAAGAGCTGGAGGATTTACTGTGTCGAATGCCGCAGATAGGTCAATAAGGATGAGTAGGCAGGAATCACCTTCATCTAAAGCCCTTTGAATATCTTCAGAGATGTTGAGCATAGCTGTTTCAGTGCCACAGCCCTTCCTGAATCCAGATTGAAAGATGTCGAGGAGGTTGAACTCATCAATGTGTTTGTTGAGTTGGTGGAGAATGCATTTCCCCAATGTTTTTGCAAGGAACGGGAGGTTGGAGATAGGTCTGAGGCTTTTGAGATCGTTAAGGTCGGCCCCTGGTTTCTTGAGTATGGGTGTGATTTGTCCTAGTTGAAGGGAGTTTGGGACACAGCCTGAAATGATAGAGGAGTTTTTGAATTGTGTCCAGAAAGGGGAAATTGTGTGGTTGAGTTCTTTTAGAATTGTGGCTGGGAGGGGGTCCATAGTGTGGGAAGAACGTTTTAGGCTTGCAATTATACTGAAGACCTTGTTTTCCGACATTAGCTTGAAGTCGGACCAATGTGCATTGTTTTTAGCTGGAGGCAGACCTGATTGTCATTGGTAAGAAGTCTTTCTGATTGGTCAGGGGTGATTAAAGGGGGGCAGGTTAAGAGTGAAGGAGCATTTGAGGTTTGGATGAAGGATTGATCAATTTTTGAGACTTTATTAGAGAAGAAGGTGGCAATTTCTTCACATCGCTCTTTGGTGGCTTTGATTTCGTGAGAGGGAGTGCAGTTTGTTTGGCTTTTGACAATGTTGAAGAGTTCTCTTGGTCTGTTTTTTGCCAGATCTAGTTGGCTGCAGAAGAAAGACGCCTTTTCACTTAAAATTTGTTTTTTGTATGCCAGCCGAGCAGATCTAAGTTGTGCAAGGTCGAAGGGTTATGCCTCCAAGACCTTTCCGTTTGTCTGAGTTGACGCCTTTCGTTATTAACCCCTTCGCTGCGGCCCGAATTCCGCCGCAGCGCTGGGGGGGTGAGGGGTGAGCTCGGCGCCGCCATGCTCATGACAGAACCACGCCGTCATGAGTCACGGGCGAGCTGTGCTCATGACGGCGTGGTTCCGTCATGAGCGCACAAGGGGTTAAGATCCACGTTGAACTAGGGTTTAGATTTGATTCACCTCATTTGTTTGAGTTTGAGTGGAGCTACTTGGTCTAAAACCTCTGTCATTGTTGAATTAAAGTGTGTAGTGATGTTATCGACCGTCCAGGTGGAGAGTTGGAGTTGTAGATGGGCATAAATCCTGGGTTCCAGTTCGGTTAAAGGGGCTTCTTTGATGTTTCTGGTCCAGTGCTTAGGTTTGTCATCACGAATAGGTTGGTGGCTGACAAGTGCGTATAAATTTAACAGGATGAGGTGGTGGTCGGACCAGTCAATGGGAGAAATCGCTCTCAGAGAGACCAGTTCATTTTTGGTAATGATCGCATCCAGTGTTGCACCTTTGATGTGAGTTGGTTCATTGCAGAGTTGTTTGAGGTTGTATATTTCAAGTAGGTTGGATAGGTTCTGGACAGTGGAGTCTTCTGGGTCGTTCCAGTGGATATTGAGGTCACCCGGGAACACGTCTTTTGTGTCTGTCAGGGAGAAACATGTTATTAGGTCTGTTAGTTCTTTGGTGAAGAGGGTACGCTCTCCAGGAGGATGGTAGATGGTATGAAATTTGATGGGTGAGGTGCCCTTGGTAGTGAGTTCGACACCCAGGTATTCAAACGATAGGTATAATGCAGGTTTAAGTTTGGTAATCTGTATTCCAGCTTTGTGAATGATGGCTAGTCCCCCACCAGTTTTGATCGGCCTGTCTTGTCTGATGATGTTGTACCCTGGAGGGGTGAGAATGTCAAGAATGGGGGTGAAGTGGACATTGAGCCAGAATTCTGTTTCTGGGTCCAGCTGTCTTCGTCACACTACTATGTGAATGTTTTGACGTGTGCTTACGTTCTATTAACCTTGCCTTGAAGAAGCCCATGTTTGGGCGAAACGCGTTAGCTGCAGATTTGGTTGCACCGAATTTTGGATTAAAGAACATCTGAAAATACTCAACCGCTGTGTGGACTCAGCACTCAGTGTTCACTTTGAATCCATACAATACTTTTGGTTTTGTGTTGCCTCTCATACTTGTGTACATATGCTATATTTATGGTCATCTAAGCAGCTGGCCATTTGAGGTGGGCAATACTCTCACTACTGCTAAGTGACAAGTCCAGGCTGTGCACTCATTTATAACCTTGCTGCTTTATCTTATAACTGTCTAATTCTGTGAGGAAAGCGATGTCTATTTATTCAGCGAGTAGAGGTTCAGCAATGTCAGTGGCGTGTTGTACTGCTGATCTGCAGATTAGGATCATGCAAGAGAGATGGCGGAGAGCATCGATGATGGGGGGAGCTAAGTGGATAGAGGTGTATTGAGCAGGAGGTCTAGGTGAGTGGATAGTTTTATGGATTCTGTTAGTGCCAACAATAAAAGGGATGGAGAAAGGGGCAGTATTCTGGTTCAAAGCGAGGTAAGAGTCGTTGATCTCATCAGGTTTCGGTACCGAAAAGGGGTGGCGATCCCGGTTGGGTCGAAGTGCCTGACTCGCCGACGGAATGGAGGTTCGAGGAGTGCTCTGTGGGGCCATGGGAGAGGTATTGAGGGGGGTAGGGGCAAATCTACCCAGGGAGAGGGAGCACGGTGGCTTGATCCTGTTGAGAAGGTCTTGTTGTAAGTATAGGAAATCGGTAGCAAGGGAGTTAATTTTCCGATCCATTCTGTTCAGTTGCTCTGTTATTGAGCTGAAAAAGCTTAATGTTTTTGGCAGGGGCCGAGAATGACTTGGGTCTATGGAGAGAGAACAGGGGTCAGGGATTGGACGGAATCAGTAGGATTAGGAGAGGGGAGAGGTTGGACACGGGGAGCCGGGTTAGTAATGCTCCCATTCAAGGTGTTCGGAGGAGGATTAGTGGGTCTAGTTAGGGCCGGGGGAAAAGGGTCTGTGTTGGAGAAAGGGGTAGTTTGTGAGGGAGGGTTCAGATTATTGGGGGTCAAGAGGGGAGTGCCTGTGGTGATTTCAGTCGTGGGAGGGCTGTGGTTAGTGTCCGAGCTGTCTAGATCAGCCTTGTGGTGTTTGTTAATTGTGATTTTGCTGTTCCTGGTGTGATCAGTTGATGTAATAATGGTGGGTGTTTGGCGACGGAGAGTAATGATAGGGGTAGTGTGATTGTAGTGAGTGATGGTGGATGTCCATGAGTTGAAGAGTGGGTCTTCAGGGCAGGGAGATTGGATCAGTTCCACGCTATTAGTGAGGGTGGAGGGGGATTGGGGAGAAAGGGTTTGAAGGCTCAGTTGAGTTAACCAGGAGAGTAGTGTGGGGAAGTGGCGGTCAAAAGTGGTGAGGTGCTGGTCAGTGGCCTGTATGAGAATGGTTCCAGTTCTGTAGATGGAAATGGTGAGTTCCCCTTTGAAGGTAGGGGAGATTGTTGTAGAGATTTTTTCACCATAGGGAATGATTACTGATTTGGCGACTTGAAGGTGAAGAAAGAAGGTGTTTTTCCATTTAGTCGGGTGATTAGTGTAAAAAGTGAAATTAGTTTTCGTGTTGCTGTTGGTCGCTGTGTGGTAGTTATCTACTATTAGTGTTTCGGGGTGTTGTTTTAGAGTACTGTGCTTGAAGTTCTTTTTAGCATTACTGGTCATTTTGTCTGGGTAGTTAATGGACCAGGAGTTGGGTCCATAATGCACAAGATTAGAGTTCCAGGTGGGGTTAGGTGGGTTCATGGTTGATGGAAGAGAGATCGGTATAAGAGTTGAAGTGAAGAGAGCTTCCTGTCTTGAGGATCACACTGATTAGCAGTTAAATATAGACAATCAGAGACCTAACATAGGCGGAAGGCGATACTTTCTGCTGTTGGGTCGTTCAGAATAAGAGCGAGATCAGGGCAATAGAGGCACCAGGAGCGTTCTTATATAAAGCCCTGCCACAATCAGGAAAGGCGATACTTTCCGCTGTTGGGTCGTTCCAGCTTAGAGCGAGATCAGGGCAAACGAAGCGCCAGGCCAGGTGCGATCCTGTAGAAAGCCCAGTCGCAATCAGGAATCGAGCAGCAGGCTGGGGTGGTAGTTATCAGACATTTATATGCAGTATATACAATAAACTCTAAAGAGACATTTAACTGCAGTATCAAACATTTATATGCAGTGTATACCCTAAACTCTAAAGAGGTCAGGGGCCCACCAACTATGCTCTTACAGTAAGCCCAAAAGTATTAGGGAGTCAATCAGCAGACTGGAGAGGCCAGTTTGTTTAGACTAGTAATGTAGTAGGCCCATACGTCCTGCACTAGCTCCCTTGGTAATTGGGAGCGACCATTTTAGGCCGTTCAAAATTTAGTCATCAGTTCGGAGATAAGGTGCGGGCTCGGGTAATCGGACATATTCGGGCACTTACCCCCAGGGAGATCAGGTTAGCGAATTATCAGTGATGGGAGCGTGCGCACCGTAGAGAGCATCTACGTTCGGGAGGAGGGCTGGGCTGGCAGTGGGCCCGGGCACAGACAGACCAGAGACAATGAAGAGCTGGCTTTCACAGCGTCGGCCATATACGGGGGCAGGAATGCTCCGAGTAATTAGCGGGCCAAGGATGCAAGCAACGACGACTGTAAGCAGGATCGGTAAGGCTCAGATTGTTGACGGGCCGAGAATACCAGCATCGGCAAGCTGGTGGAGGTACATCCATCAGGTTTTGACGAAGGGAGGAGGAGGGCTCATGAAGTAACGAAAGGAGCGTTAGGTGGCACTTTATGTAGCAGTAGGTTGTTGGGAGACAAGTAACGCACAGAGTGTAGTCCCATGTGAGATCCGGATGGCGAATAGTGTCCGCAGAATAGCTCCGTCCATGTTATTGGTCTGGTCGGCGGATGAGCAGGCTCCAAATTCACTGGAGCTAGTTTAGAAGTACTGTGGGACCTCTCTGGGGGGGCTTGTTCTTGGCACCACCAGGCCGGAAGGGCTCGATCCTGGCCCACAGGCAGGAGAGGCTTTGTGTTGTACGACAGGCATTTTATGGAGATAAGTTGTGGGCCAGCTCCTGGGGGTAAGATTTTAATGACGCCACCAGGCCGGAGGGGCTCAATCCGGGCCCAAGGGCTAGGGGAGCTTTGGGATTGCATTGCGGGCAGGCTCCGACTCACCGGAGTCAGTTTGCGATGTAGAGGAGCTGAGCTGGGGGACCACAGATGGGCTGATCCCGGCCCACAGGCAGGAGAGTCTTTGGGTTGTACGGCGGGTCCACTCCGGGGGGCTAGTTCTTGGCACCACAGAGGGGCTCCATCCTGGCCCATGGGCAGGAGAGTCTTTGGGTTGTACGTGGGTAGGTAAGGGGGGAGGGTTGCAGGACCGCTCCAGAGGGCTCGTTCTTGGCGCCACCAGGCCGGAGGGGCTCGACCCTGGAGAGGCTTTGTGTTGCACTGCGGGCAGTCTCTGACTCACCGGAGTCAGTAGATGGAACAGAGCTGCGGTACCACTCCGGTGGGCTCGTTCTCGGCGCCACCAGGCCGGAGGGGCTCGATCCTGGCCCACGGGCAGGAGAGACTATGGGTTGTGCTGCGGGCTGGATCCAACTCACCAGACCGACACAGGTCTCGAAGTCCTAGTTGGAGGCAGAGTCGAGGCGAACTCAGAACTGCTGGGTACAATCCTGGCGATGGGCATTGACGGTGAGAGGCGAGAGGGAGGTCGGAACCATTCATCGGCGCAATCAGGGTAAGGTAGGTAGGTCTGTTGTTAGATGCGATGAGGATTTGGGGCGGGTGATCAGGTAAAAGCAAGGATATTAACCTTTTGGTTGATCCCAAACCCGGAGCTCCAAGGGAAAGCTCCTACACCGCGGCAATCTTGGCACAGTCAACAAGATATGGCACTCTTCAGCTCTCTATCTGCACTAGCACACTTGAGCCTGTCTAGCTCCAATGCCAGCACCCTTGCACTGTGGTGCAAGGGTGCTTGCGTTATGAGCATGATTGTTTTTGCATGTATCCTAACTTCTAATGGGGGGGACAAGATGATTACAAGCAGGGCCACCTTTAGAACTGGTGGCACCCAGTGCGACAATGTTTGGTGGCGTCCCCCCATAACCTTCTTCTCCATGAATTTCCTCACCACCACCCTTTAACAGTGACTATCAAGTATCCATAAACACTCTCTCTCATATTCTTTTCTTATCATTTATAGCACTACTCATACCAGTGCTGGTAGTCAGAGCACTGTAAATCACACACGTTACACAGAGACAATGAATCACATGTTTAAATCAGTGTATAAGAAATGTTACATAAGAAGGAGGACTACGAGGTATAGGAGTCACATGACAACCATTCTGGTAGGCAGTATAGTTAAAGATGGTTTGATATGGAGTAGCAAAAACTCTGGGGCAGATTTACAAGCCCCTTGTGGCAACTTTACGCCAACGGTTGCATCACTTCTGTGACGCAGCGGCATCGTAAGCAATGCCCTATGTTGCAACAGATTTACATCGTGACGCATCTAGGGAGATGGGTCACGTTGTAAAGCCCTGCGCTCCATTATACCTGCGTCAGGTATAATGTATGCAGGGTGGGCGTTCCCACGCAGGAAAGCCTCATAAAAGTGACGCAGTGAAATCTACAAGATTTCACTGAGTCGCTTTTACGACCCCACTACGTCAAAACCTTGCACCTGCGACACAACTCCAGCAATGCGCTGCCCTTACGCCGAATAGATGCGTCACGCATCTGTCTATCCTTGCGCCACGGTGCACCACATTGTAAATGCGGCGCATTCCATAGTGGCGCAGGGTTTTTTTTATGGGTCGCAATTCAACTGGCGCATCCCTGCTAATATGCAGGGAAACGCCAGTTCTTTTAAATCTGCCCCTCAGAATTTAAATGTACCACTATGATTGCGAGTTGTCTATACTAATAAGAATTGATTTCTACCCAAATTAACTATTTTTGCAACATTAGGATAATGAAAGACCGGGTAAAAAAATCATAAAGCTCCAACCTATACCTTGCAGTTTCTATGCAGCTCTTTGCTGACAGTTAATAGGTAACTGTTCTATATTAGGATTTTAATTCATAAATTGTAACAAACAAAATGATCTCGCCGATAAAAGCAGTAACCCACTGAACTATTTACATGATATGCACTTCTGCGATCTGCATGGTACACGTCCTTTGCAGCAGGCATATTCACCCTCTGTGCTACTTTATGATGAGCCAAAACTTCCACTAGCAAAACTTGATCTCTCTTTAGACGGTACATCAATCACCAGAGTTATCTTGATATTATTGTTGCCTGAAAATTGTTGGAGGCAAGGAACGCTGCAGCAGGTACGTTCAAATCCGCAATACATTTGACAACACAGCGCCCCCTTAAGTCAGCCCCTAGTACCATGGCACTTATTGCACCATCCTACAGCCGGCCCTGATTACAAGGAACCTGTCAATCTGACTCTTTCTGCCTTTGCTGGTGTTTTTTGTGTATTAACAAATGTTACAAAGGTTAAATGCCTGAGTCTGTGCGTGAGCTCTCTGATGAACCTCCGCTTTGTTGTATTTAGCAAACATTACTACTACTAGCATTACAACCACTAATATCACCACCACCACCATTACAACCATCACCACAAACTCAATATTCTGGTGTTTGTCTGCAACAGCATTATAAGTTTGACAGCATTGTGTGATATTAATAAAAGAAGCATTGGCAAAGCCAATATGTTTGACTTAATGTGCACATTCGTGCTAACAGCTTTTGTACATGCCTCTGTTTGCATGTGTTATTGGATTGGATTTATTTTTGACACACTGCTTATAAGACCGAAAACTGTGGAATCAATGTTGGTAGGTCGTGCAATTCGGGCCATAATTTTATGCCCACCATAATAACATTCAATCTCTGTCTCTACACAACTCTACCATGTCTGACGTGGCAGCGAGCTGAATCCTTCTTTCGCAATATATAAAAACAAGCAGATGCTCGAAGGAAGGACTCCAAGAGAAGCAAGCAGTGCTGCTTTAACAAACATTCAACAATCCAACAGCCTGTAATTTGGCCAATAAGCACCCTTGCATGTCTGTATACGAAGGTTGTTTAGTCTTCTGCTGTTTGCCTATGTAGCCCTTTGGAATATAATGGGGGTTGAGTCATTGCAGGCTCGTGCTCACTCTAGCCAATGGATGGTCAAAGTCTGGGTTATGTTCTGCTGCCTTTTAGTACGTAGAACGTTGCAAGAAATCAGGCTTGTTGATACACTGTGTGTTTGCAGAGAAAGCATTCTCAATAAGACCTTTTCTTTCCTCTGTCAGGTTCCCTCTCTGCAGGAAGCCGAAGATGTAAAAACTCAGATGTGTTTCTTGACAGAACCAGTAGAGGACCAACTCGATCAGCCGGGGTGAGCAGATGGTGCTCTGCAGAAGCACTGTATACAGTAAATACATGTTGACCTCAAGGAAGACAAACATGTGACAGCTAAGATTTATAAACCCGCTAAATTAGAAGTTAGGGGTAAATGTCTAATCTGGCATCATATTTGAACACAAGTTCCGTTTAACATAAACAAGCATTTCCTCGTTTTTTTTCTTTAGATTGCGCTGTTTCTATTAGTCGCTGTATGCCTCCCTCTATCTCTGCCTTAAATAGGTATGATTCTCTGCCGCCCCATTCTTACTCTCTCTCTCCGTACCTTAGGTCTCTCAAAACTCGCACACATTTCTCCTCGTGCATTTTTTATTTTCCCATTGTTGACTATTGCCACTATCATCTCTCTTTTTTCCCCTCTCTTTAAAGAAATGCTTGCGTACAATCAAGAGTGTGCTGTTGTTTCCTTCGAAAAAAGTTGTAGGTGCCACATGCCCCTTTAAAAACTGACCTGGCGCCGCTGACCTCCGCACAAGGTGGACTTCCAGGTGTATATTTCCTGAAAGAAAGGATGAGAAGAGTTTGTTTTTGAAGGGCATACAGTACACTCTTGTTTTGTACATATAGAACGAAAACAGTACCAGTGGCCCTAGGACAAAGACCTGCAAGGGACAGATGTTGGATTTGATGTCTGTGACTCCTACGGCCATAGTTAGAACACATGCTCAGACAACGTTTTGTTAAAAAGACTCCACGCCATCACCCTCTCCTGTAGCATGCATCACCATCAGGTTTATTCCTCACTTCAGCAGTTGCTGTTATCACTTTGTGGCTCTGATTTACAGATTAACATATTGTGTGTTTCGGTGCACTAGAATCTTCAAGTTTAGGAAAGGCAAAGGCCCTTTATCAATTAAAATTGCATCACAGCAGACTAATCTTTATTCATTGCTGTGTGCCTGTGGAAAAACTAAAAACAAGATGGCTTGTGAGACAACCTTCATGTTTTTACATCGACATGTTTCTTCCCTACTCTGAGCAATAAAGGGTCCATGGCATTCATCAGGACGGGGGTCCCTAGATAATACCTGTGCTATAACTACCTGTAGTCCAGCTGTGGGCAGATGTATGCAAATGAATAATCACAATAGTGTTTGATGAAACCTTGTCTCCTGCTCCTAAATATTCAGTCACACACTATAAGGTGGCTCAGCTTAAAACAGGCTTGGTGCAGGCTTCAGCTACCACACTACAAATTATCTTTTCCAAAGGTGAAACTGAAAGAACCACAGTAAACCTGAAAACTAGTAAATCACAAGTATATCTGGCAGCCGCAGCCGGTGCAGGTAAGAGCGGTGGGGCCCGGTGAGGGGGGATTTCGACGGATGATGATGAGGGAAAATTAAATAAATAATTAATTTTCCCTCATCATTGTCTGTGGGCTTTTTCCTGGGCAGTTCTTGGGTATATTTTTTCAATGATATTCCAAATCATTGTATCTTCTGATTGTCCCTATTCTATAAAATGTGTGGTCATTTTTGTAGTGGATGTTCTCCTGTGTTTTAAGATGCTCGTTTTGACTTACTGTCGGCCGTTTCCAGATATTTTGGGCTATATGGACAGTTAATGAGGAGCGCCCCGGCTGCTGTTGAAATGCATGTGCTTAGAGTGACCGAATGTTCCAGTTTATCGGGACTGCACCAGCTCCAATCGTTTTGCCGCAGTGCTCGGATGCACCTTTTTGGGATTCATCTTTGTTTGAAATTTGGCTGGGCAGTCGGAAGAAGAGGTCAGATTTCAGCCTTTCTAGACCCGGAGCTATTCCTGCTGTGCCGGACTTAATGCAAGAATTCTTACCCGGTCCACAGCTTAATAAAGTACCACCACTGGTTGACAGGAAGTCTGGGCGTGGACCCACTGGTATTGAATGAAAGGTGCTCATAGTAGAACAGTCATTAGTTGCTTATGACACTCACAGCTAGAGTGTGGGGAGCATTCTGGTCCATTCCCAGCCCCTTCCTGCTCCAGACCTGCTACTGGTTGGCAGGAATGTAGGGAGCAGACCCAATGGTGTTTTCTGATAGACACTGAAGATGTCATAGTGCTTATCAGGCCCCCATCTTTTTCCATACCCATCACAGGTAGGTAGGAAGGTCAGGGAGGATTCTGTACAGAGCCACTTTTTGGAGGCACGCAGCCATTTGGGAGCTGAATGATGCAGGAATAGCTCATTGGCCCAGGTAGGCAACAGGAGCCACATTTCCCTCCAGACTGCAGCATTCAGCAACTTGTAGAATTTTGCTTTAGGTTAGCAAAGCTAGGACAGCATCTGCGCTGTGTTGCCATGCAAGCTGCGCAAAGCTCCTGGGCTGCCATGAAGGTGGATCCTGCAGCTGAGGCCCTTTGTTGAGTAGAACATGCCTCAGGGACTGCCTGCCTTGCTAAACCCCAGGCATCTACAGCTGTATTTAGGTTAAACGTACCTGGCTGCTGCCAACCAGAGTGGTCCACAGCTCTGCTCTGTCATGGCCGAGCTTTAAGTGCCCCATGGCAGACAAAAAGGTTAGGTTGCTACTTAGAGAAGGAAAGACATAGCCGCACAAACACTACTTGTAGGTTTCTCATGCTGGTTGTGCTCTTGGCCCATGGTGACCTTTGGCCCGGGAGGTCCATATTATGACTAGCTCGACAGGGCTTCCTCGCGGAAATGAGAACAAGCAGAAAGGGTGAGGCACTACCTGTACTAACGGAGGTGAGTACCCTTGAGTCATCCTGCCGTGTCCCTCCTACCGAGACCGCTGCACTGCTTTGTGTTGTGTCATTCTTCCAGGAAGTGAAATAGACACTGCTCTTTACTGATTTCCTGTGCCTCGGTCTCTGGCCCAGAAGGAACCCTCCTACAGCGATGTCAATACATGTGCAGGGTCAGGAGGGCTGCAGCGCAGCTAGTCGCATATTAACCTTAAAACCCTTTACGTTGCCCCACACGCTCTGTCCTTTTCGTGGCATCGATACTTTTGTAAAAATTAGGTTTGCTTAAGGGCAAGTGCACCTCCATTCATCGCCTTGTCCGATTTGTATCCCCAGTGCAGAAAAAAACGAAGGTTTACAGCAGACTCCTTCCACACAAACCATTACAAACAATACTTCTGCATCCCACAAATGTGAGCCAAAGTCCAGCCCACAGAATGAAATGCTTGGGACACAGTTAACTTTTCATAGAGACGCAGGGTGTGACATCTTCATTTCAAAAGACGACGACAACAGAGTAAACCAGATGTTTTTTTCTACTCTGAAGAACACATCCGAATGGCCGGATATTTCCATCAGATTTATCTTCAGTTTTTATATTTTATATATATATTGGGTGGGGAGCAATTAGCATCAAATTTCAGGGCGGGTCATGCTTTGAACAATGGGGGCAGGGATATGCACAACATGGGTCGAAATGCCTTGTAGGGGGTCTCTTTAGTGTTGTTGGATGATAAATAATACGGGGAGCATTTTTCTGAACAGTATGTGGACATTGGTACATTTTAAAGCATACTGGGTCAATAACATTGGTCTCAATATAAAATCCTTTAGTGGGTTTAAAGATTCTCTCTATAGGAATTTTAGCAGAATGAACGGTGAATGCTACATTTAAATGCACATTCGTTCAGTAGACCAAGGAGGATGTGGAATTTCAGGAACAATAAATGGCAAATAGTTCATTACAAAATGCACAGGGCCAGTTGAATTGGTCTCAACAAATTCAAGATATTTAGGCATACTTTCAAAATGTGTAGTAAATGGTGCAGTTTAAATGCATTTGTTTTGTCATTTTTCCATTCTTTTTTTGTTTAACTGTTTTATTGATGGAAACATAAACAACAGCACACAATGCATTGGCGATATGGCATGCATGAGATGAACATGTACATGAGCGTTATGAATTTGTCAATATTACATTGAGGGCCTTATTAGCAATTAATCAATTACATCATGATCCCCCGATCGGAAGTGGCCTCTCAACAGAGAGCGCATTGTCAAATCTCAATTTGTCTTGTCGCATTTCAACTGTTGGAGACACACATATATCTCCCTGGTACTTGTTCCACATACCCCATTTGAGTTCCCACTTCCTAGGGCATCCCCTATGTTTGAAGACATCTTTTTCGGCTATCATGGGTTTATCCATGTCAGCCTCCCAGTCACGAATAGCAGGCATTACTCTCACACCCCATTTCTGTGCGATGTTGCATTTCGCTATGGCCCATCCAAACGAGGTCTGTGTAAGGTCAGTGGCGTCCCATACATTAAGTAAGCAGACTTTTGGGGAGGACGTCAGTGTCTTACCCCCGTCCCGTCCCATTTGTGTGGTACTGGTGTTCCAGTATGATCTGGCCGCTGGGCAGTCCCATATGATGTGAAAAAAGGTCCCTTCATGGCGGCATTTTTAGAGACAAAGGGAATCTGTCCGTCGGCCCATTTTGACTAGAAAGCCCGCGTCTAAATAGACTCGGTGGAGGATCTTCAGCTGCACCAGTCGCAGTCTCATGGGGATGACCACCTCTCTAGGGGAGACCAAGGCATCACGCCAATCGTCCTCCTCGAGAACACCCAGGTCCACCTCCCAATGCTGTCGCAGATGCCCCAGAGGGTCCGGGCGGTTATTAATCATTTTTTTGTACGTGAGGGATATCGATTTTTTTGTTCATGGGATCTAATAGTAGCCTATCCTCCAGTGGAGAGTCATCGGGAAGTGGGCTACCCTCTAACATCACTGCTTTGAGTGCGTGACTACTCTGTAAGTATCTGAATGCTTCGGTCTGTGCGAGCTTGTACTTCTTCTGGAGGTCCGCAAAAGTGGCTTGTCTCCCAGAGTCCCATATATCCCCAACGATCGAGACGCCGATCAGGTCCCATTTGTCAAATCCTGGGGATGTACTCAGGCGCCCCAAGAATTCGGGTTCCCATAATGGTGTAGCACGAGTAATTCGATTGTGCCAACCTATTTGTTTATTGACCCTATGCCAAGTTTCATGCAGTGGGTCCAGTGAGATTTAACTTTCGGGGGTTGGTGTACGATGCCTTATCATATCCGCCCTGCCCCATGAGCCATCGGTCGGTTCGGAAGTTCGGGTCTTCATAATTTCCATGTGCCCACCGATTGATCGCCACTAACTGAGATGCTTGATAATATGTCTTATTTTATTTATTCATTTATAAAGTTTTATATAGCGCGAACAAGATCCCGAGGGATATCAGAACACTTTACAATAGGATGGGAGGAAGGACATAAATGCAAAATCGACATCAAGTAGGAGTAAAAAACAGAAATGATCGCAGATTCAGGGACAATTGCAGAAAAAAAAGATCAATACCAAATGATAGCCCAATTAGGGTAAAAATGTATTCATAAAGAATTTTTTGCCTTCCAATTTGATATCAACGGGTAAACTTTGTTTGGTCATTTCCTAGCATGGCAGATTTTGGGGTCAATTAATACAGTGGCAGGGTCAGAAATTAACCCTAGTTTAAAAGATCTTTGATTCACACCCCTTTTCTTCCAGCTCGACTCTGAAGAGTCAGTGAGAGTCTGTTGAGGAACTCAAGGTGGGTGAAGGGGTCAACCGTGAATGCCATTTGGGGTGATAGAGGGTTTCATGTCGCTTCCACTTTGCTATTTTAGTCATTTGAATTCCATGGTAGCACAGAATCCATACCTAAGCATGTATCATACTTGAATATTATCATCAGGAGAGTTTTGAATAAAATTACTTTTAAGAAATATGCAGCAACAGTTCATGGAGAAAAAATGCTACAACTTAAAATCTTACATCTGTGGAAATTACCTTAATGTTTTATAGATGGGGTGATGCATATGTTTAATTGGAATCCTTGTGTGGGGTAAAAGGATCATGAAATATGTTGTCTTGGGGTAATGTTCAGTAGAAACATAAAAATGTATTTATAGAACAATGGCAAGCTGACTTTAAACAGCAATGAGGTTCGCTAAGTCAGAACATTTAAGAAAACAGTTTTGGTAAACATTACTAAAGAGCACTTCTCCTCCTCTTAACCTAACCCATTTGCTCCCACTCCCTAATCAATTGCAAAGAGGCCTAATCCCTAACCTTGATGCCTTCTCTGCCCTCCCAGGGTCTCATTTATTCCTCCAAAACTCCATCTTCAGAGATGGGTACACAGTGAAATGTTACTATTAGGAGGAGGCACATGAGAGGTCCGCCTTTAGATATTGCAGAGCGGCTGATCAGTTTCCTACCTTAGAGGCACACTCGGACCTACCTTATCACTATCTGATTCTTCTCTCTATCAACCCAGAAACTCCTTCCCTCCCCCTCAACTCACTGTATCTCCCTTTCTTCGCTCTCTAGCATTTCTAGATGCCTAAGGCTGGTTACCTATAACTCACTGCTGCCTATCCAGTCAAGTCAGAAGTAGTCAAGTCAGAAGTACTTATATCGCGCACATATCACTCTTCCGAGTCTCATGGACAGTAACTGCTTCATACATAAGCCTCCTTTCTCATTCTCTCTGCCTTGCCCCTTTTCCCCCTTCCCAATCCCTTTGTGCTGTTAAGTGATCTTGTGACAACTTAAAAAGCTATACAAATAAGCAACAACACATCTTGAGACAGAGACAACAACTGAAGTCCATTTGTTCTAAAATTATAAGTTAACAGTTTTGCAGCGTGAATCTTTCTGGAGTCACTATGCTGCATTATTCCGCCATCTAGTGGTTGGGTCCCATTATTCCGCCATCTAGTGGTTGGGTCCGGAATTGTAGTATTTCTTCTCTTTTTTTCGTGGCCCAAGTGGGCGTTGACATACCACCATTTGGTGTCCTTCGTGACATCGACGCGCTTCCTCCGGAAGCTCCCACCTTTGGTCGCCATCTTCGGATTATTTTTTCCGCCGTTGGGTCTGGATCAACAGGAAGGAGCTCCAAGAACTTTGGAGAGAAGAATCGACGAAAGAGAGAAGAATATTGGAATATATCACTGGGGAAGACACCGGAGATCAAGTAAAGAAGAAACTCGACAACAGTACACAGAACATCGAAGAACTCAACGTTTTTCGAAGGAGAATGCGCATACAGGGGGCTCCCTGGGCACGGTGATGGACAAGACTCCGTTCAAATTCTGCGCAAACTGCCACCACAAGTATGCGCAAAAGGACCAATCTCTGCTTGCCGCTTGACCATCGAAGTGAGGACTGCAACGCCTGTGCAGTGTTCACCCCGAAGACTGTCAGAGTAAGGGAGAGACAGAGAAGAGCAAACTACAACATGCAGGGGCAGGGGACGCCCCCATCGCTACGAGATTTGGGACTCTCCAGCGGAGAGGAAGACAACGTAGCAGAAGGACCAAAAGACATCGTGGTCGTTGAGGTCGAAAAGAAAATGTCGAAGGAGGTAAGAGAGTCGTCGAACCCTAAACTCTCCACTGATACTCGCAAAAGCGAGCCAAAGTCCTCTAAAGGAGCAGGGCCGTCGAAGCACTCGACGTCGACTACTGCATCCAGGGACAAGCAGACCGTCGGATCCTCTGAGAAGGACCCCCAGACGGCGAAATCCCAAGACAAGGGAAAGGCGCCGAAGAGCAGCCACGAAAAAGAGGCCTCGACGTCAAAAGGCGAAGGCCCGAGACAGGTATCGACTTCGACGTCGACAACCGCGAAGAGGAAGGTTGAGGCCATCGAAGCCGGTCACGCGGCAGAGATGGAAAAGAAAAGAAAGAGGCTCGAGGCCGAAATGGCAAACATCTTGCAACGCAAGAAAGATTTAGAAGAAAAGCTTAAATTCTACAGCAAACCGTCGAAGACTACGCCCGAAACAGAAAGGGGCATCGAGGATTTCCAAGCGCCGAACACACCTGAACCTGGGAAAGATCAGGAAGATGACCTGTACTACGGGACAGGCGAAGGGGAAGAAGATGAGACTTACCAAGAGTCGACTTCTTCGGAGGCTCAAGACTTGCCGTGGGAAGATCTCGACGCCGAATCACCAGAAGAGGGCGTAGATTCATATCCGTCGAGGCCTTCGCCGCCGGACGACGTAGGGATCTACAATCAAGTCATCAAAAAGGCTGCTGACACGTATGGAGTGCAGTTAGAGGAAGAGAAACCCCAATGTTGCTTTCTCTTGGAGACCTTGTTGCCTTCCCAGACAAAAAGCCAGTTCCTGCCCATGCTCCCGAGTGTTCTGAACCAGGGGAAGGAGGCATTCAAAGAGCCTACCATGTGTAGAGCTGTGACTCCACAAGCAGAGAAAAAATATAAACATTCTTCGAAGGACCCCATGTACATCAGAGGGTCAGTACCAGCCGACTCCATCATTACATCCACGGCTCGGAACAGAGCAAATATACCCACAAACTCTGGCCCTCCACCAGACAAAGAAAGCAAGAGGATGGACATGACAGGTAGGAAGATGGAAAGGAGTGCAGCTATACAATGGCGCATCGCCAACTCCAATGCACTCATCAACAGGCACGCATACCAGCACTGGGAAGAAGTGGGAGAACTCCTCAAGCACGTACCAGAACAATACCAGAGAAGAGCAAGCCATCTGGTAGAAGAGGGGAAGAATATGGCTAATACATGTTTAAAGTCAGCCCTAGACGCAGCAGAGACATCTAGCAGGCAGATGATGCTGGGGACCACAGAAAGGAGGCATGCCTGGTTAAGAATGTCAGGTTTCAAGAATGAGGTCCAAAACAACATCCTCAACACACCCTTCAACGGGGAACAACTGTTTGGAGCACCAGTTGATGAAAAATTGAACCAGCTGAAAAAAGATAACGAAACAGCTAGGTCTATGGGGGCGCTGCAGTTCAGAGGTATGAGAAGAGGAACACCTTCCAGGAGACCAACAGGCAGAGGAAATCATCAGCCTGGGGCAACACACCAAACCACCCAGCAAAGTTCTCAAGGGGGTAACCAGCGACAGCAGCAGGGACAGCAGCAGCAGAACTGGCAGTAACAGCCCAGAGGACAATCCTTTCGAGGGCGTTGCCGAAGAAGGGGTAATGGCCAGAGGGGAAGTCAGCCTCCCACAGGAAAGTGACTCACCAGCAAAAACAACGCACTCCTGGATGAGACCTCAGGAAGTGCAGAAAGAGCCAAGACAAAAACCAGCAAAAAATCAAAATCTTCAACAGCTCCTCCAACACACATCGCCGGTAGGAGGCAGATTAAGACACTTCCTCCAGGAGTGGAGGAAAATAACATCAGACAAATGGATATTGAACCTCATAGAATATGGGTACTGTATAGACCTGGAAAGGCCACCACAAAACAGAAGGCCAAGGGTCAGAGTGCGCACAACAGAAGAGCTGACACACTTGAGGGAGGAAGCAAGAGAACTGCTAAAGAAAAGAGCCATAGAAATTGTTCCGCAAAAACAACGTAACAAAGGGGTTTACTCAACCTACTTCCTCATACCAAAGGTAGACGGAACATTACGTCCAATTCTAGACCTCAGATTCCTAGACAGGTTCATAAAGACTCAAAAGTTTAAGATGACCTCGCTCCAAGAGGTCATACCTCAACTACAAAAAGGGGACTACATGGCAACTATAGACTTAAAGGACGCCTACTTGCACATCCCCATCAACAGCAAACACAAACACCTCCTCAGGTTTACAATAGGCACAAATCACTACCAGTTCACAGTGCTAGCTTTCGGACTAAAATCAGCACTGAGAGTCTTCACAAAATGTCTGGCGGCAGTAGCAGCACACTTAAGGAGGAAGGGGATACATGTATCCCCATACCTCGACGACTGGCTGGTAAAAGCAAGCTCATACCACAGGTGCAGGAAGCACATAGAGATAGTGATACAGACGCTTGCCCAACTGGGGTTTTCGATCCATTGGGAGAAGACGTCAATAGAACCAGAACAACTGAAGAGGTTCTTAGGAGCAGAGATCAACACCATACAGAGCACGGTGATTCCATGTGCACAGAGGACTCGAGCTATATACAACGAGACGCGTCTTTACAGCAGGGGGCAAGTTCTGACAGTGAGGACTGTGAGCAAACTGATGGGGATGATGGCATCATGCATACATTTGGTACCGAATATTCGCCTACACATGAGACCATTCCAAGAATGGATACAGCAGCAATGGTCACAAGCAACAGGGAGTTGGGAGGATCTAGTGGTTGTAACACAGACAATACAGCAAGAAATAGCATGGTGGAACCAGAAGAACTTAGCACAGGGGAGACCATTGACACAACCAACTCCAATTGTAACCATTACAACAGAGGGTTGTGGAGAAGTCAAGATGCAATAAAGCACATCAACTACCTAGAACTCAAGACAATGTTCCTAGCCTTAAAGGCCTATCATAAACTGCTGTACGGGAACAGAGTACTGATACAAACAGACAATACAACTACCATGTTCTACATCCACAAGCAAGGAGGGACACAGTCAGTGACACTCTCCCGGCTAGCACAGGAAATATGGAGATGGGCAATCCCCAGAAAAATAGACCTGTTAGCAATACATCTACCAGGGAAGGACAATGTAGAAGCAGACTGGCTCAGCAGACAGACGTCAGCATCCCACGAATGGGAGATCAACCAACAGGAAATCCTGAAGGTATTCCACAAAGGAGGGACTCCACAAATAGACCTCTTTGCAACACACCAAAATGCAAAATGCCCAAACTTCGCATCCAGAGTACCGTGCAAACAGTCCCTGGGGAATGCGCTATGGATAAGCTGGTCAGGGACATTTGTCTACGCTTTTCCACCAATACCGCTACTACACAGAGAGCTGAACAAGTGCAGGTTCAGCAGCATGACGCTCATCCTGATAGCACCCCAATGGGCCAGACAAACATGGTTCTCACAAATCATGGAGATGTCACAAACGCACGCACGCAGGTTCTCCGCCAGGAAGGACCTGCTATCGATGCAAAACGGAAGAGTACTACACCTAGAACCAGAAAGCCTCAGCCTAGCTTCATGGCTCCTGAGGACCTAGAGTTCGCACACCTCAAATTACCGGCAAGTACGATGGCGGTACTCAGAGAGGCAAGAAGACCGACCACAAGAAAGTGCTACATAGCAAAGTGGAAGAGATTCACCGAATGGTGCATTAGAGAAAATCTGCAAACAAAAATTACTAAGGAATCAACAGTACTAAGATACTTGACGCATCTACTGCAGAATAAACTAGGCTACACATCCCTAAGGGTCCACTTAGCGGCAATTGTGGCTTACACAAGAGGAGAAACGGTGAAAAGTTTCTTCACATCACAGGTGGTAAAAAGATTCCTAGAAGGTGCAAAAAGGATCGCACCTCCAGGCAGAATGCCAGCACCAGCATGGAACCTCAATGTAGTGCTAACACAACTGATGAAAGCGCCATTTGAGCCTCTTCACAAAGCTACACTGCATATGCTCACACTAAAGACAGCCTTCCTAGTGGCTATCACATCACTGCGAAGAGTAAGTGAATTGCAAGCGCTAACACTCCAAGAACCCTATCTGCAAATACACAGTGATAGGATTGTCATGAGAACGGACCCGCATTTCATGCCAAAGGTGGTGTCTAAGTTCCACATCAACCAGACAGTTCAAATATCAAGTTTTTTCCAAAAAACGTCCACGAGCACAGAAAGGGCCTTACACACACTAGACGCCAGGAGGGTAGTGATGCACCATATGGAAAGGACAAAAGAGTGCAGAAAAATGAAGCAATTTTTGTATCCTTCGCCAGCAGTTTTTTGGGACGACCTGTTACCAAAAATACCATTGCACGATGGATTGCACAAACCATTCTGCTCTGCCACAAACAGGCAGCTCAGCCATTGCAAGGAGCAGTTCATGCTCACTCAACAAGGAAGAAAGGAGCAACAATTGCGTTTCTAGGCAACACACCAATTCAAGACATTTGCCAAGCGGCTACATGGTCTTCAGTGCACACGTTCACGAAACACTACTGTGTGGATATCCAAATGAACAAAGAAGCGCAAGTGGGACAGAAGGTCTTGCAACACATTTTCAGTAACCAAAGCTCATCTTCCACCCAACCACCACTATGAAGACAAACCGCTACAAAGTTGATGCACAGCATAGTGTATCCAGAAAGATTCACGCTGCAAAACGTATAGTTTCTTAGCTGTCGGTGTAGTTTTGCAGCTTGAAGACTTTCTGGATTCACCAGCGAAACCACCCTCCTCCGCCAGAAAGATGAGACAGGAAGATAAAGGGGGGGTAAAAGGTGAAAGACTTTACAAGGATTAAGTGAGAATCCGAAGATGGCGACCAAAGGTGGGAGCTTCCTGAGGAAGCGCGTCGACGTCACGAAGGAAACCAAATGGTGGTATGTCGATGCCCACCGGGGCCACGAAAAAAAGAAAAAAAAAGAGAAGAAATACTACAATTCCGGACCCAACCACTAGATGGCAGAATAATGGGACCCAACCACTAGATGGAGGAATAATGCACATCATAGTGATTCCAGAAAGTCTTCAAGCTGCAAAACAACACCGACAGGTAAGAAACTATACGTTTCTTTACGTTGAACTTAAAATTTCCCTTGGTTTTTGTCACTTTCTCTGTCTCTATTTCTAGGCTTCATTCAGTCTCCATCCTCATCCTGGTAAAGGGGATCTCATTGGTGAGCTGCAAGTGATATTTACATCAAAAGCAGATAGCACAAAGTTGGAAACTTGACCACCCAACTGGAGGGAATGCTTGCCACTAGACGATCACCATGTTTCCTGCCACCAGTCCTTGCACAGCTGCATGGCTTTTTGGCTGGTATGACTTGCAGGCTTAGAGTTTGTAAATGCCCTGGCTACCTCTTTGGTAGTGCTGCTCCAAAAGCATGAGAATTTGAATGTTTTTTAAACGCGGCCAAGGACATTTTAATGCAGTAGTTTTCAAACTTTTTATGCCGAGCCACACTTGAGCTCAAATTATTTTGGTACAACTTCCTCCTACCCCCTCCCCCTCCCCATGATGTAGCCTGCTAAGATAGTTAACAGTGAACATTGATTACTGTAGATGTTTCACATTCGAATTTCAGGGTACTTGATTGGTCTAAAATCAAAGATAGGAGAACAAATATTATACTTTCTGATACATTACCCTACTCCAAACATGTAAACAACCGGGCTGTCACAGCATTTCCAAAACCACCAGCTAGGCCAATTGCAAACTCCAGGGAAATTCACAGAACTTTTTTCATTTCACATTTCCTTTCTACAGCAGATTTTGCGGAAAGAAAAAAGTGATAGGTAGAATGATTGAATTATATCAGTCACTTGTATTTACTTGGGACCATGTTCCAGTCCATTGTTTTATTTCTTTTTGATGCCCACCATGCCATATCAGACAGGAATGAGAAAGATGCACATCAGGCTTAATCCTACTTAAATAGGAATAGTCTAGGCCAAACCAGGCCAAGAACCCTATTAATGGGAACACAAGTAACCCTAAACCAGTTTTGACCTTTTATGGCCTCAGCAGTAGGATGCAGCGTGAGTCTTATAGCACATTCAGCATAGGACCCAGGTCTGGGCACACGCACCGCTCTTTGAGTATCACCGGAAAGAAAACAAAAAAGGGATAGATGGATTACTTTAATTAATCCCAGCCACTGTAATTACTCAGAGCTGCAGTTTAGTCCATTGGTTTTTGCCCACCATGTGCCCTCAGACAAGAACCAGCGATATGCAAATCAGCCTTGCTACTTGTCCAATTTTGAATCACTGCAAATGACGAGGGCTGTCCTGAACTAAGTGATATCCATTTAATCAATCTCAGAAAGATGAAAGTTTGAGACACCCTTACTAGAATGTAACATTTATGAAGGTTGTGTGTAGATGTCTTTAGCTGGCCCAATAATGGTCCATATTACTAATGATATATAGTTGCCTATAATGTGCACTAAACAGAAGGGTGCATACTTTTTGACAAGATGCAATATATCCTTTGTGCACTTTTAGTGTTGGACATTATCGATGACTTTACAACAGCATGAACATATAAGCCAAAATGCTATTAAAATGCATGTTATACTTTCATATACTAGGCTAACTATAAACATGTATCGAAGGTCAAATTCTTCTGGCTTGGCACTATCTCTTAACTCTCATTTGATGGGAACCCATTCTATCTATTTGGTTGGAGTGAAAGTGCTGCTAGGAACTCTGTTGTAATTTGTTGGTGAGTGTGCCATGCAATAATTGCAGCTTTGACTAAATTCACCTGTTTACTTTACATAGTGAGTCAGAATTCTTTATTATTGACATGAATCAATCACAATGATAACATGCAGCTGTGTTTCCTGAGGCAGGAAGGCAGCAGAGATTGAATAAAGTAAAAAAGACACACAGAAGACGGTCAGGGCTGCAACTGTCCTCACGGAAATGCTATGGTGTTGTGGATGAAGGTCCGGCCAGCAGCTCCAGCCCAGCTAGCCCAGGCCAGGAAACCTGACGGGGGAGGGGGGACTTAAGCAATCTCAGCCCAATGGTAGTTGTGCTTTTAAACCACAGATTAAAAAGGTGCTACACGGGAAGCTGTAGCACATCTTTGTGTACGTATGCAAACCATATTAGGTATGTGGTTGAAGTCATCAGAAAACAGACGTGGTTTCTTACAAATGCATCTCTTTGGGCAGAATAAATTACTGTATGTGAGACTCAGACACTATTACCCGCCCTAAAAAAAGAATATAGTGGCTTGAGCTTCTGAGTGTGATATTGGTACATCTCTGCACAGTCTCCAGTTGATGCTGCTCTGCCACTTCTACCCCCCCCCCCAACCCCATGTAGCTCAGGACATGACCATTCATTATTTAAACACGATTCCCTCCTTGTCCCTCTACCTCTCCTTCTAAAAACCTGCTACAGAGCACTTGCTGGCACCTGGTAATGGTGAGCTCAATGGAACATGTGGAACATGTGAAAACGTGCATACTGGCCTCAGCGCACTCACTGCAAATAAGCAATCATGACCCATCATAATCATTTTTCATTGATCTCAACAATGACATTTTCCAGTGAGTACACCATGACTGATGTCTGAAAAATGGCATTGAGGTACTTGGCGAAATTGTGCCTATCAAGACTGGTAGGAGATTGCCCATTTAAACATGACAATAACCTCATGCGAAAGCGCAAATGTGCTAATTAAAAGCTGGCAATAAGTTGCTCACAGAAAATGAGAAAAGTGGGCACTCTGAAAAATAGCAAGGTGCGGATTGAAAACTTGCCCACGGAAAAAAGGCAATGTTTGTTGATTACTAAAAATCAACACGCTCTGCTGATTGCAATACTTATTACCTTAGTGGGAAGTTTCAGTGTGCTCACTGGAAATGGTACTAATGTTTTAACAAGGAACTGGCAATCTGGTCCTTCAATTAGTTCCACCTTGGACAAGACTAGGTCAACCAGTCCTGGTGCTTTCTTTGCTTTATTGCACTTGTCATTTAATTTCTTGCCACTGATAGCGTGGATTGTAGCCAGAATTAAATAATATGGTTCGCCGTTTCAATCACGATCACTAACAGAGTTAAGCCCTGTCCCCACACTGGTGCCTTCTTCTCGAGGCAACAGATCTTGGTCACCATATTATGATTCAAACAGATATTTTAGCATCACAAGCAAATTTCAAACTCAATTCCAAATTCAGTCAATGATGAGAGTCTGAATATGTTTTAAAAGCTTTATTCTCATTCAGAGATTAGCATTTGACTTTTTATTCTGTTTCTTTATTCATATTAGTCAACAAATGTTTAATATGTTTACAGAAATCTCATAAAAGATTTGGTTAGATTCAAATAAACAAAATAATGCATCAAGCGTTTTTCATAAAGGAATAAACCCTGTTCTAAAAGTTCAGACCAGAATTTGTGTTAATATAACCCATGAAGAGTTCAATTTCAAAGGAAAAGAGGGAGATTGAAGGAACATAAAGGTCAAAGCCATTTCAAGCAGCATAAGTTCCAATAAAGTTCATGAAACTCAGCTGAGTTTCAGTAATCAGGAAAGTGATCCTACAGTTCCAGTAGCAATCTGTAAAAATAAAGCCTCAAAAGTAAAGTAGATGAACAGAAGCAGCAGTAGCCACAGCTGTCAACCTAGGACAAAGGAATGGGTCGGGAAGCATTGCAACTAACTAGGAACATGCACTGATATAATAGACATGAATACATGTTGCAGACATCGTAGCAGGCCTCTTTCTCTGTGGACCAATCAATGGGCAGCACTCGTCGGTGAATAGGTTCAATTCTTCCTTCTCCGCAAAAATACATGCAGATTGTGAAGACTTGTCACAAGTTAGCTACAGACATTAGATTAAGAGCTAATCTTAAATCACCACTGTTTGAGCACTGTTTAGCATGAGTTCCCCTCACGATATCTTCATTTCACACTTGTTACTTGTACCACATGTTGTTTTCACTCGGTATTATACACTTGTTGCTTTGGTTGATTCATCACGTTTTTCCAGCCGCGTTCGGTTTAGTTATATGGTTGTTTAATTCACTTTGTTTTTTCAGCCGTGTTTGGTTGTTTGCATGTTACCTCACATAGGAGTTTATTTACCTACACTGGGACTGCACTGGAAACTGGGGTTAGTGGTAAACCCACATCCTGGTATTGTCGTTTCATTTTTGCCTTTTTTGATTTTTCTGTTCATACTCCCCTGACGAAGGGCATACATCATGCCCAAAATGCATTGAGGATGACTTGCACCTTATTGTATGATGCTTCATTAATAATGCTACAACATAAATGACGTGATTAATTCATGAAATCACAAAGATGATTATGATGATCTGAATAAAAAATAAAAAATCTCACTTCATTAACATTTTGAACTTTGGTCTAAGTTGATTTCAATTCAGATATTGGCAGTGCACTTGAGGGACTTGCCACAGTCTCATGGAATTTCACATCCTGGTTCAGAGGACGAAACCTCACTGCATGCCAAATAAATGTGTGTATTTTTCACACAAAGGGTATTTGAATTCTAGATTACCCCACGGAGTGCCGGATTCACAACCCATTGGTTAATACGAGCAAGAAATATTGTTTTGAATGTGCAACTATTCTATTCAGGCATTATGTGAAATAGGGTGATAATTGGAAGTTTAATTGTTACAAACAATATGTTGCTTAGTAAAATAATACATTTGATTAAAACCAGAACATTCTGCAGCTTTGATTTACTTTTCTACGCATGTCACATTAAGGTCAGACTTCTAAAATATATTGTACAAGGTTCAGCCATTTTAGGTCCACTTCAAGTAAAAGGAAGCTTGTTTCTTTGCATTTCTAAGGCCTATGCACATAGCTATGAATGCCTATTGCAGATTGCACTTTTAAAATGTGTGTCATTTGTTTGAATTTTCCGTTAATCATTGCACATTTTTAACTGTTAATCTAAATAATTTGCATTTTAATTAGACAATCTTGTCACCACTGTAAAGGCACTATTAGAAATACTAAATTCCAATTTATAAAAATGGAACAATGTGAGCTAGTAATACCTGAGGTATGGTGATTAGTAAGGTTAGGCACATGATCTCATTTAAAAAAAAAAACACACATTTGTTGCAACTACTTTTCTTCAGTTCAGCGGGGTGGACACCAAACTCGTCAGTGAAGAAGAGCCCTACAAAACATATCATGTGGGACAAATACAGTTACTCAAAGTGTGTTAATATGGGGACTGTGGTTTGGCTGCTTGCCAAGATGGCCTTCAGATCATTGGGCTCTGAGCCAGGGAAGCAAAAATAATGAAAATGCCCCTCCCTATCTTGTCAAATGGCGGCCTCCCAAGGGGAATCCGAGGAGGACAAGCTGCAGCACGCGCATGATTGCTTCTTCCCCCTAAAAGTGAGCCTGTGCATGTCAAGCGGCTTGGAGTAGTAGGGTGTGGCCTGTTAGACCTGATGATGATGGTGCATCTCTAGGCTGGCGTTCTATGAGGGCTGCGGGTGATAAACTTGTGCTCCCAAATGGTATGAATACTCAACCCAAGTTATAGGCCTGGATGGAATCAGGCAGACTATTCCGCATCTATAACTATCCCCTATATGCTAAATTATGACATGGAATTGCTAAATCTACAAGATACATGACGGGCAAAATATGGGAAGGAGTTATATACTCAGTATTATTTGACTGTTTATGACTCATAATTAAGAATTGACTTTTGGTTATGTTGGTCTAATGTATTACAGTGGATAAGGGTGCAGGTCTATCTCCCTTGAAGGATTTTGGATCATTCTCTGTGCTTTCTGCAAATTGCATTTCCATTTGCTGTGAGACGTGGCCTTCTCGGGAGGTTTCCGTCCCAAGCACTGTGAAATACTGCATTAAGAACAGAGCCTACCCACTCAATAAAATAATATTTTAAATTGAATGATGGGTTGGCAGAAACCCATGCTATGTTATGGGAAGCCTTTTAAGCTGTAATAAGCGCTGCATGTATCGCTACACAGGCTGGCATACTAAAAACAATACGCAGACAGTTAGAGGTGCTGGAGTCCAAGCTGAATATGCTACAGTCTGATCCACACTCTAGACCCAACACAACAGTAGAGGCTGAGCTGCACTTGACCCTGATGGCATATAGATAACCAGCAGACAGGGAATGAAACTTACTACGTAAAGAGACACAGGCTAGGTGATACGGTGAAGTGCACTGCCCAAGCAGGACACGGGTATGGTTACTCAGAGATCGTTTTAAAAGTACTGTCATTTCCAGTGTGGGGGATGAAAGTGGTGTTCTCTGGCTGACTTCGGCTGAGATATTAGAGGTGTTTGTTTGTTAAATTTTAGACAAACCTGTGCATGGCGAGTGGGCCTTTCAGAGTCTTTGATGAATTAATCTCTGGATGATGTTACTATGATCTGGTTAGAACAAGTGGATAGATTGCCCTTGCATGCAATTAATAGCCTGGCCAATGAAAAGGCAATGGGATCTGATGGCGTCACAGCAGAACTTTATAAAGCTTATAGAGAGTTTTGCCTGCATTTACTGGAGGTCTTTATTGAGATACTGCAAATAAATTGCTTATTGCCTGCTTCACAGTAGGCTATGATCCTTACTTTGCTGAAACCAGAGAAAGATCCTCTTTTTTAGCCAAGTCTTACTGTCCAATGTTTTTACTTGATTTAAATAGTTAGATATTGGCAGAGATCATTACCAACCGGTTAATACTTGTGCTAAAGGGACTGGTTCTTCCAGACCACACAGGATTTATACATAGTAGATCCACTGCACACAACAATCGCATATTGTTTTTGACCCTGACATTTCTACAATTGGATACTGAGTAGGCCTTTGATTCACTAGAGTGGCCTTTTTTATACATGGTCATGCACAGACTGGAATTGGGAGCATTTCTTATATGCATGATAAGACTGGTGTATGCCCGCCCAACTTCAGGTTAATAACCTTATATGAATTTCACTCACTAGAGGCACAAGACAGGGATGACCTTTCCCCCTTCATTATTCGTGATTGCGATGGACCCCTTAGCAGACTATTTGCGACATCACATATGCATACAATATATGCTTGACCTTCACGAACAAACGTTTTATCATACCAATGTATGCAGATTAAATAATGCTATTTATTAAAAATCCAGATGAAAATCTAACATTGGTGCTTTCTGAGATTATAAACGTTGGCTCCTGCTCAGGAATAATAATTAATTGGAGTAAATCTGAGATATACCCCTTGCCGCTGGCTGCCAAGGAAGTTGAGCTGGATTACACGTTACTTTGGAGAGAAGATTCAGTAAAATGTATGGGTATTAGGATACATAGGGACAAAGAAATTGTTATTTTGAGATAACTGTGATCCTGTGCTAAATAGGCTGTGCACACAGATAAATAAATGGATATAATGACTGCTATCAATAGCTGATAGAATTCAAATTTTAAAAATGATAGTCATGCCAAGACTCCTATATCTATTTATGAATATTCCGATTCCGCTCAGACGGATCTTTTTGTTATAACCTTGCAAGCTGACTTGATTAGACTATCATAAGTGAGAGGACAGGCTAGAATACGCTGGGAGAGTTGACAGCCCCGGATCCTGAATTCTATTATCTATCTCCTCAAGCTTTCTTTGCACTTTACAGGTATCTGCCCCAGTAACCGATGCTAAATTTGTTGGTGGAGGCTGACAGAATTAAAATGGGTACTCTCCAGACTTTTATAGCTGTTGTACCTTGGGGAGGGTGGAACACCCTGGTTGGACTCTCCATCTGCACACCTAATAAATCAGGCATTGCCTCTAACATTCAAAAACCTGGTGTAAATTTAACTTATTGAGCATAGCATTGTAGTGATTGGACAAATGTATATGGATGGAGCTTTATGTGGATGGGAGCAATTCAGCGGCAGATGGCAAACCAATGTCCTTGACAAGTTTATTTATCACAGGCTGAGACATGCAATGAATGCTCATTATCTGGGGTATCTGTTGGAGCCCAAAGAAGGTGTGCCATGTACAAACAATATTAATATTGAATATACTAGAGGATTCATCTTGCAGATATACAAATCGACCATTGAAAGCTGTCTGATTGGTTATATACCTGCAATGCCAATGTGGGCAAACGTTTGTGCGATCTATGAGATATTCGTAAATGGTCTTGTTGTTGTTCACAACTGGACCCTGTCGAATTATAAACATAAATGATTACATTTTAAATGTCTGCACCAGTTATACGATACACCCGTACGGTTACACCAATTTGTCTTGACATGTCGCCCTTTTGCTGGTTTTTACATCCCGGGTAGTGGACTAGGAGGTTCCAAGATCACCAGATATGATGGGTTAAGTTGCAGATGTGTCTAAGTCTGTGAGGCGGCTGACAGCGGTTTTGTTGCTATTAGCTATTAAAGAGAGATAGCCACCTACTGGATGAAAGAGCCAATATCAACTTGATTTAGAGCTAGTTAACATCAAGGACCAGTGCCATCTGGGCACCTCTGCAGTCCTATCTTATACAATTGCAGCATAATGGGGCCCCTGATGTGCAGACGCACATGGTTTAATGTCATATAACTTACCGGTATTCTTCATTACTCTTGATCCTGTTGTCCTCGTCCCAGTCATCACTAATGAGGTGATTCCACCTCAAAAGACATAAAAGAACAAAAAGAATGCTAAGTATAAGCTCCTCCGTAAGGCTATACTTACCCAGCATTCCTCCTGAAATCCTAAGTCTCTGCAACTGAAGGCGGGGTTGATGGGAGGGAGGGGCATGATGGGACGAGGACAACAGGACCAAGAGTAATGAAGATTACTAGTAAGTAATATGACATTACCCCGAGATCCCCCTTGTCCTCATTCCATTCCTCACTAATGAGAAATACCAAAGCATCCTCAAGTCAGCCTTCAAGCGCAGCAGAAAACAACTGCAAACAAATTACATAAACCACATTTGCTTGCAACCCAACAGAGATTTATTTAAAAAAATGTGCAGATTGCAGCACTCCCATACCAAAATTAGTACCATTACAAAAACACATTATGTAAACGATAATGAAGCGCAAAAGTATTTGTTGTAGCCAAGTGGCTGCACAACAAATCTCCTAAATGGAAACGCCATGAATATATGCTCAAGTGGCTGACATCCTTCTGGTGGAACTCCCTTGAGCCCCCTCTGGAAGAGGAGAAGATCCTGACAAAGAATAGGTCAAGGAAATCACCTGATTAATCCAGCGATTAAAGAACAGCAAGGAAACCTTTACGCCTTTATTGGAGGATCCAAGGGATACAAAAAGAGAATCAGAGCAAATCAAGGATTTGGATCCATTCATATACACCCAAAGAGCCCTTTTAACATCCAGCAACTACCACTGAAAATCCCCCATAGAATCATTCTCCTCAATCAAAGCAGGTAAACAATTTCTTGATTTCTGTGAAACTGGGGAGCGGGGCCTTTTAAAGGCGGTTCTTCATCGCCAAGTTCTTCGAAGGGGGGTTCCTCAGGGTGGGTGGTAGGTGGTGGTGGCGGTGGTGGTGGGGGGGGGGGACAAGGTGGCAGGTAAAGGAAAAATTATTCTCTCATAGAGCCAGCAGTATGAGCAGTATGAGCAAACCTATTAACACACTTTTAGTATGTAAGACGGATCTGTATAAGTTTCTCAATGGATATCGTATGGCGTATGGAACAACCTATTCCCTGGTATGATGAACTCCTCAAATAAAACCAAACTAATCAGCTGGAACGTGAATGGATTGAGAGATGGTAGGAAACTTAACAGGGTCTGTGAATTTTTGAGAAAATCAGGGGCTCATATATGTCTTTTACAAGAGACCCACCTGGAGTTTCAAGAATGCAAGACTGCCTTCGAGAAACAAAGTTGGGTTCAGGATCTCCTGTGCTCTCACCAAAGTGGAAGTACAAGAGGGGTCGCGATGTTAATCCTGGTAAACAGTAAAATCAGAATTGAAAATCATGTTACGGACACGTCAGGTAGATGGCTGTCCGCTTTGTTAATGGTAGATAGTCTTCCCCTATCATGTGCCGTCTATTATGGTCCTAACCAGGACTGTCCAGAACATTTGGCCAAGTTAAAATCATCTCTTCTCGACCTAAATGCCCCCATTATTTTGGGGGGTGATTTTAACTTGGTTTTCGATAAAACCCTGGATAGGACTTCTAGGGCCACTATTACTCCCCTACCCAAAATGAAGTTAGAACTTAAGAACATAATGAAAGACTTCAATCTACTTGATATCTGGAGGACCAGAAATACTAATTGTAGAGATTATTCTTACTATAGCCATAGATACAGACATCACTCCCGGATTGACTTTTTTTTGATAGATCAGATGTTACTTCCCCAAGTAGATTCTTCCACTTACATTCCTGCTCTGCTCTCTTATCACTCGTTAGTAGAATTAACAGTTAAACTTGTAAAAGAAGTACAACTGAGAAGGTGGACCCTTGATAGGTCACTACTACAAATAGAAGAAGTAAAAACACAATTATCATCACAGATGGAAGAATATTTTAGGTTTAACTGTGGGTCCGCGGGTGTTCAGATTGTGTGGGAGGCCTTTAAGTCCTTTCTGAGGGGAATAGTAACTTCACTTACGATTAAGAGATACAGGGATAAAAGGAAAGCAGAAGCAGACTCTCTTATTAAAATTAAGTTGAAAGAACAACAATTTTAACTCGCTTCCCTAAAGCAACATCCTAACTCCGATGTAATATTAAACAAGTTAAATTCTTTAAAGGCAGAATATCAGGCCCAGCTCGATAAAGCCATTAAGGAGAGATGGGATGCGAGCAGATTACGTAATTTTTTTTACGGGGAGAAGTGTGGTCGTCTCCTGGCTTGGAAGGCCAGAATAGATAGAGCTAAGAATCAAATTGTGAGTTTAATCATACAAGACACAGGGATTTTGACTTACAACAACGGTGAGATATTAAAGGAAGTCCAAAAATACATGTCTAGGATGTATGCAGAGCGAGGGGATTTTTCCCCTGAAAAAGCTGAAATGTGGCTTAATCAACTAGTCCTACCACATCTCACAGAAGCAGATAGGGTTTTTTTAAGCTCACCAATCAAAGAGGGAGAAGTATATAACCAACTAAAGAGCATGGCAAAAAGTAAAGCAGCGGGACCTGACGGCCTCCCGGTAGATGTATATCAAATCAATCCAGAATCAATCGTACCGATCCTTACAATCTTATTTAATAAAATACATCTCTCAGGTGAGGCTGCGCCACAAACATGGTCTGAAGCAACAGTGACTCTAATATTAAAACCCAGTAAGGACCCTCAGACCGTAGAATCTTATCGGCCAATCTCGCTGTTGAATACTGACTATAAAATGTTCGCAGGTGTATTAGCAGCGAGATTGGCTAAGGTTATTAAATCAGTGGTTCACAGCGATCAAAGAGGCTTCATGCCGGGTAGGCAGTTGAACGAGCTTACATTTCAGACTATTGCTGCCATAGATGTTGCGACTAATGAAAAGTCTCCCTTGACCATTGTGGCCATTGATGCCGCAAAGGCTTTCGACCAAGTTAGTTGGTCCTATCTTTGGGAAACATTAGCCGCATTTGGTATGCCATTGAATTTTATAGCCTCGATTCGATCCCTATACTCCAGTCCCAAAGCTAAAATCTTAGTAAACGGTCTGCTTACCGATTGGGTACACATATTTTGTGGCACCAGACAGGGATGTCCCCTTTCTCCCCTTTTGTTTAATTTATACATTGAGCCTTTTGTTATTAAGTTGAGAGCAGATCCTGCTTTCAAACCTTTTAAGATTGCGAGTTTGGAGCTGAAGTTCACTCTCTACGCTGACGATCTCTTAATGTTTACTCTAAATCCAGAAGAGGCTGTCCCTAGACTTTTTGCGTGGGCAGAAGACTTTGGGGCAATCTCTGGCTATAAAATAAATAGAGAAAAGACCAAGCTTATGCAGTGGAACCCGGTTAAGGAGTATCCGGCTGTTAAACCTAAGATGAAATACCTGGGAATCCATTTAGTTCAAGATATAAATCAGACATCCAAAATAAATTTTGATAGAGTTTATAAGGAAATTTGTCATCTCCTACAACGCTGGTCTGGTCTCTCGCTTAACATATTCGGCAGAGTGAACCTCATAAAAATGTTTATTTTACCGAAAATCACCTTTTTATTTAATTCTATCCCGTTAACTTTCAATCCGAAAGACATGGCTAAATTACAGGGGAAAATAGGTTCATTTATATGGAACACCAAGTCTCCGAGAATATCATGGAAAAAATTGACGAGGAAATTAAAAATTGGGGGTCTTGCCCTCCCAGATCTACTCATTTATTGTCATTCGTTCCAACTAAAAAACTTTAGACGAATGGCTGATAAGGCAGATACTACTGTTTTAGGCTCTCTATTTCAGGCATTGTTACATAGTCTACCCCAGGGTCAGGAATACTTTCTGTTTAAATTCGGAGATCCCAGGTTTTATAAAAAAAAGTCAGACTAAAGATCCTAATAGCTGCCCAAAAAAATTGGGTTTTTTTCAGGAAAAAGTTGGGAATTCCCTATTATGCTCCTCAGGCCCCGATTTGGGACTCCCCAGGGACTCCCGAGTGTTTAAAGGATCAGCTAGCTCGCCCCTTGAGGTCGGCCGGTATAACACACTGGGGAGATCTTTTAAAGGATACGCAGCTTATGGATTGGGATTCTCTCTGTATATTGACTGGGGGTACACTCACCAGGTTTAAATATTATCAATTATCGGGTTGGTGGGCAGCTCTCGCGCTGTCGTCCTGTTCATCTAATCCAAAGTTTGATTTAGTAAATAGGAAAGGGACCTGGAAAAGAGAGTTGGCATTTTGGTATTGGGCCATGATGGGAGAAGAAGAAGTACCGGAGGCCGAACTCTTAAAAATATGGGGTAAGCAGGTTGACTTAGACCATAACAATCTTCAGGAGCTGTGGGTGGATTCCTTTACAATGCTACATATTGTGGTTAAGCCAGCTACACTCAAAAGGAATCATCTGTTTACCCTGTATAGAGTATATATCTCACCTAAGAAACTAGTAAGAATTACCAATCTAGAACATCGATGCCCTCGTTGTAGGTTCCCCGCCGCTGATGACATACATATGTTTGTGGATTGTCCATTTCTGGCGCGTTATTGGGCTAGAATAGGCGGATTTATCGCGGCAGTATTAAATATACAATTTACTATCACTCCAAGGATAATTTTGTTTGGGTTAGCTAAGGAATATCGACTTGGTGCCATGGACTCCAAATTTATTTTTTATGTAATGTTGTTAGCTAGGCGAGAAATGTGTAGGGCGTGGAAAAACGAGAAGGCACCTACTTTTTCAGACTGTTTGAAACATATCATCTTTACTTGTGAGTCCGATATTGCTTGTGATCCCTCAAGTGATGTAAAGGTATGGGCAGCTTTAATGGCCTGGCGGAACAGATGAAGGTATTCCGATGATTTCACCTGGGCACTGTTGGGGCTCAATCTCTAACATCGTCAAGGGGCCTCTCAGTGAGAGAAGGTTGGAGTGGACAGAGCAAACAGTAAAATGCTAGTGGGGTTAGACCCTTCTCCTTTTCCCCCTGGGTCTTAACATCGGAACCGTATCATACTTATTGGGGGTAGAGGGGAAGGGGCTCCCCATCTAGATTGCCCTTCCCATCTGGTGGCATATGAGGAATTGGAAAAAAAAAAAAAAACTGAGAAGAAACTTTTGGTAAAAAGGAAGGGTCCAGCTGATGCATGATATCATCATGAAAAAGGAAAGAAAGGGTTCTCTCACCAAGAGTGCACCCAACTCACCCAGGCACCTGGTAGACGTGATGGCTACAAGAAAAACAACCTTCATCATCAGAAACCTAACATCTACAGTTTCAAGAGGTTCAAAGGGATGGGAAACCAGAGCTTTTAAGACCAATGGCAAGTCCCACAATGGGTACAAGAGATGACAAAAGGCCTGTAAATGGACACTCTTCATCAATCAAGCTACCAAATCATCAGAATCTGCCAGATTACCCCAGGGAGTTTAGAAAGCCCAGAATGGCTGCTGATTGAGCATGCAGAGATGACACTGATAGCTTATTTTCAAAACTATCCCACGAGAACTGTAGGATGTAGTTTAAAGGACAGCCTGAAGGAGAAAGATTCAAGGGGGAACACCACCGCTGACAACTGCCCCAATGATGACCATAAGACTTGAGAAGGTTTCTTTGACTGCTGGATCGCAACAGCTAAATGTATTGGCAATCCTTCTTTTGTAATCCCTCCTTTCAACTTCCACACCGAGAGGTTGAGTCTTTGGATCAAGAGAACATGAGACACCCTCAGAGGAAAGGAGAAGAGAGGTAGAAACTAAGAATAGCAAGAGACTTTAGAAAAGGAAACCAAGACCCACAAGGCCAAAAAGGTACTGCCAAGATCAACTCCCTGCATTCCCACAACATCCTGGCCAGGATTTTGTGAATTAATGAAATCGGGGGAAGGCATACAGAATAGATCTAAGCCAGGGGTCAAAAGTTCATACACTCCTCCAGGGTCCCTCCTGAGTATTTCTGGTACAAAAGTAGGGAACCTGAGCTTTGTGGCGAGAGGCAGACAGATGCAGACCCTTTGTCCCAAACCTGGCACAAATCTGTAGAAAAACTTTCTTCATTATTGCCATTTCCTCCGAGGAAGGAAATACCCTGCTGAGGGAATCAACCACTACATTCTCCTCCCCCTTGATGTGTACTGTTCGAAGGGACACTAGGTGGCACTCTAAGTACTTTGACCTGAACCCCCCATGGTTGTTGAGGTATGCCATTGCCACCATGCTGTTCATCTGGAATACCAGATTGAAACCCTCCAAAAACCCAGGAGAGCGTGAAACACAGCCATGATTTCACTCCAGTTGGAGGAGCGTCTGTTGCCTGGAAGGGACCATCCGGCTTGTAGGGACTGTCCCTTTAGAGTTACCCCCTAACCAATGAGCTGACATCTGCTGACAACACTTTTTGGGGGTCTGGTTGAAGATAAACTCCTTTTGCGAGGCAGGAGGAATCCTGGTGAATGTCTTGAGTCACCAGGACCTGAACTTCAAAGCAAGGTGTCACCAAGCATGTAGATGGTTCCAGAAGAGCCACAGATGGATCCTGACCCAAGGGCCGGTGAACACAGCTGCTGCCATGTGGCCCATAAGTCTCAACTAACACCGCACCGAAAGAGACTGGCTATTGAACACCTGGAGAGCTAGGAACTGCAAGACCAATATCCTGGATTCTGGAGGAATGACCTCGTCGAGATGGGTCTGAAACTTGGCACCAAAGACAATCAGAACTTTCAATGGCTTCATTTTGCAATATTGAGGAGGAAGCCATGACACTGGACACAATTGCAAACTACCCTTATCTCCTGACACAACTGGGACTGAGATGGAGCATGGAGAAGCCAGTGATTCAGATATGGAACAATTCCTTGAAAGTGAAATAATGCAATTACGGAAGCCACCACCTTTAAGAATTCACAGGAAGCCATTTTGAGGATGAATGGCAGGACTCAAAACTGAAAATGTTGGCTCTGAACACAAAAATGCAGGATTAATTAGCACGTGATAATAAGCATCCTAGAGATCCAGAGTACACGTAATGGTCCCTGATCACCAGAAGAATTACACTCTGCAGGGTCTCCATCTTGAAGGGCAATGTCTGCACAAACCTGTTCGGAGATTTCAGGTTCAGTATCATCTGAAATCCCACCCGATGATTTCTCTACCAAAAAGGCGATCGAGCAGAACCCCCGGCCCCTTTCGGCAAGAGGTACAGGTACTATAGCAGAAGAGACTCCACCAATACAACCAGAGCCAGCCGCTTCTTCATCTGAAGCTATGGAGTTGGCCTCACCTCGGAATCCATGGGGGGCAGTCACACACTCGATCCTGTAGCCCTCTTTGATGGTGAGTAGAACCCATTTATCGAAATAAGATGCCTTCCATGCTGATCTGAAATGGAGATGTCTGCCTCCAAATGCAAACCTTGACTGTGTCCATCCATATAGTTAGGAATGTTTAGTGGAAGACTTTGGCTTTTTCTGCCCCCCTTCTTACGGTAGAACTTTCTTTGAGGGGTACATTGTTGTTGCTGTTGACAATGAAAGGATTGATGAAAAGAAGGGGTGCTGTTGAATATCAAACTTATCTGGTCCAGACAGTTTCAAAGATGAAGAGTGTTTTTTCTCTTTGAACAATTTATGGAGTGTTTCCATTACCTCTGAACCAAGCAGCAGTGAAACCCTGGAAGGGCAGTCTTAAAGGCAAGATTTTTGGGCAGCATTAGTATGCAAGTCTTTAAAAAATAGGATATGCCTTGTCGCTATACAAGTGCCCCAGTCAGCCGACATTGACAACAATGTCAGACATTAATTCCACTTGTTTCTCAATTTTATCCAGTAAAGAGGAACATTCCAAGGAGTCATCCACTGCATTAAATAGTTTCTTTATGTCAGACAGCAAGGATTGGGAAACATAAGAGCCATAAATCTCCACCCTCAAAACCAAATGAGAACCAGAATGAACTTTTCTGAGGGCAGAATCCACCTTTGAATCAGTCATGTCCTTGATATTAGCATCCTCCGTCAGGGAGGTTCTGCCAACCAGACCTGCCACAAAAGAGTCGAATGGAATTTGAACATGGCAAATTTAAGAGCAAGTCTTTATGGGGATATAATTTAGCCACTGGGACCACTGCCTGCCCTTAAAAAATATTTTCCTCTGCGTTTGCAAAGGGGTCCCCTGTGGACCCCTTCCCTTTTGCGACCCCATTACCACCCTCTTAGAGAGGGTGGTAATTTGTGAGAGTTTTGCGACCGCAATTGCGGTCACAAAACAATTGTACATAGTGTTGCGCTCGCTATTAGGAAGGGAACGCACCTTCATAATAGCGAGTTGCAAAACCCTATTTGCGAGTTGAAAAATATTGCGAGTTGAAAAATAGGGTATGTACATACCCCATGCCAATTTTGCATGCGCAAACGAGTTCACAAACCCGTTTGCGCGTGCATAAATGGTGTACATCTGGCCCCAAGTCCTTAGGGGACTCTCGATTAGTTAGCACTTTCCCGGACTGAACATATATGTTCAATGGGGCATGCTGGGTTATATATGTGAGAATTGATGATCTTGTGCCTGTTTTAACATGAATGAAGACATAAAAACTTAAGTTAACACACAGAAATTGGCCATAATTTTTCAAAACCTCTTTGGGGAAAACCCTGACCTTTTAGAATGGTCTTTAAAATCTGCCAAGTTTTAGACAGTGTTACTGGTCCAACGTCTGTGCTATATGCTAGTCACTTGCCCAAATATGTGTAAATTCTAGCAATTTTATTGTAATGAAATTTAACTAACATGCTTTAAATGCACCATCTGACGCAACTTTTCCAAACATTTTTGGGGAAATTCCCATACTTCACTGGAAAGAGGCTTTTGCAACCTACTACATTGTCCTCATTGTTCTTAGACCACTATATGTTGTAAAACACACTTTGACACAAGTGATCAGCTATTTTATTGAGGGGCGCTGCCCAAAAATTAATGGGGAGACTTTTTATTCGCCTGTAATTTGGCTTAATCTCTAATCTGGTTTGCTTCGAGTAAGGAAATAAAGGAGACACAAACATGCTTCTTACGTGACACAATAATTGACAAGCGCCCGCGTGTCATGTGACATTTCAGCCACTCTTCCAATTTAATATCTCTTTGCATGCTGAGATTTGTGATCTCATATCATATGGTAAAAGCGATTCTACAAAGCGCAGAATGCAAGGCATTGTTGCCTAAAATTCCAGGACTAGCTGGTTGCATCTCACGTGCCAATGGGCTTTTTTGTGTGTTTTTATCTTGCTGATTTATATAGCGCGAACTCGACCCGAAGGTATTGGAGCGCTTTACATGAGTGTAATGTCGTGACACTGACGCGATACGCTGAGGCGTACGCATCAGGTCACGTGATGTTCTGTAATAAAATACGGGTTGCGCACGCACGTACGCCAGAACGGCTGTGGCGGCGGGCCACACCAGCAAGCTCCGTGTCCCCGTGTCATTATTCGTCAGCAAGGCCCCCAGCGGTAGTAGTCCCCACACGACGCCCGACACAACAAAGTGGCGACGAGGGTGGGCGTGCCCTCGCCTTTGTGCCTCGCGCGGGTGTGGCGGCCGCGTAGTGAGCTCCGCTCGCGGTGCTCGTGCCCCCGCAGGGAATCGAAGAACCTTGTTGTGCCCCTGGAGCGGCGCTCGTGCGTAGCAACGCGTGGTATCTGAAGCGCGCACCTGGGTGCCGGCTGTTCGCGCACCACGCGTTCCTGGCCCAGAGAAGAGTCGAACGCTGCACGGTGCCTCCGTGAAGCATCCTCAGCGCGCTACCTGCCACGTGGTTTGTCCTTCCTGAGGCCGGCCTGGAGCGCTGTCACGCGCAGGCAGTGGGCGGTGCACTCTGTGAGCCATCAGCATCGTGAGTAATAAGCCCAGCTTCCTTGAAGCTCTGAAGGGAATCACCATATTGGGAGAACAGAGGGGTGCTGTGGGCCAGCTGATCAAGGCCCCCGTCAGCAGTGGCAGCCCGATGGAAGGATTGGGAAGACAGATTACGTATCTTCTTTGAAGCCACGAAGGTCCATAGGGACCAAAAACGCGCAATGATCATTCATGTCGGGGGGGAAGGACATTCACAATATAGTAAAGACGCTCGTGGAAAATACCCCCAAAACTCACACAACACTGATAGCCGCGTTAAATGAACACTTCGAGCCAATGGCGAACCGCGATTATGAGCGATTCATATTCCGCCAAGCGCGCCAGCTCCCCGAGGAGTCACTAGACAAGTTCCACGCCCACCTTAAGAACCTAGCAACGACCTGTGGTTTCTGAGACGAGACGGAAGAAATAAGAGGACAGATAATACAGGGGTGCACGTCAGTCAAACTGAGGGAGCGAATATTGGAGGAATCTGGTAAACCCCTGGCGGAAATACTAACAATGGGTCGGACGAAGGAGCCGTCGAAAGCGCGCGCCGCGCACATGGAAGCTGCCCTGCAGGTACCGGTGAAGGTGGAGCCAGTCAACGCGGTAGCAGTCAGGCCGAAACAGAGGTGGCCCAAAAAAGGGGCGGGAGCTGCCGCTCCGGAACAACCGAAGTCATGCGGATACTGTGGGGGGCTACCACATGCCGCGGCGGAATGTCCCGCACGAGGGAAGAAGTGTCTGGGGTGCGGTCGCTTCAAGCATTTCGAGAAGGTGTGCCGGTCGAAAAGTCTCCGCAAACCTCGCCAGACAGTGAACGCCGTGGATGAGGGAGAGCTGGTGGCCAGCAACATGGATGACGATGGCGAAGAAGAGAAAGTGGTACACAGGATACACATGATAGGCACTGCAAAGCGCAAGACGCGACGGCTCCCGCAGTGCAACGTCCGAGTAGGATCGCAAGAGATCACCACAGTGGTGGATACGGGGGCCAGCATCAACATCATGGCTGCCGCACTGCACAGCTCCATGCACCCAAAGCCCGTGTTACACCCGTCAACAATAACGGTGTTCGCGTATGGACAAGAGGAACTGCTAAAGGTGTGTGGGAAGTTCAAAACCACGATATCTCATGGAACACGGTCGGTCACGTCAAACATCTACGTCACGGAGGATGGGCAAGGCATGCTCCTAGGCTGCCGAGCCGCTGAAGACCTCGGAGTAGTGACTTTCGCATTCGGAGTGCACCAAGACTCCATGCACAACATCCTGGAGGAGTTTGAAGAGGTGTTCCAAGGAATAGGCAAATTCCGTGGCAAAGAAATCCACTTACACATAGATCACACCGTTCAGTCAATAGCCTTGCGACACCGGCGGATAGCATTCCATCTCAGACCATTGGTGGAGGCTGAACTGAAGAAGCTTGAGGCGGCCGGAATAATCGAAAAGGTATCTGGACCTACCCCGTGGGTGTCTCCCATAGTAGTGGCAAGGAAGCCCAAGCAACCAGGCGCAGTCAGGATATGCGTTGACATGCGACTCCCCAACTTTGCCATCAAGAGGGAGCGCCACATCACTCCCACCATCGACGACCTCATTGGAGAGATGGCGGGTGCCAGGTGGTTCTCGAAGTTGGATCTTCGATCAGGGTACCACCAACTGGTACTGAATGAAGCGTCCCGGAACATTACCACGTTTTCAACACACGTTGGGCTAAGACGGTACACCCGGTTGAGCTTCGGAGTATCGAGCGCTGCCGAGGTGTTCCAAAACGTGATCCAGGAGCTCATCGCTGGGATCCCGGGGGCAATAATGTCAGCGATGACATTATGGTACACGCCACGACGGTCGCAAAACACAACGAGCGACTGCTACAAGTGCTACGGCGGATAAGAGAGGCGGGTCTCACGCTGCATCGAGAAAAGTGCGAGTTCCTGTGCAATAAGCTGCAGTTCTTTGGGTACACCTTCTCGGCGGAGGGAGTAAACCCTGATCCGGAGAAAGTGAAGGACATTAAAGAAGCGGCTGCCCCCACAAACATCACTGAAGTTCAAAGCTTCCTAGGAATGGTCAACTACTGTGGTAGATTCATCAATGACTTGGCCAACCTAACAGCGCCTCTGAGAGAACTGACAAAGGAGTCCACCCCGTGGACGTGGGGCAGCGAGCAGGCTCGGGCCTTCGAAGAAATCAAAAACGCGCTTTCAGAAGCAACCACGCTCGCATTCTTTGACCCTGCCAAGCTCACGTTAATCGCCGTGGATGCTGGTCTGGTCGGACTGGGCGCTGTCCTTCTGCAAAGGAAGACGAGTCAAGAGGAATGGGCTCCAGTGGCATTCGCCAGCAGGTCACTCACCGAGACGGAAGAAAGGTATTCACAGATAGAGAAAGAGACAATTGCAATTCACTGGGGCTGTCACCAATCCACTTATATGTGTACGGAAAACCATTCGTAGTGACCACCGACCACAAGCCCCTGGTGGCCCTCTTCTCGGGCACATCCACGAAACCACCACCGAGAATAGAGAAGTGGATGCTCCAGTTGCAAAATTACAACTGCAAAATAGAATACCAGCCTGGGGCACGGAATCCAGCTGACTACCTCTCTCGTCACCCTCGTAAGGCCACTCCACAAGAAATGGAAGAAGCGGCGGAAACTGAGGAGTATGTACGATGTGTCACCGCTCGGTCGTATCCCATACCGGTGTCCATGGCCAGCCTGCTACATGCCACCAGTCAGGATGAATGTCTGCAGAGAGCTAAGCAAGCTGTCCAGAACAATAACTGGAACAGAGCCAGAGAAGAGTGGAAGAGCCTGACGCCCATGGCGAAACAGATAATGGACAGCCTCTACCATGTCAGGGAGGAATTGACCAAGGATGACACTGGATGTCTGCTGAGGGGGCACAGACTGGTCATCCCGACGTCATTAACTCAAAGGATGGTGGATCTAGCCCATGTCGGCCATCAAGGCATGGTGAAAACCAAGTCGAGACTGCGCACCAAAGTCTGGTTCCCCCTCATGGACGACCTGGTAGAAGCCACGGTTCGGGCCTGTCACGCCTGCCAGGTCACCGGGGAAGCACCCAGGCCTGCCCCCATTGTTATGGAACCTCGTCCAAGAATACCATGGTCCCAGATAAGTGTGGACTTAGGCAGCTTGCCGGACGGAAGGCACACTCTAGTTGCCATCGATGACCACTCAAAGTATCCCGAAGTAGAAATACTGGCGGCCTTAAGCGCCAGTGAGGTGATTCCAAAACTAGAGAAGATGATGGCTACCCATGGACTGGTGAAGGAAATCAGAACGGACAATGGGTCCCCCTTCCAGAGCCAAGAGTTCGCTGCGTCTCTGCAGGTTTTGGGTATTCGTCATCGGCGAATCACGCCCCGCTGGCCTCAAGCAAATGGGGAGGCCGAACGCTTCATGAGAACCCTCAACAAGGTAATACGCATTGCTCATGACAAAAGCCAGTCTGTAGAACTCGCCATCTTTACCTTCCTCCGAAGCTATCGCCAGACGCCCCACTCTACCACTGGAATTGCCCCCGCTCACTTGCTGATGGGAAGGGTGGTCACGGACACTATACCACATCATCCGGAGTGGCGACCTGAAGCCCCCGACGACAGTGCCATTGACACCCGGTGCCGAGGAGCATATGCGCATGCCGATACCCGACGCCAAGCGGTGGTGCCGGACATGGTACCAGAAAACCGAACACCAGGCAGCAAGTTCAGATTGAGGTTCGAAACAGAACCATGGACTGTGGAAGAGGTCAAGGGTACCTGCGTTACTGTGAGGCGAAGAGGGGAAAAAGTAACCCGGAATATTTCGTATTTCAAAAAGATTCAGCCCTCAATCGGAACGGGAAGCTCGCATCAGGGGGTGCACCAGGGCCGCCCTAGGAGTGTGGAGAGGTCGCCAGAGCAAACTGAGTCCATGGACACAGCGGTCGGAGGAGCTGAATCCCAGTCTTAGGACATTGACTCAAGGTGGCCCGTCCAACAACCAGATGTGTCACCGCGAAATGAACCGGATGCCCCGGCCGTCAGTGATGGGAATGCCAACGATGACTATGTGGGTAGGAGCTCAGGTGTATTGCCGGACAGTGGAGAGTCTCGATACAACTTGCGACAGCCCTCCCGTCCCCTTAAGGACTACGTCAAGTAAGATTGTTTTGATTTGGGTCAATAAATTGGCATATGTTGAGGGTGGGCCAATGTCAGAGCGGACAGTCCTTCCAGGTCCAGGGTATTAGGATATGTTTTTGAATGTTTAGTTTTTTGTGTGTTGGGGAGGAATGTAATGTCGTGACACTGACACGATACGCTGAGGCGTACGCATCAGGTCACGTGATGTTCTGTAATAAAATACGGGTCGCGCACGCACGTACGCCAGAACGGCTGCGGCTGCGGACTACACCAGCAAGCTCCGTGTCCCCGTGTCATTATTCATCAGCAAGGCCCCCAGCGGTAGTAGTCCCCACACGACGCCCAACACAACACATGAGCACCTGTTACGTTACACAAGGACAAATTCATTTTTTTTGTTTTTGGTAGGCAGGGGAGATTAAGTGATTTGTCTAGAATCACAGGATGTGGAGTCGAACCCGTGGCTCCAACCTTGGTTTACCAGCACCAAAGTCGGCAGTGTAGCCGTGAGACCACATCCTCGCCCCTGCTTCTTCGCAGTTATGTCACAAATACTGACTGTGACAATTTTCTCTATTTTAAACCTGACAGCCACAAACCAGGAGCTTCTTGTGGGGGAGGGGAGGAGGGATAAACGTTTGCAGGTGCTTTTCTTAGGTCTCTGAACCAAGAAGCAACTTTTAATTAATAAGGCATGTTCTCTTGGGTGAGTGAAAATACAGTCTTTAGCACCACCTAGTGGTAATGCTACATTGTTTGTATTAAGAAGGAACAAGCTTAAGGCCTTTTCTTTTATTATTAAATGCATACTATATATAGTAGGAAGGCGGGGTCCCAAAGTTATGTGCAGGGCCTGAGGCCAAGAGCGCCGGCTACCCTCTCCTTGTGACAGCCCTGGTTGACCGCACCAATTTGAAAAGCAGGAAATATGTAATAATTCTATGTTGGCAGCTAAATTGTGGTTCACTTTCTTTGTGACTGACAAATCGTAGTCCTTTCTCTGTCATGGGTTTTTTCCGACTATGAAAGACCGGTCAAGGTACGTGTGCTTCCTTAAGTCCAATGGTGTTCGTATGCCTAAATCGAACTGCTTGTAAGTTTCTGAGTATTTACAAAAACTGTAGTTGCCACATAAGTGGACAACGTCGGTGATAGGGCCCATAGTGTTAGCTGTACTATTTTCTGTCTGGATTCTTTTTGGCTTGTATGGACAAACGTCTCTCTGATATTCCCTCGTCTCATGGCATTTCTCATAATGCATATACACCATGTTCAGGAGCGCAAGTTTTTATTCACTATTTTTTCTCATTCGATTAGAGAGAAGGGTAAAAGTGTTCACAATATGATTCTGTTGTTTTTTGCTTAACTCTGTGTGTGTCTAGTAGTGCGACCCTGTTATTGTTTTGTGTTCCTTGTGTTGCTTGGTGCAAGATTTGTTTAGGGTATTTTCAGGCTGACAGCTTATCTGTTAGTGATTTTGACTGTTCATCAAATCTTTTAATGCGTAGCAAAGCTTTGCTTATTTTAAGGTATTAAATGTAAACTAGCGTCTCTCCCAGTGCCTTCAGGGCTTGACTGTCGAACCTAAGGAAGGCATTTCAATCAGTTGGTGTATTGCAAACCCTGGTGGATGAACCAGTGTTCTCAGGGGTAATGAGGAAGTCCAGGAACCCTGATGTGTTTTTGCTCAGGCTCCTGGGGCACCTGAGGAGTGGGTCTCGGTTATTGATCCAGTCAACAAACTGTGCGGCTTCTATTTCACTACTGCTCCATACTATGAAGATGTCCCCAAAATAAGGACACCACACCTTTTACGGGCTCTGTATCTCTTTTGCGTCTTGGGCACTGTATATATCTTTTGAGACTCAACTAGTGAATGTAAAGGTTCACCAGACTAGGCATATGTTTACGACCCTTGGTACCACCGATCAGTTATAAACATTGTGTTCAAATCTAAAAGGTGTTCTAAAGCTATTTCAGCTATGTCCATTATTGGAGAAATTGGTGCCATGTGGATCCATCCACTAGCCCCCAATAGTTCTTCAACCACTTTTAGTGTTGCATCTTGAAGAATATTAGTGTGTAGAGCTTCTATGTTCGGACATGGATCAAAGGCGTATCTTTCAGAAGGTTTGGCACATCCTTTGACTCTAGACACTTCATGTCTCAAGCAGTGGCCGCAGAATTGGGAGAGGTGTCCACTATTGAACAGAGTCTAATACTACGGGGCATCCTGAGACGACTCTCCTTAGGTAGGTACAAAAAGCTTCTTCACACATATGGAACCCAACTCATTAGTAACATCCATAACGGAGGTGAAGAGCAAGTGCAACGATGAAGCATGCCAGTTGAGTGGGTGAGGTCCTTTTCACTCAAAGATGTTTTAGTTTGAGTTTCAACCATAGTCCCATGAATTACAGATACCTAAAGTCCGTCTCCCAGATTTACCATTTACCATGGTCCGCGGGATTCCAATGAGCTTAGGGGAAAGTCCTTGCTTTAACAAGGATCTTCTCACTGGCATGCTGGTCATCTGCTCCATCGCTTCGAAATAGTCTTAAGAGAATCCAGAAATCTCTTGAAGACATTACTTTTAATCAGGTTTATGCCTTAGACCTTACTGATTCGCACCGGACTCCCATCATTGTCGTGGATGGAATTTTAAAGCTTGCTTCACTTAGTTAATGTGTTGTATTAACAAATGTGAAGTGTCTGTCAGGAACCACAGCCATATCACTCTCTCAAGAAAGTGTTGGTGAGAAGCCTTTCTCTTTTAACTTGGAGAACAGGTTTCGGTCCATTTTTTTTACTGGACTTGTGAGAAATTAATATTAAATTGTGTTGTGTAAGGATTTCATTTCATCCTGTTAGTTGTCACCCGGTTATTTAATTTCTCCATGCTCCTTTGTAAATTTCCAACAACTTTTATGATAGTTTTAGGTAGAGTTGCACGTCATCCACATACAAGTGTAGTTCAATGTCTGAGTTCTCCTCTTCTTCACACGAGTTTGACTACTGAGAGAGACGGTATAGGAAGCATCCGAACCGCTTGAGTGCTGTGTGCATGACGGCATTGAAGGCATATCTGCATTCTAGCATTTTCAAGAGTTTGTCATGGTAAACTGGGGCAAATCTCACCGAAAGGTCTAACTGCAGCCTAGGCATATCTCCCCTTCCCTGCATTTATAATTCAATAAGTGTCTTCAAGGATTTTTATTGTCACCGTTCCTGTGCTATGCCTACTGTGAATACTGATTGGAATGGAGATAGCTGTTGTTAAGTGTTTGTTCAGTTGCATCCCTACACATTTCTTGATAGATTTTCCCAACAAAGGTACGTTAGTTGCTGGTCTGTAATTGTGCAGGATTTCTAGGCCAACATTGTGTTTTTATAGGACGGGTGTCATCTGTCCAGTCTTCAGATCACTTGGATATAGTCTTTGTTTCAGGGAGGCATGGAGTAGTTTGACCCAGTACAGCACTGGTAAGTGGAAGCAGACTTTTATTGCTAGTATGCGTCACGGCCAGAAGGGCTTTGAGCTCAGTCTACAGACAGCTAATCACATTCAGTACATTCAATTTCCAATCAAAGCTATGTCGTTAAAGTGAAGAGTCGAAATGGAAATGCACAAATAAAGACCAGCGGTTTATTGACACTCTCTGGATGAAATGCAGCCCCAAACACATGGGAGGAGCTACACTTCTCAATTATGTGTTGAGCTTCAGCCAATGTTCAACAATAGGAAAAGCCTTGGGTGTCAGCTGCAGACTTCATGAGCTCTGGTTTAATGTGCAGTGTCTGATTCCTCCAGCCAGATAGTGTGGAAAGATGTGCAAAAAATCCAGAATATAAGAATGTTTCAGACTTGCTATTATATATCTCCCTCAATATTGTAATCTGGCCGGGGCACCCAGAGGACTGAGGTCACCCACTAGACCTACAGGTTCCTCCAGTTAGGGCTGGGAGCTGGGAATTAGAATCAGGGTCCTACTATAATGTCAACCTTCGATACCTCCAGTGCCGCAAAGGATGGAAACAGGAGTCTGAAATGGGAATATCACCTACAGTCACAAGAACCAGAGCAGGAATGTTGGAATGTAGTGGGAAAACACGTTTGATTCCCTTTGGGGGTGGAAACAGGCAAACAGTCTCCTTAAAAATGAGGGACCCATAAGTCTACAATGAGCTGCCACCAACAGTCAATGAACAATAGAATGAGGGGACAGTATACACCCTGAACTATGTGCATGGGAGAGTACACTTTGGATGCACCTTGGGCAGCTGACAAAAGCCTCAGAAAACCATGTAAACCATTGAGTGTACTCACAGGCTGTTGCACCCAGGAGGGAATGGGCCATATAGAACAGCCTTGAAAAAGTGGGACAGGGCAGTTAAGCTTCCATAGTCATACGAGGACTTTTTTTTCTATAGCTTTCACCAGTTCCCCTTGGGGGGGGGTGATTTATAAAATACTTACTCTGGTTATATATGCTCAACTATATAAACAAAAACGAAATGCAATGCATCCCATTCAAACCAACAATTTTTTCCAACATTGTGATTTATGCCCATGTTGGAAATGTGCGAATTTTTTATATATGTTTAATATCTTATTTACTCTAATGTGCTTAACTTACTAGATTATTTAAAGTATTAGAATTGATATTTGCCTAGTGTAGCTTGATTACTATATAGTGAATAAATCTAAAACTTGAAACTCTGCTTTTTGAGGAATTATGCCATAGTGCTAGAACCAAAAATTAAGAAACACTGTATGCTAATCGAATGATTATATTTGTATAACAGGCTAGAAGAGGAAAACTAAAGCTTCTGCTTCCAGGAAGTTTCCTTCCCCTTTATGATCAGCACAAGGAAGCATTACACGTTTTGCATACAGTGCAGAACCTCTCCTTCCAGCCCCCGATGCCACATCCACATGACTTGCATCATGGTAAAGTTTGACCCCTAAGGAAGGTCAGACTCATATTTTTACTCTTTTCTGTTTGGGTTATCTCTGTTGAAATACCTTTGAATATATGTACGAATGTTTAGTTTTTTTCTTCACCAAAAGTAGAGAACTCTAATACCGTTTTTTCTCAAATTATATTTCAGTCTTTCTTCAGCATATAGAAATGTAGATAGAAATAAGTGGTAAGGGCAGTTTACTCAAAAAGTGAGGCAAGCCATTCACAAAAGAGCCAAATTTGAGATTGGAAGAACTGGAATTCCAGGCTATAAATGAACCTCAATTCTCATAGAAATAGTTACACACAGTGTTGTTGTCAGTGGGCCTGAGTCAGGAATAAATATTGCACATCTATGGATCCGTGGTGTAATAAGATTTGCATCTGTTCATGCAATAAATACATAAAGATTCCAGGGCACATACAGGAGATTTTGCAGCATTGCATGTTTCTTGGCGTATGTCTTTTCCCTGACCCTATTTTACACGTAAACCACTAGTACAGACACTCGCTTCTGAAATGTAGCTGCCTCGTCAAACTAAATTCACCCCTTCTCATCTCTTACTGCCTGAACTATGGTGACCATGTACCCAACATTCTTCAGCAAGCATCACCCATACTTCCAGAAATGCTTGTTTGACCTCACGTTTCCTGAAGTGTCATTAGGCACTACCTTTACTTGCGTCAAGTTGCACACATACAGCATAACCATCACATCTTTTTAAACTGATAAGTCTGGTTCTTCCCCCAGTTTACCAATCACACTTACTAAACTGTTATCGCCTCTTTTTTTCCTTACCTTCATCTTCATTCTGCTACTTCCTTAACTGTAGCCACCACATACCCTCCATGAGATAACTCATTTAAGTACCATGTGAAATGCGAGCCATCTAAACAGAGATGGAATTTATGCTTACAAATTGGACATACAGCACACCGTGATCTTCATCTTAAAAGGGAACCACAGCTACAGAACCATTTTAACACTTTTCATTTGAAAATTGTTCCATCAAGATTAACCTACACCACTGTAGGAAAATTAGCAGTACTTCCTCAATTAGATTTACATTTTCAGATAGAATAAAAGTAGTCTAAAACTAATTGGAATTATATATGGAGCAAAAAAAGAAACCACTAGATTACGGAAATACGTCTTTGAAATAAAACATTTCGCTGAGGGACTGGAAAAAAGCCATCCTGCAGAATGAGTTTGTAAGTAAAAAGAAAACAAGGAAGCAAACAGATGTTGATGGAATTACTTCCTCAATCAGATACACATTTTCAGATAGGGGCGTAGGGTTTGTGGTGCAGTTTAATTGTAGCAGGCAATTAAAAATGATAATATAAACATGTTAGACCTGTAAGCCTTAAGGTGGTCTTCTCCCAAACAAATTTGCCTTCCTCCTTCATTTTTGCTGATCTCGTTTTTGCTGGCCCTAGGACTCTGCACACTTTACCACTGCTAACCAGTGCTAAAGTGCATGTGCCCCCTCCTCAAAACATGGTAACACTGGCTTATAACCGATTGGCATATGAAAATTACTTGTAAGTCCCTAGTAAAGTGGCACTAGCTGTGCCCAGGGCCTGTAAATTAAATGCTGCTTGTGGGTCTGCAGCACTGATTATACCACCCACTTAAACAGCCCTTTAAACGTGTCTCAGGCCTGCCACTGCAGCCTGTGCACAGTTTTAGGTTCAAATCTGTTTTATTAGTTTTAATAGTGAAGAACAATACAGGAATGTCTCACCTACATCCAGTTTTAACTGCTATTTCAACCTGGCAAAATAAACATTGTGCCCTTCCCCAACCTTCCTTTTTAGGTCGATGCTAGAGTCAACACGCATGCGCTTCTCTGCGAGTCATGCTGTATTCCCTCTGTGAGGTTTCAACACGCCCACTGCTTTTTCATTGGTTGCTTGGTCTGCCTTTACAAATTCCATTGCTTTCATTGGTGAATAATGTACATTTCTCCCCTCTTGTGGCTGTTTTGTTACCGCACTGGCTACAGCCCCTGCTACATGGATCCTTTCACTAGTGGCTCTATGTTTTGTTTCACTCTCCTAGCAGCTCGCTTGTATTCATTGTTTCCTGCTCCTGCCTTCGGTGCTCATTGCTGCTCGTTTTCATTCTCCAGCTGTGTTAGTGCCGTTTTCTTGTCAGTTTATTAAAATTATGCCCACATTTATTTTTACAATACCTCCACCACATGACAGCTCTTTGTCATTAATCAGTGCGGCATGCTGCGCTTAATCTTTTCAAATATAGCGGACGCCCATCATAGCCAACGCAGGACCAGTTTCAAGTAAGTATATTCTTATTATTGGAGTCCACATGGCTCAGATGCTGCTCTTCTGGTTTCAAATTCATCCTCGCCTGTTCGCTCCTCCCCCACCACCCACACAAGCAGAACAAATTACTATTGTGCAGGGCTACCCACCATTAGAACATGGATCCCGCGTACAGAGGCTCCCTTCTCCCACCACTGCTTCGCCTACATCTAGTCAAGGCACTTCCTTGAACACTACGCTGCCCCCGGCCACCAACACAGCCTGTAGCCTTTTTAATACCCTCCGAGACTACATGCAGGCTGCTTGGAGGAAAGGCATGCACTTTGCGGGGACTCTATTTCACTCGTGCTTTAAGCAACATTTATCGTTGTTCAACGTATATGAGCTATTACTCTGCTTGGTTTGAGATAACTTTCTGTGTGTGTGAAAGTAACTTTTGTCTGTCTTTTGTCTGGGTCTGTTTCACCACATTTAAACATGCCCGCCCTCTTCCAGCTCATACACAGTGGTGACAGAACTGGCCATGGGTTAAGCCGCACCCTCCCTCATCCCCCCTCGTCTCTCACAGCGCTGCCCCTACACATCAACTACGAAATATAAACTCCTAAACTGGTGCCTGCTCTCTCCCCTTGCAGCAGAGTAGCCCCTTCACCTTCAGTGCACTTTCAGTGTGTTCTGCAAGCCTGTGCAGTTTCAGTACTTTGCTGATGCCTGCTGCGGGTCAACATGGTGTCATGTGTATTATGGTGTGCATTGTCCGTTTAGAGGAACAGATGGGACTTCAGTGCACAAGAAGGGGACATAACGAGCATCAACTCCCTTGGAGGTAGAAGAAAGTGTTATGGAGCTGATAGAAATAATCTCTAAATGCAAAGACAACATTCCCCTGGTCTGGTGAAAGGGTGCAGCATTGATTATACTTAAACACAAAGGTAGCAGTTGTTTCAAGTGTTTTGGTTTTAAAGGTTGTGTGAACGGGTAAAACTGCTTGCTTTTTCTAAATCCTAGATAAGTCTGCTTCCGTACTTAGTGATGCAGGGTTGCATGGTTTGTGTGCTGCAACTACACTTTCATTGTTGCTTTCTGGTGGTATAATGTGCGTACGTGGTGGTGTTGTCCTGTGATTGCAAATATGTATGCATGGTTTGATTTTCATGTATGCAAAAAGGTGCACGATTCTCTGTATATTTGCAGCCTTCCTAAATGTTCGACATGTTGTCCTCTGACATCACTGTGTGTATTTTTTTAAATCCTTTTTGGGTCAATAACATCGCATCATGGTCGTGACAAGTAGTGTTGTCACTCGTAGAGATTCAAGTGATTTGACTCTTAAGGAGACCTTGTTGGTTGGGGGGGGGTGGTATTAAATACTTTGTGGACTCATTGTCTCACCATATGTTGCAAGCTACATTATGTGGTTGGATGTCCTCGTTTTTAAAACCCTTCAGTTAAAACCTTGACACTTCTGAATACTGCATAGTGAATTATTAATAATCATCTAGCGCCTCTGAGTAACCTAAAGTAGTTGCAGTACATGGTAAAAAGCTCATTAACACCAGCCTTATATTTAGGTGTTTAAATACTGCAGAACTGTGAAAGGTTCTGCTGGCAAAGCATTGAGGTCCTTTATGCTTTAAAGTGTGGCTGATTGCTATATATTTTACATTTTTGAAATAAAATTACTCATTTTAGCAGGCGGTTTAGGTGTGATTAATGCTTTGAAGACGAACATGCTCATTGTGAGTGGTAGCGTCCTTCTAATTCTACCCATTACGCTGACAAAAGGATTGATGTTTTTGAACAAGACTATCAGGTTGCCCGGCATATGTGTCCGTGGCTTTTACGTGTCGGCGAAGTTCTTTTTCCTATCGGGCGGCAGATAGCAAAATCAAGTGTTCTACAGGCTTTTCGATGTAGTTCATATTCCCAGGATCTGATTCTTAATTACTAATTGATTGTTTTTGCATCAAGCATAAAGCCTGTCTCTCTGGGTATGGAGAACGGGTGCCCCACAGCTGATCAGGACTACCCCACCTCTACTCCCAAATCTAGCCACATAATTCTACAGCACACCATGCCACATAATTACATTACACATATCCACTCCACACCACACAGTTCCACACTATACAATTTCACAGCTAATTAATCCAATCCAACCCACATAATTTCATTACACATTGTCTCTGAGTTAAGCCTGACTGCTCTGTGCTAAACAACCAGAGGGTTGAACACAGGTTAATTCAGAGTTTGCTTGTGACTTCACTCCGAGAAGAATTGTGGTAGCTGCTTGAGAAGGGTCCCCACCCCTTCACCCAGTAACACAATTTATTACAAAACATATTGAGTAGAAGTAAACAGACTTATGTGTTCTAGGCAAAACCAGAAAATGTGTTATTTCAAGAGTCAGTACATGGTATTTGGTAATCTATTTAGTCTTTTCTATACGAATCGTACCTAGTAAGAATTTGTTGTGTGGCTTAGGGATGAGCAAATTAAATAATGATTTTAATGTGCTGTAAATTTGAGATTGCATTATGCTTTCATCTGCACTTCCTGCTCTAACCCTGCCTGCCTCCTCTTTCACCAGCAGTTTCCACTAATCTGATATTGTACTGCTGTCATCTTTCTAATCAGCAGCTCCCACTCTCTGTTGCCCTTGTCCACAGCAATCACAGCTATTGTAGTTGTTCACTTTTTGGTCCTCTGTCTTTGCTCAATGTATACTACCCTCATACCTTAATTTAGAAAAGGTCAGAACATCTGCGCTACTACCTTCAGTCAGTGATTGTGTTAGACACGTAGAAAATAGGACTGTATCAATGCATATTTTCCCTTACTCTATTCCATTTACATTCTCACCCTTGCTCTTCCTACAATCACTGACATATCTAAATGATCATTGATAATTCCAATAGATCTGGCGTAAATGTTCATTATTTTTTTTAATTTATTATTTGTATTTTATGTTGTATATTTGTAAATCACACTAAAACCCGCGAGGATATCCTGACGCTGGGCAGATGTGTTTGCCAAGCCCTGCCTATGGTAGATTGAAAGCCACTGTTAAGCTTCTTGCAAAATTCTTTAAGAGAGGAGGAGGCTCTTCTGTGGAGTGGGAGGCCATTCCACGCTATAGAGGGATGCAAGAGAACGACCGCCCTCCTGATCTGGTTCTGTGTATGCGTGGGATGTGTGCGAGTAAGAATAAATCCTGGAGCATTGTTTGGGTGGTTGGTGGAAGGAGATGTGACTTTTCAGGTTGGTGGGCTTGCGTTGTGTGCTGCCTTGAATATGAGTAGGAATGAGCATATTTGTGTATTGGGAGCCAGTAGATTTTATACTATTTTCTGAGGTGCTCTCTTACTACATGGATATGAGGTGCTCCATTAATCAGAAGGGGAGGCTCTGCGCTTCAGGGCCCTAAGCTGGTTCTGGACCATTTATTTGTAGATTTTAAAGCACACCAACCCAATCTCTTACTGATGCCGGGGTTAACAGGATTCATACCACTAGGTGGCACTAGATGCTGAATCTGCTGTGTTTTCTCTTTTACTGCACGACGTGTGTGTTTTTAAAAAAAGTTGAAAAAGGTTCTGGTCCTAGAGTTGACCTTCCTGAGTTTATTGACTGGGCCTCACAAAAACATCCGACAGGCTTGTGTGATATGCTTAGCAGTTGCACGATAAATGAAACTCAAAAGCAAGCCTCTGAAAAAATGATTTCACTAAAAACTAATCAGACATATAAGGAGCAAAAACAGAGAACACTAGATTAAAGAAACATCCGAAATCAATCTATGAAATGAAAAAAATAGATTTGTTGAAGTTCTTTGAAAAAGCTATCCTGATTAATGAGTTTCAAAGTAAACAAAAAGCCAGGATACAAACAGATGCTCTGGGAGGTATACTTGACAAATGAAGGATTGCTGCATAAAACAAGTATTGGCAAAGCAATTTTTCACATGACCCTTGTATATCTTTCACTGAGTATGCTGCCACTATTTTTCTCTGAATTCTAAAGAGATTTATTCATGTGACTATGGGCCACATGTATCAACATTTGTAATAGTGGTTACCTAATTGTGATTTTCTGTGAATCTCAATTAGGTAATCACTATTACAAATGTATGAAACTCATAGAGTTTCACTGAGCGATTCCTACTGAGTTGCAAATCGACCTACCTCATTAATAATAATGAGGTAGATCGCAATTAGCAGCCCCCTAGGAATCACTACAATCAAGAGGATGGGGCCTGCTGGGGTCAGCAGACCACCATGTCCGTGATTGCTTTTAAATAAAGCAATTTTTTTTTTAATGAATCCTTACAGGAAAACGGGTTAGATTTAAAAAAGAAATTGAAAGGTTTTCTCTTCTGTTTTTTAAGATCAAGCAGTGATCCATGGGACCGCTACCTGCTCTTAAAAAAACGTTTTTACAACCATTCCCAAGGGGGAAAGGGTTCCTTGGGGACCCCTTCACATTTGCAAATGGGTTACCGCCAACTTGAAGTCGGTGGTGAATTGCGAATATTTTGCGACCGCATTCATGGTCACAAAACAGGCATACGTACTGCTGCGATTCTGTTTGGAAGGGACGCCCTAGACGCGCCACTTACAAATACCGAATCTCAAACCCATTTTGCGATTCAGTAACAGGTTACCGAATCGCAAAATAGGGTTTGATACATGTAAAAAGCCTTTTTTGCATTCGGAAACAGGCCTTTGTGAACGCAAAATTAGTTGATACATGTGGTCCTTAGTTCATTCATTTTACTATGTTTATTGTATTTAGCATAGTACCTCCCCAGTTCAGTCGCCTCCGAAACATGCCTTTGACTTATCACGTGAAGTATCATTGAATCTGTTATACAGTAATGGATTGCCATGCAGTTTATTTCATTACAATTGTTGTACTATCTGCAGTGACGGCTCCTCCATTGGGGCGTTGCCCCACTGCTTTCTCGCAGTGCGAGAAGCAGAAACATAAAATGGTAAAACTACCATTTTATGTTTCTGCTTCTCACACTGCGAGAAAGCAGAAGTGCCAGGTTGTGGGCGGGCAGGTGGGTGGTCCTACTCGAAGGCACGGGGCAGTGGCTTGCCCACTGTTGTGGGCCCTGACTGCTTTGGTCGGCCTGGGGCCGACCAAAGTAGTCATGCGCACTCTCCCTTTTCTCTATGTAGGCAGTATGCAGCCTACATAGAGAAAAGGGCCTCCATTAGGCGTCCGGCTGGGGTACTGTGCGCCTGCACCGCACCAATCACCACGCTGCAATGGCGGAGGGGAGGGGATGGAGGCTGCCTAAGTAAAACGCGACCACGAGCAGCAGGAGCTGAGGCGGCAATGCGTGATCTTCAGAAAGGTACATTTTTTATTTTATTTTAATTGCCGGCCACGACTGTTAAAAGAAGGGTGACAGGTTGGCCTCTGACTTACTGTATTTAAAATTATGGATATTCACTTGGTATGTGTTCTGCTGGCGCCGCTCTCATCTGAGGCATTTACTGGGTATTTCCAAGCACAGCAAGCAGGTAAGGACCCTTTCCCCTTCATAAACGCCCCCCGTCCCCAGACTGTTAGTAAATTAGCAGCGAGCATTGGCATCACAAATTACCAATTTTATTTATGCCTCCTTTATCGCACGCATACCTCAATTTTTGTTTTCCCAATTTTCATTGAATTAACCCAACTGGCAATTGGGTTAATTAAATGAAAATCGGGAAAAGAAAAATGGGGTATGCGCGCGATAAAGGAGGTATGCACATGATAAAGGAGGCAGCGTTCTTCTTGCTTTCGGAAATTTATTTCAGAAATGCAGTTGGCAACTGCATTTCTGAAATTAAAGACCGAAAGCAAGAACGCTGCCTTCGCCGAATCTCTGCGTGGTCGGAGTTACTGCTCAGTAAATGTTTCCCTTAAGGAAAACGGGAAGCATTTAAAACAAGCATTGGCATAGCCAATAGGTCTCGCCTTTGGGACCCTTTGCTACGCCACTGGCCAGGAGCAGCCTGTTTCGTTAGTGGGTCCTACCTGAGAACTGCACCAAAGACTGCACCAATTCAATTGTGGCCATCAACCACAAGAGGCTGTAAAGTACAACTGCTGTCATGGACACCAGAAAATCAAGAAGACCCCCTTCGATCTGTGAGTGTGATCAGTCTAGGAAGCTATAAGTGCACCTCGACACTGAGAGCCACATAAGGCTAGGAGGCTGCAACTGCACCTACTGGCTGTGAACCTGATCACTCTGGGAGGCCTCAACTGCTGGAGGGTCTGTGCCATGAACCTGGCCAAGCCTTACTGCATTTACCCGATGATGTCTGCACCAAAGAGAGGCTACCATGCAGACGGAAGGCATGGACTGCACTGCTTCACCATCCAGGTGCCCAGTAAATGTGGGGATTAATTTCTGTTGGCCAAGTAGATACAACTAACGTTATTGGGCAATATTTGTTTTCACTAGCATGCCATAAATATATATTCCACATTTTGTGTAGATTCAACATGTTTTCAAAGTTATTAGCAAGCCAGTAAATGCCTTTCCAATGGAAAGTGCATCTGAACCATAGCTACAGACTTGCGCGCTGATGATAGAATATATATATATATATATATATATATATATATATATAGCGAGAGAGAGAGAGAGAGAGAGAGAGAGAGAGAGGTGTATGAAATAGGGAACTCTGGGAGAGCAGCTCCTTTGTATAGAGAGCTTCAACATAAACACAGGCACTCGAAATCGGGTCAACGCAACATTTGAGGTGAGCAGATCTCCACATGTGCATAGTGCAATATGTTATTTATTACCAGGACATATGGAATTATGCAGAAGGGGAGGACCAAATTCTGCAACAAGTTTGACTAAATTATCCTGGCAGAAAAGGCAAATTATGCAGCACAATGCTGTACATTTTGTGATAATATTACTTCAGTATTTTGCTATTTTTACTCATGATATCACTATCTGGCCAAGGATGTCACCTCATTAGGAATTGGTTAACATTCAAATGCACCAATAAGCAACTGAATGATGACTAGTCAGGTTTTCCAAAGGGCCTTCCACTGCGCCAGAACCCTTTAGACAAGTTTTTTATATCTATTGAATTATTTGGGCTAAGAACATTTTTTTTTGTTAACAACTTCAGTTTATACAATAGATGAAGAATTTGTGTGGCAAATGCAGCAACCCGAAAACTATGCAGAAACGCCATATCTGCAGAATCACATAATTTCATTGGCCTTATGTATTACCATTGTTGAGTGTTGGGAGGGGCCACGGCAGTGGGTCATGATGTCGTTCCCCTCCTCTCAATGATAACTGTCGGATGCTGGGATGTTGGGCTACATGAATGTTCACCGCCATGGCATAAATATATATAGAGAGAGAGAGAAAGAAAGGGTGGGGGCAGATGTGAATATAATTAATTGGGAGGCTTAAAGAGAAGGTAATATGGGAACTCTACACACAGATGGAGCTGTCAACTCAACTGGCCATATGTCCCTAGGGGAACGTCCAGAGGGTCCTGATTTCTCATCCAGCAGCTTTACATGTGCTAGAACCTGTAAATCTATGGTCTATGGGAAAATCCAATCTACAAAACCCAGCATGCTTTCTGCTGCTGAAAAATTAGAAGTGCCTGAAAGTCCCTAGTTGAGACCAGTTAACAGCTGTGGGAGTGTGATGATGGAGGGGGGGGCGAACAAACTGCACAGAGAGTTGGGTTTAAACAGAGGGTAAGTACAGAAAAGGGTGCAAAGAGAGGGAGCAGAGAATAAATTGAAGCAAGAGAAAGAATAGACAGAGAATTGTGCATTTATGGAAAGATGAGGAAGTAAACATCAGAAAGTTTGGAGAAAGAGATTGTGGAACGGAGGGAAGCAGCGGAAACTGTGCACAGAGAGGAGGCGGAAGACGAGAAACAGAACTGGACTTATATAGGGGAGATGAAGGGTAAAAAAATTAAAACTTTGCCTAAAGAGAGAGCACAGGAAGTGGGAATGAAAACACTGATGCAAAAAAGGGAACAGAGAAGGTAACCAGAGAACTCGACTGAGATAGAAACAAGAGAAAGGCAGGGCAATTAGTAAAAAAAGAGAATTGTGCAGCGAGAGAGCTGGGGAAGAAAATTTAAACAGAGTCATGTGCTTGAAGAAGGTGAAGAGCACATGACTCTGAGCAGAGAGAACTTTGCATGGGGATTTGAGAGAGACATGATAAACATAATTATATTGAGCGGCAGGGTGGTGGGTAAAGCTAAAAATAAAAACAAAGAGAAAAGGGTGATTAGATAGAGATGGGGTGGGGGGTAAAGGAACCTGTCCACAGTGGGAAAGGACAGGAAGAAGGTAAACAGAATTGTGCACACGGGAGGGTAGTTTGGTTGAACTGGGAGGAATGTGCACAGCAAAAAAAGGTCACAGAAGGTAAGAAGAGAGAATTGTACGGCTAGGTCAGTGAACAACGAAGAAATAAAAGGATGTGTGCTGGATGCGGGATTGATGAGGTAACCTGCAATCTGTACAGAGACGTGGAGAGGGCAGACACTTGTGCACACAGAGGCAAAGAAGGGGAGGAACTGGTGCACAGAGAGAACTGTGCACGCCTATTGGGGAGAGAAAGATGGTATGGGGAAATTGTGCGCGGATAGATGGCATGAACAGATATAATTCTCGATACTCCCAGGCTCAGACCTGGTGCCTGCTACACACAGCCTCACAGCAGATGCACGCTGCCCCTGGGGTCAGAGCTGGAAGCGTCCCCGGAGATACAGGTGGTGCCTGCTTCACATTTGGAGGAGGTTCCTGTCATCGGTGCTAGTGTCTGCTTTCCTAGCTGATGCCTGCTGCAAAGAGGGGGCAGCATCTGCTCAGGGCTGGCCTGCTGCACTCAGACTCTGAGCAGGGAAGCCCCCCAGGCACGGGGCTGGCTGCCCTCTGACCCCGAGCTGGTTGGTGTGTCTGTGGCACTCAGAGCTGCTGCCCTCACAGCAGGCGCCAGGCCCCTGCTCAGAGGTGTGCCTGCCCTAGGGTATGAGCGCGAGGCTCCGCTCCCAGTTGACCGCGCCTCGGGGCTGACTTCAGTCTCAGCAGTTGGGTGACGGAAAACGAAGGGGCCCCCTGCGGAATGTGAAGAGGGGCCCCCTAGTCTCCCATATCTCATAGATGTTCATTGGTGTTTAGCTGAATGGGTGCCCCCTAAATGGATGCATCGCAGGGGCTGCAGGGTCCTGATTTACCCTTCTGAGTCTCAGAGCTGGCATATGCCAACCCCAGAGCAGGTGTTTGTTCTCGCAGCTGGTGCGTGCCCTAAACTCACGACTGGTGCGTGCCCTATACTCACGGCTGCTGCGTGCCCTGGGCATGCACTATAATCACGGCCGGTGCGTGTCCTATACGCTCGACCAGTGCGTGCCCTATACTCGCGGCTGGTGCGTGCCCTGGGCATGCACTATACTCATGGCCGGTGCATGCCCTGGCCATTCACTATAATCATGGCCGGTGCGTGCCCTATCCTCACGGCTGGTCCTTGTCTCCTTCAGATACTGCCCATCACCCGATAGGCTGGCCTCAGCTTCCTCGCCATAGCAGCTCTCCCTCCATACCAAAGCGGGGTCCCTCTCCCCAGCCGCCGCGCCACCCCACTCTACCCCGCCACCTGACCCGGAAGCTGCTTACGACGCACCCCATAAAGCAACCACCTTAAAACACCTGCAGCCCGTGCACACATTCCTACTGCATATGCTGCCAGCAACGCAAAGACGAACAACTTCTCCAGAAAGTTTCTACACACATATAGTAATAACAAATATACACCCTTATGCATCAAGCCAAAATCCAGTCGGTAAAATACCAATTCGGTAATAGCTCCCGGTAATGTGTGAAAAATACCCAATCCCAATGCATCAACCCAAAACCCGAGCAAATAACGAATCGCTAAATAAATAACCTCGAACATACCGAATCGCTAATACCCAAAATGCTAATTTACCGATTCGCTAAATACCGAATTCGCAATTACCGAAATCACTATTAGCTCCCGGAAATTGCCAATAGCAAATAACGAATCGCACCCCAATGCAACAAAACTCGCTAATAACGAAAATTCCAAAAATCGCTATTTTGCCAGAGCTAAATAAGGGGAATCAAAACCTGGAGGTAAAGTCACAAAAAAAAAAAAAAAAGAAAAAAATAAATAAATCCTACATGTGCAAATGATTGAGGCAATCACTAAACCCTTAAATTTGGCCCAGGAGACCCTGTTGGCTCCCACAAAATGGCTGCCCTCTACGTGCTTGCAAGGAGGATGCGGATAAATGCAGCAGGACAGCGCAGGAGAAGGGTCCAGGAGCGAGTGTTCAGACTGCGCATAACCCTGCTCGGCCAGAATGAGGACGAGGTGTACCAGAAATATCGCCTCAATCGCGCAATGATCATGCGCCTGATTGCAGACCTGGAACCATTACTGCAGCACCAGACACACCGGACCAATGCAATCCCTGCGCACGTTCAGGTCCTATGCAGCCTGCACCTACTGGCCTCAGGGAGTTTCCAGGGGGTAATTGCGGTTGCCGGAGGTGTGTCGCAAAGCGCACTGTCACGCTTCTTCAAAAAATTTCTAGATGCCATGCTGACAATGCTACACACACACATCAGCTTCCCCACAACCCCACAGCAGTTGGACCGCACCAAACAGGCTTTCTACCAGGTGGCACAATTCCCACATGTGATTGGATGCATCGACTGCACGCATATCGCCATATGCCCTCCGTCAGCAAATGAGTACCTTTTCAGGAACCGCAAGTCATACCACTCGATCAACGTGCAGGTTGTGTGCGATGCCAACAACATCATAACTGACCTAGTGGCACAATTCCCAGGGAGCACACACGACTCATACATCTTCCGCAACAGTGGAATGCACAGGCGACTACTCAATGGCGAATTTGGAGAGGGACTCCTGTTAGGTAAGTAGAACTACGCTTCCCCACACCAACACCACACATGTATGTACATCACCAATGCTAAGTCTATGCTTCTATCTTCTAGGTGACAGTGCTTACGCCCTGCGGGAATACATACTAACCCCATACCTAAATCCAGCAACCCCGCAGGAACATCGCTACAACGCTGCACACATCAGCACGAGGAATGTGATAGAGCGGACTTTTGGGATTCTCAAGAGCCGCTTCCGTATCCTCCACAAGACTGGCGGCGCAATGCTATACCAACCAGACACATGCTGTCGAATAATTGCTGTATGTGCAATGCTGCACAACATTGCCACCAGAAGGGGGATACCCATGGAGGTGGACAGGGATGACGACCCCCAGGCTGACCAACCACCCGCCCAACGACGACCGGCACACATCCCAAACACAGCAGAGGGCCATAGGAGGCGGACAGACATAACGCAAAATCATTTTTGACCCTGGGTAAAATGAGACATTACAAGTTGGTGTTGGGTGCAACTGTTTAATGCACAGTAGCACTGAGGATTGTGCAACAGAACTAGCATTGTGAATCATGCTCCGATTGCATAAATGTAAATAAAAGGTTCCTTAAAGTCAGGCCTGTGCAAACAGAATAATTGGATGGCCATGGTTGCTCCACCATGGACCTGCAGCATGTCCAAATTTCTAGTGGCGCTTGCCACGTACACCAAGCCTCCGCTCAGGTGCATCCAAACCCTCACCACGGCCTGTCCCCATGGAGGCACGCGAACTTCGGCGCCTGGTGCTGGCCTCTGCCAGTGACACGCTGCTGACACTGGAGGCAGCCTCACTGGTGTCATCCCCTCCCAATGCTGCAGCACTGCATGTGCTGCTCTGAAGTTGTTCCACAGCAGTGGTGATGTGTCCCAGTGACTTGGCAACATCACCGCAGAAGTGCCCAAGGTCCACCTGCAGGGAGACTGTGCGGCGTGCCAACACAGCGGTGCAGTTGCTGTGCCGTTGTATGGCCTTGGTAGCGGCGGCAGAACGCAACATTAGCTGCCGGTTACTCCTCCTCTGGGACTCATGGCCCTCCCTGATGGCACGGGTGAGCTCACGTACCTCCTCCCTGAGCTGAGCATTGCCATCAGCAACCGCAGTGGTCTGGTCCCTGACCGCCGTGCCCATGTCCCTGACCGCGGAGCCCATGTCGGTGACTGCTGCAGTCATGGCGCGCATCTCCCTCGCTAGGCGCACGATGTTGCAGCTGATGCTAGCCACATGTCTTCCCTGCAGGTTCTGTGTGCGCAGCATCCTCTCCTCAATTGCGGAGGTTGTTGGGACATCCTGGTCAGCTGAGGAGACGGAACTGCGACGGGCCCTGTGACGCCGTGCGTGTCTTGAGCCTCCATGTGGTGCAGCAGGTGGTGTGGATGTGCGCTGCGTGGGTGCCAATTGCGGGGGGGGGGGGGGTTGCCATCTCCTGCAAGGGCGCAACTTGGTGCCTGTGCCTCTGCGGTATTGTGGCTGTACTGGCTGCAGGCTGGCTTGCTGGTGCCGTTGCTTGTGGCGCAGGTGGTGGTGCCTTGGCTTGTGGCGCAGGTGCCTTGGCTTGTGGCACAGGTGCTGGTGCCGTTGATTGTGGCGCTGGTGGAGGTGGTGCTGGTGGGGTGGCAGGTGTTGGCGGTGCGTGCGCATCCTGCGCAGTCTCCTGGTCTGACTCCACGGGTGTCTCAGATATGATCAGCTGGTCGCTGTCGTCAGAGTCCCCAGGTGATGCATCTGTGTGTGAAACAGTGCATGATTAGTGGGATGATTACACCTACATAGTGTTGTACCCATCAATGTCCCTCTGTGGTCCAACAAATGAACAGTCTACAGCCATGTACAAAATATGTGTTGTGTGAGGATTTACGCCTGTACCTGCACTCTGGGCTGACTAGACTACAACTCCCAAGATGCAGTAGTGTCATGTGTGGAACTGTCTGTGCCAGAGCTGCAGACACAGTGAGATTGGGCTGGGGGCATGGGTATGGATTTACGCTATGCTGGGTGTGGCACAGGCATGCATCTTACCTTGGGCACTTGTGGCTGCGCCGGACGTGTCCATCTGGATCACCCCCACGACGGCTTCCCGCTCTATCGTCCCTTCCACAAGGTCCTCCAGGGCTGTGTTGGATGGTGCAGTGCTTGTTCCGCCTCCAGTCCTTCTTGCCTCCCGGAGCCTCTCAGCAATCCTCTCTTTTGCGCGCTTCCGGAGGTCATACCACCTTTTTTTAAGGTCGTCGATGCTGCGGCTAGTGACGCCAACCGCATTGACCCTCTCACGGATGCGCTGCCAGATGCGCCGCTTCTCGGTCTCAGGCACCTTGAGGGACAGCTTGCCAAAGAGGCGGTCGTGTTTGCTGGACACTCCCTCGATGAGGTACTCCAGCTCCCTGTCTGAGAACTTCTTCTTGCGCTTGCGTGCAGATTCAGCGCTGGATGGCACTTCCTGCGACATGATGGATGTGTGCTGTGAATGGCAGAATCTGTGTGGCCTCACTCTGCACAGCCTGTCCTTTCCAGCTCCTGTCTGCTCCTCTGTCGAGGCTATGTGGGTGGGGCAGCAGTATTTCCTGGTTGGTGATGTCATCAGCCTGTTCCCGGAGCGACGCGGCAATTTGCGATTTCGCTATTACCGATTCGGTAATTGCTAATTCGGTATTACCGAACTCGCTATTTGCCAAATCGGTATTACCGAACTCGCTATTTGCTAGTGGGGCCGTTTGCGTGCCCCGCTATTAAGGAATCTGTAAATTTAGCGATTTTTAAGGAATCGCTAAATTTCACCGAATCTGTTGATGCATGCCAATTACCGATTCCTTAATGGCGATTCCTTATTTTTCGCTATTAAGGAATCGGTATTAGTTTGGTTGATGCATATGCCCCATAGTGCTCTTACCAAGTAATTGAAGGAGGCTGTGTCCCTCCGCAAGTAAACGATCCAATCCCAGTGGGCGGGGTAAAAAGCGGACAGGGTGGCAACCCTCAGTGTAATGATTGCCTCCGGTGCAATCATTACACTGTGTTTTGCATAATCCATGACGCAAAACGACACGCACAAATCAAAATTGCAGGCGGAGCAGCGACACAACTTCTGGAACCGTATCGATTCCAAGAAGCCCTTGCATGGTGAGGGCAGCGTATACGTGCTGCTAACGCCAGGCGAGACCTAAAAAACAGCTGCTTTATTAAAAAGCAGTCCCAGACATGGTGGTCTGCTGAGCCCAGCAGGCCACCATCCCTGGGAGGGCTGGCATTTCCAATGGGCTCGCAAGTTGCGAGAGCCTCGCAATTGCAACCCCATTGGGAATTGCAAAACAGTGTAATAACACTGTTGTACATTTCATTTAGTGCCTCGCAATGAGTCGCAAATTGCGAGGCGCTAAATGAAAGGGTCGTACATCTGGCCCAAAGCCTTTTATTTATATGTTATGAAAACCTGCAAGCGGTGCCTAAACACTCCCTTTGTACTTATAGTCCTTGCTTACGAGAAGCAAGACTGGCAGTAAAAGAGGCGCAGTTACTGCCAGTCTTGCTTCAAGTACGAATGCACCGCTTGCAGGTTTTCAAAAGACATAAACAAAAGGCAATTGCCAATAGCTCAAACCCTCGCACGTGCGAGACTTTTGCATTGCAAATGCTTTTTTAGCTCTGAAAGAGAGGCGGCAGCAGCCATAGGAAGGCAGGGACAGTGACACCAGGCTGTGTGTTTCAAAAGCATGGGGAGGAGGAGGCAGCTGCAACCCAAACAGACCTCGGTCTTTAAATGCACAGCAAATGTGACAAGATAGGAGCAAGATTTATAGCCCTGTTTACAACAGAGCTCTTTAAACCGTGAGCAATGGTTTTGATTGCTCCAGCTTTAAGAAAGAAATAGTGCTCACAAGCTCTGAGTAACAACACATGTAACAGGGGCAGTCCTTGAAAATGGGTGGAGCTTTTAAAGCCTATATCCTGAATACAGCATGTCTCGCAGTGACAGCACAAGTGCTGCCTAGACGAGACCTAAAAACACAACGGCAAGCGGAGTATTTTTAGCAGAGTCTTTTAGTCTTTAGACCATCCCAAGAGCAAAAGTTAAGGGTTCATGTCTTTTCTGCTTCCGGTTTTAGAGAGCACACCAGTGTTAACTTTCAGCATGGACTGTAGGTAGGAAGCACTGAGCCTCAGCATTGTGCAGTGAAAATCAGCAGAGTGGAACTAGAGTTGGTAGGCTTAATTTTTCAACAATGACCTATATCATATGACCCCCAATGATGTAAAATGAAGTCACTTCCTCTTCTCTTCTACAGCACAGAGTACACCGAAGGATAACCCCTCCCAAAGGTTGTAGCTCTCCCAATACCACCTGGAGACCCTGGATGATCAGATACTAGATCTTGCTCGGATGGACCACATGAGTATTTTGCACCACTGCCAGATGTTTTAAAGATATAACCATGCCTTAGTATAAAGTCCAAGCCAACATTTCCATGACCTGCTTGCACAATCCTAATGTTGACCATGGCTTTGCAGCTGACCATGAAGATCAAGGCCTGTACCCCCAGGGCCAGAGGCAGAAAGTCTTAAGCGCTTGGAAGAATGCACTTATGTTTCTGTGACTCTGCTGTAGCAAGCTGTGCAAGGAGCCCTTTAGGATCTTTAAGCTCTTTCTCTCTTTCGTGTTGCTTCTCTGCTTAGTGAGTTCCATCCATCATTGTTTGTCTGGAGTCATTAATATCCTAACCTCATAATACACCTGCAAGTATTTAATATACGTATGGAGGTGGATTGGCATGAGCATGTTTAAACTGGCTTTGAGCACCTCTATCAAGTCCTTTTTAGGTCGAGCCTGGGTAGCACATGCGCTGCTCTGCGAGGTATGCTGTATTCAGGAATGGACTTGAAGCTCTGCCCACTCTCCACCCATATTTTTCATTGGCTTTTGTCATTGTCCTTTGTAAACTGTGGCTTTTCATTGGTCAATAGGCTTAGTAGTCCCTCCTTAGTACCGCCTTGTCTCGTTTTGTAACCTCCCATGGCGATACCCCCCTGTTACGTGTGTTATTACTCGGTAGTCTTTAATTACAGCCTCCGAACACTATTTGGCTAAATGGTTTTCTCCTGCCTGCAGGCAGGTCACGCTCTCCCCCAACGCTTTATTTTTTTTCCTGTACGGCATGCCACGTTGATACAGTGGTGGCCATGCCTTTAGTTTGTTGGTTGCCACCCGACGCGGCCGCATGGTTTGTTTTTCCACTATTTGTTCAGTTTTTGGTTTACAAGTGCCACATGCCGCGCTCTCACTTTAATGTCGGCGACGTCCCTTTCTTTAGGCCTGGCTCATCTAAAGAAAGGTCTGCAGCCACTATTAAAGTGAAACTGCGGCATGGGTCACTTTTACAAAATAAAAGCATTTGCTTGTCAACTTAACAAACAGATACTTTTTTTAGTGAAAGCAAGCCATCCCGCGGCTTCACTTTAATGGCGACTACGCCCCTTTCTTTAGACGAGCCGGGCCTAAAGAAAGGGGCGTGGCCACCACAAACGTGAAATCGTGGCATGGAGCGCTTTTCCAAAAACAGTATAGTTTACAATGCCAATAGCTCAAACTCTCGTAAATGCGAGACCTATTGCATTTCAAATGCTTGTTTAGTGTTTGAGCCTTGGAGGGATCTGCCTCACTGGGGGTCACTTACATACTCCATCCCCACTAGGCCCCCCTCACGCTCACCAGCCTAAGGGTGGTAATTGCAACCATTTGTACTCCAAGCATAGGTTCAACTACCTACAAAACATAGGCCACACCAGAAATCGAGATTATTTCATCCAAGTAGCAAGTTGCCTATCTGCAAATGCGATTTGATGACTTACCAGGGGTATGAAGCACTATATAAATGCAACAACAGTTAGAACAGGGGCATGCATTGGGATGGCCAAGCTTCTACAAATCTAGTACGTAGTTAAACATAATTTGTATCAGGACAGTAGTGAGGACAATGTGCAACAGGCTAACAGGGGAGTCGAGGCTGAACGCAAAGTTTCAAACCTGTATTTTTACTCTTAATTTGAATTTAGCCCATTAGATGCCAGGATGGGGCAAGCAATTTGGTACGACGTTCCAGGCTGACCCACCTAAAACCATCACAGCTCCTAGATCTGACAAATCCACTCTTCTAACCACGCACTTCCATCAAAATACCCAATCAGACTGTGGTGTGTGATGGGAAGTTTCGGAAAGTCACACGCTGACTACCAAAAGGTACAGCAATGGCAGACTTTGCGCGAGGTTAATACCAGTAACTAACTGGGCATAGTGGAGCGTGGAGAGCATGAATACGTATGCACTTTATGGGAGGCATCGCCCAGATCCTCTGCATGGATGCTGAAGCTCGCCATTTTCCCATCACAACCCGCAGTCTGTTTCACGACATCCTAAACAGCCTCACTGCATTTTCGAATTGTGGCTAGATTTTTCTCATGCGCCTAAAACTTCCATCCAGAGGTTTTTTCTTCAAAACCTTTCCTGTATAGATTCCTCTGTAATCTATGCTGCCCCCTCCAAAAAACAATTGTTTATCCTCTTGTGTAACCCTTTCTTTCCCTGTCATTCCCACCTCCTATCAACTCCAAACAACCAAGAGAATAATGGTAAAAATCCCACAGCTCCCTTTCTCACTCTACACCTCACCACCCTCAACCCTCCGTCACTGGAAGCGTGAACTAAATAGTAATCCCTTAGCAGTCAACTCATCGTCAATTGAAAGAGCTAAGGGTTGACTGACCACAGAAGCGGAACTATCTTCACGCTCCCTGTGAAGGACTTCAAGCTCCGGTGCCCCCAATACAGCACCCCCCTGAAGCACCAAATGGACACCCTGCGCCAGGAGGTTCTCAGGATAACCAGAGACAATGTCCCACCCAGATTCAATGGATTTTTATGAAGATATCACGAAAATCTGTCATGGATCCAAGCTCTACAAAGTGTGCGTGGCTTGTATCACGACATCCTTTATTGAAGCTCCATCTGTTTCTCACTGGACAGATATAGATTTTGTCTTGTCTTTTGGAGTATTTGACATACACCATCTGACCTAAAACCAGTCTTTTCTTATTCAGAACCCAGAATTATGACAAAATTACCTCCATTTATCTTCTTGTCTAGATCATGAGAACCTTCCAGTGGTTCGCCAGTTGTTGTTTATCTTTGAAAGGGGTGGGCGTAATACCTGCCCTGATTGCAGAAAGTGGGCGTAGCAAGCAAATCTGACTTGTTTGTAGAGAGTTCAGGAAGATTCTCTGCCCCAGAAAAATTTGAAAATATGGATTCAAATGAAGCATTGACAAGCAGAATTTCCACATAAAAGTTGCAAAAACGCCACGTTCTCTGAAAAGGCAGCAGGCTAAGAAATACTTCCAATATGACAGAATAAGCATTTTGCAATGGGTACCCGTTGTTCCAAAAATTACCTCCAGTATGCTGGAACCTACTTCTTGCTGTGGGTGCTCTCCCTTATAATAACTTCCTCATCTAGACCAATGGCAATAGATGGCCATCGGTGTCTCCATAGCCAACAAGCACTGGCAAATCCAATAGGTCTTGCTTTTGAGAGTTATTGGCATTGTTAATTTGTTTTTATGTTGCATGGTTGCTGTGCAGCATGTCTGAAAGTTAATTTAAAAAGTGCTATGACACAACAGCGCACTGCGTCACAAATTGTTTTCAAATTTTCAGCCATGTTGCCCTGCATTTGCTGTCCAACGTGGCTGAAAGTTTTGGGGAAAAAAGTGCTATGATGCATAGCACTGCTGCATCATGGCGCCTTTTAAATAACTTTCAGACATGTTGCTCAGCAGCCGTGCTTCTCTCCAGCATGCCTAAAAAATTGACAAAGCCATTAAATCTCGCATAAGTGAGACCTATTGGCTTTTCCAGTGCTTCTTTCCATGCACTTCGACCGCTGTATATTTTGTGTTTTTAACAAAAAGCCTATAAAAGGGCATTTACACAAGCGTAACACATTTAGTGCCCAGCCCTGCCCAGTACCACGCATCCCACGTTAGAATAACGCATTTCAGGTAATTTTCCTTCATTACTGCAATGCCTGAGATTGTCACACAAAAGAACTGTGTGCTGAAGTGTGATAAAACCGTGTAGTTCCAATTTCTCGCTTTTCTGGGACAAACTCATAAAAGCTGAGCTTGTTTTTCAAAGACCACAAGATGGCGCTAATATACAACAGGAGGTATAGGAATCTACTATATATTATGAGGTGGAAATATCTTGCTATCACAGAAACTCATATGCAAGCCAAACACACTTCAAAGATTTGAAGACCAAAACACAAAACCACACAAACCCCTAATTAATGTTAAAGAAAAAATAACCCCCTGCACAAACCATAGTTTCAAATAGACTTCCAGCCACAAAACAAAGCTTCTAAAAAAATGCCAAATCCTTGGTCAGTACAAACTGCAGTAAAAGAGGGGCTAATTGGAGAACTGTTCAGGGAGAAGATCCCCACTGGGCCCCTCTCACATCCTGTTGTTGGCCTCAGGTCCCATGTGGCAGAGAGCCTGGGCAGACTGTGTCAATTGATCATGATCTGATCATGCCATTAATTTGATTGGTTGCCAGCCAGGGAGGTGCAGGCTGGCTAAGGCAGGGAATCTCTGTGCTATGCTACTACTAAGTGCGGGTGACATTATACTGTTTACGAGGAAGCGTCACTCATAGCCGTTGAATGGCACTCATAATTACATTGAAATTATGAAAATGTCACATAAGCAATCTGAAACCTTGGCAGCTATTACTGCCCTACCTTAACAATATTAGTTCGGCTCCGAGAAGTCAACAGAAGTAGTACATATGGGCACACTCAGAGCTTGAACACTTTATCTAATTGATTTAACTCCACAGTTTATATGAGAGGTGAAATGGAATGACCAACGACTGCGGAAACGTAACAGGCTCAAAAAAGACATTGCCCTACAGGCCATACATTCAGCCTTGAATATACATGCTAAATTAAACCTGACTGGCTTCAGAATAATTGGGTAAAAAGCATTTCCAGGTGCCAGCCTACTGCTCCCTAAAACTGAGCATTCGTGCGCCCTTATCGCTACGGTCGACGGACAGAGCTAATACTTTACCTAAAACAAAACGACAGGCTCATCGCAAAATAAAAAGTGCTTAACCTCCCCTACGTTCCCCAGATGAAAACCTTTTCTTCCATTCCACTAAAAACAGTTTACAGTAATACTCACCGGCGTGTTCATTGAAATGCTGTAGATTGATATGCCTGCTTCGAAACCTTTCTAAAAAAAGCAGTCGCTTGTCTGCAACAAGCCTTGAAAAAGCCAAAAGGTCTCGGCTACACGAGAGCTATTGGCTTTGTCAATACCTTTCAGCCATGTTCTACAGCACCGTGATTATGCAGCATGGCTAAAATTAAAGTTAGCAAAAAAGCGCTGTTACGCATTCAGCTATGTCGCCGGGTCATAGTGCTTTTTAGGTCTCATGCGCTGGTCTAGCGAGACATTTAGTGAGTGGGGGCTTTAGAAATGCGACCATAGCTTTTTGGGTGGCATAGACTGTGCGGTTATGCGCACAATGACGAGCAGAGGCGCCATCTGGCTTTCCTCTCTCGTCATGGTGCGCGCACATCGCACACCACTCTCCAGCTAACGTGCCTCCTTTTTTTTTTTTTTTTTTACAGTTGCGAGCCATCATGGCTCATTAAGTGCTTTTGCGCGCACCACTCGCGTGCTTTTTTTTTTTACTTGAGGCGCGCGCTTGTTTTTATTATGTTATACATTTCTACACATACTGCCTGAAGATAAAGTCTAGTGACGAGGATGCTCCCTTCGAAACCAGCAGTCTTGATTTCATGTCACTACTCTTTCTTTTGAAACTCTGTAATAAAACTATACTAATTAACTTAAAATGTCATATCGTCTGGAGTTGAGAAACATTCTCTTTCCTGAAGCATGATGTTGTTTCCCAAAACGGCTGCTGCATTCGCAGTGCCACATTTCAAGGAACACCGAATGCTCAATTTTGCGAGTACATGTACAAGTGTTCCTCAGGCAGCCACTGGGTGAAAGTAGAGAGGTGCATATATGAGGTGACTGGATTCCCCACAAAAGTTTGCTTTTAGGAAAGATGGGCAGACAAGGTACTACTGTTCCCCCTGGTAGCATGAAATCATAAATGAAACATGATTGACATGTTACTCAAAGATGCAAATCATAAAAGCTATCTCCCGATTACTAATTGTGAGCTAGTTTCTCTTATCAATTCTAAAGAAGACTGAAGGAAACTGTTGGCACGCGACTTCAGATAATGTGGAGTCGGCGCTTGATGCATGCATCTGCAGAAGCTACAGGAGACCGATTTGATTCGATGATACGGTCTTTCAAACTCTGCGACCTTGGAAATACTGGCGCTTGCATGTTTGTATTATCTACATTGGGACAGCCTAAGTCGTAAGTAATATGGCCGATATAAACCATCAAAAGCATTCAGCTAAATATAAGAATGTTTTTGCAGTGCCTTACTTTACAAAACATTATTCGGTGAAAACAATAAAGCTGTCCCTAGGCAAGATCTAAAACAAGCATTGGCATAGCCAATAGGTCTCGCCTTTGGGACCGTATAAGTGTTTAACCATGCAACAGTTAATGTTGTTGCACTAAGGATTTTGTGCTGCATAACTAAATACTTATAAGGTCCCGAAAGTGAGACCTATTACAGCCAATAGGTCTCACTTTCGGGACCTTATAAGTATTTAGTTATGCAGCACAAAATCCTTAGTGCAACAACATTAACTGTTATTTTTGGGTGGAAGAGCGGGTCGGCAAGCAAGGACTGGGGGAGAGGGTGAGGGTAAGGGCAAGGAAGAACGGATGGGTGGGGGCGGAGAGGAAAGCAACATGTTGAAATGGTGGGTGAAAGCAGCACCACGTGTAATAAGTAGCACTTCAATCTATGCATGAGCAGCGGATGGACATCGATTAAATGTAATCAAACTGTGCTTGGTCCATGCGCCAGAGAAAGGAACAGAAGTGGTGCATGTCCTCTGCTGCCCATTTAGGATGCAGCAAAGCAGAGTGACACTGACTTCAACAAATGGTAAGCATTGAGCGGGTTGCAAGCCTGTTACTGTATGCAACGGTCTTATTAGCGAAAGCACATGTTCATGTGCTGTCGCAGGCTCGACCCTAAAAATGACCACGAGTATGCAATGGCCAGTGGCAGATTGGCAGGCAGAACACACACATACACTCATAAACCCTCTCATTCACTCTTTCTTACTCAAGTTAACACTTTTTCACTTTCATTCTAACTCACACACACGCCCAAATATAGTGACACACTGACACACACTCTCATTATCTCTCTCACTCACACTCATTGATATTCACTTGCTCACACACACTCACAAATACACTCACTTACACACTAACTCACTCTCAGACTATCACACTTGCTCTCTCACATTCCCCTCACTCATTCTGACTTACTCATACCCACTCACACTACCTCATTCACTTTCACTTCTTCACATATCCTTCTCACTCCCTTCCCTTCTCTTACTTGCTCCCTTTTACTCATTCTCTGTTACACACACACACTCTGAAGCACTCAAAACACAAAACACTCACTTGTTGTTTCTCACTTACTTATTCACACACTCACAAACACATGAGCACTCTCACACACTTACTCACATTCTCATTGATTCTCACTCCCATCTCCCACACACCTTTTCTTACACTCTCATTCTCTTTTACTCTTACTCACTGATTCTCACTGTCTGACACACACTTACAAACGCACTCATTCTTTCACACTTCCTCTCTCTCACTGCCCCTCACTCACTCATACTCACTTACTCTTACTCTAACACCCACGCTCACCCCTTTCCACTTATCCCTGGTTTCTCACTTAATTTTTCTCACACATACTCACTTCCACAACAAACACACACTCTCACACCATTTTTCACTCCTTCGCTCATATACTCAGTCTCATACATGCACTCTAACACACAAATGCTCGATCACCAAATTTCGAATAATTATTTTTATTTATCTTGCCTCTGCTTGTGTCTCCTCCAGCAGCAAGACAGGAATCTAGTATTGGACATAGAATCCAACAAGGCATGGTACAAAATAGGAGCCGTTTAGGCAGCAGTGGCATGAGGAAGCCCTGCTTCAAACCCTCTTCCAGCTTCTAGATCTGGAATCAAAGGCCCTATAAGAAGCTGGGAAAGGGCTTGGGATCCAGCCCCTGCACAGAAAATGGGCACAGAATGGGCATGCCAATGCACCTACCCCACCATAAAAAATAGATTTTTCAGCACCCCCCTTTGAGGACAGATGGTGGTTATTACACCTGATCGCCCCCCCCCCCCACCCCCCCGGTGGGGACAAAAAGCCCACTAGGCACCAGGGATATGTTTATGGGCAAGTCAGGAACGGCCCCATAGTCAAGAGTCTCTCACCTTTATTTAGGCATACATTTTAGCCATTTCTGCCCTCCTTGGGGCCAGATCAGTTATATGTTTAGGCTCATCTGTCCCCAATGGGAGAAGAAAACCACTAGATGCCAGGGAAAGTTCAAATGACGGTCTGCATGTAATGGTGTTTGGCTGGCTGTGTGTGTACTGGCATTTTGCTGGTGGTGTGTGTGAACTTGCCCTTGGCTGAAGGTGTTTGTGGACTAGTGCTTGGTAGTGGTGTGTGTGTGTGTGTGTGTGGATTAGCACTTGCCAGGCCGTGTGTGTGGACTGGCGCTTGGCTGGCAGTGTGCATTGGATGGTGCTTGGCTGGCGGTGGACGTGGATGGGGCTTCGCTGGCGGTGTGCGTGGACTGGCACTTGGCTGGTGGTGTAGGTGGACTGTGGTTTGGCTGCCAGTGTGGGCGTACTGTCGCTTGGCTGGCGGTGTGGCTTGCGTGGATTCCCCAGCATTTTCAGAATCCACTGCAAACCTTAAATTTAGCTAAAAAGTCATATTTTCCTCACATGTCTGTGTGGGAAAATTGAAGGATCACTGCACTGGCACAGATTTCCTCAAACTTTGCTGAAAAATCATATTTTCCTCATATTTATGTGTGGGAAAGTTGTGGGATCACTGGGCCGACACAAATTTCCTGCCACCCAGTGCTCCCCCAGGTCTCTCACTAAAAATGGTGCCTCATTTGTATGGGTTGGCCAAATGCCTGCTACAGTGAAGGGCGTATTGTAGAGACATCAAAATGATCTATCACAAAACAACATGGTTTTTCAAGGGGGCACAAGAGCTTTTGGTTCCGGGCTGGGCAGCCATCTAGGGAAACCTACCAAACCCAGACATTTCTGAAAAGTACATACCCAAGGGAGTCCAAGGATGTGTGGCTTGCGTGGATGCCCTAACGTTTTCTTACCCAGAATCCCCTACAAACCTCAAATTTAGCTAAACAAATCGAATTTTTCTCACATTTTTGTGTGGGATCACCGGCCCAGCACAAATTTCCTACCACCCAGTGTTCCCCTCAGCCTCCCAAGTAAAATGATACCTCACTTGTGTGGGTTGGTCAAGGGCCTGCGACTGGGAAGGGCCAAAAACATAGAGATTGAGGCAAGCTCTAAGCGCTATGTTTAATTATATACATTTTTAGGCTGACTCTGCATTATACACCCGCACAAGTGAGGTATCATTTCTATTGGGAGACCAAGGGGAATGCTGAGTGATAGGATATTTGTGCCTGCACTGTGATCCCAGACAGCAATGTAAGGAAAATGTGATTTATTTAGCTAAATTTGAGGTTTGCAGGGCATTCTGGGTAGGAAATCATTGGGGGATCAACGCAAGCCACACCTCCTTGGATTCCTCCGGGAAATGTCTAGGTTTGGTATATTGCCCTAAATGCCTGCTGAGCCAAGGACTAAAAATGCAGGTGACTCCCTCGCAAAACCAAGTGTTTTTTGTGATCGATAATTTGAAGTCTCCACAGTACATTTTGTGCCATTCCTTGTCACGGGCACTAGGTCTACCCATACAAGGGAGGCACCATTTTTATCGAAAGACTTGGGAGAATGCTGGGTGGGTGGAAGTTTGTGGCTCCCTGCAGATTCCAGAACTTTCTATTGCAGAAATGTGAGGTAAATGTTATTTTCTTTACAAAGTTTGAGGTTTGCAAGATATTCTGGGTATCAGAACCTGGTAAGAGCCACTCAAGTCACCCCATCCTAGACTCCCTAGGGTGTCTAGTTTTAAAAAATGTACAGGATTGCTAGGTTTACCTATGTGCTGGCTATGGACGGTCCAAAATCCACAGCTAGGCACATTACTAAAAAAGGGTCCGTTTTCACTGGAAAAATGTGATGTGTCCATGTTGTGTTTTGGGACGTCTCCTGTCAGGGGCCCCAGGCTTACCAACACCACAAGTGAGGTATAATTTTTATAGGGAGACTTGGGGTAATGCTGGGTGGGTGGAAGTTTGTGGCTCACTGAAGTTTCCAGAACTTCCCATCACTGAAATGTGAGGAAAATGTTTTTGTTTGACAAAGTTTTAGTTTTGCAAGGAATTCTGCGTAACAAAACCTGGAGAGACCCACCCAGCTCACCCCATCCTGGATTTTCCTGGGTGTCTGGTTTTCAATAATGTACAGGTTTGCTAGATTTCCCTAGGTGCCGGCTGAGCTAGGGCAATGTGTAAAAAAGAAGTCATTTTGAAAAATGCCCTCTAATTCACATGCTAGTATGGGTACCCACAAATTCTAAGATATGCAAATGACCACTTCTTCTAAACTCCATATTTTGTTCCCATTTCAGAAATACATAGGTTTCCTTGATAACTATTTTTCAGTCTTTATATTTTACCAAATGAATTACGGTATACCCGGTACACAATGAAAAGCCATTTCAAGGCAAAGCTCAGTTATTGGCTCTGGATACCTTGGGTTCTTGGTGAATCCCCGCAACCAGAAGGGTCCATCGGATGTAATGATCTATTGCTTTCAAACATCTGCCGTACTTCGAAGAAGTTACAGGTGAAAACATAGGCACAAATGACTGTGTTTTTTAACTCAATTTGAATATTTTCTCTATTTCAACTGTTAGTTCTGTACTAAAAACTTGAAGGATCTACACAAATGACCCCTTGCTACATTTAGTATTTTGTCTACTTTGCAGAAATGTATAGCTTTCTAGGATCCATTATGATTTCACACCCATTTCTACAAATAACTGGAAGGAGGTTGAAAGCACAAAAATAGGCTATGTACCAGTAAAATGCCAAAAGTGTGTAGAAAATTTTGGTTTTCAAGCAAAGGTCTGCCTGTTCCTGCAAGCTGGGAAGATGGTGATTTTAGCATCGCAAACCCTTCATTGATACCATTTGCATGGAAAAAACGGACGCTTTCTTCTGCAGCACTTTTTACACATTTTTCCCACCAAAAACAAATCTTGAATGTATTTTGGCACATTTCTCAGTCTCCTCCAGGGCAATCCACAAACCCTGGGTATCTTTAGAATCCTCAGGATGTTGGAAGAAAAGGACACAAATTTGGCATTTGGCGTGGATACCTTATGTGCACAAAGAGTTACAAGGGCCTAAGCGCAAACTACCCCAAATAGCCAAAAATAGGCTTAGCACAGGGTGCGTGTGGGGGGGAGGGTGGAAGGCCTAGCTGCGAAGGGGTTTAATATGTGACAATCATTTCTCTGGAGGAATCTTGGTGCTTTATGCCAAAGCTGCTGGGGTTATGCCCGGGTCTTCTTAGTGTACTGTGAAATTGTGTATTGACCTAGCAAAAAATTGTATAACTTTTCCCAAATTCATAATCCTAAATATCACAGTATCCCTATCCTTGAAGCATTCCCTGCTGAAGAAAGTAGGTTCTTCCCTGTCGTGCTCCCCCAATGATCACTTTATTACAAATGGACACGGTAAAATATGAGGGGAAACATTATTTATGATTGCTTGATTGATAGATATCCCAGGGGGAAAGGAGATTAAACTTTCACTCAATGTGGCTGAGACTGAGATTCACGGTGCAGATGCCACTACCTCTATCTCTCTCCCATCTAAAGACCAGAACTTCCAGGTGCAACTCCAACCATGACACCTGTAGTTGAGAACTGAGGGTTCTTGGCTCTCCTCTACCTCTCTCTCTTGCATTCTCTCTTGGTAAATAACTACCTGAGGTGGTTAAAGCTTTCAAGTTCTGCCACTCAAATTCAGGACTCCATTCCTTGACACACAACACAAATATCAGGATGCGGCACAGTATGCATTTACCTTCATGAACTGGTCCAGCACAACACAGTACAGCAAGGCTCCAGGATGTGCATGTCAAGTGCAAAAGAGAATGGAAGGGTGGGCACTGCTTAGTCAGAGATCTTGCATCTCAGTTCTATGAAACAAATGAATAAAGAAGAGTTGGGGAGAGGAGTTGGCCCAACGGCCAGGGCGGTCGACCTCAAATCTAGGGAACTGGGTTTGAGTCTCAGCAATGACGCTGAACATCCTGTGATTCTGGGCAAATCACTTCATCTCCCTGTGCCTAACAAAAAAAATGAATGTGTCCTCATGTAATGCAACTGGTGCTATGTAAAGCGCTCTGATACCCGATTCTGGTCAAGTGCGTGCTATATAAAACTCTGTAAAAATAAAAAAAAATACAAGAAGGACTGCATACCACATGGGCCCACAGAACTCAGACGAGATTTACCAATGGTGACTTCATCTTGAATGCCTGCAGTCTAAGGTCCTCATGGTCCAAAGCGCTAGGAAAGCTAGGAAATAATGATATATAGTTGCTGCATCCGGGGATTACAGTTGTTTTTGGAATTCCTGACATCTGAAGTTAATGAAAGCCATCAAGGAGCCAAAGAAGCATCTCGCATTGCACTGGCAATGATATGGAGTTGCAATTGGTTGTTTTTTGGCACAACGAGTCATCCATTAAGATTTCAAACTCAATAGCACTTGTTGTTTTCACAGGGAGCGTTCCAATAGGATTACAGAATTATGCCATAGTGTATGCCGATAGCAATGCTAGTACATACATGATGATCATATGAGGTAAACATGCATTACCCCCAGGTCCCTCCGTCCTCGTCCCATTCCTCACAAGTGGAGATTACTATCTCCGCGACAGAAAAAAAGAACAGGAGCATGCTGGGATACCTAACCCACTCCCTCCCGCCGGGAGTGCATAAGCGGTACCAGCCCAGCATGCAGCCTGTTCTTTTTTTCTGTCTTCCGACAGAATAGGACGTGTTGCTGACTTACCTGTGATTTCTTCGATGGATGTCTCGTAGGGCTGCTGGGCTGTCCTCGACGTCCTCTTCCGCGTCTCCTGGCCTGCCGGGCTTGCTGGGAGTCGCGTTGATTGGCGCCCGGCCCTTTGCGGCTGGGGCGCCGGATGTCCGGATTTCTTCCGGGTTACAGCACGCGTCTTCCTACGGCTTGGCCTGGCTGGAAGACACGCTGCTGTGGCTGATATGGGAGTCCAGGGGCTGCGCCGGGCGGTGCTCCTGGTCTCCCTTGGTGTGCTGCTCACCTCCTTTCCTCCCTGTTGCCCCTGCTGTTCCTGATGTCGGTGCAGGGGCGGTACTTGATGGGGGTCGGTGTCTGACCGGTGGCTGCAGCTCTCTTCCTTGCCCGGCGCTGGTGTCTTGGAAGGCGCCTGGGCTGGGTCTTGGGGGCAGGGCGCTTTTGGTGTGCTCTTCCTGCCCCTGTGGTGAGTACCGCATAGCGGTTCCACTTTTCTTCGCTCCATGTTCCTCTGGCTCTGTGGTCTGTGCTTTGCCTGCTGGGTCTGGCCGTTGCGGTGGGCTGATTCGGCGGTCTTCGCTGGGGGACCTGCTTGGCTGCTTCGGTGGTGTGCTCACCTTGCTTGGTGCTGGCGCTTTCTACTCTGGGACCTGGCATCCTCTGGTCTCTCCGTCTGCTGGTTGATTCCTGTTGGGGTTTGTCCGTGCTGGCTTGTGGCGCTCCCTGTTCCTGCTTGCTGGGTTAGGGGCGTTGCGTGGCTTTCTGCGCTGTGTCTTTGCCTTGCTTCCCGGTGCTGCGGGGGGGGGGCCTTCCGCCTCCGGTTGTGGGTTCCCTGTCCTACTTGTTTTCCGCTTGCTTGGCGCTTGTTGCTGGATGGCGTCTGGGCGGGGGGTTGGGGGACGGTCTCTATTTGGTGGTGTTGGCCTGTCCCCCTGGTGGGTGCCGCATTTCTTCTTCCCTGTGCTGCGCTCTTCTGCTGTACTGGCCTGTGGCCTTGGCTCCCTGTTTTCCACTGCTGGGGGTGTGCCGGGGCTGGCGGGTGCTGTGGCCGTCCGCCCGTTCCCTGGTGCGCGCTTCTGCTCTCCTGGGCTTTTACGTTTTTGGGTGGGGTTCGGCCTGGTTCGTTCCTCTGTCCTGTGGGCTTCCGGCCTTCCTGCCCTGCGTGCTTCTGTTCCCCCTGGTTGGTGCCTGGTTGGATGTCTGCCTTGGTTGCCTGTTGCCCGGCTTCTTCCGCCTGCTGCCTGTCCGCCCTGGTGGTTCCTGCCTGTTCTTGTGGATTCGGGCCTGGGTGCCTGCATGCGGCTCCTGGTGCTGGGCGCTTCTTGCGTCCTTCCGGGGGTGTTGGTATGGCCCGTGCTCGGGGTGCCTTGTTTCTTTCTGCCCCCCTGTGCCTGGCCGGTGCTCTGAGCTTCGCTGTGTGGGGTTTCCGGGCCTGTGGCCTTTCCTCCCTGCTGGCGCCTGGTCTTGTCTTGGTGTTGCGGCTGGGTGCGTTCGCTCATCTCCTGCCCTCCGGCGTGCCCTCCTGCCTGGGTTGGTGGGCTCCTTCTCCGGCGGGTTCCCTGTGGGTGAGGTTTGTGCTGGTTGTGGGTCGGGGAGGTGGGCCTGCGGCCGCCCGGGTGTTCCCCCGTCCGCGGCCCCTCTGCTCTTGGCCCCTACTTGTGTTTGGCTGGGTTGCTTCTTGCGTCCTGCATCGGGGTCCTTGGTGCTTCCGGCCTCCCTGTTTCTTGGGTTCTGGGGGGGGGGGGGGGCTGTTGTGCCCTCCCTCTGGCCCGGTAGGTCTTGGTCTTGGTTGGCTGTTGGCTCCGGGGTTGTCCTGGTGGGGCCCCTGGTGGGCTTTCTGGCTGGTGTTGCTGCTTGCCTCTTGCCTCTTGCCTGGTGCTGTGTTGTGTTGCGCTGGGTTGGCTGGTGGGGTTGGGTTTCCTGTTGTGGTTTCCTTTCCCCTCCTGTCTCTTTTTTATGGCTTGGGGTCGTTTGCCTCTAGCTGCCGCTCCTTTTGCCTCCTGTGGTGGCTGGGTGTGGTGGGTCTTCCTTGGCTTCTGCCTGGGTGGATCCTTGGTTTCTTGGGTGCGCTGCTTCTGTGCCCCTTCCTGTTTGTGAGTTTGGGATGCCCTGTGCCCTTCTTTCCTGCTTGTGGGTGCCGCTCCCGGTGTCCTCCTCGCTGTGCCTTCTCTGGGGCTTGGCCGGTGGTTTTGTTGGTGGGGCTGCCGGTTGTGGTCTGGTGTCGGCCTCCCCTGGTGTGTGGGCCGCGTTGCTGATTCCCCGCTCCCATTTTTCGGCCTTGTGCTGGTGGTTGGCTTTGCCTGGGCCTGTGGGTTTCCCCCTGTGGGCCTGTCCTTGGGCTTGTGCATTTCCCGCTCCCGTGCGGCCTGCTTCGGCCTGTGGTGTCTCTGGCCGTTGCTCTTGCTGGCTCTGCGTGGTTTGTTCTTCCCTTTTTGGGTTTGTTCCCGCTCCCCCCGGGGGTCGTGCACCTTTGGTTTCTCCGGGCTCCTCTCCTTTGGTTTGGGGGTGCCTGGGGTGTTCCGGGGTGCTGCTGGGGCCTCCGCTCTGCCTCTATGGCGTTTGCTCCCTTACGGTCCTTGTTTTTGGCCTTCCTTTGCGGGGTCCCTTCCTGGGTCCCTGCCTGGGTTCTTCCCTGGCTGCTCGTTCTCTGGTGCTTTGGGGCCTCTTTTTGGCCTCTTGCTGGCCGGTGGTTCTGGCCCTGTTGGTCTGGGTGCCGGGTTGGTCCTGTGTACTTTCCTGTGCTGCTCCTTTGCGCCTGGCTGGTGAGCTGTGACCTTTGTGTTGGTTGCCGGTTGTGGCTTGCCGGTCTCCCTCCCTGTTCCCCGGCTGCTTCTCCTCTCTGGGTTGCTTGGCTTGCTTTGGTGCCGGTCCCTGGGCCCCTTCTTGGTTGGGGTTTTTGGGGTTGGGTCGGTTGGCCCTTTGCCTATCCTTTCGGGTTCTGATGCTCCGTTTTGGGGTCCGCCGGGCTGGCTGGCTTGTGCGTTGTCCGGTTGGCTTCTTGAGTCTTCTGTGCTGCGTGCGTTGTTGGGCTGTTGGCCTCCTTGTTCACTTCCTGTTTTGCCCTTCTTGGGGTTCGCCTTGGGTGGTTCCTTGGTGTCCTCCTGACCTGTGGGTCGGCTCTTGGTTGGTGGGGGTTCCTCCTTCCCGGCTCTGGGGTTGTTTCCCCGGTTCTGTGTTCGGCCCTTGGTTGTTCTCTCCTGGCTGTTCACTGGCCGTGTGTGGAGTCTGCTTTGGGTGGCGCTTGTTGCTCTCCCTGGCCTTGCTTGGATGGGTTCCTGGGTTCGTGTCCCTGTGTCTCCTGCTTGTGGTTGCCTCGGTCCTGGCCTCTGGCTGGTTCCTGTGCCCGGGTTTTCTTCTCCCGGTGTGGCGGCCTTGGCTGCGGCCATCCGGTGTCTCTGTTGGGGTTGACGGCTTGTCTTTCCTGCCTTTTGGCCTGGGCCTTCTGTGGGTTTCTGTGCCTCCGGTTCCTTTTGCCGTGGTTGTCGGCTGTCGGTGGGGGGGGGGCCCTGTCTGGCTGACTTGGCCCCTTTCTTCCTGGTTGTTGCTCTGGGTCGGTGCCTGTTTTCTTTTCTGGTTCCTTCCTCTTCAGTCTTTGCGGCTCTGCGTGTGGCTTCCCCTGGTGTGTTGGGGTTGGTCCTGTGGTTGGTCGCGTTCGGTGTTTCTCTGAGTTTGGCGTGCCTCTTCGTTCTCCTCTTCCTTCCCCTCGCCTCTTGATGTGGTTTTTGTGGGTTGGTCTGGCTGTGGGTCGCCTTCTTCCCTGTCCTTTGGGGTTTGCTCTCTGTCTTGGCCTGCTGTATTCCTTTCTGGGCCTTTGGCCTGTCTCCCTGTGCAGTCTGCTCTCGTGCGCTCTTGAGCGTTGGGCCGGACTGTGCTGTTTTGTCCCTGTTGGGGCGGCTGCTTGGTGGTGCCTGGGGTTGTGGGCTTCTCCCTTGGTGGTTTTTCTCCCGGGTTGTTTGCCCTTCCTGGCTGGGTTGCTCCAGTGGGGCGCTTCGGCTTCTCCGGGGGTCCTTTTCCCTGGTGGTTCGGGGGGTGGTTTCTGTTTCTGCCCCTCTGGGGGTTCCCTTGGGTCTTGCTTCTGGGTACGGGGCCTCTGTCGGCTTGGTTGGGGGGCGTGGCTGGTTGTGTGCTCCTGCCTGCGTTTTTTTTTTGTGGGCTCCCTTCTGCTTCTGTTGGGTGCCGTTTTTCTCGGTCTGGTGACCCTGGCTTTGGTGGGGTTCCGGAATGCCGGGTGCTCTGCTTTGGTATTCTCCACTTGTGAGGAATGGGACGAGGACGGAGGGACCTGGGGGTAATGTCCTATTACTTACCGGTAATCTTCATTACTCCTGGTCACGTAGTCCTCGTCCCATTCCTTACTTCCCTCCCTCCCTCCCTGCCGGCCGGCCTTCCGGTTGTTGGCTTGGTATTTTCAGGCTGCATGCTGGGCTGGTACCGCTTATGTACTCCCGGCGGGAGGGAGTGGGTTAGGTATCCCAGCATGCTCCTGTTCTTTTTTTCTGTCGCGGAGATAGTAATCTCCACTTGTGAGGAATGGGACGAGGACTACGGGACCAGGAGTAATTAAGATTACCAGTAAGTAATAGGACAGTACTAATGAAGGCCTTTCATGCTACAGTTATCCTTTTAACACATTGAACCTAAATAAAGCAAGAAAAGCTATTTCCTAATGTAAAAGGTAGCTTGCTTTATCAAGCAACCTATTACAACCCTGAGTGTATACAGTTACTATATGCGCGTGTACTGCATTTCAGCATAGAAGAAAGACTGAGTTTCAATTTATAATGGAGAGCGGAAGTACAGAGAGTGTCAGCATCTATATCATAGACAATATCTGAAGTAGGAACTCCAACTATAGCCATGCTAAAGATCTTCTTTAACTGTACATGTCAATGCTCTTGCAGTGCAGACAAAGCCCAGCTGTGCAACCAGGCAGAGAGATCATACCTAGTCCCACTCTCTCTGATGCAATTCCCTTTTCTTTGTCCTATGCACACATACACAATAGAAGTGTGAGATTAGAAGTTTGTTTGGCGTACTGTCAAAACTGCCATCGCCCCTGTTGGATCCAGATTCCCTGGTTAGGTCATCATTAATTAGGACTGCTGTTCTGCCAATAGAGGATCATTGAATTCACTCAACATCGACAGATTGAAGAAGCGGAGGAGTAAGGAGTAAGGTTATTCTCAAATTTAAGAAAATGTACCTTCTTGGCATTGCTGGTTGCCAGCAGTTTCAGCTGGAAATGAAGGTGCAAGATTTCATAACTGGATTATTTAGTGGCAATAGCCTGGTATATGTTTGAAGGACATGTCCTGTCTGAATGCCGGCTTATGTACTTAGACAAGCTACAGATTTTGTGGAATAATCTCCAAAATCCACAAAGGTTAAATCTGGAGGGCGTTCACTGACAGTAATTGAATGGAGGTGCTGGTCTCAGTTAATTAGGTACAAACCCACTCAGTTTGTTTTGCAGGCAGGAGTCTTTTAAAAAGTAGGTTGGCAGTTCTGCTTGCCAACCTTTTCACTATACTCCACCCTGTTAGACCTGGCCCTTTTTGCGGGTTTATACCCAAAATGTTTGACTTTTGTCTCCTATTTTTCTGACCCTGTTTGTGTTGGCTACAGGGCTCTGGGCACTTTACCACTGCTGATCAGTGCTAAAGTGCATATGGTCTCAGTATAAATTGTGATTATGATTGGTTATCCATTATTAGCATATTTGATGGTAAATCCCTAGTTAAGTGCACTGAGTGTGCCAGTGCCTGTAAATCGAATGCTACTAGTGGGCTTGCAGCACTGGTTGTGCTACTGACATGAGTAGCTCTGTAAATGCATCTCAGACCTGCCACTGCAGTGTCTGCGCATGCAGTTCCTAACTGCCATGTTGATCTGCCAAGTGCAGGCACTTGCCAGGCCCTAACCTTCCCTTTCCTTATATGTAAGGCATCCCTCAGGTAGGCTCAAGGTAGCTCTGTGGGCAGGGTGCAGTGTATATGAAAGGTAGGTGTCAAGATCCGGTCGGTTGAGAATGATGGACCCGAATATCCACTTTGTTTTGTCCAGCCTCAGTCAATGACCGCAACAGGAAGTCAGACAGACGGAAAAGGGCACGAACTTGCGTCCGCGAGTGACGCATCAAAAGGACGCAGTAGGCGCGGCTGAAAAGGACATCAGGAGAGGAAGCTACGTAAGAGGCCGGAAGACGCTGAACCCAGGCTTGAATGAAGAGGAACAGCCCAAGAAGGAGAGGTGTTCAATACACATTCTGAGTGTGGAATCCACTGAACAAGAGGGAAGAGAATCCTTAGAAGAAGCGACGACAGTCAGAGGAGAGGCGAGGACACCCACAGAAGGGAGAATCCCAGATTACTGACCCGCTCCTATTCCCAGCCGTGTCTTAGGGAGGGCGTGGCTTTCCCATGTGTGTGAAAGATTGTTTGGCAAGGTACACGCACAGGGAGAGAGAAGGAGTTTCTCTGGGAAGAACAAAGAGAGGAAAGAGGAAGGAGGTGTAGGAAAGTAGCATCTGCTTCTTATGGTTACCCCCACTTTTTGCTGATGCCTCACTGTTTTTGGACTAGTCTGACTGGGATCCGGCAATCCAGGACTTCAGTCTATCAGCTTTCTCCCTTAAATTGCTATGTAGGTACTTTAGGTAAACTTCAGATTGGATACTGAGGCCCCCTTTTTAGTTCCTAGCATATGGTACACATGTACCCAGGGCATAGGTACCCCAGAGGCCTCCAATGGGCTGAAGCATGTCTTATGCCACCCATGAGAGGCCATTCAAAATGACACCACAGGCTGGTGCTTGCACCACTTCCTTAGATATAGGTTCACTATATCTATCTAAATCACTACACTTAAACACCTATCAGTCACCCCTATGGCAGGCCTTATCAATCCTGAAGGCAGGGTGCTGGGTTTTACGTGAGAGGGTGCCCCTGCATGAGCAGGTCCCCTCTGGAGCCTTCGGAGACCATTCTCCGGGGTTGTCTGTGATGCAGCCAGACATATAGGCCTAAGTGGATTATAACCTCGCGGTAAATGCTAACTTTAAAACGGCTGCTTAGAAACATGTAGTGTTTGGTGTCAAACACCTTGGGATCATACCTCCACACCAGTAACTGGTGTGGGAGGTATGACTCCACCCTTCCAAAGGGGACATGTGTGGGTCACCGGTCTACCCGGTACCAGTCTTCTCGACCCGGGCAGCACAAAATGAACGCTGCCAGCCACAGACACGATTCTGCTCTCCTGCTGCTGAGCCAAGCTCGAGCAGAGGAAGGCATGACAATAGGCATCCTGTCACAGGGAGGTGTGACCACCTCCCAGACAGGAATTAGTGTATTGGGGCTGGGTGGGTGCACTCGGAGAGTGGCAGAAAGTCTGCACTGGGGGCACATTTGGTGTTCCTGTGCATAGTCCAGCTCAAACCAGTTGTGGGAGTCATTGGCTCCTGCTCTGGTGCGAAACTGGACAAAGGACATGGGTGTTTGGCGCCCCTCTGTCCTGCCCCTCCCCTAGGAGGGCCCCCTGAATCTGTCCAACCTTTCCCGTGGGTATAAAGTGGGATACCTGGCTGCAGGACTTTAGATTTTACATGGACAAGATTCTTCTAAGAAGAAACCAAGTACTTCAACTGTTAGCACGACACTGGACGACTGAAGAATCTCCCTGGAGTAAAGGAGTTACTCCCCTGCAGAAGCAGGCCCCTTAGCACATCTGACCGGTTTGCTTCTCCCGAGCTCCTGAGGACTCTGAAGATTTCAGCAACACAGGAGGTGGGTTCCCGAAGGTCCCTGAGGTAGATCTGACCTCTCAGTAATTCTGAGACCAGTATCCCTCGTGGAGACCGTGCAACCCGAACCCCTGTACACCGTGTACATTTAAAAGTGCATATGCTTGTTGACAATTCCTGAGCTTGTGCATTGGACTCCGTGTAGTCCTGAACCCGAGTAGCATTTGCACCGAAGATATCCGGCCTCCACTCACTGAGTGCTCTGTGGGCCGGTGCTTTGTAATTTCGCTCGAGCTCTCCTCGCGAACCCTGATCCGTTGATCTGTGGGTCCTGGCCAGGGTCTCTGTAAGGAGGTTGGCGTCAGCAGTGAGGTAGACCGGAAGGGGACAGGGAACGAGCCGGACCCTTCTGCACAACCAGAAACTAGCAGCAGTCTAGTGTCTGCCAGAGTGTGGGAGGAGGAGCCTTTGACGACAGCGGAAGGAGAGGGAAATAAAGACGAGAGCGGAAGGAGACAGACGGTGAAGCCAGAGAACAGCGAGAGCGGAAGGAGGCAGACGGTGAAGCCAGAGGAGAACAGCGAGAGCGGAAGGAGGCAGACGGTGAAGCCGGAGGAGAACAGCGGGAGCGGAAGGAGGCAGACGGTGAAGCCAGAGGAAACCAGCGCGAAGGAGGAGGACGGAGACGGAGAGGACCAGAGGAGACGGATCCAGAGGAGTTTGTTGTGTACGGCGTCCAAACACGGTGGGCTGCAGGAAGGAGAAGACGCCCCGGGTCCCTATGCCACGGTCCCGGAGACGGACCGTGGCTCAAGGCGAGTACCACTCAGGGGATCCTTTTGGTGGGGGTGGTGGGGAGGCACGGGGAGGTAGAACACCTGGGTGGAAGCCACCGATTATATCCCTCACGTCCTCTTTCCCCACTACGGTATCATTGGTGATGGGAGCACTGCCAGGATAAAACCCACAAGGCCGGTACTGACCCCGGTCTGTTTTGTTTTCTTTTCCTTCCCGCCCCACTGAGAAAGAGAGAGAGGTATCCGAAAGACCTGGACCTAGCTCTGACGACCCGTAGCAGAAACCAAGGGGAGGAGTTATCCCCTGCGCCATTTGTGTTGCTTGTTTGGTTGTTTCCACGCACAGAACTTTGAATTTTCACCAGCTTACTACCCACAAAGAAGTACAATAAAATACACGTGTCACGTATTACGACATCTTGTGGTTCCTTATGCCCTCCCAGCATCCCTCATCCCCACAAAGTGGTGTCAGAAGTGGGATTTTATCCCGAAGTGTCGAACCATGACACAGCCCGTGCCCATCGAGAGAATACTCAATCAGCTTGCGGAAGGGCAAAGGCACCTGCAACTGGTGTTTGAGCAACAGGTCCAAACCGCCCAAAAGGATAGAGAAACCCTGCAGGACGCATTGAGGGAACAAGCCGCTCTACTTACAACAAAACAACAGGTACAGGACACCGCAGTCCTAAGACTCACAGATGCCATAGTGAGCATCAAAGTACGCCCAAACGTCCCGGGGTCCGTTTTGCAGAAGTTTCAAGAAGAAGAAGACCCCGACTATTTCTTCATAAACTTCTAAAGAGTTGCGACCACCGCTGCCTGGAAAGGTGGAGTCAATATATCGCCCCTCTCCTGTCAGGAAAGCTCTAAGCAGCCTACCAGGCTGCCAACCCTGACGGTACCACTGCCTATGAGGAGGTCAAGAAAGCTATACTTGAGCATTTGGGTTGCGATAAGGAGTTTTACAGAACCAAGTTCCGGAAGGAGAAGTGGACGACCGGAAACAACCCACACGCTCTTTACAATAGAATCAAGGATCTGGGAAAGAGCTGGCTGACACCCTACACCTCCAGTACGGAAGAAGTCACAGAAAGGGTGGATCTGGAACAATTCCTAGAAGCCTTGCCAGCGAATACCCGTTCATGGGTTAAACAACACCCCAACCTGTCTTCCACGACAGCGGTGGAGTTGGCCTGCGCCTTTCACAGGTCCCCGGAGTTCAAGGCTGGTATACCACAGGCCCCTTTTGTTGCCCCGAGAAGCACCCCTGACCCGACTCAAAACCCCAGACGGCTCCCCGTTTGTCACTTAAACCCGTTTATCCCCCTCCTGGGCCAAGCGGGCCAGGGCCACAATGTTAGCACTGTGCAGAGTGGGGACACATAGCCAGACAGTGTCCCTACTGGGCCCCACCTGCCGAACCCATGGAGGTGGGGTATTCCAGGGGGTGGATATTGATAACCGGGAGAGGCCCCCACCAATACAGGAAGAACGTCCTGGTAAACGGAAAGAAGCAACAAGCCCTATTAGACACAGTGTGTCATGTAACTGTGATACACTGGGCTCTAGTACCCCGACCACAAATAAGGGAAACGGAGCACGTACACGTTACATGCGTCCACGGGGATACCAAAGCGTACCTGGTAGCAGAGGTCTTGTTGGACGTAGCCAATGACCCACACCTACGGAAGGTAGGGGTCATTCCCTCTTTGCCTGAGGCTGTCATCATTGGCACGACCACCCCAGGTTTGAACAGTATCTAGATGAGACCAAAGTGAACACCACAGCCTGGTTACAGGAGGCTCCCTTCAGCGACAGTGACTTCGAAAGTACAAGGGGAAAAGACAAAAAGAGCAGGAGAGAAAGACGAAGGTAAAAGAAGGACTACAGACAGTCCGATGCAACAAACCAGTCCTCTCTCCCTTGCAGACCCGGGAGGGATTGCTCCGGTTAGCTTCCGTACAGCCCAGCGGGAAGACAACACCCTTATCCATGCTTGGGAACAGGTCCAGAAACAAAAGCCAGACCAAGTAGGGCCCTATTTTCTACTAAAGAAGGGTTTGTTATACAGAGCAGTGAAAGGGGGGGCCCACCCCACTACCCAGTTGGTCGTTCCCCTTCTCTTTCGGGAGCATTTCCTGCAACTGGCCCACAACCAAATGGGGGGAGGGCACTATGGCAAGGAAAACAGCCTCAAATACCTGTTGGGTAGGTTTCACTGGCCGGGGGAATACAGGGACATGGCAAAACAGTGTGCAGCCTGTGTGAAATGCCAATACACAAACCCAGAAACAATAAAGAAAGCCCCCTTGTTCCCCTTGCCCATCATTGACATCCCGTTTAAGCAGGTCAGCATGGATCTGGTTGGTCCCCTGCCTCCCTCAGCCTGGGGACATAAGTACATCTTGGTTATCGTTGATTATGCGAGTAGGTACCCAGAGGATTTTCCTTTATCTAGCATGACAACTCCTGCCGTAGCCCAGGCCATGATATCTTTGTTCTCCAGGGTAGGCTTCCCATCCGAAATACTCACCGATCAAGGGACCCCCTTCATGTCCCATCTAATGGCACAGGTCTGTGGGATACTGGACATTAAGCAAATCCGAACCTCGGTCTACCACCCCCAAACAGATGGCCTGGTGTAACGCTATAACAAGACCATCAAACTCATGCTACGCAAGGTCATCTCAGAGACACGAAGGGACTGGGACCAAAATCTACCCCTGGTCCTCTTTGCTATAAGAACACACGAGCAGAGGCCCACAGGCTACTCCCCGTTCGAGCTTTTGTTTGGTAGGAAGCCCAGGACACTACTGGAGATGGCGGCAAAGCAATGGGAGGGGGAGGATGAGGAGGGACAACCCTTGACGCGATATGCAGCTAATTTGAAATCAGCAGTGACCAGGATATGGGGTCTAGTACATGACAACCTGGAAAAAGCACAAAACACACAAAAGGCGTACCATGATCGGAACAGCCAGTTGAGGGAATTTAAAACAGGGGAGAAAGTGCTCCTTCAACTCCCATCCACGGAGAACAAGCTATTGACGAAATGGCAGGGCCCCTACGTTATTGACAAAAAAATAACCTGTGCTGCTACCTTTGCGGGCTGGGGGAAAACAAATCTACCATGTAAATCTCCTAAAAAAGTGGGAAGGGCCCGCCGTGCCTACTGGGACAAGAACACCGGTACTTCTTGTGATTACCGAAAACACCTTGAAATTTCCACAGCAAGCACTCAGGACACCCAGACCGAAATGGTTCCGAACGGGAACATCCTAACCCCAGCACAAAAAGCACAGCTGTCTGCTCTGTTAGACAGTTTTCCTGGTCTTTTGTCTTCCACGCCCGGATTGACCACTATGGTACAACATGATATCATATCCCTAGATCAGACCATTGTAAAACAGAAGCCGTACCACATTCCAGCAGCAAGAAGAGAGGCAGTAGAAAAAGAGGTGACCGCCATGTTACAGGCCCACATTAGAGAACCCTCCCAAAGCAATTGGTGCTCCTCGATCGTGATTGTGCCAAAGCCAGACGGCAGTCTACGCTTCTGTATTGACTTCCGTCAAGTAAACGGAATCACCAAGTTCGATACCTATCCTATGCCCAGAATCGATAAATTGATCGAACGACTAGGAAACGTCAAGTATATGTCAACCTTTGATCTTACCAAGGGGTATGGCAAATACCCCTAACCCCACAGGCTAGAGAAAAGACGGCCTTTTCAACCCCCTCGGGACTGTACCAATTCAGAGTACTCCCCGTCGGTCTGTATGGAGCCCTGGCGACGTTCCAACGGTTGATGGACCGCTTGCTGAGACCCCATACAGAATACGCCGCGGCTTACTTGGATAACATCGTCGTCTTCAGCCCATCCTGGAGGGACCATCTGAAGCCCTTGGCTGCAGTGTTTTCGGCTATCAAAGCAGCTGGCCTCAAAATAAACCCCCAAAAATCATTGTTGGCCACTGATTCCATCCAATACTTGGGGTACACAATACAGGCAGGTTTGATCAAACCTCAGATGAGCAAAATAGAAGCCATCAAAGCACTCCCTGTTCCCACCACCAAGCCTGACATATGCTCCTTACTTGGGTTCATAGGGTATTATTATCGGAGATTCATCCCGAACTTCTCCTCCCTAGCCAGTCCCCTAACCGACCTCCTGGCAAAGACATATCCCTCCCGTATAACCACCTGGGACACCAAACACGAACACAGTTTCCAGACCCTGAAAGACGCCATCTGCACAGCCCCCGTGTTACACTGTTCTGACTTCCACAAACAGTTCATACTCCAGATAGATGCATCCGGTCTTGGGCTGGGTGCCGTACTATATCAGCCTGACTCTGAGGGTGACCTTAGGCCTCTTCTCTACATCAGCCGGAAACTGTTTTCCCGGGAGGCGCATTATTCCACCATAGAAAAGGAGTGCCTAGCGATTAAATGGGCCATTAATGCACTGCAGTATTACCTACTAGAATAGAACAGAAGGGGTTTTTATATAGCGCATGACTACCCTGAAGCATCCCAGCGCTGTACTACTGGGACGACCTTTTACTGTACTCACGGATCATGCCCCTCTTACATAGCTTGTATGCAGCAAAGACACTAACTCCTGCATCCTTAGATGGTTTTTAGAATTGCAACCGTTTTCGTTTCAGGCAATGCACATACCCGGAGCCCGTCAAATGAGTGCGGATTACCCATCTAGACACCCGTCCACCGAATGGCCCCAACGTCCATTCCTAGGGAGGGAGATCTGTAAGGAGGACAGCGTCGGCTGTGAGGTAGACCGGACGGGGACAGGGAACGAGCCGGACCCTCCTGCACAACCAGAAACGAGCAGCAGTCTAGTGTCTGCCAGAGTGTGGGCGGAGGAGCCTTTTACGACAGTGGAAGGGGAGGGAAATAAAGACGAGAGTGGAAGGAGGCAGGCGGTGAAGCCGGAGGAGAACAGCGAGAGCGGAAGGAGGCGGACGGTGAAGCCGTAGGAGAACAGCGAAAGCGGAAGGAGGCAGACAATGAAGCCGGAGGAGAACAGCGAGAGAGGAAGGAGGCAGACGGTGAAGCCGGAGGAGGACGGAGAGGAGCAGAGGAGACGGATCCAGAGGAGTGTGTTGTGTACGGCGTCCAAACCCGGTGGGCTGCAGGAAGGAGAAGACGCCCCGGGTCCCTACGCCACGGTCCCGGAGACGGACTGTAGCTCAAGGCGAGTACCACTTGGGGGATCGTTTTGGTGGGGGTGGTGGGGAGGCACGAAGAGGTAGAACACCTGGGTGGAAGCCACCGATTATATCCCTCACGTTCCCTTTCCCCACTACGGTATCATTGGTGACGGTAGCACTGTCAGGATAAAACCCACAACGCCAGTACTGACCCCGGTTTGTTTTTTGTTTCTTTTCCTTCTCGCCACACCGAGAAAGAGAGAGAGGAATCCAAAAGACCCGGGCCCAGCCCTAATGACCCAGAGCATAAACCAAGGGGAGGAGTTATCCCCTGCGCCATTTGTGTTGTTTGTTTTGTTGTTTCCATGCCCAGAATTTTGGATTTTCACCAGCTTACTACCCACAAAGAAGTACAATAAAATACACATGTCACGTATTACAACGTCCTGTGGTCCCTTACACTCTCCCGGCATCCCTCATCCCCACAGCCACCTTGCTTTTTGTTGGGCTTCCCTGGTTGCTCCAGACGTGCCCTGACTCCCCATTGCTTGTAGAGTCTCCTGGTCCACACCGTAACCTGTTTGCTCTGCCCCGTGGGTTGAATTTGCCAAGGCTTGTTGGTGCTCCAGCCGGACATCGACCCCTCAGCACTCGACATCCTTTGTGGTACAGCTCACCTCCAGATCCTGGCCATCCTTGATGCCTCCTAGTCCCCGTGGCTGCAGAGTCAAGCAACCCTTCTTCGCACTTGAAACACCTGACATTGGTAGGCATTCGACTACCGAGCCCCTGGTCACCTGAAGTGACCCAGACTCTGTCCCCCTCTGCTTTCAATTTCCTCTCACCTAGCATCCAGGCTTGGATTCCACTGGACGCTCTTCGCCTTCCCGGCAGCAGTACTTCTTTGCAGCTCTCCATTGAAAACTACAAAGGTTTCCGACGCTACTTGAGCCCTATGCACCCAGCTCCTCTGTGATAGGTAACACGGGTACCTCAGTACTCACTGGTGGGTTGGCCTTTCCTCGTAGAAGTGTCCTTAAACAGTAACTTTACAACCCCAACTTTCCCATAGAGTTGTACGGAGCACGCGGTCGTGTTTTCTCACTGCACCCGTTCTCTGTGGGCACCCTGTGTCACTGCCTTGGGTGGTTTCTTGGGGTCCCAGTGATTCTACATGCTCTAGGCACTGCGTCTAGTGAAGTCGTGCTTGTTATACCATTTTTTTAGTATATGGTTCGGTCTCCCCCTGGAGCACGCTGTGTATTGTGCTACCTACGTATGTTCTATTGATTCAGTATTGTGTGCTTTAAGTTCTAATCTCGTGTCGAGGTAAGTAGACAATGTTATAGTAATAAATACATATTTTTATATAACTACTGTGTGGTTCTACTTTCATTTGGTCTTTCAGGAGGTGGCATCTGGTAAACCAAGCTGCTTTACATTCCTTCAAGATTAAGCCTGAAGGCTGCTCTCCACAGCTACCACTAGTATAGCTTTCTAAATGTTATGTTAGACCTCATACATCATAAGGGTCGTGTGGACTGGGACAGGGTGCCCACTTTAATTAGTGAACAGCATATACCAGGCCACCTTCTCACAGGAGGAGATGAAGTGACATGGGGAGAGTTGTTTCTTTTCTCTCTCTTTATTAACCTTTGTTTTGTTTATTTGTTAATTTAATGAGTTTTATATAGCGCTGGCTAGACCTGGAGGTATCAGAGCGCTTTACATAAGGAACAACAGCGAGTTACAGGTACAATAATTTTAACATTTTTTTTCACAGAAATTACACAGTAAATGACAAATCATAAGAGGGAAGAGGTGTGGCGCTGTGGCCAGGGCGACTGACTCCAGAATCTAGGGATCACGGTTCGATCCCCGGCGGCAGATTAGCCCAGCACCATGTGACTCTGGGCAATAGCTTGCTTAATCTTCCCGACGGCCCCCAGTGCCTAGATTCGCTTACGGGTGATTGTTCACGCTTTACAAATGTGGATTATTATTATAAGAGGCAGAGAAGCAAAGGGGGGACAAGAATATGAGTATAAGAATAGGGGGGAGGGGGGAGGGAACCTGAGGGGGGATGGAGTAAAGGCAGTCCAGCAAAAAGAGAAAAACGGTCGACACAAAAGTCAAGGTATCAGAGCGCTTAATATAAGGAACAGATATATCGGGTTACAAGGTACAATAATTTAAAAACATTAGTTGCACAGGTTTTACAACGTGAGTGGAAAAATCATAGAGGGGGAAGAGAAGGTAGAGGGGGACAAGAGTAGTGTTCTGAGAGAGGGTGAGGGGAGAGGAGGGAACCAGAAGTGGGATGGGGTTAAGGCAGACCAGAAAGAGGGAAAAATAAGTTTGAGGATCGTCAGGGGGAGACCGGAGGAAAGGGGGAAAGGACAGAGATCAAGCAAGATGGGGTCTGTGTCGTGGGTATCGTCGGTGGCCAACAACAAAATGGCTGGATGAGCAAAAGTCAAAAATCCATAACTAAGAACCAGAGAGCAGGATTTAAGTGTTAAGAGTCAGTGGGGGGACGCAGCCACAAAACCAAAGGCAGGTGAGAGGGTGAAGGGCGTGCAGAGGCTCAGGACTACAGGGGCATCGGTGTTGACAATCCGCCGGGCGTAGCTCCTGCACCCCCATACCTGGAAAGGACTCTCGGGTCCCAGAAGTCATAACCGAGGCGGAGCACATCCAGTTAGATGGCCAGCATGGGGGAGGCAGCAAGGCAGCTGCAAGGACTGGGAAAGTGAGCCAATCCCAGATCGGCAGACTGCAGGTGGGAACTTGGGCCCACCGGACCAACAGCGCCGTGGCACTCACCTTCGACCCAGCTTAACGCTGCAGGTGATCAAGCATCGGGGCAGGCGGCTACTCGCGACCTAGAGAGCAAAGGGACGGTCCGGAAGAGTGGAATCTCATCTCGATCAGTCAGCCGCCATCTGGAGCCTTCCAATGATGACAGAGCTGCGCCAAGGCTGGCCCAATCATCAGCAATCCGCGGTGACTCGCTCCGAGGGAGGCAGCAGAGGGAGAAAACAGCAGCAGCGGGATGAGGAATGCCATGCCCAAATGTCCAGCTGGGGCGGTGACGGCCGCGGGAGAGCCCGGGCCATACTCCTTAATAGTCAAACCAAACGGCTCCACCGGGCATCGGTAATGTCGTCCCGATGTCCCGGAAGAGTGGAATCTCACCCGATCAATCCGTCGCCATCCAGAGCCATCCGATGGTGTCAGAGCTGCGCCAAGGTTGGTCAATCATCAGCAATCCACGGCGATTCGCTCCAAGGGAGGCAGCAGAGGCGGAAAATAGCAGCAGCGGGACGAGGGATGCCATGCCCCGATGTCCGGCAGGGTAGGTGGTGGCCACGGGAGAAACCCGAGCCAGACTCCTCTTTAGCCGAACCAAGCGGCTCCACCGGGCATCGGCCATGTCTTCTCGATGTCCACTGTCCTTTATCACCCTCCATAAAGTTATGCCTGAAGCACAATAAACCCAAGGGTCATCACTATTACTTAGGAAAATAACCCCACCAAGACCCTGGTAAAAGAAGTAGCACAGTACTAACCAACCAGTCACTTGGATGGAGTTGTATGCCAGTAGTTACTTACCTAGTTGTTTTTTTTGTTGTTGTTGTTTTTTCTAGACGACCATGAAGTGACGTCTCCAAGCCCTGAAAAAGAAGAGAAGAGACTTAAGAAATAAATATTACAAACTTTAATCTTTCCTTTTGTTCTTTATTTATTTGTTATGTCCTTTATAAACACTAAAAAGAACCCCAATTAAAGAGAGACAACAAATAAACTTAAGTATTGGCTTCTTCTATATTAAACTACCTGCACCTGATCGAAAAAGGACATGTACTAGTGTGTGTTATATGTCTTACTAGTTAAATGCTGTGTATTTCGTTTTTCACTATTGAAAGGGTGTAGCTTGCCATTGGGACAAGATGGAGAAATGGAGTTTAGGCTCTCTGAACTCCGAATTTAATAGCACACCTTTTAGTAAAGTTGTTTTTTAAATTGTGTTTGTAAATGCCACTTTTAGAAAGTGGGTGTTTTCTTGCTTTACCATTCTGTGTGCCTCTACCTGTGTATTCACAGTCTGGTTTTTGAGTGACGGGAGCTGGGGATGTGTATTCACTCTAGGTAGTCACAAGGGGGGGGGTTGAGGTGTGTCCTGTCTTGCCTGGGTGACTCATCGCTAGGTTAAATTGACCTGGTCTGCATTTAGAGTGGTGGTAGGAGTTTTGATAGAATCTGAATAGGCTGTGTCTCCTTTGCACAATGCTGTCTCTACCCTCTGTGTTCAAGATGGACCAGGGAGGTCCAACTGTATCAAAGCACATACCCATCAATTCACACCCAGGCATTTATCCTTAAATGCACATCCAAGCATTTATACATCAAGCTCTGCACGCACGCACTCCTGCCATCACATGCAATCACAGACATCCGTTCATCCTTGTATACAATCTTGCAGCAATAAATCCATCCTTGCATCCAACCAACAGCCATCTTTTTCTACATATCTGTGTTGTTTGACCATATTTGCCTGCATGTGTGCACATCTGCATAAGGTCCGTATGTATATGGGTGTCTGAATGTGTGTTTTGAGACATTGTATCTGCACAAATTACTCAACAAAGTCTGGACATTGCGACAAAGAACACATGCCTCTAAAACAAGTCAGATTTAAAGGCTTTGCCAATGCTTGTTTAAACGTGATTTTTTTAGACTAGGTAATCAATTCATTTGATGGAGGATTCAGAGCAGGTACTCTTTGTAGTTACAACATGCACGCACTTATAAAATATAACTTTTTCTCAATAAGAATGAATCCCTAATAATCTTGCCCATGTACCAATGGCCATCTTGGAATTTATTTTTCTTATAATGTATATAAGGATGGCTGTCTAGACTGTGCATGCTTGTGCTCACCCCTCAGGCCATCTTTAATAAAAATCATTCCAGTATGGCTGCTGTACATGCACAGAAGGCATCTTGGAATTATCTTTTTTTAAACAAATGAGAAAACATTCCAAAATGGCATCAGTGCATGCACTAAATTTACAGCCACCTTGGAACTTGTTGAAAAGCATCCCAAGATGTCTGCCTGCTGATACACCAGAATGCAGAGTGAAACAGGAGCGGGGGGCACTGCTGGCATTTCAGAGGGGCACATTTTTAGGTAGTGCTTGCGCTGTGCAAGCGAAATCTCTTGTATTTAAAAATTATAGGAGCTTAGATCCTGCCATTTACTTACCTTTAGGTACCATTCTTTGGAATCAGTGCTGCTCTTTTCCATGCTTCTGATTGGTCAGCACGTCATCTGACTCCACTGGCTTCCTGTGGAGAAAAGAATCACCTTGAGATCCTCACCCACGCCTACAAATACCAACACAGCAACGGACCCAAATACCTAAATGACAGAATAAACTTCCACGTACCCAAAAGAAATCTCCGGTCTGCCAAGCTTGCACTACCTGAAACCCCTCGCATCCACAGAGCCAGAGCAGGTGGAAGATCGTTCTCCCACATCGCAGCCAGAACCTGGAACGAGCTACCAGCAGAAATCTGACTCACCCCCAACCTGAACACCTTCAGGAAGACCCTCAAGACCTGGCTCTTCGGCTGAACGGATCTGCACGCCCTCTGCCCCTCAGCGCCTCGAGACCCTCACGGGTGAGTAGCGCCCTTACAATTCCCTGATTGATTGATTGACGTCAACAACTTTCCCTTTGCACGTCTTCATGCAGCTGCTTTTCTTGCCTGTCAATGCCGTGGATCCTGGCCCAAGTACAGCTACAGGTCACTGGCCAGTGGCTAATGGCCACTATCCTTCCACTGGCTACACACTTCAGAAGGTACTTTAAATTTTTTTTTAATCTAGCACGCCATACAAGTGCATCTGCAGGCATCCTCTCCTCCCGGCGCCCTTCTCACATCATTGATAGCACCCTCCCACCCACTTCCTTTCCCCCATGCATTAACCTCATGTTGCTTAGGCCTCCATTATTGCTACTCCCCACTATCCAAAGTGACCATTCTCCTGCGCAACATTGACTGCCAACTTCACACCCCCCTACTTTATCGCATTTAGTAAAACTAGCAAACTGCTTGTCAGAATCGATAAGTAATTACCTTCTATTTATACTTTACAATTATACAATCTGAGTTATTTTTCAAGTTGGTTTTAATTTGTTTAATAGCACTCCATAGGAGTGCATCAGCGGGCCATCTTCCCTCCTCCCCGGCGCTCCTCTCACATCACTGCTAGCACCTTCCCACCCCCTCGTGCCTCCTCCCACTCAACGGCATCATGTTGTTTAGCCCTCTGTTGTTGCTGCTCCCCACTAGCCGAGGTGACCAATTTTACAATCTGAGTTCTTTCAAGCTGAGTATTTTCTTTTTCTTTAAATTCACCTGATAACCTCCAGTCTCACATGAGTCACTAAATGTATTTATTAAAAAATCACGGTGTCAAAGATCGGCATTCGTTTGCTGGCTTCAAATCAAGCAAACACTGAGTTAATTGGATACACAGCCTCGTGCAATCAGAAGGTGGGGGGAGGGAAGGTAGGAGATCCTTGAAATTGCCGAGTGCACGCTCGCCTTTTTAATAGGCATCTCCGCCTAGCAGAATTACCCTCGGGTGCAAACATGTCATTTTTGCTGCAAACACAGAAAATGCCTTGAAATCAGCTTGTGGCATACTCGCCCCTGCAGACCTGGGCGTGGGCCTTTCTGCCTTAGGGAACCTGTCACGTTTTCAATAATGCATACGCGTCGAGCCAGTTTTAGGGATGCCAGAGTCTCTGTGAGCATGTCAAATATTTAAGTATTATGTAACTTTGTAACCATAGAGCAGCTGATAACATCTCACTGAAAGACCAGAACGCCCAGTAGAGTTTCGTGGAAATTGCGTCATACCTTCCAGAGTCTTCCATTGTATGTTAAATAACGCAGGAGTCTTTGCTAATCCCCTGTCCTAGGGCAATTTGTTTTACTGCTTATTTTCTGACCACTGTATACGCGTGCTATAGATAGGGAAAACCTGTATCATGTTGCAGCTCACAATGAGCAGCTAGGATGTATAGATGTGGACAGACAGTCGGTGGCATGCAAGACACTTCATGCTTCATACCCACAGTGATTGATTTTAAATATATGCGAATAATCTCAAATATTTGAAACTTTTTTCTCACATCAGGAACATTTTAGTTTAACAGTTACATTCAAATGCATTACAAAACTTTTTTGTATGATAAAAAAAACATTGACAAGCCCAGTAGATTTCGTATATGCGCAACCAATTGGTTTTGCCAATGCTTGTTAAAGTAAGCACGCGGAGGAAAGAACAGAGAAGCGCGCAGAGGAAAGAACAGAGGGGGCAGGAGGAAAGATAAGGAGAGAATGACACAGAACAAATAGTCCCTCATGTGCAGCAATGTAAGGTGCTAACATCAGTAATGGTAGACTGCAAGGTAACCAATAAGAGGGTGAGACCGAAATGCCCTTTTGTTGGGACAGGCACAAGAATAGGAAGGGAGCATGTGGCATTATCACCAGAGGAAAATACACCCAGAGATTATCACAGTCGGCAATAAAATATCCTCCAGTTGAATCCATCAATTTATGCTTTCCAGTAGCTAAGATCCTTTCATTTATTTTTACCCTAATCGTAAAAAGTGCAGCCTGGCAAAAATTTAATTATGAAGTGAAGGAGAAGCGCTATGAACCCAGCAACAAAAAATATTTCAGTGTCAATTCATTTTCAGTGTTTAGTAGTACCATTTGCGACTGCTGTGTTTCCTAGAAGGAGAATACTCGCGGCCATGCATATGTCGACAGCTGTCATTTTATTGCTGGTGCTAATCAAACAAAATGGTTTACACCTGTGGGTGATTTTCGTCACTTTTGGAATGGGTGCTATGTTACTCCCATACATCTTCTCTGTTTACAGCTGTCAGTAAAATCCACTATTTTCCTGAATGAGCCTCTCGAGTGCATCTTGACCTGCAATGTAGTGGGAGAGATCTAGCATTCCCCAAGGCTTGATTGAAGAAATATTTGTATCATATTCAGATAACACTCTAGTAGTTTGAATCGTCCACTCAGGTAAAACAACTAAGTCATTTAAGGTGGAAAGTGTATAGGGGAAAACGGAGAGTAAGTGCTATCCTTGCATCAGAATATGGGGCACTTGAGGCTTTGTACAATACCTAGATCAGCATCCTTATAATCATTAGTGGCAGAGTTGGGTATAAGTGACATGGCAAAAGTTGCCGCCTTAGAAACCTATAGCGTTTTTAAAAGATATATGTTAAACACTTCCGCTGTGATTCAGCAACAAATGCTGTTCATTTTGGTCAAGGGTAAAGTCATGAAGTGATGAGATTACAATTACCTCACATAAATATTTAGGTGTTATGATGGGTAAAACTGTGTTCATCGTTCTTTCCTCTTCTTTAATCAACACATACTATTTAATGACCAGATGTGAGGAAGCGTCCAACAGAACAGGAATGGAAGACACGTGAAAGGAATAATGTATAAGCGAGTGAAGGCACTGCCAGACGTAGAAGGTAGAAGGAAAGCCCGCATTTGACGTATGCAGCCATTTTCAGTCCATTCTTCTGTTGGTGTTGAGAGCGTCTTTAGGTGAAATGGCTGCAGAGTGTGTCTCAAGAATATAGTTGTCCTTTATAGACTGGCCTGGTGACTCAATCAATCAGGGAATTGTGAAGCGTGCCACTCACCCGTAAGGGTCTCAAGACGTGGGGGTGGGGGGCAGCTCTGGTCAGTCGAACAGCCAGGTCTTGAGAGTCTTCCTGAAGATGTGCAGAGTGGGGGCGCGCCTGATGTTGATCGAGAGCTTGCTCCAGGTCTTTGCCACGATGTAGGAGAAGGTTCTTCCACCCATTCTGGCTCTTCGGAAGCGTGTGGATTTGACGAGGTTGGCGAATTGGAGGTTTCTCTTGTGTACGCTGCCAGCTTCCATAGTGGTATAGGCACAATGTCTAGTGGAAATGGTAGGTTCGAGGCTTCTCGAAGTTCTTCTTGAAGTTCTACTTTTGTTCTGCTCAGAAACCTTTTGTAGTGAACTGGTGAGTTTTCCATTCTTCATAAGTGTAGGGTCTAGGCAACCTTAACTTCTCAATATAATTTACTCCACTGGCTTTCCACTCACTTGAGGCCTGAACTAGAGTTTGGTGGATGGCTTTATGTCCATCGGGGTTATGGAGTACTTTACTCCATCGCCATGATGGACATCCATCAAACCAAATGTAGAGATGTCCATGGACCCACGGACATCTCTATACATTGGCAAGAACTGCAATCAAGGTGCTTCCTGTCAATGTTGGAATAATTTGATGGATGGCTCCATCAAACGTGACGGGCGGCTGTGAAACTTTTCCAACATTTTATATTCGTCAAAAATAAACTCTCTAATGGCCCCCACACCATGGGAGTCTGTCATTTTTTAAATTTTTGCTGTCCCTCACTAAAACCTAGTGGTGGTGGACAACAAAAAAAGTAATCCGATTGCCCACTCTAAATTGGATGGCTGGTCAAATGGCTAACCTCTGACGATCCGTACTCCTTTAGGCAATTTGAAGAGTATGTCAAGGACAGACATCCTCGAGGCCAGAGCCATCCTGGGGCTCTGTCATTGACATACTGTTGACCTGCCCAGCCCTAAATTAGACAGTTTGGTGGAGAGGGTACTACGTCGCCATTGCTCAACTTCTGTGATTTATTATAAAATGGCCTTAAGTAGAATTCCGTAATGTTGAGAGATAACCTTTAATTTACTGTCTGCACTGGAGAGGTTTAGCATTCCCCAAGGCTTGATTGAAGCAATCTTTGTATCATATTCAGATAACACTCTAGTAGTTTGAATCGTCCACTTTGGTAACACAACTAAGCCATTTAAGGTGGAAAGTGTATAGAGGAAAAACGAGAGTAAGTGCTCTCTTTGCCCCAGAATATGGGGCCCTTGAAACTTTGTATAATACCTAGATCAACATCCTTACAATCATTAGTGGCAGAGCTGGGTACAACTAACATGGCAAAAGTTGCTGCGTTAGAAACCTGCTTTGCCACGTGGAATAAAATTGTATTGCATTGTAATTGCATTTATATAGCGCTTACTACCCCTGAGGAGGCGTCGAAGCGCTTTTTGGCAAGTAGCACGCTACTCCAAGACCCATTTAAGGATTAGTTTTGAATTAGTATAGTGAAATATGAAAGTAATTTGAGTGGTGGATATGTTAGTCAGTTATTTGGATTGAGAAGGATAGCGGAGTGTTAGAAGCGGGAAAACAAATTGCACTTATATAGTGCTTGCTACCCCATATGAGGTCAGAAAGTGCTTTTTTCGGCGAGTAGCACGCTAATCTGGAACCCATAAAGGATTAGTGGTGAATTAGTATAGTGAAATATGAAATTTGTGAAGTGGACAGGTTGGTCTGTTATTTTTAAGGAAAAGGATAGTGGAGGGATAGAAAAGTGGGAGGCTTGGAATGAGTAAAAAGGATGTGGAGGGGAAGAGTCAGAGGAAAGAGTTTAGAAAGGCTTGTTTTGGGGATCAGTATTGTAAAAGAGGTGTCAGATGGTGCAAGGAGGGGTAGAATAGAGGAGAATCTAGAAAGGGCTATTTTGTAGTGGTATGGGGTTTGAGATGAATGAGAGAGTGGATGTAGAGGATATATTGGTAGAGGTATAGGGTGAGAAATAGGGTAGTGCATTGGAAAGAGTAATAATAATAATAATACTTTATTTGGTATAAAAAAATACCATAAAAGTGCAGATCAAATACATCATAATATAAAAACAAAACAATCAACAGCTTAAAATGATACATATTCGATCCTTCCATGAGTGGGAACCCCTTATCACATGAAATTCATATTAAAGACCAATGAGAGGTTAACATCACGTGCCACAAAGGTACATATAAAAAACCTCAAAATTAAGAGAGGAACATAATAGTTTGACAGCTTAGAAGTGATATATATTCGCTCCCATCACAATTTAAAAAACAACCTTCCCCTCTTCAAATTCATTCATTTTTTTTTTTTTTGTGCCTTTTAGAAACTGGTATTATGAGCCACATTTGTTCATCTGGTACCTCTTGTGTTCCTGAGTCTGATGGCTGCCATTAAAAAGTTTACAGTGCAGAACAGGGTCAGTGTGTCTGTAAAAATAACAGGGCCACCTTTGCATGTTTAAATCTAGAAGTCTTTAGAATACTTTTTAAAAACAAACTCCTAGGTAGTGAATAAAAAGGGCATAATAAAACAAAGAGTAGTAGAAAGAGGTTTGAGATGAGTCAGAGAGTTGAGGTAGAAGATATATTGAGAGAGGTATAGGGTGAGAAATAGGGTAGTGCATTGGATATGCTGAATTAGAAGAAAATAATAAATATATAGATCCATAAGTACATGGAAAGTTCATAGATGCATAAAGGCAGCAAGTATATGCAGATTAAAGATATTGATAGAGGTATAGGGTGAGAAATAGGGTAGTGCATTGAATATGCTTTATTTTTTTATGTCTTTGGATGAAAGTCATAAATATATAGATCCAAGTACTGTACATGGAAGGTATTTAGATGCATAAAGGAAGTAAGTATAAGTAGATTAAAGATGCATTCGATAAACTCTGGTTTTCAAGTGTTGTATTTAAAAATGTATTTATTTATTTATTTTTTTAAACATAATTATTCTACATGTATATACTAAGCAATACACCTATATAGGTACATTTCTATACTACAAATAAATGCTTATATACAGAGGGATATGCTGTATATTTGTGTATGGTGCTTATATAGGGAAGAGCCAATTCTTGAGTAGTTTTCTAAAGATAAGGTGGTTGTCGGTGGATCTTATGTTGGGGGGTAAAGAGTTCCATATTTGGCTGGTTGAACAGAGAAAGATGTGCCACCCATGGTTTTTTTCTTGTAACTTGGGATTTTGAGGCGAGGTGCCACTCTAGAGCGGAGGTTTCTATGATGAATGTGTTTGGTGATTTTTATCCTGATGAAGAGCGGTCACATTCTATGTATTGCTTTGTGGGTGATACAAAGCAGCTTGAGCATGGATCTTCTGGGAACGTCTCACGCTATGATATGCAAGAGTAGTCTGACATCCGAATTCTGAATCCATTGTAGCCTTTTCATAGTCATTAAAGGTAATCCGTGGTAGAGGCTATTGGCGTAATCGAGTTTGGACAGAACAAGGGAGACGGTAGCTTGGACCTTGTGTGGAAATCCCAAATGGGGGAAGATTTGTCGCAAAGATTTTATAGTAACTAAGCTTGATCTTGCTAGTTTGTCCACTTGGGCATTCATCGATAGCTTGGAGTCCATGGTAATTCCGAGGTTTCTTACTTCCTTCGTTACTTTAGGCGGTGATCCCAGTTCATCAGGCCAGGCAGCAAGCGAGTCATAATGTTTCCAATCGCCACACGTGAGTATTTCTGTTTTGGAAGCATTCAATTTGAGATGGCTCCAAGTCATCCATTGATCCATGGCTCTGAGACAACTGAAAATTGGGGAGTTTCCAATGTCTTTGGGCCATTCCAGTTGGAGTATTTGCGTGTCATCTGCATAGTTATTGCACATGAGTTGAAATTGATTGATTAGTACCGGTAATGACTTCATATAGATGTTGAAAAGCATGGGCGAGAGGATAGAGCCTTGAGGGACCCCAGCTTTTGTGGAGTATGGTTTGGACGAGAAAGATGGGGTAAGGATGACATCAGTTCTGTTTCGAAGGTAGGACGTGATCCAGTCTAAAGCAGTCCCCTCTATGCCAGCTTCATAGAGTCTTTGTATCAGAGTGTCATGGTCATCCGTGTCAAAGGCAGCCGAGAGGTCCAAGAGGAGTAGTGCAGCAACCCCGTTGAGGTCAACTGTGTTCTTCAGGTCATCCCAGATGGCAAGGAGGGCAGATTCTGTGCCTCTTCCCGGACGGAATCCTGTTTGGAAGTCTGAAAGTATAGCATTGTCTTCAAGGAATTGTGACATCTGGGCGAACGCTGCTCTTTCTATCAGTTTGCCCAGGAAAGGTCCATTTGTAATGGGTCTGTAGTTGTCAGGGTTCAGTGGGTCCAAGTTTGTTTTCTTCAGTAAAGGGTTCGTGTATGACTTTTTGAGTTCTTCTGGAAATATTCCGGTAGTTAAGGAATCGTTGATGATTCTTCTAACTGGAGTGGCAGCAGAAGTTGTTAGAAGAATTGTGTTGAAAGTTTGCAGTGGACATGGGTCAGAAGGGCTGTCGGTAGTCCTGCTTGCTTTGACAAGGTCCATAAATTTATCATGTGAAATGTGTTGGAAGGAACGGAGCATCTGAGTAGGAGTATTTTTGGATTGTTGTTTTGTAAAAGGGTTAGTGCTGGTGCTTTGTCTCGGTTTTAAGTACGAGTCCAACGTGTCTGCTTTGTATATATGGTCTAGTGATTCAGCAATGGTGTAAAAGCCTGCCCTATCTAAGAATGCAACCTCTTTACCATGGTTTAAGCATGTCAAATATAATTTGCAATATATTGTTCTGTGTGGTATGATGTATGATCCTGATACAGGGTTATTTATCCATTAATCACAAGAAGCTATCTAGAAAATAGTAGATTTATGTTTGGAAATTGCATTTGAGATACTTCTTTAGGCCAGATATATCTAAGTATTAAAAACCATCTGAGAATTTGGAGACATGATGATGTCCGTATATGCAAGTTCATGACAAATGAATTTTCAATGGGCTATATTGCTACTAAGAAACTTTATGATTAGTTGGTCAGAACCTATTAGTGAAATTTGCTATTGCCCATTCGGAAGTGTAGATAATCTATAACATGTTTTCTTAACTTGAATCTATGACGACCAGATAAACAATAAAACGGTTAAACCATTATTGCTGGAGTTTGTTCTAAAACCAGAAAAGATGCTCTACTGCTTTGTAAACTTTATTAAGGTACTGTAAACTTTATAGATAATAAAGATAATAATTAATTAAAATAATCACTAAGGCATCCTATCCCTTTTCTTGTTGCTAAGAGTTTCTTTTAATAATGTTGGCTACTTTTTTTTAAGTTGTGGACTTTTATACGGTGTTACAGATTTTCGTGCTTTCTTAAAAATGTTACTTGTTTGTACATATGTTGCTGGAAATAGTCTGAAAAAACCATACTGAAATTTGGGTATAAAGAGGCAGCTTCCATTTGTTATGGGGGGTGGGGGCGGAATATAAATAGGCAGAATGATAATGCATATAATCCTAGATCAGTTGAAAAGCAACAGTGTGACGCTTTTTTCGAACTATGCTTCCCTTCCAGTTAGCAAGAATGTGCTTCCAGTTCTCTTCATTTTCTAAAATGTGCAGGCTGCATGATCATAAATTAGCTTTAATGCAAAACATGTGAGCAGAGCACTTATTAGAGGGCAAACTCAGGCGCAGATATTCAACAGAATGCATAGTAAGTCTCCCACACATTAAGAAGGCCTCCTCTGTTCAATCATGACTCCTCCCACCCTTTTTTCAAAGTCAAAACTTATTAACAGGCATGCAGAGTGTGGAGTTCAGGACTAGAATTTCCGTTCCTATTGGTGGATTCAGAAAATGTATCATTCCTTTAATGATGAAAACACATACATATAAATGTATCAGTTGGTATGCATACATGGGACATACAAAGTGCAAACATAGTTTCAGGGAAAGAGAATGTTGCACTAAATTAGGGATCTTAAAGCAATACTGCACAATGCAAAATAAATGAGGCATAGAATAGAACGAGCCATAGGAGTGAAGGTTGAGTTGATTTTAGGTTACAAAGAGCCATATCCATTAAAAAATAGCAAAAGGAAGAGTGGAGATCTCTGCCTGAACGTGCTTGTCATACTTTCTACTGTCACTTATATTCAGTGCTTAATTTTAGCCAGTGGTTTCTGGTGCTCGGTACCGGCACTTAATAGGCAGCACCTGCACATATGACAATCTGCCGCATAGTGGGCTGTTAGTCTGATTTAGAGTAAGCACCACATTTGATTACAAATTCAATGTACATTAAGAATGACTAATACCTGCCGCCCATGGTAATCTTATAGCTCTGGGGGCCTGGAATAGTCTGAATTGTCACACTTGTGGGAGTGTGATGGTTAGTAGCTGGTTTGGTACTGTCATCGGTAGCGCTAGTGGGGGCAATGGGTGGTGCAAGCTGCAGTGGCCACCTGATGAGGGCCTTGGCACTTAATTTTTTACAAATTAAGCACTGCTTAGGCATTCAAATGGAAAGCTGGATTAGAAGCCTGCATAGACGTCCAAGCAACACTAGAAATACTGTCACTCAAGCTCCAATCACCAGCAATTGGGCTATGGCAACACTCTCTATGCTGTATTCACAAAGCACCTCACTAGAAGACTACAAACTACCAGAACTCAGTGGCCAGACTCATCCTCAACCTTCTACACTGAAGTCACATCACACCACACGTCAAGGAACTACACTGGCCAAAGAAATGCACTTGATTCAAACTCCTCACACACATTCAATGCACTAGATAACTCAGGCCCCACCTACATGAAAAGTCGCATCTCCTTCCACCAACCATCCAGACACCTCCACTTCCCTCCTACTTGCACACATCCCATGCATACACAAAATAAGCTCAGGAGGATGAGCGTTCTCATTCATCACTCATAAAGCTTGGAACGACTTCCCACTCCACATCAGAGACTCCTCCTCTGTTCTTGAATTCTGCAAGAAGCTGAATTCCTGGATTTTCGATTAACTAGCCCACCATAGGCAGGGCTAGGCACACACACACCCGCTCAGCACCAGGATATCCTTGTGGGGTGATAATGTGCTTTGAAAATACACAACACATCGGCAATAGGTTATCCTATTCAAATGCACACTTATTTGTCATGCAGGGATGGCAGGCTCTGCATAGTGTGTTGGAGTTAGCCAGAGACCTGAGGTGGTGGTGGGAGTGGTGCACAGAAAGTGAGGATGGTCAGTGCAGCTGGTGACAACCTGGTAGTGCACAGCCTGTTACTCCCATTCTAGACTCTGTCTCTGATCCCCTCGGGTGTGCATTGCAATCTGTGTACACCTAGCCCTATTGGCACTCCCTGACAACAGGCTAGGTCACAGAGTGGCACAGAGATGCTGGTTCCTTAGTTGTTTTGACTAAACACTGTCCTATGGCTAGACAAATGTCTCTGAGAAAAGTGGGAAGTCCTAGAATATATGATCTGCTGTTACTGCCTCATTCTGATGGCCGTAGCGGCTGTGTTACGGTCAACTGTTTTCCGCTGTCCTTGTCATGCCATTGTTGCGTACTTGTCAGGCCCCTTTTATATTGTAGTGGCTGTCCCTCTTGGTTTCTTTCTAGGTCTGGGAAGCTATTAGCAGACAGGTAGTAATGGCAGTTAAGCTAGTAGGGATAACTGTTCCTCATTTTACCTAAAAATTGGCTTGGCGATGAGCTTCTAATTCTCTCACATATCAGGGTTAGGATGAGTTCTTTGGATTTATTTATTAGTGTTTGCTTCCCAGTGATACTGGACTGGTGCACTGTTTGAGTGACAGATGCATCTGCGTTAGGGAGGAAAGATTTGTGGATTCTTTGGGTTCTTAGTTCTGCTTCCAAGTTTTTGTTATAGCTTTTCTTTCGGATCTTACAATAGTTTTCTTCTGTATTTGGAATTACGTCAAAAGTTGAACATGCTGGTGACCTGTAACGGTTTTAAGTATTGTTCTTAAGCGTTAACAGACTCAATTTCAACATGAAGAGCAGCACAGGTTTACATTTTGTGAAGCAGCACTCTCCCAAAGACTTGATGCTACAGGAGACCTATCTCCTAGGTAATAGTGTAATTTTCCAGTGTGATTGCATACAAGTGAATGTTCTATGCTAACTTCACATGAGGCCCAAGGGAGAGGTGATGTTCTTGTGAGACAATCCTTTAATTTTCTGGTCACAAAGACCTATTTAGCTGGGCAAGGCAGATACCCGATGTTGAACTTGGGGTTGGGAGGTCATCCCTGCCATTTATTTGGGTTTATGTCCCACCCCTGCATCTCGAGCCTTGTTTGAAGAGTTGGGTGTCTTCCTGGCAGAGGGATCACTCAGCGTTACTATGATAGGTGGAAAATTCCTTGCTACAATGAATTGCAACAATGACAAATGTAGAAGGCGGTAATTTGATGCACACTGGGTATGAGTGATGTTTGTCATGCTTGGCAATGCTAAGTTAAGGCCTTCACATAATTGTGGCAGCACACAAGTCCTCCTGTCAAATTGATTACTTCCTTATGCCATACATGGATGTTGCTGGGATTTTGGTTCTACAAGCCTGTATTTCCTGAGCATACCCCTTTAGGATTCCTCATTGGTCATGAAACAAATTCACCAAGTCATATTTGGTTTTCGAATGCCTGGTGATTAACCAGCATGGACTTCTCTGACTATTTTACGGATGTGGTGTCGACCTTTAGTCACTTGTAAGCAGGTGCTGTCCAGTTGGCCCGTATCTCCGAGATGCCTCCAAGGTGGTTATTCGACATAAGGCAATACCCTTCTTTCGTGATTGACAACAAAGTAAGGGAAGGCTGTTGGCAGGCTAGAGACATAATTGATCCATTTCAAGCGGAGTTTAACATTCACTTGGGATACGTTTCTTCTTCACCAGCCAACCGTGATTCGTGGACTCTGCATCAGATGGTCAAAGAGCAGTCTTGGTAGCTTCATAATGCAGTGTCTATGAGTTTGGTGACAAAGCACATAAAGTACTCTACTTGGAAAAACAGTCAAGGCTGATCTGTGATGTACAGGATAGGTCCAGCACCTTGAGCATTGGGCCAGGGGATATTGGAAATGTGTTTTAAGACTTCTACAAGTGCCCTTACATTGTGTGGCATCCAGCAGATTCTGAGACCCATGATGCACAGATAGCTGAATGCCATATACAGCACTTTTGCAATGCACAACCTCTCTTTGAAAGTGGATGAATTGATCAAGCACGTGTCTGCTATGAATCTAGGGCAGACCCTTGATCATAGCAGACTCCAGCATCATGTTGTGTAGATGATTGGTGCCTGTCTTGATGCCGCACCTCTTGCATGTGATTAAGCAATCTTTCAGGGAAGAGTCCTCCTGGGGGAGTCTTCACATTGCACCTATTGTGGTGGGGCAGAGACCACGCAATCCACCTCACAAATATTGAGGTCAAAATCGAAGTCGAGCTCCTTGCCAAAAGGCTGCTGAAGGTGACCGTCACAATTGGTTTATGCCACAGACAGCTACAGGCATACATATGGCCGCAGCATCTGGTGTTTGTGAGTGCCTCTAACTTATCGTGGCCTTCTGACATCATACTAGTAGAGTCTGACAACACCTTTCATTTTCTAACTTAGTATGAACTGTTTCAGGTACTTTAATACATGAACCTGAAACCCTGTTTTTTGGCCTACACCAAGATCCTTCATACTGACACTATCAACCAGGCAATCCGCCAAGGGTGTCTTCTTTCACCCCTCCGCATGTCTCTTGCCATCGAGGCTCTTGCAGTCTGGATCCAGCAAGATAGTTTGGTGGAGATGACAGGGATGATATGTTCTTATATGCAGCCAACTTATTATTGTTTGCACGGTACTCTTGTAGGACAGATCCAAGACTGATGGAGATTCTAAACCTCTTCAGAGAAGTCTCAGATCTGCAGGTCATCTGAGATCAATCTGTCTGCAACTAAGAGTCAACTTCTAAACCCAAATGTGAGTGCTCAGGGACAGTTTCAGTTTGAAGTACCTCGTTATACACACACACACATATATATATATTCTAGAATCACACAGTGAGTATGTGTGCATTTGGGAACCACTGTGAGAGAAGCATTTGGTAAAATCATGTATTTGCTGACAGATAACTGTTTTAAAACCTGTCATATTGTCAAGTTTTAGTAGCATTAGACGCCAGTCTTTGCTTATGCATTGATAAAAAAATCATGCTTTGACACTAATGTGCTGTACTTTAGTATGTAGATTGTGTGTAGTCTCCTTACCCCTTGCACAGTAGTGAATTAGTTTTTGTAAGCTTCTAGGGATAGTGTTGCTTGTCTGGAATCACACTGTGAGTCTGTGTGCATTTGGGAACCACTGTGAGAGAAGTATTTTGTAACATCGTGTATTTGCTGACAGATAACTGTTTTAAAACCTGTCTTGTTGTCAAGTTTTAGTAGCATTAGAAGGCAGTTTTTGCTTACGCTTTGATTAAATGAGTCAGGCTTTGACACAAAAGTGAAGTCCTGAAATATGTAGATTGTGTGCAGTTCCCTTATCACTTCCACTGTAGTGAATGAGTTTTGGTAAACTCCTAGGGATAGTGGTGCTTGTCTAGAATCACACTGTGAGTCTGTGTGCATTTGGGAACCACTGTGAGAGAAGCATTTGGTAACATTGTGTATTTGCTAACAGATAACTGTTTTAAAACCTGTCATGTTGTCAAGTTTTAGTAGCATTAGAAGCCAGTCTTTGCTTATGCTTTGATAAAATAAGTCCTGCTTTGACACTAATGTGCTGTACTTTAATATGTAGATTGTGTGTAGTCTCCTTACCCCTTGCACAGTAGTGAATGAGTTTTTGTAAGCTGCTAGGGATAGTGTTGCTTGTCTAGAATCACACTGTGAGTCTGTGTGCATTTGGGAACCAATGTGAGAGAAGTATTTGGTAACATCGTGTATTTTCTGACAGATAACTGTTTTAAAACCTGTCTTGTTGTCAAGTTTTAGTAGCATTAGAAGGCAGTTTTTGCTTATGCTTTGATTAAATGAGTCAGGCTTTGACACAAAAGTCCAGTCCTGAAATATGTAGATTGTGTGCAGTTCCCTTACTACTTCCACAGTAGTGAATGATTTTTGGTAAACTCCTAGGTATAGTGGTTGTTGTCTAGAATCACACTGTGAGTCTGTGTGCATTTGGGAACCACTGTGAGAGAAGCATTTGGTAACATCGTGTATTTTCTGGCAGATAACTCTTTTAAAACCTGTCATGTTGTCAAGTTTTAGTAGCATTAGAAGCCAGTCTTTGCTTATGCGTTGATTAAATGAGTCATGCTTTGACACTAATGTGCTGTACTTAAATATGTAGATTGTGTGCAGTACCCTTACCTCTTCTAGACTAGTGAATGAGTTTTGGCAAACTCCTAGGATGGTGTTGCTTGTCTAAAATCACACTGTGAGTCTGTGTGCATTTGGGTAAGGATTGTGATAGAAGCATTTGGTAACATTGTGTATTTGCTGACAGGTAACTGTTTTAAAACCGGTCATGTTGTGAAGTTTTAGTAGCTTTAGAAGCTATTCTTTGCTTATGCATTGATAAAATGAGTCAGGGTTTGACACTAAAGTGCAGTACCATGTACTATTCTCTTCACTGTGCCAGAACTGAAAATTTAAAAGTTTTACCCAGGCACTGTCCTAGCAGTAGTCTGATGATTTAGTCAGTTTCCAAGTACTCATGTTGTGAACCATACATTACCACATAGACTGTTTCAAATGTTTATGCAGTATGCATGCAGTCTTCTAACATACTATACACTTGTCTTTCACACCTTCAATTCCCTAGTCGGTATCCATACAGTCCAGCAAATATCCTGTCACTCCCTTTGCACTCCTCTAGTGACCCATTTAGTACCAAGTACTAATCCATTCACTGTGTCAAAAGCCAACCACTTATAAATTCACCCAGGCACTCTCCTTGCTGTACTCTAATCATTCCGTCAGTACCCAAGTACTCATGCAGTGAGCCAGGTCTTAGCACATAGACTGCTTCAAATGCCTATTCACTATGGATGCAGTCCTCTAATCACCTACACAGTTGTCTTTCACACCTTCAATTTCCCAATCAGTGTTCATACACTTCTAGCAAACACCCTGTCACACACCCAGTGTGTCTCCTTATAGTACTGTAATCATTCAGTCAGTTAGCATGTAGTCTTTTAGTGAGGTAGGCTTTAGGGCATGAACTGCTTCAAAGTAGTATGCACTATGCATGTAGTGTTTTAACCATCGTCACACTTGTGGTTCAGGGCTATAGTTTCTTAGTCAGTTTTTATATAAAATGTGTTTGTACAGTAATGGAATAGTATAAATTTGAAAGTTATTAATATACATTTATTTGTGATTCTTTTTTACAGATACTGTTTTGCAACGTTAAAATAGAGAAATCATGCCAGAAAAAAAAAGAAAAAGAAAAGAAACTCAGAAAGGCGCAGGAGTGTTTCTCATCCGTTTGCACTCTTGTCATGCAAGATTGTTCGGATGAAGGGTCCTTAGGTGTTTCATCATACTTGCCGTGCCGTACGAGTATTTCTTGTTAGGATAGCCTCGCGACAGAACTCTTTTGCAAATCTTGCACGTGACTAAGGTGGCATTGGTCTGTGTTTGCCCCTCGGGAAAAGTAAAACATTTCCACACCACTGAAGAAAAACGTTGTGGGCGTGGTGCCTTCTCCAAAAATGTATCCTCAGATTCGGTGAATATTTTAAAGCGGCAACATTTACAGTTTTTGTAAGTTAAACTTATACAATTTTGTTAGCCGTAAGCATTTTATATATCTGTGATTTGACTCTTGTGGTATTTTGCTGGGAATAGCATGTTGTTTTTTTTTAACAATCTTTCTGCTTTTTTTTTTTTTGTCCGCTGTTAAGTGATGAGTACGATTGAAATCACTATTTTTAGTGAAATTCAATATATTCTGAGAACAGCAAAAAAGGCAAACAAATTACTTTGTGGGAATTATAATGTGTTGTAAAAAATGTATTATTACATGTTCTAATTTTTTTTTCCTTTTCTTTCACAGATCCAGATTTTAAAATAAGCAATTTATATGAATTTAGATTGCAATGAAAATCCGAAAAAAATGTATACCATTTTTTATTCCTATTACTGTGAAGGTAAGTTTAACTAAGTCTCAATATGCAGAATGAGGAGGTCTGCAAGAAGCTACAAAGTTGAAACACGTTTCTAAAAACACTCTGTTTATACCTATGTAGTTTTGAAATCTGACCATAATCAGATATCATGTGACCTGCAAAAAAAGAGATTTGAGGGGTTCATAATATTTCCCATTGTACCTATTGAAGGACCACAATCATTTCAATCGTTCTTCTTTGAACATCTTTGCAGACAAAACTCTGTGCTTACCTTCTATCATTCGCAAGGAATTTTTAAACCGGAAATATGTCATTTTTTGTAACATAGTTATTGTGCAAGACACTCTTTCATATTTACAAAGAGAGGAAAAGGCACTCTGTGCACTATTTATACTCCATGTAAATACAACCTAATTATGCACACCACTTTGCGTTGAAAGGGTGTTCTATAAGTGTTGTTGTGCATGATTGCACTGAATACTGAAGACACATGTCTAGATTTATCAGAAATCATAAATCTCGATATGTGTGTGAATGCTGCACCATTCTAAAATTGGTGTAGGAAAGCACAACAAGGAGAATTGTTTTCATTTCTCCACATTTTTATATCTTCAATGCATGCTACAATGCTCAGCATACACTGAAAGAGAAAAATGCCTTTACTGATTGTTTTTGTGCAGGAAGGTGTGTCTTCCTGCACAAAAACAAACAGCACATGACACAGATATCCTTGCACTATGGTGCAAGGGTGCCTGTGTCACCACATGGCTGCAGTTTAAGCAGCCGTGCAGAGAGAAGCATAGATTTGCAACATATTTATGTACATATGTTGCATCCCTGTGCTTTAGAAGTACTACAGCACACTGCAGTTAAAGAGGTTACTGTGTGATGCTGCAGCACTTCCTCATAGTTCTGCACTTATACATTCACCATACGCTACTAATGCATTCATTCAGTCAATTACATACTACACATACATTCATCTAAACTTTCACACACTAACAAAGAAATGTAGCTCTTTTTTTAAACCAGGAAAGTTAGTTCTTACAAGAACTTATTTTTCTTCTTTTTTTTAAAAAAATCTTTTTTTGTTTTTTCCAACAATTTTGTGATTTTTTGGGATTTTTTGAAAAAAAAAAAAAAAACAGGAGGAACCAAACAATGAACTTCAGGGAACAATAAAAAAAAAAAAAAAACTAGCAAATGTGACTTTCTTGCCAGCGGCAGATCAGATCGATCGACTGCTCACCGTAACACAAAGTCACATTGCACTTAGTGCAGAGCACTTTTAAAAATTGAAATTGAGGACGGATGTCCAAGTTTTGGCTGATGGATGCACTCTTGAAGTGCTCGGCTGCGATAAGGTGGAAGGCGCAGGAGCAGGAGTGTTTCTCATCCGTTTACACTCTTCTCATGCAAGATTGTTTGGATGAAGGGTCCTTAGGTGCTTCATCATACTAGCCGTGCCGCACGAGTATTTCTTGTTAGGATCCCCTCGCGACAGCACTCTTTTGCAAATCTTGCATGTGACCAAGGTGGCATTGGTCTTATTCTGCCCCTCGGGAAAAGTAAAAAAAATTCCCCACCACTGAAGAAAAACGTTCTTTGCGTGGTGCCTCCTCCAAAAATTCATCCTCAGATGTATGAGGAGATGCAGGTGATGCCTGCTGCCCTGAAGCCATTTTTAGTTGAAAAAAGTTAGAGCTAAGTGTAAACTTAGTCTAAAAAATCTTCTTCTCTCCAAAGAGATGCTCCTCCAAAGAAGGTCAAAGAAGAATGATTGAATTGGGTGGGGTCTTTCAATAGTTAGAACAGGAAGTGTAATGAACCATTCAAATCTCTTTTTTTGCAGGTCACATGGGATCCGCGCACCCTGCGCTTACGCAGCACGCACCGAGCGCGCATCGGCGAAATTGAATTAAAAAAAATTATAGGATTAGATGTAAAAATATATTAGTGTTAAGACTAGTTTAGAGTTTGCCTTCAATTAATATTCACATGAAATACATATATATATGTTTTTTTAAATGGTAAATATTTAGCGGGATCCGCGCACCTACCGCGTCATAGACGCAAATGACGCATCGCGGAAGCGCGTAAACGTCGCGTTACGTACATTGAACGTGTCGCGTATATGCTGGGAGTCGCGTACCGGTCGCATTGCGATCGTGCACTAAACACGTACCCAACGCATACCATGCGCGGATGCTATTGCGTAGGGATCGGGAACGGTGCGCTTAGGGTACGCGGATCCAAAAACATTGAAAAAAATATATAAAATAAAGTTTTGCACATATAGTTAAAAAAATATTTTGAAAAATATAAAAAAATATGTTTGAAAAACCCATTAAGTTCAAATAATATTTTTTAATTTTTAAAAGAATTAATTGAAAAAAATAAGTTTAGAAAATGGTGATAAGAAAGTATTTAAAAAAATGTAATTAATGAAATTGGCACACTCAATTTGAAAAATATACAAATCCAATCAAAATCATTAAACATGATATCTTCAGAGATAAATTATAGATAGGAATTAGCATTTAAAAAACCTTTGAAATTTACTGAAAAAACCATAGGTTTCATGCACGTTATAGTTAGGAATTGGCATTTAAAAAACCTTTGAAATTCACTGAAAAAACCAAAGGTTTCAGGGGCGTTATAGTTAGGAATTGGCATTTAAAAAACCTTAGAAATTCACTGAAAAAACCATAGGTTTCAGGGGTGTTATAGTTAGCTGGACATTTCCCTCGTACAAAACCCTAGAAATTCCCCTGTTATAGTTAGTTCAGCTAACTATAACTCGGGCCCCCGCAATGCACTGCTGATGACGTCACATATAACATCACTCATGACATGGTCAGTGACATCACTGATGACATCACTGATGACATCTCAAATTACATCACTGATGACATCACTGATGACGTCATCCATGTGATAAATTACTGCATCTTCTCACACCCTAATTTAACCGTTGATACACCAACTCAAAATTTCAGACGTCCATTCTCAAAACCATAGATACTCCAATACCAATAACTACATACCCACTTATTAACTCTTAAGTCTACAAACACCTCCACTCATTCACCTGTACAGTCACTCATACTTACAGTCACTCCGTACAAGACTATCATATGCATTTATACACCTACATAGACACTCACACACCACCAATCATCCATAGAGGTACTCTCACACCTAGTCAGTCTTGCAAATAATTAATTACACTCCCATTTACTCACCTATGCAGTTATACACACTCAAGTTCACTTACTCATAAAAATAGTACCACATTCTTACGCTCTTAGACAATCATTGATACAAGCACACACTCATCCATACAGCCACTCTCACAATCACACAGTCTCACATATACCCACTTATATACTCTTACACGCTTATATACTGCATTTCACATATGTAGTTAGTCACAAATGTACCACTGAGATATACATTCAATCCATAACACACCCATACATACACTCACTCAACCTTACAGTTCATCACAGATGCACTCTTAAAACCATGCACCCTGTCAAGAATTCCTGTCATGCGAGGGGAGGAAAACGGTAACCAGCGAAAACGGACTACATCTCCCAGGATGCTTAGCGGTTGAGAGGTTATGTAAACAGGAGAGCTGTTACATAACTCAAGGAAAACACGCCCTTATGTAAACAGGAGAGCTGTTACATAACTCAAGGAAAACACGCCCTTATGTAAACAGGAGAGCTGTTACATAACTCAAGGAAAACACTCCCTATAAAGGGAGGAACCGGGAGGTACAACGCTGTCGGATATTGTGTTTACACCGACGTACCTGCTTAGTGAAGAGCAGTGTTCCGGAGTGGTGCTCCAGTAAGGCAAGAACGGAGGTAGGTCGAGTCGTTACTCCCTGGGCCGTGTCTTGCCCCATCGTCACCTGTGAAGGACCCGGAAGCTCTACCGGATAACCATTGAGCTTCGCTTTTTGACTCGGCTGAGTCAAAGCGCAGTGGCGCTTTTGCTGGTTGGAGTCGTAACTCCCAGCCCGACCAGAGATACAGGGACTGCCAGCTGTAACGCACACCAGGAGGTGTTTGCCGCGTTACAGACTCGGAAGTCCACAGGATCGATCGAGCGGCTGCTCTCGGTTCAGTCTTCTTTGCTTGTGATTGGGGTATCGGTGACGCATCACCAGGAGGTGACTCCGCGTCCCGGTGCAGTCTGAGGAAGAGGTTGAGCGGCTGCTCCCTTCAGGTAGAGACCCCGGCTGGGTGTTTCCCTGACTCCTCGATTCTCCCCAACACTCTTCGTGCCCCTCACAGCCTACCGATTGGCATTGTCGGCCATTTCATTTCTGCCCTCTGTTGGCATACGCCGGGATCGGCGTATATGCAGAGGACGGTTAGGACCATCCGTGCTGTGGGCTGGTAACGTACTTAGCCTGGAGGATTCCAGTGGCTATAACCTTTGTTTATTCCTTGTATTATTTTTGCCTTCATTAAAATAACTAAACCTTCACAAGTGGTTGCGTTCTCATTATCGTGTCTGTTAAACGATCCTGAGACGTTCAGGGCGTTACAAAATATCCGACCTTAATAACACTAACTGTCTCCCGGTCGATAACAGACATGGCAACACTTGATGATGTGCTGGCTGCTTTAGCGACCGTGCAAATTGAATTGGCTGCCTCCAGGCAAGAAACAGCCGATGTAAAAGCCAGACTGGATGCTATCCAATTGGACCCGCTCACGCCCAGCACCTCCCTCACGAACCAGACCCCTGCGGTAGTAGTGGAAATGCCGGTAGCCGTCCCCTTGGCAACACCAGAGAGGTACAGTGGGGATCCTGACACAGTGCAGGTATTCCTCACACAAGTGGCGCTACATTTATCGTGCAAACCAAGGGCGTTCCCCACGAGTCAGGCTCGTGTGGCTTTCCTTATATCCTATTTGGCTGGAAACGCGGCACAATGGGCCGTACCTCTGGTGAGCAGGGACGACCCCATCTTATGTGATTGGGGTGCTTTTCGCGAGGAATTCCTGAAAGTCTTCGACAGAAGGGCTGACTCGTACACGGCGGACCGTGAAATGCTTGAGTTGAGACAGGGATCCAACGACCTGGTGCAGTATCTCAACGCGTTCCGAAGGCTGGTTGCGGAAACCAAGTGGCCTGTTGCTAAACAGACGGCGCTCTTCCATCACGGGCTGTGCGATGAGCTCAAGGACGCCGTGGCTCATATTGACCCTCAACCCAAGACATGTGAGGGCTTTATCAACCTGGTATTACGGCTGGAACATAGGCTAAGTGAAAGAAAGGGGGATCATGGGAGAAAAGGAAAATCCCTTCCATCCTATGTGACAGTGGGAAGTCCTGAAACTTCCACCGCATCCAAGGGAGAACCCATGGACATCGGCGCAATACGAGCGAGCCTCACAGCCACGGAGAAAGAGTCACGCCGTAAACAAGGATTGTGCCTATATTGTGGCAAAAAAGGCCACTATGTACGTGAATGCCCTGCCAAACCGAAGACGTCACGTTATCGGGCCAACCGGTCGGTAACAGCCGTGGTGGACGTACCGGCGGAAAACTAGAGGACTCCCAGACCAAAGAAGGGGCATCTCGGAGTCACTCATCCATCCCTTCACTTTCCAACTCGGTCACTAAGGGACAACGACACCTGTTTCTCACGGTGCACGTGGGAGTGCATGACCAGTGGATACCCGTTGTGGCCATGGTGGATTCAGGGGCCACTGGCATGTTTATGGACCACAACGAGGCATGCAGGCTAGGGCTAGTGCTTCTTCCCAAAGCTGTACCCGAAGACGTCTATGCTGTAGACGGAAGGCGATTGGTGACGGGGCCCATCGGGCAGCACACGGGGGTCCTTCTGATGAGATGTGGGAGGAACCATTTGGAACAAATCGATTTTAACATCATCCGAGCGCCCCAATATGGCGTCATATTGGGATTGCCGTGGCTACAGAAACACAACCCCTCTGTGGATTGGCCAACACATCGCATCGAACTGACGTCACCGTATTGCATCCTGCATTGTGGAATAAGAACGGAATCCCTTGACGCAGATGAGAGCGGGAGTCAGACGGTGGCTACAGCGGCAGAAAAAGATGTGGCTCTCCCCCAGGCTTATCACAGTTTTGAGGATGTATTTGATGAGGTGAAGGCGGAAGTGCTACCACCACATAGACAGTTTGACTGCCAGATCGACCTGGTGCCAGGGGCCAGCGTTCCCAGCGGCAGGCTGTATGCCCTGACGGAGCCTGAAAACGTGCATCTCCGGGGGTACCTGGATAAACTCCTCAAGCTAGGATTCATCCGCCCGTCCAAGTCTCCGGCCGCCTCGCCACTCTTCTTCATCCCGAAGGCTAATGGGGAGCTGAGAGCCTGTGTGGACTTTAGGGCATTGAATGCGATAACCGTAAAGAATCGGTACCCCTTGCCTCTCATCAGTGTACTTCTGGAACAGGTCAAGAAAGCTCGTATCTACACCACGTTGGATTTGAAAGGGGCATACCATCTGGTGCGCATGAGGGACGGAGACGAGTGGAAGACCGCCTTTAAGACCAGGTTCGGCCTTTTTGAGTACCTCGTCGTGCCGTTCGGTCTGTGCAACGCCCCGGCAGCCTTTCAGTACTTTTTGAATGAGGTATTCAGAGAGGAGTTGGATATCTACGTGGTCGTATATATCGACGACATCCTCATCTATTCGTCCAGTGTGGAGGAGCACGTACACCACGTCAAAGCTGTGCTCCAAAAGCTGAGGGAAAACATGCTGTTTTGTAAACTCAGCAAGTGTGACTTCCACGTCACATCCGTGGAATTCCTCGGAGTGATGCTGAGTCCAGAGGGACAGGAGATGGCAGAACGAAAGATCAAGGCGGTGAAAGAATGGCCGGTGCCCCAAAGCGTGAAGGCCATCCAAAGTTTCATTGGCTTCGCCAACTTTTACAGGCGGTTTATAGATGGATTTTCAGGATTGGTGGCCCCAATCACACAGCTACTGAGGAAGTCCAAGGAGTTTGTCTGGTCCCCTGAAGCGAACAAAGCCTTTGAGGCCCTGAAAAGCGCCTTTGGTAAGGCGCCGGTGTTGGCTCACCCCGATCCGGATCTCCCCTACGTGGTGGAAGCGGACGCATCGGATGTGGCGCTGGGGGCTATCTTGTCCCAACGCAACCACGACACAGGGGTGCTTCATCCCGTTGCGTACATGTCCCGCAAACTCAACGACGCCGAACGCAACTACCATATTGCGGAGAAGGAGCTTCTCGCAATCAAGGACGCCTTCACCGAATGGAGGCATTGGTTGATGGGGGCAAGACATGTGGTATCGGTGTACACGGACCATCGGAACCTACAGTTCATGACGGCCACAAGACACCTTTCTCCCAGACAGCTGCGGTGGATGATCTTCTTTGCGGGGTTCAACTTCCGCATCACATATCGGCCGGGGACGGAAAACCGGAAGGCGGACGCCCTGTCCCGTCAATCTGCAGTTAAGGAACCATTGCCTGCGACTGAGCATTCCATCATTTCCCCGAGGATGGTATTGGGGGTTATCCAACCGGATACTTTCCTGAGGGGAATAAAGAGAGGGATCAGGTCATTCGCATGGCGGAGGTGGCTCCTCAGTCACAGAGAATGGCAGCTGAAGGACGGGATACCCCTGAAGGGCAGGTGCCTATTGATACCCACGCCTAGGCTAAGGAAACAAGCATTCATCTGGTGCCATGACTCTCCATGCGCAGGTCATTTGGGCTTTGAAAAAATGGTGGCTAGCATGGGACGGCATTTCTGGTGGCCAACCATGAGAGTGGATGTCAGGAGGTGGGGACAGGAGTGTCCTACGTGTGCTACCATGAAGGCCGACCATGGCCGAACCCAAGGGCTCTTACATCCACTTCCGACCCCGGATAGACCATGGGATAGCATATCACTGGACTTCGTGGTGGGCCTACCGGTAGACCAGGGGATGACGGCAATACTGGTGGTGGTGGATTACTTGACGAAAATGGGGCACTTCATCCCCTGCAAGAGAGTCCCTACGGCCGGGGAATTGGCGTCACTACTCCTAAAGAATGTGGTACGACTGCATGGATTACCTGGGGTGATCGTGTCGGACCGGGGGTCGCAGTTTACTGCGCAATTCTGGAAGACTTGGTGCACTGCGCTGCATGTTAAGACCGCCCTGTCCACCAGCTACCACCCTCAAACGGACGGCCAAACCGAGCGCCTGAACCAAACGCTCAAACAGTATCTGCGATGTTTTGTGGACCAGGGCAGGGAAGAATGGGTCGACTTGCTATGGGTTGCAGAGATAGCCTATAACAACGCCACTCACAGCTCCACACAGTCATCTCCGTTCTATAGCAACTATGGCCAACATCCCAGGTTCTTGCCATTTCTACATCCGTTCAGAGAGGACAGGATTCCCGCCACAGCGGACAGGGTGGCACACATAAAAGACACGTTGATGCTCTCAAGGGCTGTCCTAATAGAGGCCAAGAGAAGATACAAGGCTGCGGCAGACAGGAAGAGAAGGCCCGGGCCACTGTACCGCACTGGAGACTACGTCTGGATATCCACAAGAAACATGAGGTTTCGAAAGAACAGTGTGTTCCATCCCAAGTACATGGGCCCCTATCGAATTACCAAGTGTATGGGTCCCGTGAACGTGAAGGTGTGCTTGCCCCAGTCATTGCGGATACACCCTGTCTTTCATGTATCATTGCTCAAACCAGCACCCTCCAAGCCGTTTGGGACACCTAGGCCGGTATGCGTGGAGTCGGAGGTGGAGTATGAAGTGTCGGGCATACGGGCGTCCAAATGGCGCAGGGGGAAGCTCTGGTACCTGGTTACGTGGAAAGGCTATGGCCCGGAGGAGCAGTCATGGGAACCGGCTGAAGGGGTTCATGCTCCGCGCTTGGTCTCCTTGTTCCATCGGCGTTTTCCTGCCAGCGCTGGACCCGTGGGGAGCCGCTGAGAGGGAGGATGTACTGTCAAGAATTCCTGTCATGCGAGGGGAGGAAAACGGTAACCAGCGAAAACGGACTACATCTCCCAGGATGCTTAGCGGTTGAGAGGTTATGTAAACAGGAGAGCTGTTACATAACTCAAGGAAAACACGCCCTTATGTAAACAGGAGAGCTGTTACATAACTCAAGGAAAACACGCCCTTATGTAAACAGGAGAGCTGTTACATAACTCAAGGAAAACACTCCCTATAAAGGGAGGAACCAGGAGGTACAACGCTGTCGGATATTGTGTTTACACCGACGTACCTGCTTAGTGAAGAGCAGTGTTCCGGAGTGGTGCTCCAGTAAGGCAAGAACGGAGGTAGGTCGAGTCGTTACTCCCTGGGCCGTGTCTTGCCCCATCGTCACCTGTGAAGGACCCGGAAGCTCTACCGGATAACCATTGAGCTTTGCTTTTTGACTCGGCTGAGTCAAAGCGCAGTGGCGCTTTTGCTGGTTGGAGTCGTAACTCCCAGCCCGACCAGAGATACAGGGACTGCCAGCTGTAACGCACACCAGGAGGTGTTTGCCGCGTTACAGACTCGGAAGTCCACAGGATCGATCGAGCGGCTGCTCTCGGTTCAGTCTTCTTTGCTTGTGATTGGGGTATCGGTGACGCATCACCAGGAGGTGACTCCGCGTCCCGGTGCAGTCTGAGGAAGAGGTTGAGCGGCTGCTCCCTTCAGGTAGAGACCCCGGCTGGGTGTTTCCCTGACTCCTCGATTCTCCCCAACACTCTTCGTGCCCCTCACAGCCTACCGATTGGCATTGTCGGCCATTTCATTTCTGCCCTCTGTTGGCATACGCCGGGATCGGCGTATATGCAGAGGACGGTTAGGACCATCCGTGCTGTGGGCTGGTAACGTACTTAGCCTGGAGGATTCCAGTGGCTATAACCTTTGTTTATTCCTTGTATTATTTTTGCCTTCATTAAAATAACTAAACCTTCACAAGTGGTTGCGTTCTCATTATCGTGTCTGTTAAACGATCCTGAGACGTTCAGGGCGTTACACACCCATAGAATCACCCACTCACACATCTATGCAGAGAGTCACACACAGCCTATGCACACAAACACTCAGGCACCCATACAGATACTCAGACAACCAATCAATAACCCATATAGACACTCCTATAGCTATTCACAAAACCATGCAGCCACTTATACACCAACACACAGACACATACAGACATTCACACAGTTTAGTCACTAGTCTGCAGTAAGATACATTTAATGACTCACTGATAGAGTCAGTTACGCACCTAGAAAATCATCCATTCACACACTTGTACACCCACTCATTCTTTAACATGCCTTTCAATATATATATTAAACATATTGAAACTTTACAGAAACAAAGACTCACTGGATGACGTCATCAGTGATGTCATCAGTGATGTCATTTCAGATGTCATCAGTGATGTCATCAGTGATGTCACTGACCATGTCATGAGTGATGTAATATGTGACATCGTCAGCAGTGCATTGCGGGGGCGCGAGTTATAGTTAGCTGAACTAACTATAACAGGGGAATTTCTAGGGTTTTGTACGAGGGAAATGTCCAGCTAACTATAATGCCGCTGAAACCTATGGTTTTTTCAGTGAATATATATAGGTATCCTAAAGGAATGAATGTAGGGGAAGAATTAGCAGTTTATCTAGGTGATTAAATTCATTTGGAATTAGCAGCTTTATGATTGCCCAATATAACTGTGAAGTCAGATTTATGTACCTTTTATAATGTATTGTCTAAGCCGATACACGGCATAATACACGGCATAATGTGAGAGACTACACTTCAGGATCCGTAGCCGATATACGGCGTGATTAATTTGATCCCGACAAAAATTGACAATTGTATGTAATGGATTTCAATTTTGTTTTCAAATAATGTGATCAACACGTTTTTTGTTAAAGTTACATACTCTTTGTTGTAAACAACTTAGCAATGTTTATAATTATTGATTTTGGATATCGGGACTGTTTGGGAGGCTATATACCCCAATATGGCGCCTGAACATGAAATTCAAGTGGTCCTTCTTTAATTTCCATTGAGAAATGCATCATGCGACCGTTTACGTATTTTTAAATGTCTGCCGCTTTTCGGCGCGCAATTTGTAAACATTAGACTAAGGCGTCAGCCGAAACGCGTCATGTTGATAAGCGGATGAAGTAAAAAGAAACTCTAAAAGAGAAAACCCTGCGAGTGCTTTCCTTACATCAGAAGGGAGAAAGGAGTGAGCGCGGATATATATATATATATATATTTTTTTTTTTTTATTTTTTTTTTAGGGCCAGATCTCACGGATTAAATGCAATATGTCCTTAGCCCATTTGGGTGTAACATCATGAAGGAGGGCTATTCGAATTGCCTAAAGAACAGCTATGAAAAACATGAATGAAATGTTCACTGTAATTATACTTGCACATATATGTTTTTTGCTCATTCAGGGCGTAAATTTGTGATGAAAGGGTATTCCAATGAATTTAGGAATAATCTTGCCAAAAAATTGAAAACAACATGTTTGTTAGTTATGTATGTGCATATTGGTAGAACTCAGTTATAGGAATATAGCATCTCCTTACTAGTTCAAAATGGCAGCTATTTAGACCGGCTTTGAAAGAGTTTTCTGAATGTTGCAGTCCTCTTTCTACTTCAATCTGAGATGACGTGGGTTAAACAATGATTATTTATCCGGTGCAAACATTGCGTGCATTGACATTGACAAAGGCCAGCATGGCCGAAACGCGTTTGTCTGCCCTTGGAGCGGAATAAAATAATTTGAAAAGATTATCGAAGTGTGTGCGCCACGTTTTATGTCCCTGACAAAGAAACGCTTGGAGAAATTTATCGACGGTACACCTACGTCGGTGGCAGCACCCATCCAGAAAGCAGTGCGGCGTGGTACTGGTGTCACCTTGGAAGAATCTCTATTTGCAAAACGCCGGCACCGCCAGTAAATCGAAGCAAGCTGACCGACGAAAGTGGGAAGCAGAGACTGTATCAGGCGAACGAAAAACCAGGACTGGATGAATATCGGAGGCGACCGAGTCGGAGGACGCGCAAGCCTATCGAGAAACCAGTTCGGGTAAGTCGAATATGCCATTCTAAAAGATACGCTCGTGAATTTACTGGCTGGATGCTTATACTTTGAACTCTGGCAAGAACTAAGAGCTTTACACGTATTGCATGGGGAAGTGCGCAATACGGATTTTGAACGAATCCGCGAGTACATCCAAGGCAACCGCAACAATGTTTAGCGAGGAGGAGAGACTAGAGGCGGCAGCCACGGTCTTTACAGTAAAAGCTAATGAAGGAACCAAATACAAAAACAAACAAGAGAGCAGTATACCGCCAAATTCATTGAAGGGGCTATTTCAAAAACTTGAAAAAACGTACGAAAAAGAAGTGCGTAAATGGTGGGAATCAGCATCTCTAACACGCTACCTCGAGGTTGATCGTATCCCTCGAGGACTAAGAATCTACACGGTGCCATCCTATGAAAATCCGGATCCGAACCTACTACTAGAGTGGTCAGACCATACCACACGATCAGCAAAGGGGATGGTAGAGATCCTGATAAGTATGCAATCAGCGATAGAGTCAAATTATTGGAGGAAATAAAAGGACTCGAAGAATTAATCGCAAAGGATTCGGCAACAGAGACAGCTGAAAATCTGAGGCAACAAATGAAACAGCGCCTACTTAAGTATGAGGAAGTAATAAGAAAGCGAAAACATGAAAAATTCGCCCGAGACCAACATGACTATGAATCCGGCAGGGTTCTGACATTTGCCAAGAAATTTGACATGCCGAGAAAATCAATACAAGAGGCAAAGAAAAGTAATGTCGAAGTGACAAGAGACACGTCAGAGTCAGAGGTGGACCCGGATCAATTGGAACCAGAGGATGTGATAGAGAGCACAGGAGCAAGAGTAAATTTTCCAAAGGAGTACGAGGTCATCCAACAATCATGGCGCCAACTTCCACAGAGAACAAGACCCCCAGATGGAGAAAAAGGAAAACAAGAAGGGGGAAAAAAGGCAAATGCACAACAAACCCCGAGGGTCACCAGGAGCAGAAGGGGAATGAACAAAAAATAAAAACTGAAGACTTAACAGTAGTAAACCTATCGAAAAGAAAATTAACAAGAGTAGAGGAGCAGGTACTACGAAAAGGTCTATCATTCTGCCCAACAAATCAATGGGACTATGTCCAAACACGGATTGACCTCTATCTTTTCATTAGAAAATTGAAATTAAATAAAATGTTCCATGGAAAAATGCCGAAACCTGTGAGAGATCCAGACCGGACAATTGACCCGATGGATCTACTAACTGGAAGTGAACTACCAGCTTTAAGAGCGCTTCATAGCCTACAAGAAGAAATCGAAGGAGATGGAGATGAATTGACACAACCACTCAGTGACACAGAATTTCTGGAACTAAATGAAATAACACAAACAGGAATGGTCACCAACTTAAAAAAGAAATCCAGATTCATACTGAGAACAGCGTATGATATGATTGACAGTTTCCATGAACTGGTAATCAAGGATTTGGACAAGCTAAGAACTAATCCGAAAGGAATAAGTAAGAGGAATCAAAATATCTCATTGGAGCAACGTCAAGCAATAAAAGCCTTACAGGAAGATCTGACGATTGTAATAAAACCGTCTGATAAAGGCGGGAATATTGTCATTCAAGACAGTGTATCGTATGAACGGGAGGCCCTAAGACAATTAAATGATCATGTATGCTATAAAAAAATTACAACTAAAGATTACAACCAAAGCATTCTAGAATTTTATGGAATGATTGATTTTTGGAAAAGTAAGGGGATCTTAGGTCAAGATGAATATGAATTCATCAAAACAGAACATCCTGTTACCCCCACCTTTTATCACATTCCAAAGCTCCACAAAGATGACAAAAGACCCCCAGGGAGACCAATAGTCTCATCCATGGGTAGCCTTTTGGAAAACACCTCAATCCTGGTAAACAATGTGCTGTGTCCATTTGTATTTGACTTGGTATCTTATATAAAAGATAGTACAGATTTTATTAAGATAATTGATAACATAAACTGGGATAACTCTTTCCTTCTTGTCACCTTGGACATTACCAGTCTGTACACAAGTATCCACAACGGCCAGGGAGAAATAGCCATAAAATCCTTTCTGAAAACGAGATCACTGAAATACACAGAACACAGTGAAATGATCTTACAATTTCTGTCATTTTGTCTGAACAACAACATCTTTACCTTCGGTGAACAATTGTACATTCAGAAACAAGGTACTGCAATGGGCACGTGCTTCGCCCCCAGCTACGCGAATCTTTTCGTGGGCTGGTGGGAGAAGCACGTGGCCTGGGCAGGGATCAATGAAGCATGGGCACAGAAGATAGGAATCTGGACCCGCTTCATTGATGATATATTTTTCACATGGACAGGTAATAGACAGGAATTAGAGGAATACCTCGAAAGTTTGAACAAAAATGATATCAATCTCCACTTCACAGGAACCATCAGTGAAAGGGAAGTACCATATTTAGACCTCCTGGTATATGCAGATAATGATACACTGAAGACAAGACTATTCCGCAAACCAACTGCAGGAAATGCAACTCTACATTTCACCAGCCAGCATCCACGCTGTCTGGTGAACAGTATACCGTATAGGGAATGTCTTCGTCTAAAAAGGAACAACACTACAAAAGAAAATTACAAAAAAGCCACTGGAGAAGCCGTGGAACGTTTCAAGCAGAGAGGGTACCCTCAGCATATTCTTAAGGCAGCAACAGATAGGGCAGAAACACGGAAAATAGAAGATCTCCTAAGAAAGCCCCTAAAAGTAAAAAATTATGGCACCATTAGACTTATTTTAACCTTTTCCTCAGATTCTGGTGAAATTCGTAAGATTCTTAAGAAACATTGGGGTATGCTTCAGGCAGACATAACCATTGGCCAAAAAGTTCCAAAACAACCTAGCATAACATATAGGAAGAATGTTTCTTTAAAGGACATGCTAGTACACAGTTATTTTTCTAAAAAGGACACATGCCATCATAACATCAAAGGCTACTATCCTTGCCTAAAATGTAAGGCATGTAAGAATAGCACAGTCACAAAAACTTATCTGATTCCTGGCAATGAGCAACCGAAAAACATTACTAAACTACTGAACTGCAATTCAGACTTCACAGTTTATTGTTTGATGTGTCCGTGCAACCTTCGATACGTGGGGAGCACAATACACCAAACAAAGAAGAGAATTCTAGAGCACATGCGTGCAATAACTAAAATTGATAACAATTATCCTGTGGCCAGGCACTTTGCCGAAAAACACAAAAGTAACAGTAATCTCTTAAAATTCTTCTGCCTAGATCGAGTCCCACCCCTTAGAAGAGGTGGTGACAGGATAAGAACTCTTAGACAGTTAGAATCAAAATACATCATAGAGCTTCGTACTCTGGCACCGAATGGATTAAACTGTGAGGAAGAATTGTGGATACATGTTGGCTAAAATACCAACAAACAGGAATCGGAAAATTGCTATAAATAATTGTGATATAATAAATTGCAATAATATCTCATAAGGAAAAATGAGGATGAAGAAGGTATAAAAGTAAAAAAATTGGAAAAATCTATGGTGAAAAAATGAGAAAGAATGAAATTATGATAAGAAAAGGATCATAATTGCATGTGTTGTGGTAAAAACAGAGTATCTTAAATGAATTGATGGCAATACTGTTGAGAAAAACTTCATATATTTAAATATATTTTTATGAAAGCTTTTCCCTCCCAGGAAGTATATATTTTGTAAAGAATTTGATTGTTTTTAATTGTTAACATGTCTAACCCATAGGATGATTGACGGGAATTGTGACTTTGTAATGATGTATGCCCATTCAGGGCCAGATCTCACGGATTAAATGCAATATGTCCTTAGCCCATTTGGGTGGCTATTCGAATTGCCTAAAGAACAGCTATGAAAAACATGAATTAAATGTTCACTGTAATTATACTTGCACATATATGTTTTTTGCTCATTCAGGGCGTAAATTTGTGATGAAAGGGTATTCCAATGAATTTAGGAATAATCTTGCCAAAAAATTGAAAACAACATGTTTGTTAGTTATGTATGTGCATATTGGTAGAACTCAGTTATAGGAATATAGCATCTCCTTACTAGTTCAAAATGGCAGCTATTTAGACCTGCTTTGAAAGAGTTTTCTGAATGTTGCAGTCCTCTTTCTACTTCAATCTGAGATGACGTGGGTTAAACAATGATTATTTATCCAGTGCAAACATTGCGTGCATTGACATTGACAAAGGCCAGCAGGGCCGAAACGCGTTTGTCTGCCCTTGGAGCGGAATAAAAGAATTTGAAAAGATTATCGAAGTGTGTGCGCCACGTTTTATGTCCCTGACAAAGAAACGCTTGGAGAAATATATATATATATATATGTATATGTATATATATATATATATATATATAATCTCCTACTGGCAGTCCCACTTGGTAGTTCTAGTTAGGACCTACTTTTCATAGCGAAAGCATTTTTTGACTTCCCTATAACTTTGGTGCTGTTAGACGAATATTCGCCAAATTTTCAAAATTAATGGGCCATTCCCTTCAGCTGTTGTTTTGAAAGATTTAGGTTGATCCATTAAGTGGGGGCCAAGAAAAAGGGGGGTCCCAAAACACTTCTTCTCCATGTTAATTTCTATAGGAAACTTTAGACACGGCTACAGCCTGAACTGCTGAACGGAATTACACCAAATTTGCCAAAAAAGTAGCTCTTAGTCCAGAAAACACTCTTGTTGTTAAATGGTGTAGATCCATTCAGTAGTTTTTAAAGACATTTAAAGATCTCTCAGATATACAACTGTGGTCGCGGTGGATCCCCGAACCCTCCTGATCTCGTGCCTGAAATCTGATTGGCTGCCAACACTTCAAACCAGGAAGTGTTGGCAGCCATCTTGTGACTCGGTTGAACCGATTGACAAGCAAAAATGTTTAAAAAAAGAAAAGGGGCAGGGTCGAAACACCCTGACCGCCTACGCCTGTTCAGGGGGTCTCACAGGGACCCGCAGGGCTCAAAAAACATTAAAAAGAAAAAAATTCATCTGGATTCACAGTGGATTTGCGAATCCGGCCAGCTTTTTTTGTTTCCAAAAAGAAGCACGGGCTCCTGCACTACATTTACTTAAGGCTCCCAAGTGGGCCAGGTCCCGGAGGCATGAAAAAAATTAAAATGTGTGGGCCACAATCTCCCAGGGGCTAATTATTTTATGTGTGGGTGGGGCACAAGGCCCTTCCAGCCCTGGGAATAGCCACCTCCAGGTGCTATTTTCAATTGTAATGCGTGTGGAGCCTCCAGCCCCGACCGCAGCCCTGGGGACCGCCACCTCCCCGGGGTTGTGTGTGTGGGAGAGGCATGTGCCCCCCCACAGCCCCGGGGACCACCTCCTCCCTGAGGCTATATTCAAATAAGATGCAGGGGGGATCCAGCCCTCCCACCAGCCCTGGAGCTACTGTACTAAACTACGGGGGGCATGCACCCCCCGCTGCCCCGGGGAACACCACCTCCCCAGACTATTTTGCAAATGGGAGGGGGGCTGCGTGGCCCCCCTCCTGGAGCCGTAAATTGCCCTGGGGACCACCACCCCCCAGGGCCGGCTCCAGCAATGTCCCAGGGAGCCTACCCCTGGGACACTGCAGTTTGCTATGGGATGGCAGGAGCAGTGCTCCTGCCATCCAATAGTAAACAACTGTGCTTGCTTTGAACAAGCGAGCTTGTCCAAAGTGAGCAGATTTTGCTTTTTACCCCAGGGAGCTGCATCTTAGCAGCTCTCTGGGGGTAAAAGGCAATGCCGGCTCCTACAAGAGTCGGTTAGCCGGCCAGGAACTCAGGGGCTTCAGGCACTCCCGTGGTCCCCAAGGAGATGGACATGCCCAGGAGGATGTGGTCCCTAGGGCCAAAAATGGCCAGGGAGGAGGGCCACTCAGGCCCCCTCCCTTTTTTAATTAAAAAATGGAGTAAAAAATGGAGTGGCTGGGCTGGGCCGGGGATGGGGTCCCTGAAGCGGAAAATGGCCCGGGAGGGGAGTTGCTCAGCCTCCCTCCCTTGAAAAAACAAATAAATAAATTAGAAAGGGGTCAGGCCCCAGGGATAGGGTTGCTGGGGCCCAAAAGGGTCAGGGGAAGGGGGCCACATAGCCCCCCTTCCTAAAATAAAAACAAAACAAAGCCACAACTCGCCAGAGGCCCGGTCCCCTTTCTCCATTACTTTGCAAACACGCCTCCTGGCTCGCTCTTGGTTAGGGGAGGAAGACCCCTTCGCTGGTGAGGGTCCTTAGAGGCCAACTAACCCACCTGTTACCTCCAATGAACCCCACACAATGGGATTGCTGAGAGGTGGTCAGAGGCCATGCTCCTTTTTCCACCACTCTGCAAATATGCCTCTCGCCGCACTGTTGGTGGGGCAATGAGGTCCCCTTGCATCCTAAGGGACTCAGAACTAAAGTCCTTGTGCCTCTGGATGCACTACTAGTTGGGGGATAAAGTCCCCTTGGCTCCAGTGGGACATTAGGGGCCAAGAAGCCCTCTTGGTACCTCCACTAAGTCTTATGCAGTGGAATTTCTGAGAGCTGGTTGCAGGCCCAGCCCCCTTTCTCCACCACTCTGCAAACGTGACCGCTAATTAGAAAACCTTAGAAATTCATTAAAAAACCAAAGGTTACAGGGATTTTCTAGTTAGCAAATGGAATTTTATCCCCAGACTTTTTGCTTTTTGCTTTTTGGCCTCTTGTTTTGGGTCCTGTTTTTGTTGGTTTTATGACTCTGGGCACTGTACCACTGCTGATCAGTGCTAAAGTGCATATGCTCTCCCTGGAAATTGTGTTTATGGCTTGGTGATTCCATGATTGGCATATCTGTTTTACTGGTAAGTCCCTAGTACAGTGCACTGTGTTTGCCCAGGGCCTGTAAATCAAATGCTGCTAGTGGGCCTGCAGCACTGATTGTGCCACCCACATGAGCTGCCTGTAAATGTAACTCAGACCTGCCACTGCAGTGTCTGTGCGCAGTTTGGTACTGCCATGTCGACCTGGCAAGTGCACCTACTTGCCAGGCCCTAACCTTCCCTTTTCTTACATGTAAGATACCCCTACGGGAGACCCAAGGTAGCCCAATGGGTAGGGTGCAGTGAATGTGAAAGGTAGGACATGTACTGAGGTGTGTGACATGTCCTGATAGTGAAATACAGTGTATTTTGTTTTTCAATATTGAAAGGCTATCTGTCCCATAGGATAGAATGGGAGTTTATTTATAACATCTTATGAATATAACTTTCCACTGGGACACAATAGAAAGATGGAGTTTAGTATGCCTGAACTCAGAATAGAAAAATGCATCTTTTAATAAAGATTATTTTTCTATTGTACGTTCTTAAAATACCACTTTTAGAAAGTGGGAATTTTCTTATTTAGCCATCCTGTGTGCCTCTGCTGGTTTGTGGATTGACTGTCTGGCTTTGGAGTGATAGGGGCTGGGGATGTGCATTTTCTCAGACAACCACTGGGGGGCTGATGTTTGTCCTGCCTTTCCTGAATGAGTCAGGGCTGGGCTGAAAATACCTGGGCTGCATTCAGAGTAGGGGGAGGAGATTTCTTTCACACCTGAATAGGCCTGGTCTGCCTTGGACAATGCTGTCTCCACCTCCTGCCGGGCAGCTGCACTGGAGAGGACAGAACTGGTTTTGGCTGGGCAAAGACCTTCTCTACTACCAGAGAACAAAGGAATTTGTGTATAAAAAGAGGGCCTAGACCCCCTGAACTTCAGATCCCTTTTGTAATTCAAGAGGAGCCTCTGTCAAAGAGAAGAGCTGGGAAAAGCTTGAGGAGAAGTACTGCCCCTTTGCTGTGTGCTGTCTGTGGTTGACCTGCAGTAGCTGTTTCTGCCAAGGAGAGTAACTGTGTGTGTGTGTATCCTGCTTGACAAAGTATCTCCAGAGGGTTGAGGTAGAGCTTGCCCCCTGTTCAAGAAGTCTCAGGAACAGCAGAGACTTCACCTTCCTTCTGGGCACTATCTCTGGAACCGCTGGTTTCAGTCGCCACAGAAGAAAAGAGCAGTCGACGCTGTCACTGAGTCCGTTGCTGGTCCCCTGTCCTGAAGGCACAGCAGAAGGCACCTCTGCATGTTCCACCGCATCCTTGGTCTCACCGACGCCGCTGGGTGATCGTCACTGAGCCGTTGCTTGTACTGCGTCCTGTGGGCACTGCACTCCGCACTGCCTCGTTTCACTCTCACCGGACGTCACCGACACTGTCACTGCCCTACCCGAACATCGACCGTCTCCGTCGCCCGCACCGTGACCATCGAGCACCACCTCACTCCGCATCGTAAGCCTTGGCCTCACCGATGCCGCTGGATGACCGCCAACGAGACTCTGCCTGCACTGCACCATGAGGACACCGCACGCTGCACTGCTTCTACGTCACATTGCAACCATGACGGTTACCCCGAACAACTCGTACCCACAGGATCAGGCGCAAAAAGAAAGGTACTGTCTACGAGTCTATCAATGCTTTCACTGGCCCATACCGATGCAGTCGGCTGGAATTGGTATACTCTGTTGTTTTCCGCATTGTGGTAGCTCCGGACAGAGCTACCGACTTGGAAGAACTGTGTTTTTCAGCTATTTTTTCAGTCTGAAGGTTATCTTGCAAAGTACATATTTTTACAGTATTGTATGTTGGGGTTTTGTTCTATTTGGTCTTGGTTTAGAAAAGGTTTTGCTTATTTTTCTTACCTGGTGTGGTGTCCATTTGTAGTGTTTTCACTGTCCTGTATGCATGCACAAATGCTTTACACACTGCCTCTGAGATAAGCCTGTCTGCTCGTGCCAAGCTACCAAGGGGGTGAGCAGGTGTTATTTTAGAAGTGTATCCCCCTTACCCTGACTATGAAGAAGGGTCCCTACTTGGACAAAGGTGCAAACCATTGCCAACTAGAGACCCCCATTTCTAACAGGGATGTTATAGTTAGCAAATAGTATTTAAAAAACCTTAGAACTGAACTAAAAAAAAACAAAGGTTACACAAACGTTATAGTTAGCAAATAGAATTTTTTGTAAACTTAGAAATTCACAAAAAAAAACAAAGGTTACAGGGACGTTATAGTTAGGCTGACATTTCACTTGTGCAAAACCAGAGAAATTCAGCCGTTATAGTTATCTGAGTTATCTTTAGCTCGTGCCACCGCAATGCACTGCTTATGACCTCACATATTACATCACTGATGACATGGTCAGTGACACCACTGATGTCATCACTCATGACATGAAAATGACATCACTGATGACATCATCCACATCATCTCTGATGCACCCACACACCCCCTCTAGAATCTTTTAATACACCCACTGCCACTGCCACTCCCATACAACCATTCACAAATCCATTGTCAAAGCCATACCAGTACTTACACAGCCACTCACTAATCCATAGATCTACACACATCCACTTGTTCACCCATACTGCCACTCATACAACCGCTCAGTCACTAATACAGCCATTGACATAGCCACTCATATGCCCATACAGACACTCACACACAGAGTGAGTCACACATAGAACTACTCACCCACCTACATACTCACCCATACAGTCAATCATATAGGTATGTACTAACCCAAACAGTTACATACAAAACCACTTACTTTCTCATACAAATAGTAACACATACTCATTTCACCTATACAGTCACTGACAGAAGCATGTACTCATCCATATAGCCACTCTCACATTCACTCACTTATGCATAAAGTCACTCATATACCCATTCACTCACCTATGCTGCCTTTCACATACTCAGTTACTCACACATATTGACACAAGCACTCAATCACCGACACAGCCGTACAGACACTCACTGAGCCATACAGCTTCTCACACACACACACACCCACTATCCCATACAGGCATTGACTCACCCACTAATTAATCCATACAGGCAGTCACACACCTCCTCACCCACAAACACAGACAACCATAGAGATAGTCAACCAATTAATCACCCATCTAGCAATTGAGATGTATGCACTAACACACTCATACACCCACTTAGACATAAACTGACAGACAAATACATTGAAACCACCAGACACTCATCCATACACTCACTGAGACACCGAATCACTCACTTATGCCATCAGTCATGCTCCTACTCAGTCATCCAAACAGTCACTTATACACCCACGGATTCACCATTACACCCATGTATAAATATTTAATAGTCATTAACTTTTTTTTTTAAACTCAGTCACTGGATGATGTCATCAGTGATGTCATCAGTGATGTCACTAACCATGTCATGAGTGATGTAATGTGTGAAGTCATAAGCAGTGCATTGCGGGGGCGCAAGTTATAATTTACTCGGGTAACTATAACAGCTGAATTGCTCTGGTTCTGTATGAGTGAAATGTCAGCCTAACTATAACGTCCCTATAAGCTTTGAGCTTTTTGGTGAATCTCTAAGGTTTTTTAAATTCTATTTGCTAACTATAACGTCCCTGTAACCTTCGTTTTTTTATAGTGGATATTTATCTCCCTGTCTTGTACCTGATTTCCAAAAGTACACAAAAACATAATGCCTATTCCAGGCAGGCCCATTATTTCTGCAATCAACAGTGTGGGTGAACAAGTAGGACAATACATTGACTACTTTCTACAGGTTCTGGTCAAGGAGTTGCCCAGCTATGTTAAGGATACAGGAGATTTCTTAATGAAAATTAAGGACCTAATATGGACAGATGACTCTAATCACACTTGATATAGAGTCACTCTATACTAGCATTGATCATAGCATGGGATTGAGAGCAGTTAAACACTTCCTGGATGTGAGATCGTGTGAATTTTATTAACACAATAAGGTTATTTTAGAGCTTATCTCGTGGTGTCTCAATAACAATTTCTTTCTTTTTGTTAAAGATGTCTTTAAGCAATTGAGAGGAGTCGCGATGGGAGCCTGTTTCTCCCCCAGCTATGCGTGTCTTCACATTGGCTGGTGGGAGGAACAGGTTCTTAGAAAGTTGCATCGTGTAATAATTGACCAACATGTCTTATGTTATCTTAGATACATTGATGATGTTTTTATACTGTGGAAGGGTAGTGAAATTTAAGCCCAACAGTTTATTGAAACAATTAACAATAACTCAATGAATCTAATTTTTACATCTCATATTGATAAAACTAAAATTGAATTTCTTTATGTTAGAGTTTACATTAGGGATGGCAATTTCGTAACAACTTTATTCAGAAAGCCTACATCTGGGAATGTAACGCTCCACGCCAGTAGCGCTCACCCTAAGCACCTCATAGTGAGCATACCCTATGGGGAAATCTTAAGGTTGAAACGCATCTGTAGTGTAGAATCTGATTTCACCGAGTGTCTGCATGACATGATAAACAGACTGAAAGCTAGAGGATACAGTGACAACATTTTAAACGTGGCCATGAGTAAGGCTAGCATCGGGCCAAGAAACAGTTTATTTAAGAGTGGCAACAAAGCTCCACATAATCTTGGCAATGATTTGGTACCTTTGTTCAGTAAAAATGATACTCCTAGACTAATCACAACCTACAGTAATGAGGAAAGGAAAATTAGAGCCATCATTAAAAATAATTGGCCCATTGTCCTGACCGATGGTGTGTTTCACACTAGAATAGCTGAAACTCCTTTGATTACATTTAGGAGAGCAAAATCGATGGGTTCCATTCTTGATAAGAATTGCCCTGAGACAAGAAAAACTACTAACTGGTTAAAGCCAGCACAGGGCTTTAGGAAATGCTCATCTTGTTGGCCCTGTAAATTTGGATGTAACAAGACCCACTACTCAACTCCATTTAGTGACACACCAATTGCCATTTCTGGCAGCTTTAACTGCAGAACTGAATATGCAGTTTACATTCTGACATGCACCTGTGGCCTTAACTACATCGGTAGTACTAAGCTACAGGTGCATGTCAGAATATTACAACATCTACGAGCTATCCTTCACAGTGATCCCGCATACCCAGTAGCGAGGCACTTTAAAAGAATACACGGCATTGATGTAAACTGTCTCACCTACTATGTTATCAACGCCATCTCCAAACCAAGGCGGGGTGGGGGGCAGTAGGGAGCACCAACTAAGACAGTTAGAAACTAAAATCCTCTTGGAATTCGATAGTAAGTGGCCTAACGGGTTGAATGACACTGAGGATATGCATAATTTTCTCTAAAAATATCAACAGTAATAGGTATAACTTCTACAGTCACAACAGCTGATTGAGGCTTTGAAACACTCCCATTTATTCGAAACATTCTTGATACTCTGACAGTTGTACGATGATGGTAGATATTTTTGGACCATGAAGTAATGATTTGTTTTAATTATCTTACCTGCCGCATCAAATAATTACTTGTGATACATTTTAGTATAATTTTAACGGTATTTACTATTAATAGGTTTTACTGTTATTAATATATATGAAATTTGCATTAATTATACACTTAGCACTTTCTTAGAACTTCATGCACTTTACACATTTGCACTTTCAGCATTATTTTGCACGTCATGTTTTTTGCTGCTAGGCATTTATGCACTTTATTTCAGTGTTCCATTACAATTTTAGAGGATTGATTTAAAAAATAATATTATAATAGACGGAATTCATGTTATTTTCCATTTCGAACTCTATAAGTGTCACATATTATACAATGGGGATTCATCCTGTGTAATACATTGGTTGGTATTTCAGTCCCTATACAAGAATAATACCTTGCTTTGAGAGGTTTGTGTTAATATTTTGGGCAGAGTACCAGAATAAAGATGGTACCAACACAACACACACAAAAAAAAAAAGTTTTTGTACGTATTTATACAAAGAAGAATTGTGACCTTATATGTATGTATTTATTTTACATTCGAGACATTTTCTGAACACATTAGCGAGAGCAAAATGCGATGTGACGTTGTGTTTACATATATTTGAATTTGCAGTCTGTCTTCACTACTGATGGTCATGTGACGCGGAGCCTTGGAGGTGGGTGTGCACTTAGCAAACACTTAAAACCATCATGGCGATGTTGTTCCGCATGTGAACAAGGGCTTTTGGAGCCCGAAACGCGTCATCGTTCATGGGAACAAGGTTTAAATCAATACATCTTGCCTGATACTGCGGGGTCTGTATCTCCTTCATCGCCGCCTGGAGGTTGCAGGAGTTCGAGTCTTTTTGATATATATATACATATGATCAAGACAGTGTTTCACTGTCGAAACACGTAATGCTGAAATGGTGGATATGCTGCTGATTTGATCGCAATAAATTGCACTAAAGATTTTCAACAACACGCTGTGGTCCGTACCTGTTTCTTGGGGGATCCCAGGCAGAACAGGACTGTGATATTTCAAATATATATAAAATATTGCGCAAGCATTCCTCGACGGAAGATTTCCGCTCGCACTCACGGATATGATAATAATCCAGTCATTTATTTTGCTGGCAACAACATCGTTGGGGCAATACAGTAACGCCCAATGCGTTTGTCTGTCAAATATCTTGATCATTATCATCATATCTGTGAGTGCAAGTGGAATTCTTCCATTGAGGAATACCAGCGCAATTTTAAACACCGTATGGCACTGCCGAAATCCACAACCACACCGCCGTAGAGATGTCCCAGAGAGTTGAGCCAATACGAGGAAGATATATATCTATATATATATATATATATATATATATATAATCTACTGGCGGTCGCCAGTAGATAGTTATAGTTAGGACCGTGTTTCCATAGGAAATCCGCAACATTCTATTTGGAATAACTTTGGCGCCGGTTGACGAATCCTCGCGAAATTTAAAAAATAGGTGGGGCGCTCCGCTCCGCTCCTATCCTGAAAGTCTCGGGGGGATTCGTCAAGCGGGGGCTGAGAAAAAAGGGGGGTCCCAAAACGCGTTTTTCCCATGCAATTTTCCATAGGGACCTTTAGTCCAAGGTACAGCCCGAATGGCTGAACAGAATTACTTGAAGTTTGGCAGAGAGGTAGTCCTGAGTTCAGGGATGTGCCTTTTGCATATATGGTGTCAATCTGTTCAGTAGTTCCTGAGAAAATCAAAAGTAAAATCACATATATATGTGGGCGGAGCCTAACGACACATCTCATCCCGAGATCTGATTGGCTGTCAGCACTTCATCCAAGAAGTGTTGGCAGCCATCTTGGGACCAATATACATGATAGCACCTCATTAAAAAGCATTGCAGTTAATAGAAGGTTTTAAGACTTTAGTTACATTATAAATCATTTGTTGATGGTACCATACTCATTTTAGGAATTGTGGTATGTTCTAAGGTGATTTCACCATGTGAAAAAGCCTTCTGCTGGGATATCATGATTGAGAGAAAAATATTTTCTCATGCTTTTACCACAGAGGTTTGGAAGGTGATCTATAAGCTAAACTGAGAGCTTTTTTTCTGTAAATTCACATTATCTTTCTCAGTCATGTGAGAATGAAGTCTGACATTCTCAGTAAAACATGTACATCCAACAAGGGCAGAGACTGTCAGTTGATTCTTTTGTGTTTTACTGCAGCTTCCCAGAGTGTTCCAAAGAACAACTAGAGCGCTAACAGTCCTACTTATGATAAACGTATGGCACACCAGAAGCCATCTTGCTTGGATTAAAGTGGTAACTCTTAAAACATTTAATTTAAAAAGGAACAAAATGAGGGGGTTCATTTTTCCATAAAAAGTATGATTAGTGCTGCAGAAAGAAAAATTAGGGCACATTTTGGGTGACTTCTCAAATCCTCTTCTATTTCATTAAAAAATTCTGACATGCAGACTGAAACATGCACTTTCAATACCAGCAGCAGTTTTCCCTGGTGAGCAGTAGCTTTACTACAGTGATCTAATGAGCAAAAAGAGTGCTAACATTCTGGATTTATGGCAAATGTGTGACACATCTGAATGCCTTCTTGATGGAATCAAAGTAAAAAACTGAAAGTATTTCCCACTGAGGAGACTGCAGTAAATGAGGAAATTAGGAAATTTCATAACAAATAAGTCTCCCAAGATGGCCACTAGAGACAAAAGAGCCCAAATGTAGCCCAAATATCACCAAGATATAGCCCAAGTATAGCCCAATGACAGAATGTCCCAGAGTGTTCTTAAAAACAACTAGAGCGCTTACTGTCTTCATTATGACAAAAGTATGGCACACCTGAAGCCATCTTGATTGGAATAAACTGGTAACACTTAAAACATTTAATTTAAAAAGGAACACAATGAGGGGGTTCATTTTGCCATAGAAATTATGATTAATGCTGAAGAAAGAAAATGAGGGCACATTTTGAGTGACTTCTCAAATCCTCTTCTATTTCATTAAAAAATTCTGACATGCAGACTGAAACATGCACTTTTAATACCAGGAGCAGACTTCCATGGTGAACAGTAGTTTTACTACAGTGATCTAATGAGCAACTAGAGTGCTAACATTCAGAATTTATGGCAAATGTGTGACATATCTGAATACCTTCATGATGGAATCAAAGTAAAAAACTGAAAGCATTTCCTACTGAGGAGACTGCAGTACATGAGGAAATTAGGAAACTTCACAACAAATAAATCTCCCAAGATGGCCACCGGAGACAAAAGAGCCCAAATGTAGCCCAAATATAGCCCAATGACAGAAGTGTGCAAAACACTTATTATTTTGTGTTTTTGCAGTGTTATATAGTTCAGACTTGTCAGGTATTGGAGTGCTTTACATGAGCATTGGTTACATCACACAAGAACAAATTCATTTTGGTTGCAGACATGGGGAGACTAAGTGATTTGACCAGAATCACAGAATGTCGAGCTGAAGCAGAAACTCCAACCTGGTTCCCCAGTAGCAAAGTCTGCAGTTCTTCAAGTAACACCACATCCTCTCCCCTAAGTGCAACATTTAATCAAGTGGTCAACTGGATAAAAAAAACATAAAGATAACAAATAATTTAAAAGTGCTTTGTCGCTATTTGAAAACTCAGAAAATATGTCCTTATTTTAGTCTTTTAGCGCACTAACCATAATTTTTGATGCCAATAAGACGCTCTCATATATGTAATTTCTAAAGGAAATGCTCTAGGTATTACAGTTTTGATTACATCAAGATGACGTCAGGCGTTCCACACTTTTGTAATAAATATAGAATGTTAGCAATCTAGTTGTTCATTAGGATACTGTTGAGAGGCAGAGGCCAGGGGCACGGACTCTGAAAATTGAAGGCAGGTAGGAGGGTGCAAAGGCAACAATTTAACCACACTGAGCAGGCAGGAAGGGCCGTGGCAGCACAACAGACTATGGAGGGCAGTGGAAAGGGGGGCAGGGGCAACAAACCAACAATACAGGACTTGCAAGAGAGTCTGTGGCAATGTAATAGACCATTGTGGGCAGAAGGAAGAGGCAATGGTAGTACAACCATACATGCCAACAGCCAGGAAACGTCCAATGTTTTTAAGCTCAAATGGGCTTTATTTGAACTGTCTCCTGTCTACAATCTCCTCTTTTTCAATGTAACTCAAAGGGGAAACTCAATACCCCAGTTTTTTTTCAAAATCTCCCTCTTACCAAGTTAAAAATGTTCGCAAGTATGGTACATTGGATCATGAAAGGAAATGGGGTAGGGACATGGACTTGGATAACAGAGGACAGGAGGGACATGGAGAGATGCACCAAACTGACCCTGCAGGGCAGGCATCAGGGTTTGCAGCAGCACAATACACCACACAGGGCATGCGGGACGGGAGTGCAGTACAACAATCCATAGAGAGCAAGAGGGAGGGGACAGGACCATGCACATGGACAACAGAGAACAGAGGGGCAAGAGGCAATGGTAGCTAGCTGACCATAATGGACAGACAGGAGAGAAAGCTGCAGCATAACAGACCATAAAGGGCAGGAGGGAAGGATCAGGGGCATTACAATGGAACAGACAAGCCAGGAGGGAGGGAGTAGGGGTCTGCACATGTAAACAGAGGGCTGGGGGCAAGGGGGCAGGGCAGAAGCAGCAAGATAGCCATGGAGGTCAGGCAGGATGGGCACTAGAAGCAAGACACACCATGAAGAGCAACAGTGAGACTGTGATGGAATACACACAGACCATGGAGGGAAGGTGGGAGGGGGTCAGGGGCAGCTAACTGACCACCCAGGGAAGGTGGGAGGTGCCATGGCAGCACAGAAGACCATGCATGGCAAGTGGGAGGGTTAGTGGCAGCACAATGGCTATGATGGGCAAGAAGGAGGGTGCAGGGGCATGCACAAAGGACGATGGAGGATAGAAGGGAGGGTCAGGACCTGTGCACAGACAAGAAAGTTCAGGGGAAGGGGCCTCACAACAGACCGCACGGGGCAGGCAGGAGGAGCAGTTGCAGCACAACAGTCCAGGGAGGGCAGAAGGGTGTGGCAGTACAATGGACCATGTAGGACAGGAGGAAGAGGATAGGGGCATGGCATGTGGACAGGCAGGGTGGAGGTGGCAGGGACAGGTTACAGTCATCTGACAATGCTAGGCAGGTGGGAGGGGAGTGGCAGCTCAACAGAACACTCAGAGTAGATAGGAGTGGCAGTTCCATGGAACATGGTGGGCAAAAAGGATGGAGCAGGGGCATTCACAAAGACATCGGACGGCAGGGGGAAGGAGAATAGGGGCAGCAAGCTAAGCACAGAGTTTAAGCAGGAGGTCAATGATGGTGCATAGAATTGGGCAATGGAGGGCAGGAGGAGTGGACTGGTACATCATACTAAATTGAGGGCAGTGGCAGCACATCAGACCATGCATGGCAGGAGGGAGGAGGCTAGTCCATGGATTCACAACAGAGGATAGGGAGGAGGGGGATGGGGCAGCAAGCTAACTGTTCAGAGAAGGCGGGTATTAGGAACTTTATTGTTTTTAAAACGTGTGTCTGTGCGAACTACTTAAAATATGAACAAGTATGCAGCATAATCTTACTTTTATTCAGGAAGAAGAGGACGTTTGTGACTGTGACTCCGGGCTCACTTGGCAGAAACACCCCCTGACCCTCCACCCCCATCGCAAAATGTAATGCCCGTGAAAAGGGTAGGTGAACACAGTGTTATATAGAACATAGTCCTGAGAGCACGATTGACAATGAAAACTAGATATAGTGTATGGTATAAACTATGCACCAAAAAGTGTGATATAAAATGAACCGGGCGTGAAATATAATATGCAATACATTGTGCGCAATGACAGATTCATTGGAGAGCGCGAGATAGCACAGGCACTAGCGCGTGCTATGCGATATGCGCCTTGGAGTGTAATATGCACAGGGCAGTGTTGTGTAACCTAACTAGTCTCTAAAGTTGTAATATAAAATATGTGCTGGGGAGTGTAACGTTGCATATGCACTGTGACAAAGATATGGATCCCAGATTGTAATATGTATGGCATAGCACTGTGTGTTATAACATAGGCATCGAGGAAGGCACATTAGATGGGACAATATAACCCGTGCGAAGACAAGTGTGGCATGACATATTCACGGGGTGGTGTTACAGTGCACATGGGCTAGAGAGTGTCATAGCATATGCACTAGCTGGTAGAATACAACACAGAGGTGTGTGGCACTCAGCAGGCAATGTTGGGTGTAACACAGCATTGGGCTCTGCCAGGAGCGCGCTGTGACTCTCAAATGATGTTCGTCCCCTTTCCAGAGAGTAAAATAAAAAGTATTACACATCCGGCAGTGGATGTGTGTTTTATTAACTGTGAGGGGGGTTTCTTGCATAGTTTTGGTCAAATTTTTGTCGAATCCCCTTTGAATGGCTTGGTGTGCATGTGTATTAAATGTGCCCGTCAATAGCTACCCATGTTTGTATAAATAAACGACAAGGGTGTCTACCGGGATTAGGCACGGTAGGGCATCAGACATGTCAGAGCTTCACTAGTGGTGTAAATACATTCCACGTGGATTCATTGTATGCATAGTCGCCTTTTAATGAATATCACGCAAATCGTCATGGTGATAGGTACGTACGGTTTGTCAAGCATGTCCTAGGTGTGTCTATAAATATATATTTTTTAAAAATAATAAAAAACAGTGGCCGCCCCCGGGGATTGGGGTCAAACACATATAATTAGGAGACAGGCCGTGGGGGATGGGGTCATCAGGGCCAATAAATTAGAATAAGAAGGGGAACCACACAGCCCCCCTTCTTAAAAAATTAAAATAAATAAAAGACTGGCATCGTGCCGGAGGCCAGGCCCCCTCCTTGCAGCACTCTGCAAAGGCGCCCCCTGGTGAGTTGTAAGTTGGGGAATTAATTCCTCTTCAATACTGAGGGTCCCTGAGGGCCAACTAGCCCAACAGGCATCTCCAGTATGCGCCAGGGAGCTGCGCTGCAGACAGGTGTTCTGAGGCCAAGCCCCTTTTTACACCTCTCTGCAACGCAGCTCTGTGGCGCTTACTGGCGGTACCTAGTGGTCTATTTTGACCCTAGGGACCCTTAGGATTCAAGGGGACTTAATCTCTCAACTTAGAACAGCCACAGGGCGCGTTTACACAGTGGTGAAGGGAGGGGACGGGGCCTGAGGTGACGTGTGCAAACACGCACTATGGCACGTTTTAAATTGGGGATATAATTTCCCTTCAATACTGAGGGCCCCTGGGGGCTTACTAGCCCACCAAGTGCTTCCAGTAAGCGCCACTGAGCTGCATTGCAGAGAGGTGGTCCAGGCCGTGCCACTTTTTACTCCTCTCTGCAACGCAGCTCTGTGGCACTTACTGGAGGTACCTAGTAGGCTAGTTGGACCCTAGGGACCCTCAGGATTCAAATGAACTTAATCTCCCAACTAAAAACGGACACAGGGCGTGTTTACACAGTGGTGAAGGGAGGGGACGGGGCCTGAGTTAACGTGTGCAAAAGCGCCCTGTGGCCTGTTTTAAGAGGTAGTTTTAATCCACCTGCACTATTATATACTAGGGGCTTACAGAGGAGGTCATGCTAATCACAGGGGGACCCCAACGCATAATGTTCCCTAGTGTATGTAGGTGTTTTCACTGTATTCTAAGTGTCTTTTAACATAGCACTGGCTCTAGGACTGGTTAGTCAGACTCAGTTACCACCAGTATCCGTCTGAAAAAGTTGAGGGTACAGGATGATTTTGCAACAAGGCTTCTTTCTGCTCTTCTTTTTGTTCTTTCTGCACGTTATCCTTCTTCCTGCACTTTTCTTCGTCTTTGAGGACTTCTGTTGCTTCTTTCTGCACTTTTTTTTTCTTTCTGTGCATTTTTTCTTCTTTCTTCACATGTCCTATCTCTGTAGGCATAGTTAGAAATTAGCATTTAAAAAACCTTTGAAATTCACAGAAAAAACCATAGGTTTCAGGCACGTTATAGTTCGGAATTAGCATTTAAAAAACCTCAGAAATTCACTGAAAAAACCATAGGTTTCAGGGGTGTTATAGTTAGCTGGACTTTTCACTTGTACAAAACCATTGAAATTCCCCCGTTATAGTTATTTCAGCTAACTATAACTCGCGCGCCCGCAATGCACTGCTGATGACGTCACATATTACATCACTCATGACATGGTCAGTGACATCACTCATGACATCACTGATGACATGACAAATGCTTTGGGGACAATTGACCCGCCCATCTGGGGGCGTATTCTGCATTTATGGATGGTGAGCGGAGCGTGCATCTATGACCGACTGCCTCTGAGGAAGAGGGAGATTCCTTCGAAACGCGTCAGGCAAGTCGCGTTATGGCCGTGTGATCGTAACTGCCTCAGCTGACTGTTTGTACTCTTCATTAAAGGCTTGCCACCTTGGTAAATGTTCGAGTGAGGCTCAATCTTTTGGGAAGGCTAAGAGCGAACATATATATATATATATATAATTGTCAGAAATGGGGTTTCTGGTTAGCAAAGGTATACACCCTGTCTAAGCAGGAACCACCACTTTAGTCAGGGTAAGCTAGATACACACTATAATATAACCTGTGCTCACCCTTTGGTAGCTTGGCACAAAGCAGTCAGGCTTATCTAACGAGGCAATATATAAAGTATTTGTGCAAAACACACATAGTAGCACAATGAAAACCACGCACAAATACTCCACACAAGTTTAGAAAAATTGACAATATTTTAACAAGTAAAACAAGATCACTGTCCAATAGGTAGAACCGGAGTAACGAATTTTTAAAGAGTGATTCAAAATATAGTGCTTGGAGTTCTAGAGCGCCAATGAGGGACATCTCGTCATGCTAGACAGGGGAAAATCCAATCTTCAGGCCGTCTGAGATGGTGCGCAGGTTGTATACAGGGATAAGCCTTAGCCCCCTAAAAGCAGTACCTTTGGAGGGCCTCCATCGAGGTTGAGGTCGAGATGTGAGGAGCAGGGAGGCCAATCGTCATCCTCGATCTGAAGGATTCATAGGCGAGGCGTCATCGTTAAGCCGCGCGGGTAAAGCTTCGGCATCGAGCAGTACTGAAGATGGGTGATGCGTCGTCATCGAGCCTTGCACTCATGGAGACTTTGTCGTCAAATTATCACAGGAGCTGGTGAGGTGGCATCATCGGGTGCACTGTGACGTTTCCTACTGGTTCAATGCCGGCAATGTGCCATTGTCAAGAGTTGCAACATGGAAAGCCTCAATTCCAAGAGCCCAGGACTGCATTCGCACCACTTGGCAGGGCAGGGACTCACATATGGCAGAGTCCAGGTGCTGTTGAAGGGTTGCATGAAGTCTTTGATGTCCCTGAGACTTCGTAACAGGTGGCAAGCCATTTCGAGTCACTCTGGGTTTCAGTGAGATGGGTCCAGTCCTTTTCCTCAGCAGGGCAGAGGGTAGCAAGCAGTTGGCAACATGTAGCACACCAGAGCAGAAAGCAGTTCTTCCAGAGCAGCAGTCCAGCAGAGTGGCAGTCCTTGTAGCAGCACAGCAGTCCTTCTTCCTGGCAGAGTTGTTTACAGGATCAGTAGTGTCCTGACTTGGTAGGGTCAGAGACCCAGTACTTATACCCAGTTGTGCCTTTGAAGTGGGGGGACTTCAAAGAAGGGTCTTTGAAGTGCACATAGGCCCTTTTTTCCCAGCCCTGGCTACAGACTATCAGTAGGGGGTAATCAGCGCTTTGTGTGGGAAACATGGCACGGCCTATTCAGATGAACGTGGTAGTTCCCCCCTCCCTTCCTGCTCAGGAAGAGCCATCATAATGCAGATACAATTAACCTTCCTGTTTTTGGAGAAACGTCCATTTTCTAAAGGTGGCATTTCTAAAATAGTAATGTCAAACCCAACTTTACCAGTAAGGAGGATGTATCATTACCATTCCAAAGATAAAAATCTTGATGCAGCTACTACTTTCCAATCAGGAATTACAGCTTGAGTGTTTTAAAAAAAAATCCCAATGTTAACCTATGAGAGAAGTAGGCCTCACAGTAGTGTAAAAAGAATGTGGGTGTTTGTCACAACCAGGACATGCAAAACTTAACAGTACATGTTCTACCTTTTACTTACATTGCACGCTGCCCTATGAGCTGTCTTTGGCTTAGCTTAGGGGTGACTTATGTGTAATAAATGGGGAGTTTAAGGATTGGAAGTAGTTTTAAATGCCAAGTCTAAGTGGCAGTAAAATGCACACACAGACCTTGCAACAGCAGACCTGAGACAGGTTTGAAAGGCTACTTGTGTGTGTGGCACAATCAGTGCTAAAGGCCCATTGGCAGAATTTAGGTTACAAGCCCTGGGTATCTGCTATACCACTTTACAAGGGACTTATAAGTAAACTAAATATGCTGATTGTGTATACGTGTATACACCAATGTTACCATTTTTAGGGGTGGAGCACATGCACTTTAGCACTGGTCAGCAGTGGTAAAGTGCTCAGAGCCCTAAGACCAACAGAAAGAATCAGCAAAAACAGGAGGGAAGCAGGCAAAATGTTTGGGGGAGACCATCCTAAGGATGACAGGTCCAGCAATAAATGATGGCCAGCACTCGTGAGAGCTCCACTTGGCACCCCTGTTGACCTGCCTGCATAGGGATCTTGGGAGCTGTAAATCACTTCTGATCTCAATTTGCGTATGCTTGACTTATTTAAGATAGTGGTCCACCCCAAATTGTTTTATGTCTGCCAGAATTATTCCTTTGAAGTCCTGATACTATATTTTCAAGAAGGTCAATTAATAGCGTGTGCCTCCTTTGGACTGATGAAGCCTCTCATGTCTCCTTTGATAAGTGTATTCATTTGGTGAATAATGGGCAAGAGGCTATGGATGATATACAACTGTAAAATTGGATTCCTGCACTTATAGTTGTCAACGACTAGCTATTAAAGCAGAGGTAAGAAGGCCCTGCCCTTTGTATGGAGGTGGCTTGGTTTGTGGACTTACTTGTTGTCTCTCCTATATGGGAATCCTGTTCCAAGGTCACTTCCTTCCGTCGGGAGAGTAGGGTTGGATTGTTGGAGTAAGGGACTATGCTGGATGGGTTGAGATTACAGGCTGAGCCACGAGACACCTCTACGGTGCAGGACAAAGCCAACACAAATAACTAGACTTCCCAGTTTCTGGCAGTTGGACTTGAGAGGTATAGCAAAATAAGGGAATGTTTTGGGACATGACCGCATGAATTAATGTTTTGCCCTCTGCACTGACTTTACTTTCAATACATTAAAATTATTTCTATATCTTCAATTGAGGCATGCTCTTAAGGTACAGAAATCGGATTTGGGTGTGCTTCTAGAGTTCATTCTGCTGAAGGCTAGGCTGGACTCATCTGCTGGAAGCTAAGAGAATATCTCAGATCTACCCACCATTGGTTTGTAATCGGCCTTAGATCACTGGAGATAGGCTTAGATTGCTCTCCGATTACTTGCAATCTCAGCTAAGCTGTGTTTGATTTGTTTCAAATGCCTACAATTACCCATCTTCTAAGGAACGTGATGTTCGTTAGAAGATGGGTAAGAACCAGTCAGCAAATTGTCGCATGCACTATGGGAATTTTAACAAGTCATCTGGCACTGCAGTGTGATGAGGTAACATAGGTCGAAGGTGTTTGGCCAACCTAGTACTGAGGATAGTTTGTCAATTGAGGTATCCGCCAAACTAGCGTTGTTGGGTATTGAGAAGGAGGCAGGGTTCGAATGAGGTGATCGATCTCTCATAGGGCTGGGAGTTTCGTGGCTCAAAGCGGTATTGCTAAACATGGACAGCTGCTGCTCGCCACGGCTCAAGAATGGTGAGGAGAATGGAAAGGTGTCCCTCAATGGAGATGGCAATTTATAAGGCAAGCGGTTGTCCATGTAAGCATACTAAGATGTAGGGTACATGTTGGGAGCACTTTCACCTACCTGTAATGTCACCCTTCTGGCAATGAACAATAATGCCCTGTCTCAACGACCTTTCTTATCTTCTATAGGAGCGGCAGCCTAATATGTTGTCATTGATATTGGCCTATATTGTATTTTATTATCGCTGTTTCATTTTATTGTCTGAGTCTATGTTTTCAATACAAATGTCAATGAAATGTTTCATTAACAATATATTGATAAGAAAGTAGCAGTATAAGTAGGATGTGCCAGAAACATTGGAATACTAAATTATATGGGAGGTTGAGTGATCTAAATAAGAAAAGGAGACAATATGTTTCTCTCTTCAAGAACTCCTAAAGTTCACAAATGTGTACATAGCAAAGGCGGCACAAAGTCATCTATAGTTTCCATTCTTAAAACCATTTACCTACTGTCCATTGACCTCCAAGTTCATAGAGTTCTTCAAAAATCTTTTAAGTTTGTATGTCTGTTTGTGTTTTTTGACGGGCTAACATGTTCCAGAAATCTGTATAATTCATATAAAATCTTTCAGTACCATGCTTTGAAAGAATTGAACATTAGATGATAATGTTATAAAGTTGTTGTGTTTCATCGTTTTACACTGCTGGGAGTCATGTAAATATTTTAGCTGAGATATTAGCTGTGAGCAAAGTTGTTAATAGTTTCTCGTCACCCAACATAATAACATGAATATATTTAAATGTTGCCAAAAGAAAATGTTTTACTTCTGATTCCCCTCTTCCATCCACTAATAATTTAATTTTGTGAAATTTCGTGGCAAAAGCCCGTAAGGGCATATTTCCAAATTTTTGCGAAATTGAATCTAAATGTTAACGTTTTTCAGTGAATTGTTGAGACAAACAGTTTTAAAAAAAAAAAGTAATTCAGCAGTGAATGCAGAATTCTAACTCTTTCATGGGAATTTGTCTAAATGAAGAACAGCAATGCTGCGTACAACTAGCGATCATGACAGCTACAGTTTTATATTTGTCTGCGTGTAATTTTCTCCTTGCTTCCATGTTGACTTTATGTTCATGCAATCGTTGCGTTCCTAAACTGTTTCTGTTTTTATTTTGCAGCCCAATTCAAGAGGAGTGATGTACTTAGGCTCCGCTGTGCCTTCAGGCTCTGCTCTACAGAAGTACTTCGCGAATTCATCCTACAATATCAGGCTCCCGAGCCAGGCGTCCCTGACTCCAAGCCTCTTCTCTAACATCTAATGATATCCATGGAATATATGTGCTTTATGATATGAAGCCAAAGGCTCTTCTTTCTGTCATGTAGGAGCTGTGTCTTGGGTCGCGACATTGACCAGCTAAGAACTTCAGCATGATTGTAATCAGAGACAAAAGCAGAAAAAAATATAACCCGCCAAATGTATGCAGGCTGAAGCCACCCTGTCATGACACTGACCTTTAGTAAACTTCAGCTGTCTCCATTTCCTCCATGCTAAGTGGTAGAAAGAGGAGGTTCGGCTACTCCGTTGGTTTTATGTTGTACCATCATTGTATGTCACTTCTGCAGAATGACCGACAAAGAGGTGCTCTTTTGTATAAGACATTTCCAACATCCACCATGCAGCCTGAAGAGGAAAGGTTTCCTTGTTCCACTGAAAATTTGAGTCTTAGTTTGCTTCTCAAATATTGTGGTAATATGATGCATGTACCTTACCCAAATATATCTTCATACTAGATCTTCTCTTCTAACTCTGATTGCACACACCTTACCTTGCCCACCTCCCCCTAGTAAAGTATATACTGAGCTAAGCCAGCAATGGCTGAAAGGCCTGTGTGATACACATTTGCTGTACTATTTAGTATTTTATATCATCCTATCAAATGCTAATATTCCCTGAAAAACATCTTCCAAAACTGTGGTTTCCGAATTAATTTTTATGGAATTGATCGATAGTTGTAATATTTGGATAGTCTCTAATGCCTTAGGCAGGTCAGCTAAAGATTTTCTGAGTTATATGGATACCATGCACAATACTGACAGTTACTCCGTACAAATTGTTGTAATGTGCTAGGCAGTCTCATTTGAGACAGCATATTCCTTGTTCTTGGGGGCAATAACACTTTCAGGCGGTATTTACAGCAATCAATTCATTGAAAGACAAGATGAGTAGATGCAGGCAGCTCAAAGACAATATGAAGGTACCAAATGTTAACATGGCAACCCCACATGTCTGCCTTTAACATCTATGCGATCACCTATCTGGTAAGTCTCCACTATGGAATACCACCTCATACAACCACAATATCTTTTGTAGGTTTTAAAGGATATCGTTGGCAGTGTGACTAAACACTTCTATCATAGAAGGCGTCCTCTCAGGCTCTGCCTATAGTGAGTAGGTCTTACAGCTGTTGAAGAAGTCCACCTCAATGACACACTAACCAAGATTCAAACATGGTTTTGCTCCAACCACCTAAAGCTGAACCCAGACAAAACTGAATTAATACTGTTCTCACCTAAAAGTAACCACCTACCAATCCAAGATTGGCTCAAGAACCTGGTTGCCCTAAATTGCTCCCTCGCCCTCTCTGACTCGGTAAAGTCAGTTGGCATTACCCTGGACAAGAAATTGTCAATGAAGGTCCACATCAAAAATTCTGCTAAAGGTGCACTGTACGCTCTAAAACACCTCAAGAGAATTAAACCTTCCTCCCCCCAGGATGATTTCAAGACAATAATTCAATCCCTAGTCCTATCTAGAATGGACTATGGGAACATAATCCTAACAGGGACACCTAAAACACAGCTAGCCCCATTAAGGTCAGTACTAAACATGGCAGCCTGGCTCATAACAGGTGTTAAATGGTTTGAATACATTACACCATCCCTTAAATCCCTCAACTGGCTTCCCATTGAAGGTAGATGTATTTACAAATCTGCATGCATCACACACAAAACCCTTCACACTGTTTCCCTCAACTACCTAAACAGCAAACTTGTGAAAGCAGGAAGAGCTAGAACTCTTAGAAGCTCTTACTCTCTCATCCCTCCGAAATTGAAAAAGCAAACTACTCAGCCACGATATTTCTCGGGTAATGTACCCAGGATGTGGAACACACTCCCTGTCGAACTCAAATGCAACCCCTCCTTCTCATGCTTCAAAAGGGATTTGAAACTCCATCCCATTGACAAATACTTTACCGACAAAGCCAACTGATCCAGGATCTGCTAGCTTATTTGACTCTCCTTAAATCTAGACGGTCAAGAACTGATAGTCATCTGACTGTTTCACCTACCTAAACCATCACACCCATTTCTAAAGTATTCTGTGTTAAAACGTGAATGTTATGCCTATGTCATTATGTATCCTTATACCATGTTTACTAGGCCTGGGCGGTAAATTCCGTTCCGCTCGCGGAATTTGGGTAATTTCGCGTTCCGCGGAGAACGCGAAATTGCCCAAAATTCTGCTTTCCGCGACTTCGCGAAATGTTTTGCTTGTTCGCGTTCTCAAAATGCGTGTTCGCGAGATATTTCTCCCCGAGCACGCAAACAGCGATTGTGAACAGGAAAAAAGCATCGCGAACAAGCAATTCCGCGTGTTTGCGGAATTTCTGCGTGTTCGCGGAGATTTTTTACCGTTTCGCGGAGATTTGCGTAACGCGATTACGCAAATTCCGCCCACCCCTAATGTTTACACCATTCTATTTCATTCGTGTTGTGAAGCGCTCTGATACCCACGGGTCTAGATAGCACTATATAAAACTTATAAATAATAAATAATAATAATAATAACGGCCTCAAATAAATCGGTCCAATCATCTACCAATCATTCTGATGGAAGATCATTAGGAAGTCCGCAGCTAGCCAACGAAATAAGAAAATCGAGACCATCATCTGCCACAACTACCAATGTGTGTTGCACAGAGATGTCAACCAATTAAGAGGTTAAAGTTGCACTTCAGATCGCTGACAATATTAGCCACTGTCTTCCCATTGGGCTTGACCTCTATGAAAATTACAACGTCATTGATCACCATGCCTGTTTGACACATTTGCCTTCCAAAGGACTATCAGTGGTCTCATTGTGCAATGGTTCATGTCCTACGTTAGTAACATATCCTAACTCAGTCAAATTAGCTCATTTATGTCGGAGCCTATCTTTATTTCCTGTGGTGTCCACCTTTCCCCTACAGTCCTCAACCTGTATATAGAGCCGCTTAGAGTCCTACTCTACCCAAAGGCATGAAAATCCATCAGGAGGCAAGTGACACTCAGATGTACCTAAAGGTCACTCAGAGACATGTCATCGACCAGCTGAAAACTGTCTCGTTATGAATCAAGCATGCCTCCCTCAAGCTCAACCCTACAAAGGCAGTATTTGTACTGATTCTCAGTGACAAATAATGAAGATAAGGCTTGCTCTCAGGCTGAATCTTGATGGCTTTCGCCAGATCTGCTGGCTGTATGGACTAATGCATCCAATGCAGTAGTCTGTGCTTGAAGGTTCTAACACTGGCAGGCCCACTCAGCTTGAAAGATGTCAAAATGAGTGCACTATAGTTTATAAACAAACAAAATGTGCTATTTAACACCAAGACAACCCATTTGTGGACATATGCTTTAGAAATGTGTAGTCCCTAATGCATCAGTACAAGATGGCGGATGGGAGGGATTTCATCCCCAGAGCTCCCTTTGTCCTCACTACCCTTAGAGACCTGCTGGGTGGCACTCGCTTTACCTCTGCTTTCCCCTGACGAATGGGGCTCATATGTCTGCCCCCCCACCCCCAATTGCCATGACTTCAGGGCCTCAACTTCATGCTTATTTACTGCATTTACTCTCTCTACGCTTAGGGCCATCACACTCGATCCATGAAGAGGGCAGTTGATGAGATCACTACTACTGCAACATCTGTCCTATGACATCTCCACCTCTTGTAAGCTGGCCGATTTGCCATGTTGGTGGTGCAGAACACCTCAGAGGACGTAGGTGTGCCTTCAGCTGTTTGTTAAGATAATCTATCGCTTCCAGATGCCCACATACCTGACGTCTCTTGTTGATAACTATAGCTCATTTGCACTCCAATACTACATATTTCTCCCATACTCTAGTCCCTTCCAGCAATTTACTGCCTTCCAGTCTAGTGTAGAGCACTGGTGGATGGGGTACAACCTCAACTGCCCCTGCCCATTGCATCTCATAACTAGCATTAAAGAATGCAAGTGAGTCTGGGTATAAATACCATAGGTCACGGCATCACATCGGCTAATAGTGCATTTGAAGGGCACAGCAACACAGTTTCTGTATCTCCAGAATGATGGTAAGGAATAAAACCAATAATATGCAAATTGTGCCTGAGTCTCTGGCACTGAAAAACCTCAAAGGCAACATTAATGCATCCCATCGTAATCTTGGATGTTTCTCTACCCATATGAGTCTGCTCATTATTGTACACAATCTGCTAAAAACTGCTTTGAATGAGGTCATAGCTACATTAAGAAATCAATAAAGATATTTGGGAAGAATGATCTTCTTGACTGGTGCAATACTCCCAACCATAGATAGAAGCGACAAGATCCTCATGGTGTTGTAATGTTTGTAGCACCGGTCAGCAGTTCTCCTTTAGGATCACTTTGGTATCTTGGTGAACCTGCACCCCCAGAACCTCACTGACTCAAATGGGGACATCATCGAGGTCAGCAGGAACATTTCTGATTTACTCCAATTATTTCGTAGGGCTGAAAACTCACCAAATCGGGGGATCTTTCCAATAATTGGGCCAGGATTATGCCCAGGCATTTTTACACATAGTACATCTGCGTACATAAAAAGGAGAATACTGTGCACTCCAAAAAGCAACTCCCTATGAATGGTGTTCTGGAAATACAATAGCTAACAGTTTGAGTGCAACAGCAGACAACAATAGTGATAAGGGACAGTCTTGGACATAAAAGTGGGGCGTTTACCTTCATGTGAATCCTGGATATAGCCAAGACCAAATCTGTGCAGTACTGCAGACAAAAAAACTCCATTCTAGGGAGTCCAATGCTTTTTCAGTACCTGAAACTACTGCTACTGCACTAAAACAGGGTCATAGCTGGTGCAAAAGAGCACATTAAGTATCCAGGTTGTGTGTTGTCTATTGACCAGGGGCAAATCCCGCCTGATATATCAAGACCACATACTGAAGAAGCCTGACTGCAATGACTTTCGCCAATATCTTAATGTCTTTATTAATGAATGAAAGTGGCTTATAAGAGGCACATTTCGAGGCCGACTTACCCGGTTTGAGCAAGGTGATGATAATAGCTTCCCACAGGGATGGGACAAGAGCAGCAAACTCACATATCTCATCGAACATGGGAAATGTTATGCCAGCATTTCTCCATATTTTTTATAGAATGCCGCCATTAAACTGTCGCTGCCTGGTGGTTTATAAAGTGATTTAATTGCATGGTTTAGTAATGGGCATTTTCATTTTTTTTCTGCAACTTCCTGCGAGACCAGTGTGAGTCTTTAAAGAGTACTTTCTGCCTTGAATGTCTGTTGATCTTTATTGTAGCTCGATATGCCTCAAGTATGCCTCAAATCAATCAATCAATCAATCAATCAGGGTTGTAAAGCACAACTACTCACACATGAGGGTCTCAAGGCGCTGGAGGAGGAGCGACTCCATTGAGTGCTGGGGTCATCCGAAGAGCCAGGTCTTGAGGTCTTTCCTGAAGTGGGGCAAAGTGGGAGCTTGCCGGAGGTGGAGGGGGAGGTCATTCCAGGCTTTGGCTGCATGGTAGGAGAAGGACTTTCCTCCTGTTCAGGTCTTGTAGATACGTGGGACGGAGGCCAGAGGGAGCTCGGCTGATCAGAGGTGTATTTGTGGTGCGTGGAAGAAGAGGCGAATGTTCAGGTATGTGGGTATGGTGTTGTGAAGTACCTTGTACGCGTGGGTGTGTAGTTTGAAGGTTATTCTTCTTTCGACTGGGAGCCAGTGGAGCTCACGGAGGTGTTGGGTGATGCGACTGCGATGCGGGATGTTGAGGATCAGTCTGGGTGCGGCGTTCTGGACAGTCTGGAGTTTGCAAAGGCGTTTCTTGTTGATTCCTGCGTAGAGAGCATTGCCGTAGTCCAGTCTGCTGCTGATGAGAGCATGCGTGACAGTTTTTCTGGATTTGGATGGCATCCATCTGAACGTATTTTGAAGCATGCGGAGGGTGTTGAAGCAGGTTGAGGATTAGACGTTGATCTGGCAATTTATTGTGAGCGATGAGTCTAGTATGATGCCGAGATTATGCGCGTGGTCCGTCGGGGTGAGGGGATTTTCGAGGGCGGGGGGCCAGCAGGAGCCATCCCATATGGAGGAGTGGAGCCAAGGATGAGAACTTCTGTTTTCTCTGAGTTGAGTTTCAGGCAGCTAGCTGTTCTTCGTCCAGGTGGTGACGGCTTTCATCCCTTCTTGGAAGTTGTGTTTGGTGATGTTGGTTCATTGGTGCGGGAAAGGATCAGCTGGGTGTCGTTGGCATAGGAGATGATGTTGAGCTCATGGTTCCTGATGATGGTTGCGAGGGGGGCCATGTAGATGTTGAAGGGGGTGTGGCTGAGGGAGGAGCCCTGGGGCACCCCGCAGTTGGTCACTATCAGGACCGAGAGATAGGGAGTCTGACCCTCTGAGTTCTTCTGGTGAGGAAGGAGCGTATCCTGTCAAGGACCATGCTGTGGATTCCAGCGTCGTGGTGTCTGGTGGATAGGGTGCGGTGGGCGACATTGTAGAAGGCAGCCGAGAGGTCCAGGAGGATGAGAGCTGCCATTTCGCCCTGGTCTAGGAGGGAGCGATGTCGTCAGTGGCTGCAAGTAGGGCAGTCTTGGTGCTGTGGTGTCTGCGGAATGCGGATTGGGAGGTGTCCAGGAGCCGACTTTCCCCATCTTCTATGTCATTCACATCATCAAATGCCCAGTGGGGGGGAATCAATTAAGCTGGTGTTTTGCTGACCTATCACTCTCCCTTTATTGCCTGGCTAAGGTATATTTGTTCACGAATTTCTACTGCATATCGGGTTTCCAGCAATTTTGGATGTGTATTTTTCAATGTTTCCTTCTGTTGAGTTCTTTTCATTCATATTCTTTCTCAAGTTACCTGACCTAATTCTCCAAATGACAGCATTTTTTTAATAGGCATTAGGACAGTAGAATATTTAAAAACACATATTACACCGATACAGGTCTTAAAAGCCTCCCATATCACACCAAAGCTGGATACTAAAAGACATACCAGGGCTGAGCTTCCGTTAAATTGAAAATGTTCTATGATGGCCTGTTCTGCCTCTGTTTTCTACGACAGCCCCCTATATGAAACACTATTCCCTTTTTGCTTCCCCCCACCATGAAGTGACACTGTCAGAATCACCTGGGAGTGATCCAAAAGTGTTCGGAGTAAGACCGTCTCCTCAGTTGTCCAAGTGCATGTGTCCTTCATAAGGGAAATCAGTATATGAAGCTGTGTCATGGTCACATGAATACAACATGAATTCCATAGAATTGGGATATCTATGTCTCTATATAATGATCAAGTCATGTTGGGTTACTGTGCTGAAGACAGCATGAGCTGCTGGCAGAATGGACAATGCTGATGTTGTCCTGTCCTTGTCAGGTCAAGGAAAGTTCCTTCCCCCTGGTATGAGGATCAACCTTCACGCAGCTCGAAATTACATTATTGAAAAAGCCGGGTTGTCGGTTTTGGGGTGTATATGTTAACTAGAGTGTCATGCAAGCCACAAAGCACTCCCTGTAATATCAGACATCACTGTGTATTACTGGCCATTTTAATATGCCTGAAATGCATACCTTTATGAAACAGGATCGTGCCTATAAGTTATCTAGTTTTCTGACTGATAATGCAACGAATGTCTCTCTTCATTGTCGGTCTATAATAATCATTGAGTTCCAACAATAGTGAGCTACCTCTAAAGACAATATCTCCTCTGCCTGCGCCAGAGTGTTCCCCACAGGTATTTACCATTATCCTACTGCTAGACAAAACATTAAAGAATGAAGAAACAAGTCCTATTTCCTAATCCGGCCTCTCTCATAGCCTCGATATCACTTGCATACCCTTCCGGATACATGACCCTATCAGATAGTATCACATTACAACTATCTCGCCTTGGGCCATCCTCTCGTAGGAGGGACCATCAAAAGCATCAATTTATTTTAAGAACCAGAATCTTAGAAAAAAACTAATATGGTTCCCTGCCCTGGACTGCAAAGCGGGAGATCAGGATTAGGGGGCATATGTACCAAAGCATTTTTGCGGGCGGCAACGGCACAATTCACAGTATTGTGAATGTTGAATCATATATTTTTTAAGAGAAGGCAGTGGTCCGTAGACCACTGCCTTCTCTTAAAAATGAAACAAACTTTTCATTTTATTTTTTTAAACACTTCCCGTTTTACTTCAAAGAAAGTGGGCTGCATTTAAAAAAAAAGATTGCTTTATTAAAAAGCAGCTACAGACATGGTGGTCTGCTGACCCCAGTAGGCCACCATCCCTGTTATAGCAGCAATTCCTAATGGGTCGCAAATTGAGATCTACCTAATTAATATTCAACCCCATTAGGAATCACTATTACTAACTTGTACATTTTTTTACATTGGGGGTTGCGATATCCTATTTGCAATTTGCAAAGAATCGCAATTAGGAACTTGCAATCCTTAAATTCTGTACATATGGGCCATAGGTTCCTAACTTCCTATTAAGCCTTTCCGTTATTCTTATAATTTAGTTGCGCTAAGCACCACAGGCTTAACCCCTCTCCAACCTCTTTCCATCAATTCAAAACTACTGCACTATCAATCACAGTGAACAATTTCAGTGAAGACAAGTGAAAATGTTGACTCTAACAATTTCTTGTATTGTAATAGATCCTATATGTGCTTAATCATCTTCTTTATCGGAGATGGCGCTGCTTTCTCTCACTTGCCTGTGGATGTTCCTGTCTATGCTTGTGATCTGAGACATGTCATTGCAGATTGGGGATCACCAAAGGTGTGTGCCTCCATTTATCAAATATTTAGAGCCTGGTTGGATACTGCAAGATACATTCCAATTCTAACTCTTGTGTATGCTCTCCTGGCTAATGTGATATCCGTGGGGAAAAGGCGAGGACATCCCTATGTGCTTTATAGCCCCCTGAACTCTCACCAGCTGTAGCACCATATCACTTTCTTTATAGTTATAGAGAGACACCAGCATGGGCCGTGAGGAGCTCTGGGTGCAGGTTGTTTATGATAGGCTTTTTCTACACTATGGGCCTTATGTAGGTGGGCTTGCATTTACCACTTCATAAATACCGAATCATACCGATTCGGTATTTCTGAAGTGGTAAATGCAATGTAGGTAATGAGTCGGTAAATATTACCGATTCGGAAAAATTCGGTAATTACCGAATCGGTATTTACCGATTCGGTAATGAGGCATACCTTCCCATTGATGGGAAGGTATGCCTCATTACCGATTCGGTAAATACCGATTCGGTAATGGGGGAGCACATGCAAGGGTGGCAGGGTGTCACATTGACACCCTGTTGCACCCCTGATTCGGCCATGTGTGCACATGTGGCGCACATACATGCCCTAAGGGCATGTATGTCTGCCACATTTCACACTTAAACGTGCACAAAAATGCTTTTTGTCACCTATTCGTCATTTACCACCAACCTTTAGTTGGTGGTAAATAACGAATCCCCACACCCACCACACACTCCCCCTACATCTCATTTCATGACTCGGTATTTACCGAATCGGTAAATTTACCGAATCGGTAATATTACCGATTCGGTAATTTTACCGATTCGGTAAATACCGAATCATGAAATTCTCCCCCTACATCTCAAAAGCCAAAATACCGGTCGGTAACGGTATAATTACCGAAAATCGGCCGTTACCGACCGGTATTTGGCTTCCTACATGAGGCCCTATGTATTGCCGAGAACTTCATTCTGTCAAAGAATGTTAAGAACTCCTCCACAAACCTTGCTATTTTACCACTATTTGATGTCTCTGGGATCCTGGACTTTGAGAAGCTTTTCTTTCCACACATCAAATCTTCTGTTTCAGAAACGCAGCATTCCGGCATGTCCATGGGGGCACTTGCTTATCTAAGGGTTCCTTCTTGGGTCAATTCTGATATATAGCAAGTCTATCTTTTTGTCTATCATATGTAGACTTTTCTGCATATCTAGCATTAGTGATTTACCTCCAACTCTCCCGAGTGGGGCTTATCCCTGTGGTATTGGAAGGTCAGCTTCTCTTTCAACTCCCTTATTTTCTTTCATCAAAGGAGGTTGGGGCTGCTTTCAATTTCCTTTAGTCATGTGCAATCCTCAATAGTGATGTGAACTGTGAAAGCCACGCAGTTCTGACCCAGCATTGCATGTCTGTACGTAGAAGCAGGTCCGCAGTGCAGAGAATTCTGTGTGAAGCGATGTGCCTTTTAATCTGCGAAGAACTGTTAAAACACATGAGTTTTTGTGAGTACACTCGGACGGATAGGGCTTTCATGAGCAACGCCATATGCTTAGAAAGGTTTTCACACTTATGGGTGGAAGGAGGATAGAGTTACTCCATCAATGTTACCACTAGTTTCGGCCTAGCAGAATTTTCAGGACAGCGCAATCTCAGTATCTAGCAGGGTTAGCCCTCGAGGGGGACAATTCAAGCTCTGAGTACCATTAAATATAAATGATTGTGTTCAGTACTTTCAATCTGGATCCGCCATTGAAGTCTTCCACACTGCTGGAGCAGTGGTTAATATTGTTTATTCCCTAATTTAGTTCATGTGCATACAAAAGGCAAACCCTCACCAACCCGAGCCCATCTGACCTGCCAGTTGGCACCTTCCAGCTTCTTCACCAGCTCTCACTTGCTACAATGAGTACTCTGCTTCGCCACCCCATTAGGTGCCACTAACACACCTAATGGCTGTCTAATAGTGTTGGGATCTGATTGCAGACCTACAAGTTCTCATTATGATTCTCCCGCTGTACGCTCTGGTGCTGTTGGGCTCACTTACGGACTTCTCCTTCAGCTCGCACTGTTCGCTTCAGCTGGCTCCTCTGTGCCAATGTCAGTGTCAATGAACAAGTTTCACCACCCGAAGACTAGAGAGATGGGGTCTCCGGTATCCTGAGAATTTTTTCTGATCACCAACATTAGCAGAATGTCATTTTAGTTAATTTGGGCATTTAGCTGTTGTGATTGCTGAAGATTGTGACGGAATGTACTCTGGGCCATTGTAGCTCTCCATTTAAGCAGTCATCTTTGCTGTTGGATCTCTGACACGGCCTCATGCATCTGGAGTTACTTGTCACCTCTTTCATGTGGGATGTGAGCTAGCAGTATGTGGTGGGCTGCTCCTTTTGGGTAAGTGCCACAGCTGACTTCCAAATGAATGATTCCATTTTGGAATGCCACAGAACTGGTAAAGCAATTAAATGTAATGCTGTCTAGAGGAATTCTCATTAGTTAAGATTTAATCAACTATTTAATCCATCACTTTGTGTCATTCTTCTATGTACACCACCCTTCTTCCGTAATCTTACAGGGCTTCCTTTTACAAAACCATTTAGTGAGAAGGTCCACAGGATAGGTCTGAGTCTCTTCTGTCGTAACGAGCAAAACGTGGACATGAATTTCTGTATGTTGCTCCTTGATCACTTGGCATCTAACTTTGCTTGCTGCCTCGCTGCAAGTCAATTTAACCTGCTTCACCTTGAACATGCTAATGGATACTTATCCACAAGTATGAGAGGCAACAGAAAAACAGAAGTATTAATTAGTTTAAAAATAAACAACTAAATGTCGAGTCCACAAATGCTAATGGATACTATTGCTTCAGTTTTGGATCCTGTCTAATTAACTACCCATCTAGGCACTGACTAGTGAAGAGCACCTTTACCGTTATCCATTACAGGAAACTAATGCATTCGTCAAGTAATGTCACTTTTTCCAATTCATTCAATATAACAATGGTCATGCAGCAACCATTATTTCTCTGCATCTCTCTCTGGATTTTCTTACAAGCGCATTCTTCTGGTTCTCGTGAGCTTTATTAGTAGAATCCCATGGTCAGGCTGATGTAGGTACCTGCATATCTGGTGAAATGTGGTTGTCTTCCTATCAACTTTTAATAATCTGTCTTTATCAGTGAGATGTGTCTTCAGTATAGTTCACAGTACCTCACAATTATGATATGTAACAAATGTATTTGCACAACTGTTTAGTAGCACCTGACATTTCCCTATCCACTTATGAGCACTGCTGTAAAATGTTGAGGGCATTAGACAAGGTAGTTCCTAGATTAAAGTTTTTTTTCTTCTTCATATCCATGCTCTCTTATGGGACCCCATGATGAATCTGCTATATGAGGAAAGATCCTAGAGATTTTTATCTTTTTTTGCAAAGAGCTTTTCTTTTTTAGACAAGACCTTGACTCAGACACACAATCATTGTACTTCGTTCAAAGTTACATCAATTCACACATCACAAGCTTTAAATCATTAGTTTTAATGTGGATTTATTTATTTACATTTCCAAACGTGTTCTTTATAAAAAAAACTAAAAATCCAAAAGGATTATATGCCATTGCATGTCTTAAGTAGGAGTGTTACTGTATATTTACGTTCTTGGCAGACCAAAAAGATATATTTTTATAGCAAAATATATGCACTTTTTCCCTGTCTCCCTTATTATGTCAACAAACTAAAATGCTGCGTGTATGTTCACAAAATATCATATATATATATATATATATATATATATATATATATATATATATATATATATATATATATAGATATATAGTTGTATAGCTTCAAAAAGTTCATTCAGTTTACAATACTTTAAATATACCTCCAGCTCCTTCATCTAAACAAGATGGTACCTATTTAACTCAACGGTGTTGGTTAATGACATCTGACACACTAACTAAGAACAACATTTAAAATGATCTGATATTTCGTATAACAGGTCATTATAATATTTTATTAAATTATGTTTACATGTGTATAACTTTGTGGTGTACTTCTGCAAATATATATAAGGCAAATTGTGTACCTTTTCTGTTTTCTGTAAACTTCCCTGACCCAACAGAGGTAAGTGAAATTCAAATTGAGGAGACATTGCCTACCTAAGCCACAAGGCAGAGCCAACTACCAAAATTTAGGACGCGATATCGAGAACAGTTCTGCACCTTCATAGAAGACGATACACAGTGACATCAACTCATGTTGAAACGTGTGGGGGATATTGCCTAGTACAGCCGTTCTTAAACTTTTGACTTTCGTGGACCCCACTGAATCAATACTGGAATGTGGGGACCCACACTGAGACATTATTGGAAGCTGGGGACCCCCAGCCTAATTAGTTGCTATGATTTGAACTTCAAAACAATACACAAATATACAAAAACATATATACACCAAACAAATGCTCAAATATTAAAATAGATTTTGTTTAATTCACAATCAGACAAAAGTTGTCACATTTTCGAATTTGCTTTTTTTATTTATATATAGTGTATTCATTTTAATGTATTCATTTTAATAATATTTAAATTTGTAACACAGTCATGGACCCTCCTGAGTAGTCCCCGCCATCCCCCAGGGATCCTCAGGACAGGTTAAGAACTACTGTCCTACGACAAGTAGATCCTGTGCAGGGTATATGTATGTGTAGACCTTATGCATGGTATGTGTTCAGTGGCATTTTCATTCTGTGTCATCTTGTCCTTTCAACTCCTGTATGTCTATGACACATTAAGAGGGACAGGGCAATTCTCTAATGGAAAGACCTATCGAGATTTAAACAGTTTTCTCTGCCAGCCACCGCCACCCCATTTTATCAGGTGAGTTCACAATAATGGACTTCAATGAGCCAAGATAAAAAAGGGACAACTTAATGCAGCATGATGTCTTTTTGTTAACATTGGGCACACCATAAAAAAATATGAAACAAAAAAGTAAATTATATGTGAGTACTTTACAGGCTAAAATTAATCAACTAGTTACCATAACAAGGTAGCATTCAACGCGTATTGTTATATCTTGCTTATTCTTTATTTGTTAAATGTACTTGAATTTCAAAATATGGAATGATGTCAAAGAAGTATCTTCCCCAATTTATTGCATTGTCCAAAATGTCAAGAGTATAGGCTTTACAAATTATTGTTTATTCTACCTACTTAATAAAGAGTTACATCATTCCTAAATCGTAACTTATTCATTTACATATTCTGCTGTGGAGATTGTTCTCTTTCCAAACTTTATCCACAAACCAAATATTAAATTAGGTGGAAGGTTGTATGGAGGCTAGCCTTTCAGTTTTGTCTCAAGGTCTGCATGGTGGCTTACCTGCATATATTGGGTTCGTCAACAGGGTTTCCACAGTTAATGGTCTTTGACTTCCGAGCATTGTCCTCCTCTGGCGATGAAACTTATTCTCAGGAGGATTTGGCTTGCCTGCCTAAGAATGTAAATTGGGGTCTGTCATTCAATTGCCCGAGAATATATATAGAGTCGGTGAAGTTGGCTCAAAGCAATTCTAAAGGTTTAATTTTTAACAATAGTGTTTCCCTGCAGGGTTGCGTGCATAAGGCTTGAGTGAACTCAGCAGAATCTCTTATGTTAAGAATTCCCACTTTGAAAATTGTGGTATTGCTGCAAAGTTTTTTTTCCATACTTTGCTCTCCAAAATGGAAAACCATCTGATGCACAATACCTTAATCCTTGATGATTAGGGAGCTCTATAATCAAAAGACAATGCCATGGCTACTAACAGTTGTTGCTGTGTTGACTGTATGGAATAATTAGGGGTTGCAGAAAGTATTAACAATGCCGGCAAAGTGATGCATATTCAGGAAATGTTGCTTCGGTGAAGCCAGCAAAGTTTCCAGACTTTGCCCTGAGATGACGTTAAATCTGCCGGGCCAACTGGTGCTTCCGATTCCTAGCCATAGATGTCCCATGCTCGCGAAATTTTGTGCCAGGATTGTGAAGAACAAATGCAGCAGCACCTCCCAACGCAGAAAAGGTGTGGGGCAGCAAAACCTGAAAGAGCCAGAGTGGAGGCAGGTGGTCCCCAGCAGGCAGGGATCAGCTCCGGCAAAAGTGGGAGAGTGGGATGGTTGGCAAAGCCATGACATGCAAAGTAGAGTGTAATGTTTCCCTATGAGTAGATGCCCGGAAAAGAAGCTGATGGTCTGCTTCTTAACAGTAGTCTAACCAGTGCCCCACCACCCTTTTGCTGCACCATTTTCTAAAATTATTTACACACCAGTGCAAATAGCTTAAATAGCTTTACTTTTGGAATTCCTTGCAGCTTTGATGTGAGACAAAGAGCCAATGGTTATTAAAGAGAACTGTCAGTACTCTAACTGTCTGGTTCTTTCTCATTATGAATTTGTTGGCATCCGTGCCATTTATTAGTGGGAATAAAAAAAGCACCAAAAACTGTTAAATCATTGCGTTGGGTGTCAATGAACAAACATTCCTGCATCATAAGGAGCATACTCACTTCTTCCATGTATGTGCATCATCAATAGTTTTTATCAGAATCTGGTGCTCTTGTTCTCAATAATTTCCTATGTGAGAATGCGGGCCTAAATATTTTGGGAATTTTCATTCTTGTTTGCTTTTTTCCTATCTTCTTTTCTTTTTTCAGCCTTGGGTAGAGTATCCTGCAAAATCCATGGTTTAAGCCATGAGTGTCACACCAGTGACCATTTGCAACAGCTAACCACATAACCTACGTCTCTTTTGCGTTAGGAATATGCTTCCCAGTGGAACAGGGTTCCTCTAGAATCACCTGGCTTTCATGCACAGTAAAAGGATGACCATTTGTGCTGAAGACCTTGGATTTAGTTATTAGGAAGAATAGTTAGGAGGGTGTCGGCCGCCGTGTATAGGTTGCACTCAGACCGAGACAGGCAAAAGTACTGGTTGGACTGACAATATCTACCCTAGAACTAGAAAACCTGTTTCAGGCAAATCTGACTTTTAAGCCAGGGTACACTTGAGAAATAAAGGCACTCAGGCTCAAACACTCTACAGCTATTGAAAATTCATTAAACTATCTAAAAAAGCCCAGCTCGCCTTCTTAGTGCAGAGGTCCAAGTCTGGTATTTGACCATGGCATTGAGCCAGTCTCAACCTATGGGCGCAGTGCTACATCCAAGTCTTGCTCCCTCCCTCGGTGTGGGTCAGGAGAACAAGCCTATCTTTTCTCTAAAGACTCCACAGACTTGTGCCAGAAAATTCAGCCTCATTCCTCCTGCGGGGTGTGTCTGTTGCAATACCACCTGGCCACCCAGAGCCATCTTCTGATTACCTCCAAAAGTGGAGCCTAGCCTTGTTTCTCTTCAGGTGGTTGTTTAGAAGGACATAGACATATAATCAATGAGCAGAAAGTCTTTGCTGAATGGAAAACTTCAGGAGCCCAGCTTCTCCCCTCCCCCAGTGTTTGGCCAGATTATGTCTCTTTCCTGTAGCACAAGAGATACAAAAAAGGCAGAAGCAGCAAGGGGAACACACCCCTGAAGAGTTCAATCTCAGTTCTGCTAGCAGCACCAATCTTATTTGGAAGTTTCTCTGACACTGGTTGCACAGCAGAAGCACCAACCCTACCAAGCTCATATCACAGGCTTGTCTTCTACAACAGTTTTGTTGGGAGCTTGCCCCGACAATGTTGACACATTCGACTCAGGAGTGTGTGACCCTACCACCCTCCCTTTTTTCTCGATCTTGGAAAGGCAGGTCTTGATGCCAGTCTCAATGTTGCAACCACAGGATCTGGGCTTTCAAGAGCCTGTCTCCTCAGAACATCCTTCTCCACCTGACTGTCCTTCTCTATGGGAAAACTGACTTCTTGTTGGAAAGGTCTGACATCTTAAAATGAGGAGGTAGCACTTGTCCAGGAGTTGTCCAACTCCTTTTCAACTGCAGTCAGATGTCAGTATAGGAGGTTTTGCTTCTATTCTGTCTACCATCATCCATCTGTGCAGTAAGTGACATCACTGATTTCCTGCCTACAATAGCATGTGCTTCTCCTTCCTCTGAAGAGCTATTTAATGGTGCTGCAGCGGGGACGCTTGGGGGGCAGCACGCTGCAGGCCCCCCACTGGCACACCAAAGGCATGGTTATCTGCGTGCACTTGGACCATGCCCAGAGTCAGGAACTCTGGTTCTCCCCCTACCCACCGATACCCTGCTGTGCTCCTAAATTACTCTTAGCCTCTGCCGCTGCTCGCTGCACTGCTACCACACTGCATCACACAACCTGGAAGGAGTGTTTACACATGTCTCCTACAAGTTCTCATGCACTCTCCTGCACCCTACACCTACAACTCAGGCATCAACAGCTTCCAGCACCACACCCGTTCATACTCACACAGCATCGAAACAATGCATCACACCCACATGCATGCTCCTCAACACCACTCACTCACTCAACATGTTACTGAGATATGGGACTTACTGCACAACCATGCTCCAGACTTATTCTTTCTCACAGAAACATGGCTAAGTTGAGCCTCGGCAATGACATTGCTACAGCCATCTCTGCCTGCTACAAAATATTTAGGCAATACCAGGGTTCTCCAAAGTCGGTCCTGGAGGGCCAGATCTACGCCGGAACTTTTGTATATACCTATTTAGATAAAAGTAGTACTTATCTTAAAATCTGTCATGTATCTGGCCCTGCAGAACCAACTTTGGAGAACACTCGGTGAAACCATCAGCTCAAGTTCAGAGATGGAATCACCATCATATTCAAAGATACCATCAGCTGCACCATTTACATGGACACCCCCACCAGCTACATGGTACATTTCACATTCAAGCTACTCATCAGAGCCAACTTCTTCCTGGGCGGACCCCTCATACACAGAGCACCAGGAACCCAAACTAATTTCACCAGAGACATCACAGACTTAATTGTACTCCTCATCATTAATGCCAGAACTTTTATCCTCCTGCAAGAGCTTAACTTTCACCTAGAAGACCACATTGACCCAAACTCTACAGCTCTGCAAGAAAACCTGGGAAACCTAGGCCTCACCCAGCACGTTACCAAACCCACCGACACACTGCCGGACACCTATTGGACCTAATTTTCTCCTCAATCGGCAATATCACAGTGGACAAGCCAGTAACTATCACCTGGACAAACCGCGCCCTTGTTAGCATCAGCATACCCATCTCACCATCAGAGACTAACCACCACTGGAACTGCCCGCCGGATTGGAAAATCATCTCAGGGTAGGAGTGGGCTTTGTACCTTCCAAGCACTGGCCCGAGCAAACCAGCGACTTGCTGAAAGTCATCAAAAATCTACACAGCTGGATCACTGGAAGAGCCGATACCTTGCCTCCTCTCAAGTGCATATCAACAGCGAGAACCCGACCCCCCGGCCAGCTGTTACACAGAGGTGCTGCAGCGTGGAGTACAAAATCCCTCCCTCCGTCACAGACCAAAGATCTCACAAACACACACTATCCATACATTCGCTGGTGGGGCCCATAACAACAACATTCACTCACCATCAATTTGTGTTTCTCGGGAGGCGATTATCTTCCAAACGCTGACATGAAAGGAATTACCTCTTTACCCTAATGAGCAATAAATCTACACAACTTTCTGATACTCATTAGGCCCTGAACTTCACCTTTAGTATTCCTCTCATAAATCTGGATGGATCAGTTAGTTGCTGGTTTAAGTTGATTTCCAATTCTCTAATTTACCTTTAAATTAATACATTTTCAATGAATAAACAACCCAACTCATTCTGTAGTTAATCAATTCAATCTTTATCTAATTAATGCAAATTAAATCATTCGTTTATTCAAGCCGCCAATCATCATATTTACCTATTCTGGCTAATCGTCGTCCTCTAAGTCAAATCCGGTAGTCTCGCAAATCTATGGCCATCAAATTTAGTAATTTCAGTTCATCAGGAGTTTGGGCATTAATTCAGTCCGTCAAAGATTCAGGGAAACAGCTGTCCTGCAGCGTCACCGTCCTCTCCGTCAGCATAACGTTAGGAAAACGAGAAAAGCCATACAAACTCCCTATTCTACAATAATTTATAGTAAAATCAGTGTCAAAAAGTAACAAATATTGGTTTTCAGCTCCTCTGATTGGACAATAAGAGATCGTCCGACAGGGTTCACATGGAGTAATGTCTCTTAGGTCATCAGTCTTGCTTGTTCCGGTTTTAGGAGGCGTCTTATTGTTCTTCTGAAAAGTTGGCTTGCTTCCCAGGTCGACCTTGGTGGGTACAGTCTGGTTAGGGTCACGACGAGGCCACTGTTGCTGGCGTTAGCGCAGGCGCACTTCACCCAAAACCTCGTGTAGCGTCGTCAGTCAAGTCAGGTACCGGAGGCAGCCATTTTGTGGCAGGCCCAAATGGTCAATTTAAGCAAAAGAAAAACAAAACGCAATAAATACATATAAATAACTAATAAAATGTTATTCCCTTGCTAATACCCATATGTGTATGTATTTATCTAGCAGAAAGCAACACTCAAGCGGTTTATACTTACTGAATAAAGCACAAATCACAACTACATCACAAAAGCAACATATATCATGCAATATTCTAATTGTCTACCATTAGTATGCATACATAATTTAGTTTATGAATTAATTAAGTCATACATGCAATCCCACGTGTATTTCAGTTATTAATAAGCTTGGTTAATAATTTTCACTTCATTCCATTAGTTCGATTATAATTAATTAATTAATCTAATTAGTATAAACATGCAAAATGGGGAGGGTATACAAAAAAAATTGCATTACCCGCTCCAGCAGAGGAACTCAGGCTGATGAAACACCACTGTAAGCAACTGCAGCACAAATGCAGAATAAGTTGAGACACCACAGATATAGACTTCTTCAAATCAGCCTGAAGATGCTTCCGCCAGCAGATACGGAACACCAAGTGCACCACTCTTGCGGATTGCATTGACACTAGCACTAACAGAAGCAAGGAAATCTTCGCCATCATCAAAGATTTCAGCGCTCCTCCTGCCACCTTCAGCAACATCACCCCTTCACAATGCCTTTGCAACAAAATCAGAATGCTTCTGTAACAAAATCACCTCTATGAAGCAACTTCCACCCTCAACCAGACCACTGTCACCGTCACAACTAAACTTCTCATCACGGCTGATGAACAAACCGTGAATTTCACAAGGAGCTGAAGACCTGGGTTTTCAATTATCCTACCTACCATAGGCAGGGCTAGGCGCACACACCTGCTCAGTGCCAGGATACTGCCCCGGGTGATAGTGTGCTTTACAAATACACATAAAATAACATATTTCACAACTCAGGCACCGTTTTGATTTCACTTAGAGGAATGATAAAGACCAGGAAGGCCACTGCAGCCCTTCCTACCTACCTTCAGATGCATGTGGTGCAGTTTCTGCAAAGTGAGGTCGATCTTGTAGCACTCCACGCTCCAATTCCTGTCTCTACCACACTGTCAATTCCATTTCATGTGGAAAGACTACAATGTTATATATATATATATATATATTACCTACTGGCGGTCGCCAGTAGGTAGTTATAGTTAGGACCACGTTTCCATAGGAAAACCTCAACATTCTATTTTGAATAACTTTGGCGCCGGTCGACGAATCCTCGCGAATTTCTCAAAATAGGTGGGGCGCTACGCTCCGCTCCTACCCTGAAAGTCTCGGGGGGATTCGTCAAGCGGGGGCTGAGATAAAAGGGGGGTCCCAAAACGCGTTTTTCCCATGCATTTTTCCATAGGACCTTTAGAACGAGCTACAGCCCGAACGGCTGAACAGAATTACTAGAAATTTGGCAGAGAGGTAGTCCCTAGGTCAAGGAAGTGCCTTTTGTAGGTTTGGTGTAAATCTGTTCAGTAGATTCTGAGAAAATAGCCTTTAAATCAATATATATATCTGAGCCAGCTTACGGTACGCTTACCGTACGCTTACGGTAAGCGTACGGTGTCGTGCGCGAGCGCGATTCTGATTGGCTCTTAGATCTTAGTAAACATTCGAATCGGCCGAAACCAGGAAGCGGCGGCCGCCATTTTGTGTATTTCACTCTGAAAAAAAAGAGTGAAAACAAAGAAAGGGGGCAATGAGGAGAGTTACAGACCCCCTAACAATTGTAAGGGGGTCAAAGAAGGACAGAAAAGTACAAAAAAAACATTTATTGATTTTAAAAAAAATCACGGGGTACGCGTACGGTAAGCTCACGGTAAGCGTACGGTAAAAAAAATAAAAATAAATAAATGAAAATCAGATTTAAGAGTTTAGAAATTAGGGAGCTCTAAAAAGAGCTGTTGTGTTTATGGAGTCATTTTTTTAGTGGTACTTACAAGTAAGTACCGATGCAGAGTCTAAGGTTCAAGAGGAAGACTCTGTTCCCTTCATCATTGAAGTGCACACCATCTCCTCTATAAATGTCTTGCATGTCGTAACGCAAGTTGTTGTGGTAAATGGCACCCATACCATAGTCACGGAGGAAAGCAGAAACAGATTTGTTGACGTGCTTTCTTGCTTTGTCAATCTGTGGACAGAAATGATTGGACCAGTTCCATTTTTGCCTTTGGCATATGTTGGAAAACACAAAGGCAGTTTTAGGGAAAAGTGTAAACAGTTGTGCAAAGGTGTCCTTCATAAGCATTTCCAGACCTACCCCAGTCAAAGTGCCTAGGTCATTGCCACCACAGTGCACTATTATGAGGTCAGGGTGTTGGATTTGCATGAAGGATTTCACCAATGGCATCAATTGGTGCCACTTTAACCCTCTCTGACCAATCCATTTAATGTCTACATTTGGCAAAGCAAGGTCTCTCACCATATCTGTTTTCTCTGCAAACTTTTCACTCCAGAAGACATAGCTGTGCCCTACAATCCACACTGTGAACATCTTCAAAGGAGAACTGGATGCACTCAGGAGGTGTCTTTCAGTAGAATGGCAATATGAAAAGAAAGACAGTTTGGAAATGGAGGCATACATATTTTTTACAAAACAAAAAGAACTGATTGGCTGTTTCATACCATTCTAGAAAAAAAACTAGGCTGTATGTGAAAATTAATAGAAGCATGTTTTGTATTGGTACAAAAAAATGTGTAACCAAAGAACAGTACTATGGATTTGCAGTTAGGATTGAAAAGTCAAGCACTCTTGCTCTGTGGAATTGAAACATTGTGTGTCGAACTTCTGACCTAACTGCACACAGCAGTGTTCCATGAGATGTTGCTATGGTAGCAGGCAGAAGTCAAGTTGGGGGAAGGGTACTAGGCAGAAGTCAAGTTGGGGGCAGGGTACTTTTGGAAAAGGGTTGGTTTTCAACCAATAGAAATGTGTCATTACATTTGAAAAAAAGGGGGAAGCACTGAGATTTGAAACTTACATGTATATGTGTGGAAAAATAGAGGGAAAGTTTGCCATTATCTGGTTCTGCTGAGAGGAGAGAGGTGTACAGAACAGAGATCCTGGCTCTGATAATCTGCTGTTTGAGTGACACATTTCTTTCACAACTAACTAAATTTAAAGGTGAGTTTACAGTTTGAGAGGGGATGTATGTGGTAACTTAAGAAATGAATAATAGAAATGGGAATTGTTTTTGTTGTAGTTACACATGGTGGATTCATAATGTGTCAGTCTGTAAAAGAGATTTTCACTTGGCCCGAAAAAAAAGAGCAGTAAGTGTGCTTTCAAATTGGCAAAGAAATTTCGTTTTGGGACTAATGTGAAAACATGACTCTGTGTCCATAGAAGAATTATAGGCAGAAATTTATTGCGTCTTGCTCTGGTGATTTCACAGTTGCAGTAGATGGAAAAGAGGAGCGAATTTTGGGGGGAAGAAGCAGAGGGTTAGCACACACCCATGTGCTTGCCATGTATAGTCATGCACAGTAATTAGAAGCGAGTGGGGTTTTCAGGTTTAAGTCTGTAATGCAAATACATTCAGCATCACTAAGGCTGGTTGCCCCTGCTGGAGTGTAGGCAGTCACAGAGAATACACACGGTGGTGGTCTGAAAAAAAAACAGCTTGGACATGTGCATTTAAATAAATTTAAAAAAAAGGTTTCAGAATGTGTCAGTCTGTAAAAGTGATTTCAAAGTGTAAAAAGAGATTTTTACTTGGCCCAAAAAAAAAAGAGCAGTAAGTGTGCTTTCAAATTGGCAAAGAAATTTCGTTTTGGCACTAATGTGAAAACATGACTCTGTGTCCATAGAAGAATTATAGGCAGAAATTTATTGCGTCTTGCTCTGGTGATTTCACAGTTGCAGTAGATGGAAAAGAGGAGCGAATTTTTGGGGGAAGAAGCAGAGGCTTAGCACACACCCATGTGCTTGCCATGTATAATCATGCACAGTAATTAGAAGCGAGTGGGGTTTTCAGGTTTAAGTCTGTAATGCAAATACATTCAGCATCACTAAGGCTGGTTGCTCCTGCTGGAGTGTAGGCAGTCACAGAGAATACACACGGTGGTGGTCTGAAAAAAAAACAGCTTGGACATGTGCATTTAAATAAATTTAAAAAAAAGGTTTCAGAATGTGTCAGTCTGTAAAAGTGATTTCAAAGTGTAAAAAGAGATTTTCACTTGGCCCAAAAAAAAAAGAGCAGTAAGTGTGCTTTCAAATTGGCAAAGAAATTTCGTTTTGGCACTTATGTGAAAACATGACTCTGTGTGCATAGAAGAATTATAGGCAGAAATTTATTGCGTCTTGCTCTGGTGATTTCACAGTTGCAGTAGATGGAAAAGAGGAGCGAATTTTTGGGGGAAGAAGCAGAGGCTTAGCACACACCCATGTGCTTGCCATGTATAGTCATGCACAGTAATTAGAAGCGAGTGGGGTTTTCAGGTTTAAGTCTGTAATGCAAATACATTCAGCATCACTAAGGCTGGTTGCCCCTGCTGGAGTGTAGGCAGTCACAGAGAATACACACGGTGGTGGTCTGAAAAAAAAACAGCTTGGACATGTGCATTTAAATAAATTTAAAAAAAAGGTTTCAGAATGTGTCAGTCTGTAAAAGTGATTTCAAAGTGTAAAAAGAGATTTTCACTTGGCCCAAAAAAAAAAGAGCAGTAAGTGTGCTTTCAAATTGGCAAAGAAATTTCGTTTTGGCACTTATGTGAAAACATGACTCTGTGTGCATAGAAGAATTATAGGCAGAAATTTATTGCGTCTTGCTCTGGTGATTTCACAGTTGCAGTAGATGGAAAAGAGGAGCGAATTTTTGGGGGAAGAAGCAGAGGCTTAGCACACACCCATGTGCTTGCCATGTATAGTCATGCACAGTAATTAGAAGCGAGTGGGGTTTTCAGGTTTAAGTCTGTAATGCAAATACATTCAGCATCACTAAGGCTGGTTGCCCCTGCTGGAGTGTAGGCAGTCACAGAGAATACACACGGTGGTGGTCTGAAAAAAAAACAGCTTGGACATGTGCATTTAAATAAATTTAAAAAAAAGGTTTCAGAATGTGTCAGTCTGTAAAAGTGATTTCAAAGTGTAAAAAGAGATTTTCACTTGGCCCAAAAAAAAAAGAGCAGTAAGTGTGCTTTCAAATTGGCAAAGAAATTTCGTTTTGGCACTAATGTGAAAACATGACTCTGTGTGCATAGAAGAATTATAGGCAGAAATTTATTGCGTCTTGCTCTGGTGATTTCACAGTTGCAGTAGATGGAAAAGAGGAGCGAATTTTTGGGGGAAGAAGCAGAGGCTTAGCACACACCCATGTGCTTGCCATGTATAGTCATGCACAGTAATTAGAAGCGAGTGGGGTTTTCAGGTTTAAGTCTGTAATGCAAATACATTCAGCATCACTAAGGCTGGTTGCCCCTGCTGGAGTGTAGGCAGTCACAGAGAATACACACGGTGGTGGTCTGAAAAAAAAACAGCTTGGACATGTGCATTTAAATAAATTTAAAAAAAAGGTTTCAGAATGTGTCAGTCTGTAAAAGTGATTTCAAAGTGTAAAAAGAGATTTTCACTTGGCCCAAAAAAAAAAGAGCAGTAAGTGTGCTTTCAAATTGGCAAAGAAATTTCGTTTTGGCAATAAAGTGAAAACATGACTCTGTGTGCATAGAAGAATTATAGGCAGAAATTTATTGCGTCTTGCTCTGGTGATTTCACAGTTGCAGTAGATGGAAAAGAGGAGCGAATTTTTGGGGGAAGAAGCAGAGGCTTAGCACACACCCATGTGCTTGCCATGTATAGTCATGCACAGTAATTAGAAGCGAGTGGGGTTTTCAGGTTTAAGTCTGTAATGCAAATACATTCAGCATCACTAAGGCTGGTTGCCCCTGCTGGAGTGTAGGCAGTCACAGAGAATACACACGGTGGTGGTCTGAAAAAAAAACAGCTTGCACATGTGCATTTAAATAAATTAAAAAAAATGTTTCAGAATGTGTCAGTCTGTAAAAGTGATTTCAAAGTGTAAAAAGAGATTTTCACTTGGCCCGAAAAAAAAAAGAGCAGTAAGTGTGCTTTCAAATTGGCAAAGAAATTTCGTTTTGGCACTAATGTGAAAACATGACTCTGTGTGCATAGAAGAATTATAGGCAGAAATTTATTGCGTCTTGCTCTGGTGATTTCACAGTTGCAGTAGATGGAAAAGAGGAGCGAATTTTTGGGGGAAGAAGCAGAGGCTTAGCACACACCCATGTGCTTGCCATGTATAGTCATGCACAGTAATTAGAAGCGAGTGGGGTTTTCAGGTTTAAGTCTGTAATGCAAATACATTCAGCATCACTAAGGCTGGTTGCCCCTGCTGGAGTGTAGGCAGTCACAGAGAATACACACGGTGGTGGTCTGAAAAAAAAACAGCTTGGACATGTGCATTTAAATAAATTTAAAAAAAAGGTTTCAGAATGTGTCAGTCTGTAAAAGTGATTTCAAAGTGTAAAAAGAGATTTTCACTTGGCCCAAAAAAAAAAGAGCAGTAAGTGTGCTTTCAAATTGGCAAAGAAATTTCGTTTTGGCACTAATGTGAAAACATGACTCTGTGTGCATAGAAGAATTATAGGCAGAAATTTATTGCGTCTTGCTCTGGTGATTTCACAGTTGCAGTAGATGGAAAAGAGGAGCGAATTTTTGGGGGAAGAAGCAGAGGCTTAGCACACACCCATGTGCTTGCCATGTATAGTCATGCACAGTAATTAGAAGCGAGTGGGGTTTTCAGGTTTAAGTCTGTAATGCAAATACATTCAGCATCACTAAGGCTGGTTGCCCCTGCTGGAGTGTAGGCAGTCACAGAGAATACACACGGTGGTGGTCTGAAAAAAAAACAGCTTGGACATGTGCATTTAAATAAATTTAAAAAAAAGGTTTCAGAATGTGTCAGTCTGTAAAAGTGATTTCAAAGTGTAAAAAGAGATTTTTACTTGGCCCGAAAAAAAAAGAGCAGTAAGTGTGCTTTCAAATTGGCAAAGAAATTTCGTTTTGGCACTAATGTGAAAACATGACTCTGTGTCCATAGAAGAATTATAGGCAGAAATTTATTGCGTCTTGCTCTGGTGATTTCACAGTTGCAGTAGATGGAAAAGAGGAGCGAATTTTTGGGGGAAGAAGCAGAGGCTTAGCACACACCCATGTGCTTGCCATGTATAGTCATGCACAGTAATTAGAAGCGAGTGGGGTTTTCAGGTTTAAGTCTGTAATGCAAATACATTCAGCATCACTAAGGCTGGTTGCTCCTGCTGGAGTGTAGGCAGTCACAGAGAATACACACGGTGGTGGTCTGAAAAAAAAACAGCTTGGACATGTGCATTTAAATAAATTTAAAAAAAAGGTTTCAGAATGTGTCAGTCTGTAAAAGTGATTTCAAAGTGTAAAAAGAGATTTTCACTTGGCCCAAAAAAAAAAGAGCAGTAAGTGTGCTTTCAAATTGGCAAAGAAATTTCGTTTTGGCACTTATGTGAAAACATGACTCTGTGTGCATAGAAGAATTATAGGCAGAAATTTATTGCGTCTTGCTCTGGTGATTTCACAGTTGCAGTAGATGGAAAAGAGGAGCGAATTTTTGGGGGAAGAAGCAGAGGCTTAGCACACACCCATGTGCTTGCCATGTATAGTCATGCACAGTAATTAGAAGCGAGTGGGGTTTTCAGGTTTAAGTCTGTAATGCAAATACATTCAGCATCACTAAGGCTGGTTGCCCCTGCTGGAGTGTAGGCAGTCACAGAGAATACACACGGTGGTGGTCTGAAAAAAAAAAAAAAGCTTGGACATGTGCATTTAAATAAATTTAAAAAAAAGAGCAGTTTGTGTGCATTCAAAATGGCAAAGAAATTTCGTTTTGTGACTATTGTGAAAAGAAATGTAGTAATATATTTAAATACAATAAAGGATTTTTTTTTTAGTTTTTTTCAGGTATTGCTGAAGAACAGTGAACAAAATTTAAGATGCCTACAAAATCTCGAGCTCAAAAAACGTTAAAAAAAAAACTATATTTGAGGACAACTGGAGGACCAAAGTTAGTAGAAGATGCTGATGTTGGGAAAAAGAAAAAATCTTCTGGTAAGCAAAAAAAACAATTCCTAAACAAAATATTGAAAACAAACAAAAATGTACAAAATGTCTGTTCTCGGAAAAATGTAACAAAACCTACAGAACAGCAAAAAATTGAGGATTTAGTTAATGCAAATATACCTTCTGCAATTGAAAAGTTTAACATAAACAGAAAAACAGCATTTAAAGAGATACGTAGAAAAATGTTTCAGAGAAGAGTTATGTCCAATTTGATAAAGGATATAAAGAAATATAAGCAAAAGGCTAAATATTATAAGAGAAAAAAAGAAATTGAAGCCATTGCAGCAAAAGCATTAGAATTAAAAAGGAAACTATTCATATTAATTTTGAATAGGATGCGTACATTAGATAAAATGGTTAATGTACTGAAATCACAAAGCAAAAGCAAAAGAGTAGTGAACAGAACAAACTTTTGTAAAGTGTTTTTAGGAAAGTGGATGCATAGTTCAAGTAGTGAACCTTTTTTTAATGAAGAAAGCTATTTTCAAAGTAATAGTTTGCTGCATGCAGTTGACACCAGAGGTCGTTCATACGAAGTAAAAAATGGTTGCATAATGGAGAAGGAGATAATGGTTCCAAGAGATGAGGTACAAGTGATGGCAGATGAGGCAATGGGGAGACGTCCTAAAGCCCCAGTGTACACTTGGAATTGTAGTAGTATTTGCACTGTGCGTCAGGAATCTATTGACAGATTTCGAGAGTTTCTAAGAGAATATAGTAAAAAAAGTGTAAAACAAAAGATTAAGGTGCTTCAAAGTCTGGATCCATGCAGAGTGAGAGAGAATACTGGTTTGCAGGGTCATTCTCTTGCTTGTCTATCTAGAAAAGTGTGCAATAGTGTTTTCCATCATTTTAGGATGCTGGCTGTTCATCATACTGAAATGAGAAAGTTTGTGAGACGGTTGTATTTTGCCAAAAGTCCAGCAATAAAGTTAAATGAATTGAATAGGGCTCTGTTCCGAGGAACGGTATCAGATGTAGAGAAGGTTGTTGATGAAATTCAGTTTTGTTACTTTGGTCCTGAACAAAACAGTGCAGAGAAGGACACAGTAAATGAGGCAGAAGTGGAAGAGAATGTAGAACCCTCTGTAAGTAACACATTTAATGATCACATAACAAAATTTGCAATAGTCTCTAATGAAAGACCAAATGTTACTTGTATTTGTTGCCGCAGAACTCATTATAGAAAACAAACTAGGAATGTTGATCTCTACAGAAAGAGTGAAAATGAAGATAATTATAAGTGGATGGATTTTGCCACATATATATTTCTTGAAAATTGTTTTGAATTGGGTGAAGATCAGCGTATTTGCAAATACTGCTACAACAAGTTAGAGGAAAATAGAATGCCGACCAGAGCTGTACATAATAATTTAGAATTGGATGCTATTCCTGCTGAACTTTCTGAATTAAATACATATGAGTCTATACTCATTCAATGTGTTCATCCGTTCCAGACCATAGTACGTATGGAGCCCAAAACTGGTAAATTACCTCCTTCAGATTTACTGAGAGGTTTAAAAGGTAGAGTGGTGTATTTGCCCTTGGATTTGAAAAAAAATATGGAAACTATTGATGCAGATACTTTGGAAACTGAACCATTAATTATTCTGGTTAATGGTGTCCCTACAAAGAATAAGAAGATTTGGCAGGAGCTGGTAGATGTGCGGAAAGTACAAAGAGCAAATTTGTATTTGAAAAAAAATAACAAATGGTATGAATCAATTTATATAGAAGAAGAAGAAGAAGAAGAAGATTTACAAGGAGACACAGAAACACCAACTGGACAAATTGAAAAAGTGGACAAGTCAAAGGAAGAAGAAATTTATGAACATTTTAGCATACATCCTCTCCATTCGAAAGAAGTTATGGGAGACAATATTGATCTCTTTCAGATGAAGAAAGCAAAAGGAAATCCCGTGAGTGTATGGGAGGAGAGCTTGGAAGCTCGATGTTTTCCCCAGCTGTTTCCTAAAGGAAAAGGAGGACGATACGATGAACGTCCGGAACAGATTCCAGCTTCTGAGTATCGGACTACAAGACTATATGCTGAAGATCCCAGATTTCGACAAAGTATCCCTTATTTGTTCCATCTTTTATTTGAAAGCGACTTGTCTGCACTGTCTTATGCAGTAAATCACATTTTAAAAAGTGGAGTACATTTACAAAATGTGTCTGCTAAGGATTTTATGGAGAAAGTGCAGCACCGAGATGATCATTTGGAAACACAACTGATCAATCTGATGGCTTGTCAGCGTGGGACAAATGAATATTGGTACCGACGCCATGGTGAACTAAAATGCATGTTACGCAACTTAGGAACACCAACATGGTTCCTTACCCTAAGCTGCGCCGAGTACGCTTGGGATGATTTACTGGATTTTCTACGAGAGGCCAATTCAAACATTGAAAACATCGAATACAAGACAGCAGGAGAACTGTGCTCATTGGATCCGGTTAATGTTTGCAGATATTTCAATCATAGATTTGAGGCTATGATGTCCTTCATCTGCAATAAAAAAAATCCACCCCTTGGAGAAGTAGTGGATTTCTTTTGGAGAAAAGAGTACCAGGCAAGAGGTGCTCCTCATATTCATATGCTGCTGTGGATCAAGGATGCCCCAAAGTTTGGAACAGATACTGATGAAGCAGTGTTATCTTACATTGAAGAATATGCAACATGTGCTATACCTAAAAACACAGAAGAGAACAAGTTAAAGGAGCAAGTTCTACGTTTCCAAAGTCATCGGTGTGGAAAATACTGTCGACGGAAATACAAGAGCAAAGAAAAATACTACACTAAATGTCGATTTGGATTTCCTAGACCTGTTCTTACAAATGGAAGAGTCAACAGTTTTATGTCAGCTGTGAGACATACTATCACAAGAAAATCACCTAAGAATACCTACAACCTTAAAAGAAAAGAAGAATCAAAAAATATAAATGACTACAACCCAGTCATTTTATCCATGTGGAACGCTAACATGGATATACAGTATGTTGCTGACAATTCCATTGCTGTTGCTCGATATGTAACGTCTTACATTACGAAATCAGAAAAAACAGAATTGAAGGAAATGTGGGAAGAGATTTCTCACGAGAAGACTGTCAGTAAGAAGCTGTACAGTTTTAGTTTGAAGATGTTATCGCATCGAGAAATTGGATCCTACGAATGTTCAGATAGGTTATCTTCTGCAAGTCTCTACTCGAAGTCAAGAAGAATAATTTGGGCAAGTTTAGGCCTTGCAGCAATGAGAAATCGGGTACTGAAATCTGTTGGAGAAATTGAATATTTGGCTGAGAATGACCCAGAAAGTACAGACATATTGAAAACAAACATGTTGGACACATATTATCCCAAGAGAAGTCATCATCTGGAGAACATGTGTCTCTATGAAGTGCTGCAGAACTACATTTATTCACGGAAAGCTGCAGAAGACATCAACAGTGGAAAATATAAAGTTGTTGGTGAAGAAGGATGTTTGGTGAAGCAAACCAAAGGAAGTTTGATAAATCACCGGAAGCTGAGTTGCGACACTACCGACAAGAAAGAATTTTACTACTTGGCTCTTTTACAGTTGTTTAAACCATGGCGTACAGAGGATGAACTACTGGGAGAATTCCAGAGCTATGAAGATTCTTTTAATGCTTGCAAAGACAGCATACAATGCAGTACATTCTCAACTTATCTGCAAATGTTAAATGAAGAAATTGAACAGGAAACTACAATTGCAGCAGAAATAGCTAGAGACAGTTCTCAGGACAGCCAAAGTTCAGGAACATACAGTCAAGATCCCCTAGGACAACCAATCGTTGAAAATGAAGCATCAATAGCCATGAATGAAGTGGAAACGGCTATGAATCAAGCTCAAGAAGAATTTATAGACTTAGAAAATTTGGAAAGACAACTGAATCAAGAGCAGCAACAAATTTATGAAGAGATCAAAAACAAAATTGATCACGGATTTCTACATATCAAAAAAGAGTGCTCATGCACATCATTTCATCCAATCAGGATGTATGTAAGCGGACAAGCTGGCACTGGAAAAAGTTTCCTAATTAAAGTCATCAGAAGCTACCTAAAGCAAAAAACGGATTCTACTTTGTCTTGTGTGGTTACTGCTCCAACTGGGTTAGCAGCATATAACATAAAAGGAATCACCTTACATCGTTTGCTAATGTTACCAGTGGAGCATGAGAACAAAATACAATTCAACAAGCTAACTGGAGAAGCATCCTTAGAAGTGTCAAGAGTATTGAAGAAGATGCAAGTTCTCATTATTGATGAGGTGAGCATGGTATCAAACTTAATGCTTGCCTTTGTGCATTTAAGAATGCAGCAAATTTTGAAGACAGACTATGACGTGTTATTTGGTGGAAAACACGTCATAGTTTTTGGGGATCTTTTGCAACTTACTCCAGTTAAAGGACAACCAGTGTTTAATACTGTGACACATGAAGACACGAAGAAGTCATTGGGAAGCATCGGTAATACAAATATTTGGTCCTTCTTTGAGTACAAGGAACTTACAACTAATATGAGGCAAGCAAACGATGAAGAATATGGAAGTATTCTGAAAGATATCAGAATTGGACTACTCACAGAAGTTGGCAAAAAAGCATTACAGAGTCGGCTGCTACATAACTTATTTCCAAAGGAAGAAATAGTTGCAGAGAAAATATACAAGAATATTGCACAAAACAAAAGTGTCATCTGCTTAATGCCAACTCTACGTGAATGCTCAATATTTAATGAGGAGCTTTTGAAATTGGAAAATGAAGACATCATGAAATTGGAAGCAGTGGACAAAATTGAGGATGGAAGAATTACTGTCACAGTAACAGGCAAACTGAAAAATAAATTGGACTCACTAGAGAAGAATATCTCCAAAACAGCAGGATTAGAAAAAAATCTATATGTTTGCATGAACTGTAGAGTGTTTTTAAGGAGAAATTTGGATGTTGAAAAAGGCTTAGTGAATGGAGCGATGGGAAGAGTTGTGGGTTTTATTAATTATCAGAAAAAAGATGGAATTGAATGTTTAAAAATAAAATTTCATCAGATAGAGGAAGTTAAAGACATTTGTCGTTGTTCAGTTCGTTTCATGCTTGTGAAAGACTTATATGTACGTAGGAAGCAGTTTCCGTTTTCACTAGCATATGCTGTAACTATCCACAAGTCTCAAGGATTGACTGTAGATTGTGCATTTGTGAACATTGGTTCAACTGTGTTCAAAGAAGGTATGGCATATGTAGCTTTGTCACGAGTCAAAACATTATCAGGTTTATTCATGATTGACTTTGATGATTCAAAAGTTAGTGCTGATACAAACTGTGTAAAGGAGTATAATAGATTAAGAAGAACCTATGCTCCTCATTTAGGTCAGTATCCTGTGTTGGAGAAACGTGTAGTTTCTCGTAAAAGGAGAAATGAGAATATCTGTAATGAAGATGTAGAGAAGAGGAAAAAAAAGAGGAGTGATGTAATTGCAAGCAAAAAGAATAAGGAAAATGAAGAACAGGTTGTAGGATGTCATTTTGAAAATAGCTCTGGTGTCAACTGCTACGCTAATGTAGTGCTGAATGTTGTATTTTATCTGGAAAGTTTGCAAGAGCAGATAATAGTAAATCAGGTAAAAAGATTCTGTTCAGAGCTCAGTCTCCTTTTTCAAAAGCTGAGTAAAGATAAAACTCAAATAGAAAGTGCTACTGACATTAGAAAACTTTTAGATGTATGTTCAGGACGAACACAGTTTTCTCAAAATGTACAGCAAGACGCATAGGAATTCTTGTTGTTTTTTCTTCAGGTAGTGGAAGAAGAAGGAGTTCCCATTGACATTTTTTTTGGTCTCTCTTATAAATGGGAACATAGTTGTGAAAATTGTTATAATATATGTGGCTCTATTGTTGATAATGAAAGGTTTATTTATTTGACATTGCCAGAGAGTAAAACAGTCACTTTTGCAAAATTAGTTAAAGATGCTAATCATAGCATGAAATGTGGTGAGTGTAATTCTGACATGTTTTCAACATTAATTTTAAGGGAATACGGACAGTATGTAATTTTAATGATGCAACGATGTAGAGCTGATGGTTCAAAATTGGATACTTTAATAAAGAAGTTTACAGGACAGCAATTATCAATTTCAGGAAAAACTTTTGTAACTGTTGCAATAATTTTCCATGATGGACCTACTGTTACTTCTGGACATTACACAGTTTATCTTAAATGTGAAAAAGGCTGGACACTGTGTAATGATTCCCAATTGATTTTCAAACAACGTTTGCCTTTTGATTTAGCAAATTCCTATCTAATCTTTCTGAAACCTAAATTTTAGAGAGACTTGGCAAGATGTGGACAAAATAATTTTACCATTTTACTGGATTACCATTGCAATTTTGTAGAAAAAATATTTTTTAAAATTATCATTTGGCCTAAAGGAAAGATAACCAATTGTAATGTGGACTTTTTAAATTTTTAATGCAATTTTGAAAAACCAATAATTTAGAGATAATCGGTAACTTCTGCACATTTTAAATTTTGGAATGCTATTGGACTGCCATTGGAAATTTTTACAAAAATGATTTAAAAAATTACTATTTGGCCATGTGGAAAAGTAAGCAATTCTATTGTGGACTAAATAAATTATTCAAAAAATTTTTGTGAACCAAAATGTTACAGAGAATCGGTGAGATCTGGACAGATTAAACTTTAGAATTTTAATGGTTTTCCCTTGGAAATTTATTCCAGGGAAAAAAAAAAAATACAATTTGGCCTAAAGGAAATAAAATCAGATGTATTTTGGAGTTATTTGAGATATAATATTGTGATTATACTCCTGAAACAAAAATATCAGACGGTATTTTAAAGAAAAAAGTATTGTTTTTAGATGATATTTTTTTAGAATAATATGCATTTCTGTAATGATAAGTTTAAGTGAGAAGAGATTCTGGGCTTTTTTAATACAATCTTTGAGATTGTTATTTTTTTTTGCCCGCTGTAAAATGATGAATGCAATTGCTTTCACAATTTATAGTGAAATGCAATATATTCTGAAAACAGCAAAAATAAGGCAAAAATATTTTTTGGTAAAAAATGTAAATATGTGTACTGTATTATAAAATGGTTTAAAGATATTAATACTTTTTTCTTTTTTTTCAGATCGATATAGAAAATTTTCGTAAACTACAACCATTTTAAAAACTATTTTTTAAAAAAACAAATGAATAAATATTTTTTTCAGTGAGTATGGTAAGTCAATAGTAATAATTGTAGTCTCTCAAGGACCTTGTAATGTGAAAAATGATTTTTAGTGTTTTTTTTAAAAAATAAAAGAAAAGGTACGCTTACGGTAAAAAAAAAAAAAAAAAGTTTTTTAAAAAAAATGTAAAAAAAAGATGAAAGATAAGGTTGGCTCTTAAAAGAACCGTTGTGTTCATGCAGGGACAGAGGAAAGGAACCATGGGAAAATCATTCAAAGCTACAAATGTGCTGATCTATTTTGTTATTCACTAGGGAAACACTGGTCTCCCTATAACAAATTAGAGCTTTACAAAATGTGCAATGAATATCAACCTTCCGAAATCGAGGGTTCATTTCCAGAGGGCCAGCAAAAGGAGATTCTCCCCCCACAGATGAAGGGCTCACCTGAGCTGCAGAAGAAGGAGTAAGCTCTGCAGGTGATGGTCCAGGCTGAGCTGCTGTGGATGTACTGGCTCGTCTTTCTGAAGAGTTACCTCCAAAAAGTAGAGCATGTGTCCTTTTGTGTACATCCTTGAGGTGCCTCATCATGGTGTGATTCCCAAAGGAATACTTCCTGTCAGGATTACCTCTAGAAAGTACACGCTGACACAGCTTGCAAGTAACTAAGGGTGCATTCACCTTTTGCTGGCCTTCTGGAAAAGTAAAATAATCCCAAACATAAGAAGGTTTTACTTTCCTCGCTCTCTGCCTCAAGACAGTGCTGCTGGTGCTAGCCTCACTCTCAGAAGAGCTCTGCTGTTCTGCCATCGTATCCCAAAGACAAACCAGCTCCTTCTCCCAAGGGATCACAAGCAGAAATGAGGGGAATGGGTGTGGTGTAGGAGAGTTCTAGAACTGAAAGTAGTTTCAACCAATCAAAAGTTGTGTTTCAAGATCACATGACCTACCGTACGCTTACGGTACGCTTACGGCAAAAAGTACGCGTGCGCGTAAAAAAGACACGCGCTTGCGCGCATGCGCATAACAGTCATTTCCCGGCACTTCCACGTAACGTGCGCGTGTTGCGTAAGCGCGCACGCGTCCCACGCGCAGTACGCGCGCTACGCAAAGTACGTAACTATACGCAAGCAGCGTAGATAGATTACGGACGTTGCGTAAACCGTACGCTTACCGTGAGCTTACGGTACGCGTACTATAAAAAAAAAAAAAAAAAAAAAATCTGGAAATAAATTTTACTTGTTTATTTTAAAAAATTTATATAAAATAAATATTTAATGATTTTAAAAAATTAAGCATAGTCTTTATAAAAGGTAAAAAATTAAATTAAAAATATGTTTGAAAAAAATGAAGAAAAAAAAAAAAATAGCATTTAAAAAACCTTGCAAATTCACTGAAAAAAACATGGGTTTCACACACGTTATAGTTAGGAATTAGCATTTAAAAAACCTTAGAAATTCACTGAAAAAACCATAGGTTTCACACACGTTATAGTTAGGAATTAGCATTTAAAAAACCTTAGAAATTCAGTGAAAAAACCATAGGTTTCACACACGTTATAGTTAGGAATTAGCATTTAAAAAACCTTAGAAATTCAGTGAAAAAACCATAGGTTTCACACATGTTATAGTTAGCTGGACATTTTACTCGTAAAAAACCAATGAAATTGCCCCGTTATAGTTAGTTCAGCTAACTATAACTCGCGCGCCCGCAATGCACTGCTGATGACGTCACATATTACATCACTCATGACATGGTCAGTGATATCACTCATGACATCACTGATGACATCTCAAATGACATCACTGATGACATCACTGATGACATCATCCTTGTGATAGAGTGGCAGACCTCCTCTCACCTTAATATAAGCTTTGATACACACATTCAAAAATAGAGACTAAAAATTTCAAAACAATGGACATACCAATACCAGTTACAACAACCTCTTCAGTAATTCTAAGATCCACATACACATCCACTCATTCACCAACAGTCCTATACAGTCACTCATACATGTACTCACTCATCATATGTACTCATACATCTATACATCCTGTTACACAATGCCACTCATCCATAGAGTTACTCACACACATAGTCACTCATGCTAATAAAGAATAAAACATACATTTACTTGCATATACAGTAATACACACACCACCATACTTACTTCTACGGAAACTTACACATACTTAGTCTTTTAAACAATCACTTATAGAAACACATACTTATTCATACAGGAACTCTTTCAATCTCTCCCTCTCATATATACTCACATATATACACCAATACTCACATATACTAGTTTAAAACATATGTAGTTACTCCTGAAGACACTATTGAGACAGTCATTCACTCACTAACACACCCATACACACACTCATCCACCCATACAGTCCTGCACACATGCTGTCTTCAACACATACAAACAGTGAGTCACTCATTCATGCATCTATGCACTACGTAATACCCCCCACCGTACCATACAGACACTCAGACTGATACTCAAAAAAACAACTAATAACCTATATAGACACCCATGTAGCTACTCACCAACCCATGCAGCCACTTATACACAAAGTGAGAGATACACTTAATCAGTCAGTTACACAATCAATTTTTCAAAAACAAATCATCCATTTAGACACTTATATACCCATTTATTCTTCCATCGACCCTATAGTTAGGAATTAGCATTTAAAAAACCTTAGAAATTCAGTGAAAAAACCATAGGTTTCACACATGTTATAGTTAGCTGGACATTTTACTCGTAAAAAACCAATGAAATTGCCCCGTTATAGTTAGTTCAGCTAACTATAACTCGCGCGCCCGCAATGCACTGCTGATGACGTCACATATTACATCACTCATGACATGGTCAGTGACATCACTCATGACATCACTGATGACATCTCAAATGACATCACTGATGACATCACTGATGACATCATCCAGTGAATGTGTGTTATTCTGAAAATTAAATATGTTTTATATATGTATATCTCAAGGTCGATGGAATAATAAATGGGTATATAAGTGTCTAAATGGATGATTTGTTTTTGAAAAATTGATTGTGTAACTGACTGATTAAGTGTATCATAGTGAATACATGGCTTAGTGAGTAATGTTTAAATATATAAATATCTGTATCAGTCTCTCACTTTGTGTATAAGTGGCTGCATGGGTTGGTGAGTAGCTACATGGGTGTCTATATAGGTTATTAGTTGGTTTTTTGAGTATCAGTCTGAGTGTCTGCATGGTTCGGTGGGGGGTATTACGTAGTGCATAGGTGCATGAATGAGTGACTCACTGTTTGTATGTGTTGAAGACAGCATGTGTGCAGGACTGTATGGGTGGATGAGTGTGTGTATGGGTGTGTTAGTGAGTGAATGACTGTCTCAATAGTGTCTTTATGAGTAACTACATATGTTTTAAACTAGTATATGTGACTATTGGTGTATATAAGTGAGTATATGTGAGAGTGAGAGATTGAAAGAGTTCCTGTATGAATAAGTATGTGTTTCTATAAATGATTGTTTAAAAGACTAAGTATGTGTAAGTTTCCGTAGAAGTAAGTGTGGTGGTGTGTGTATAACTGTATATGCAAGTAAATGTATGTTTGATTCTTTATTAGCATGAGTGACTATGTGTGTGAGTAACTCTATGGATGAGTGGCATTCTGTAACAGGATGTATAGGTGTATGAGTACATATGATGAGTGAGTACATGTATGAGTGACTGTATAGGACTGTTGGTGAATGAGTGGATGTGTATGTGGATCTTAGAATTACTGAAGAGGTTGTTGTAACTGGTATTGGTATGTCCATTGTTTTGAACATTTTAGTCTCTATTTCGGAATGTGTGAATCAAAGGTTATATTAGGGTGAGAGGAGGTCTGCCACTTTACCACAAGGATGATGTAATCAGTGATGTCATCAGTGATGTCATTTGAGATGTCATCAGTGATGTCATGAGTGATGTCACTGACCATGTCATGAGTGATGTAATATGTGACGTCATCAGCAGTGCATTGCGGGCGCGCGAGTTATAGTTAGCTGAACTATCTATAACGGGGGAATTTCAATGGTTTTGTACAAGTGAAAAGTCCAGCTAACTATAACACCCCTGAAACCTATGGTTTTTTCAGTGAATTTCTGAGGTTTTTTAAATGCCAATTCCTAACTATAACGTGCCTGAAACCTATGGTTTTTTCTGTGAATTTCAAAGGTTTTTTAAATGCTAATTTCTAACTATGCCTACAGAGATAGGACATGTGAAGAAAGAAGAAAAAATGCACAGAAAGAAAAAAAAGAAGTGCAGAAAGAAGCAACAGAAGTCCTCAAAGACGAAGAAAAGTGCAGGAAGAAGGATAACGTGCAGAAAGAACAAAAAGAAGAGCAGAAAGAAGCCTTGTTGCAAAATCATCCTGTACCCTCAACTTTTTTAGACGGATACTGGTGGTAACTGAGTCTGACTAACCAGTCCTAGAGCCAGTGCTATGTTAAAAGACACTTAGAATACAGTGAAAACACCTACATACACTAGGGAACATTATGCGTTGGGGTCCCCCTGTGATTAGCATGACCTTCTCTGTAAGCCCCTAGTATATAATAGGGCAGGGGGATTAAAACTACCTCTTAAAACAGGCCACAGGGCGCTTTTGCACACGTTAACTCAGGCCCCGTCCCCTCCCTTCACCACTGTGTAAACACGCCCTGTGTCCGTTTTTAGTTGGGAGATTAAGTTCATTTGAATCCTGAGGGTCCCTAGGGTCCAACTAGCCCACTAGGTACCTCCAGTAAGTGCCACAGAGCTGCGTTGCAGAGAGGTGTAAAAAGTGGCACGGCCTGGACCACCTCTCTGCAATGCAGCTCAGTGGCGCTTACTGGAAGCACTTGGTGGGCTAGTTAGCCCCCAGGGGCCCTCCGTATTGAAGGGAAATTATATCCCCAATTTAAAACGTGCCATAGTGCGTGTTTGCACACGTCACCTCAGGCCCCGTCCCCTCTCTTCACCACTGTGTAAACGCGCCCTGTGGCTGTTCTAAGTTGAGAGATTAAGTCCCCTTAATTCTAAGGGTCCCTAGGGTCAAACTAGACCACTAGGTACCTCCAGTAAGTGCCACAGAGCTGCGTTGCAGAGAGGTGTAAAAAGGGGCTTGGCCTCAGAACACCTGTATGCAGCGCAGCTCCCTGGCGCATACTGGAGATGCCTGTTGGGCTAGTTGGCCCTCAGAGACCCTCAATATTGAAGAGGAATTAACTCCCCAACTTACAACTCACCAGGGGGCGCGTTTGCAGATTGCTGCAAGGAGGGGGCGTGGCCTCCGGCACGATGCCAGTCTTTTATTTATTTTAATTTTTTAAGAAGGGGGGCTGTGTGGTTCCCCTTCTTATTCTAATTTATTGGCCCTGATGACCCCATCCCCCAGGGCCTGTCTCCTAATTATATTTTTTTGACCCCAATCCCCAGGGCCGGCCACTGTTTTTTATTATTTTTAAAAAATATATATTTATAGACACACCTAGGACATGCTTGACAAACCGTACGTACCTATCACCATGACGATTTGCGTGATATTCATTAAAAGGCGACTATGCATCCAATGAATCCACGTGGAATGTATTTACACCACTAGTGAAGCTCTGACATGTCTGATGCCCTACCATGCCTAATCCCGGTAGACACCCTTGTCGTTTATTTATACAAACATGGGTAGCTATTGACGGGCACATTTAATACACATGCACACCAAGCCATTCAAAGGGGATTCGACAAAAATTTGACCAAAACTATGCAAGAAACCCCCCTCACAGTTAATAAAACACACATCCACTGCCGGATGTGTAATTCTTTTTATTTTACTCTCTGGAAAGGGGACGAACATCACTTGAGAGTCACAGCGCGCTCCTGGCAGAGCCCAATGCTGTGTTACACCCACCATTGCCTGCTGAGTGCCACACACCTCTGTGTTGTATTCCACCAGCTAGTGCATATGCTATGACACTCTCTAGCCCATGTGCACTGTAACACCACCCCGTGAATATGTCATGCCACACTTGTCTTCGCACGGGTTATATTGCCCCATCTAACGTGCCTTCCTCGATGCCTATGTTATAACACACAGTGCTATGCCATACATATTACAATCTGGGATCCATATCTTTGTCACAGTGCATATGCAACGTTACACTCCCCAGCACATAGTTTATATTACAACTTTAAAGACTAGTTAGGTTACACAACACTGCCCTGTGCATATTACACTCCAAGGCGCATATCGCATAGCACGCGCTAGTGCCTGTGCTATCTCGCGCTCTCCAATGAATCTGTCATTGCGCACAATGTATTGCATATTATATTTCACGCCCGGTTCATCTTATATCACACTTTTTGGTGCATAGTTTATACCATACACTATATCTAGTTTTCATTGTCAATCGTGCTCTCAGGACTACGTTCTATATAACACTGTGTTCACCTACCCTTTTCACGGGCATTACATTTTGCGATAGGGGGTGGAGGGTCAGGGGGTGTTTCTGCCAAGTGAGCCCGGAGTCACAGTCACAAACGTCCTCTTCTTCCTGAATAAAAGTGAGATTATGCTGCATACTTGTTCATATTTTAAGTAGTTCGCACAGACACACATTTTAAAAACAATAAAGTTCCTAATACCCGCCTTCTCTGAACAGTTAGCTTGCTGCCCCCTCCTCCCTATCCTCTGTTGTGTGAATCCATGGACTAGCCTCCTCCCTCCTGCCATGCATGGTCTGATGTGCTGCCACTGCCCTCAATTTAGTATGATGTACCAGTCCACTCCTCCTGCCCTCCATTGCCCAATTCTATGCACCATCATTGACCTCCTTCTTAAACTCTGTGCTTAGCTTGCTGCCCCTATTCTCCTTCCCCCTGCCCTCCGATGTCTTTGTGCATGCCCCTTGTTAGACCTGTCAGCCCTTTGGGTGGTCCCTCCTCATCATTATTTATTTTGTCCCACTTTTGCCTCAAACCCTGTTAGTATTTTTTTTTCCTTTTTGGGAACCACCAGACTTTTTAGTATTGATGCAGATTCAGGGAGCCATTTTATCTACCCCTGGAACTTCTGTCTGAGGGCCTGGAGCACAAAATGGTGGCCACCTGTGACATCATCAGAACCCACTGGAACCTACCAGCACCCTCCAGAACATTCCAGAACCCTGTGACAGTTGGAGGCGGTTTGGAATGTTGGGAAGCTAAGCCAGAGTTGACAGTTGGAGCTGGCAGTTGGCACCTGACTGGTGAAGAGAGAGGAGCAGAAACCTGAAGGAGGAAGGAGTGAGGCAGCAGGGGTGGAAACTTGTGCCTGGAGTGGGGTCCATAAACCCACCCTTGATACTAGTCCCTACTGACTGAGCCCAGCCTGGAGCCCTGTGTGGGAAAAAGCAAGAAAAACCATCTTAAGGACCTGGACAGCAGGAACAGGCCTTAGAAGTAAAGAAAAGCAAGAATCTGACCTGGTTATTGGTTTCCCTGGAATCCGACGTCGAGAAGCCTGAGACCTGGAGCCCGAGGTGGAGAAGCGGCGCTGACTGGAAAGCAGACGTCGTACCCGGAGCCGCCAGAGGTCGAGAGAGGGCGCCGACGGAGGTCGTGGAGAGTACCAGAGGTCGAGGAGGAAGACACCTGAGGTCAAGTGAGCGGCGTCGACGGGGGAGTGAAGTCCGCCCTCCGGAGTCGCCGGAGACCGAGGTGAAGCGTGCCGGAGGTCGGGAGTGGAGATCGCACTCCGGAGTCGCCGGAACCTGAAGAGAATCGTGCCGGAGGTCGGGAGTGGAGGTCGCACTCCGGAGCCGCCGGAACCTGAAGAGAATCGTGCCGGAGGTCGGGAGTGGAGGTCGCACTCCGGAGCCGGCGGAAGTCGACATCGAGCCAAGACAGCCCGACGTCATCGAACCGGAGGTCGACATCGAGCCAAGGCCGACCGACGTCATCGAACCGGAGCCGCTCGAAGTCGTCATCGAGCCAAGACTGCCCGACGTCATCGAATCGGAGATCGACATCGAGCCGAGGCCGCTGACATCGAACCGGAGCCGCCTATCGACGTCGTCAAGAACTGACATCGAGCCGAGGCCGCCGACATCGAACCGGAACCGCCTCACGGCGTCGACACGACTCCAGCGGCGTCGGAGCTCCATAAAAAGGGCAGTAAGTGGAATAGAGGGCGCCTAAGGCCCTGTGGAGCTCTAAGAGACCATCCTAAGGGATAAAGAGGTGTTAGAACCAGCCTGGGAGTGCCAGGGGTGGACTGAGACTGATACAGTGACCTGTGTGAGGGGTTGTGTAGTTTGGGAGAGCCAGATTCCTAGATTACCCTTGATCTACCTCAGTTTTAGCCTCAGCCTTACCCAAGCTAGGTGAGACACCCTCAGGCCATCCACCTAACCACAAGCTGTGACTGGGCCAAATCAGCCCATAGTATTTAAAATGTGATCTGATTTTACAAATGTCATTGTTGGCTGATATTATTTATTGAGGGTACTGTATTTATTGTATTTATCTAAATTATTCCTGTAATGTATTTATTGTCCTGAGCTAACTTATTCCTGCACAGTATTTATTCCCTCACAGTATTTATTTGACCTGAACCTATTTATTGCACCTGTAAAGTGTTATTATTTATTTGGCCTGCACTTTGTCAGGAAAAGCCTTGTGTTCTGTGATTGTATTATTATTTATTTAATCAGCAACTAAGAGAAAAGAAGATAAACACAGAGATATTTTCATAATTTTTAAGGTGTAGTGTCGTTTTTGGAACGGATGCACGCATGGTTATTGTGTGGGTATTGCGTATGCTTAACACGGTGCCTGACCCCTGACCACTCGAGCCAAGCTACCACTGTGTATGTCTGGAAGGACCCCGTTACCACCACCCTTCATGGTGTGGGAGTGGGGTTTTTCTAACACCCCTGCTCCATCCTTTTTGCCCACCATGTTCCATGGACCTGCCACTCCTATCTACTCTGAGTGTTCTGTTGAGCTGCCACTCCCCTCCCACCTGCCTAGCATTGTCAGATGACTGTAACCTGTCCCTGCCACCTCCACCCTGCCTGTCCACATGCCATGCCCCTATCCTCTTCCTCCTGTCCTACATGGTCCATTGTACTGCCACACCCTTCTGCCCTCCCTGGTCTGTTGTGCTGCAACTGCTCCTCCTGCCTGCCCCGTGGGGTCTGTTGTGAGGCCCCTTCCCCTGAACTTTCTTGTCTGTGCACAGGTCCTGACCCTCCCTTCTATCCTCCATCGTCCTTTGTGCATGCCCCTGCACCCTCCTTCTTGCCCATCATAGCCATTGTGCTGCCACTAACCCTCCCACTTGCCATGCATGGTCTTCTGTGCTGCCATGGCCCCTCCCACCTTTCCTGGGTGGTCAGTTAGCTGCCCCTGACCCCCTCCCACCATCCCTCCATGGTCTGTGTGTATTCCATCACAGTCTCACTGTTGCTCTTCATGGTGTGTCTTGCTTCTAGTGCCCATCCTGCCTGACCTCCATGGCTATCTTGCTGCTCCTGCCCTGTCCCCTTGCCCCCAGCCCTCTGTTTATATGTGCAGACCCCTACTCCCTCCCTCCTGGCTTGTCTGTTCCATTGTAATGCCCCTGATCCATCCCTCCTGCCCTTTATGGTCTGTTATGCTGCAGCTTTCTCTCCTGTCTGTCCATTATAGTTAGTTCAGATAACTATAAATCGCGCGACCGCCACTCTATCACAAGGATGATGTCATCAGTGATGTCATGAGTGATGCCACTGACCATGTCATGAATGATGTAATATGTGACGTCATGAGCAGTGGATTGCGGGCTTGCGAGTTATAGTTATCTGAACTAACTATAACGGGCGAATTTCATTGGTTTTTTACGAATGAAATATCCACCTAACTATAACATGTGTGAAACCTATGGTTTTTTAAGTGAATTTGCAAGGTTTTTTAAATGCTAATTCCTAACTATAACGGTTGTGAAACCTAAGGTTTTTTCAGTGAATATATATATATATATATGTATATATGTATATATGTATATATATATTATCTACTGGCGGTCGCCAGTAGATAGTTATAGTTAGGACCGTGTTTCCATAGGAAATCTGCAACATTCTATTTGGAATAACTTTGGCGCCGGTTGACGAATCCTCGCGAAATTTTCAAAATAGGTGGGGTGCTCCGCTCGTACCCTGAAAGTCTTGGGGGGATTTGTCAAGCGGGGGCTGAGAAAAACGGGGGGGTCCCAAAACGCGTTTTTCCCATGCAATTTTCCATAGGGACCTTTACTCCAAGGTACCAAGGTACAGCCCAAACGGCTGAACAGAATTATTTGAAATTTGGCAAAGAGGTAGTCCTCAGGTCAGGGATGTGCCTTTTGCATATCTGGAGACAATCTGTTCAGTAGTTCCTGAGAAAATAGCATTTAAAAGCATATACATATCTATAGCCGCGCACCGTGCGTGCACCGTGCGTGCACCGTGCGAGCACCGTGCGAGCACCCTAACGTGCACGAGCGTAATTCTGATTGGTGGTTACATGTTAGTCAACGTTCGAATCGGTCGAAATCAGGAAGTGTCGGCCGCCATTTCGTTTGTTTTCAGTGCGAGAGTGAAAAAGGAAGGTGGCGAACGTGAAAAGGGGGCAGGGTAGAGAGTTCCTGACCCCCTAGCCTTTGTCAGGGGGTCCCTGAAGGACCCCGAAGGCAGAACATTTTTTAAATTGTTTTTTTTTTTTTAAATCGCGGGGGTGCGCGCACCGTGCGCGCTCGGTGAAAACCCCCCCCAAAAAACAATTTTTTTTAAAATTCTTAGTTTATTGTAAAATAAATATATAAAAAAAATAATAATACATACATAACTTAGCATTTAAAAAAACGTACAAATTCACTGAAAAAACCATAGGTTTCACACACGTTATAGTTAGGAATTAGCATTTAAAAAACCTTGCAAATTCATTTAAAAAACCATAGGTTTCACACATGTTATAGTTAGGTGGATATTTCACTCGTAAAAAACCAATGAAATTCCCCCATTATAGTTAGTTGAGATAACTATAACTCGCGCGACCGCCACTCTATCACAAGGATGATTTCATCAGTGATGTCATGAGTGATGCCACTGACCATGTCATGAGTGATGTAATATGTGACGTCATGAGCAGAGGATTGCGGGCGCGTGAGTTATAGTTATCTCAACTAACTATAACGGGGGAATTTCATTGGTTTTTTACGAGTAAAATATCCACCTAACTATAACATGTGTGAAACCTATGGTTTTTAAGTGAATATATATATATATATGTAGGAACAGATCTAGCAATACTTTACTGTGAAGGAGTAATCAACTTTCTAGAGCAGAGATTTCAAAGTCTTTAAGAATATTGTATAATATACATGTTATATAAAAAATATTTTTATTCATGTACATATACAAGTTTAATGTCCTTTTAACTAATTAATTGTTACAACAATATCCGTTGGTTATAATTTTGAGTAAATATTTATTAAATATTTATTGGTTAATGCACTGTGAAGATACTGCATATTGAGCTCCTTGCTGAGAATAAGTGCATAAAGCATGAGGAGTTTAATTTAGATGTTGATTTGTGTAATGGATATATGCCAAGAAACAAGGTCACTATGGCCACACATAAAGCTGCCTTGTTTTCAAGTATGTTTACTCTGTTTGTGGTCACATGGTATTGCTGATGCCTTAAATATGGAAAAATAATGGCGTCTTGTCATCATTGAAAAATGCCAGCAATAGCCGAAACGCGTTTGATGTTTGGTCCTTAAATAATAAAAAATAAGAAGTAGAGATTCCACCTGAGTGTGTCTTCATCTGTCCTTTGAGGCTTTCAAGGAGGAAAGGAAGTGATGTAAACGGATTGTGCGGAATCCAATGCGAAGACACGCCTCTCGTTTAGGAGGCCAGCAGCAGCCAGCAAGCCAGGTACAGGGACGTTTTTTTCAAGCCGCTGAGCCCCCGCTGCACGCATCGGCGTGTGAGAACTGCTCATTGTGATCTTACGGGAGGTGTTTTAGGAAAATGGTGAGTTGGAGGATCCCTGGGAGCTGAAGTTCTGCCCAGATAAGATGGCACTTTGAAGGTACTTACAGCGGGAGAGGGGAGACCTGCCAGGAATTGGTTCAGGCTCGTGAGACAAATCACGCTGCCAGGCAGCGAGGGTGGAGCGCAGACGGTGCGCGGAACGAGTAATCATAAACAATGGGGACCAAAGAGATGCAGGAGCCGGAGGAGCCTGCAGTCAAAAAGTTTACCAAAGAGTCAAGTGGGGCAATGGGTGTGGTTACAGCAATAAGGCACATGGGGAAAAAAGAGACTTGAAAGTCAAGCTGAAATGCTTAGAATTTTTTTTAAAAACAGAGCTTTCCAGATGGTGGGAATCACGATCACTGTTGCAGTACTTGGAAGTAGGACGGATTCCGCAAGGCCTTAGAATACTGGTGGCCCGTAGCTATGAGGATCCAAACCCAGAAATGCTGCATGAGTGAGCGAACAATAGCAATGAATCATCAAGCAGAATGCTAGGGATTTTGATTAAATATGCTGACATGGACAGAGCTATGGTATTGGAAGAGTTGGAAAGTTTGCAGGAGAGCCTTGATAATGAAGAAAACCGAGAAGTGCTAAAGAAGTTTATGGAAGGCATGCAGGAAAGACTGGAGAATCTAGAGACTGTAATCAAAAATACAAAGATCTAAAATTCCAATGTGACAAAACAGATTATGAAAGGGGTCACATCTATGCCTTCTCACAAACATTTGACAATATCCGGAAGCAGCATGTATTGAAATCAGGCAAAACGAGGCAGGAAATGCATTCTGAGCAAAGTAGTGTGATCAGCTCTGAAGTTGACACAGATGCTGATGAGGCAGGTGACATAGCACAACAAAAAGGAGCGATTCCGACAGTCTCAGATGAGCTTGATTGTTCACAGATGGACAGAAAGTTAAACCCCAACCATGGAAAATACCACAAAATCACAAGCCTCAAAGAAGAAGAGGCAAAGGCGGAAGAAGAGGTGGAGGGGAACTCGGAGACAAAAATCAACAAAAGTAGAAAACAAAGAAAGGGAATAAGTAGCCGCCTTGAGCTGCTCAAAGAACTATCATCAGCCTCACATATATCAAGCTAACCTCGAGTGAAATTGTAATTTTGAAACTGGGACTCTCCTGTTGCACAAAACATAACATGGACTATGTACAGACTCACATAGATTTGTTTAAACTGATAAGATCTGTCAAACTAGAGAACATTTTACTAACCCAGCCGAAGAACAGAAACAAAAAATCAGGAAGTGGGTTAGGGCAAGAGGATACCAGTGATCTGCAAGTTGATGATTTCAATTTAATGTTAGAATTACGACAACTTGAAATGGATAATGAGGGCATACAGGATATTATCAATGAAGTGAGATTGATCGATGAGGAAGGGTTAGAAACATATGGAGATGCCCTTATGAAAATTTTAGGCCTAAATCAAAATACATACCTGTTATGGCTCGTGACTTGATTAATATTTTCAGAAACCTAGTAGTTAATGAATTGAAAACACTGTGTATTGGAAGCAAAAGAGTAAACAATGAGAGACAAGAGAGAGAATATCACGACCTAGTGAATAAAATGAAAATAAAAACAAATTGTGTTCTGATGAAATCTGACAAAGATGACAATATAGTGCTATGGGGTAAAGAGGCCTACATGGCAGAGGCGTACACACAACTCAATGTAGCCACTTGAAATTGCAAGGTGACAAAACAGGTAATGGCAGCTGCATGGCCTCAGGTTTACTTAAAATTGCAACAGTGGAGAGATCAGGGCCTCCTGAGTCAGGAAGAACACCAATCTTTCAAGCAAGATCACGTTGTCACACCTGTATTTTTTTTTAATATCAAAAACACACAAGAATAGAGAAAATCCCACAGGGCGTCCAATTATATCTGCCATAGGCAGTTGCCTGGAAAATGTGCCTACATATGTGGATTGGTTCCTCAAAGAGTTTGTTAAGAGTCTCCCGTCCTATTTTCAGGACACAGGTGATTTTTTTACAAAGGTTGTATAACGTCCCATGGGAGGAAGACTACATTTTGCTTACTGTAGATGTTACCTCTTTATATACGAGCATTCGTCATGCAGATGTGAGTTACCTTTTAGGCACAAGACCTCTGAAACTCTGGCATCACGGTAAAATGCTGCTCGCAATGATCAATGATGGAGATGTATTTGACAAGTCATTTTTTCCTACTCACTGGTAAAGTTTTTCAATAAAAATGCGGGACTATGATGGGCAGCTGCTTCTCCCCAGTTATGCAAATTTGCATATGGGCTGGTTGGTGTAGCGGGTGGTCCGTTCAGAATATCAGGCAGAATGGGAAGACCATGTCATTCACTGGAGTCATTTTATAGACAACCTGTTTATTGTGTGGAAGGAGAGTGCAAGGCTTTGCTTGGAAAAAATTGAAGTGAACAATCTAAACCTACACTTCACAGGCAATGTTAGCAAATATGAGGTTAATTTCCTTGATTTGACTGGGTATGTAGAGGGGACCGGTTAGAAATTAAATTGTTTAGAAAACCGACGGCCGTGATTACCCTACTACATGCCTCGAGCTTCCATCCCCGTAATCTAAAATAAAGTATCCCATATGGGGAATGTCTCAGAGTGAGGTGTAATTGTAGCAATAAGCCAGAGGAAGAGAAGGCACTTCGCGACCTAAGAGTGAGGTTTAAAGACAGGGGGTACACAGAAGGGTGTCTGCAGAAGGCTATCTCAAAGAAAAATCGAAACCTAGAGAAGAAATCCTTTTTAACAATGCACAGGAGGTAGGCATTAGACTTATCATGAACAAATACTGCCACCCCATCAAAAATTATCCTATCCTTAGGGAGGTAGCCCAACGGAGGCCAGGGATCAGTTTTAGGAAAGCAAGGTCGATGAGTAAGGACCTAGTGGTTAGCAGCCCAGAAAGCAGATAAGAGATGAAAAACACATGGTTGATGGAGAGAAAGGTTTCCAAAAGTGTGGAAAGTGCATGGCTTGTCACTATGGAAAAAATGCAACCCAATATACCTCTACCCTCACATCACGCATCAAGCACATTAAGGGGCAGTATAATTGCAAGACAGAACATGCTGTGTATATGTTAAGATGCCCCTGCCATTTGATGTATATTGGCAGCACAATATTACCAGTGCTTAAAATAATTCTTCGGCATTTGAGAGCGATCAAAAATTGAGACCAAGGCTACTGGGTAGTCAGGCATTTCAAAGAAGCACACAAAGGTAATGCTGAGGGGCTCTCGTATTGTGTGATTGATGTGTTTCCCAAAAGTATACGAGGAGGGAACAGGGTGAAAAATCGGAGACAACTGGAGTCAAGGTCCATTGCAGAATGCAATACCAAAACCCCACGAGGCCTCAACATTGAAGAGCACCTCTACACACATCTTTAGAAGTTCCAGCACTTCAGGGTGGGCAATGAAGACTTTTAGAATATTAAGAAATTCAGAGTAGGACACACCCAGTGGTAGGAGACAAGAATCAATATGAAAAAGGTTAAGAAAAACGAAGGTGATTGTAATTGTAGTAGTAAATTTAGCAACACTAGGTGATAGATTTTAGGGTGAAGGTAATTGCACATAGCACTTTGTTTCTTGTAAAACAGTAAGAAGCAGCTCGTAAGACGGTGTTAAATGAAGGGTCAGCAGTAAGTGTAAGAACGCCACGGATCATTCTCTGGCATCGACTCCCACTGGGGCTGTATAAGGAAACAGATCAAGCATTAATACAATACTTTACTGTGAAGGAGTAATCAACTTTCTAGCCCAGAGATTTGTTTTTATGGATATTGTATAATATGCATGTTATATAAAAAAAAAATGTTTCTATTCATGTGCAGATACAGGTTTAATGTCCTTTTAACTAATTAAGCTTCACTACAAAATCCGTTGGATATAATTTTGAGTAAATATTTATTAAATATGTATTGGTTAATGCACTGTGATGATACTACATAATGAGCTCCATGCTGAGATTAAGTGCAAAAAGCATAGGAGTTTAATTTAGCTGCTTATTTGTGTACTGGATTATTGCCAAGAAACAAGGTCACTATGGCCACACATAAAGCTGCCTTGTTTTCAAGTATGTTTACTCTGTTTATGGTCTCATGGTATTGCTGATGCCTTAAATATGGAAAAATAATTTGCGTCTAGTCATCATTGAAAAAGGCTGGCAATAGCCGAAACGCGTTTGATGTTTGGTCCTTAAATAATAAAAATGTAAATGGATCATGCTGAATATATCTATATCTCTCTTGTGGCTCTATCTCCATGCTTCCTTGCTGCAAGAACCAGGAGCATTTCAGAGGAGAGCCAAAGCTGCCATTAGAGTTCAGATACTCTAATTTTGTACCATGGGCATTGAACCTTCAGTGGAAAGTGCATCCAATGCCAAGGCCATGACTGAAAGGTAATGCCTGGTTGTTTGCAAGTTTTCAGGGTCTAAGGTATGGTTCGCCAAGTCAGTGTCCATATTAAAGTCCACATCGCTGAAGTTTGAGACCAAACTCTGGTGGCAACCTTGGGTCCACCCTGATGTGCTCCTGGTCTTTAAACTCCAAGTCCTGAAAGAGGCTCACAATATCTGAATTAAGCCATTCTTTAAGCCAGCAATCTCAAATGTTCTGGACAATACATTTTGTGCTCCCAAGCATGGCTTAATTCTGTGGACCTCAAACCAGTTGCCACAGAAGAGTAGGTAAAATTTCATTTTGATGGATAAAACTAGTTCATCAGTGGAGGTTCATTGGTACTACAAAAGGGCATGGTCACAGCGAAACCACTGAGTGCCATACAAGTATCCCACCATGACCACAGTCCCACAAAACAAATTATTTACTCAACATTACATTGAAATGCTAAACTTGAACCTGTTGTCTCGTAATAACAGGGAGGAAACATTAAAAAAAGGTAAATGCAGCCTCATAGGAACTAACTGTAGTAACTCTAAAGATATGCACAGCCCTGTTAAGAATCCAGGTTTATCCACATACCATAATGCCAAGCACTGGCAGTTACGTCAGGGAGTCAGTTATGTTTGAAAATTAGGCTAAACACAAGACTGGAAACTATTTCTTCTGCATTGCCGGATCTTCATTGAAAGCCATTAGAATTAGAATAAAGAAGGAGGAACACAGGAACATTTTTAACTATGTTTAACCATGCTCAAGTAGCTTCCTTCCATCTGCTCAAATGGGCTTTCAGCTCGCCTAGTAGGACCCAGTTAGCTAGCTGATAAAGTATAATGTAGAACACAATCCAGCATGAAATGGGTTGCTTAGAAATGGCTAAGCATGTAATTGTTGGACCTTGGACTGTAAGTGACATAATGTTGATTAGATTTCCTTGGGGCTTTTCTCCTAGCCAGGTGAAACTCTTTGAACATACACGGAATGCCAACGGTATTCTACCAGACTGGGTGCATCACTATAGAAAACTGGTAAAGTAATTGATTAATGTGAAACTCTAAAACCACCTTGGGCAAGAAATAAGGGTGAGTCCTCATCACTCGAAGACTGAATAGTGTTTAACACTTAAGTTGACCTGCAGATCACTAACCTCTATGGGCTGATGTTATAGCTATTAAAAAGGCTGCCTTCTATGACAGATGCTGCAATATGGGCTCACAATGGAGGACATACTTATTTAGAAAGCATCAACTATAATTGGTGCGTTTGCCATTGGGAGGAAAATAATTGAAGCCCCTTCATGAAATCCTTAAAGACTGGACTTTAAAAACAATAGTTGGTGAGAATATTTTCTATATGCTTATATGTATGCAAGGTGGACCTGAATTGATGCAAATTGCAGTTCAGCCTTTACCAGGTGTAGCAAGTACAGCAAGAACATACCTTTCTGACAGGAAATTGGTTCCTAATATTGCTTATCACAGCACAGACTTTTCCAGTGGACTGTTTAGGAAGTTTTCATTGAAACTCTTAGGAAAGTCATCAATGACTGAGGAAGACTCAAATGTCCATGATGTCTAGATTCAGGAAACATTCAGACAAGCTCAAGGGCATCAGACTGGGTTGGAAAAACTGTCCCTGAAAACTGGTCAGCAAGTTTGAATTATACGGAAGCCTCATGTGTCATTTTACTGATATCTGAGGTAGGCCTGGAAACCACCATTGTCTGGGAGCAATGGGAACCACTGCCACAGTTCAACAAGGCATACGGTATCAAGGGAATTGGAGGGAAAATAATAATGAGATTGTATTGACCAGTTCATGAAAAGGACATTTATCAGAGAGCCTGCTTCCAGTATCCTGGATGCAAAGCTTGATCATTGAGTGATTCGAAACGTGGTGAAGAGACCTATTTGCAGGATCCCTCACTCTGAGAAAAAACTTCAGTAGGACAGTGCCATCAGTTATCCACTCATGATTTTCATCATACAACCTGCCAAGCACATCTGCTTTAAAACTCTGTATACTTGAACGGTAGACCTAATTTACAAACAAGGTTCCATCCTAATGGCCAAATCTAAATTCTCTGACCCTCAAGAGAAAGGGGTCAAGCCTCTGCCCCACTCTTTGTTGACACAGAGCAATGTCTATTCGAATTAGACTCAGAGACAGCAGGAAAGCCTTGAGAACTGCTCTGAGTTTGCATACCTTGATGTAATAAGAATTTCTCCAACAGCAGATCTTGAAAGAACAAGTTTTCAATTCTGATGGGATTGAATTCTATAGCCAAGATTGGCCCTCTTACACCATCATGAGAGAGACTGCTTCACCATCGTGAACAAGTGAAATTTGTCATCCCAACTGTCCGTCCACTCAGGCCACTGATCTTCTAGAGAGTGCTTTGGCAGTCTCATTGTAGCATCTTGAATTTTGGACAATGGCCAGCCATGTTTCTACACAGACATGAGCTGATGACATTTTTATGAAATTGATAACTCTTTCTTCCTTGGCGTAAACAGTATGGGTGTACCCAATAGATTAAAATATCCCCACTTTGAAAAAAACCACTTATGGCACCAAGCAAGCGAAGCAAGTCATTGCGACCCTCTCCAGAAGATCTCTCTTGTCTCTTGCATCCAAGCACCTATCCATCCATACTTTCAACCTCCCATCCATCTGCTGATATCCACCATTTTTCCTTTACATTCTGTCATATATTATTTCACCCATCATGCAGTTTTTCACCATTCTGTCCATCCACCCATCACTCTGCAAAACTATCCATCAAACCTATCCATCAATCTTTCCTATAAATCCTTCCTTCCAGCCATCCATCCTTTCAGTCATTCGTCTCACCATCCACCCTTTCAGTGATCCGTCCCTATCCACCTTTTCACTCATCCAGCCAGCCATACATCCATCCTCCTTTTAACTCACCCATCCAGCCTTTCACTCAGCTAGTCATCCTTTCACTCATCCATCCACCCTTCCACCCACCCATCTATCTATCTATCTATCTATCTATCTATCTATCTATCTATCTATTTACTCTTTTACTCATCCATCCATTATTTCACTCACTCAACCATCCATCCTCCCTTTCACCCATCCTTTAACCAGTTCACCCATGCATGCATTCATCCTTCCAACCTTTCATCCATCCATCCATCCTTTCGCTCACTTTCACTCATCCATCCTTACATCATATATCTTCACTCATCCATCCATCCTTTCGCTCATTTATCATTCTACCCTCTTCATTCCATTAGTCCATCTACCCTTTCACTTCATCCGCTAATCCACCCTTTCAGTCATCCATCAATCCACACTTTCACTCATCCATCAATCCACACTTTCACTCAACCATTCTTCCTTTCATTCATCCATCCACCCTTCCATCTATCTATCCATCCATGCACTTCAATTCATCTATTTACACTTTCACTCATCCATCCATCCACCCACCTTTTCACTCACCCATCCATCACTTTCATTCACACATCCATCCATTATTTCACTCACTCACAGCCAACCTACCACCCCTTCACATTAATTATGAGCCTTGTCTGCCACCTAGCAGATGGAAGAGGCCCATCAATAACTCCACTCCCACTGTAGCTGCAAAGCGTGGGGTTCACAACCGCCCTGGTCCAGAGTCACTGCTAGGTATGACAGAACCTGTCCTGGAGTGGTTGTAGATTTAGGAAAGTTGATTTGCAGACCCAGACAATGTAAGCGGAAGACTCAGATTGTAGATTTTGATTCAGTTTGTAAGGACTTTGAGCTTTGATGAGCTCACGGTGAGGTATGGATAGATGAAAATTCTTTGAACAACGTATGCAAGCTGACACCACTGCAACGCATTTGATATGTCCATGATGCAGATTTTGGTCTGAACTGGAGTATAAACTATTAGAAATATGACTTCCCTGCCACATATTGCAAGTATTTTCAGTTTTTTCTTCCAATGGAGAGGTGGAGGTACGCATCCTGTAGGTCCAAAGCACAGAACTGGTCCTCTTTTCTGAGATGAGAGAATATCTGGGATAGTGCTAGCTTGCAGAACTCTCTCCTCATCTACTTGTTAGCGAGTTTGAGATTTAGAATTGGCCTGAACTCATTCTTTGGGCCTTTGTTTTGAACCTGGAAGTATCTTGAATAAATGTTTTCAGCCACTGAGGAGGAAGGGCTTATTCTACTGTGCACTTCGTTTTAGCAAAGATGTCTACTTCTGCAGCTTGGCAATGTGGTACTACAGAATCATTGTTTGTGGAATGGATGGTGAAGATGCCTTGAAACGACGAAAGTAACCATCTTGCTCTATCATCAGCACCGATTCTCTTTTATTAGACCGTTCTCTTCCTGGTGTGTTGGAGGACTGAGGCTGGGAATTCTTGTCTCTAGGGGACCAACTTTAGTAAAAAGGTTATCACTGACTCTGCTGTTGGGGTTGGTAAGACCATTGATGAGACTAACTCCTCTGATGTTGGTGATAATGGCAATCCTTTTTGCCTGAACTGGATATTTAGGAATTTCCTTTTCTCTTTCAAACCTACAGAGTTAAAGGATTCTACCTCATTTTTCATTCTCTGCATCTCTTTATCTATATGCTGCCCGAATAGTACATAACCGGAAAATTGAAGGTTAGGAATCTGCAACTGGGTATCAGGCTTTAGATTTATATAATGCAACCAGGAGGACCTTCTGACAACGATGCCACTATAATTGCACAACACTGTTGTTGGACCTGGCCCTCTTTGCAAGGTCAACCCCCAAACCTTTAGCCTTCATCCCTTCTGTTTTCCGAACCCATTTAAGTTGGCCTTTTGGACTCTGTGCACTTTCCCACTGCTAACCAGTGCTAAAGTGCGTGTGCTCTCCACTTTAAACATGGTAAAATTGGCTTACACCCAATTGCCACTGTTAATTGACTTATAAGTTGCTAACAAAGTGGTACTACAGATACACAGGGCCTGTAAATGTAATGATACTGGTAGGCCTCTAGCACTAATTGTGCCATCCACTTAAGTAGGCTTTTTAAATATGTCTCAGGTCTGCCATTGCAGCCTGTGTGTGCAGTTTAAAACTGCCATTTCAACTTAGCAAAATAAACCTTTTACCAGGTCTAAACTTTCCTTTTTAATACATATATGTCACCCTTGGGGTAGGCCCTAAACAGCCCAGAGTGAGTACATTGTATTTAAAATGTTGAACATGTACTTTTAGGTTTTTCATATTCTGGACTCTTGAATTCATTTTGTACTATTACAAAGCCTACCCCTTCCATAGTACAACATTGGTTACCTTATTATATTTAATCAGTGATAACTTTTGTTTGAGAGCAGGGAGTAATCTCATGTTTATTATTTGAGGAATTGTATTTTACAACCCTCTTTAATGGCAAGGTTGATTTAACTCACAGTTCTGAAAATGGCTAGCTGCATGTTGGCTCCACAGTTATTACAGGCTCGGGCCCTCGGCTGAAGCAACCCGTAATTGTTTTGGCAATGGCTGTCCCTCCAGCAGTGTGTTCTCAATTGAGACACTACAGGTTTGCCTTTATAAATCTCAGGCTTACATTATATGGTCCTGATGATGATCCATATCCTTATGGGGATTGAGACATCTTTGACAAGGAACACTCTGACCTTATTTGAATTATGGACTATTGATTGTGGGTACAGATTTGCCCAGGCGTTTGCAATTGTGACTTTAGAACATTGGGAATATGCTTGAGTGACTTCGTACAATTAGCAGGTTTTGTGCCCCGTAAAGTGTTTTTGGCCCTGCTACTTTCTTTTAATTGTATCAATTAAAATACGTATTTAAATGACTGGCTCAATCATGTATCATGGGCATAATTATTTTCCCAGAGTATTAAAATATATTGCTCTGTTTAGGCTCCCTTGTTCCTCATACATTACTTTTAGAAAGTTGGCATTTTTTTGTTCTAACCATTTAATGCCTGCAGCCTGTATCCTGGGTCATATTACTAGGTGTAGTCGGCAGTTGGCCTTTGTGTATTCCTCCCAGACAGCATCACAATATAGGGTATGAATGTTGGCAGAATGGGCTATCGTGGCTTGATTGGGAGGGTGGGGAGTTATCGCCTACCACACTTTAACTTCAAAGGCACTGGCCCAGTTCACACACAAAGGACTTCACACTAGCCTACTGTGTCCCCAGGCAGACTGGAACCAGGGCAGGGAGGCAGAAAATTCCAGACACTTCTGTGGGGGGCAAGGGGGACTCTAGAAGCTTCTCCCACTTCAAAGAGGGCTCCAGGTATAAAAATAGGATCCTCAGACCCACTCTTCAGTACACTCCAGGACCTGTAGATAATACAGTAGAAGCACTGCTCTGCATGGTAACAGTAAAATCTTATGTGATAGTTTCTGTAATCACAATTGTGAGAAGTTGGCCTGGCATATGCTGTCCACTAGTTATAGGGGACACCTTGCACCAGTCCAATTCGACTCTTAAGGTGATTGGTTAAAAGACAACCTTTAAAGAAAGCTATCCTAGTGGTAGCTGTGGAGAGCAGCCTTCAGGCTAAGTCTTGAAGGAGTGTTAAGCTTATTGTTTTACCATGGATAACCTCTTGAATGACCAAATGAAAGAGTAGTCCACACAGGTATAGGTCGTTTCGCGACCTCGTTTTCAATGGAAAAAGGTGAAGAACTGCTGCTGGCGTGAAGCGTCGTCGATGTCGTGCAGATTGAAGATTTAGATCTTGAAGAAAGGACCTGAAAGCAGAGGGGACAGAGTCTGGGTCACTAGCCAGTGACCAGGGAGCTCAGGAGAAGGAGCCCTTCAATGTCGGGTGCTTCCAGGTTGAAGACGGGTAGCTTGGATCAACAGCCACGGGGTCCAGGAGGCTTCAAGGAAGGCCAGCTTCTGGAGGGCGACTGGCCCACGAAGGATTAAGGCCGCTGCGGTGTTAGTGTCCGGATTGGATCCACTAAGCCTTGGCAACCGCAACCCATGCAAGGATCACGAAACAGCTACGGTGCAGACCCACGAGGTCTGAGCGAGGTCTCCAGTGAGGAGACTGTAGATCAGGCCTGGAGCAGCCAGGGGAGCCCTTTAAAATAAAGATTGACCTCCGCTAGGGCCCACCAGTCGAGAGACAAGGGACCGCAGGAGGCGGAAATTTAGAGTGCGTAAAGATGAGCCCACGGGTCGCCGGAGCGGGCTGGAGCGTCGTCCTTTGGCACAGGTAATGCTGAGAGGTTGGCTCAATGATGGGCCAAAGCACAACTTCCCCACTGGTCGGGGTCGTGTGCTGTGCAAGGGGTGGCTGGTGTCCTGGGGTATTGGGGATCTGGGCACCCACGAGGTCCACGGTGCTGAGCTTTGCTGTGCACACTCACTGGCCTCTGGGATGCTTGGAAACCCACCTCAGGGTAGGTAGATGTCTTCGATGTCCGTAGGAGCAGCGGAGTTCCAACTGGGTCACTTGCAGTGTGTCAGGTGCCTGCCAAGCAGGGGGGTAACTCCTTTATCCCAAGGGAGATTTCTTCATTCAGCTGTGCGGCAGCTTGTCGAAGGTTCAAGTCTTTGAAGTACAAGATTAATCTGAGGCTCTGGGGACCCTGCACCCACCTTTATCCAGAGATTAGGGGAGTGTCTGAATCAGAGCCCACCAATGAGAGTTCAGGTGGGAAAGGGTGGCTACACCCTCTCCCCTTTGTGTGTTTTCCCACCTGGGCAGGGGACAGGATGCCCCTGAACCGGTTTGAGGCGGTGTATGCAGGAGTAGGCACTGGAGAATCCTACGTGCAAGTCTGAAAGACATCCAATGGTGCGCCCACCCAGTTCCAATCCACATAGTCTGTCTGGGGAGGTGGGAACACCTCCCTGCAACAAGATCCCTATTGTCCAGCTGCCGTGGCTGTAGTTCTGCCCAGCAACAGGCAGCCAGAGTCGTGTGGGTGGCGGGTAGCATCCATTTTGTACTACGTGTCTAAAATCTGCGGCTTTTACCATATCGCCCCTCTAGCAGGGGGGAATGATGCCCTCACTCCCATGGCTGGATTGGGGGTATGATTCCTCGATGTTTGACACCAAACATGACATGGTTCTGTGCAGCCACTCTCAAGTTATCACGCTATTGCGATTACTTATAATGCGGTTAAGAGTATATGGTATGGCTGCACTACAAACAACCCAGCAATAGTTTTAACGAAGGTTGCAGAGGGGCCCTACTCAGGTAGGGGTTCCCCCTCACACATATCTCAGCACCTGCCTTGTAGGATTAGCAAAGCCTGCCTTAGGGGTGACCTATGAGGATATATGGGTTGTATTTAGGTGGGATACAGGATGCCTATATCCCTGTAAGGGGTGCAAGCACCACCTTACCCAGACTACAGTAGTGGTCTGGTGGTGTCAGTTTGTATGGCTGTCCCAGGGGTGGCACAATAAGTGCTGCAGCCCCTGGTAGGCCTCTGAGGGACCCATGCCCTGGGTACCTAGGGTACCATCTACAAGGGGCTGATAGGGTGTCCTCAGTATCCAATTGGGATGTACCTAGGGTACTTGCATCTGTTTAGAGAGGAAGCAGATAGGCTGGGGTCCTGGATAGCAGGGCCACAGCCTGGCTAGAGTCAGAAAACAGTCAAAACATCAGCAAAAAGTTGGGGGCAACTATGCAGTCGATGCCACTCTCCTACAACAATACAATGCAACATGTACTCAGGCCAACAGTGGGAGCTGACAATGGACAGAAAGATCATGGCAGTAGGTTCACAATGCCAGGGCAGCATGGCTGACTGGTCTTCGCATATATGAGTCCTTGAAATGGTGACCATGTGGGTGTCAGTTACCAGGACTCACATAATAAATATCCATGACGCACTGGCAGGCACTAGAAACCTACACCTAGAGCTCCATAAGGTATGCATTTAGATATGCACCTGTGAGTCTAGGGGCCCCTTCAGTCAGACCCTAAAATCCCATTTTGTAAATCAATACCACTGATTACGTTTTCAACGTGCCATGCAATGACTGCAAACCATGTTGATTCAATATAGTTAACTATTTTCTTTTGGATGCTAATGGTATCACTAAAATTCCTGGCGATACCATGGATGCGGGTGGTAGATGTAAAGTACTTCTACAGGAGGGAGACCAATGCATTGGTATGAAAGGAGACCCCTTCAGAGTGCCCTATAAATGGGTCCCATCAGGTTTTCTTATGCCACTGAGTAGCTAAGACAACATAGTAAGGCTGTCACATGCTACTGATAACAAAGAAGAGGACACAGAATAAGGACGTTTATTATGCTACAGAGAGAAAAGGTAAGCCCGAACCTCACCTAAGCCAGTAAGAAAGTGGAAGAAAAGGATGGGAAGTAATGTGCTAGAGCTGCCGAACCAGGGACTCAGCCTCCAATCTTAGCTTTGGCCCCCATCCCACTAAGTGACTCTGTGCAAGTCAGCGAATCTCCCTGTGCTTTAAAAAATAAACTAAGGGGCAGAATTCCGCCACAGCCATCGCACCTGAACTGCACTTGACGATCAACTGCTCCGTTTGAGAATTGGTTTCGATCTGGAAGTGGAGGTGCTCCATGAGGGTCGTAGTGTCGTCCAAGCTGCTGGTTATCATGTGAAGGGTGCTTTTGTGGACGATGGCGATGCCTCCTCCTGGGCGGATCGGGCGGTCCTGCCGCAGGAACTTGTATCCGTCTTGAATGGCGGTGACAATTTTGGCGCAGAGTTGGCATTGGTCCAGGTTTCTGTGAGGAAGGCGATGTTGGGTGCGTAGGTGTTCAGGAGGTCCCAGATTTTTATTGCATGCTTGTGTAGGGAGCGCATGTTGAGGAGGATGCAGTTGAGTGGTTTGTGAGCGGTGAAGTCCGGAAAGCTAGGGGCTGCTGCTGGGGTCCAGAGGTGGGTGAACGTGAAGCGGCAGTGTCAGCAGGAGATCGGGCCTTGGGGTTTCTTGCTTGTTGCAGTGTGGAACATCAAATTCCCCCTTTGTCACAGACCAAATATCGCATGAACACACTCACTCAAATACATTCATTGGTGGGGCCCATAACACTAACACTTCATTGATTTGTTTTCTAGAGGGATAAGTTTCCAAAACGCTGACATGAAAGGAATATCTTTTCACTTAAACTCTAACGCGCATTGAATACTTTTATTAACTCGAACCTTGTGATATTCCCCTCATTGGGTGATGAATCAGTTAGTTGTATATATGATTTAGTGATTCAATTCATTTATCTATATTTCTTTTCTTATTCTAGTTTCTTCAAATAATCGACAACACATTTATCAATTAATCAAAACATCATTTATCTAATTAAATTGCAAATTGTTCGAAATCATCATTCAAACTGCAGAACATCATATTTACCTTATCTGGCTATTAGTCGTCCTCTAAGTCAGTCAAGTCGCGGATAATTCTTTAAATTCATCAAAGTCAGGCCGCAATTCAGTCTCTCAAAGTGTCAGGATAACAGCTGTCCAGCAGTGTCACCGTCCTCTCCGTCAGCATAACGTCAGGAAATGAAAGTTCGTTCAAAGAAGGAGATTCCTAATTCGCTTTGTCTACCTACTTTTATAATGAAACTAATGTCAAAATGTATCAAGATTGAGTTTTTAGACAGTCCTCATTGGTGGATTTGGGGTCACTCGGTAAAGTTCTCACGTAGTCCGCAAGATTAAGTCATCGCACTTGCTGGTTCCGGTCTTAAAGACAGTCCATTGTTGTGGTCCTGGCGAAGCTCCCAGGGTGTCCTTGGTGGGAACATCTTCTCCTGGGGTCAGGACAAGGCCATTGTTACAGGCGGTGGCACATGCGCACTTCACCCAAAACCTCGTGTGACAGCGGCAGTCACATTGTACGTCTCAGTCAGCCATCTTAATGAAGGCCCAAAACGGTCAACTTAAGCAAAACAAACACAAAAACGTAATTAAAACATAGAAATGGCTAATAAAATGTTAAACCCTCACTAATTCCCCTATGTGTAAGTAATTATCTAGCATAATAGCAACATTCAAAGCGTTTATACTCACTCAGTGATGCGCAACTTACAATTACATCACAAAAGCAACATATATCATGCAATATTCTAATTTTCTACCATTAGTATGCGTACATATATTAGTATACAATTAGTTTAGCCATGCAAAATGCAAATCCCACGTGTAATTATTTTGTTTATATGATTGGTAAATTTTCCACTTCAAACTAATTAATAATATTACTATTAGTTGTTTATTCAGATTAATATAAACATGCAGAATGGGGGGTATACAAAATGTTGTACTACCCGCTCCAGCAATCCCCCCTTTGGTGATTATATCACCACACCAACAAAAATGTTGTATCCCCTTTTACGGAATTTCAAAGTGATTTCTTGTTTTATTCATATTTCAGTTTCCCCTGTTTCTTCTCTTTTTGCTGTTTTATACATACTCTCCTTGATTTCCTCCAACTTTATTTCTTCAAATTCTCTTTCTTGTTTCTTATCTCTTCTCCTTAAATTTTCTTTTTAACCTTTTCTGATTTTTATCCTTTTTACGACAAATCCATCCTAATCAAATTATTAATATTATAAAAATCACACATGTTTATGGAAATAATATCTTACCTATAAATGTACTACCTAGTTTTACTACGAAAACTTTAATAGCTGATAGTTTCTTTCCAATCTTTTCCCAAACACCTTCAACCTCCAGTGGTGCAATTTCATCATGCAATTCTGTAATATTTTTAATATAAATTTTCAAATCTCTATTTTCGTCAGGAATGTAAGTACAACAATGTTGAACCTTCAGCATTCCACAGACTCCACCCTCTTTTGCCAATAATATATCAAGGGCAGGTCGATTTTGCATTACCATAGCACGCATGGCAACCATTTCAGTATTGACCAATAAGAATCCTCCAGCGGTGCTTGTTGACAAGCGATCCACTACTGTTGAAAGTCTTCTAATTTTGTTTGCATTCAGAGATATTCCCACTGCGGGTGTAAATGCTCCAAAAATGTCACCCACAATTTCTGTCCAAGATTCTCTCTTACTACGTGCTAAATAACTACCTAAACTATGTACACCATCTTCTCCTCTATCCATATGAAAAATCTTTGGAAAAACCAGGCCTACATAACATGTGCCATACCAATGGTCTGGCAAACGATAATAAGCCCTGTTCCCACAAATAAAATATAGTCCAGGAAAAACTGGATCTTTTCCACCTTTAAATCCCCATCCACCCATGATTCGGTATGTATCATGGTACTCACTATTCCCTACAAAATAATTATCATATGCTGTTTGATTCCTTCTAATACACAATTTCCCTTTCTGAGGCCAATCTAAAGCCATAGTTGGACTTGTTTCCCCTTTCAAGTGTTTTTCCATCTCTACATCCCAGACTGTCTTTTCCACTTTTCCTTCTGAAGCCTTTCTTTGCATTTTCAATCTCCTTTCTTCAACCATATCTAAAAATGTCTTTTCCACTTTCTTTAAACTGCAAGTCAAATTATTTCTAAATATGTATTCTAATGTTAGTTCTTTAGTCTCTAAGAAAATATAGTATCTACATCTGAAAAATAATATTCTAATTTCCCTGTTTGATCAAATAAACTAACTATTACACTACATGTTATTCCATAAGTTACTGGAAGGTGATGATAAGTCACTCCCTCCGATACAGAAGCAGGTAACTGCATACACACGTAGCAGTCCCTTACGTCCATTGTCTTTACATATTCATACAACAATTTTGAAAACACATTATTAGAAAAATCTGTTATAGACCTGTCTTTATGTAAATAATTTTTATCTATTCTAGTCGGAACTACCTTTTGAATCTTCCCTATATTAGTTATGTTGTCACTATGTCCTTCTAATGTATCTATTGTAACTTTAAATGAGATTAGTAGAGCAAGTATACTCCATAGAAGCATTAATAATCATGTACAACAACATATTTTACACCATCTCTTCAAAAATGTACATCTACCTTTGCTACTATCTATGTTTGCCATCTTTGCTAAAATGGACCGTGCCTTTTGACTTAGCCTCTTCTACTTCACAACTAGTTTTTCTAACCCAAGGCTCTAAGCACCTACTTGGTTCTACCAGTTTTTGTCTTTTCAGTATTTTATTGTCTTTCCATCAGTAATTTTCTTGTCTCATTCAGGTTGGCATTTCATCATCTTTCACTTTTTCTTCGTTTTTGGTATACAGAATGTCCTGAACATCCGCTTCTTCTCCAATATCGGACAAGATAACTCTCAGGATTTCCGATTCTTCGTCTTCCTCAACCACTTCCGGTACAACCACCTCTGGATTTCCTTGGCTATCCGCCTCTTCTTTTACTTCAGGCAGGGCCACATACGTCCATTCCGGTGATTTATACTTCTGGTTAGGTTTCCTTGTTCTTTTGCTTTCTTTAACTACAATTGTTTTTTCTTCTTTTGATTTCTCCTGACTCGTCACTTCATTCACCTGTTCAGCCCTTGGTGAACTTACTCGTGTTAGTCGATATCTCAATCTTTTTTTATCTTATTCGGCCAAACGTCGTCCTTTGCAGCTCTTTTCAATTTACTCCCTTTGTCATTCTTTTCAGTTCTCCAAGCTCTCTTTCTCAGAATTCGACCTTCAGGTATCTCATCTTCGCTTTCCTCTGACTCTGTTTCAACTTGCTTTTTACTCACAACAGTTTCTTTTTCCACCACTTCTTTTGTTTTCCCTACTTCTGTCCCTCCTCGAATCTCCGACACGTAATCTTCCTCCTGACTACTTGTCCTTGCTTCTAACTGGATGTTGGAGTTCCCTACACCTCCTCGGGGGTCTTACGCAATAATCTTTCCCTCTCTCTCTGTATCTGGCACCTCTCCATCTAAAGGTGTTGTTTCAGGTGGAGTTTCTCTCAATCTTTCATCTGGCACTTCCTTCTCATTAATCTCTTTTATCGTCTCTCCACTGTCCTTTTCTTTGTTCTTTCCTTGTTCTTTCCTGGAAGATTTTGCTCTTTGTTCTGTCTCGGAGTCTGAACTGGTATCAGAAATCTGTAACCTTCTCCTCAGGGAATTACTTCTGGGGACAAAAGTTAAACTTGGTTCTGTTTCCCCCCTTTAAGGGTTTTCTTTGTCTTTTGGCTCTCCGTCATCCGACTCAGTACTGGATTCTGATTCATTAAAATACTCCTTTTTTGTACTGTCTACTGGATTTGGAATTCTCAAAGTATGGCTTGCATGGATCCAGTTATTAAATCCAGCACACTTCACAGCTGTTGTTGTGGTCAAGATGACTTGCCTTGGTTTTCCCCACCTGGGAACCAAACAGTTTCTTCTTCTGTGGACTTTTATCCTTACCCAGTCCCCTGGGCTTAGATCATGGGCTGGCTTATTTTCAAGGGTGGTGGCATCTGCTCCAACCTGATGAAACACAGAATGAATTGCGTCAGCCAGGCTTTTACAGTATTCCAATACCATGTCATCAGTTATAGTCATCAGCTTGTTGACTGGTATAAAAATGTGGTGCATGGCTCGTCCCATGATGATTTCATGTTGACTCAACCCTGTAGTTCTGTCTGGAACTGATCTAATAGTCATGAGTACTAGAGGCAAGACATCAGGCCATTTCATACCTGTGGCTAAACACATTTTCCCTATTCTGTTTTTGATAGTACCATTCATCTGTTCCACCACACCAGAAGCCCCTGGCCGGTAGGCACAATGTAGTTTTTGTCGTACATTCAATGCTTCACAAATCAGTTTTATGATCTCATTATGAAAATGTCCTCAATTGTCACTGGGAACCCAAATCTAGGGATAAATTCCCTCAAAAGCAATTTTGCCACTGTCATCCCATCATTTCTTCTTGTTGGAAATGCCTCTACCCATCTGGAAAATAGACAGACCATAACCACAACATACCTCAACCTGTTACAGGGAGGCATTTCAATGAAATCCACTTGCATTCTGGTAAAAGGCCCTCCTTCTCGACCTATTGTTCCTAAACTCACTACTGTCTTTCTTCCTGGATTGTATTGCTGACATATTAGACATCTCTGACAAAGACTTTCTGCTACAAGTCTGAACTTTGCAGTATACCAGGTTTGATTAAAGGACCTGATCATAGCGTCTCTCCCTATGCGTCCCTGTCCATGATACATCCGTGCCATGGCAGACATCATGCTATCAGGCATGACTGGTCTTCCATCTCGATAGACCCACACATGATCTTTCTCTCTTGGTGCACATCCTGCTTTTACCCAATGTTTTATTTCCTCCTCTCCAGCTTCTTCCTGCAATTGTCTTACTTCTTCCCATGTTCCCACTGTGTTAGTAAACATCGAAAAGCAAGAAATCACTTCCTTTTCCTTAGCCCGATTGATTAAATTCTGATTTCGTGCACAGTATTGCGCCATGTCATTTGCGAATTTGTTTCCAGTGGCGATATAATCACCACTGCGACTATGGGCAGCACACTTTACAACAGCCAATTGCGTAGGCAGCTGTATCGCCTCAAGCAACTTTCCAACCACTTCAGCATTCTTAATAGGAGTTCCACTTGAGGTTAGGAAACCTCTCTGCAGCCATATCTGGCCGAAGTCGTGGACAACTCCATAGCTATACTGGCTATCCGTTATCACAGTCACTTTCACACCTTTCCCAATCTTGCATGCTCTCGTCAAGGCAACAAGTTCAGCTACTTGGGCTGATTTTACTCCTTTCAAATAGGATGCTTCCATTACTGCTGCAACTGTACATACCACATATGCTGCACTCAACACTCTATCGTCTGTCCTCAAACAAGCTCCATCGACAAACATAACAAAATCGCTTTCTGGTAAGGGTTCGTCTTTTATGTCAGGTCGTGGTTTTGTACAGAAATCAAGTATATCCAGACAGTCATGATCTGCTTCATCTCTTACTTCCACATTCTCTGCATCAGGCAACAATGTTGAAGGATTCACATTCAAACATCTTACAAGACTTACATTTGTTGCACCTAATATGACCTTTTCATACTTAGTCAGCTGACTGTGCGTCATATACTGAGTACGACTCCTTGTTAAAAGCATCGCCACATCATGAGGTACAAACACTTTCACAGGATATCCCATCACAATTCCCTCACTCTGTTCCAAACTTCGACATGTAGCAGCTACTGCTTTCAAACACCCAGGTAGGGCTACAGCTACTGGGTCCAACAGGGATGAAAATAGGCAATTGGTCTCCTCAGTTTTCCATGCTTCTGTACTAGAACAGAGAGTGCACATCCATTTCTCTCACTGCAATACAACTAAAATTCTTTTTCATAATCAGGCATACCTAATGCAGGTGCTTCACACAACCCATCTCTCAATCTTTTGAATGCTGCCAATTCCTCTTTGTTCAAATCAATGGGATCTTTCACATCACTTCTTGTCAGTCGTACCAAAGGTTTTGCGATCAACGAAAAATTGCTAATCCAGACGACAATATCCAACCATTCCCAGAAACATTCTCACTTCTCTTTGGGTCATAGGTGGACTCATTCTCTTTATGATCCTGATTCTGTCTATGGTTATCCTTCTCAGCCCTTTTTCAATGTTATGTCCTAAATATTGTACTTCTTTCTTGCAAAATTGTAATTTCGATGGTGACACTTTTAGTCCTCTATCTGCCAAATGATTCAGCAAGGCTACCGTGTCCACCTCATAAGCTTCACGGGTTTTCGATGCCACAAGTAGGTCATCGATGTATTGAACTAGTACAGAATTTTCGGGCATTTCTTGACTTTCCAAAGACTTCTTCAATAGCTGATTAAATATTGAGGGGCTTTCTGTATACCCCTGTGGAATTCGGCACCACGCCAAAATACCCTCACCGAAAAGAAATGCAAAAATGTGCTGACTGTCATGGTGCAAGGGGATGGAAAAGAAAGCATGGCATAGATCAATTACCGTATACCATTCTGCGTCATGGGGAATCTGAGATAAAATCACAGATGGATTCGGTACAATGGGACAGCATGGTACAGCAATTTTGTTTATCTTTCTCAGATCTTGTACTATCCTGAACTTCCCACTAGGCTTTTTCAGTACCATTATTGGTGAATTACATGGGCTACTCATTATTTCTCTCAAAATTCCTTGTTTTATCATTTTCTCAATTACATGAGTAACTCCTTCGATTATTTCAGGTGTCAATTTATATTGAGGGACATTTGGATAACTTACTCCTTCTTTTACTATTATTTTTACTGGATCTACATTTCTCATTAATCCTACATCTTCTCCGGTGAAATCCCAAACTTCTGCTTTAACAGTTTGTTGGTAATTCGTCAGGGTTAAATACAGCATAGGTTCCAGTAACCTCCTTCTCCCTGTTTGCCATTGTCATTTTATACAGCACATCATCATCTGGTGTTTCAAATGCTATTCCATCTGGGGTACAAAATATAGTGCAGTTCATCTTGCACAATAAATCTCTACCTAACAAATTCATAGGACTAGTGTCGCACACGACAAAGCGGTGCATTTCAGAAAATTTCCCTATGCTAACTTTCACTGGTTCTGTAAGGTAAGTTTTAATCTGTCTGTTGGATACACCAACTACTTGGATCGTTTTATCCGAGAGAGGAAGATTCTTGATATCGGCTAATCTAACAGTCGATCGAGTAGCACCAATATCAACTAGGAAGGTAATATTTTCATTATTAACTTTTCCATCTGCAAATGGGCCTATCTGCTCTACTTCTAGAGTTGCGCCAAGTACGCACTCTTCTTCCTCACTTCGGCACCGTCAATAACCCTCCTCTGAATCGCTTTCATCGCGTTGCAGCCAATACTGCGAAGCAGCGCTAGTGCGTGGCGGTTTATTTACCTGTTCTTCGTTGTAGAATCCCGCTTCCTTACTATACTTCTGGGTATTTTTGTTCTGAGGAAAAGGTGGTTTTGACAACTGATTCTGTTGTGTTACAACCTGCTGCTGTCGCTGCGGTTGACCACTCACCTCATTCTGTACCTGTGGATTCAATGAGGCATTTTCATCGTTAGTACTCGGGGGAAATTTACACTCGGATTTCCAATGCCCTATCCTACCGCAATTATGACACAGAAATTTCTTCTTAGCTTCCTCGATATTTCCTTTACCTTTCCCAGGATTACATTTTTGTCTTGACCCTGCTTGTTCTGCTAGTTGAGCTTCCTGTCTCTCTGCTACCTTTACTTGTGCCCACATAGCCTTTTCTTTCAATTTTCGCTGTTTTGCTTCAATCTCATCACTGAAATATTTAGCATGTCTCAATACTTCGTCTATTTTCTTATTTTGCCAATCTACGGTATGCTGTTTTATCATCTCACTAATTTCTGGTCGAAGACCATATACAAACCTGTACACTAAATGACTTAAATCTTTTTCACTTAGATTTTCATCTCCACTAAATTGTTTAAAGGCCAAAATTAACCTCTCATAATATGTGTGCACTGAGTCTTTGCTATCCTGATGTGTTTTGTCAATTTTTACCCAGTCTGTCTCTTTAGGAGGTACTTTGTTTTTCAGAAATGCCATAACCTGTTCGTATTTCTTCATTACCTCGGGGTCTGGAGCCCCTGTTTTTGGATCCCTTGGATATTCTTGTGTCGGCCAATCTATCACGATTTTGCACTCTGTCCATAGATCTGCTGGTACTAATATGTCAAACAAGCTATTTAGATCAATCCACAATACTTTGGACACTTTTACAAATCTGTCCACCTGTCTATACCACTCGACGGGTTTTTCACGTAGTCGAGGGAAATCATTTATAAATGACAAAATATCTTGCCTAGTCCATGGAACATGTACATATCCTCCTCCTGGAATTTCTCTCATGGGGTATTCTGTCACAACCTTCTCTTTTTCTCTAACAGGGAAAACGGAAAAGGTTTTATCTGAAATATCATCTCGTTTTCGATATCATCTACTTTTCCATTTGTCCACATCTCCCCATTTTCTCAACAAAATAATTATTTCCTTAATCTGACTCATCCTGTGGTATTCATGTTTTCAATGTCCTTTTCAGTGAAATCTACTCGATATGGTTTCTATAGGGCTTTCACCTTTTCGATATCTATACCCATTTCATTTGCCACTTCTTCTAATCTTTCATGGAGACTTTTTGCTCTCCACGTTATGCTTTTACACAGAAATAACAACTCCTCATCTTGGTAAGTTTTTAACTTTTCCGTAGGGATAGTTCCTACTATTAACTCTTCCAGTACCATTCGTAATTTGGCCACATCTATTGACTGAGATTCTTTGTCTTTCTTCTGCAAGCTTCTCAACCATTCACTCAATTCCTCTGTAGATGGTCCTACTGACTTCTCTACATTTCCTTGTCCAAAATCCTTTTGTGTTTCTGATATTGACTCCACTATTGTCATACACCTTTCTGCACAGTTCTGGCCTATAAACGGGTTATTTTAAACATTCGGTTCAATCATACTCATTGTCTGTCTCCATGGATTATCATTTTGACTCATTCTATGTTGTTCAACCTGTTTATTACTTTTGTAAGGAACCGTCAAACAATGTTCACTATCTTTCTGCTTATCAAAAATAGGCATTACTGGACCTATCGTCACTGGGACTGTTACAGCTTCCAGATTTTTAGTCAATTCTCTTATTTTCTCTGTTAATTCTAGGGTTGTTTTTGCTATTTCTGCTGAATTGTCATCGTTTTTTTGACCTCTGGACTTCTCTCCTACCTCTCTAATGGAATTGGTTTTTCCCAAATCTTGGAACTCTGGTTCCGATTTTATGATTCATACTGTCTCTTTTATTGGGGCACTTGGGGTTAATATTTCTGGTTCTGGCCAATATGGGGGTGGATTTTATAGAACATGTCATCAAGAACATCATCCTCTGATTCGTTCACTCCATACCCTCTCGATTCCACATTATGTCTCTTTTCTACACACTTTCATTCTCTCCTGCAGCTCTTACGGGAAACAAACCCTCAGTCATACTCGCATTCCACCACCTTCTCATTCGATCATCATGAGTCTCATGCCCGTATGACCTACCACACATGTACCTATACCCTCTGCTACTTCTCTGTCTTTCTAGGTCATGCATCTCATCTTCCCACTCTGTCAATGCTTCAAATTGTGTCGGTCTAGGTCTTGGTTCTAAATTCATCATTTTTTCTCTTAAATTTCTCAAAACTGCCAAATTAAATGAACCATGTTCTGGAAAAGCCAACACTCCGTGCTTTTCAGTATACTTGACCCAATTGTCTAACCAAATACAAGTGTGATATCCATATTTCGCAACCAAAAAAAAGGATGCAGGGGTTTTCGGTGGAGGAAGTAATTGTCATTCCCTAGTTACAATCGGTTTGTCCTTTTTAAACCACTTTTTAATTCTACCAAACCAGGACTTTTTCTCCATTTCTGGTGGATCGTAATACATGTTCCTGTCTTCCGTGTATCACTAGTCTCTCCTTACAACTGTACCGCTATTCTGTTCAATCGTAGCGCGACTCACACTAACGCACCAATACAGAGCATCTACGTCACCCTGTGCTTCTCCACTCCTAGCGCGGCGCACACTAACGCACCAATCCGGAGCGTTCTATGTTTCTGACCGACTGTCCAATCCCAGCGCGGTCGTTCTGACGTCAACAGCCGCTGCCGCAGCTCCTGCTTCTGTCTTCCCCTCCTTTACAAAATCAACTCTGTAAGTTTTGTTTTGAATTTACAATTCTGTTAGTAATAACACAAAAATACCACCATTGTCTGCTTCGCTAACCAAGGAATAGCAATAGACCTTTCTCACGAGAATCCCGTCTTTCCCGAGAGCAGCGCTTACCTCTGCCCTACTACGGAATGGTTACTTCTGTTGATAAAGTAGCACATCCCTCTACCTTACCCTTCTAACAAGCATTAGCTAACCGTTTCTCTAGAATTAAGACACCTAGTTGGAGACCCAATGCTCCTGAGATATAAAACTAGAGTTTCACAATTAACCCGAATGCCTTTACATTCACGCACTTTCAAACGAGAAAATGTAGTACATTTACACAGAATCCTGTCTTTCCCGAGAACAGCGAACAGTCTGTCCTACTACAGAATTATGACATACGTTAACAAAGTAGCACTTCCCTCTACTTTATCCTTCTAGCAAGCTCAGAGAACACCTGTTACCTTTCCAGTGATAAGGGTTATCGGAATGCCATTCGGACTCCTGGTACCTAAGACCAAAATTTCACAGTGCGACCTTCGCTATCATACACACTTCTCTCACACAGAAAATGTTCTCTAATGGCAACACACGACGATGTCACCGAATCGAACCCAGACAATGCGTCGTGCAACTTCAATCGTTACACGTTTCTCCCTGTGTACCTACAGGGCAACAACAATTCCGTCTTTCCCGAGAGCAGCGCTTACCTCTGCTCTACTACGGAACCGTTACAAACTTCCGAATTCCTACATCCCAGAAGCCGTGCAAACAACATAGAACTCGACGCGACTCAACATAGAGTGTTAATACATAAACCAATATCAATCAATAACCAATAATCAATAAGCAATGTACAAGCTATATTCACCAAACCAAAACAATAACAACAATAACTCTGCTACCAGAAAAAACTGTTACAGCGTGGAACATCAAATTCCCCCTTTGTCACAGACCAAATATCGCATTAACACACTCACTCAAATACATTAATTGGTGGGGCCCATAACACCAACACTCACACTTCATTGATCTGTTTTCTAGAGGTATAAGTTTCCAAAACGCTGACATGAAAGGAATATTTTTAAGGCGCATTGAATACTTTCATTAACTCCAACCTTGTGATATTCCCCTCATTGGGTGATGAATCAGTTAGTTGTATATATGATTTAGTGATTCAATTCATTTATCTATATTTCTTTTCTTATTCTAGTTTCTTCAAATAATCGACACAACACATTTATCAATTAATCAAAACATCGTTTATCTAATTAAATTGCAAATTGTTAGAAATCATCATTCAAACCATAGAACATCATATTTACCTAATCTGGCTATTAGTCGTCCTCTAAGTCAGTCGAGTCGCGGATAATTCTTTAAATTCATCAAAGTCAGGCCGCAATTCAGTCTCTCAAAGAGTCAGGATAACAGCTGTCCAGCAGTGTCACTGTCCTCTCCGTCAGTATAACGTCAGGAAATGAAAGTTCGTTCAAAGAAGGAGATTCCTAATTCACTTTGTCTACCTACTTTTATAATGAAACTAATGTCAAAATGTATCAAGATTGAGTTTTTAGACAGTCCTCATTGGTGGATTTGGGGTCACTCGGTAAAGTTCTCACATAGTCCGCAAGATTAAGTCATCGCACTTGTTGGTTCCGGTCTTAAAGACAGTCCATTGTTGTGGTCCTGGCGAAGCTCCCAGGGTGTCCTTGGTGGGAACATCTCCTGGGGTCAGGACGAGGCCATTGTTACTGGCGGGGGCACATGCGCACTTCACCCAAAACCTCGTGTGACAGCGGCAGTCACGTTGTACGTCTCAGTCAGCCATCTTAATGAAGGCCCAAAACGGTCAACTTAAGCAAAACAAACACAAAAACGTAATTAAAACATAGAAATGGCTAATAAAATGTTAAACCCTCACTAATTCCCCTATGTGTAAGTAATTATCTAGCATAATAGCATCATTCAAAGCATTTATACTCACTCAGTGATGCGCAACTTACAATTACATCACAAAAGCAACATATATCATGCAATATTTTAATTTTCTACCATTAGTATGCATACATATATTAGTTTACAATTAGTTTAGCCATGCAAAATGCAAATCCCACGTGTAATTCTTTTGTTAATATAATTGGTAAGTTTTCCCCTTCAAACAAATTAATAATATTACTATTAGTTGTTTATTCAGATTAATATAAACATGCAGAATAGGGGGTATACAAAATGTTGTACTACCCGCTCCAGCAGGGGAAGGTGCAGTGTCAGCAGGAGATCGGGCCTTGGGGTTTGCTCAGCGCTGAAAGCTGGTTATTGTAGCTGCATCTGGGATTGAAAGCCAGGAGGTTGTTGGAGTCGTAGCGGAGGCGGGTCAGAGGAGCAGGGTCCCTGGTGCTGGTTGAGATATGGTCTAGGACCGGTGCAGACGGTCTTGCCTTTGGGGCGCTGGTGCTGCCGGTCAGCGGCCGCCATCAAGTAGGGATCCAGGGGAAGGCGGGTCAGCTGGGACGCAGGAAGGACACACTGGAGGGGGAAGGGGCCATGGGTGAAGCAGCGGCGGCAGAAAAAAAGGCTCAGGAAAAAGAGAAAAGAAGAATGAGAGGAAGTAGAAAGAACAGAAAGGAGATGAAACAGAACGAGAAGGAAAAATAGAAAAAGAAAAAGAAAAAAAAAGAGGCAGAACAGAAGAAGAGCAGAGTGCTGTCCCACTGGACCACCAGGGATGTGGCGCAAGCAGGAGCCTGCGTGTGGCAAAGGGCCTCAAACACCCTGCAATGGAACTCAGGGGTCAACCCTAAGTGGTGGAGCTGTGCGGGGGGGAGAGCAGTCACACTGACAAGAAAAGTAGTCTAGCTCTTTTTGTCATGCAGCGGCCGCCATTAAGTAGGGATCGGGAGGAGGGCAGGTCAGCTGGGAGGCCTGAAGGACACATTGGAGGAGAGAGGGGCCGCAGCGGCAGCAGCGGTGTGGGAAAAAAGGCTCAGGAAAAAAGAGGAATGAGAGGAAGCAGAAAGAAACAGAAAGGAAAGGAAACAGAACAAGAAGGAAACATAGAAAGATAAAAAAAAAAAGAGAGAGAACATCAGAAGAGCAGAATGCTCTCCCACTGGACCACCAGGGATGTGGCGCAGGCGGGTGGCGGGGGGCATTAAACACCCTGCAACAGAGCTCGGGGTCAACCCTTAGTGATGGAGCTGCGCTGGGGAGAGGACCAGGTCAGTGGTGTTGCTCTTCTTGTCGCCCAGCGGTCGCCATTAAGTAGAGATCGGGGGTGGCAGGTCAGCTGGGAGGTGGGAAGGACACACTGAAGGGGGAGGAGCAGCGGGGGGGTACAAACGGCAACAAAAAAAGAGGAATGAGAGGAAGCAGAAAGAAACAGAACAGAAAGGAAACAGAACGAGAAGGAAAAATAGAAAGATAAAAAAAGAGTGACAGAACAGCAGAAGAGCAGAGTGCTCTTCCACTGCACCATCAGGGATGAGGTGCAGAGAGGAGCCTGTGGGTGGAGGAGGGCATCGAACACCCTGCAACAGAGCTCAGGAGGCTCAGGGGTCAACCCTTAAAGGTGGAACTGCGCGGGGGAGAGCAGTCACACTGACCAGGTCAGTTGTCTTGCTCCTGATAAGCATGATACACATATATGCTTGCATGACTACATTACAAATATTTATGGAACAACCAATGAAGCAGTGGGTAAGTGAAGACATCTGTTGGATATTCTGAAGGTACCTAGGCTTTGTAGATTTCCCACTAGGAAATCAAGAAAAGAGCCAAACAGTAGCACAACTTTAGGTGTTTTTCTTTTTCAAATGAGGAAGAAAGGGCTATGCTTGAAAGTGTACAGTTTTTTGTATCTACACATGGCTTCAACAAATGTTGTACTTTGCTATGATCACCACCTTCCCAGCTTTCATGATTAGGCAGAATTGTAAAAAGAAGATTTCTTTTTACTCCAGTTTTGTAATTTTGAAAGTGGTAGCCATTTTTTCCTATTTTTGTGGGTTTAACCTACTTGTGGTGGAAACAGGTGTGAAAACCATGGGTAAACCTAGATAGCTATACATTTCTAAAAAGTAGAAAAAATTCAGGATTTAGCAAAGGGTCATCTGTGTAGCTCGATCATGGTTTTCTCAAAGAAACTAATTGTTGAAATAATAACTATGACAATAGGTAGGAAAAATAGATATAGATGACAAATCTTTCATCTGTAAGATTTTTACCATGACAGCTGAGTCTTCAAGTCTCATGGATATAAAGTCATTGTTGTCCAAAAGCACACTATACCAGAGAGCCAATACCTGCACTGCAGCCTATAATGATTTTTCACTGTGTACCGACCTTGCATCAATGTAACGCCCTGAACGTCTCAGGATCGTTTAACAGACACGACAATGAGGACGCAACCACTTGTGAAGGGTTAGTTCTTTTAATGAAGGCAAATTAAATACAAAGAACAAACAAAAGTTATAGTCACTGGAATCCTCCAGGCTAAGTACGTTACCAGCCCACAGCACGGATGGTCCTAACCGTCCTCTGCATATACGCCGATCCCGGCGTATGCCAACAGAGGGCAGAAATGAAATGGCCGACAATGCCAATCGGTAGGCTGTGAGGGGCACGAAGAGTGTTGGGGAGAATCGAGGAGTCAGGGAAACACCCAGCCGGGGTCTCTACCTGAAGGGAGCAGCCGCTCAACCTCTTCCTCAGACTGCACCGGGACGCGGAGTCACCTCCTGGTGATGCGTCACCGATACCCCAATCACAAGCAAGAAGACTGAACCGAGAGCACCCGCTCGATCGATCCTGTGGACTTCCGAGTCTGTAACGCGGCAAACACCTCCTGGTGTGCGTTACAGCTGGCAGTCCCTGTGTCTCTGGTCGGGCTGGGAGTTACGACTCCAACCAGCAAAAGCGCCACTGCGCTTGGACTCAGCCGAGTCAAAAAGCGAAGCTCAATGGTTGACCGGTAGAGCTTCCGGGTCCTTCACAGGTGACGATGGGGCAAGACACGGCCCAGGGAGTAACGACTCGACCTACCTCCGTTCTTGCCTTACTGGAGCACCACTCCGGAACACTGCTCTTCACGAAGCAGGTACGTCGGTGTAGACACAATATCCGACAGCCTTGTACCTCCCGGTTCCTCCCTTTATAGGGCGTGTTTTCCTTGAGTTATGTAACAGCTCTCCTGTTTACATAAGGGCGTGTTTCCCTTGAGTTATGTAACAACTCTCCTGTTTACATAAGGGCGTGTTTCCCTTGAGTTATGTAACAGCTCTCCTGTTTACATAAGGGCGTGTTTCCCTTGAGTTATATAACAGCTCTCCTGTTTACATAAGGGCGTGTTTCCCTTGTATGACAGGAATTCTTGACAGTACATCCTCCCTCTCAGCGGCTCCCCACGGGTCCAGCGCTGGCAGGAAAACGCCGATGGAACAAGGAGACCAAGCGCGGAGCATGAACCCCTTCAGCCGGTTCCCATGAATGCTCCTCCGGGCCATAGCCTTTCCACGCAACCAGGTACCACAGCTTCCCCCTGCGCCATTTGGACGCCCGTATGCCCGACACTTCATACTCCACCTCCGACTCCACGCATACCGGCCTAGGTGTCCCAGACGGCTTGGAGGGTGCTGGTTTGAGCAATGATACATGAAAGACAGGGTGTATCCGCAATGACTGGGGCAAGCACACCTTCACGTTCACGGGACCCATACACTTGGTAATTCGATAGGGGCCCATGTACTTGGGATGGAACACACTGTTCTTTCGAAACCTCATGTTTCTTGTGGATATCCAGACGTAGTCTCCAGTGCGGTACAGTGGCCCGGGCCTTCTCTTCCTATCTGCCGCAGCCTTGTATCTTCTCTTGGCCTCTATTAGGACAGCCCTTGAGCGCATCAACGTGTCTTTTATGTGTGCCACCCTGTCCGCTGTGGCGGGAATCCTGTCCTCTCTGAACGGATGTAGAAATGGCAAGAACCTGGGATGTTGGCCATAGTTGCTATAGAACGGAGATGACTGTGTGGAGCTGTGAGTGGCGTTGTTATAGGCTATCTCTGCAACCCATAGCAAGTCGACCCATTCTTCCCTGCCCTGGTCCACAAAACATCGCAGATACTGTTTGAGCGTTTGGTTCAGGCGCTCGGTTTGGCCGTCCGTTTGAGGGTGATAGCTGGTGGACAGGGCGGTCTTAACATGCAGCGCAGTGCACCAAGTCTTCCAGAATTGCGCAGTAAACTGCGACCCCCGGTCCGACACGATCACCCCAGGTAATCCATGCAGTCGTACCACATTCTTTAGGAGTAGTGACGCCAATTCCCCGGCCGTAGGGACTCTCTTGCAGGGGATGAAGTGCCCCATTTTCGTCAAGTAATCCACCACCACCAGTATTGCCGTCATCCCCTGGTCTACCGGTAGGCCCACCACGAAGTCGAGTGATATGCTATCCCATGGTCTATCCGGGGTCGGAAGTGGATGTAAGAGCCCTTGGGTTCGGCCATGGTCGGCCTTCATGGTAGCACACGTAGGACACTCCTGTCCCCACCTCCTGACATCCACTCTCATGGTTGGCCACCAGAAATGCCGCCCCATGCTAGCCACCGTTTTTTCAAAGCCCAAATGACCTGCGCATGGAGAGTCATGGCACCAGATGAATGCTTGTTTCCTTAGCCTAGGCGTGGGTATCAATAGGCACCTGCCCTTCAGGGGTATCCCGTCCTTCAGCTGCCATTCTCTGTGACTGAGGAGCCACCTCCGCCATGCGAATGACCTGATCCCTCTCTTTATTCCCCTCAGGAAAGTATCCGGTTGGATAACCCCCAATACCATCCTCGGGGAAATGATGGAACGCTCGGTTGCAGGCAATGGTTCCTTAACTGCAGATTGACGGGACAGGGCGTCCGCCTTCCGGTTTTCCGTCCCCGGCCGATATGTGATGCGGAAGTTGAACCCCGCAAAGAAGATCATCCACCGCAGCTGTCTGGGAGAAAGGTGTCTAGTGGCCGTCATGAACTGTAGGTTCCGATGGTCCGTGTACACCGATACCACATGTCTTGCCCCCATCAACCAATGCCTCCATTCGGTGAAGGCGTCCTTGATTGCGAGAAGCTCCTTCTCCGCAATATGGTAGTTGCGTTCGGCGTCGTTGAGTTTGCGGGACATGTACGCAACGGGATGAAGCACCCCTGTGTCGTGGTTGCGTTGGGACAAGATAGCCCCCAGCGCCACATCCGACGCGTCCGCTTCCACCACGTAGGGTAGATCCGGATCGGGGTGAGCCAACACCGGCGCCTTACCAAAGGCGCTTTTCAGGGCCTCAAAGGCTTTGTTCGCTTCAGGGGACCAGACAAACTCCTTGGACTTCCTCAGTAGCTGTGTGATTGGGGCCACCACTCCTGAAAATCCATCTATAAACCGCCTGTAAAAGTTGGCGAAGCCAATGAAACTTTGGACGTCCTTCACGCTTTGGGGCACCGGCCATTCTTTCACCGCCTTGATCTTTCGTTCTGCCATCTCCTGTCCCTCTGGACTCAGCATCACTCCGAGGAATTCCACGGATGTGACGTGGAAGTCACACTTGCTGAGTTTACAAAACAGCATGTTTTCCCTCAGCTTTTGGAGCACAGCTTTGACGTGGTGTACGTGCTCCTCCACACTGGACGAATAGATGAGGATGTCGTCGATATATACGACCACGTAGATATCCAACTCCTCTCTGAATACCTCATTCAAAAAGTACTGAAAGGCTGCCGGGGCGTTGCACAGACCGAACGGCATGACGAGGTACTCAAAAAGGCCGAACCTGGTCTTAAAGGCGGTCTTCCACTCGTCTCCGTCCCTCATGCGCACCAGATGGTATGCCCCTTTCAAATCCAACTTGGTGTAGATACGAGCTTTCTTGACCTGTTCCAGAAGTACACTGATAAGAGGCAAGGGGTACCGATTTTTTATGGTTATCGCATTCAATGCCCTAAAGTCCACACAGGCTCTCAGCTCCCCATTAGCCTTCGGGATGAAGAAGAGTGGCGAGGCGGCCGGAGACTTGGACGGGCGGATGAATCCTAGCTTGAGGAGTTTATCCAGGTACCCCCGGAGATGCACGTTTTCAGGCTCCGTCAGGGCATACAGCCTGCCGCTGGGAACGCTGGCCCCTGGCACCAGGTCGATCTGGCAGTCAAACTGTCTATGTGGTGGTAGCACTTCCGCCTTCACCTCATCAAATACATCCTCAAAACTGTGATAAGCCTGGGGGAGATCCACATCTTTTTCTGCCGCTGTAGCCACCGTCTGACTCCCGCTCTCATCTGCGTCAAGGGATTCCGTTCTTATTCCACAATGCAGGATGCAATACGGTGACGTCATTTCGATGCGATGTGTTGGCCAATCCACAAAGGGGTTGTGTTTCTGTAGCCACGGCAATCCCAATATGACGCCATATTGGGGCGCTCGGATGATGTTAAAATCGATTTGTTCCAAATGGTTCCTCCCATATCTCATCGGAAGGACCCCCGTGTGCTGTCCGATGGGCCCCGTCACCAATCGCCTTCCGTCTACCGCATAGACGTCTTCGGGTACTGCTTTGGGAAGAAGCACTAGCCCTAGCCTGCATGCCTCGTTGTGGTCCATAAACATGCCAGTGGCCCCTGAATCCACCATGGCCACAACGGGTATCCACTGGTCATGCACTCCCACGTGCACCGTGATAAACAGGTGTCGTTGTCCCTTAGTGACCGAGTTGGAAAGTGAAGGGATGGATGAGTGACTCCGAGATGCCCCTTCTCTGGTCTTGGAGTCCTCTAGTTTTCCGCCGGTATGTCCACCACGGCTGTTACCGACCGGTTGGCCCGATAACGTGACGTCTTCGGTTTGGCAGGGCATTCACGTACGTAGTGGCCTTTTTTGCCACAATATAGGCACAATCCTTGTTTACGGCGTGACTCTTTCTCCGTGGCTGTGAGGCTCGCTCGTATTGCGCTGATGTCCATGGGTTCTCCCTTGGATGCGGTGGAAGTTTCAGGACTTCCCACCGTCACATAGGATGGAAGGGATTTTCCTTTTCTCCCATGATCCCCCTTTCTTTCACTTAGCCTATGTTCCAGCCGTAATACCAGGTTGATAAGGCCCTCACATGTCTTGGGTTGAGGGTCAATATGAGCCACGGCGTCCTTGAGCTCATCGCACAGCCCTTGATGGAAGAGCGCCGTCTGTTTAGCAACAGGCCACTTGGTTTCCGCAACCAACCTTCGGAACGCGTTGAGATACTGCACCAGGTCGTTGGATCCCTGTCTCAACTCAAGCATTTCACGGTCCGCCGTGTACGAGTCAGCCCTTCTGTCGAATACCTTCAGGAATTCCTCGCGAAAAGCACCCCAATCACATAAGAGGGGGTCGTCCCTGCTCACCAGAGGTACGGCCCATTGTGCCGCGTTTCCAGCCAAATAGGATATAAGGAAAGCCACACGAGCCTGACTCGTGGGGAACGCCTTTGGTTTGCACGATAAATGTAGCGCCACTTGTGTGAGGAATACCTGCACTGTGTTAGGATCCCCACTGTACCTCTCTGGTGTTGCCAAGGGGATGGCTACCGGCATTTCCACTACTACCGCAGGGGTCTGGTTCGTGAGGGAGGTGCTGGGCGTGAGCGGGTCCAATTGGATAGCATCCAGTCTGGCTTTTACATCGGCTGTTTCTTGCCTAGAGGCAGCCACTTCAACTTGCATGGCCGCTAAAGCAGCCAGCACATCATCAAGTGTTGCCATGTCTGTTATCGACCGGGAGACAGTTAGTGTTATTAAGGTCGGATATTTTGTAACGCCCTGAACGTCTCAGGATCGTTTAACAGACACGACAAAGAGGACGCAACCACTTGTGAAGGGTTAGTTCTTTTAATGAAGGCAAATTAAATACAAAGAACAAACAAAAGTTATAGTCACTGGAATCCTCCAGGCTAAGTACGTTACCAGCCCACAGCACGGATGGTCCTAACCGTCCTCTGCATATACGCCGATCCCGGCGTATGCCAACAGAGGGCAGAAATGAAATGGCCGACAATGCCAATCGGTAGGCTGTGAGGGGCACGAAGAGTGTTGGGGAGAATCGAGGAGTCAGGGAAACACCCAGCCGGGGTCTCTACCTGAAGGGAGCAGCCGCTCAACCTCTTCCTCAGACTGCACCGGGACGCGGAGTCACCTCCTGGTGATGCGTCACCGATACCCCAATCACAAGCAAGAAGACTGAACCGAGAGCAGCCGCTCGATCGATCCTGTGGACTTCCGAGTCTGTAACGCGGCAAACACCTCCTGGTGTGCGTTACAGCTGGCAGTCCCTGTGTCTCTGGTCGGGCTGGGAGTTACGACTCCAACCAGCAAAAGCGCCACTGCGCTTGGACTCAGCCGAGTCAAAAAGCGAAGCTCAATGGTTGACCGGTAGAGCTTCCGGGTCCTTCACAGGTGACGATGGGGCAAGACACGGCCCAGGGAGTAACGACTCGACCTACCTCCGTTCTTGCCTTACTGGAGCACCACTCCGGAACACTGCTCTTCACGAAGCAGGTACGTCGGTGTAGACACAATATCCGACAGCCTTGTACCTCCCGGTTCCTCCCTTTATAGGGCGTGTTTTCCTTGAGTTATGTAACAGCTCTCCTGTTTACATAAGGGCGTGTTTCCCTTGAGTTATGTAACAACTCTCCTGTTTACATAAGGGCGTGTTTCCCTTGAGTTATGTAACAGCTCTCCTGTTTACATAAGGGCGTGTTTCCCTTGAGTTATATAACAGCTCTCCTGTTTACATAAGGGCGTGTTTCCCTTGTATGACAGGAATTCTTGACAATCAATTAATATTGTAAAATCACAGATGAAGTTCTTCTGATGCCCCGAGAATGGGACTGACTCCTAGTCTGAGGGGCTATGAAAGTAGATTGAAGCCCCATGGATGCATTAAATATTTAATACATTAGAATGGGGCAGCCGAATCACTCATGGAAATCATCTTAGGGATGACAATCCTTCTCCTTCACTAGTAACTTAAACAAAACTCTGGCATATCCGGGTATGAAAAATGAGAGAACGAAAATTGTGCAAGGACATTTTATGGGGTATTATTAAGCCGAAGCAGAATCACACTCCCATATCTATTTCTAAGCAAATTCATAAAAACACAGCAATGAATAATGTGACGTAAAGTGGATCTGTGAAGTTTGCATTCTTTTCTCCCCCTATAACATGCATAATTGAGGCAGCTGTCCCACAGCTCTATGTATGTCCAGTACATAATATATTAATATAACTCCTGCAGTGGCATCTCTACAAGTGAATTTTAAGGGGCACACAATGGGCCAAAAATAAAAGTCCGTAAAGAATCTGGGTTAGGGGTACCACCCAGTGTGAGACATCCCCACCTCATTTCTTTTTTATAAATATAAAAATCCCTGGTCTCTACTGACCTTTACACCCCCCAACCCAGGGAGAGCAGATTTATAGTAAGTACCCCAGTATTTCCCCTCCCCTACTGGGTGGTAGAAATTCTGTTGAGGCTTTTAAATTTGGGGGTATGGCCCAAGGCTAGGAGGGACATTCCCACTCCATTCTTTATGAAAAACATAAACCTTCCTGGTGTCTAGTGACTTTCTTACACCACCCTCTCCCCCAGTGGCGGCAACACTATTGTCAGCCTCTAGGGGTAGGGCCTCTAGTCCTATGTTTTGATAGACTGGCCCAGACTCCATTTCTGTTACATAAATATAAAAATCCCTAGAGTCCAGGGGGCTCTTGCCCCCTAGCAGGGCAGATTGGGCCGAAAACTCCCCATATACCCTGAGGGGAGTAGAAAAACTTTTAGGGATTTAGGGGTGGAAGTAAAGCTTGTTTCAAATGCAGGCTGCCATCCCCCCATTTCTGTTTCATAACCATAAAAATCATTGTTGTCTAGTAGACTTTCTGCCCCCTCCCAAACCATCAACCAGGAAGGACAGATTGGGGCACACACCTTAAGCTGCACCACAGACGCAGGAAGACTGATGGTGTCTTTAGGGGTGGGTATAGCACCTGATGCCAGGACGTTCTAACCCTACCCCATTCTTTAAAAAATAATTATTTTGTCTATTGGGCTTTCAGCCATAAGGAGGGGGCAGATTGGGGGTAAACCTACAAGGGGGGGGGGTGTTGTGCAGAGAGGCTAGAATTCTCTCAATGGGTGGAGCATATGCCCAGCCTGGCGGAGAGCTCCCCCTCCAGTCATCCCTGGTGGCTAGTGGCGGGATCCCTGCTTGGGGGATCACCTTCCTGCGGTGATCACCAAGCAGGGAACCACTAGGGCGAGATACCATTGGAAAGGGGAGATTCTAGATTCTCCTCTTTTTAGTGGTACCTTTCCTGTTATGAATGTTGCTCAGGGTACATCTCAGCCACCAGAGTACCGAACACAGTGCAAATAACTAGGAACAGAACAGCTCCCTTTACTTTTACTTTCTCCATTGATGATGTCATCACACCATGCAAAGATCCAAAGTCTTTCTTCCTAGCAATGGGAGGATAAGACGTTCAGGTCTTCCTCACTGCGAAGGTAACGAGGTGGACATGAATAGATTATCCTTGGCAATGTAGATATGAAGAAACACAGGGCCTCATTTATGGGGATTTGAAGTACGGCAGCTCAGAAAGTCACTCTTCTGTGCTGCCCTACGTCAAAGGGAAAGGGAAGAATGCACTGTATTTATCTAATAAGGTGCATTTCTGTCCTTTTCTCCAGCCCTTGCGCCGTTTCAGCAGTCTAGCACCAACGCAGACACCCTTACACCAGGGTGCAAGGGTGCCTGTGTTGTTGGCAGGATTGTTTTTGTAAGGGAGGGCATCCTGAAAGGCGTTTTCCTCTTTCTAGGTGTGCTGCAGAATGCAGCACACATGGAAAGAGGAATAAATGTGGAGAAATAAAGTTATTTCCCATTGTTATGCCTCGGCTCAGGAGGTGTAAAGTTTTGGAGCTTCCCCAGGTTTACATGGTCTTGTAAATCTGGGGAAGCGTCAAAATCCATGGGTCTTGCGGGGAACACCCACCACAATGCCTATAGAATGCCTCCAGAGCGCAGAGTAAGGCAACGCAGCGATTTGCGCTGCCTTGCCTCACTCCATATCTATGAGACCATTCAAAGCCACACAAAGTGGCTTTGCGTGACCTCATAGAAATGATTTTGTAGTTTCTGCTGCTGGAGTGTCACAAAAAGTGACGCTTCCGTTGCTCAAGGGACTCATAAATATGCCCCACAGTGGCTACAGGAAATCGACATCATTACTCTGGCAACTTCCCAGAGAAAGACGAACAGTTGTTGTGTCCTGCAATTGACACCATCATACCTTCCACCCTTGAATGCTTCCCTCACCTCATATGTATTGCAGGCAGTGGATGCAGTAGTGCACTAGAGATGTGTATATCTATTTTGAGCTTATAGAAGGATTGACACCCACCACCACTATTACCTCCAAGAGGAAGAGCGAGTATGAGGACTATTCCTCCTCTGCAGAAGATGCAGTGGCTTCCTCAGATGCACAAGTGTATCAACAAACATCTCCAGGAGGGTGGTGCAGACAGTGCGAGGTGGTGAACCTGGATACCACCAAATGGCAACTGGATAGGAGAGAAGGAGAACATCCTGAGCAGCAAAAACCAATGGTGTCTGGGGTTTAGACAATCGCGACACCACTCCCTGAACTCACCTCTCCCATCTGGTCCCTCCTCCTCGAACAAGAATTGCCTGCCCATTACATGTGAAGTAGCAATTGGGACATTTAGCCCCAGACACCCCTGAAACCTCATTGCAGCCCCATCCTAATCTCGCTTCCCCCTGGAGTCTGTGCAGAGGCTGTTTAGGCAGCTGGGCATATTGCCATCCTGCATGCCATTAAGAAGGCTTTTTCTGCTCTGCTGGATCTGTAGGCAGCCAACCAAAATGGAGACAACCTACGTCCTCTCAGGACTTTTTCCATGTAGTCTCCCAGTTAACCTTTTCAACTCAGCAGTTGGATTTGTGAGTTGTTCCCACTGAACTGCTCCTCTCTGTGTCTGAGGTGTTTGGTCCTGCTGCCCAAAGGATATGCCTATGTCCGAGGAAGTAGTTCTAGTTACTGTCCTATGAGACCAAGACATGCATGTCCAGTAACCTTACTCCTCTACCCAAGGCAACACAATACCAGGGTTGGGAAAGTGATTTTACTTTGATTTGGAGTCCCCTCTTTTAATTGAATTGTCATGTTTTTGCCACTACGACCATGGCGGTAGTGTTGTCCATGCACCATAAGGCCTGACTTCATCTTCTGAACTGTGAGAAGGTGATTATTTAGTTGTGGGGCCTACAGGTGCGCGTTATCCACCAATGTACCTGGGGCATCACTGGGTGGAGTAACTGGTGGCCTGACTGAGATGTAGGATCTCGTTTTGCCACCAGGTGTTTTTCCTCCCCATTTTGAGATGTTGCCTGTACACCTCTAAATTTGCTGAAAGAGGTGGCTCAAGTTCTGCAGAAGTGGGTTATAATTCTACATGGCAAGGGTGTGATTTGACAGGTACTTATTCAGGGTCCCTTGTTAGGTTCTCATCTAGCACATAGACCCCCTCTTGTTGCAGATAGCACATTGTACCTGCAGGCTTGCAGTGTGAAGTAAGTAGTCTTCCTCTAAGACAGATGCTTTTCACCAATCCAACCCATCATGGACACGTGGCTGGAGAGGAGATTGAGCTCATTATTCAGTGGAGCTGGGGTGCTGCGTGATGCTAGGGAGAGACCATTCCTCATGATGCCAGAGAGACCACTCAACGAGGGACAGTGGGGTGGTCGATCTGCAGAATGTGCAGGGTGGTTGATGGGGTTAGAAGAGTTCTAAGTAACTAGAGCAAACATCTGTTGCTTTGGTCCATGTGCCTGGGGCACGCAATTCAGAATATTGCCTGATGAGAAAGCTTGGTAACATCAATGATGGAGTGGTTGGTGGGTTATCCTGCACAGGGGCAACATTCTCCACATCCTCTGCCATGTTGTGTTTTGGCCTTATGGCAGAGGTTTCTCTCTCTGAAGCATCTTCCTCTGGCTTGTTTACCTTAGGTACTGTGAATGCAAGAGTATGTATTAGTTACCAGGGCCATGGGTGCCCTCTGGGTGGACGGGCCTTATAATGTCAGCTGCTCTCAAACTAGAAGAGAGTTTGAAAAAAGTGGACTTGGAAAGAGCAGCTGTCATAGACAAGTCGAAATACATGTGTTAGAAAGCACAGAACATCTTTTCATATCATACATAAGTGACATTGTTGTGAAAATATGATTCCTGACACATGGATGTACTTGTCACCTAAGTGCTGACCAGTAATTTACATCTATATACATGTGTTAGTTGTTGTCAGTTGACAGTGAATGAGGTCCCATATATCCATTAAGGCCCTGAGTCTATAAACATACTTAAATAACGGAAGGCAGACAACTACTTCTGTCGGCCCCCTATTGCAATGTGGCGGGTGGGCTGTAGCATTTCTACCAGGGGGACACTAAGGGGCATATGTTTGAAACCATTTTGTGATTGCAAACACAGCGAATCGCAAAAAAACAGTGTTTGCGATCGCAAAATAGACTATCGCTATGTATGACACATTTTCGCATCGCAAAATAAAAAATTGCAATTTTAGCGATTTTTATTTTTATTTTGCGAGGCCCGAAATCTGCGAATTTCTCTTGCGAATTCGCAATCTGCGATACACAGCTTGTGAAAATCGCAAATAGAGAAATCGCAGTTAGAGAATTCGCAAACCAATGTATGAAAAATTCGCAAATTGCGAGTTCGTGAAAATTGCAATTTTGCATAGCAAATTTACCACCAATCCAATGCAAGTGATAACCAGGTGCAAGCTATATAAAGAAGCCCACAATGCAACAGGGACTTCCACAATGGCAGTGCTATATGTGATCGCCAGGAGGCTGCGAATTCGGGCAGCAGGAGGAGGCGACAGGAACGGATCTTTAGAGTGCGCATCACTGTTCCAGCAGACTGAGGAGGAGATCCATGAGAAGTACAAGCTGGATTCATAGACCATTGTAGACCTGATAGAGGAGCTGAAACCCCATCTGGAACACCCAACACGAAGGACCCAAACCATTCCGACCCATGTGCAGATCCTGTGTTCACTGCACTTACTGGTCTCAGGGAGTTTTCAAGGGGAAATAGCAGTGGCAGGTGGGGTCTCCCAGAGTTGCCTGTCGCGTTTCTTCCATGCATTCCTAGATGCAATGGTAGAGAGGCTACAACATCACATACAATTCCCCAGCACACAACAGGCATTACAGCAAACAAAACTGGACTTCTACCAGATTACACAATTCCCCCACGTAATTGGCTGCATAGATGGGACCCATGTGGCCCTCACACCCCCATCAATCAATGAATATGTATTCAGAAACCGCAAATCATATAATTCGCTAAACATGCAGATTATCTGCAATGCCAAACATATCATCAATGATATTGTAGCTAAATACCCAGGCAGTACCCACGACTCTTTTATCTTTAGACATATTGGGATATACAGACGTCTCAATGCTGGCAAGTTTGGTGAGGGCTACTTGCTAGGTAAATGCATGTCAGACATTCCAACATACAGTACACATCACTGGGGTGGGGGCCATTGACTCACCACTCATTTCCATTCCTGCAGGTGACAGTGCATATGCAGTGTGGGACTTCATCCTGACACCATACCTAAATGCAGCCAATGCAAGGGAGAGGAGATTCAACCGCGTACACAAATCTATGCGCTGCGTAATAGAGCGGACCTTTGGGATCCTGAAGAGCCGGTTCCGCTGCGTGCATAAAAGCGGAGGAGCACTCCAAAACAGCCCTGAGACCTGCTGCAAGATTGTGGCTACCTGTGCAATGCTCCACAACATAGCTGTGAGAAAAGACATCCCAGTAGAACTGACTGATACTGATACTTCTGACGATGATGGCCTAGGTCCCCCTGGCAGACCACCAGTTGGAGTTGGGGCAGCTGCTGGACGACAGAGACAGGATGAGATCACACAGAACTATTTCTAGGTGAGTAATAATGACATGATGCAAAAGATAATTTGTTGCAGGTCTATGTTTATTCAAACCCTTAGCTGCAGGATAATATTTTGTCACACAGCCTGACAAACTCCATGAGTGTCGCTATACGTAGCACATGTTATGGCCACAGTGCAGGTATGTATGCAAGTCAAAGTCCGGTTTGAATGGGTTTCTTCACCCATTTGCTTGACTCAGTGATGGCAGTTCATCTCCTCCTGGAACGGCCTGCTGCTGCCCACTCCGGGTGCTGACTGCCCTCCCTTGACTCCTCAGGTGTTGCACCCTGTCTCCCACTGCACCGTCTTGTTTCGGGCACTGGTGAGGTTATGCTGCTCCTGCTGAACAACTCCTCGCTCTCCCCTGAGCCCAGGAGTGCTGTGCTACCTGTGTTGGCTGTCTGCAGTTGTTCCACAGCGGTGGTGATCTGCACCAGGCCTTTCGTCACATCCTGGCAGCAGTAGGATATCTCCACTTGCATGCTCACGCTGCGACGTGACAGCTGGCTCGTGGCAGGGCACAGGCGGTTCACCGCCTTGGTGTAGATGTTCAGACGGCTGTCCGAACGTTGGCTCACCCTGCGCCTGGCTGCCTGGTCCTTCTTCAATGTGGCACACAGTTCACGGATAGCACCTGCCATGTCCATGATGCCCTGCCCCATGTAACGTAGGCTGTTGTTAACTGAGCACAGCTGTCGGTTGATAGAACGCAATGATTTTTGTTGCAGGTCCTGTATGTTCAGCATGCTGCCCTCCAGTCCAGCAAACACCGTGGCTTCATCATCTGTGGCAACGCTGGTGCTCGCCCTCAGCCTGCGTCTCACGGATCCCTGCTCTCTATGTTGCAGTGTGTGCTGTTCCGGTACCTGTGTCGCACGCTGGCCTGACTCAGCCTGAGCATCATCCTCCCCTATGGACTGTGTTTCTGCCTCAAGAGCTGGCAGTGGTCCCACAATGGTGCGCTTTCTTGGTGAGACAGGGGTGGTCTCTGTGGTATCGTCGGGGTCCCCCTGCCCTGTCTGCTCATCCATATGTTCCACCTCCTCAGCTCCTGCACTGTCATCCTGTGTACCAGGTTGTGCTGTGGATGAAAAGGAAAGTTTTAATTTTGTGACATGGTCTGCATTTCTCACTCAATAAAGTTTTCTCAATTTGTATTGGCTAACTGCTATCTATCGCCTTTTCCCTTTACAGGATTCCCCATACTGCTTCAACATTGCTGTGTCTCATTGCCCCATTGTGTGATGCATCTGACTACATCTCCCATGGTGCATTGCTGTGTGTGCTGGAAAAAGTGTACTGGAGTGGCATAAGTAGTTTGTGTTTGGTGCATTCCTGAGTGTGTGAATGAGATGGTGATGTGTGCGGCTGCATTTGGCATGCATCTTACCTTGGCTGGTGTTTCCAGGGTCGGAGCTGTGTATGTCAGCCACACCACTGACGCTCTCGGGCAGGAGGGTGGACTCCACCAACTCCTCATTGGGTGTTGACTCGGTTGCAGTTGGTGTTCCCTCACCAGTCTTCTTGGCCTCTGCCAGCCTGGTTGCCACCTTCTCCTTGGACCTTTGGCGCATGTCGTACCATCTCTTCCTCAGGTCCTAGACAGTGCACTAGGTCACACCAACAGCATTTACCTTCGCATGGATATCCAGCCAGATTTTCCTCTTTCTGGACTCTGGGACACGGAGTACCTTTTTGCCAAATAGTAGTTCATGGCTGACTACCATCTCCTCTATCAGCACCTCCTGCTCCCTCTCGCTGAACTTATGCTTTCTCTTTCTCACTGCTCCCTCCTTGTCCTTCTCTTTCTCCTGGGGATCCATTGTAGCTGTTTGGAAATGCTGTGCTCACTTCTCTGCCTCTCCTCACAGCCTCTGACTCAGCCTCAGGCAATCATGTGCAGCATGACACTCCCACTTCCTGGGTGTGATGTCATCAAGCTTCCCTATTTTTGCAATTCTTTATTTGCGAATTTCGCAAATAAGGAATCACTAATGCAGGATTCGCAGTGTATTCTGAGAATTGTTGAGAATCGCAAATTATTTGCGACTTTTTATTTACATCGCGGTTTACGATTCTCAAAATGCGATTCACAACAATTCGCACTTTGAGAATCGCAAATCGCTTTTTTGATAAATATGTCCCTTGGTGACTGTCGCTGTGAACAAACACATATTGAGAAATTATTAGTATTCAAAACATCATGAAATGGTGTGGCAGCTTTTACTAGATCTAAGCCATTTACTTTTACTAAGTGGTGTTCAGCCGGATTGTTACTGCCACAATGAGGCCACTCGTTTTGGAAGAAGAAGCATACCAAATGGTATATTAGACAACACGGCATGTACAATGACATTTCAAGCCATAACCAGTAAACAGTTGTTCATTAGAATAATCACCAGGCAAATTATGTGACTTTAGGATATTGAGGAGGCAGCCCATTCTGTTTTACTCCTAAGAACAAATATAAAAGAAAGGGAGCTAGTTCTGCCTGGAACACCTTTTATAGCTCCAATTAAATTTTTTGAGGGCTTGCTGCTTTCCTTGAAGCCAACAGATGTAATACATTTAATACTTTCTCTAAGGAGATGTCAGCTTCCAATTTCCACCTTATAGGTAGGTCGATTTTTCCCAGGTCCTCCCCCCCCCCCCGCGTTATCTCTCTGCCCCAAGCCCAGGTGCTTGACTATCATCCTTATATAATTTTCAATAAAACTCTTCAAATACACAGAGAATATCATTAGGATTAGTTGCAGGCAGATGACCCATATTTTCTTTTAATTGATGCAATATTGTTCCTGGCTGCTTTCTCTCTTGTATGTAACACTAACAGTCTCCCAGATGACTTTCCATATTCACAGCTCTCGTTCTTATACATCTGAAACCCTCTGCAATCTTCTGGGTATAATAGCTGTTTATCTCTGCTTTTACCATTATAACTTCTAGCTGAATTTGTGATGCATCCAACCCCTGGCTTATCATTGCCATGTGCTCTTTTTTAATATTGATAACCTTTCTAACAAACTCCTACTCACAGCCTCCTTCTCTGTGCCACAAAGCTAATAATCTCCCCCCTCAACCCTGCCTTTAAAGCATGCCAAACGATACCCTGTGAGGCACTATACCTATTAATATCAAAGTAACCAACCACCCAGCTTCTCATGTGCTCAATGAACACTACATTCACTAGTAATTTTCTATCAAAGGTCCATTTATACTGACCCCTAAAATTCTCTTGGACCACAACATCCAGAACCAAAGGGTTATGGTCTGACACAAGCTTTGGCAATTTCGTAATCCCTGCTTTATCCCAAACAATTCCAGAGACCAGGTAATAATCTAATCAAACATGTTTTTGTGTGGACAAGAAAAATATACATATCCTGGATCAGAAGAGTGCTTGGTGCCCCACACATCGACCAGAACATGGCTGACCATAAATGAAGTCCATGCCCTATGAACTTGTGTTTTTCATCCCTAAAATCCCTGTAGATTATCAGAGGGTCTGATTCGAGCCATAGATGGTACAGACCGTTATTCCTATATCCAGCTCCACCAACGCCCATCTACACTACTTATCCACCAATTTGCGTTTTACGGGCCACATTTTATTTCTAGCAAGGATAGCCACCCCCTAATGTTGGAGCAAGCCAATGAAGTATACCACTTAATTGACATAATTTCCCTCCTACCCCATAAGATATGTGTCTCCTGTTAGCATTTTGTATTGAGCCACTGATCCTAGAATTACGCCTACCCTCAACCGATTGGCCTTATCATTCAGCCCACCCACATTAAGTTATTCTACCCATTTGGTATCCAGGAAAGTGACATTCTATTTATCCTCTTGATCATACTTTGCCAAAATTCAGGAAAACCTTATTTGCTTCTTCTCTGTTTTTTTCAGTATGCTACCCCCATGTGACAACCCCCCACTCCCTCCCCTACTACCACCAGCCTCTCTAGCCATTTAACCTCCACCCACCCCTACCATCTTTCCTTCCACCTCATCCCTCCCCAACCAAATCCTCCCTTCCACTCCCTCCCAACCCTGAAAAGCTTCCAATGGACAGATCATTACAAGTTACCATTCTTCACCTTCCCTCTACCCAATTCACGTAAAACACCGCTATCAAAATTTGGTGACCACCAGTTCCCTTATTAATTCTTTAGTGCAAAGACATAAAGCAAAAGAAAAGAAGAAAGATCACAAGGTAACAGAAAGTTTTAAGGGAGATATGTGAGCAGCCCCAGCTGATCTAGGAGTCCCCTCCTTATACTCTAGACTCCACAAAAAAATTCCTTTGCTTTAGTTTTCAAAGTGAAGAATCATGTCTGATCCCTCCAGATCACCTTCAGATGTGCAGGATTAGTTAAATACGCCTGTGCCCCCTTGTATTGAAAAGGTTTGATTAATTGCCGTAGGCGCCTCCAGTTTTCAACAGTTGTATGGCAAAAGTCAGGCCTGACAAAAAATGAAACGTCTCCACTTGTCCGCTTAGCTTCAGGCCTGGCCTTCTCAAAGACTGACTGTCTCAAAAGAAAGTTTCCAAAATATGCCAAAATAGCTTGCAGCTTAGATTCTTCTGTTACAGGCTGTTTCAAGACAAAAGGCACCCTATGAGCTTGTTACACCTCTTGGGACCAATTCCAACCTTCTCCCTCTGGGACAGCTGTGTGTAGCAGCTCTGCCACATATGCTCGGACATCCAATCCCTCCTAGCCTTTTGGTACTCCCAACACCCGCAGGTTATTACATCATTGAGGATTTTCCTGATTCTCAAGTTTCCATTGGTTATCTATAAGCTGTTATTCATGAGCCTCTGTCTGCCCACGGGTACCGACCGAGGTTCTTGTTTCGTCAGTCGTTCACCTAGAACATTACATGCCTCGGCTATCTTTCTGACCGCCCCCTGCAGCTTTCTAATTGTAGCTTGAGACTTGCGGCCATCCTTCCGTGTTTCCTCTCGATGTAACATAATACACTGGAGAATGGTATCCAATGAAGGAGGGTTTGAGGTAAAGATGTCTTGAGGGGGTGTAGCCAAGGTACTAACCAGCCGTTCCGCTGGTGAGTAATTCCATTTCAGATCTTTACCACCCAATACTTGTCAACCTAGCTTCTTAACCATTTTGAGCGCTGTCATGACAGGAGCACCTCCACTTGTGACTGGAGCGCTACCATTGTCAATGGACTCAATAAGAGAGCCAGAGCCATTTACTGACCATTCTGCCAGATAGCGAAAAGAAACAATCATTAGCCTCCAGGTCCGATCATTGATCACAATTTCCAATCCTGTAGAATGAGCCACCAACTGCTGGTGTATCTTAGGCCTCTAAGCGCTATTTAGAGAGAGTAGGTATGCAGAGACTGAATTGTTAGCAGAGACACACAAATAGTCTATAGACCTAATCTGAGGGCTACTATTCTTTACAACCACCGACTCTAGTTGACCCAACTTCACCTTATCACTCAGACCCCCATCAGGACTCAAGATGATCTCAGCATTTTGGAGTTTATACTTAAATGCTGCTATCACTTTATCAACAGATGTGGGCAGACAAGCTGAATCTTTTACCTTATCTGATGGAAGAGGAGAAACCAATGCAGTTATACCTCCGTCCATAGACACAGATGTCTTTGTCTCTGATAGTAGCATTGCTACTGATTCTGAGCTACCTTGTCCCCAGACCAATCGGCTCCAGCTACCTCCTGCTGGTGTGAACCAACGACGGATGACGGAGCCTCGCAGCAGCTCCAGCACCGTAGTGCCAGCAGGATGTTGGTTAGGCGCAGCCCCGCCTTTTCCCTTTCTTTCCATGGTGGTCTCCAACCTGGAAGCTGGCAGCAACCATCGCCTGCTCTGCCACAGTGCCGGACCTCCCACAGACTCCATTTCAGGATTTGCCGACCCGTCAGGAGATGTAACGAGGGCGGGAGCAACCTTCCCCCTCTGATTGCCATCTACCGCCTTTGGACCCATCTCTGACACCGAAGAGCGTTGCAGCATGCACCACTGTCGGCGTAATCCAGCACAGCCACCACCAGTCATTCAAAGGCAAGCAATTTCTCCCGTATTAGCATGGCCCTGGAACAACCGCCAACCAGCCTGGGTAGGAGCGCAACTGAAACCTCCAAGGGCATTCTCCCACCTGTAGGTGAATTTGTTGCTTATTCACATCTCCATTTGATCGAAAGGCTGCAGAATGGCCACCTCAAGCGGCCGTCATCTTGCTTTCCCAAAGCCGTTCTACTTTGAAGACATTTGGGTTGCCAGACTGCACAGCTCTGAACACAGATGCCAACTCAAATTCCAAATACCATGGTGGAATGTCTACGACAGCATACCCCTTCCCCGTGCTGAGCCCTTTTTTGGCTATTTGGGGTAGTTCACACTTAGGCCCCTGTAACTTTTTGTCTACATAAGGTATCCAAGACAAATTTGCGTCCTTTTCTTCCAACATCCTGGGGATTCTAAAGTTACCCGGGGTTTGTGGAGGGGACCGAGAAATCAACCAAAATACAGCTACATTTTGGTGTTTTGGTAACAATTTGAAAAAAGTGCCGAAGAAGAAAGTGTCTGTTTTTCCCCCTGCAAATGGTATCAACAAAGCGTTTGCGGTGATAAAATTACCATCTTCCCAGCTTTCAGGAATAGGCAGACTTTTGTTAGAAAACCAAACTTTTCTACACAGTTTTGGCATTTTAGTGGGACATAGCCTATTTTTTCTATTTTTTGTGTTTTCAACCTCCTTTCCGTTAGTGCTAGAAATTGATGTACAACTAATAATGGATCCCAGAAAGCTATACATTTCTGAAAAGTAGACAACATTCTAAATTCAGCAAGGAGTCATTTTTGTAGATCCTTTAGGTTTTAATAAAGTAAAAGTTGGAATTAAAACATAGTGACTATGAGTCGAAAAAAACAGCCATTTGTGTCTGCATTTTCACCTGTAACTTCTTCTAAGTATGTCAGATTTTTAAAGTAATGTACCGTTATGTCCACTGGAGCCTTTTGGTTGCAGGGGTATATAGGACTTGTAGGTTCACCAAGAACCTAAGGTGCCCAGATCCAATAACTGAGCTGCGCCGTGCTTGATTTTTCATTGTGTACCGGGTATACAGTAATTCACTTGGTAAAATATAAAGAGTGCAAAATAGGCATCAAGGAAAACTATGTATTTCTGAAATGGGAACAACATATGGAGTTTAGAAGCAGTGGTTATTTGCACAACTCTGTGTATGTGGGCACCTCTACCAGCATGTGAATTAGAGGGCATTTTTGAAAATGAATTCTTTTTTACACACGGTCTTAGATTTGGAAGGGAGAAATCCATAGAAAGTCAATTGGCAATAAAACTTGTTTTACTATTCTGTGTTCCCTTAAGACTCCTGATAAAAATGGTACCTTGCTTGTGTGGGTAGGCAAAGATCCCACAACAAGACACGGCTCAAAACGCAACATGGACATTCCACATTTTTACAGTGAAAACTGACCTTTTTTTTGCAAAGCGCCGAGCTGTGGATTTTGAACACTAGCTCAGCCGGCACCTAGGGAAACCTAGCAAAGCTATACATTTTTTAAAACTAGACACCCAGGGGAATCCAGCAATTATGATCACTTAATTTTTCTTTTTTACTAATTGTTTTGGATGCCCTGGCAGCTGCCGTTTGCTGCTGTGTACTCGTAATAAATGATAGGTGTTTTTGCGCAACTCAAATTTCATTTTTGTTAATTTACCGATCTAAGGGTCATTCTGTAGGCGCCACATCATAATGCATGCACATGAGTACAGAATGATGGGGCCGGCAACAGCTTTGTTAAAAAGCATTCACATAACAGATAGGTCTACACAAGGTGTCCGACATTGTTATGATAGCATCATCTACCTATTTTGAGTATATCATTTATATAGATAATATGCATTTTGTTCCTGGTGCCGTTAATACATTGGCGGCAGAACTCCTACCCATCCTCAATGCTTAGGGCAGCACGGACAGCTTAAAGTGGACTGCCCTCAGTTAATAGTCCTGCCCTGAAGAGCAGCGTCTTTCGGTCAAAAAGTCCAAATATCGCCTCAGTGAGAGCAGTATGTGCAACTTCCATCATGTCGCCTCAGTTGATTTTCATTGCACCATCCAAATACAAAGGACATTTCTATCCTTCATTGCTTTCACAAACATCTTAACAAAAAGAAACATTATAAACAAGCATTTGCAATGCAATCGACTCGCCTTTGGGACCTTATATGTATTTAGCTATGCAGCACATTAGCCTGGGTGCTGAAACATCCACTGTTCTTTAACATGGAGGGAAAGTAAGCACCAAACTGCGTGACTCGCCAGGTATGGGAACGCATGGAGAGAAATATTGCCTTTCAGCGGGAAATGGTATAGTCCGTAGCTCTGTTTTTAATATAAAATCAGGGCCTTCAGCGGTCGTATCACTAAAAATACAAGATTTGAAATAAATATCATCTACGGGTACTTGTGGAAGACAATGTAGATTTTCCTAGTTTCTTATGACGGAAAGTCTTAATTTTATTAAAGACACGGAGGCGAGTATTAATGCTTTTCTTTTCTAGCTTTATTCAATAGCAGCCAAGAAAAGTGAAAACACTACAGTTCCCAGAGGGCCAAGCAAGAAGAACTGGCCAATGGGAACGCAAATAAAACGAAACTAATAACCAATCAGGCAGAAGCTATAAATAAAACGTCACAACTGACTGCGGAGCTTCCTCTTTTCGCAGGTGACCAGATCAGGAAAAGTCAGAAAACAAAGGAGCAATGGAACCAACAATAACTATAGCCAAAATCCAGGAGCAAAAGTCTTGAACCAGAAGCAGCCATGAGGCAAAAGGAGCAGGAAATCCCGGCGATGGAAGACGTCCAGAAGAAGGAATAAATCCAGCTGGCAAAGGCCGTCCCTGTTGAAGAAGATGCTCACGAAGATGCCAGCGGCAGAGCTGGATTCGCTGAAGGGAGGGAGAGAACAAACGTTAGTATTGATGAGGCGGGATAATACTCGCCTCCGTGTCTTTAATAAAATTAAGACTTTCCGTCATAAGAAACTAGGAAAATCTATCTTTTATGGCAAGACCGGAGGCTCCTATTATGCTTGTTTAAAGCATATTTATAACTAGAGAAGCAACAGTATCAATAGGTTTACAATAAAACATGCGAAAGACAGAATCATTGGTCCAGTCCGCTGATCTCAGAATGTCCTCCAGGCGAGAGCCTGCCCAAAAGGCTTTGGACGCCATGGCACCTCTCGTGGAGTGGGCTCCGAAAACAGAGATGTCAATACCCGCCAGGGACATGACCCAACGAACCCACCGGGCCAGGGGAGCAGAAGAGACAGGGAGATGGGGTTTGCGAAAGGAAATGAGGAGTTGGGAGTGAGAGGGCGCTCTGAGATCAGACGTCCTTTGTTCATACACTTTTAAACATTTCCCAACACATAGTTTAGGATGAGAGGGAAAGTAGGGATAAAACACTGAATTTAAATTAGTCTTAGTACGTCTATGAATCTGAAAAAGAACCCCAGTAGGGGAAAACTGGCGAGCTGAAATGTCCAAAGCTTTAACATCAGAGACACGTTTAATAGAGACCAGGCACAAAAGCATGGTAAGTTTAGCTGATAACATTTTAAGAGAAAGAACATTATTGTCTGGCTAATCAGAAAACAGTTTAAGTACAACAGTGACATCCCATAAACTAGAATACTTAGCCAATGGAGGTTTAGAACAACGAACTCCTTTCAGCAGTCGACATTTCAGAGGATGAGAGCCAACCGGCTTGCCATCAATGGGGGAATGATTGAGGGAAATGACGGATCTGTACAGGTTAACTGTTCTGTAGGACTTACCTGCGCTAGCTTCAGAGGCTAGAAAATTTACCACAAAATTTAGAGGGGCTGAAAAGGGATCGGCTTGCCGTTCCAGACACTAGCTTGCCCAAAGAGACCAGGCAGATTTGTAGGCCTTGGAGGTCCCGGGAGCCCAGGCTTTGCTGATAAAGATAGAAGCCTCTTGTGAAATGAAGTCGTCAGGAGGGACAGACCGGAAACTTTCCAGGCAGACAGAATCAGTGAATTGTCCAGGATGAGATCATGTGGCATACCCTGAGGATTCACCAATAAATCCGTACGACTCGGAAGGAGGACAGGGAAGTCAGTTGCCAACTCCAAAAGGGACGGAAACCAAACTTGGGACTGCCAAAAGGGAGCCACCAGGACCAGGGAGGTCGACTGATGCCGTACTTGGGAAAGAACTCGGTTGATCATGAGGAAAGGAGGAAAGGCATAATTGAGTTGTCGAGACCAATCCTGAAGGAAGGCGTCTGTAGCCAGGGCCAAAGGATCTGGTCGCCAACTGAAGAAACTGGGTAGCTGAGTATTGAGACGAGAAGCAAACAGATCTATGCAGAAAGGGCCCCATTTGTGAGAGAGGGATTGGAAGACGGATGGAAGAAGCCTCCAGTCGCTGGAGTCCCGAAGAAAGCGAGAGTGCCAATCCGCTACAGAGTTGAGCTCTCCTGGTAGATATTCCGCCGTCAGGGAAAGTTGATTTGACAGGCAAAATTCCCAAAGACTCTTTGCCAGTTCCGCAAGAGGTCTGGACTTTGTGCCACCGAGATGGTTCATGTAACGAACCGCAGAAACATTGTCCATGCGGAGAAGAATAGAACACCGGACCCTGTTTTTTGAAAGGCTTTGGATTGCAAAGGAGCCTGCAAGCATCTCTAAACAGTTGATGTGCAATTTCGACTCCTCTTCTAAAGACCATGTACCGCCAGTCGATATTGGACCACAGCGGGCGCCCCATCCCGCCAGGCTGGCATCGGATTCTAACACAAGATCTGGGGCCGAGGCGAAAATTGTTCGCCCGTTCCACGCGTCTAAATGGTCTATCCACCATTGTAGTTCGACACGAGACTCTGGATCTAAGGCGATAAGATAGTCGTAGGCTAGACCTAGGCGCAGATGTCTGATCTTTAGACGTTGAAGAGCGCCATAATGAAGGGGACCCGGAAAGATGGCCTGGATGGAAGCGGAAAGAAGACCGACTATTCTTGCCAGAGCCCTAAGAGAGATGCCCGAAGACCGGAGGACGTGAGAAATTTCTGCTTTGATTGAAGAAACCTTTGCTTGAGGAAGAAACAGAGAAGCCGCGACTGAATCTACTCTGAAGCCTAAGAATTCGATGCTCTGAGAGGGCAGAAGCATAGATTTTTCGAGATTGATTAAGAATCCTAGATCCTTGAGCAGAGACTGAGTGATGTGAAGATGGGAGAGAAGCAGCTGTTTGTCCATGTCCATGAGCAAAATATCGTCTAGATAGATGATCATTCTGATACCCAGGGAACGCAGGAAAGCTATGACTGGTTTCAAGAGTTTTGTGAAACACCAAGGTGCAGAAGAAAGACCAAAGGGAAGGGAAGTGAAACGGAAAGTCTCGCCTAACCACTGGAATTGGAGGAACTTTGAATGAGAAGGGTGGATGGGGACCGTGAGATAAGCATCTTGAAGGCCCAAACGAACCAACCAATCGTGAAAACGAAGGGTATCCCTTAAATGGAGGATGGTCTCCATTTTGAAATGACGGTAGACCACGAAGTGGTTGAACCATTTGAGCTTGATTACAGGGCGCAATTTTTTGTTCTTTTTCTGGACGAGAAAAATAGAACTTAAGAAACCTGAGGGATCGAAAGGAGAGGTGACAATGGCCTGTTTTTGAAGGAGGGACTGGATTTCTAGAGATATTAGGGTGGACATGTCGTTTGAGAAAACCAAAGGAGCAGGGAACACAGTTTGGAAAGGCGGCAGATAGAGCTCTATCAGATAGCCTTTCACCGTGTTTAGGACCCAGGGGTCCGAGGTAATTGTTTGCCATTTTTGAAGAAACAGTTTTAAACGCCCTCCCACAGGGGGAAGAGGAGATGGACATACCTTGTTGGTTAAAGTTGTTGGAACGGAAGCCTCTGTGTCCGCGACCCTTGGAACCTCTACCCCACTGAGGGTAGAAGTGCGGTTTGTATTCCTGTGAGGAAGCCTCTGGAGCCTTGGTTGTTGTAGGCGCGGCCAGAAGAGCGGCTCCTGCCTCTGCCGGCCCGTCCAAAAACCCGAGGAGCGAAGACCTTTTTTATAGACAGTTGGACTTTGTCCAAGGACGCGAAAGTAGACACAAACCTGCTAAGGTCTTTAACCAGAGAGTCTCCGAAAAGGAAACCGTTAGCCTTGGCACCGTGGTCCTGGGGAGCTAAATTAGCTAATTTAAGGTCTAGTTTGATGAGTAGACCCTTACGCCGTTCATGGGTAATGGCCGCATTAGCGTTGCCTAGTAAACAAAAGGCCCGTTGGACCCAAAACGACACTTCTTCTGCTGAAAGATCAGACCCATCGAGACGAGCCGTCTCAGCCATGTCAAAGATGCGTGCCAGAGGACCGACTACGTCCAGCAATTTATCCTGGCAGGTGGACCAGGCCTTATCAACACCCTTGCGGGGGTCCTTGCCGAACTTTGAAAAGAAAGTGAGTAAGGGTTGGTCTATGGAAGGGACTAAGGTAATTTTATCAGGCAAGGAGGGCTTGGGACACTCAGATTTTAGACGAGCGCGGACCGCTACCTCCTTAGGGAGACGTAGTCTAGCAGAAATATAATCTGCAACATGAGGGGAAGGCAACCATTCTGACGAGTTAGGATGGCGAATGGACGATGGGTCAAACATGGGCACCCCCTCGGAGTCATAAACTGGCTCAGATGAAAAGGAATCAGACTTGGCTTTTTTTAGCGGGAGGGGAATGAGGGTCAGAGACAGCAAAAAGGTCAAACAGATCATCTGCGTCATCTTGGTCATCGTCCGTGTCCAAAATGGTGGAAATTATTAACTTTTTTGGAGACTCTGCATGCTTTACTTTTTGTTTGCGTTTGCCCTCGGAACCAAAAAACCCCTCCTGAGTAGGAGGCCTTGGAGGAACTAAGTCCCCAGTCAAGCGCGAGGAGACCCCGCCAGTCAAAGTTGACGCAGAATGAGAAGCATGACCAGAGACAGAAGAAACCACCTTTCTTTTTCTGCTATCCACCGCAGAATGGGCCAGAGCTTTGGACAAAATATTCAACGTAGACGATTCCATACCTTTGGACATACGTCTCATTGACACCTCAACTGCATTTTCCACAGAGGAGTTAATACATTTATTTAAGTCCTTCTTGAAGGCTTCGCCTTCCTCATGAGTATGCAGTGACTCGGGAGAGCTGACAACCTCCATATCAAACACTGTTGGAACTGAGATGAAGGAAAGGGTTAACTAAGGAGAAAATTTCTCCTGAGGGGAGGAGCGTGAGAAGGAGAAACCTCCTAGGGGCGTGTCACACAGGAGGAAAAACAGAGGCTGGACGAAGGACAAGCTCCGTGTGAAGAAAATTGAACTCCGTGTGAAATGCGCGGAAAGCACGCTGCGCACGAGACCGAGAACGGCAGAATAGCGCTGAGGCAGAAGGCGGGAGGCAGAGAGGCGAAAAAGAGCCCATTAGCACCGAAAGGCGGGGGGAAAGGAAACGAAGCGCGAGGCCGCAGAGTCAGGAAGACGCCAGAGGTATCAAATAGAATGACGGCGAAACGCCGAAAACCAAAGTCATAAGCCAATTAACGATTATAAACAGTAAATTCAACATGCAAATAGCGGAGCAAAAGATAAGGTCACTTAACTGACTGCGAGCAGCAAGAAAAGAGGAAGCTCCGCAGTCAGTTGTGACGTTTTATTGATAGCTTCTGCCTGATTGGTTATTAGTTTCGTTTTATTTGCGTTCCTATTGGCCAGTTCTTCTTGCTTGGCCCTCTGGGAACTGTAGTGTTTTCACATTCCTTGGCTGCTATTGAATAAAGCTAGAAAAGAAAAGCATAATAGGAGCCTCCGGTCATAACATTTCTATGGACTGGAATCTAGAGAATGCTAAAGTGATTCTGGTATTTTACTGACCTCTGCTGTTCGTTTTCTATCAAGACAGTTAAATAGAGGCAGTTGAACAAAAAAAAGGGCCCTAAGCGGAAGCAGACAAGTCCTAGGGCTGATCTCTAGAGCCCACAAAGTACATACACATATAAGTATATACTAAAGTATATACAAGATGTCTTGAATGCTTGACCTAAAAATGACCGGATTATACATAAAGCAAACCCCAACAGCTGCAGAGGTGTGAACGTAAATCACACTTTGATTTCATCACAGATGTATGTAGAGTTCCTCATCATGACCCATTGCTATCCTGTTCTAGAATATGTTGAGATTGTAGTAGCCTCAAGTCTGTTTCATGATCACGTCCTCTGAATGTTACCCGCATAGCATCAATAACACTCTCTTTCAACCATTTGCTAATGCCTTTATGATACTCCTAAAAGTGACTTACGACAGGGTATGTGTTGTCTCTGTGTTCTATGGCCATCAAATGTAGTAAAATTCTTTTATGTACTGTCAGTCTGGTGTTTCCTATGTACATCTTTTGACAAGGACATGTCAACATTTATACAACATGGTTACTTTTGCAGTTATAAGTGCCTATAATGGGTCTTTCAGTGCTGGAAAATGGAGAAAAAAAAACACTCAAATCCACCAGTTATATGTAACTGATCGAAGTATAACTTGCACCATCATAGACTCCAGATGTCAAAACTGATGTAAGATGTTAGGTAATAATTAGTGCATCATTTCAATTCAAATTATGCGTAGGTCAGTTACATATAACCGTCGAGTTTCTGTTTTTTTGTTTGTTTTTCAAATGTTTTTTTTTAGGTCTCGGCTAGACAGCACATTATTTGTTATCTACTGTAGTAGGCTTCATCCCACCCACAGGCTTGCCATTTGTTGGCTCCCACGACGATCCATTATGCCTTCTCCCCATTGGTCCGTGGCATGCATGAGTCATGCCTCTTCCCTACTTTAGCCATCCCTGAGAGCAGCGACCAATTACTGCAAAACATATGCAGCAGCCATTGTAACACATTGGTTTGGGACTACTTTTTAAATGTATTTCTTTATTAGCACTTTTCACAGAGCTTCTGTTTTTACTCGCATCGTTCGACGGGAGCTTGTTGCTGAAAGTGGGCTGTGAGACTTGAGTTTGACTGGTGCTTGTTGCTGAAAGTGGGTTGCAAAACTTGGGCTTTGGCTGCGCTCGACGGCTGCTCCTCTCCTGCTGGCATTTTCATTATACTCAGCAGTAGGAACTCCAAAGGGGGGCAATGGAGAGCCAAAGCCGGTTTGGCCCAGCTGTGCATGATGGGTCACAGAGCTCCTGACGCGTCAGGTTGTTTTGTTTTAGGGACTCTGTTCATGTTTGTATTTGTGGTTTGCTGGCAGCCTTGTTTCTAATATTAACATCGATATAGTAGTAGTTTTTTAGGTCACAAAATTTGTCAGCCCATTTCCTGGTACCATCACTAAATAAATAATAAATGTCATAGACACTCCTGGAGGGGGAGAGGTTGTGTCCTCGCGTACTGGTCTTCTGTCATTCAGCAGGAGATCTGTTTTCACCAGACCCACTTGCAAAAAGCCAGCTTTAAGTCCACGTTTTGAAGACTGGTGACAGATTCCCCAATGTATCCTGGGCTTCAGTTTAAACAGGGTTGCTGTGAGAGTTTAAAGCAGCTAGACTGGCAACTAAAGGGAGATTTACGAAAATTATAGTTTTGTAGTCAGCTGTAATAAGTCTGTTGGGGCTGCAAATTCGTTTGCACATAACAAAAGCATTTGCAAAGCCATTAAGTCTCTACAATCTGAGAGCTATAGACATTGGCAATGTCAATGCATTGGTGTATATCAATAAATACAACCCCAGAGCCGTACACAAATGTATTTACATTGCCAACGCCAATAGTTCTGGGATTGCCAAGACATATTGGCTTTGCCAATGCTGGTCTATATTACATCCTAACAGAAATTGATCTCTAATACGCTCTGCCACACTGCTCTCAAATTTGCAGGAGGATGTTAATTTGCACAGTTGCATGTCATAATTTTTCACTGACTCTTAGGCTAACTGGACCCTGCTTCCAGAATGATATTGCTCTCAAATTGTGCTAATTTTAGGTAAGTAATGTTTGTCCAATTTCTTTATGCACACTTCAAATTTACTCAGAGCTTCCGATTCTGTCTCATCTCCGTAAGGTGCTCAAACACCTCCTGACCCTCCAGACCTAGACAATGCATGTTTGTTGTAACGCTTTTCGCCCTAAGTGGGATGGGTATTCCCAGACGTGGGACCCGTGCTCACTACGTCACTGGAGTCAAGCTATCCTGGCTGATGACGGCTGATAGCCAGAAACCGGTCCTAGGATGCTTGATTCCGGTCCAGGGATATATGGCTTGGCAGTTCGGGATGGACTGTTCCCATGAGGCACAGGGTCAAGACTGATTTGCATATGGCCATGTCTAAACTGGGGTGGCGTATTGGGCAAAAGAACGATAGATTTAACCCAGATCTCTTGACTGGGGGAGAATGTCTGCATTGTCAGCATTCCGTCCATCATTTGCTTGTTGTAACACTAGACAATGCATAAGCATGGACGTTTTCCTTTCTGCACTCAATGACGTACCGCAGACTATAGCATAATGCGAGAACACTTTTTTCCATTTGTCCCACTTTAATGCTGGCTCTCCTGGTGACATAAAAAAATGGTGGTGGCGTTATAGTTTGCATTCTGTCTGTAGTTCCGAACACCTGCCACCTAACCATTGTCCCTATACCGCAATGTCCCATCAGAAACCCAAAGAAGAGAAAACTACCAGAGAAGAAAAAACAATGTGAAGAAAAACAAACAAAAAAAAACACTGGTACTCAATTAGGTACCCAAGAATCCCTCTCCAGTTTTACCCACCAGTATCCGATATGATACTCAAGATCAATCCATTGGTTGATAGGCTTACCAGACAGAAGAAACATTCAGTTCTTAGCCTTACTGTCCATTTAAACAATCACCATGTACCAATACCAAAACATGAATATCTCCCAACCAAACCTGGCTGCCATATTCTCCACCAGTCACAACACAGGCAAGACCTTCTCCAATGAGATTTCCTTTCATATTAACTGTACATGTGTAGCAATCCTATGTAGTGCAGCTGGCAGTCACACTGAGAGAGATGGGGAGATCTGAATGCTGGAGATCTCTGTATGGTAAACTCAGAAGAAATACCACCACTGCGGCCCAGAAAGAGCAGAGGTAAATTCATGCAGTGTGGGAGAGTCTGGCAGTATGTGCTGATTCAGGTGAGTGTGACAGCAAGGGTGCATATAGCCTCGCTCACTGACTCAGCCACCTAGAGAGTCCAGCAGCCTTCACCATAGAAGTCTTAAAGCATACGCTGGGTTGGCCGATGCGTGAGCTTGCACAATCTAATTATAACCGTCTGCCAACTCTGGCAATCCATATTACTGGAGCACCTTAAAAAACGTGTTAAGCCTGACACACGGCCTGGGCTTGATTTAATAAGTCAAGTGCAAAGTCACTTTAACAGTATCTGTTTCGCAAGCGTAAACCGCTTGCAATGTTGAGACTGAAGCTTAACTTCCCCGAATCACATACGTTGTCACTTTCACAATACCTGAGTTCAGCAACACTCCCTTAATTGCCAAGGTTGTGCTTCCCCTACTAGAGCAGCACCTTACTCCACTTGAATGGGTTTTTCGCATGACACTGACGCTGTCCAACTTCGCCCACCAGAGCAGCACCTTCCTCTAACTGAATGAGCTTTCACACGCTGTTCTTTATCCTGTTGCAGGCGCTCGTCCAGGGTGTTGCCAATGTAATAAAGTTTTCTGGCCAGTACTGAATGTAAAGCTAGATTTGTTCAGGTATATCATATGTACGCCTAATCCTCCATCAAGCCCAGTTTCCAACTCTACAACTGACACCCTCAGAATCTCTGCTCTCCCACGCTCCATTACATCTTGTTATAGGTACCCACGGACATCTGGCTACCGCACATGTCACCTTCTTGGTCTCTCCTGTGAAGGGTGGCAATCTGATCCTTTGAGTTCTTCCTGTAAGGAAGGAACAGATACATTTGAGAGTAGATCCTTGTACGCCAATCTCAAGGACGCTTCTGATGAGGGTGTTATGGGAGTTAGTGTTGAAGGCCCGCAGAGAGGCTGAACAGAAAGAGGGCTGCTGATTCTCCTCAGAACAGCATGATTCGAATGTTGTCAGTGGTCACAATGAGCGCTGTTTCGGTGCTGTGGTACTTTCTGAATCGTGATTGAGCATTGTCTAGAAGATGGGGAAATTCGAGGTGGGTTGTGAGTTGCTGGTTGATGGCCTTCTCCTCTTTGGCTGGATAGGGGAGCAGGGAGATTGGAAGTTGCTCAGTTGATTCGGGCTGGCTGTGGGCTTCTTGAGGAGGGTATTGATTTCAGCAAGTTTCTACCATCCCCTCTCATGTAAAGTTACACTTAGAAGGAACTTTTAGACCCTTGCGGTTCTTTCTGAATCGCGATTGAGCATTGTCTAGAAGATGGGGAAATTCGAGATGGGTTGTGAGTTGCTTTTTGATGGCCTTCTCCTCTTTGGCTGGATAGGGGAGCAGGGAGACTGGAAGTTGCTCAGTTGATTCGGGTTGGCTGTGGGCTTCTTGAGGAGGGTGTTGATTTCAGCAAATTTCTGCCATCCCCTCTCATGTAAAGTTACACTTAGATGGAACTTTTAGACCCTTGCGATGATATTCCGTGTGTTGTGAGTATGAATGCTATAACCAATTGGATCCATTTTGGATTGCCCCTGGTGTAGGTTGATTCTAGGCAAGGCTTTCCATGTTATCTTTCTCTGATGGCTATGTCAGGAAGGGTGATAACAGAGAGGTGCATAGACTTCACACTTCATTATGCCTATGTTTTAGATACTTATGCTTGGAATCAGCATCTTAACTACCTGATGTGAGAACCATCACATTGCACAAAAGTAGTGTCTGAAGTACTGCCATGAAATTACACCGGAAAGGGAACCATCCCAAACCGGTTCTAGGACCTTAGACAGTGGGTCCACATCCCCTGGCTGGAAAATGAGTATAAAAACAGGATCCAAATCATTTAATCCCAAAACAGGATCCAAATCAGTTCTCCTTACCAAGGAAGAGAGTGCTCAAAAGAGTACTCAAAGAGCTGCTTTGCTATCAGGGTTGGTGTCTACCTGACAGTCAGTCTCCCAGAAAAAAAACATCACCGGAAGTCTGTGCAACTTGGTGGAGAAACTGTGGGTCTGTATTAGCGCCTAGGAACCTGACTGCCTACTCACACCTGGAAGGGAATAACCTGTCCTAAAGAATGAGAGACTGTCCAGGAGGAAAAGCCCACATGTTTGGAACACTCAGAAGCTGACTGACATAGGGAGTGTAGCTGGTGCTGACTCGAGCCATGTGAAGTCACCGATCTTCTGGCACAGTTCATGCGGTTAACTGCAAGAAGAAACTACAGGCCAGAACAGTGTGCTGTCCAACGCACTTGCTGCATGCCTGAAGAACTTTTGCTTCTGCTGCCCAACATGTATTGTATCCTGCAAAAACTACCATCTTTATTATTGAAGAGGGCTAGCCCGACAGCTCAGAGTCTGTAACTTAAGATAGCCTTGCTGCACTGTCCTCCCCAGCAGCAAAAAAATGGGCTGAAAATAGGATGCCTCTGATGCGATCGCACCCAGCCACATCTCCACTGAATCCGTAACACAGGGTCTAAGATCGAATGACTCCCAAACTATCATTGAAAAAGCAGAAAATAACTAGGACTACTTGTTTTTTTACTTTAGATTAAATATACAGAAATACAAAAGTACTATTCAGGAATCAAACTTCCTCTGAGGTATATACAAATCACTTAATCCTACTTGTACACCAAGGTGTTCAAACCTTATTAGCCTACATGTATCCAGAAGTGTGAAGGCTACCTAATCTGGTCCATGCTCCCTGCATTCTCATTAATTACGAGTGTGACAGGGAACAGGACGAGAAAGCAATGAAGATTACAGGTATGTAAACTTGTTGTGTCTACTGGGCATGTCTGTAAATGACATGTCTACAGTCTATTAATATATTATTATTATTATTATTATTATTAGATTTAAACACAATGTATAGAAACTTGGTGAAGAAAAAGTATAGGTTTTGACAAACATTTCAACTTAACGCATATTATAGTTCTAATCGAGTAATGTATAACAAAGGGGAATAACTTCTCATTGAACCATTTACAAGAACCATTATCCATCCACTCAGTTGCAGTCCACATATAGCCTCTAGAAGAAATTCAGAAATTACTGTGTTGGTTCTTATAATGTGTGATAGAAGCAGTGTCAAGTGGCATCTATAAAAATACTGAAACATTTAAATAAAACTAATTCTGCATATTGAAATATTACTTGTTTTCAATGAAAACTTTTAGGAAAGCATAAAAAACTTTTCTGTAATTAGCATTTTTCTGATCCTATTTAGCAGAGTTAGCACCAAGACTTTTCTGGGTAATTGTGTGCTTTAAGGTAGCATAACATAGCCTCATACCCCCATATTTAGATATCTCAGCATCAAAAAGACCCAAAAATAACAGTATTTATCGAGGATTTACCTCTCTGTATTTAAGACTACATCTCACAGTATTCAATTTATTTACCCACATTTTTTCAAATTCTTATCCTTTTTGCCCCTGAATTCCTCAACTCCTATGAATTTTGGTCTCTTGGATTCCCATAAATCTGATCTTTAATGCTGTCTAGGTGTTTTTCAGAGAAATGAACAATGATAGAATACATAAAATTCTTATTTTTAAACAACCAAATGACTCCCTTTCACTTTTGTTTCAGTTTTCTAATAGGGGAATCTAGCAACTGAATGAGTCATACACACAACCTTGTGCTATAATTCATGAATGAGGTTATAGAGTATTTGTTTTTGCCATCAAAGCTAGAACATTCTCCGCAGTTATAAATGAAATATTTACAGAATACACGTATAACATATGTGGAGCTCCCAGCTGATACTTAGGAAGCCAGTCAGCAGATGTTGCATTCTTCTGGTACTTAATGATATCCCTGGGTCTAAGAATGTGTTTTAATGTAGCATCTTCCTTGAAGGACATCAGAGGTTTGTAAAAAGGGAATGCAAATGTATGTTTGTGAAATCTAAGTATATCCCAATGTTTACAAAGACTTCGGAATAGAAAATAATCTTTTTACACTGACGGCTGTGATAAACCTAATCTTCTAGACATATGCCTTGTTCTTTTTGGGCTTGTCGATTAGGTCTCTCAACATTTTCCACTCTGACATGCTTTATGTAGAAGTTTGAAATCATAGTCTCTGTTGAGAAATTTCTCGATGACCTTTTTTGGATATTCAGAGTTTTTACTGTATTTCCTTTTTTGTTCTTGAGAATTTCCCATTAGGGAAATTATTTTTCTGTCTGGTCTGTCTGGTCAAATGCCCAGATGCTCTATGAAAGATAATATTGGATGCGGTGGGCGTACAATACATCTTACTCATATCTTTACCATTAAATACTTACAATTTCTTGTTTAGAAATTGCATTATAGTTAGATTATATTCCAAGCTTAGTTTCACATTGAATATGTGTTTTTTCCGCTCGTCATGATATTTTATCAACGCTGCGCAAAACCCATTACAAATTGTAACTATATAGTATATAGTTCTCAAAGGAACTCTGTCATGAATCATGGTGCACACCTAACTCCTTCCTGCCAGTCTTGGGGACAGCCTGAATGTATGCACCTTCCAAAACACATGAATTGTATCTATTGCGTGGGTATAGCCTGGAAAATTGGCAATCAAACGTAAGCCATAAATTATGAACTGTTTTGATTGGAACATGATTTGAGTATGGTAAGCATGTGTAACTGTTAAAAATTTAATGAGTAGATTAAGACAGCCAGTGGCCAGACCTATAAACTGAAAACATAGGGTGAAAGTAAGGAAACGTGTGTTGCACCACATTAAACTTCAAGCGGAGAAGTGGTGTAAGATAGATATATGAACGGACTGGGACCAATTGAAACTAAAGGAGCAGGACCATCTGTGACCAGAGCCCACAGTGCTAAGACATTCCAACAGGATGGTATGGCTGACTGCATCCAACATAGTCAAAAGATCTACATAATTTCAGCACAATTACATTTTCTGAGTCAGATGTCATCCAAAGTACATCAGGTGCTGGAACCAACAGGGACTCTTTATTGTGTCCTGGCCTAAATCCTGCCTGAGCTTGAATTTTAGAGTTCTGTATAAAATTGGATTTTTACTCGTGGAGTACTTTTACTCCACGAGTCTCCAGATGTTTGACTACTATTGGAAGTAGAGCACAAGGGCAGTAGATATTTAATACTGCTGGGTCTGCTTCCATATTTATTGAGATAGGGGTAACATAACACATATGAATCGTTTTGAGACCATGCAAGTTAATGAGAAGATATTAAATATTTGGCATATTGGTTCTAAAACATTTCAATCCAAAGATTTTGAAATTGCAGTTGGGCATGGATCATTTGAAGAGGCTGATTTAAATTGAAAGAGCAGTCTTAACATTTTCTTTGGAAAGGGGATCTAAAATATGCCTTGTCTAGAGGAGGAACATTTTCCTCTTTCATACAATTTTTAATAATTTAATTTTTGAAGTATTGAATCAACTCAAAAACAATTTGTGATAGGGACCATTAGTTGATGACCAGAATAATAAGCTAATTCTGAAACAGTTTAAAAACTCTTTTTAGAGGGTGATATGAAGAAGGTATCCTAGCTGTGTAATAGTTCATTTCAGTGGTTCTCAATTGCTGTTTATATTCTTTAAGTAGTACTCTATAATTCGCTCAAGAATGGTTATCATTTTTTTGGCACCACAGGCATTCAGCTTTGCGGGCCTGAACTTTTGTGGGTTTAGGTTGAATATAAAAAATATTTTCTATTGATGAAGCTATCTAATTAATTCACTTAGATAACCAATTTGCATATGACTCATAAGTATCTGTGAGACTGGCTGAGGAATCAACAGGTGGAGGTAGTACAAACTATCACCAGTTTTGTAACTGTACTTTCCTACACACTGCGTTAGTGAAAATTATTGTGTATTTTGAAAGAAAGAAAATAATATTAATAATAATAGTCACGCCAAATGACCTACATGATTACTAAACTGAATAAACCTGAAATTGGTTGAACACATCTGATTCAAGATGTGATCTCTGATATGAGTGGAGCCTATTAAGCCTTTTTTCAAAGCTTTATTTGAAGAGAGAATAGAGAGCAAGTAGCTAAAAATGAGATTTCGTGCTGTGTGCACTGTTTACCTGATTTGCTCATTTTCTGTTCATGGCGATATTATCCTTGCCATTGCTTAAATAATAGATAGAATGTATGAACACTCTCTCTCTTTCTCTCACTTAATTTAACTATATTCAAATACTTTGAATTTGAGGATGAAGAAGGCTCTCAGTACAGCTCCTGTATTTAAGGCACTTCATAGTACAGATGGATGCCTCAAAAGAGGATTTCAGTGTCATCTTGGTACAGCAAAACATCATAGGGAAAGAATATCCAGTGATCTTTATCAGATGCAATCTAAATTTACGGAGCTGTACTGAGAGATGATTGAAAAAGAAATGCATGCCATAATGTAGGTGTTGAAGAATGTCAATTTCTATGTGTTTGGGTCCGTCTTAACCATTCAGATGGTTTGTAAGCCCTTAATGTGGCTGATGGTCATTATAAGGTAAAAGCCATGTGCTCCATCAGTGGTTCATTTCCTTGCATGGATTGGACTTCACTGTTTAGCACAAGGCAGGGTTACTCCATCAGATGACAGAGAATCCCTTTAACAGGTGCTATAGTCTCTGGTAGTCTGATTTGGGTAGAGCAGGATGTAGAGTTAAAGTCTCTAACAATGCAAGAACCTGATCCTTATTTTAATATTCTGGTAGACTTGGTATACTTTCTAGCTTAAGAAACCAATTTCACAAGTCTCCTGGCAACTTTATTACATGATAAGTTTATGAAACAGGAGACCGGCATCCAACTATAAGGCTACTCATGTTAAGGTTGGTGGCCGCTGTCCCTTCCACCAGGCTGTGATGCTGCTAACAGTCATTGGCAGATGACTGTAATAGTCGCCTACAGGACCTTTTTTACCTGCATCCCAGTGGAGGCAGTGTCCATTTTCTCTCCCTGGGAAATTTGTGTACTCTCATAATGGGCTCTACTCATTCTTCGTGATTGAATCTGTCTCGTAAACTGTCTATTCTCTGGTATCAGAGGTGGTGGCTGGTAAATTTATCCCCAATGCTGTTTTCAGTTGATGTACAGATCAGAGGTTTATACCTCAAAATCCACTGATATCATCCAATGCCGCTCTTACCGTCTCTCCCCGCTCTTACCGTCTCTGAGGTTTCTTTAGTTCAAACGCTGAACATCCTCTTAGTGGTAATGTGCGGGCATGACACGGTCAAATATATACGCGTCACCCGTTTGATTCCGTGGATACATCCGCTACGCGTACGAGAGCCTCTTTTTTTGAATCTAGTTTGTGTTTTATTTATAGAATGAAAAACATTATGTCTTTTTTAAAATACGCTTGTCCTGAAGAAGGTGGTGGTCATCAATGCAAGTCCACGGAAACTCTACGTCAACAACGTGTTCTTCATTGTATAGTTTTGTATTTATTTTTATTGTTATTGTATTGTTCCTAATGAGTTGTTATTCACAGCCAAAGTAACTATTGCAATATCGCTACTTATGAAAAACACTTGCATTTGTTACTAAGTAATTTTATACAAAACAAATCCATATTAGAACATAATAATACAAGGTTCCCTATTTACAATGCAAATCTAGATGGTAGCAGACTGAAAATAAATTGGAAAAAAGGGATTATTGTGGTTATGCATTTAAGACTCTACATATTAGAATAATCTGCTGTGACTACTTTTTTATAAGTGATCAAAAATGATGAAATTTAAATAGACTTTATTGTTGTATTTGTATGATATTTTTAATAAAGGAGGAGAAACTTTTTACAAAAAACAGGACTGAGAATTTGGGATTATTGCATGTGAATGTGTGTGAAACAATAGTGGATCTTCTACGTGAAGAGATGAATAAGCACATAGGGGACATATAATTTTGGTAGGTATGTAAATTGGACATCATTATTTGAAATCAAGATTCAGAGAAGAAAATACCCAACACGTCATTGTTCATTGGCTCACAATTTTGTGTGAGGGATTTTTTTTCTAGACAGGCCAATTCAAAATAATAAAATCGATGCAAAGCAAAAACAGTGTCAGAGCACATAGAGTCGTTAAGTCTCTTCTAAACAGCGTCATCTCTCAGATCTCTGCACTGTACTTACTACAGGAGAGCTGACCCGCCTTAGCCTTCTTCCCTCCCTCTCCCCTCTGCACGTGAGCCCTCCAGCCCAGACAGGTAAGGCAACATTTAGTGAACACGATGGGTGGGGGTCATGGATGATGGAACCCTATTAAACCTGTAGCAAATCACATGATTTTCTAAATTGCTATCAGCATGGTACTAAACAAGGAGTTGACAGGAACTGTCATTTTGATTAAGTGGTCAGGCTTATCATGCTCCCATTTGTTTGTCAGGATTTAACACTTCTTTGTGTTGCATTTGTCTGGAGGTTTTGCAACTGCTGTTTGAGGTGAGGTATGTGACAATATATGACAGCATAGAGCATTTTTTATGTACATAACAGTGATTAAACTGTTAAGATTCTTTAAAAAAATTAAGATTACCAACCTTTAAAAAGTGTTTTGTTGTGCACCTTCTGCCCTGCCGCACAAGTGAGTATGTCCATTTGCAAAATGTGTATTTGGTAATGACTGGTTACTTACCAGTAATATTTATTACTCTGAGTCGTAGACCTCCCCGTCACAGTCATTAACGCATAAGCAATAGCTCCTCCCACAGAACTTCCAAGCAAAACCTCCCTTAGCCCCATCCCTACCCTCCAGAGAATCCACCTTACGAAAAGGTTTAGTACGAACCAAGTACACCCCAAGAGCCTATTTAACATCCAAACAGTGCAGCCGCTCCTCATCCTCCAAACGAGGATCAGGATAGAACACGGGCAGAACCAGATCTGTCGAACAGTGAAACAAGGAAGGGACCTAGGAAACAAAGGAAGGATCAGGCCGTAGAATGACCCAATCAGGAAAAAACCTCAAAAAGGGCTCAGAGCAAAGCAAGAGCCCAACTCCTCAACCCTCTGGGCCGAAGTAATACCTACAAGGAAAACCATCTTGTTCGTTAGAAAAAGCAGAGACACCTCTCCCAGAGGCTCAAAGGGAGCAGACTGTAAAGCCCTCAGAACCAACGAAAGATCCGAACCTGGAGTAAAGGACTTAACCACAGGCTTTTTGAGGAAACAACTCAACAAGCGGGACACCAAAGGAACAACAGGCTCAAAGGCCGGACCCCGAAAGGCCTGTACCGCCGTTCACTGAGCCCACAAGGAGGACACAGCCAGACCCAATTCGAAGCCAGCCTTCAGGAAATCCAAGATACGCACAGGATCGACCTTCTTAGCAGACCAGCCCCGATCCGTACACCAACCCTGAAAAGAAACCCTATGCCGAGCATAGGACTTAAGAGTCGAAGTACGCAGGGACTGCTGGATAAACTAAGCCACCTCAGGAGAACAGCCCAAAGCCACTAGGGTCATCCTCTCAACAGCCAGCCCGCCAGATGCGAGCGGACGAGACAATCCCGGAACAGAGGAGGAAACAACATGAGACAAGGAACCACTGGTAACAGCCAGGAAGGGCCCACTGCCAACCTCAACAACAGAGGAAACCAAGGCCTCTGCCTCCAGGCAGGCGCCACCAGGATTACAGAAGCCTGGTCCAACTTGACCTTCTGCAGGACCCTCAGAATCAAGGCAGTCAGAGGAAAGGCATACATCAAGCCCCCCTTCCACCGAAAGGACAGAGCATCCACCCTCCAAACTGAGTCCGACTGAACCAGAGAGCAAAACATCTTCCTCAAGGCTTTTCCCGGGGCATCAAACAGGTTCACCAAGGAGCCTTCCCATCAGCCCCCAAAGCCCTCCAGCGTCAAGCAGATCTCCGTCAGCGAGGGAAATAACCTGCTCAAGTGATCCGCCTCCGAGTTCAAAACACCCAGTAGATGCAACAGAGACAGCAAGTCGAACTCTGCTCACCCGCAAATCTGCTGCACTAACAAGTTGAGGGAAGCCACCTTCGCACTCCCCTGGCAGTTGACATAACACACCACCACTGTGTTGTCCGTCCTCACCAGTCCATCTCGCTGTAGGACCCGAGGAAGAAAATGTGCTAAGGACAAATGAACCGCCTTCAATTGCCTCAAATTTGAAGACATCCCAACCTCCCGGACCAACCAAATACCTTGAACAGACTCCTGGCCCAACATAGCCCCCCCCAACACAGATAGCTGGCATCCATTGTCAACACCAACCTCTCCTGGGACAAATAGGGAGAGCACTACAAGAGGTTCTGATCCTCCATCCACCAGGACAATTCCAGGGCAATTTCCACACCCCACGGAATCAACTGTTCGAAATCCTGAGACCCCGGACCCCAATGCCCCAGAACATGATTCACCAGAGGGTACAGGTGCATTCGGACCTAAGACACAATCATCACTGTAGCAGACATCAACCCCTGAACCCTTAACCACTGCCAAGCCGTGGAAGAAGGGGAGACCAACACCTTCCTCGGCTCTTGAACCAAGGTTAGTCTGCGAGGCAAAAACAGGAAAACCTTCCCCAGCCTCATGTGGAAGACACCTGCAATGAACAGCAGTTCCTGAGTGGGGCACAGATGAGATTCCTCCAAGTTCAGAATCCATCCAAACTTCTGCAGGAGCCGGCAGACATCCTGGGTATGTGATTGAACCTTAAGAAAAGAAGAGGAAGAGATCAACCAGTCATCTAATTAAGGAAACACCTGGATCCCCTGAGCCTGTAATAACCCAACCAAGGGCGCTAACACCTTAGTAAACACACTAGGTGAGGCAGAGTGGCCAAAGGGCAATACCTGGAATTGGTAATGATCGAAGCCCACACAAAACCGCAGAAACCTCTGGGATGTCACATGCACCAGCACATGAAAATAGGTGTCCCTGAGATCCAGAGAATCCAGGTAATACCCCACGGACAGGAAGGGCAAAATCATCTATAGAGACACCATTTTGAAGGACTGATGAGGGATGCACAAATTCACAGCCTTCAGATCCAGAACAGGATGGAAGTCCCCATTGGGTTTTTGGATGGGAAACAGGATCAAGTAAACCCCTCGGCCCTGCTGACTCACAGGCACCCTCACCATGGCCTCTTTGGAAACCAGGTCCTAAACCCCCTCCAAAAGAGCACAACACTTGACCAGAGATCTGGGAACAGGGGTAGCCCGGAGCACGTCCCCCGGCAGCTCCCCAAATTCAATCTGATATCCAAGTGTGACAATCCGTAGACACCCTTGATCACTGACAAACTCCTCCCCAACCGGAGCCCCCTCCGAACCCCTCCCATAGTCATTATTTGGAAGGACCTGAAGCACCGGAGGCACCCTGCTGACCCGGGGACTTGTGGAAGGAAGGGGCACCCCAGCCATGTCCCCTACCATGTAAGGGCTGGGCGGCCATCTTCGATTGAAAAGCTTGCCCAAAAGCCCGTTTATGACCAGCAAACTTCCCCTTCTGCGACGAGCGGGCCGGAGCCAACAACTTTTTGTCCTCCGCTGTCTTTTTTTATCAAAGCCTCCAACGGTTTTCCAAACAGTTTGGAGCCTGTGAAAGGAATCTTCATGAGAGCAGCCTTCTGTGCTGCCTCTGCTTTCCAACGCTTAAGCCACAACTGTCTCGTAGCCGCCACGAGGCACAAGCCACCGGCGCCGCAACACAAAGGGAATCAAATGACGTCAGCCAGGAAATGCAACTGCTGCTCCAACATTGTCAAAGACTCAAAGGAATCCTTCTCCTGTATCAGCTGCTCCAAAAAGCAGCAAAGGACCTTTTCACAGCCTCTTCAACTTGCTTGTCCACAGGATCAGAAGGAACTGCATCCTCGTAAACCATCATGCTCTGAGACGCCAGTCCCGCCAGCAGTGAATCCACCTTCACCACATAAGGAAATTCCTCCGAGAACCCCTGTAAAGGGTATGTCTTAGCCAGAAACCAAGAAAAGGTATGTTTGTCAATATCCTTCTATTCCTCCTCCAGCACATTCTGCACTGACTTATAAACAGGAAGGCACTCAGGCTCCCTCCTCTGATAATTGGTGAAAAAGTCCTCTGACTCATCACCCTCTGAGGGATCAGGGAACCTCATATTGTCCCGCACATATTGCGGGATACTGTGAAGGTCTGCCCCTTGGACAAACCGACCCTCCACCTCCTCATACGACGCTTCATCAGGATCAAGGACTACCAGGGCATCGTCTGCCTTTTAGGCTCCTTGGATTCCCTAGCCAGAAATGCTGCAGCCACAGCTGCTTCAATTATCTTCGGCACCTCAGATAAGGACGGAGCAGAAGAGGGCCCAGCAACCTGCACCGCCTCCTCCAGCTGCCTACACTTATCTGACCGTTTGCCATCTATGACGAGCTATGGTCAGAGGAACACTCATAACCCCTATAGGCCAGCCAATCAACATCAGACCCCTCAAAGGCCAATCGGAGGAAGCCCATAGTTAAACCAGCCAATCCCAACAGGACAGGTGGTCAACCCCCGAAGGCAGCCAATCAGAGAGACCCAAACCTAACTAAAAACCAACAACAGAACTAGGTCCAGGCCAATGCGCCCGAGGCAGAGCACCAGACGAACCACCCATACAGGCCAACCACCAACACCGGGAGCCATATGTAAGTAAAAACGCCCTATACAAGAGACGCCGCAACGCAACCCGGCCCCCGCGGTATCTAACAAACAGCCCATAGCCATTCAACCAGGCCCAGCAGAAAATGCTGTCCGCAGCCTTCCCGCAAGCCCGAGAGAGCACAACCGGCCCCGCGGACCAGCCCTGAGAGCCCGACCACATTTATCAGAGGCCAGACATACCTTACCAGAGCTCGCGGCTCCCAAGTGCAACTGCCGCCGAGACTCAATGCCCCAAAAATGAGGTAACGCGATTCCTCTCCGACGGGACCCGCGCCCCCAACAGAAAGAATGCCAATGCCGTGTGCCCACTCCCCAGAGTAGGGGCCTTCCCACCACACCTCAGGCGTGCCGTTAGACCACAGCCGCAGCCCAAAAAAAAACCCCAGGTGGTCCCGCTGAAGCAGGGACTGTACCCGGAAGGGTGAAACTCAAATAAGAAGCCCGGGTAGGCAAAAATTGTGGGCGAACAGGCAACCCGACAACGAAAGCAAAGTCCCGCTACAGCAGGGACTTGAAGCACAACCCCACACAACGGCAGCAGTCACCTCCAGTAGAGAGCCTCGCTCGATCACGTCCGCAGACAAAAACAACAGGATTTGCTGCAGTGGGTCGGGAGTTATGAGCAATAGGATGTGGGAGTGGCCTGGAGGGTAAGGATAGGGCTAAGGGAGTTTTTGCTTGGATTTGCTGTGGGAGAAGTTATTACTCATGTGCTAATCACTGTGATGGGGAGGTCTGACGAGGAGGTAATGACTTATGCAGACGTCCGCATTTTTTAAACATGGGACATAACCAACAAATATTATGCAATATAATATTTCCAGCACGAATATGACAAAATATCAGAATCCTGCAGTAGCTTTCATGACTTCCCAGATTGTGCAGATGTGTTAGGTGGAATAATATAGTGTCTGTGCTCCTTTCCAGATTTAAAGTCTATAGGTATAATATCCTGTGTTACAAGCACAATCTCATTTTCTACTCATATATGTCTGACCCGGATGGACAAATCTGCCTTTTTAAAGCAACATTACTTGCATGCTAAGACTGACATGACCATGTATTTAATGGCAAAAACTACATGTCCCAGAATCCAAAGTGCTGCTGGCAGAAAAATGTCAGAAGTGAGAGTTCAACCAATAGGAACAGGTAGCGTGATCCCGTAGAACGATCCCACCACGCCTCGAGACCCTCACATATAAAGCAGCCGCACTCTACAAATCCTCATTGATTGGTTGATTAACGTACAGTGAGTCTTTGAGACCAGGCAAGATCAAACAGACCGATGTTGCACTAGAGTTTTTAAATATTGTTTTATTCAGAGCAGGATTATTGCATACCTGCATCATGTGTTGGTTCTTTTATGTCGTTCTCTGTAAATTTACAGTGTCTATTTCATAGAGATTGATTTTGATTGTTTTTGCTTGATTGAGAGATGGGATGTGTAGTATCGTTGAGATTTAATGTCATGTCATGATATCCATTTATAAAAAAGAGCTCAGTAGTGTAAGCCACAGCTGTCAATACCTGTCCACAAAATGGAGGTAACAAGTTTAAATCGCCGCAGGGCCTACTGCCTTGCAACAATCTGAGCCGTTCAACAATCTGACTACAATTACATCATTATTACTGTATTAAAGCATCTGTAGTACGCTTAATTCTATTAATAATGAGTTGCAGTATGATATTGGGGAATGGATGGTGCAGTCCTGAGCATTCATTTGCTTAATTATGCATTCTGGCAATTGTAGTTGTGATGTACTTCAATAGGTCTATTAATGTTATCAGATTAAAATGCTTTGCTGATAAGAAAATGCTTGCATGGTATACATTTTACAAAAACATATTAGAAAGAACAATTTGCAGTATGTAAAAATGTGTTTGCGTATGTGTGCATATATATTACTCTCTCTGTAGGGGATAGTGACGAGCTTTCGATGTAGCCGCCAAGTGGCCCATACGCCTAGGTCCATTCTCACTTTTTATCCAACATCTCATTGAAAGCTGTGCCTTTTTATTTCCATTTCTAAATAATTACATTAAACTAGTGGGTAATTTCTTTATTCATTCTGATACGGGACCAGCGCTAATTTGGTCCAATCTTGATGGCGTGTCAAAAAAGGTTTTCTCAATTGTATTAAGCACTCAGAAGCTAGTATAATGCTTTATCTTCTTTGCTGTTTATTAATGCACTTTACAGCAGCCAATCAAAATAAAACTTTTACAAAACTACATTTTCTATCATTCCTTTCATGATGTCACCCCTCCTACACCATTCAGATTGTACACAGTGCTATAAAATGTCTCAACACCATTTTGGAATCCTCTTTCTTTGCCTCAATAGCTTAATTTAGCAAACACTAAACAAAATCAGAATCTGTAACCAGTTTCAACTGTTGAAATCTTAACTGTAGAAAAAACTGCCCTCTGGAAGTGACATCCGTAAACTGGAACTGTCCAGGACCGTCCAGAGGATGTGAAGATCAAGGTGTGATTAGCCCTTCCGGCTTTTTTCATTCCTGTTTCTAGTCCTTGCCTCAATGAAAAACAAAAGGATGTGCGTAATTTGCATTTCAACATTAAGACACTAAAGTAATAATAAACGTTTTACAATATCAAGGTGGGTTGCGACTTGTACACAAATAACAGCATGCGGAGTGGACCAAATATCAGGGTGGTACAATCCTCGCCTTCGAGTCCCTAATGGAACTGAAAAATGTTGACACAAGAACTAGAAATTATTTTATTCTGTCAGGACCTTAGGCTTCAGATTATGCTTGTTCAAAGCTTTTCCAATACCCTGAAACCACATCAATATGAATAAGTGCTACATAGATAAATTTGTGGAGAAGTAGAAGAATATATGGATCAAGGAACGGGTAAGTAAGTGTGTGCAGTGAATACTAAGTGCATGAACTGATCAATGGATGAATAAGATAAGAAGAGCACATGAATGGACAAATAATTGAGCAAGTAGATGAGAGAACGGATGCTTATATATGAGTTAGTGAGTGCATGAAAAGATAAGTGCATGGATGAATGAGTGGGTGGGTAAATGAATGAATGAATGGATGGATGAGTGGGTGTATAACGTTGCCCTGAATCATTACAGTTTCTGGCAGAGGAAGCTGAAAGTTTGGTAGGACATGTAAGAGGAGGCAACCCAGACAAAACAGACACATGTGTAAAAGAATAGAGCAGCCTATTGAGAGGCAGTAGATCTGACCTGAGGAAATATGAATTTTGTGATCAGTTATGTCCCCTATCGTAGACCCCAACGGCTCCATGTGCATGTTACAAGTACATGTATGTTCCCTCCGGTTCCAGTTATGAAGACGCAAATACATGTGCGTCCACCGTCAACATGTCCTCTTTCAGATCCGCCATGAATGGGTCAGATATTCCATTCCTAAGTATGAAAGGCCACCGACTTTATGTGGTTCACTTTCCACATTTTACAGTTCAGGCGTGTAGGCCCTGAATTCTGCCATCAAGCCTTTTCCTGCCTTCTGCCTCTGACAGCTCCAGTCCGAACCTGCATCTGTATCCATGAACTTTGTCCTACTCCCTGCGCGGCTAACGGTGCCTGATCCAGCCTGTTGCCTGCCAAAAACTGTATTTCACCTTCAAGATTATCTGCTCCGCTCCTCATCCGATGCATTCCTGTCTAGTAGTTTAGGTAAACATTCTTCCAGCTACCGTGCAAAGGGCCAGGCCTCACTGTCCTCATGCAAATAATTCATAGCCCCGTTACTATGGAGGATTCCTGCCCCCTCGCATCTCATGTAGACACTTAGACGCTTGTACACGCACTAACAGTCAGTATAGAATAGATTCCGTCCGAGAGACCTTTCCTTTTGGATAATACAGTTCTTTAAACATAAGATATTAGATATGATTTGGGATTAGGTTGACATGACCCCCCAGACTTCTGTCTCCACATGTAGAGCTAAATGTCAAGTCCCCTTCACCCTCTAGTTGCACGTCAATCACACGTCATGCGGCTGCGCACGCATCTCTGCCAAGTATTTCTGCTGACATTGCAGGATTCTCTTATGGATCCACCCACTTGTGACATCATGTTTAATAACGTATTTAGTTACGCCTATGTTTACGCCTATTTTCATTACGTATGTGTAGTATTATCTGTATTATCAGCTGTTACGCCTCTTGCATCTGTCTTAATGTAATACTTTTCATATAAATATCATTACTTGTCAATAATGTATTGCCTTCCCTTCCTGAACCTTCGTGGTGATGGAATTTGAAGCCTACAGTTCGAACTGTAATTCCTTTGTAGAGGAATAAAGCCTTTTAGAACCTCTAATACCACGGATTCTGCCTCTTATATTTACTGAGTTATTCTTACTAGACTTTACCGCATAAAAAATAGTACCGGTAATGAAATATTTACCACATAAATTGGCGCCCGAACAGGGACACTTTCTCATCTCACGCGCCGGAGGTGCGTTGCAGGCCCGGTCTCCTGCCACAGCTGAACGGACAAAAACGCGTACCTGCAGGATTTCCTGTATCTCCCTCCGGCCAAGCGGGGGTGACTGAGGCTGCGATCAACACCCAGACGAGGCGGTGAGAAGTGAGAAGTATCCCGACCAGAGCCTAGCTGAGAGAGCAAGATCCGAGGTATACAGAGGCCCACCAGGTTCCGAAGTTCCGAGTCCAGTCGAGTCGAGTCCAGTCCGGTCCAGTTTCAGTTCAGTTCCGAGGCCTTCCGTTCCGCGCTACCCGGTGAGTACCATTGCCGGGGAGGCATTTAAACGTGCACATAGGTTGTGCCGGTCAAGACGGGTTTGGGTACACAAATCCGGTCTGCACTGTTTCAGCAGTGTATCTGTACTGTTTAGCAGTATATCTAGTATGTCTTGCATATAATTCAGTATTATCTAGTATCAGTATTATGTCAGTAACTAGTTTTCTATTAATTATCATTGTTCGTTAACTGTTAAATGTTAAAAGTTTTAATACGTTCTACATATTGTGGTGTGAATGATTGTTCATTATTGTATTTATTGTATTAAGTGTGTTCAAATAATAAGGTCTAAAAATGCCGCTCTTTTCAAAACTAAGACAGATCAAAACCAGAAAAGGGGTACTCGAAGAAGCTGTTCCCATTCCACCTAGGGACACTCCAGGATACTTTATGTATCATAAACATGGCCTAGATGCCGTATTATTTCTTGATTTATGGGTGGACTACACCAAAGATTTACCAGAAAGTCAGAGATGGCCCGCAGCTGGGACCTGGGATGCAGATTGCATCATGAGAGTAGAAGAAGTATTATGGAAAAATAAAGCCAGACAGTCACAGAAAGATGCCATTGAATTATGGCGTAAAGAATCATATAGACGTACAGAAAAAGCGCTCAGACAAGAAGAGAAAGGTAGGGAGAATTCGAATAAAACCCGAGAAAATTTATTAATTGAGGAAGGTACCCGAGTAAAAGCAGAACAAGTAGATAGACAACGAAACACTCTTATGAATGGTATGTATCCTCTTCTGGCCGAAGGGTTATCCCAGGCCACCCCGGAAATACCGAAAGACTTGACGCCTCCATTACTCCCGATAAAAGCACATCCCAAAACAGCAAAAGACGTTTTCCTTTCTTCCTACTTAGATGATGTAGCTCCTGAATATGCTAATGCTCCGCCACACTGTAACGCCCTGAACGTCTCAGGATCGTTTAACAGACACGACAATGAGGACGCAACCACTAGTGAAGGGTTAGTTGTTTTAATGAAGGCAAATATAATACAAAGAATAAACAAAAGTTATAGTCACTGGAATCCTCCAGGCTAAGTACGTTACCAGCCCACAGCACGGATGGTCCTAACCGTCCTCTGCATATACGCCGGTCCCGGCGTATGCCAACAGAGGGCAGAAATGAAATGGCCGACAATGCCAATCGGTAGGCTGTGAGGGGCACGAAGAGTGTTGGGGAGAATCGAGGAGTCAGGGAAACACCCAGCCGGGGTCTCTACCTGAAGGGAGCAGCCGCTCAACCTCTTCCTCAGACTGCACCGGGACGCGGAGTCACCTCCTGGTGATGCGTCACCGATACCCCAATCACAAGCAAGAAGACTGAACCGAGAGCAGCCGCTCGATCGATCCTGTGGACTTCCGAGTCTGTAACGCGGCAAACACCTCCTGGTGTGCGTTACAGCTGGCAGTCCCTGTGTCTCTGGTCGGTCTGGGAGTTACGACTCCAACCAGCAAAAGCGCCACTGCGCTTGGACTCAGCCGAGTCAAAAAGCGAAGCTCAATGGTTGACCGGTAGAGCTTCCGGGTCCTTCACAGGTGACGATGGGGCAAGACACGGCCCAGGGAGTAACGACTCGACCTACCTCCGTTCTTGCCTTACTGGAGCACCACTCCGGAACACTGCTCTTCACGAAGCAGGTACGTCGGTGTGAACACAATATCCGACAGCGTTGTACCTCCCGGTTCCTCCCTTTATAGGGCGTGTTTTCCTTGAGTTATGTAACAGCTCTCCTGTTTACATAAGGGCGCGTTTCCTTGAGTTATGTAACAGCTCTCCTGTTTACATAAGGGCGTGTTTCCCTTGAGTTATGTAACAGCTCTCCTGTTTACATAAGGGCGTGTTTCCCTTGAGTTATGTAACAGCTCTCCTGTTTACATAAGGGCGTGTTTCCCTTGAGTTATGTAACAGCTCTCCTGTTTGCATAAGGGCGTGTTTCCCTTGCATGACAGGAATTCTTGACAGTACATCCTCCCTCTCAGCGGCTCCCCACGGGTCCAGCGCTGGCAGGAAAACGCCGATGGAACAAGGAGACCAAGCGCGGAGCATGAACCCCTTCAGCCGGTTCCCATGAATGCTCCTCCGGGCCATAGCCTTTCCACGCAACCAGGTACCACAGCTTCCCCCTGCGCCATTTGGACGCCCGTATGCCCGACACTTCATACTCCACCTCCGACTCCACGCATACCGGCCGAGGTGTCCCAGACGGCTTGGAGGGTGCTGGTTTGAGCAATGATACATGAAAGACAGGGTGTATCCGCAATGACTGGGGCAAGCACACCTTCACGTTCACAGGACCCATACACTTGGTAATTCGATAGGGGCCCATGTACTTGGGATGGAACACACTGTTCTTTCGAAACCTCATGTTTCTTGTGGATATCCAGACGTAGTCTCCAGTGCCGTACAGTGGCCCGGGCCTTCTCTTCCTATCTGCCGCAGCCTTGTATCTTCTCTTGGCCTCTATTAGGACAGCCCTTGAGCGCATCAATGTGTCTTTTATGTGTGCCACCCTGTCCGCTGTGGCGGGAATCCTGTCCTCTCTGAACGGATGTAGAAATGGCAAGAACCTGGGATGTTGGCCATAGTTGCTATAGAACGGAGATGACTGTGTGGAGCTGTGAGTGGCGTTGTTATAGGCTATCTCTGCAACCCATAGCAAGTCGACCCATTCTTCCCTGCCCTGGTCCACAAAACATCGCAGATACTGTTTGAGCGTTTGGTTCAGGCGCTCGGTTTGGCCGTCCGTTTGAGGGTGGTAGCTGGTGGACAGGGCGGTCTTAACATGCAGCGCAGTGCACCAAGTCTTCCAGAATTGCGCAGTAAACTGCGACCCCCGGTCCGACACGATCACCCCAGGTAATCCATGCAGTCGTACCACATTCTTTAGGAGTAGTGACGCCAATTCCCCCGCCGTAGGGACTCTCTTGCAGGGGATGAAGTGCCCCATTTTCGTCAAGTAATCCACCACCACCAGTATTGCCGTCATCCCCTGGTCTACCGGTAGGCCCACCACGAAGTCCAGTGATATGCTATCCCATGGTCTATCCGGGGTTGGAAGTGGATGTAAGAGCCCTTGGGTTCGGCCATGGTCGGCCTTCATGGTAGCACACGTAGGACACTCCTGTCCCCACCTCCTGACATCCACTCTCATGGTTGGCCACCAGAAATGCCGTCCCATGCTAGCCACCGTTTTTTCAAAGCCCAAATGACCTGCGCATGGAGAGTCATGGCACCAGATGAATGCTTGTTTCCTTAGCCTAGGCGTGGGTATCAATAGGCACCTGCCCTTCAGGGGTATCCCGTCCTTCAGCTGCCATTCTCTGTGACTGAGGAGCCACCTCCGCCATGCGAATGACCTGATCCCTCTCTTTATTCCCCTCAGGAAAGTATCCGGTTGGATAACCCCCAATACCATCCTCGGGGAAATGATGGAACGCTCGGTCGCAGGCAATGGTTCCTTAACTGCAGATTGACGGGACAGGGCGTCCGCCTTTCGGTTTTCCGTCCCCGGCCGATATGTGATGCGGAAGTTGAACCCCGCAAAGAAGATCATCCACCGCAGCTGCCTGGGAGAAAGGTGTCTAGTGGCCGTCATGAACTGTAGGTTCCGATGGTCCGTGTACACCGATACCACATGTCTTGCCCCCATCAACCAATGCCTCCATTCGGTGAAGGCGTCCTTGATTGCGAGAAGCTCCTTCTCCGCAATATGGTAGTTGCGTTCGGCGTCGTTGAGTTTGCGGGACATGTACGCAACGGGATGAAGCACCCCTGTGTCGTGGTTGCGTTGGGACAAGATAGCCCCCAGTGCCACATCCGACGCGTCCGCTTCCACCACGTAGGGGAGATCCGGATCGGGGTGAGCCAACACCGGCGCCTTACCAAAGGCGCTTTTCAGGGCCTCAAAGGCTTTGTTCGCTTCAGGGGACCAGACAAACTCCTTGGACTTCCTCAGTAGCTGTGTGATTGGGGCCACCACTCCTGAAAATCCATCTATGAACCGCCTGTAAAAGTTGGCGAAGCCAATGAAACTTTGGACGTCCTTCACGCTTTGGGGCACCGGCCATTCTTTCACCGCCTTGATCTTTCGTTCTGCCATCTCCTGTCCCTCTGGACTCAGCATCACTCCGAGGAATTCCACGGATGTGACGTGGAAGTCACACTTGCTGAGTTTACAAAACAGCATGTTTTCCCTCAGCTTTTGGAGCACAGCTTTGACGTGGTGTACGTGCTCCTCCACACTGGACGAATAGATGAGGATGTCGTCGATATATACGACCACGTAGATATCCAACTCCTCTCTGAATAACTCATTCAAAAAGTACTGAAAGGCTGCCGGGGCGTTGCACAGACCGAACGGCATGACGAGGTACTCAAAAAGGCCGAACCTGGTCTTAAAGGCGGTCTTCCACTCGTCTCCGTCCCTCATGCGCACCAGATGGTATGCCCCTTTCAAATCCAACTTGGTGTAGATACGAGCTTTCTTGACCTGTTCCAGAAGTACACTGATGAGAGGCAAGGGGTACCGATTTTTTATGGTTATCGCATTCAATGCCCTAAAGTCCACACAGGCTCTCAGCTCCCCATTAGCCTTCGGGATGAAGAAGAGTGGCGAGGCGGCCGGAGACTTGGACGGGCGGATGAATCCTAGCTTGAGGAGTTTATCCAGGTACCCCCGGAGATGCACGTTTTCAGGCTCCGTCAGGGCATACAGCCTGCCGCTGGGAACGCTGGCCCCTGGCACCAGGTCGATCTGGCAGTCAAACTGTCTATGTGGTGGTAGCACTTCCGCCTTCACCTCATCAAATACATCCTCAAAACTGTGATAAGCCTGGGGGAGAGCCACATCTTTTTTTGCCGCTGTAGCCACCGTCTGACTCCCGCTCTCATCTGCGTCAAGGGATTCCGTTCTTATTCCACAATGCAGGATGCAATACGGTGACGTCATTTCGATGCGATGTGTTGGCCAATCCACAAAGGGGTTGTGTTTCTGTAGCCACGGCAATCCCAATATGACGCCATATTGGGGCGCTCGGATGATGTTAAAATCGATTTGTTCCAAATGGTTCCACCCATATCTCATCGGAAGGACCCCCGTGTGCTGCCCGATGGGCCCCGTCACCAATCGCCTTCCGTCTACAGCATAGACGTCTTCGGGTACAGCTTTGGGAAGAAGCACTAGCCCTAGCCTGCATGCCTCGTTGTGGTCCATAAACATGCCAGTGGCCCCTGAATCCACCATGGCCACAACGGGTATCCACTGGTCATGCACTCCCACGTGCACCGTGATAAACAGGTGTCGTTGTCCCTTAGTGACCGAGTTGGAAAGTGAAGGGATGGATGAGTGACTCCGAGATGCCCCTTCTCTGGTCTTGGAGTCCTCTAGTTTTCCGCCGGTATGTCCACCACGGCTGTTACCGACCGGTTGGCCCGATAACGTGACGTCTTCGGTTTGGCAGGGCATTCACGTACGTAGTGGCCTTTTTTGCCACAATATAGGCACAATCCTTGTTTACGGCGTGACTCTTTCTCCGTGGCTGTGAGGCTCGCTCGTATTGCGCCGATGTCCATGGGTTCTCCCTTGGATGCGGTGGAAGTTTCAGGACTTCCCACCGTCACATAGGATGGAAGGGATTTTCCTTTTCTCCCATGATCCCCCTTTCTTTCACTTAGCCTATGTTCCAGCCGTAATACCAGGTTGATAAGGCCCTCACATGTCTTGGGTTGAGGGTCAATATGAGCCACGGCGTCCTTGAGCTCATCGCACAGCCCTTGATGGAAGAGCGCCGTCTGTTTAGCAACAGGCCACTTGGTTTCCGCAACCAGCCTTCGGAACGCGTTGAGATACTGCACCAGGTCGTTGGATCCCTGTCTCAACTCAAGCATTTCACGGTCCGCCGTGTACGAGTCAGCCCTTCTGTCGAATACCTTCAGGAATTCCTCGCGAAAAGCACCCCAATCACATAAGAGGGGGTCGTCCCTGCTCACCAGAGGTACGGCCCATTGTGCCGCGTTTCCAGCCAAATAGGATATAAGGAAAGCCACACGAGCCTGACTCGTGGGGAACGCCTTTGGTTTGCACGATAAATGTAGCGCCACTTGTGTGAGGAATACCTGCACTGTGTTAGGATCCCCACTGTACCTCTCTGGTGTCGCCAAGGGGATGGCTACCGGCATTTCCACTACTACCGCAGGGGTCTGATTCGTGAGGGAGGTGCTGGGCGTGAGCGGGTCCAATTGGATAGCATCCAGTCTGGCTTTTACATCGGCTGTTTCTTGCCTAGAGGCAGCCACTTCAACTTGCATGGCCGCTAAAGCAGCCAGCACATCATCAAGCGTTGCCATGTCTGTTATCGACCGGGAGACAGTTAGTGTTATTAAGGTCGGATATTTTGTAACGCCCTGAACGTCTCAGGATCGTTTAACAGACACGACAATGAGGACGCAACCACTAGTGAAGGGTTAGTTGTTTTAATGAAGGCAAATATAATACAAAGAATAAACAAAAGTTATAGTCACTGGAATCCTCCAGGCTAAGTACGTTACCAGCCCACAGCACGGATGGTCCTAACCGTCCTCTGCATATACGCCGGTCCCGGCGTATGCCAACAGAGGGCAGAAATGAAATGGCCGACAATGCCAATCGGTAGGCTGTGAGGGGCACGAAGAGTGTTGGGGAGAATCGAGGAGTCAGGGAAACACCCAGCCGGGGTCTCTACCTGAAGGGAGCAGCCGCTCAACCTCTTCCTCAGACTGCACCGGGACGCGGAGTCACCTCCTGGTGATGCGTCACCGATACCCCAATCACAAGCAAGAAGACTGAACCGAGAGCAGCCGCTCGATCGATCCTGTGGACTTCCGAGTCTGTAACGCGGCAAACACCTCCTGGTGTGCGTTACAGCTGGCAGTCCCTGTGTCTCTGGTCGGGCTGGGAGTTACGACTCCAACCAGCAAAAGCGCCACTGCGCTTGGACTCAGCCGAGTCAAAAAGCGAAGCTCAATGGTTGACCGGTAGAGCTTCCGGGTCCTTCACAGGTGACGATGGGGCAAGACACGGCCCAGGGAGTAACGACTCGACCTACCTCCGTTCTTGCCTTACTGGAGCACCACTCCGGAACACTGCTCTTCACGAAGCAGGTACGTCGGTGTGAACACAATATCCGACAGCGTTGTACCTCCCGGTTCCTCCCTTTATAGGGCGTGTTTTCCTTGAGTTATGTAACAGCTCTCCTGTTTACATAAGGGCGTGTTTCCTTGAGTTATGTAACAGCTCTCCTGTTTACATAAGGGCGTGTTTCCCTTGAGTTATGTAACAGCTCTCCTGTTTACATAAGGGCGTGTTTCCCTTGAGTTATGTAACAGCTCTCCTGTTTACATAAGGGCGTGTTTCCCTTGAGTTATGTAACAGCTCTCCTGTTTGCATAAGGGCGTGTTTCCCTTGCATGACAGGAATTCTTGACACACACGCACCGCCCACCGATGGTGCTCAACGCCAAGATCATCCGTCTGTATCCCCGCAACAACAAACTCCTACGCACTTTCCTACAGGCCCATCTGTTTCTACCGCTTTTCCCGCATCTACAATTTCTATCTTACATCCAACAAATCCTTTCGTGCCTAGCACCTCAGACGGTGCGACAGGAGGTACGACAGAAATTTTTGCCACGCCACCCCGAGGAAATAAATTATCCCTTAGAGATTTAGCGTACGAGCGTACACCCCAACTAGCAACTTCCGACATGTTTAAAGAGCATCTAGTGGATTGTAGATATGATCCTGTGCCCGGTAGACGGGACGGTATGCTGCTGTCATCATTACGTATACGACGAGCTTCAAGGTATTTAGCGACGCTACCAGGAATGGTGGCACATTTAGATAATATATACCACTTTGTCCAATCAGGGCGAAGCCCTGAAAGTATTGACGAAGCCATGGAATACCAGAAAGTGGATGTACAGAGACAACTGTTACGCTTCTTCATAAACTGTGTGATCAGAAACCAAGACAGACCTGAGGTAGAGCAGAAGGAAATACAAGTACTTACCAGATGGGGTCAGAATATATCAGAAGGGAAACACGATAAACAGACATGTATAGTAGTTATGTGCCGAAAGATCCGCAAAGAAGTAGAACGAATACATAAAGAAAGATTAGAGACAGACCAACATGAATCAGAGGGAGAGGAGGACGTAGAATCAGAAATGCCCACTGGACACTTAGAGACAATGGCTTATGTAGGTAAAGGAAGATCTTTTAATAATACCAGATGCTTTAATGATCCGATACATCCGATACGTCCAGAATGTAACAGAAATTTTCAAGCCCCTATGTTAAATACGAAGTCCCCTGAACACTTATTCCAGGCTGCTGATAAATTACTCCGAGACCGAAGGGGGTATCATATGCTCGATTCTATGGATGAACAAGAATTAGCCAGGTCAGCAGTACAATGGGCTGACAGTTCTGAAAAATACAGTGATGATGCGTTGGCACACACGTTTTTGAATCTTACCCCATACGAACAGCGTTTAGCTGGTATATACATGATTCAACACCTCCTCATATTATATAAAAGCCAACACTCCGATCCAGGACCCTTACCTGACATATTGACCGAATTACTCACGAATAAATGGATAGGGTCAGGTACTGATTTAATTAAAGAAATTCTAGAAATTCGAAACCAGTATATAGTTTTCGTATGCCCAGAACATGTTCCAGTTCCCACTATGGGAAGAAAAATATATCACATAGATAGACAGAATCCCTTACGCGAAGTACACCCAATCAGAGGTGAAGATAATACCTTTAAACGCGTGTTTGTGTACACGCCTATAACTAAAATTGAATTATTAGAAATGAAGAAAGTAGTACCCAGCCATGACAAGGATCCAGCAGGTTTCCACCGTGAGATAAAAGACATGTTACTCATGGGAGAGTATACCTACCCCGACATCATGAAAATATTGAAAGTGTTAATGCCTGCCGGTGTTTACGAGAAACTCAAAGAAAAGGAATGGGAGGTGGGAGACCAAAAGATAGACTGGACAGCATTAGAAAATGAAGAAAAGGCCCGAGCTGCAGGATCAGGGCTTGGGGAAAAGACTACAGCACTACCAGGATTACTAGTACAGGTACTGCCACGTTTATTAACTACGAAAAAGGAGGACTGGGGTGCAATCTCAGCCTGTAAACAAAAGCAAGATGAAGACACTAGTGATTTCTATTCCCGATTTGAAAAATGTTTTGGTATCAATAGTGGCATAAAAGCAAGTAGCGATATCCACATCTGTTTGTGACAAAATTAGTTGAAAATTCCCTGCCGCAAGTTAAGAATAGAGTATTGAAATTTGAGAGTACCTGGCAAGGTAACACCCCGTCACAGATGTTACAGATGTTACAATATCACCACAATAGAATTAGAGAAGAACAAGAACATGAACAAAGACGTATGAAAGATACGAAAATGAAAATGCTTGTTGCCCAGTCAGTTCCAGCTGATGGTCATAAAAAGGGTGATTCCGCAGGTCCGATGAAAGGGACATGCAACTATTGTAAACAACAAGGTCATTATATACACGATTGTCCAGTCTTGAAACATAATATTGCCACAGGTAGAACCCAGGAAAGACCACGTCCACCTAGACAGGATCAGAATCAACAACAAATCCCTCAGCATGCACAATCTAGGCCGGCTCCGCAACAGCCAGCTCCGCAACAGGCAGCTCTACAACAGACCGTAGCATCACCACAAGCGCAGCCTATTGCTGCCACACAAGCAACAACGCAACAGATGTACCAGTATGCACAAAATGACTATCCCGATTATCAACGATACACATGAAATAGCCTAGAGAGGGAAGTTGGCTTACCCCTTATTGAGGTTCCAGTAGATCAAGAGGGACCTTATGTACATAGTGAACTATTAGGGGAAGACAGAAAGTTTTTACTTGATACAGGGGCAAGCAGAACAACTATACGACGCAGTGAAGTTCCAGGGGCACCCCTCTCAGGCTCACAGAATATTTCCCTTGGATTCTCAGGAAAGCCTATCATTAATGAAGTATCGCAACCCCTACCACTTACGGTTGGTCCATTGACACGAACTACAGATTTATTGCTTACTAAATCATGTCCAGAAAACTTGTTAGGTATAAAAACATTGAAAGCTCTAGGAGCTATAATATGTTGTTCTCCGGAAGGAGTACGATTATTTTTACGTGACTTTAAAGGTCACTACGTGTCTAGAGACATGGATCACCGGCTACAGAATTTACCTACACATTTATGGGCACAAGGCCCGACTGATGTTGGTTGCATGAACATTACACCATATCGAGTCACACTAAAAACAGGAGTAGTACTACCACGAATGCGACAATACAAGTTACCACCAGATGCTGTTGTGGCTTTGCTGCAAATCATTGACGAGCTCATTGCACAAGGAGTGGTTGTAGAAACCGACTCCAATGTATGTAATTCCCCGATAATTCCGATTCTTAAAAGAACGGATCCAAAAGCATCACCAGTATATCGATTAGTTATTGATCTGCGCGAATTAAATAAATGTATTGTACCACAATACCCTGTGGTCCCAGATATCTCTTCATTACTAACAGCTATTGACTCAGAAGCAACGTTCTTCACTGTAATTGATCTCAAGAATGCTTTCTTTAGCGTCCCAATAGATCCGGAAAGTCAATATTTGTTCGGATTCAGTTTAAATGGACGAAGTTTTAAATTCACACGCGCTCCTCAAGGATTCACAGAAAGCCCCAGCATCTATAGCCAAGCACTGAAAAGAGAACTTGACAGTATCCACATGCCAGTTAACACTGCCTTGCTTCAATATGTCGATGATCTGCTGATCACCGCCCGAAGCGAACCTGAATGTGAAAAAGCGTCACTGACGGTTTTAAGATTTCTGGCCGACAAGGGGCACAAGGTGTCCCCTTCTAAGCTGCAATTCTGTGTCCAGCAAGTTGTTTACCTTGGGCACTCGCTGTCCAAGGAGGGAAGACAGCTTACACCTGATCGCATCCAGTTAATCGCTAACATGCCACCACCCAAGACACAAAAGGAGGTGCGGGCTTTTATAGGTCTCACTTCATACTGTAGGCAGTGGATCCCTCAATATGCATTTCTAGCAAAACCACTCATCCAGTTGACAACACAGGAGGCAGCCACATCGACTGTCCTCCCTTGGACTCAAGAACATACACATGCCTTTGAAAGCTTAAAGAAAGCTTTATGCCAAGCACCTGTTTTAGCAACACCATGTTACAGTAAGCCTTTTACACTCTTTGTTACAGAACGCGAAGGTACTGCCTTGTCAGTACTCACTCAGGAACAAGCAGGATCACACAAACCATGTGCTTATTTTTCTAGTACATTAGATCCCGTAGCTCAGGCTCTTCCTGCGTGCCTGAAATCAGTGGCAGCAACAGCTTTAGCAATCAGACAAAGCGATGCCATAGTGTTAGGACATCAATTGACAGTACAAGTACCACACGCAGTAGAGGTTCTCTTGAACCGCACACAAACACAACACTTGACTATAGCAAGACTCACCGGTTATGAATTAACATTGTTTCAGCCACATATAGAAATCAGACGTTGTAATACGTTAAATCCTGCCACACTTTTGCCCGTAAATGGATCAGATCCATTAGCACATGATTGTATTGAAGTCATTACCATCACGACGAAACCCAGACAAGACTTGACAGACATCCCTTTATCAGATCCAGACCTGACATTGTATGTAGATGGTTCATGTATGAGAACAAGTACAGGAGAGTTAGTGGCCGCTTACGCAGTCACAACAGACACTGAAGTCATTGAAACAAATTGTATTAACACTTTGTCAGCTCAAGCAGCAGAGCTCATCGCTCTGACACAAGCCTGTATTCAAGCCAAAAATAAGAAAGTCAACATATACACAGATTCACGTTATGCATTCGGAGTCGTCCATGACTTCGGCGTGCTGTGGCGAGAGAGAGGTTATTTAACTTCTCACGGTGCCCACATCCAACACGGACCCCTCATTCAAGCTCTATTAGACGCGATTCATCTACCTACTGCAATATCGATTATGAAATGCAAAGCTCATACAAAAGTTACCGATATCATTTCTCAGGGTAATGACCTAGCTGACAGAACAGCTAAACAGACTGCTCAGAACCAGACTCATACAACTGACACGACAAAGACAATAGTTTCGACACCAACACATTGCATGACAGTTAAGGACCCCACCCTTGATGTAATTGACATACAGACACATGCTACACCAGAAGAAATAAAGAAATGGACTGAATTAGGAGGGATCCAAACGGATCAAGGATGGATGACGAAGGAAAAATCTATATGGTTTCTTCCCGACTCCATGGTTCAAGTCATCATTAACACAATACATAGTCCAGCGCACCTAGGAGAAAAAGCTATGCTAGACAGTATTCAACACATTTGGTTCAACAAACACTTGCGAGCAGCAGCCAAACAGAAAGTACGTACCTGTATGATATGTTGTCAGTATAATCCAGGTAAAAGCATCCCCGTAGAGCAGGGTGGATTTCAACCTCCCGATCATGCTTTTGAAGTCCTCCAGATGGATTATATCCAGATGGAACGATGTCGAGGATTCAAATATGTTCTCGTAGTTGTTTGTGCTCTTTCCCGTTGGACAGAAGCCTACCCGGTTTCAGATTACACTGCCCCGACTACTGCCAAACAGCTCGTTCGAGAATTCTTCCCACGATTCGGTTTACCACGTGTTGTATACTCAGATAACGGCCAGCCATTCTCATCCGAACTAATGAAACACGTTTCACTTCTGTTAGGTTACCAATGGAAATTCCACTGTGTTCGACATCCCGAGGCAGCAGGTCTTGTGGAACGTCATAATCAAACTCTGAAAATCAGATTGTCCAAAATATGTAGAGAAAAAGGTGTCGATTGGATAGTAGCCTTACCAGTTGCGCTCTTTTACATGAGAATGGTAGCACATTCTCGAACAGGGCTATCCCCGTACGAGGTGATCTTCGGTAGACCACCAAATATGTGGGGGACGCCTATACCTCGTAAAATCACTGATGTTGACTGTAATATGCTGACAGATTACCTGGCTTCCTTGATGTCTGCACTACAATCTTGTCGTTCACAGGTAGCTGCAGCTTTTCCCGATAACACTGAGGTGAAGCCCCATAACGTGGTTCCAGGTGATCTGGTCCTTGTGAGGAACTTCGACCGGAAGACCCAGTTGGAGCCCAGGTGGAAATCGCCCAAACTCGTCTTGCTAACAACAAGGACAGCCGTGAAGGTTGAGGGACGTAAAGGGTGGTTACACTCGAGTCATATCAAGAAATTTTATGGACTACCGTCTGATGTGAACACTCAGCCCTGCATTCCCTCACAGACAGACTCAAAGCTCCCCTTGGTTGAACAGACAAAAAATGAACTCTATAAACTGAAATTAAGGTCTAGCAAGTCAGACAATTTGATTGTTTAAGTCCTCTCCAAGGTGAATCGGTTGAATTTGTCTCTGACATGTATCCTCTAGACCGAAATAGAGAGAGAAATAGACAGATAAAGCTTAAAAAACATGCGTACTGTAAATCGCTTCGTAGTCTCTGCACAGTTACATTATTAATTTTGTTTTTTCTAAGTTTTCTGATCATCATTTCTAGTGTATTGTTACATATGTATTACCCTATTTCTAAGCATGCTTACAATGTTACCGCAGAACATTCTTTTAGCGAACTACCTCCGCATGAGTTGTCTTATAGATTTGCGCTGCGCAACAACACTTTCATTAGTATGTTACATCATTCCCATCAGACCAGCAATGCTACAAATTGTTGGATATGTGGCCGACTCCCTCCCTATCAGAACTATAAGGGAGTTTTGCCCCTCTTTCCGTATCCGTTCACACACAATGGCTCCTGTGGAGCATGGTTTAGTTTGATTAATTCCCTAGATTCAAATTCCGTAGTTTATCAAGACAACTGGGTATGGGGAAACCTGAACCTAGTTTTGCTTAAAGTCTGCTACCCTAACAAGGAGGGACTTCCCAAAAGAACAGGAACTGATCTAGAACATGAAGTATATGGATTAGGTAATTTTACACTTAACCTCCTGATTCTGAATGTTGAATCCGAAGCTACGCCAATCTTATCCGTTATGTCAGTATTCCCAGTTAAAGGGGAATTATGTGTAAGAAAGAATGGTTCCATACACATGGGCCATAGTAAATGCACCACTGTAATAAAATTCAGTGATCAAGGCAAGTCTACATTTAGAGCTTCCCGTCATTCCTACTTCATATGTGGCCAGACCGCATATATACGTCTACCTCTAGATTGGGATGGTACCTGTTACATAGCATTCCTTCTGCCACCTGTTTTCCTAGCCCCTCCTGACTATCACAGAAATACCCATTTAGTACACAATAGACAGCAGAGAGATCTCCCGATTGTCGATTACACTGAAACGGCATGGGAGCAATACACAGATTTCAATAAAGGTTTCTTTCCCTATATAGGTACAGTCACTAATAGTAAACTGATACGTAGATTAACTAGAACCCTTGAAGCAGTAGTGAATGAGACTACTTCCGCCCTAGGCAATCTAACAGAGGAGCAGTCTGCGATGCGGATTGTTGTTCTTCAAAATCGTCTTGTCCTTGACGTCATCCTGGCCGATAGGGGCGGAGCTTGTAGGGTCATCGGATCAAGTTGCTGTGTTTTCATACCAGAAAACTCGCCGTCAGTATATAAAGCCATAACTCGCCTTCATAAGATTATAAGCCAGATACACCAGAGTCCCGGCACCTGGACTTGGTCCGGTTGGTTCTGGAGCGTGTTGTCAGCCTGGGGATGGAGGATCCTATCCTTCCTAGGTATTGGCTTTCTCATACTATTCAGTTGCTGCTTATGTCTACAATGTGGGCCAGCGATTTGTGGTTTGTGTGCCACATCGTGCATTCCGCATCCAAGTTTTCGTTCAAGATCCCGGAAGAAGAAAGAAGAACAAATGATGCTATATGAACAGATTGATGGATTAATGAAGATCGATATCTCCTGAGGGTCCGTAGGGGACAAGGAGGGAATGAGGAAATATGAATTTTGTGATCAGTTATGTCCCCTATCGTAGACCCCAACAGCTCCATGTGCATGTTACAAGTACATGTATGTTCCCTCCAGTTCCAGTTATGAAGACGCAAATACATGTGCGTCCACCGTCAACATGTCCTCTTTCAGATCCGCCATGAATGGGTCAGATATTCCATTCCTAAGTATGAAAGGCCACCGACTTTATGTGGTTCACTTTCCACATTTTACAGTTCAGGCGTGTAGGCCCTGAATTCTGCCATCAAGCCTTTTCCTGCCTTCTGCCTCTGACAGCTCCAGTCCGAACCTGCATCTGTATCCATGAACTTTGTCCTACTCCCTGCGCGGCTAACGGTGCCTGATCCAGCCTGTTGCCTGCCAAAAACTGTATTTCACCTTCAAGATTATCTGCTCCGCTCCTCATCCGATGCATTCCTGTCTAGTAGTTTAGGTAAACATTCTTCCAGCTACCGTGCAAAGGGCCAGGCCTCACTGTCCTCATGCAAATAATTCATAGCCCCGTTACTATGGAGGATTCCTGCCCCCTCGCATCTCATGTAGACACTTAGACGCTTGTACACGCACTAACAGTCAGTATAGAATAGATTCCGTCCGAGAGACCTTTCCTTTTGGATAATACAGTTCTTTAAACATAAGATATTAGATATGATTTGGGATTAGGTTGACATGACCCCCCAGACTTCTGTCTCCACATGTAGAGCTAAATGTCAAGTCCCCTTCACCCTCTAGTTGCACGTCAATCACACGTCATGCGGCTGCGCACGCATCTCTGCCAAGTATTTCTGCTGACATTGCAGGATTCTCTTATGGATCCACCCACTTGTGACATCATGTTTAATAACGTATTTAGTTACGCCTATGTTTACGCCTATTTTCATTACGTATGTGTAGTATTATCTGTATTATCAGCTGTTACGCCTCTTGCATCTGTCTTAATGTAATACTTTTCATATAAATATCATTACTTGTCAATAATGTATTGCCTTCCCTTCCTGAACCTTCGTGGTGATGGAATTTGAAGCCTACAGTTCGAACTGTAATTCCTTTGTAGAGGAATAAAGCCTTTTAGAACCTCTAATACCACGGATTCTGCCTCTTATTTATTTATTTATTTATTTATTTATTTATTTATTTTTGAGATTTTTATTGCGCAAACAATTACCCGGAGGTGTCTCGGCGCATGTGTGAGCTAGCAGGATCATAATAGTAGAGTTCACTGATCAAACAGCCATGTCTTTACGAGCCTCCGAAAGCTCATCAGGTTGGGGGCGTTTTTGATATTTAGTGGGAGAAGGTTCCAGAGTCTTGGTGCAGCCACTAAAAAGCGACGATCTTATAGTTACTGAGTTATTCTTACTAGACTTTACCGCATAAAAAATAGTACCGGTAATGAAATATTTACCACAGACCCCCAACTCACTTAGGACCCACCTTCATCCGTCTTTCAATGGAACTATCCCCCACTCACCACTAATTAGGGTTCACCTAATGCATTGTAATGCTGTTGTCTGGACAACAGCACTAAAATGCTAATATCACACATAATTATCACTCTTCTATTGTCAGAATTGAAACATTTTCAATTCTATTTATTCACAACAAAATAATTGCTTTTACTCATGGAACTGATAGTACATAAAAGGCATTGGCAAAGTCACTAGGACCGGCTTGTGTTAATCGTATGTTTGTTGTGTGATCTTGCTAGACGCAGTAATGGATAATTCACAGGAAGATACTAAAATACTCATTTATTCGAGATAAAGCGTCATTACAAGTGTCACAAATTTGACATTAGTGTTACTCATACGCCAGCTGAAACCATAGAAACATCACACATAAGCAGTCTGGAAACTTCTTTTGGGAGCATATTTATATAGGTATTGGAGCAATTACATTAGCACCAATTATGTTACACAAGGACACAATCATTTTTTATTTTCATTTTTTGCCAGCTATGAGTATTAAGATCTTCTTAGAGTTTCTTGTTGCTCAAACGGGTGTAATTTCTTATATTAATATGTTTCCCTCGTCTTCATTGCTTGCTTTTGACAGCGAGAAAGTGTCACTCATAATGGTTGAAATGCCACTCATAATTACACTGAAATTATGAAAATGTCATACATAAGCAATCTGAAACCTTGGCAGCTATGCACATAAGGGACCAAAAATATGGTAATGTCACACCCATGTAAACTGAAAACTTCGCAGCTATGACGGTGAGCCGAAAAGCCCCTTCAGCTACAACAAAACCCAGAATACAGAGACTGTGGTCATGAACCGGGGGCTTGGAAGTCGGGGTTCTCTATTGGTACACAGTCGTGGGGTACGGCTCTCCAGTACGTTAAAGCACTGGCATTTCAGCTCCTCTGATATCAACTAGTCGCTTGCACTAGGAATTTGTCACGCATGCGCGAGAGCAGATGCGCATTTCAGACTACAGACTTGCTGGCCTGTTTGCTTTGCCATTCTTGGTACTTGGACTTATTAAACATGATCATTTAAATACACGGCTAGACGTGCGTACAAAGGATGTCTTGGTTGACACTGGTGGCCATCTTTGACTGGCCTGAATATCTTACGAGTCAATTACAATGCAGTATTTGTCATTCAATAGCAAGTAGAATATCAAAACAAAAGTAGATAAATTGTGGGAACGACTATATTAAAAGTATAGCAAATCATTTTCGTAATACTGTTACATAACGTGAGGCTATTGGTTCCCTGCTCACTGAGATGATGTTGTCCGTGTTTCCTTTGAAGCAGCGCTTTGTGGGAACGACTATATTAAAAGTACAGTAAATCATTTTTGTAATACTGTTACATAACGTGAGGCTATTGGTTCCCTGCTTACTGAGATGATGTTGTCCGTGTTTCCTTTGAAGCAGCGATTCCTCTTGAGCGCAGAGAGACGAGTAACTTGGGCGTATCCAGGAAAAAACCGTAATTCTAGTCCGTTTTTTAGCTCTCGAGTTGGATGGGCGTTGTGCGCTGACAGAGAGTTGCCGCAGGCTTCGGGGAGAAGCAGAATGAACCAATCGCCTGTCCAAATTTGCGTCAACGTCATCAGATCGCGCCCGGTAGTATTTATAGAACGTATTTAAAGAGCCCTTGGGAGTTCAGAGGCGGTTGTGATCGGCAGTAAGCGGATAACTGTTGGTTTGGGGGGGGCAAGGAAACGAAGAGACGCCCGACTGCCTGTTCGGGCTTCGCAGGAGTAGGTCGATTAGGAGAGGAGCCGCTTACCAGTCTTTATCCGGAGACCGGTCAGTTCGACCTTTTAATCCTTCGCACCCCACAGGTCCATGTTTGCCGCTTTCTGTACCTACAAAAGACAGTGTAGCTCATACTGACTTTTGTTCGTGCTGAGTAATAACCAAGTCCAATGCCATATTAACTCACGCTAGTGGTTTAGCAATTGTCCTCTCTCTAAAATAGTACAACGAACGGTCAGGTGCAAGCCAACAGACTAACTCAAAGAGTTAGTGTTCAGTACCAAGTGCTGTATCTGTTAATGCTGGTCACAGGTTGGGATTCACAGGTTGGGATGCAGGCTATGTGCATTGCATCACCAGTGACGCTTGCAAATAACATTGCTGTGGAACAAATAAATATTTGGTAGGAGTTGGTGGTGGTACCCCTTTGTGACCGTACATTGCTGAATTCGCTCTCTAGTCTGTCCTGATACCTAAACTGTCCTCACGCACTTAAACGCGGTAGTTTTTAAGCCACAAGAAATGAAATTGGCGCACGTAACTTATTCAGTTATTTTGGTTCACATATATCCTGTCTGCATACCCTGTATTTAAAGAAGTTTCACAAATCGCAACTTGCGTCTGCTTGATTTCTTGTGGTCTGCTGAGACAGGTGGGTGACCTACCAAATTAATAGGGAAAGTCGGTACAAGGGTCAGTGCTGGCTCCGAGAGCTCTGCGTGAGCCGATCCTTGAAAATATTCGTCATATAAATCATGCAACAAACATAACGTTGGAGCACGATTGTCCCCGAAATAAGTGTTTTTTTCACACGCGGAAGCACTTCAACTTATTATATCATATTATCTTTGCATTGATGAGTATTTATTAAATGTTCGGGTTTTCAAACATACGCTGAGAAACATTACTGCCTTGATGACAATGCTACTAGTTAACTAAAACTCAACTCTGTTGTCATGTGTACCCTATATGTGACTGGGGGTGAGTGTCTGAAAAGTTTCGGCGCTCCGTCCACCATCTCCTTGTGTTTGCTTACCCTATATTTTGCACAGATATTTATCTTCCAGTAAACGAACACAAGAGTTTCTTGGTACAGTAAATGTCCTGGACTTACATATTTGAAGATGCTCTCATATGTCATGATAAATGAAAAGTAGGCTTGTAAAATAAAGTATACGCCTAGGATCACATAATTCAATAATGCAGGGAGTCTGAATTGATTCCTCCCCCCCCCTCTTCAGTTTCACGCTGTGCAATTCAGCCACTAGGTTTGGGTTTCTGACACCAAAAGTTGCTTAACACTTAGTCCATGGAAGATGACATTAGAGCATGGGTGAGAGAAGAATTTTTGCATATTATTTTCAGCAGCTTTACATAGCAAAAGCTATGCCCATAAACATAGGAGCGCTTCACAACAGACATTGCAACTTTTTTTCAACACATGCTGGCATTAACAGGATGCACAGCAGATGCCAGGATTCTAACCTGGTTTTTGTTACATTGTTGGCAGCTGTAGCCAGTAGGTCACATCACCACCTGTGAAAACTTGCTTGTTTTGGGCTTGATATTCCATGAGGCCTTTTAGCGTATCTCAAGAATCAAAAGAGGGAGGGAGAGGGTTAAGTTCTACTTTAACTTCCCTTAAATGAACATGCCCTTTCGCCAAAGCCAGGCATTCTGGCTCGAGCATTCAGTGGCTCGTACATCACTATCTGCTAGTGTGTGAAGCATTGACTGTGCTCATCAATACAGACAGCAACCATGATGTTGGGCACTGCTAGGTTGTTATGCTTGTGTATGTTTGTTATGGACGATTGTCCCCAACTCCAGAACTGTATTTGAATTCCATCTTCTAAAAGCCTCACTTGACTGGACACGTAGTAGAAATGCACTGTACAGTAACATAACACGTTCTGGAGCAGTAACCAGGGTGAGTATTGCGACGGGTTTACTTTCTTGTTAGGCTGATACACATTGTGCATAAGCAGACCATAATATGCTCTGCCATCGATAGTGGAGATGACTGTATTTGCTAGCATGGTGATCTGCTCTACAACTGGGGCCTGTTATCCAATTTGAGTCATTGACAAACGTGCTGATTATCTATGAATCATTTGTGTACATGGGCCTGCAAATTAATGTAGGGCTTCACAATGTGTATGTAGATAACTTGGTGGTATTGGTATGAAAACTGAGTGCAATAATCAGTTAGCACTGGTATTCCTATATCAGATACCATTGCAATTTACCTGCTCATTTGGAGCGATGAGAAAGAGAGTATAATGCTTTCAGTGTTGACATTTGTACCAAAGGTGGGTGTTAAATGCAAAATGTGGACCTAATTTCCATGTAATCTGTTGGGCCCAGTATGGATTAAAGCAATCAGCGCATCAGGGCCTCCTTATGAGTGGTGTGATAGCTGTTGATATATTTATTGTACCTGATAAAATGCGAGCTGGAGTTTCGGTATGTCAAATGCCATCCATTTATGGCCTTTTGGGTAATAACCTGCAGATCTAGGGAATTGCTGCACCAAAATCAGTATGTTCTGGTAAATACTGTTGAAAGAGGGGTATTCTCTCTTTTTGAAGAAACTATCCAAATGGTGCCAAGGTGGTAGAGAGGGAAAGGTCTCTAATTGAGCTAATTTCCTTATCCCAAGAAGATAGGAATTGAAGTCAGATCTAAGCATTGAGTTTCTCAATCTATGTTTGAAGAATAAATATAAAAGTGGTTGTAAGTGCAAGGTACTTCAGGCTATGCGGGAGCTGAATTGGATTCTCTCCTTAAACCTCCAGGATAGGCATTTACATTTTTGTTAAAAAATGTTGGACAGTATCTAATGTTTGTGATGAGCAGGGTGCATCGGTGTGCACTTCTTGGATTTGACTTGCCCCCATAGTACTAAGTTTGTTTTCAATAGTGGACAATCTTCTTTATAACCAAGGCATTCATACAGTAAACAGCCATTAGTACGCGACATGTACTTCGCATACCATTACAACGCTAGCGTAACAACGCGTAGCCTTTACTATGCATGTTATTACATTGCATGCGCTGTTACAACGCAAGCGTTGTAATGCGTGCAGTAACCAATCCCGGCGCACAGATGGCAGAGCAGCCGAGGAGGCAGCGATTACGGCAGTGGGGCGAAGGCGGCCTCTGAAGCCTGTAGCGAGTGAGCCTGGTCCCGGCATGTTTGTCGGACGCCGAGTGCTGTTGGGCCCGGGGCGGTCCTGCGTGAGACTGGACAACCGGTGAGCTGTGGGGCCTTGAGTGGTGCAGCTGGAGCAAGTAGGGGACAAGCGCTGGTGCCCGAGGCGGATCTATAGGCTCCTGTGCGCTGGCTTGGGGCTTTTTGGGCACTTCTGCTGTCCTCACCGCCTTTTTTTCTTGATTGTGAACGCTTGCAGCCGAGGACAAGGGATATACACTGAGGAGAGAGAGAGGTAAGAGGGGCTGTGTATTTTTAAAGGGTTTGTGTTTGAGGAGTAGTGTTTAGGGTAGTGTCGGAGGGGTCGTGTAGGGTAGTGCTTCGGTGTAGGGACTGGACTGGGGGTTGGGGCAGGGTCAAATGTAAATGTCAAGGTACTTATAGAGCGCACTGTCACCAGACGGCCACCTTGCGGTGTCGCCTTTGCGGTTTCCTGGCGCTGATACTCATACCGCTGTGGAACCCCTCCTGGCTTTCCCTGTGAAGTGTCCACTCCTGGGCACCCCCAGGGTGAAGCCAGGCATCCTTAGCGCTGTTGGGGCCGGTGTGGAGGCTAAGCAAGCTATTGCCCAGAGTTGCAGCATGGGGCCCATGATTAAAATAGGCACCGAGGCGAGAATAGACAGGTCCGAGGAAATTGAACATGAGCCCCGCCGAGGCGGGAATGGAACCCTGGTCAGAACTCTGCTTCAGGGTCTGCCGCTCTAACCAGGGTCGTGCAGGGGTTAGTGTTTTAGGGTTTATGGTAGTGTTGTGGTGTTTGTGTAATGAGGGGTAGTGGTTTAGGGTAGTGTTGGGGGTTCGTGTAGGGTAGTGTTTCAGTGTAGAAACTGGACTGGGGGTAGGGGCAGGGTTGTGCAGGTGGTAGTGGTTTAGGGTAGTGTTGTGGTGTTTTGTGTAGAGTAGTGTTGTGGTGTTTTGTGTAGGGTAGTGTTTTAGGGTAGTGTCGGGGGGTCGTGCAGGGTAGTGTTTCCGTGTAGGGAGGGTGGTGTGGGGGTAGTGTTTTAGGGTTTAGGGTAGTGTTGGGGGGGGGGGGGGGGGTCGTGCAGGGTAGTGTTTGCATGTAGGGACCGGATTGGGGGAGGATCGTGCTGGGGTTAATGTTCGAGGGATTACGGTAGTGTTGTGGAGTATGTGTTATGTAGGGTAGTGTATATGGATGTAGAAATTAGCTTAGTGTTGGGGGGGGTTATTTAAAAACAAATACATTGTGAAAGTATGCCGGGAATTGGGATCCATTGTAAAGACATTTTATATGTATTTTAAAGCAAATGCAAAGTAATGGTATGCATTATATAAAAATGCGTTGTAATGGTACTTGCGAACTAAAAACAACGTTGTAAAAGTATGCGTTGTTTTAGTTTGCGAAGTATCGACATATATTCCATTCATACAGCCCACAAATTTCTATGCAGAACTTTAGTTGTCAGGGCTACTGGAATTTTGTCATGGGGGACAACATTTTGCAGCAAAAACACAAATTATGGAGTACCATATCTTGCACTAATTTCATCTATTTGAGCTAGATGCATTTTGTGGGGGATGAAAAAGCTGAAAAATGATGCAATTTGTGTGGTAAATCTATGATTATGTAGTAAAAACTGCATCCACAGGATTGTGTAAATCCACAGGTGTTTACCATTGACCACTGTTCTATCAACAAATTATTAATGAAAGGTAAACAAAACCTAATCATTGTAATTCTAATCCATTTCCATTGTTTAATGCTCTTTGAAGGAAACAGCCTTTTCAAGTTACCTGGCACAAAATAAAGATTTAATATAAAAAATATTTAATGAGCAACATGGCCCTATATTGCCATTTCTAGGTTCTGTGGCCATTTCCAAACCATTGTGCCTTCGGCCTGGTGGTTTACGATGCACCACGGCTACAGCCATGGGCGTCCGCAGAAATTTTTCCAGGGGGGGGGGGGGGGGCAAAATGTTCACGTCCTCGCCATCCTCCGACATGTGTGCCAGGTGGGGCACAAGAAACACTGGGGCACAGGAGGAGCCATGGGGGACAGGAAGCAGGCTGCATATGATCTCATACACCATAGGGTTGTTGTGCCACAGCCATCTTTCTTTAATAAAGTAAGATTTCTCTGGTGGTTAATGCAAAGATCTGTGTTTTGTCTACACCCAGTTAAGAATCATGAAGTTTAACATGCAAATTTAAAATTTGTATTTTATATATCAAGGTAAGCAGGTTACTGCTTTTGACATCCTTTTGTTACTTGCTGTTCATAACTTGCAATAATTCTAATATATCGCAGAGAGCTATGGATTGGCATCAAGGAGCTACATTCAAGTGTCAAGGCATGGGTTTAGAACCTTATTGTGATTTTCAAAATCTGTCTGTTAGCAAGATTGCCAAAAGAGGTCATTCAGAAGTAAGAAAGTTTAACAGGGTTTTAAATCATGACTTTGTGTTTCTCCCGACCAGGCACTCTTGACAATTTGTAATCCTCATTGTATTTTGTAACATACTGTAGATTGATTTGAACACTTATGATTTATTGTCTTTTTTTTAACATGTGCGTGTGATGTAACATACTCTGACACCCTACACTGGTATGAGAAATGCTATGAAACAATTAAATTAAAAAATGAGAACATTTTAAAAATCATAATTTGTGTAATTACCCAGATCTGACATACTTACGGTGTGTGTTCATCTTTTATACACAGAGGTTGAACAACGTCAAAAACCTGCCTCCAACTCAAATTTTCCTTGTACAGATCACAAGCTGTGTGTCTTAGTTTCCCTCGATTGCATTAGCATTTAGGTGTTAGGCTCCAGGTAGTTCCCACCATGGTGATACTCAAACAAAAGGAGTGCTGATGGTCCTTTAAATTAGGCCCTTGTTTTGGGGTTCCACCAGGTGATACTCGAACAAAAGGAGGGCTGATGACCATTTAAAATAGCCCATTGTTTTGGGTCCACCTGGAAGTGAAGATAAAAAAGCCCCTTCACCGCCTTCAGGTTGATGCTGTAGGAGAATAGGATCTGCTTCTTATGGTTACCCCCACTTTTTGCTGATGGTTCACTGTTTTTCGACTTTAGTCTGGCTGGGGACCTGCTATTCAGGACCCCAGCCTAGCTGCTTCCTATCTAAAATGGATTCCAGGTACCTTGGGTACCCTACAGATTGGATTCTGGAGTGCCCTTTTAAGTCCCTAGTATATGGTATACTATGTACCCAGGGCATAGGTACCTTAGAGGCCTACCAGGGGCTGAAGCATGTATTATGCCACCCCTGGGAAGCCCTCCAAAATGACAAAACTGGACCGCTACTGCAGCCTGAGTAAGGTGGTGCATGCCCCCCTTACTGGGACATAGGTTACCTCTATCACTACCCATACACACACACACCTATGTCACTCCTATGGCAGGCCTTATCAATCCTGAAGGCACAGTGTTTGGTTTTCATGTGAGAGGGTGCCCCTGCATAAGCAGAGCCCCTCTGAAGCGTTCGGAGTCTATTCTCTGATTCTGTTTGTGGTGCAGCCTGACCATATACTCTTAAGTGCATTATAACCTCGCGGTAAATGCTAACTTTGGGATGGCTGCACGGAAACATGTCTTGTTTGGTGTCAAACACCTTGGAATCTACTGGTGTGGGTGTCTGATCCCACCCTTCTAGAGGGAGAGACATGACAGCACCGGTATACCCGGTACCAACTTAACAGTGCCCTGGCATCACAAAATGGATGCTACAGCCATAGACACAAGTCTGGCCTCCTGCTGCTGACTAAAACTCTGGCAGGGGAGGCCTGGACAATAGGTTTCCTGTCACAGGGAGGTGTAACCACCTCTCAGACAGGCTGATGTGTATTGGGGCTGGGCGGGAGCACTCCCAGAGTGCTTTGAAGTCCTGCACTGGGGGCACATTTGGTGTCCCGGTGCATAGTCCAGCTCAAACTGGTTGCAGGGGCTACCAGCCCCTGCTCTGGCGCGAAACTGGACAAAGGAAATGGGTGTAGCCACCTCTCTTTCCAAACCCTCCCATAGGTGGGTCCCCGGAGTTAGTCCAACCTCTTCCTTGGGTATATGTAAGGAACCTCTGTAACCAGAACTTTAGATATCCCTGGACGAAACTCTGAAACTGAATCCTGGAACTTCGACTTTCTACTCAAGACTAGAAGACTGAAGAATCTCCCTTGGATTCAAGGAGTGACTCCCCTGCTTGGCAGGCACCAACGACGCATCTGTCCAGTCTGCATCTCCGAAGCTCCCACCGGACGGGAAAGACTTTGCAACACCAGAGGTGGATTTCCAGACTTCCCCGAGGCTGACCTGAGTCCCCAGCAAAGCTGAGACCCGCTGCTATCATGGGTAACGTGGAACCGGAAACCCCTGGACTCCGTGCACATTTGCAAGTGCATCACCTTCCGGATGACTCTCGAAGCTGTGCTTTGGGTTACTTGTAGCCTAGACCCCGAGCAGAAAATCCACGAAGATTACTGGCCTACCCACTCCAAGTGACTCGTGGGCTGCCAATGACCCGTGGGCCGCCATTTTGTGATTCAGTTCGAGGTACCTTCGCGATCCCTTGTCTGTCGACTTGTGGGTCCCCGAGAAGGCAACTCTGATATTCCTTGGGCTTTCCTGGTTGCTCCAGACGTGCCCCCACTTTCCCTTGCTGGGTGAGTTCCTCGGACCTTGCTGGTCCTCACCAAAGCCATTGTTCTCTTTCTGCGTGGATTGGTGTTGCCAAGCCTTGGTGTGGCCAATCCAGCCCAACACTGCAGCACTCGACATCCTCCGTGGGACAGCTCGAATCCAGCTCCTGGTTGTCCTCTACGCCTTCTGGTCCTCGTGGCTGAAGAGTCCAGCTTCCCGTCAACTCACCTGAAGCACCCGACATCGGTGGGCATTCGACTATCGTGCCCCTGGTCACTGGCAAGTGACCCAGACACTGTCCCGTCTGCTTTCAGGTTCTTCTCGTCTTCCATCCAGGCTTGGATCTCTTCGGACACTTCGCATCTTCCCGGCAGCAGCACTTCTTCGCCAGCTTCCATTGAAAACGACGACGCGACCTGACACCATTTGACACCTATGCACCCGACTCCCCTGGGTTAGGTAACTCGCTCCCGTGGGTGTTGACCCTAGACACCTCTAAGCCCAAAAGGGTTTGCTCCTAGTCATCTCCTAAGTGTCCTTAAACTTTAAAATTCCAACCGCGACTTTCCCCATAGAAGCGAACGGCGCTCGCGGCTGTCTTCCCATACTGCACGCGTCCCCCGTGGGTCCCCTGTGTCACTACCTTGGGTGGTTCTGAAGGGGCCCAGCGATTCTACAGGCTCTAGACCTTGTGTCTAGTCGTGGTTCTTAGATCACTATTTTAGTATATGGTTTGGTACGCCCCTAGGGCTAACTGTATAATGTGCTATTTACTGTTGATATTTGCCTTGTAACTTGTGTACATCAACTTCTAGCCTCATAAAGAGACCAGAGGGGTGTGTTTTAGAATAAATACATATATTTTATATATACCTGGTGTGGTTCTCCTTTCATTTGGTCATTCAAGAGATTATAGACTGGTAAAACAAGCTGCTTTACATTCCTTTAAGACTTAGCCTGAAGGCTGCTCTCCATAGCTACCACTAGGATAGCTTTCAATAAAGGTTGTCTTTAACCGATCATCCATAAGGGGTTGTTTGGACTGGTACAGGGTGCCCACTAGAACTAGTGGACAGCATATACCAGGCCAACTTCTCACAGATGCTCAGAATAAAAAGCGGTCAGTGGTGGGTGCTGCTGAATGTGTCATGGTGTTGGCAAAGTACGCCAGGCCAAAATCAGCATTACCTCATGGAGGGCACCCTGGATCCTGGACCATGCTTAATAACAGCCCCGGGATCTGGCAGGAGCACCCTCATGTTCTGCACTGAGCACATGTCAGTATTACCCCACATGAGGTCATTCTCAATATACTCTAAAGGTGTGTGGTAAATCACCCGTTTTAAAGTGCACCAATCTCTGAAGGGCGTGGGTTTACCTCAATTAAATAATGCTCACAAGCAAGTGGTAAATGCTTTCTACCATCTATTAACAATGTGTGCCAGGACAGGTTGCCCAACAAATACGCAATTACACAAACAGTTACATTAGTTTGGTCTGGTTCTTACGCCGAGGGTTTAAGAGGAAACCGCACCTTACAGGCCTAATTCTGAGGTGGGTGGAGAGCACAAAGGCAAATGGTTATATTGTTTGTTCTTACTCCTGTTATGAGCTGATCATACATGCCGTTTGCTCTTGTGTTTGCTCAAGCAATTGTCAAAGGGTCCTACCAGGAGGATATTTGATGTACAAATCTGTACGCTAGGAGTAATAACATTCAAAACTTGCCACAGGAAACGTTTACTCATGTTATTCCTTAATTCAGGGCACATGTTATTGGGTGCAAATACATACCCCATTGCCAGCACCAAAATAATAATGCTGTATCAGGTGCAAATGAGAGTTTGTGCCTGAATTGTTATCAAAAGCAAAGCTGCCATCGGAGACTAAACTACCAACAGACACATTCACAGACTTTAGCAGCACCAAGTGTGTTTAAAGTCAGGCGTGCAACGCCCCTTTGAGCTCAAAAGGGCTTCAGCAGCCAGCTCCCCCAGCCCCCCCCCCCCCCCCTTTTTGTCTGCCTGGCTGAGACAGCTTCCCGGGTGCGCACACAGCCGCACCGGAGTACTTCAGACAGGTCTTTATAAGCCCATTTACTTGTTAATGAGGCTCTGTTGTGCTTTCACCCCTTCTTAGAGCCCCTGCATCTCCACTCTGCATATGGCTGGATGAATTAGCCCCCGAGCCCCCCCCCCCCCCCCCCCCCCCCACTCCCTGAAATTTGACTCTAGTTGCGCCTCTGTTTAAAGTCGAGGTAGGAGAGAGAGGAGTTGGCGTGAGGTTTAAAAGAGGGGTGAACGAGGGATTGAAGACGCCGCGTGGTGATGGTCATGGGCGTCTGCAGGGAGGGCAAGGAGGGGCGCTCCGGGGGGGGGGGGGGATCCGCAAGCGCCCCTCCTTGCCCCACCCCTGCGGACGCCCATGGCTACAGCGGTGTCTGTTGCGGCTCCTCCCGTCCAGAGCACAGTCGCACCCTGAGCCAGGCCAGTGGTGGTCACAGCAGTTGCAGCCCTGATGAAACTGAAAATGAAATGAAAAATAAACTTCTATATTGCTATAAACCAGCAGGTATCAAGGCGCTGCATCTAGGAATTCCAAAAACCCCTCGATAGACAGCTGACAGAGACTAGGGAGAGAAAACAATGACCTGATTAAAAAAAAAAAAAAAAAAAAATCACGGAAGAAGATGAGCCTCTAATCATTCAGGACACAGACTAAAAGCAGAAGAGCCAGGTTTTTAGGTGTTTTCGAAAGGAGGAATAGGAGTCAGTCTCTGCGATGTTGTTCTGCAGGGCATTCCATAATTTGGCCTCTGCAACGGAGGAGTGTGCGCCCCATATCTTGCCTTTCCGAAATTTTGTCACACACTTTCCTGCTTGAACCTGATCTTAAGTGTCTGGTTGGCCTATATAAATGAAAGGATGACTTAATTGCCAGTGAACCCTTGCCATGCAGAGCTAGGTGGACTGTACTATGTGCCTTAAAGATCACTTGCTTCTTGCTTGGGAACCAGTGGAGATTTTGAATGATTCCTTCTCTCACTTAAAGATATTTTGAGAATGAGGTGCGCAGCTGCATTTTGTACCATCTGACGTTTGTTCAAGGAGTAGCCGTTTATGTTGAAACAAGATTGCAAGGTGACTACCTCAGTAGCCACTAATTTACTAAGTGCCTCCAGAATAAAAGGAAAACTTCCTGAGGAATCACATAATGAAAAACAGGTGCTTGTGGTTCGATTTACCTGCAGATCAAAGTTGAGTGATGTATCAAGCAGAACCCCTAAGTTCTTTAGTGACTCTGCTGAAGTAGGGAGGGGCACACAACATTCCGGCCACCAAAGCTCTGACCTGATAGTGCTTGGCTCCAAAGACCATGACTTCGGTCTTATCAGCATTAAGCTTAAAGTCATCTTTTATCCAGCTTCTCACACCAGTCATACAGAGTTTGAAATTCTCAGCCGTCTTAAGTAGGTTATCAGTGAGGGACACAATAATTTGTGTGTCGTTGGCTTATGTTATGACCTGGAATCCTAAGGCGCTCACTAAGGCTGCCAAGGGGGAGAGGTACAAGTTAAAGAGCGTAGGGCTGAGTGAGGAGCTCTGTGGCACCCACATAAAGACTGAAGGCCCTGGCTCTAAACTGACCAAAATGTACAATCTGATGTCTCCCAACAAGGAAGGAGTGAAGCAGTTCACGTGCCTTCGCTCCCACCCCTTCTTGCTGTAACCATTTGACCCTGTGTGAGGGTGAGACCATATCAAAGACTCCTGTCCAGTCCAATAGGATTAGGAAAGCAGTCCTGTCCTGATCTACCCTCATTCTCATAGTTTGTTGCAGCAATGAGTTCCGACTCCGTGCTGTGGCTGCTTCTGTAGCCTGTTTGAGAGGGGTCCAGAAGGTCACGATCGTTAATGAATTTAACTAACTCGACGTTCAGTTGTTTCTAGAGAATTTTCACAGAGGTGGGGGACTAACTAGATCGGATGATGGTTCTTCAACTTATCAGGGTCTATCTTGCTTTTTTTAGAAAGTTGACTAATGATGATGTCTTCCTTCTAGCTCTCGGGGAAAAACTCCCACTAGCAGGATGTGGTTGAAAAGTAGTTGCAGCCCCTTTCCAGGTTTGTCATCACAGTAGTTGCAATCTATGTTCAAGTCTTTGACAATAACGGTAATTGCAGCCCCTGTCAATGTGTATGATTACGCAGTTGTGATTCCTGTCAGACTGGGGTGAGATCTGAGATTTGGGGGTCAGTGGGGGCGACACAACACACGTGTCCATCCTAACTCTCTTGGGCAATCGGTTCTTTCTGGATACCCTTCTCCAACCAGTGGCATTCTGCTGGACTCTCTCCCCTTAAAAGGCCAGACAGACTCTTTGCCTCTATAAGCATGCAGACAGGATTCTAAGTGTTTTAGGCAAATTCACTGCTCTTCTTGCAGAAAATGCAGATGCGGGTAGAGAGGCTGCCAGGCAGACCCTGGTTGAAATCTGTAGAGCACTCACTTACCCTGATGGGTATTTGGGTCCCACATTTATACACAACTTTGAGACGTTGATGTGGAGTCACTCTCTCAAACTGCAGAACAGGTTTGGGCAGTGATGTTCAGACTCTTCCTTTGTGTAGACCAGAGGTCTTCAAACTTTTTTAGGTTATGCCCCCCTAGCTGAATTTTTTTAGATGGCATGCCCCCCACAACCTGGCAAATTTCTGGAATCTGGTACACTACATAATCGACCGCTATCCGCATATTCCATGCCATATCTGGCATTAACGGATTGATCCCACTACATCCACAGCCATTTAGAACCATTCGGTAAAAACTTTACTGCTTGAAGCTTAACAGTGGGCATTTTACATCTCAGTAGAACAAAACAAATTACAATGTCCCTCAGCACATTAATCCTTGCAGAGCTTGCCGCGCTGGGAAATGGCCGCGCTCTAAGCGAGCTCTCCCGACAACGCCGCAATCCTGCATTTATCCTAGATATCCAACTGTAATAACTTACCGAAAGCGAAGGAATCGTACTGCTGTAATACCCGCCGGGACATGTGAGCGCCTTCATTCCCTCTGCAGTACGTGGGACTGGAGCGGGACGGACTGCTGGCTTGACCGGGCGGAGACGCTGGAAGTAAGGCTGCCTGCGTCGGGCTGCATGCTTAGCGTGAGCCCGAGGCGCCGCGGCCTGGAACAGGCCTTTGCCGCTGCCGGAGCAGAAAGTAACGTGCGGCGAGTGGATGGCACCGTACCGCGAGTGCTGGTGACTGCGCTCCACGAACTGCTGCGCCGGCCCGCGACTCGGGCCCTGTGACACATCGGAGGGGGAAAGTGCCGCGCTGGAGGCAAGGTGAGGCCCAGGCCCGGGGCAGGCGAATCATGGATCCTGAGGAGACCTGGTGTTCCGGCGCACGGTAGGCGCCCCCCCAGCTTGCTGCTGCCCTCCCTACCCTACAGTGTCCTGGGTGTGCCACTTCGCAAAGAGAGGAAATGTTGACTGGGCAAGCCTGCGGTGAGAGTGGAGGCCCCAGAGTGCATGGCTGACTAACCTCTGCCTAACAACCGACCTGATATCCGGGGGGCCCAGGAGAAAGGCACGAACAGACCTGGGCTGTGGGCGGAGGGGGGTCATAAGTGATAACCTGATGGACGGACTTGCTGGCGGAGAGGGGATTTAGGGAGAAAGCGCCCTATTGAAGCTAATAGAACTGCGCAGTGTGTTTTGGAGACCTAGGGTTGCGCAGCGGTGTGAAAGATTCCGCCAAGAGCGAGGGGAATCTTTCACTCTGCTGGAGGGCCGAGCTCTGAGTTCTACCATTAGTGCACGCCTACAGGGTCTACTGCACGCGATCCTGCATACCCCTCTCACCGCGCATAGCAATCGGCGCACTAATTGGTGTAATATCAAGGAGATCACCCTGGGAAATCGGGGAGAGCCCTATTTGGAAAGGCGAACAAGCTTTTGCACTGAGGAGATTGTGTCGGCACCGGATCGGCTGGGCACCTTTATATGGGTCGTGGTCCGAGCTGTGTGACTACCACCCGCATCCACACTTGCTGTGGGGTCAGTGCTGAGGCTCTAATTCAGAAGTGATCCACCCCTGGGCTTGCGCTGAGGAGCGTCTTCTGGCTCAAGCGTGGTGGTTTGCCCTTTAGGTCTCGGCTGTTGTCTGGTAGCCATACAGCTGCAAGTGAACTGTTCCAATCATACGCTGCAAAGAGCATGTGGCAGAAATGGGGAAACCGGATAAGCACCAACCCAAGCTACACTTCGAGCAGCACCGGAAGACCGGGGATATGGGCGCTGGGGTGCCAGACCCGGATCCTGTGAACACTGTGGCGACGGGGTCGGACTCTACAGTGGACTTCCAGGCAATGTTCGCCATGATACAGGCAACCCTGTCCAACATTGACGGGAAAATAGACTCCTTGACCTATCGGGTGGACCGCATGTCGGAGAGGCAGGATAAACATACTGAGCGAATAGATGAGGCGGAGCGCCGAATATCCGAGGCAGAAGAATTGCAACATCAAACTGAACTGAAACAGGCCAAGGCTGACAAAGCGATACAATCTCTGTTGGCGAAGGCCGAGGATTACGAAGCCTGCTCGCGCCGATGCAATCTGCGCATCGCAGGAGTGGCGGAGACGACCCGGACGGGAAACATGAAGAGATACATTGAAATGCTCCTAACCACTCTCTTGGGCAGGGAGGTCTTCTCCGAGGTCTTCATCGTAGAACGAGCTCATAGATCCCTGGCGCCCCCGCCCCCGCCAATACCTGGTGCGCGGCCTCTACCTATAATCGCAAAGATCCTAAATTACAGGGACAGGGATGCGGCCCTTCGTAAAGCCCGAGAGATAGGCACATTGAACTATGAGGGAATGGACATCTCCATTTATCCGGACTTCACGTCGCAAGTGCAGGAAGCACGCAAGAAATTTATGGAAGTTAAGAAAAAACTAAGAGGCATGAACATTCCCTATGCTATGTTGTATCCTGCTTGTCTGAAACTCAAGGAAGATGGCAAAAGCACCATATGCAACGACCCTAAGGAAGTTCTAAAATACTTACAGCTACACCACCCACAGACGTCACGTCGTAAACCTCCAAGAAGTGAAAGCGCTGGAAAGGACCCCACCTCGGATATAGAATGACAGAGACTGCTCAATTAATATGGTGCTTGATCTTCCGGTGGTGTAGATAACGACCTTGAAGAACTCGTAGACCCTTGGAGGGGCATCCTGGGAATCTTCTGTTTACTGCAGGATATGTGAGTGTGGTTATACGATTCCTTATGCAATATCTCAAGGTTCATGATTCTGTTTATTACAAACCCTGAGACAGGTTTACTTGACTCTCAGAACTCTGTTGCTATAGGATATCGTTTGATGCCTAAATAACTAGGGAGCTGCGGCGTGGTCCCCCATTCGTCCATTGGATGGGGTTGATGGCCGGCGGCAACCGTCTCCTCTGTGTGTAACACGACCGTTACGTTTTTTTGAACTGTATTTGAATTGGGGAACGAACAGAGGGATGGGATTTATGTTAGCTGTTATGGGGACTTGTCTTTGCCATAGTTGGGATGGTGGAGTGGGAGGGGGGGTACGGGGCGGGAATTTGTTCTGTTGAAAGTGGCACACATTCTAGGATAATAAACTCACGTATACGAAGGCGTAATGCAACCCAAGATGGCACACATGAGCACCCACTGATTATGAAGGGAGCGCAAGAAGTCAGTTCCACAGTAGCAAAAGGGCGACGTCAAGCGCATACACGAAGGCTAAAGTAACACCTTTGCAAATCATAACGTGGAATGTAAGAGGCCTAAATAACCCTAAGAAGATTAGGCATGTCTTTGCTTACCTGGATAGGCACCACTTTGATATTGCGCTGCTGCAGGAGACACATCTACTTCAGCGAAAGGCAGATACGCTAGGTAACAGGTGGGCAGAGGTGGTGGTGTCTGCGGCATATTCCTCATATGCTCGAGGAGTAACTACACTTATACGTAAAGGAATGAATTTTCATCTACAACAGTCACTAGTCGTCCCGCAGGGTAGATTTGTCATTGTTATAGGGGTACTGAGAGGAACCAAAATAGGCATCATTAATGTATATGGGCCGAAAACTGACGACCCTGCATTCTACATGAACCTTTGGGCGCAAATCCGCGCTCTACCAGATATGGAGTTGATATGGGGAGGAGACATGAATGTAGTGCTGGATGACACACTGGACAGATCCTCAAACACCACTGAGCGACACACGAATGCAGCCTCTACTATTCTCGATGGCATGAAAGAATTTTGCATGTTAGATGTGTGGCGAACACGCAACCAGACAGCATGCAAAAGTACTCATTCCTCTACAGTAAATAATAGCTGGTCGAGATTGGACTACTGTCTTCTTACGAGCCATGCCTCCACATGGACGATAGATATAACGCACCTTCCCAAAACACTTTCTGATCATAAACTCGTCCTACTGGTATTAACAATCCAGACTTACACCCCCCCCCCCCCCCCACCATCACCCCCTTCCCCCGTTTATATGGCGATTTGGTGCTGCGGCACTTCTTGACCCCATATATAAGGACACAATACAAAAGGCGATTAAAAACTGCTTTGCTGACAATGCAAAATCAGTAGACAGCGCAGGTACCTTGTGGGAAGCCTTTAAAGCCACGCTGAGAGGAATTTGCATAAGCACGAATTCAGGCATCCTCAAGGATATCAGAACAGTTACAGAAAAGCGAGGATCGCATAAGAAGCCTAGAAAAAGAATATGACACGTCCTATAACGCACTCGCCCGTAGCGATATACGGAAAGAGCTGAATACATATAATGCGCTGGCAGACGAGGAACTAAAATACATCTCCCGATGTCAGGTAGCGCGCAGCTTGGGGGAGGAGGGAAGGCTGGGCAGGGTGCTAGGTCAGAAGGTGCGCCCGGAACGCAAACAACAAACGGTTACCCAGATAGAGGATGACAGAGGACAACTGCACTACGACACACAGGGTATCTTACACACATTTGTAGAGACCTACCAGGACTTCTATGGGTCACAGTCTACGACGCGAACAGCTGAGATCCTAGAGTATATTGAAGATATTGCCTTGGTGTGGCTGTCAGACGCACACCGGGAATATCTCGCTAAACCTATATCGGAGGAGGAGGTACTGACCGCAATTAAATCGCTACCTAATGGTAAATCGCCCAGTCCTGACGGATACACGGCGTAATTTTATAAGGCATTCCCTGACCTGCTCATTCCACCATTGTTGGAGATGTATGGTGAGGCATATCATTATAAAATCCTCCCCGCTACGCGAAGCACTCATCGTGGCCGTCTTAAATCCAGACAAAAGCCCAGATAAGGTGGACTCATATAGACCTCTGTCATTGATAAACACCGATGCGAAGATACTGGCAACAATCTTTGCCACAAGGTTGCAACTGCTCATGCCCACAATAATTTTACCTGATCAATCTGGTTTTATACCGGCACGCTCAACAGCACATTATCTATGCACTATATTTGCTCTACTGCATCAGCTGAACCCGGAGCTGTAGGCGGTGGCGGTGCTTCTGGATGCTAAAGCCTTCGACTCTGTCGAGTGGCAATAGCTGTTTGCGGTGCTACGAGCGATAGGTCTGCCGCGCGGGTTCATCGACTGGGTCGCTCTATTGTACAATAAGCCCACTGCCCGAGTCAAAGTAAACATGCACATATCGGATGCATTGGAAATACAGCGTGGCACCCGACCGGGCTGCCCATTGTCCCCAATGCTTTTCGCCATCGCATTAGAACCGCTGGCTTGTAAAATACGTCATGCGGCACTGCGATTCAGTCAGCGACCTATCATCATATTATTATATGCAGATGATATGGTACTCTATTTGCGCAGTCCGGAAGAAACTCTATCACCAATATTGCGGGAGTATATAAAATAGGGGCGCATCTCGGGATTACTAATTAACTGGAGCAAATCATCTATACCACCATTGACGGCAAGTACTAGGGCACCACAACTGGAATACCCCCTTGTTTGGCATGATGACCCGGTTAAGTACCTAGGAATCTGGGTGCACCGTGATGTGGAACTGGTGTTGCGGTATGGTACCATGATAGGCTGCATGGAAACACAAATAACCAGGTGGATCGCGCTGCCTCTATCTCTAGCTGAATATCGTTAATAAAGATGATACTACTACCCAAAATATTATACCTTTTCATTAACATACCAATAAAACCACCGGCTCCAATTGTCAGACAGATATGCTCTAACTTCAGTAGGCTGTTATGGGCTGGGAAGCACGCGCGCATAAGTGTTCGCACCATGACTCTTCCATATGAGTCAGGAGGTTTTGCAGTTCCGGATATACATTTATATTATCTATGCGCACAGGCGCAATATGCACATTATTGGTATCACCCGGTGAGCTATTTACCACACTTGGCAGTTGAAGATGGAGACGCAGATCCTATACCACTAACTAGCATAATCACGCACACTCGACATCCCCTATCACCGCGAGAAATCAATACAGTGCAAACGACGTCGGAAGCTTGGCACAGCATCAGCCAAAAGGCGGGCAAAAACCCTATATATGCTATATGCTCCAAACATCACCCTGAGCTATCAGTCACACGAGAAAAAAATAGCATGAAGATCCTACAACAAATGGGAATAACACGAATGGGTGATTTGTATCCAGATAGCACTTTCATCTCACTAGATGACTTATCCTATGTTAGTAATCAGACTTTGCTATTTAGTTTTATTTATTACAGGCTGAGGGCAGCGGTGTGGGAGCTGTACTCCACATTCCCGGCGGAGCCTCCAACGCTAAAGCCATTGCAGATGTTAATAGCCACACCCACTCACACTAACGTTTTATCAAGACTGTATAAGCTTGTCCAAGCTGAAATAGGGACACAAACACATAAGGCTCGGGACAGCTGGAACAAACTCTTAGACTCCCCACTGACGGATGATGACTGGGCGTCATGCTGTGCACTAACGACGCTTCTTACACCGAGTGGTAACCTCCGTATTATTCACTACAAATATATACATCAGGCCTACCACACTCCAGCCAAATTACATAAATATGGGCTACGGGAAGATGCGCGATGTAAGGGGTGTGGGGCTGACCAGGCAGACTTCGCGCACTTAGCGTGGAACTGTGATAGGATAACAAAATATTGGGAATTGCTGAGATCATCATACCCAGATGATGAGTCACCAACATTGCCATGTATACCGCAGTTATGCCTGCTGGGATTGAATATACCTGTGAAATCCCAAAAAAAGAAATTAACTGCCATAATGCTGCTCTTGGCCAAACGCAGAGTGGCAATGAACTGGGACAGTAAACTAACTCCTACCTTGAGGAACTGGATGCAAGATGCTGCATACTGCAGAGACAATTTTGTATTGTATGCTGAGGAGCTGCCGACTGTCGAAACCATCGGACATTTGGGAGCCTCTTACAGAATACCTACGTGATCACCCTACCTTACTCCAAGATAATTGCTGACTTGTCTCTTGCATTGTTTATAAGATGGTATTGTGCTGATGACCGCTCAACTGTGTAGTACTGGGTACTGAGATTTATAGATCCTCACGCTGTATAATGCCTGGAAAATTGTCCTAGATGTGATGGTTGTAAAGTACAGTTATCAGAAAATCAAGATTTTTTTTTTTTTTTTTAAATCTTTGCACAGAATGTTCATATCATTAGATTTGTGAAACCATTTCTATATATTCTATTAAAAAGGAGAAAGAAAGAGACCACTGGTTCCTTGCAATGTAGATCACCATGATGTACACAGGTTTTATGATTCCGGAAGGTCCAAACTTAAAAATAAGGTGCCTTATTATTGCATGTTGTTCGGTATTCTGCAACATTTTCTACAAATAGATGCTTTTATCTAGCCTGCTTTCCCTGATTCCTCGAGTTTTCCACACATGTGCTGCTGCTGGGCCTGGGCTACTAAAAACTGCTGCTCACTCTAAGCCTCTTCTGTTGATAAGTTTGGGTTATGCTAGCTTGCTCTCCTTGGCCTTTTTGCCCTTCATTGCTGTGAAGAGGAACTGGACTACAGTCGACAACATTGTCAATCTCATTGAGCCCCAATGGTGACTGGGCTTACTTTTTCTAAATAACTGAAAATGCATGCTCCGAATCCTGTCTGTTACCACTGTCCAGGAGCTCCAGCCTACCCTATCCTTTTAGTTTGGTACACCTTGATGCTCGTTAAGAAATCTCACTCGCACGCCCCTAACATTATTGAAAAGGTATGCCTCCAAATGCACATTCCTCTGAAAGAACAAATACAGCAGTACTACCAGGTATTTTTGTGCTCTCTTTCTCTTTACCTAAAAAGAGAAGAGCTGCTGAATACACAGGGATTAGCACCCTTCCCATTGCAAGAAGACTAACTTGGTGAGTGACCCTCAAACTAGCTTATCACAAAAAAGGAGATGTCTTCTCTCATGGCACAAAGCAAGAGGTCACTTCTTAAATGTATCGCTTGTGGAGTTCCTTCCTGACCAGCCTTTCTTAATTACTACCACGGAGAATGCACATTGAAGTAAAGGTTGCACTCTACTCCTGACCGAAACTACATACATCAAGGTGCTCAATGTCTGTGACCAACTAGTAGTGGACCCACTCTCTCTCCATTTCTAAGCCTTCCTCTGCTACCTTTATATAGTGTATTCTGCTGCTTCCAAAGGGGCAATGCAGGACAGTGACTACCAGGGCTACAATCATATTTTGCTCTGTCAAGCCTTCAGCTGTACTACCTGCGTCTGGAGTAGAAAAATCCAGCAGACATAGGTGCTTTGGCTGGATTGAGAGTTTGTACACAATTTTAAATACCTCATTGAAAAGATGGGTTGGCAGTTACCATTGTCCCCTGCTAAAAATGAATTGGGTGTACTTTTTGCACAGCTGTTGGGCATACATCTCAACCTCTGGATCTGCTTTGGAGGGCAAAAGTCAGGCCACCAGTACTTTGACCCCAGCGACAACATAGGAAGAGATATAACATGGCCTTTAACAAAGTGACATCTTGTCTTTGCTACCCAACTAAATGGTTATCATTTTATTGACCTCAGAAACATGTATGGCTGAGTGGACCTACAGGGAATCGAACGTGTGATCATGGGATCAAAGACATTTCTGAGATAAAAAAATGGGACTGGCACACCATTCAGAAAAAAAAATATAGAGAAGCAAATTTTCATCCTGTGATTGCACTAGGACAGCTGCACGTTTTTAGTCACAGTTCTGAAAAACACTGACATTAGATAGTTTGCAAAAGAATGCACGAACTTGTTTAATGGCAGCGGTTAAACTAGTGAGCGCTTGAGTGTTTATCCACTGGGCTCTGATCTGCATGTACAGATTTCTGTATCTCAGCCATTTGATCGGGAGAGGTGAGGCACATTTTCCTTTTACTTAAATAGAAAACAGGCAGGCTCACTGTGTATACACGTGTGCTGTTTTTGTGTGGAAGATGGCACCTTTTCTTACCGTTCGTAATTGCTGTCATGTCTTAACAACACGAGTGCAGCCAGCATGCCTGCACGTCATTATATGAGAGACTGGTTAGGACCAGACCCCATCACATTGTCAGAGTTGTTGAGCGCTGAAGGCAATAGGCAAATGTTTTTCTTTAAATTACAAAAGTATGGGCATCACATGCACGAGTCTCCAAACCAACAGCCTGATTTGAAATGGGGGAAGGAAATAAAGTAAGGAAACGTAAAGGCAAGGTGAGATTTTAAGGTGGAGTGCGCCGCCTCCTTCCCCCCCCCCCCCCTTTGAGATGATGTAGGGCCCCCTCAGGGGGGTGCGCCCCACAGATTGAACACTAGTGTAGACTGATGCTTCTCGTAGCAGAAAGCATTGGGGCTGTCATCAAGCTGTCGGTCCTACAACAGAGCCACAGTGAAGTGTGAGGTTTCTGCACCTGGCTGTCATCCGTCCTGATGGTCAGACAAAAGGAAAGTCCTTACCTAGAATCTTCCTCACCTCACACAAGAGAAACAGCTCCCCCGCCTCCCCTCCCCATCAAAAGTTTTGTAATGCTGTGTGGTGGTAAAAAATATTTTCATAGGATGAAAACAAATCAGAACACTTCAATTGGTGATGTGCAAATGATAAATGTTTTCTGAAACCCAATTTCCACAGATTGTTTATATGCTATATAGTTTTATAAGCAAAGCTGCATGTTAGTGGGAAAGTTTTGACCATTTAATCAGAAAATGTGCATTCTGTAAATGACAGTGCACTACCACATCATGCTTGAGTGATAAGTTTATTAAAAGTGAGTTTTTAAAGCTGAACTGAGAAACAACCCTGCCCTGATAGCAATGCTATTAGTGAACTAAGAGGCAAGTCAGGGGTCATCTATACCCTATATGTGGCCTAGATTTGTATTCTGCATGGAGCAGACGTTTAGTCTGTTTAAATCAAACAATATGTTTTTTTCTGTACAGCAGAAATATTGACCTCACATATTGGAAGGTGCTCTTGTATGTGATAAAGAAGAAAAGGTGGCTTGGTAAAAATATAATATTTGCCTAGGATGACCTAGTGAGACCAGGCTATGGGTCAAGTACATTACACTTAAATGGAGTCAACTAATCACGCTACTAGATCTGCAGGTCTATTCAAAATTCTATGATTTTTCGAGGCCCGACATGGGGTTTTTAAAGGAAGCCCTTTCTCCATCCTCCTCATTTCACTGTTCAGTTTACTTCCCTCCAGTTACATGAATGAATACAATGCAGTTTACTGTGTGGCAGAACAGTACTCTTCACCCCCCCATCCCCCACCCCCTCATCTTGTGCTATGCCAGGGCATCCAGAATGTATCCTGCTGTCCTTGGCTGCTCAGGTTCACTCACACAGCGGTTATAACCATACATGTTACATGCAATAAGCATGCACATATAAATGACTTATTCACAGGATGCCAATGCAGGGTTCTGGGGATACACATTAGAACAATACTCATGTGGGCCAGTATGTAATTTCCCGTGAGACCGATTTAAAAAAAAATATATATATATATATATATATCTAGTCACGCCATTTATATTTTCTTGAAAATGATGATATACTTCCACCCCTGCTTCATGTGCTATACCAGGACAGGGACAGTAGTCTACTTTAAAAAATGAGATCATCTTGATACGCCTCTCCGGGTCAAAGTATAGGTACAGAACCTCACATAGTCTGGGACATGCTTAGACTAGCATGACATCAGGATACCAAATGAATATGCAGTTGGGTACATGGGCACGGAAACAGACCTGTATACCATGCAGGGCACATTCACCACCCAACACTAGCCTCCAAGGCTTTTTTTACACAAACATACTGTGCGTTTACAGATCTGTATAAACAGGTTTTGACACTTCCGTATTTGCTTCCATGCTATAATTTACTGTGCACTCGATTCAAAACTTTATTCGGCATATATAAACAGCCATAAATTTGGACACAAGAATAAAAACAAGTACAAGCAATTAAAACCTATAGGCCCAATCCTACACACTACCTTTAAAAAAAAAAAACTTCATCCTTGTTCACTATATACATTTAATAGACATCAAATTAATATTTATACAGTCCTCCAACATTTAAAACACTACTTTTTCGTGCCTTGATTGCTTTCAAGATAAAAAGTGCAACATTAATTCAGACCCTGCTGTCATTCAAGTCAGCATAAATTTCAGGGCGGCAATATGTGATCTAACATTCCGTGCTGCCAAATAAGGGCAATGATGAAAAAAATTTGAATGAAAAGTGAAGGGGACTGGATCCTTGTGGTATACGTCAAAGATCTGGAACTTGTAATTCTGGAGGAGTTTTCTGGGGCTCGTGTGTGTAGAATACAAGAAGTGGACGAGTAGTTTGTAACCAAAGCAGTAGTTTTGGTTTGTGGACTCGAGTACGTAAAGCCGACAAGATGAACAAGACCAAGAACAGCACCAAGATTAAAAGCAATGTTATTGAAGTAATAATTTTAATATTTCATAGGACATGTCTTGTCAAAATTGAAATGTGGTTGTAAAGGTTTGCATTCTGTCAGACCCATTAGCGGGCAGGCAGTGGGCTACTGGGCCCAAACCATCGTTGTTAAGGTATTTTGCCACAGGAGTTCAGGAGTCTGTCCTACTATGGGCCTGCAATTGGGTCAAAAACACTCTTCCCATATTTGATTTTCAAGCTATTGAGGTTGAGCAGTCGAAGGCTTCTCAGGGAAGTAGTGGCAGTTGGGTAACAGCTCAGACCTCAGTCAACCAACAGACACTAACTTATTATCTAGCCCAGTGCTTATCTTTTTGTTTAAAAGAAGATACTTTAATCACACACCATAACCGAATACTTCACAGTACAATTTGGAGAATCGTACACAAAGCGGAAATTCTGTTGATCTTCCTTGAGGGTGCTGCACCCTTCTATACCCTAGCTCACTGATCGCATTCCCCAGCACCTGTAATCCTTATTGCATAATTCAGAACAAGGTACTAGTAGAGTGCATAGCTATTACTCCCATGGTGTACATATGCTCAAGTTTGCATTCAGTTTTTTGTGGTTTTTCACTCAGTGTGTCAAATTCGCTCTTTAGACCTCTGTCTGTGGCACCTTCTCTCACAGTTCTTAGGCCCCACAATTATCAGCTTGCTATTTTTGTAGTCCTGGATGGTGCGGGCAGACGCATGCAGCACACTTTCAGCAGCAGCTGATGTTTTACTATTGGGCTGCAGCCATGACAAATTGGAGAGCTCTGCGTGGCAGCTCCCACAGCAATGTTTGTAGTTTTCAGTTGTGCCTTCCCTCTACCGTTTGCAGAAGGGATGCTGGTTCTGCCTCCAGGCTGATTCTGGTCTTGTGGAGGCCTTTAGCAGTTCCAGCCCATCTGTTCTCCCACACCTGCATTGAATTAAGTGTTCGAACGTTGGCAGTGGTTGCATCAGTCTCTCATTCATGGTGTACTGCTGATTGGTATTGGTAGAAAGTCTTGATGTAGTTCACGACATGCTCTCTCGCTATTTACCATTCTGCTCTTCTGCTCCTCCTGCAGAGCCCGACACACTGATGTATCTTTTTCCACAGAAAGGCTACTGAGCACAACCCCTACCCCCACAGCACAAATTGCAGACTTCAGGCGATGTCACCTGATTTATGGGAGACAGGATGTCATGTGGACACTAGCCCTAATCATGTAGCCGTACACTGCAGAGTATTCCCTTCCTTAGTGATGAAGAACTAAAGCAAAGTGGGGTTATTTAGATCTCCCTTGTATACACATTTGACAGACGGGGTGTTGATTCTTTGTCTAAGGTTTTAAGTGGTTTCAGATGGTTCTTTTTCTAGGGTCCTTTTCTGGCAGTTCCCCCAGACTAAGCATATGTGCAAGGTAATGCACACATTTAAACTCTTAATCCACGATTAATCCAGGTATTCTGGTTTCACTTTGTACAAATCAGCCCTTAAATGGGTATCTAGAAGACTTTCTGTATGTTGAGTCTTTGTTTTGATATCTGTGTATTTTTACATAGACCACAAATTCAACCTTGCGGTTTTGGAGTGCTTTACATGAAAACCAATTACATTACACAAGGTCACCTTCGTTTTATATGGACTTAGTGAGATGAAGTGATTTGCCCGAATCACAGGTTGTTGGAACTGATGCCGAGGCTTCACCTGGTGGCAAAGTGGGCAACTCTAGCCGCAACGCCACATCCCGAGTATAGGGGGGAGTGGCAGGCAGATCAAGGCTTGGCTTGTTATGGGCTCGAGGTTCCAGCAGGACATCAACATATGCCAGAGCCAGTCGTCAGGCTCGAACTTTCGGGGTCTTGTCCACCTCTGCGCACCCTCTAGATCTATGGAATGTCAGAGTACACCTCCATTCACCATACAGGCGGCATTCCTGCCCCAGCACATGTTTACTGAAACGAGAGTAATGCTCGGAATAAAAGCTCGTCTTCCTTAGATCGGGTTTACTTGTTTGTTTGCTGCCTAGGAAAGCTAATGTAGGACAGGAGAAGCTGAATCCTAATATCCACTTTTGCATAATTAAGTGTGTTGCAATCTACTGATGAAGTCTCTCCCTATGAATAGAACTGAAGAATGCCTGGTGCTTTGCAAGATGGCGAACAGCCGGACAGCGTGGGGTGTTTTTATTTTTTATTGAGCATTGTTAAACGAACCACCGCGGTATATTTCTCTGGGTACTTCCGCATTCTTAACTTTAGTAGTTTTGTTTTGTGTCCATTAGGAATATTTTGGCCATTTAAACACACGTCCAAGATTCCTTTCACTAAAATGAAGCAGCACGAAATGATCGGTGATGCACTCGGTAACCTCTATTGCGTACATTTGACTATGGAAAGACCAATTTCAGTTTCATGTCGAACAATCCTTTTGACTTCGTCTATACAGTTTGAAGTCTTAATGGCTTTTGAGCCTGCTTTGATGACGTAATGGGGTCTCTTTTTCATATATATTGCTATGACCATAAGAGGAAGATACCTGGGAGAGACCATGTTTTAAAACTTCACGTCCTACAAATGTAGCTTTCTTTTTGTGAAACACTTAATAGCTCAAAGATTATTTCCAAATGGCTAGAAGCTGCTCCCCTTTAGTAGTATTTATTACGTTCTTGCGTAAGTGCAATCAAAACGGGGTGGTAGGGCATTCCTAAAGAATTATCTTGTACATGGTTCAAGGTAAATATGTTCTTCATACAGAGCTGACACAAGTTAAAGGGTCAATCTCCGATTGTTGTGAGTTGGGTCCCCGGTCCCTTAGCCACATCTAATGCTGCTCCCCACACCCTTACCATGACTAAAACTAAATTGCATCGATTTGGTGCTTTTCATTTTTTTTGTAGTTAACATGGGGCTAGGCAGTCCTGCGGGGCACTCTTAGTGACCTTTCTTGAGCAACGTTTCGGTTTTTGTATTTTATATAATCTAGATCAATCAAGTCATTATTTCGGCAAATGCCATTAAAGAACAAATAAAAGCAGTACAAATGCAATATATACTAAAACCATCCCTATAAAAATCTATTTTATGGCATAAACAATAGATAAAAAAAAGGCAAAATAAAAGCGTATCAGATCACATCTATGCTAAATCGTCTGTCAGGCAGGGAGCCTCTATAGTCTAGGGTCACACAAGTTAAATTACAGTGCAAATAAAAGCAAAGTGCCAACTTGTTCGCAGAAACGCAAAGTGCAGTAATGGCAAGTGAGAATGGCAAATTGCGGCACAGTACCAAATGGTTGAGAAATAGCAATGAATTGGCTCTGCCTCAACTTCACTTGGCTTAGTAATTTACAGACTGATTTTCCCTGATACACCACTTGGAATACTGGAACCTAGAGAAAAATCATATATACTTCCATATCTAATGCCAAGGTTGTGACATACCGATATTAACCATTTGGTCGTAGGCTTCAAATACGCAGTGCAAAAGAAAACGGTATGAACCGCTGTTTCAGGTGAAGAGCCACAGGACAGGCAAGTCTACTTGGTTGGTCTCACAGGGTGAGCCCTAAAGGCAGTAAAGGAGTACAGTGGCAGTGACCCATGTCTAAATTGGATAAATAGCTTCCTGGCTAATGCTGGTTGGATCTCGTCAAGATACTGCTCAGCCCTAAGTTCATTCTTGTTCAGGAGAAAGCGATCCGCTGGAACCAAGGGAAGACCTAGTTAAGAGAACTCTGTACAATATGAAGTTTCTCTTAAGAACTGCTTTGGGAGTGAGGGTGGACCCCCCTTCCCCTCCAGGGTCCTCCCACAGCCTTTAATCCCCCATGGTCTCTCTTACATATGTTATCCAGGGAACTTCTCTGGACCTGGGCATACCAGGGATTTCCTCCAGACATTGACGGTTGCGAAGCGGCTCTGGAGTAGCCCAGATTCTTCTCCAAAATAGGATTGGTCTGACGCCAAACCTCACAGATGGGTCTGAGCCCTACATCCAACCTAAGGGGTAGCAACGGAGTACTGACGGGTAGTCCCAACAGCTGCCACAGGAAAAACTCTGAAGTAACCAGGGCTTTTGAATCCTTATTCCCCCATAACTGTACCATAAAGAGTGGTGCCCAGGGCCTAGAGATTGTACATTTGAATCATAGGGGAAGTTGGTCTGGAGTAAGAGCCCTGATGCACTTTTAGCAGCCCCTGCCGCCACCATAAGGTGTTCCAGTTCGTCTGCTCTTTGAACTGATCATTGGTGGAGGTGCAGACACAGAATCCTTCTTGTAAAGGGGAGAGAATATCATTAGCCTCATCCAATCTTAAAGTCTGTCTTGGATAATTCTGCCGATCTTTTGTGCTGTCTATAAGGCTGATGGACCCCTGTAATTGACAAGTAGGAGAGCCCTTTTTTTAGGTCTAGCATCTGCGACCTCTTGCATATACTTTAGTGTATACGTCTCTTGGACTTGAAGCCGTTCCCCCTGCATTTCATTTGCTTGTTTCGGTGTCCTTTAAAAATCCTTGCTGGCTGGAGGTCCATCCTTCCTCTTTGTCCCTCCTTTTTAGGGTTGAGCTTGCGAATGCTTGCACATGCGTCTCGCTGCGAGACACTGCTGTAGTCAGTAAAGGGCTCAGAGCCCGCCTGTGACTTACTATTTGTCTTCACATCACTCTTCTTTACTGGCTCTGTAATTGGCCAGTGCAGCTGAAACGTCACTTCCGACAATGGCTGTGCAGCAGGGACGAAGCACAGGTTAATTCAAGTTTAATCTGCCCCCGTCCGCTGCTCCCCACCGACTTGAGGTACTATTTGATGCACCCACGCACTCCCCCTTCCTGCTGCACCGTACATAAAGCTTGCATGCATTTCCGATTGCGTGCATGGTTCTAGAGTCCGATCTTGCCATATACTAATGTATTTTTTTAATTAAAAGTAAAGAGGTTAGCCTTTGACAATTGTCAGTTTATGTTCTCTGGAGCATTTCTGTCACAGAGGAGATTGTTGAATAAATAGAACATCCCCCCCCTCTTTCACTCATTTCTTTCTAGCTTCTGTCTCGCTCTCTCAAGCACATACATACACTCAAGCGCACGCACATACACACACACACAGTTACGCCAATTGGAATTTCTATTGAGAAGAGCATTGAACCAAAAATTGCATGCATCAACGCTCATACAATACCACAGAGTACAAAGGATTCCACGAGGTCTTCGTCTGCCTATCAAACGATGCTTTTTATCTAAAACCATAAAGGAACTGGAGGAAGAAATCAACACTTTGCAATGTGAACTGTCTAAACAAGTTGATACGGAGCAATGGGAGACCATGTTGAAAGACCTAAATGTCAAATTAGAAAAATACGAGAAGGAGACTCAAGATCGCAAACTAAGGAAGTATAAAAGACACTATAGATTACAAGTTGAATGAGGTCTATTCTTGGGCTGAGGTATACGCTCAGAGAAGACAACCTTTTAAAACAGTTGCATCATCTCAGGAAAGTGTAGTATCAGATCAAGATTTATCTACTTCCAGAAGACCTTTAAACACAAACATCTTCTTCAGTTGGAAATAACAGGGAAAGACCATCTACGAGCGGGGTCGCACAACAGCAATCGGTTTTTTTAGAGAACGGTTTGGTAACTGGCAGACACCGGAGAAAAGCGATTTAAGAAAACTCGGCGGGGACAAAGGAACAGTCAGTCAAAATCTGAGAAGCAAGACTCTACCTTAGTGATCAACATCTCCTCCAAACGTATGAATAAACAACAAATCCAAGTGCTGAATAAAGGCACTGCTTTCGTGCATGCATATCACAGCAATAGCTTCGAAATTGAGATCAACTTTTTTAAATTCATGCGCCAATTAAGATTACGCCAATTTTTTTCTAACATCGTATCAGTCAACAGAGTACGCACAGAACAGAGAAACACTTGAGTACAAAGAATTTAAAACTTCCAGTACTTTCATGCCACCAATCTAACACAAAATTCTTGATACATTTGAAATAATGATCAAACAAGACTTGCATAAACTCCAAAGGAACACTCGAGTGAAAATCAACATCTCTAAATATGAATTAAACCTCATTAAGGAGTTGGCTAATGATACTTCACTAACCAGTCAAACAGCTGACAAAGGCGGAGCTCTGGTAATCATGGACCCCAAATTCTATGCGAAAATTGCACGGAACACGTGAATGATTCCACATATTTTAAATTAACACACAATCCAACCACGGAAATACTGCAAGCTTTGTCTGAGATTTTGGAAAAAGCACTAGAAATGGAATGGATCAATACCAATACTAAAAGATTTTTGACTACTTTGTATCCCAGGTGCCCTAAACTGTACATGTTACCGAAGATTCATAAGAGTATACAAGATCCTCCTTTCAGACCCATAGTAAGTGGTTGTGGGTCACTCTTTGAACCGCTTGGCCAATATATAGATGAGTTCTTTCAACCATTTGTTCAGAAATGGACCACATATGTGCGAGATACGGCTCACAAACAATTGAAACGGTGAATTTGGAAAATAAGTAAGCAATATTGTGTACAGTAGACGTCACAGCACTGTACACATCAATTCCATTAGCAGAAGGCATGGAAGCTTGTGAATGGACTATTAAAATTAACAGACATAGCGGCACATAAAGTGTTCATATTGGAGCTATTACAATTTTGTTTACGTCACTCATATTTTTGTTAGAAGGAAAATTATTATTTACAAATCAGTGGCACTTCAATGGGGTTTCCAGGAGCCCCATCGTTTGCCAATATTTTTATGGCAAAGTTTGAAAATGATCACATTTTGGCAGACGAAGAATGGAATAAAAACACGATATTCTTCAAACTTTTCATTGACGATATCTTTTTAATATGGATTGGAACTGAGGCATTATTGCGATCCAAACTAGAAGAACTGAACAAGAAGAACAGTCTAATTCAATTTACACATTCGATTAATCACAATGAGATAGCATTTTTGAATGCAATGGTAACTATCAGCGGATCCACATTGGAGACAGCGGTTTATCATAAACCTACTGATCGGAATAACACTTTATTATACACTAGTTTTCATCCGAAAGCTCTCTTACAAAACATGCCTTGCTCACAGATGAGGATTAAAAGGATTTCTTCTACTGAGCAAGCATTTTCAGAAGAAATGGAAAGACAGAGGAAAAGATTTAAAGACGGGGGATATCCGTTGAAGATCTTACAAATAGCTGAGACCAGGATTGCAAACTTACCAAGGAAGGAATTACTACAGTCTAAATCTAAGAAGAAACCAGAAAGGACCGTATTTGTGTCTAAATTCTCGACCGAATCGAACAAAATCAAGCAGATCTTAAACAATCGTTGGGAGTTGTTACAACATGAGGAAGATTTCAAAGGATTATTCAACAGTAAACCATTATTTGCCTACACCCGGAGTAAGAATCTGAAAGAAAGGGTGACAGCCAAATCTCAAAGTAACACGGGGAACACAACTAAACCAGGAATGAAAAGATGCCAGAATTGCATTCATTGCAATAATGTAATAGTTGGATCATCCTTTCAACATCCCTTAACAGGCAAGAATATTAAATTAAAAGATCAGGCAGATTGCAACTCAACACACGTCATTTAAGCATTAAATGCCCTTGTGGCAAATTATATGTAGGGAAAACCGAGAGAAAATTTAAAGTACGAATTACAGAACACAAAAGTCGAAAAAGAAATAAAGTTAGTAATTCCAGTCTTGCATCACATTGGGCTGAACAAAACCATACAATTCCACAATTAAGGTTCCAAGTATTAGAAAAACTTAGATTACGTCCAGATTACGATAATGCAAAAATGCTTTCTCAAAGTGAAATTTGGTGGATAAAATTTTTGGATACAATGCTACCAAAGGGATTAAATGACAAAATTGACATATGTTTTTTTGTAACAAAATTGATTGCAATGTTGACTCTTGGTATGTTGACGCCGATAACATGCATTTTACGCTACATTGATAACTCTTTGGAAGTTAGCAATACATGGTTAATAATATTTATGGTTAGATTCTTCTTCTACTTTTTCATTTCAACTTTCATTTAAACTCTTTCATCTTTGTTTAATTTCGAGCACCATTCTTTTAAATGGCACTGAAATGAAAATATTCAGGGAAAGATGGCCGCCGATTTAGGCTGATCGACGTGAGCGTTAGTCTTATTTCCATTTCTATGCGCATGCCTGTAGTTTAATTAACGCGGTAGAGAGGAGGATACAGGAAGTTAGCGGTTATACTACACACGTTTTCGCGGGAGAAGAATAGGTGTTTTACAGGTACGTTCGTCTATTTGGGCGTGTATGAAGGACTGCATTATGGTACGTGTAAATAACAGCGTTCTCATTGCCGGGTTTACGGTTGATTGTAGATTGACGGAAACCATTGAACATATAGACTCGTTCTAACGTACTGGAGATCACCGCAAGCCTTGGTGAATTATCCACATATAATTCAAGGTAAAATTTGTCTGAAGGCGAACAGCAGTTTTTGATCAGCGCAAGCTGAATTTATATAGACAGCCTTGACTGAGTCGACTATTATTGTTTTGCAGTTGACACTGGGAGTTTCACTCAGTGTATTGAGAGAATTATTGAAGTTTATATTGCGGAGTTAAAGAGGTCATCGGGAAAATGTCCAGCAATACAGACTCCACAGTTCACTGGTAAATAGCAATGTACTTTATGGTTGATGGCAGTCCCCTGATTTAGAATCATTATAGCTGTCTACGATAGAGTTTTTTTTGTCTTGCAGCGACCTGCTGAGGGGAGAACCAGTTTCATTCAGATTGTGCATACTTTTACATCAGATTTGTCTAACTTCATTGCGCCTAAGGTAACTCGTCATGTCGACCAAAGAACATAACTTAAATGGCGATCTACATTGGTTTGCATTGTTGAATACATTCATTTACTTTATGATTACAGCACAATAGGCATTTTGAATTGGATAGCACCAGAGATTGGTCATTCATTTATAGTTGGTAAGTGGTATATGAAATTGATGTTTGTTCTGTGGAGATACATAAACTGGATGTTTTATGTTGGTGAAGGTTGTCTGTCTTCGATTTGTTTCTTTGATTTATTAATAGAATTTCAAATTCTCATTATATTTTTGAGATACAGTCACAAGTGATTATTCTACTAGATAGTTGTGCTGAATAGAGCAAGGAAAATTCATGTTTATTATGTTTTGCTTCAACAGTGCCCCTGAAGAAGGGATCTTGCATCCCGAAATGCATTGGGATAAAACAACAAATGAATTACAAGAATGCATTATTTTTCTAATCTTTTTAATATGTTGATGTAAAAAAATCATATTTGATATTGTTTTCAACAAATGATGTGCATTTTATAAATGTTTTCATAAATTTTGTTGGTTTACATTTGGCAAATCAGTTGTTTGCCACACGCCATGCGGGTAGGGTCAAGTGTTCAGTTAATCTTGAAAAATAATTTTGATTCATTAATACTAGGGAGGACAGCTACCTCCGTTTTCCCCCCAGCACGCCCAGATTAAACATAGGTTTAAAAGCAGATCTTGATTAAATAAATTAGGTGTGCGCAGCACAAATCATTCTCGTTCACCCCTATTTATCTGCCATGCCACATAATTCCACTCCACATACATCACCTCCACTCCAAAATAAAAAGCACATGGTTTAAATATATTGTCATTTACAGTGCCAGTAGCTCCAACTCTTGCACATGTGAGACCTATTGCCAATGCTTGTTATAAATTGGTGTGATTCTAGCTCCCGCCCAGGAAGTAGGGATTAGTGTCCCACTCATTTTAGCATTAAAAAAATAGCTTGATGTATGCACCCCAAACATCTATCTCAGCAAGGAACAAGTCGCCGAGGATCTTATCCAACCTAGGTTCATTTTTGGAAACTATTTTCTTTGCTAGACACACTTCCTGGTTCATAATGGTGGGGTACGCCACACGTCCAGACACATTACTAGATCCTATTGTGAGGAGCCCCATTTCAGCTATGGTGGATGCACCTTTTCCTTCCAGTAGAGTAAATAGACCAGAAAAGTGTGCTAAGCAGTTGGCTGCAGCAATATTATTCTCAATAATGCTGTAGCCTGGTTTACTCCTTGTGGCTACTAAATTCCAAAAAGCATGATGATAACCTTTTTAGCAGCTGCCAAAAGGCCTTCCCTCCTCCCTTGGTCCCATTCCATTTTTGCTAGATGACATCTTTCTCATATGCCGCTCTCCTGAGGGCTATCATCCCTCCTTCCTGTTGCTTGATGGAAGCAATTAATGCAACCATTACACTTCTACAGTTTTAATTAAACCATCAAGGTTTGCTTCTCTTACCTACCACCGGCTTTGATTCTACATAAAAATAGTTCTTGAAGCCCTCAAACAATAAATTGTGACTGACCCAGATCCATGTGAGGAACTCATCCTGATCCCGACCCATGTCATCACAAAGCCGTATTCCCAAGAATCCTTCCACCAATCTATATGTTGATCAGACCTGCTCTTTGGAATTTACCATAGTGTACCATTTGACTCTACGCCGGTTGGATAATAATCCAATCCTATTGTCAAAAGGGTCAAGGCAACTGGATGGCCCCATATGGTCTGCAAGATCCAAAAAGAACTAAAGCGTTATGATCGCTATCATGTCTGGGTGTGACTATCATGTTCATGAGAAATGCCCAAAGTCTAACATTTATCACTATGGAATCTATAAGGCTAGTGCAACTGATAAGATTATTGATGTGCCTCCCCACCCTCTCACAGGGAGTTCTAACATTGCATTTGTGAATATGCTGTTTTAAAACTAGAGCATTTAGTTGTAGAGTAGGGGGGCATTTTCTGATAGGAGAAATTGCTAAATCAGGGATGACTCATAATCTATCTTCCTCCTGTGGAATGTCAGTGGTATGAATGTCCAAAGGCTCGAATGGACAATTTAAGTCCCCATCAACAATTCTGTATGCTCCTTCTGGCAGAGAGGCCTAGTGTGAAGATAGTAACTCAATGGTGGGTAGCTCCCATTTAGTCCCCACAGTTCTGAGATGGACATTATATGCATAAATGACTGTGTTAGGGGGAAATGTCAAACAAACACATAACATATCATCAGAAACAATTGAGATCTCCTTGACAACACACCCAAGAGAAGAGCTGACCCAAATAGTAAGTTCTCCAGATGGTCTACTGTAGGATGCTGGCTTAGTATATGGTGCTCACTTATGTAAGTGTAGCACTAATCCAGACAACCCTTATGGTGATTTTAGTGGTCTTAGACAACCTTAGAAAGCTCTCTAAGTGGTAGCTGTGGAGAGCAGCCTCCAGGCTCAGTCCAGGAGGTGTATAAAGCAGCTTGTGTTACCAGTACTTAATCTTATGGTATAAGTTAAGTGAAAAAGAACCACACCGTGTAGTTATAAAAATATGTATTTATTATAAACACTCATTAACACTTTGCAATGTCTCCTACCCAGGGATATAACCACAATACTTTGATCATAGAGCACATAAGTAGCACAAGTCAACGGGTAAGTCGCTGTTGCAGTTTTAAACTAAAAAGACCCTTCCCAGCAGACCCTGCAGAAACTCCGTGGAAGATTGAAGGTTGGAGAGTCACCCCACCCGTGGATACCTACACCTGGGAAGCTTGGTGCAAAGTGACGTCAAACTGCCGCAGACCACAATGGAGGACTTCAGTAAAGATGGCGATGAAGGTGAAAGAGTACGGTGGAACCCGAAGGTGGATTCAAGAAGAGGTACCTGCAAGCAGAGGGGACAGAGTCTATGCCACTCAGGAGTGACAAGGAGACACCGAAGACGACTGCATACCGATGTCGGAGATACAGGAAAGTTGACTGTGCCCTTGAAGTTGCAGCTGTGCGGACCTGGCTGCTGTGATAGAGCTGGAGCCTCCCACGTCGGATGTCAAGAGCCAAGGGGTCATCAACAAGCCTTGGGAATGGCAACCAATGTAGTAGTAGAAAAGGGTGCAGTGTTGGGACCAGCAAGGTCCAAGTGACCCACCACGAGCAGGTAAGTCAGAGCAGGCCAAAGCAAGCTGGGGAGAGCACTGGAGCCAAGGATCATCCTCGAGAGGACCCACGGGCTGAAGGCACAGGAGTAGCAAGAGGACATTGAGCAGCTCACCAAAGGATGCAGGCCCAAGGTGCAAAGGATGCGGTACATGCAAAGATCTTTGCTGCAGGAGATGCTGGAGGTTGGAGCTTCTTGGAGCCTGAAGATCTCTGGAGGAGAGAGTCAACAAACCTTGGCAACGGCAGGTCGACACTGTGCACAGGGGTGCTGCTCCAGCGATTCAGATGAGTGATACTGGCTTCAAACTTGCCATGAAGACAGTGCAGGCCTCGAGGGAGTTGCAAAACCACCACCTGTGTTGCTGAACATTTTGGAATCCTTAGGAGCTCTAAAACCGCAGACCGGTCAGCTTCCTTGCGATGCCTGCAGAGGCAGGGGAGTGGCTCCTTCACTCCAAAGGAGACTCCTTTGGGTGCCTCGTAAAGAACATGTATGGAGCGCAGAAGACTTGCAGGACGACGAGAGCAGAAGCAGCAGGAGTCTTCTCAGTTGCAGTGTCAGTTCCTAAAGCAAAGTCCAAAGTGCCCAGACGGTTGAGGTTGAAGTGGTTTCTGATCTGTATCTTGTCCCATGACAAATCTAGGGATCCACCAACAGTTAAGCCCTGAAGTACCCTCAGCAAAGGGTTGGGATGATTCAGGGGTCCCTCCCGGAGGAGGGGCTGGACGGTGGGGAGGATACTCCCATGTCCTTTGTCCAGTTTTGCGTGGGAGCCAACTGATCCCTGCACTGGTTCCAACTGGAGTATGCAAGGAGGGCACCAAACGTGCCCTTCAAAGCAGTCTAGTGGCATTGGCAAGCGCCCCCACCCTGTCCCAATACACTAAGTACTGCCTTGGAGTTGGTCACACCTCCCTGTGACAGGCAACCTATTGTCCTGCCTTCCCCTGCTCGACTTTGGTTCAGCAGCAAGAGGGCAGAATCGTGTCTCTGGTCGGCAGCAGCCAAAGTTTGCTGTCCAGTTTAGAGACCGCCATCGCGTAATGACGCATGGCCACTCTGTCGTAAAGGCTGATGCACTTACAACCCGGGAGAATGGACTCCGTAGGTTGTAGGGGTGACCTGCTCATGCAGTGGCACCCTCCCTCTTATAACCGAGCACCCTGCTTTCTGGATTCAAAGGCCTGCCTTGGGGGTTATATATAGGTTTTAAGTTCAGTGACCTCTGATATAAGGAAACTTATCTGTCGCAAGTGGTGTTTGCACATGCATACACAGGCTGCGATGGCAGGTCCGTAGTCTCAATTTGAGTGGTCTTCCATGGGTGGCATAGTACATGCTTCAGCCCATGGGGGACCCCTGGTGTACCTTAGTACCACATACTAGGGACTTTCAAGGATACACCAGTAGCCAATCTGGAGTGTACCGAAGTACTCACCATGTTCAATTTAGGGAAGAAACACAGAGACTGGGGTCCAGATTAGCAGGATCTCAGTCAGACTAGTCAGTAAAACATAATGACGCCAGCAAAAAGTGGGGGTGACCATGAAAGCAGATCCTACTTTCCCACATCTGCCCTTTCGAGTTGCTTCCTTGCTGAAGTTTGCATATCCCGCACGATAGGCCTGCGTAGTTAACCACCTCTCTTTAAACAGACAAAGGTCATGCAGATCTTAAAAAAAGATCCTTAGTCAGCATGATCTAGTTTAGAGCTCAGCCCAGCAACATCCCACCAAAAGACATGGGGTGGGGAAACTCCTGGCACATCAAAGTTCCTTTCCCAGGGGGCAACCCTTGGGCGGAGAATGAATTGGCTCTGGACGCATAGACCTTCCAAGATTCTCTGCCAGCTACACTAAGGCTGGACTTAGCAGGGGCTTGTACGAGTGGTCCGCCACTCGTACAAGCCCTCCCTCCTAAGGAAGGTGAGGGCTGTTTTCTAATTCAATATCTGCCCCAACACTCCACTAAATGTTAACTAGAGGATCAGATCCTCTCCTTAAATTCCAACACTGTCACCCTGAGATATTGAACTGTTCACCCACCCGCCTCCTGACAATGCTTTACCCAATAACCCCCCAAGCTGGATAATATGGACGGGGCAGTGCAATCCGCATTCCCACTATTTGAGTCAGTCTACTACTAGAGGGTCATGGCGATTAGAAACTGGAACATTAAAGGCTACTCTGTTAAGACTGATACAGGAGAGGGGCAAAATCTATGCTTCAGCAAGGAACGGTTGTACCAGATGAAATGTCTGGTCTTTTAACAGTAGCCTAGAGGCATTAGAGCAGTACCTGGCTCACCTTCCTTATAGCCCTAATGAGTAGGGGTAGGTTTGTTACAGGAGGTTTCAGACTGCGGGATGGGCCATAAAACCGAGAGAGCTCATTGATGCTTTCATTACGATGCAATAGTCCTCCTTTGGAGCACTTATTGGCCTGTTGTCCTTGTGGCAGGGGCTCTTCTGGCAATGCTGGATAGGAGCTCATATCAGGCATACCACGGTGGGAAACTCTCTTGGCAGGTATCTCAGACGAAGTAGAAGGGAAGATTGTTTGGCATGACGAACCTCCCATCCTACTTGGACGGCAGGCTTAGGAACCAGAAATCAGAGGCTTGATACTGCGCCGGCCGAACTGCCCCTGTTCTTTCTTCTGGTAAGAGCAGTGCATAACAGATGGGCTGACTGAGACCTCTCGCGAAGATGCCACTGCTTGTTTTTTCGTTTGGTTAACTAACGTATGATTTGCAGTGCATTGCACTCTTTTAATCTCCCATTGCCATCCCCACGCCCTTCGCACAACCGTTTCCCCATCTCCACCTCCGAGATTGCTACATTGAATTTTTTTTTTTTTTATTGTTTTAAATTAGTAGCTTTTATTTATATAGCACAGCTAACAAGGCTCTCGGGGGAAATTAAAGTATCGGCCCATAATCACAGGATGTTGAGCAGTTGGCAGCTCTCACAGCTGCTCCATATCCTTTCCCTGTCCATGTTGCAGGGTGCAGTACCTTATGTGCCCAAAAGATGTCCCCAAGGACACCTATTGACAGCCTGTGGTACTGCTCTCACAACACTACTTTTTTTAATGGTACAGAAAGAATGTGGAACAAGGATAAGTGTCGGTGCAGCACAAAAAAAATCATGGCAGCGCTGCATTACTATTCTACATGCCTGCTGGTATGCGATGCACTGGTGCATCAGTCTGAGAGGTGTGCATAACAGTGCAGGGCAAAGTCAAACTTACTTAATCCTCAGGAAACTGCCCTACTTGAATTGATAAGGGTCGTTGACTTCTCAGCAAAAGAACGTTTCCAGTTTCACCTGGGAGAGTGAAGACTTTAATAGGAGGGGGTCCCTGCTGAGGGGGTCACAACAGCGGCCTAGACCGGCGTGAGGAGCCCTATCCCTAGCTTCTTCTCGGGGATTAGTTTAAGTATGCTGGAGGGATCGTCATTGTCCTGCTCCTTCGTGTGCAACCTCTCCAGTGCTCTTGACCCCTGTGTTTCAATCTCAAGCTCTAAGGAAAAGCAGGGGCAGGGTTCTTTCTTCGTAAATTAATGTCTAGTTGTCCATCAGAAAAAATAAGCATGAAAACTTCTTGCCATTGAGAGAAATCAGCGTGTCTCCGACATCTGGCTGTAGAAATTCCTCGTCCTTGCCACCTAAGTTACTGCCTATTGAATAATTTTTTTTTAATACTTTAATATTCGATTTCCAAATATTTATTTATACATTACCCAGTTCTACTGACCAGGTTAATATGGTGAATTGATTTGATGGTTTAATTCAGTCCAAGATCGAGCTACATATAAAAATTTAGTCACTTGTAAAGAAAGTTCCTAATGACGCAAAGTAAATTACCATCATTTTTTAAACCCTACTACTCTGTGTTGGAAAACAGTTGTGTATGTGAGTCACATAATGGAGCGGAGACATGCTCACTGTAGTAGTAGTTTACGAATGAGTTTCCAGCACTTTTCCTTATGTAGTAGAAGTGTCCGTATCTCCTTGGATTAGTACTGCTAACTGACCCCCTTTTCCACTGGTACGTGAGATTCTTTCCTCCTGATTCATGTTAATGCACAACCCTCCACACCTAGTCGCCAGTCTTTCAGTATTACCTGATTCATGCCAAGATGACCACCACATATGCTCATGACCTCAGCCCAACATGCCAGAGGTGATTCAATATGATTTATTGATACCTGTCCACATATTTTGTCATGTCTCTCCCAGGGCCTGTTGCAGAACGAGCACCAATAACTGACTGAGGACAAACAATAGACTCCATCCTGGGTAACAGACGACAAAGGTTCTATTTGTCCAAATCAAGAATGGAAACCCCACCCTTCCAATATTTTCTTTAATGATCTTCCCCTATTCCACCCACGACGTCGCAGCACGCCACCCACATTAATATTTTTAGTAATGTATTTATTTGGCAGCAGTCTGCACTTACTATAGCGGCTGCGCTTATTTAATTTACGGCGCAGTCCGTGTTCACTTTAGCGGTCGCGCTAAACCATATGTTTGTAATTCACTCGCTCCCTTCCGTAAGGGAAACTGGCCCAGGCTGCCTCCTCTATCCCTTTCCCCTGCTGCTTTTTACTTTCAGCACGAGGCGCGCGCTGCTGTTTTTGTTACTGCTGAGGCTTACAGTCGTCCATTACTTTTTTGGTATGTATGCACATGGCATATAATAAAGTTTCTCTTTGTTCTGGAAGTGATGTGAAAATTGTCCAGTGTGTTGGGGAGTTGTAAGAAGGCTAGATTTGAGCAATTATCATTTGTAAAGAGAAACTGTTATCAAAGCAACCGCAGGAGGCAACCCCAGGACTCCTCTTGGATTTGTGCAATGCCAGCCACATATTTCTCACACATACATTTCCCTCTCCGGCTCTCTGAATAATTCACGGGATCCGGCTGAGTCATTGATAAACCCGGGATCCAGCGCATGAAGGCAGATTTCTCGGGACAGACTATTTCGTTTTCCTCCGGGTGACTGAACCTCACCGTAAATGCAACACCGCACATCATTTTCATATCGGGGCCTTCATCACCGGAGTGAAAGAGATGGCAGACACAATTACCAAATTGCGTCAGACTCTGGCTGCGGCTTGGCACGGCTGCCCGAAAATTGACGTGAAATGGCTGTGTCTGGAGAGCGGGTCTTGAACAGGACACCGGCAGTAATGTGATTATATTAATTCCGCATTCACTTTCGAGGCACGCGATCATTCTAGCTACTTGTAGTTTTAAAAGACCGGGGGGTGAGCGGCATATAACTACGTCTTGCTTTCGCTTCCTTATATAAGGTGGGATATAGAAGCGCAGCACAAGGCAGGGCCCTAGACTTGTTGCTAGGCACCAGATCTGGGCAGTCAGAAATCACTCGTGTCCGCCTTGCATAAACCATGTTTTGCAGTAGGTTACTCTCGCACCTCCATGAGGCACCGTAGAACAGAGGAATGCGTGTGTATTGGTTTGATAACAGGCCACTCGCCATTTGATGCACACAACGATGTCAATTTGAAGTGCATCACTGGCCGAATTTTGAGATAAGTAAAGTGTCAGAGGGTACACCGATTTGCTTACTGGACGTAATGGTCTCCTGGTACTGTTTGATATGTATGGACGGCGTCTCTTTTGGAGCAGGGGTGATGGAATTGTACTAATGTCCCACAAGAATGTCTAATCAATAAGGTGAAGCCAGTGTAAGCCTAAATGTATAACCATATTCAGATTCCCACAACTCCAGGATAAACCTATTTTGGTTACGGTTTCCGCAGAGTCATAATAATAAAATAGACGAGCATTGGCATAGCCAATAGGTCTCGCCTTTGGGACCTTATTAGTGTTTAGCCATGCAACAGTTGATGTTGTTGCACCAAGGATATTGTGCTGGATAACCAAAGACTTCTAAGCTCCCAAAGGCGAGACCTATTGGCTATGCCAATGCTTGTTTTTGAATTGTGCTGTTACTAAGCCACAGGGTGCTAGACTCGGTTGGGAGAATTAAGGCATTCTTAAAGTAATGTAGCACTCACATTTAGACCTCATCTAAAAGACTAAGTGAGCTGTCTTGTTGCATATGACTTATTGCATGATTAACAAATTTCAGTAGGTTTACAGCTGGCCCATTTTTTACCATTTGTTGGTTTTCTTGTCACCACTGGTTGCTTCTTTTTGAATAGCTTTCCTGGTCCCCTGTCTTGTATTTATCGCTCTGTTGGAGCATAACCTCTTTTCCCTCCTTTGTATTAACTTATTCTTCCACTGCTCACTTTTAGTGAACTACTATTTTTTCATTTAGAATGACCACTCCATGACGGTGCATGACATATGGATTCTCTCCTTCATTCCATCCATCAGAGCCTGCAAATCGGGTTCCCCATTAGATGCCTGCCTCCCCATGATTCTACATAAAATCATTGACACGTCAATCCAGTCATAAATCAGATAGTCCATTCTTCTTTAAGCATGGGCATAGTACCAGATAAGTGGAAACTGGCTCTGGTAAAACCACTTAAAAAGAAACAAAACATCGACCCCTCTGTGCTTTCAAATCTGTGGCCCATCTCATTACTCCCCCTGATAGGCACAATTACAGAGAAATTGGTACATAATGAACTAACCAAGTTCATTGAAGTTGCTAATATTCTTCACCCACAACAATCGGCCTTCGCCCAAGGCATTCAACAGAATCAGCCCTTTTGGAAGTTACCGACGAACTAAAGACTTTAGCCGACAAAGGCAGGAAAGCAGTCCTGATCCTACTCTGTCTGCCGCGTTCGATACCATCTCAAATGGTATTTTTCTGAAGAGACTCTAACGCAGCGGCATCTCAAGTACTGCTCTGGAATGGATTAAATCATTTCTTACCAACCGCAGACAAGCGGTGACCCTTGGTACCTTCCTCTTGACGGAGAGAAACATAACAGGAGTCCCACATGGTTCATCATTGAGCTCACTGTTGTTCAACATTTATATGACCCCGCTCATCTCTCTCATAAGCTCCTTCGGGATTAAAGTAACGTCCTATGCAGACGATACTCAAATGATCGTATCTCTCTAACAATACAGATGCCTAACTGAGTTTCAGATGCTGCCTATCGAAAGGCATCCAGTGGATGAAAAATAACCACCTTAGATGTAACACAGACTAAACGGAATTCCTTCCCATTGGGAAAGATTCATCTTTCCAACCGGACATGTGGTGGCCAGAGGGAACTACAGCCCTGCTAGACATGGCCAAGGTAGCTAAAAATCTAGGGGTACAGTTTGATACTGTGCTTTCTTTCCTTCCGTGCGCTTCGGCCACGGCTGGGACTCGCTTCAGCCTCATCAAATCATTAAAAAAATTCTTTGATCTGATTCCACTCCCTGCAAAGAAATCCGTAGCAGTGGCCCTGATTCTCTTGCGCCTGGACTACTGCAAGGGCCTTTTTGCCAACAAATCTACTATTAAAAAAACTTCAAGTTGTCAAACGCTGTGGCGCGTCTAGTTCTGAAGCACCCACGTAGAGCTTCAGCATCACCTGCCCTCCATTGGCTTCTGATTCACAAGAGAATCCTTTTTAAAATCCTTCTAATCGCCTATAGAGCCATGCTTAAATTGGGACCCAAGTACCTCTCCGCACGGTTCTCCCCCTACACCACTACTAGGACTCTCGTCCTCGACAGCCAACCTCCTTAAACCACCCATTTTCAGATGTATAACAAAAGGAGGAAAAACTGTGGCCGCTCTGGGGACCAAAGCCTGGAACGCACTACCAATCAATTTAAGATTTCAGAAAACCGAAACTCAATTCAGGAAGGCTTTGAAGACCTGGATATATAGCACCTCAGATGCATTCTGTCTTGCACTGATTTAGCATGTCTAGGATCTAGCACCTTTAGGACCCCCTCTCACCTCCAATCTACCAGTGCCAGGATACTCCTCGCGGAGTGACAGCGCTCTACAAATTCCAATTTACATTACATTTACATAACATTAAATTCACTTCTCTGTGCTCCGCGTTGCTCTCATTCCCTCGTGTGCTGCTTGGTCTCTTTTGTGCTTCTCCACCTTTGTTACACTCTCAATTGTGTGCTGCTTTTGCCCTCCCCCCCCCCCACCCCTTCCTTTCCTGCCTCCCGACACTTCCCACATTGCTTTTCCTATTGCTCCTCAGTACCCCAGCATATTACTGTCAGCCCTTCTGCCTTTTACAAAAAGGCATTCTCACTACTACATGTGTTTATTTTTAGGGGTGGGCTGAAGCTGGGGCAGCAAGGTCCTTTTGCATGTGCACCTACGAAATGGCACAGCGGTTTAATCTGGCTTTAATTTTTTTCTCTTTAGCTGATGCTGCTCCACATTAGCAAACACTGCTTCCCCCATCCCCCCCATGCTGTACAGCATCCCCTGTAGGCATTGGTGAAACTAACAGGTCCCAAAGGCAAGAACTGTTTGCTTTGTCAATGCTTGTTCATGGGTGACTTCAGGACTTTTTTTTTTAAATAACGCTCCACAGCCAATTTGAAAATTAGGAGAATTTGTATGCATAAATTTAAACCAAAATGGCAAAATTCCAATGAGGGGAAGCGGAGATAGATTAAAGTGAAAACTGGGCCAAACAAACGCAAAGCGCCAATCTCCTTCTATAGAAGCAGTAGACCGGGACATAGGTGTGATTTGAGGTAGATTCTAGTGAAACCCTGTTTGGATGCAATAAGTGGATTTGTGCAAGTGAAAGTCTTTAAGTTGAAGTTGGAAAAAGTTTCTACGTCCCGATGCAGAAAGGGATTTTGCAACTTAAAGAGAAGAAACATTTTCCTTGAGCAGGCAGTCGCTGAAATTGTGGCGACCACTGTGGAACTGAAGGCTGGGTACTTGAACGTTGGGACTTGTTTATTTTTTCTAGAGTTACTGGGAGCCGTGACCAGACAAAACTGAACTTCAGTCTGACATCTTAACTGTTGAGGTTTTTGCAGGTCCCGTGAAACTCTGGAGGACAAGTTTTTCAAATCTTTCACACTTTCTTTTAGTTCCCAAACAATCACAGGATTACTTCTATAGGGGAGGTCACCTATAGCCTCTTTGGATGTCAGGCCGAGGCTAACAGCAAAGTCACTTGCCTTTGGTCAGCAGCTTGTTGTGTCCTAGCCTTAAATATTATGCAAGGTGTGCTTTGTGACAAGTAATATTCCAAATCAGATTTTCTTCTCTGTCAAGAGGGTGATTTTGGCAAGTATGGGCTCGGGCTGCTGCTTTCAGGCTACACAGGGTAGGCCTGCAGTTTTCACTGTCACTACAGCGGTTGGCACAATTGATGCTGCAGTCCTTAAGTGGCATTTAATTCACTTTCTATGTATGGGGTCTGTGGTCAGAGCACATACAATGGACACTGAACAGCAGTGCTTCAGTGTTTGAGTTCACGATTACCAGCAGGTCCAGTCAACAAAATAAAACTGATTGATCAGCAAAGAAGGGGTCTGTCTTCAACATAGACTAATTACCAAGGCGGGGCATTTAGAAACGAAGACTGCAACACTGTCCCGTTAACAAGCTTTAATGGCTGTAGGATTTCGGAGTAACATACACCATGCTCACTTCTTGCCAACTAAATGAGATTGGGGTTTAGAGTTACTATATTTTCTTTTCTGTTATTCAAAGGTACCGTTGCCTTAGTAAACATACCACACTTAAAAGGGATTTTAGTTCAAAGCTGGTGCATCACTCAAGCCGTGTCTATTTATAGTGTCTCTGAAATGTAAACAAGCAACCAGATTTGACACTTTTTGTAGTCAAATGAAATTAAACATTGGGTAGGTGTCCCTTTTCAAGAGATCTATCATAAAATTTAACTGGAATGTAATCAGCTTGCAGGTTAATGTAATCGGTAACTTAAGCAGAAATAAGTTGGACACACTTTAAGAAAGTACAGGCATGTGTGACTATAACAAGATACCCCTGTTTGCTTGTAACAAAAACTCGGCATACGCACCTCTAAAGTCTCAAACAGTGTTTTGTTGTAGGTTTGAGAGGGTGGTTCTACAGTAGCACACAGTCACCATTCTGAGCCTGGCAGATGGCCAGCATGAGGGCGGCTAGTAACAGAAGCAGTGGGCATGGTCAGGCAGTTTTCGCTGCTATAAGCAACTTTGCAGTGGCCCGCAGTCTTCATGCACAGTAAGGACTGGGCTTTGAGAATGAAGTGGTTGAGGTTGCTGGTGCCTACCTGGCTTTCCTTTTCTCCGCTGCTGCAAGCGGTATTCCCAAGCTAGAGTGGGAGAGCCCAGGCCCAAATGCCGAATAGCCCCTGGGGATGTGAGGGTGCTCTAGGCAGCAGAAAGTTGAGCTGTGCAGCAACTGCATGCTCCCAGCCTGTCACTCCATTTAGGATAAAAACCACAAATTTCCCGGAGGTCTATAATATGTGTACATAAAGAAAGCTTTGCACATGGATGGAAAAAATACTTAGTATCTTTTCAAAAGCTTGCAATGCAATTGGTCTCGCATTGTGAAAGTTTGAACTCTTGCCGCTGAAAATGACAATATTTTTTTTTTTTTGTATGCAGTGGAGTGGTGTTATTTGCATAGCGCTATTGCTATTCATATACCTTGCAGTGCTGGAAAACCAGAAAATGGAAACTAGGTTATGAGGAAGGGGTGACGAGTAATGTGCTGCTCAAAAATAAATAACCTCTTGGAACAAGCAAGCATTCCTAGGGAATGCAAGAATAAGTCAACCAGACTTGAACACTGCAGGGGGTGGATGGTGCGATATAGGTGTGGTGAGGGGAAGGGATGAATCCTATTCAGTAAAGGGCCCCTACACCGTGGTGAGGCAGATAAATCCATGCGATCAGTTTGATTTATTGCGAGTGGACCAAAGACTAGTTGAGGAGCAATTGTATACGTTTTCCACTCCGTGCATAAACCAGGTATTGCAGTACCTCCAGGAATGGTGCACTTCGCCATCTGGGGAAAAACAATATTGTTCAGGAAAACGAAAGTAGCACTTCACTCGCAAACTTTGTAAAGTTGCACTTATGTGTGTGGTTGTGTATAAAAACAATCTGGCCACTTGCGACAACTGTCTTGCTTTATTTATTTTTGGGGGGTATTTTGAACTTTAATATTTTTTTTCCGCTATCCCTAGGTGGCACTTTGGAATAGTAAAATGTCAGAAAAAGAAGACATTTGCAGCCAAAGTGTTTTTCTTTTTTTGGATCAATTTCACAGGAGAACAAATAAAGGAAAGGAGTAGAAAGAGCGGGCAAGTGAAGAGGAGAGACCGGCAGAGAGAGAATAAGAGGAATTGGGGGAGTTTGGGGGGAGAGGGCAGCTGCCAGCAGAGCAGGATAAGTTAACACTTAAGGGAGGTGGGTGGTGTGAGATGAGTGTGGTGAGGGATTCATCGTATTCAGAAGGGGGCACCCACACCGTGGTGAGGCAGATAAATCCATGCGATCTGACCAACGTAACAGGGGCAGTCGGACGAGTGGATCCGAAACGCTAAAAGGTGGGACCAATTAAGCATATCCACCAAACAAAAGTAGGCATTTAGGAAGGGCACTAAACAGGAGCCAATAGAAAAAAATGGAAGGTGCTGTAAGCACATACTCTGAATACAGCACAGCATGCCTCACAGTGCAGCGCTTGTGCTGCCCAGGCTCGACCTAAAAACTAGATGTCTGTTCTGTCCCAATCCAAGTTCAAGAGCCACAATGAACAGCTTGCTGTAAAGACTGCATTCAGTCTTGAAGTGGGCTCAATAAGGGTTTTCTGTGTTGGGAGAGAATTGGGCTGTCCTTGGAAGTGAAAGCATTGACGATAAGCTTGCTTGTATTTTGTTTGCCAATGCTTGTTGAGCAATAATTCAGTAGGCATTGACAAAGTCATAATAGAAGAAAGCCGGCGCCAATTAATAGCAAGAACTGTTGGTGTGGAAGCAACATGACCCACATGTCCTTGGTTTTTGCATTAGGAGGAGAAAGCCCATTAAGCCAGTGGCAAAGCTTAAGAAACGTAAATAGGCACTAGCTGAAGGAGTCTAAACATATCTCGTTCTTCAAAATTATGTATAAGTAGTTCTTTATTCATTTTCCATTTCTTGACCTATTTTAGCAATGTAGCTTGATGACATGTTGCAGCACATACATACACAACGATGTAAAATAGAAAGTATCCTCCTGTCACGTTTTCCCACGGTTCATCTTTTGCATCCAGCGATGAAGTAGCAATCTTGTAAGTAATAAGGAATAAACCAAGCATGAACATCAAACAACATTTTTACCCCTTCAGATTGTAATCACTAACCTCTGCTCCTCCTAATGAAACAAGCATTTGCAATGCAATAGGGCTCGCATTAGTCACTGTTTGCGCTATTGGCATTACAAATGAAACAAGCAAAAGTAAACCAGCAGGAGAGAGACTGGTGTCACATCCACAACTGCCGACATTGGACCTGGGGAACCGGGTTTGAGTCTCTGTATAACTGTGAAAATAAAAAATGCAATGTAAATACGTGACGCTTGTTGTCACTAAAACAATGGCAGGAACGCCGTTTAACTAAAAAAAAAAAAAAAAAACAACATCCAGCAGGAGCAGCTGAGAGTTGGGCCGGCCACAAGAAACCCTGAACGTGGGGGGAGTGGGAGGATTGATGACTGGGGAAGCACCAAGAACAAAATGAACCTTGTGCGAAGCCTGTAAAAGTTTAAATAAACAAAAAAATAATATTCAGCGAAGTGCAGAATGTGCATCAGCGCAGAAGCACTGGCTAATGATTCGTGTGGGGTCCTCTCAGCCTACGCAAGTAAAGAGAAAGCGCACGAGCAGAGGCATGCCAACAAAAAGAAGAGTGCTCACCAAGTCCTATAAATTAACATGAAGCGTAACAGCACATTTAACAAGGGCAGTCCTTGTGGGAGGTTACAAAAGTAGAAAAGGAGGGACTAGTAAGCATATTCACCAATGAAAAGCAGGCATTTAGGAAGGACAGCAAGAGGAACCAATGAAAATGATGGGCGTTTTTTCAAGCCCATATCCAAGATTCAGCATGTCTCGAAGAGACCGCGCAATCACTGCCTAAGCGAGACCCAAAAAATGGAACGAGTGACACTGGAGGACTGATACTGCTATACATAATAAAACGAGAAGGACACATTACTTTCAACAGCCAGTTTATGTGGAAGTCAAAGAACAACCTACCAGAAAGAGAGGTAATCACCATGCTTAGCCACTTTCAGGTCACCTCCAACTGCCAATATTGTGTAGCATGACACACTACACTCTTTGAACAGGGAGTTGAGAACGTAAGCACAAGATAAGAACAATGCCACTTAAACGACTATAACAACCAGCAAGCAACGGGTTAAACATGTCTAGGTACCTAACTGGAGCAAAAAGCCACAGGAAACAAACTGTAGTAAGAGGGTGCAAAGAGAGGAATGTGGAGGTGGATAAGCACAATCCCGGGGACAATGCTGCTCCTTACCAGCTAATGATATTTAATATGCTTGGCCTAAATCTGGAGCTGCTTAAGCCACATTGTAATAAAATGGAAACAAATTGCGTTTTTCCAGCTTCTGAAACTTAAACATATTCGCCCCAAACATAGAAAGAAAAAAAAAAAGTGCAGCGTTGATGGGCATGACCATAAATTCGAGGCTGCACTCATGCAATTTGCTCTTTATAACTGTTGCCAAAAATCTCATAGAACGAATCTAAGAATTCTGTATGTAGCAGTACGAGTATCTTCGCAGTTGGGTAAAGAAATCGTGTGTCATCCATCACCTTGAAGAGCTCTGCACGGGTTTCTGGTGGCAGACCATATTTATGTGTAAGGGCATGTGCATTACTTTCAAGAGCTGACATCAAAAGGCACCCAGCCATTTACTTTCTTAGGTTAATTAGCATGCTCAGACCAGTGACTTGAGCCACAAATATAACTCCTGCTTTAATGTCATTAAATTCCATCTGAAAGGGAGGAGGTAGTCCTTTTGCTGTGTAGTACTTATCTAAAAAAAGAACACTACCCTTGGACGCCTGGGTCTCAGCCTAATTCTTAAACTTCAGACAGAAACTGAAGACTTGTTTAATCAGGCAGTTTTAAAACCAAAGCCAGATGACCACTGGGACGGTAGGCACTTTAAAAAAAGCCTTCAGTCAAATAGGGGGACACGAGATAACAAAAGGCGATACTCTAAGCTACGAGGGAGAAGAGATGATGGTCTAGTAGTGGTAAGAGGGGATAGGGAGAAAAAGGGTAGGATGCCAGAGTGTGCCACGGCGAGAAAGCGGTAGCACTATTTGAAGTGAATGTGTTGAGAAGGAGGCAGTGTATTGTAGCAAGGCTTAGTTTCACAACTGTGGGAGAGCTGCTAAAACTGCGGTACTCTTATGGATTACAGCACCTGTCAAGAATTGGTAATAAATGTGTGCAGTGTTGAAAGCAAGCAACTATCTATCCCCTGTTCAATTTCCTCTCTCATCTCACCAGGGTCGCTCTCCAGCCACCCTATATTCATCTTCCTGCTGCAGGCTCCGCGCCATCTCCAGCCCGCGCGCCACCCTCCCCAGGTTTTCTCTCTCCCGGGTTGTAGTTCTTTCACCGGGGACAGTATTTCGGGAAAATTAAGAGAGCACTGGACAACGGTATCTCGTCATCACATGGGGACACAGTGACGTGCATTGGCGTATGGAAGAGGAGACGTGGCTGCCATTTTGAAAGATTCAAGCTTCCTAACTTTCACAGCCTCTTTTAAGGCAAAACGAAATAGGCAGATCGTTATTTCTTACATTTGTATTTGCCTGTGATACATATTTATTTTATAAATTAAATTCTAAACCTAATGGTATGTTTTATCAAATTTATCTTTCTAATTCATACTGTATATTACGATTAGTAATTATTATGAAAAGTAGCAAGATCTGTCCATTAATCTGTTTTCACACACTTCATCAAACTTAACCTGAAAAGCCCTATAGCGATTGCTATTGTAAAAAAAAAAACACGCCCGCGAGTGGTGCGCGCGCGCCACAGCGAAACATGTGTTTTCCATTATCGCGCTTGTGTCTGGGCATAATATTCGAAACCACATGGCCTTTGGTGCGCGTAATAGACATCAATAGGCCATGGGTGGAGCAATGCGCCCGCCTTTGGCCTATTGCGTGCTCTTAGTAAAAAAAAAAAAGCACGCAAAGGCCAATAGCGTGCCACAAAAGGAAAAGCACACGTATGTGTGCGATTCCTAGGTACGTTTTGAGACCCCCTACAAGAGGTCTCTCGCTGCACGAGCAGTGCTGCGCACTGCAACGCAAGCGCGAGACCTAAAAAGCAATAACAGCAAAAATACGTCATCGAGTGTCACTTGGTCACATACACAGTGGGTATTTACCCCATCTCTCCCCTTTATCCCCAGCAGGTTGTCCTGCCGGGAGTTGCCTATCGGGTCTGGCAAAGCATCACTGGACACCGTCCACACCTAGCCAGTGTCTAGACACTTGCTTCTATTTAGTTGACAAGATGATTACTGCAGCATATGTATGTGTATTGATAATGGAGTTCTTGACACAGACAACATATCTCTGTACGGGAATCCTAAAAATTATTGCTTTGTGTGTTGTGCATTTACAAGATAATTAATTTTATGTACTTCTGAGACGTAAAATACTCCATGTAAATACAAGTTCGCAATCTGAGTCAAAAAGACACTCACAAATAGCCAATAGCATGTAATAAGCGGTTAGTACTCCCATCTATGGTAGTAAAGCCCACTGTATATTTTCAAGAATTGGTAACAGTATGTCAACTGCTGTAATGTCAAGCCAAACCTAAAAATGTAAGCTTATATACAAGGTTTGCAATATCCAGCTTGTTTTAAACTTTTATTAGTACAATTTTCTAATTAGAAAGTACGATAGATTGCCACATAATTTCAAGAAGCCATTATTAAATAGCAGGCCTTGGCAAAGCCAATAGACCGAGCTTTAATGTACCAAAACATACACCATACACTTGTAGAGTGGGGGAAAAAAGAAACACTTATGCCCTGTGTCACAGAAGGAGGTAGGTTGCAAAGACAAACCACAAATGGTATTCATTTGTGCATGCCTGTGTCGGTACATTAATATGACTGATTTACTTTCAGTGCATTTAGTATCTATCATTAAGAACAGTTGTGTTTTGCACATTAAAAATATTGGGCAGAGCAATATTTCGCATTTGAGTGCATTTTAGTTCTTAGTAATGTGCAGTGCCATTTTAGGTGCCCGCTACATAAACATTAACATAAGCAAATACCCTATACATAACTTTCCATATAAACAAAATAATTCGGCAACACTACAGTAACTGCATAATGTATTACAAAAAGAATGCCTTGCTGTACAACTACATAATAAAAATAGATACGTAATGTGTCGTATTACCTAAATGTGCAAAAGAAGTAAATCGGCCAGTGAGTGGCCGCGTGTCAAGGATGCAGGATATGCACCAGTGCTACTAGTAAATCTCGACGATCACCAAATGAACAGAAAAACAATGATTCACTGTGCACAATACAGTTCCAAGACTGCCAACCTGTTTTAAAACCGTGCAAATGATGAAGAGCTGCAAACTCAAGTGCTGACAAAGGCATTCGAAAAACGGATGCTGCAATGGAAAATGATTGGTGTGTGAAAAAAAAAGGCATTCGTCACATGGGTGAATTTGACACAGTGCTGGTTAAACCTATTTTTCCGATGTAAAGCACAGTCACTCATACATTGAATGGAGGTGGATAGGCCAAGAAAGCAATTAGAAAATCGATAAGACTAAAAATACCCCCTGTGGGCTTCTCTAGATTGTGACTGTCTTGGTCGCAAGCTAGTGGCTGAATAAAGTGGGCTTGCCAAAAGCCCATTCTTTCAACACATATTTATCTTTCAATCTATTTATTTTATTATTCTATATTTCTCTTATTTTGTGAAAAACTAATTCCTCGACTTACCTCAACCTACAAATGGGTCTTCTTTTACATCACGAGTCTCTAGTGGAAGGGAAGATACCTAACAATGGTTGGCAAAAACCCGGTAGCTCTGGCCTTTCTTAAACAGGCAAGTAATGACAACACCAACCCAGAAATAAACCAAATCTATTTGTCCAGAAAGAAATTAAATCCATTGACACAGCAAGCAAATAACAAGAATTGGCAATGCCAATAGGCCTTGCCTGTACAAAAGCTATTGGCTGGCCAATGTGTTTTAGCCATTGTGCACACCCCTTTGGCTGCTATTCCGCATGGCTCAACGTTTGTGGCATAGAGGAGAGTGTAGTAGGGTAGAGTGGTGTAGACTAGAGTGGAGGGTTTTTGAGGGTCATGTCATGGAGTGGGGTAGACGGTAATGGTGTAGAGTATGCATGGATGTGGTAATGCACTGCCGTTATAGACCACACATGTCCAATCAAAATTACCATTATATTTGCACAGACTTGCAGTTTTACTGATAAAACTGCACAGCGCACAAAATGTGTGGAAATGACATCACCTAGTGTATGAATTTCATGGCGTTAGGTGATTTTAACCTCCATGTGGACGACACCTCATGTCCCCATGCCTCGCAGTTAGTGCAGTCTCAAGCGTGCGAACCTCATGCAACATGTATTCGCGCCCACACACAGAGCAGGCCATATTCTCGACCTCATTTTCGCTAACATCCATTCTATTATGACGTGGACAGACCACTCTAATCTTTCTCGTTCAACATAGGTAAAACGCAGTTGTCGGGCCAAAAACAATCAGAGGTGGGTAGGATCTGGAAGAGAGTGAGTGCAGACACTGTGGGGGCACTGATTATTAACGGTGACCAGCCACGCTCCGAGGATCCCAACGCAGACGCAACACTGATTAATGCTAGGATCTTGGCTTTACTTGATGAAGTGGCACCATTAAAAACACTTAAATCTCAGAGAGGGACCTCCTCAGCCCCCTGGTTTTCGGAGGATCTCAGAAGGGAAAAAAGTGGATGCAAGAGATTGGAAAGGCAATGGAGGAAGGAGTATACTCCAGAAGTGAAACAGGAGTATAAGAAAGCTCTAAAAGAAAACTGCGTAAAATGATGGGAGTGGCCAGGAAAGAGTACTTCCTTACAGATTGAGGGTGCGGAGCACTCAAGCAAAGAGATTTTTAGGATTGTTACATCCTTTACTAACCCTGTTGTGGCTGAAGGGTAACTTTTGCCCTCTTTAAAGTTATGTTCTAACCTATCCAACTTCTTCGAGAAGAAGATTCAGAATGTATACTCTTCTTTCACATCAGAAATGCCATTATTGGCTCCCCAGGCTCTAATACCTTGCAAGACTGATGGCACCTTTACGGAGTTTGCCCGTATAACCCTGCAAGAATACTTAGCTGAAATCTTGAGGTGCACATCGGGATTTCCCCGTGTCTTCTCAAGATTTTCAGATTACTTGCTCCCTGGATTAATCCAGCACTGAATTTCATCTGGAATGTCACCATCCACTGGCATCTTTCCTCATGTCTGGAAACAGGCTCTCCAATTGCCTCTCGAAAAAAACCTAACGCCGACCCCAAGGAGCTTGGGAATTACCGTCCTATTTCTCTGCTACCGGCACCGGCAAAAATGTTGGCATACATAATGCAGCGCCAACTCGCAAAGTATGTTGACTCCCATCACATCCTTCACGACACCCAGGCAGGCTTCTGGACAGGATATAGCACGGAAACCGCCTTGGTGGAGGTGGCAGAGTCCATAAGAATGTCAATGGACGCAGGAGCTTCTGCTATGTTCCTGTTGGATCTGTCTACGGCCTTTGACACGGTTGCTCATTCTATACTGCTTAATAGACTTGAACAGATTGGTGTCCAGGGCAAAGCCTTTGCTTGTATCCAGTCCTACCTTCATAATCCCACTCAAAGTTTATTTCTCCCACTACAACAATCCTCACCTACGCCATTAAGGTGTGTGGTACTACAGGGCTTGGCACTAAGCCCCCTGCTCTTTAATATCTACTTGGTACCACTCTTCAATCTGATTGACACCTGGGAGTTGAAGGCTGTTTCGTACGCAGATGATACACAGCTGATATTCTCCTTTAAGGATCAGTCAAGGTACTCATTTGCTAGATTAACGGGCTGCCTGAAAGACATCACCATCTGGATGAACAACAAGCTGAAATTAAATGCAGACAGGACAGAGACGATGTTCTTTGGTCAGCACTCTCCCCTGCCCGCAGGACTCTGGTGGCCTGCTGAGTTGGGAACTCCTCCCTGTCCGGCTAAGGAAGCTAGAAATATGGGCGTCAAGTGGGACTCTGCTCTATCTTTTGAAACGCACATACACCATGTCTCATCGGTCTGCTTTGGTAAGCTGAAAACTTTTAAAAAAAAATTCCTGTACCTCTTGCCAGAGGACAGCAGGAGGACAGTAGTCCATGCGACCGTGACATCTCATCTAGATTTTACTAACAGTCTGTACCTGGGACTTCCCAGGTATCCGATTCACAGACTTCAGATGATTCAGAGCGCGGCAGCAAGACTTATTCGCAGAGTGCCTTTCCGTCATCATATTTCGCCTCACATCAATCTCCTTCATTGGCTCCCGGTTGCAAAACGCATCGAATTCAAGGCCTTGACCCTTGCTTTTTGGGCAATGCACAACATAGGACCTAGATACCTCCGAAAGAGACTCCTCCTGTAGAAAGGGAGGAAGGGCCTTCTCGGTCAGGACAGCTATGCTATGGAATGCACTACTTCTTCATCTTTGCGTACTGGACTCTGAATCCGGCTTTCGAAGGCACCTGAAAATGTGGCTCTTTGGCTAGGCTAGTCGCGTCCCTTATCTGCTCACAAGATTACCGCTAAGCGCCGGGACACCTCTGTTTGAGGTAGCAGTTTGCGCTGTAGAAGTAACACTATTACTATTTTGTTTTTTGATCATATTCAAATTTTTGTTTTCACCAAACTTCAGAATTACCAAAACTTGTCTTTCATTTGTGCTTTCTTAATTCTAATTTATTATGAAATGATGCACAGTTAATTTAAATGTGTGCTAGAAAAAGACCCTTACCTTTCACACCCCCATATTGTCAGATAAATCCTCTCACTTTGATGTCAGAGAAAGAAAAGTAAATGCCAAGCTTCCCTTGGAAGGCAGAAACCTGACATTAGACATCTGTATTTGAATGCACAGCAAATGTGACCAGATGAGAGCAAAACGTAAAGGCATGTTTACAGAAAGTGAGTGCTTGTGGAAAAATACAGTAAACAGACTATTCTCCATAGGAGGGACAAATACATGCTGGGCAGCCTAAAACAAACAAAACCAGCAAATGGAAAGCAAGCAAATGTGAGTTACAAACCACAAGGCCAATAGTAAGCAAGGGGTGAAATGCATTCCTAGGGAAGCTTTCAGATAGTCCCCAAGAAGTCTTTAGCAGCCAGGCAGATGCTCTGTCTGGTAAGCTTCGACCTAGAAAACATCCCAATTGGTCCCTTTAAGAGCAAATGGAAATCATGAAAGACCAACTCTAGAGGAAGGTTGTTGAGTAGCTTTTTATTATTCAGTTTTATTGTGTTCGTAACCATAAAATGATAACCTGGATCTGCCTTGCTAGGTTTTAACCTTGACCTTCACACCACTCTAGAAGTAATTGGGCTGCGTTAACTCGGAACCAACTTGCCTGAAATTTGTTTGTCTATTGGTTTATGTTGTTCTTTAAAAAGGGGGGGGGGGCGCACGGGAGAAATTTAGTATGTTGAGAAGGTACAAGGGAGGAAACTATTTACTTGTCAAACTTGCTTAAAAAAATGCCGTTTTCAGGATATCGACTATTTCAACCCATTGGCCATCTCAGGTGGTTGAGATGACCATTCATGTTTTACTAGAAGACTCTGATGGGATTAGAAGCTGAGAAAGTAGCATAGCGCAGACAACTAACTTCAAAGTTCAGTCGCTACTTTACCGTATAAAAAAAAAACTGACTTAAATTACTATTGAATAAAACAGTCCACTTAAAATACAATACACAAAGTAAACCAGAGGTTGAGCTCTAAATGGTTTCACGGCACCTCTATCTAGTTACTAGATATCTGTTTAATGTTGAGCCTTATGGCAGTATGAACCATGAGTTGTGCTTCAGGTTGGTTCATGATACATCTGCATCACTTCTCAAAAAATGAGTTTGAGCTACAAGATACATGCAGGATATGGGTACCCATGCCTTTTCATCTAGCCAATTATGTTATTTATTTTTAAGATTTATAAAGCGCAACGTCTGCCCGTAGGCGTCTTGGCTCTATGACTCAGCTAATGCCTCCTTGATGACGGAAGCGAATTAAAAATAATGAGGTAACAGAGAACAGCTACTGGTCAAAGAGCCAGGTCTTCAACAATTTCCTGAATTGGAGCAGTGTGGGTGTAGATCTAATCACCAATGGAAGAGTGTTCCAAAGTCTGGCTGCGGTGTTAGTGAAACATCTATCTCCCCAGGTGACAGTCTTGGTCTGTGGCACCACTAGTTGGTGTAGATTTTTGGATCTTAGTTGTCGGGTAGGGCAATAGAGAGTGAGCTTCTGTTTAAGAAACTCCGGCCCTAACTGATGGAGGGCCTTAAAAGTGTGACACAGGGTTTTAAATCTGATCTGGTTTTTGACCGTCAACCAATGATAATTCCTGATTACTTGCGTAATTGGTTTAAATTTGGGGGTCCCTGATAGCAATCTTGCAGCCGCATTCTGTACCAGTTGTAGCTTGGCGACCACCCGACCGTGAGCATTTGCAAATAGACCGTTGCAGTAATCAAGAGATGACGATATCAATGAGCTCACTATAGTTTTCCTAGCACTTTCTGGAAGAAATGGAATTATTTTTCTTAGGAGTTTAAGTTTGTAAAATGCTGAGGAAGCTGTTTGATTAGCGTGATTAACAAAATTTAATTTCTCATCAAAGATGACACCTAAATTCCTGACCTTCTGAACTGGAGTTGGTATAGCTCCAAGTAATGGAGGCCACCAAATAGATGACCACATAGGTGATAGTTTACCGAAAATAATCACCTCAGTCTTCTCGGAGTTCAGCCTTAAGCAATTACAGGCCATCCACTGCTTGATTGCCAGCATGCCTTCCTTAAACTGGGCCGCTACTCTTTCACCGTCATTATTGATAGCTAACACCAACTGGGTGTCATCGGCGTATGTTGTAAGGCTCACACGGTGGGTCTTGATGACCCTAGCTAAGTCCGACACATAGATATTAAAAAGTGTCGGACTTAGGGATGAGCCTTGAGGAACCCCACAGGGTAGAGCCAAATCTGCCGATTTAAATGGCCCCAGTGTTACGGCCTGGGTTCTGCCAGACAGAAAGGAGGCAAGCAAGGCTCCAGCCTTAGAGTGAATGCCCAACTCTCTGACACGGTAAATCAAGAGGGAATGATTGACCGTGTCGAAGGCTGCAGACAGATCCAACAGAACCAGTACCGCCGTGCCCCCCTGGTCTCTGATGGTTCTAATGTCATCAGCGGCTTTAATAAGCGCGGTCTCCGTGCTATTCATTTTCCGGAAGCCGAACTGAGAGTCATCAAGCAGGACATTTTGTTCAATGTATTCTGAGAGTTGATCGTTCATTACTTTCTCGGCCACCTTGGCTAAAAACGGCAGGCTAGCAATGGGCCTGTAATTTTTCAGCAAATCTTTATCTAAACCGGGCTTCTTAAGAAGTTGTTTTAATAGCGTGTTTTTTAGCCTGTCCGGGAAAATCCCGGATTTAAACATCGCATTACAAATTTGCGTGATGGTTTCGCTGATCAAATCAATTATTGGGGAAAAAACTTAGGGGGACAGGGGTCAAGGGCAGAGCCTGTTTTGATAAGTTTGATGATGTCAACTATTTGATCTTCATTTATCTCTTTAAATTGAGCTAGTGAGCAGCCAAGGTGTTTACTTAGGGGACTAAGAACCAGAGTCATAGGTTTATCAGTCACTGAAAACTCAGAGTAAATATCATTTACTTTCGAGAAAAAGAAACTTGCCAAAGCGTCAGAGTGCCTGAGAAGGCGGGGGAACCTGGTCAGGTAATTTCCCAGCCAAAGATTTCACCACCTCATACAGTTGCCTACTTGAATTTTTTGCATTTTCAATTTGTTCCCCATAAAAATTCTTTTTGGCCTCATTGATCATTTTTTTTATAGATGAGTTATCCAGGAATGTCATTCATAAAAGCAGGCTCTCCAAGTGAATTCAGACATCTAGCCTTAAAAATGGCTTACCAAAACCTAGTGGCCTAAGCAGAATTTCCACCCTCAGAAATCCTCTAAACTTCTGTCCTTAGTCAGAATATCTAGATGGACGATCACAAGTGTCCAGTAGTGGCTGCAGTTAAAGAATCTGGAGTCTTTGCACCAGTTAAGAGCCCAACTGGTCCCTTACAATAAAGGGGACAGATGGCAATATAGTGGGCCAGTTCCTACTATTTTCCCTTTGGTGCCTCTTGCAGCAGTGAACTCTATCTCAAAGTGTACTAATCACAATCGGCTCCCTAACTCTCCTCATCCCACTGCCCCGTCCCTCCCTTGTATTTCTGATGGTGAGATACAAGTAGGTGCTTGAGGCAGCCGAAGCAGGTTAGGCTGTCCCCACTAGCCACGGGTCTGTGTAATGGAAAGGGCAACAGGGGTATCCTTGGACCTGTACAGGCTTGCCTTGTTAAGCTGTCTGGGGTACGAATATGTTCCAGTTTATTTCTGCAACTCGAGCTAGGCACGCAAACAGTACACAATATATCAAACTCCTTTGTTTTTTATTTGAACACCCAGTTTTTCTAAGATAAAATAATGCACCTTGTTGGATCCTGTTATAATTGCAGTATTCCAGTTGTTTATTTCATTTAAATAATTGGCATATTTTGTTTAAAAATAAAACTCCAAGTTGGAGGGTGACCTGGAGCTGGGAGTTACGAATGATAAGTTGCATGTTCTCAGTCTTAAGCAGCTTAACTATAGGGCGTTGGTTACTGATGCTGCCAAAGTGATGAGTAGAGAGCAACAGGGGCGCTTCTACGATGTGGGGGATAAGGCTGGAAAATTGATTGCATGGTTGGACAAGAAGGAGATAGCGAGTCTAGTGGTGCCGGTTATTGAGAGAGCGGATGGCGTGCGTGTGACTGACCCTGTGGAAATTGTTGAATGTTTCGCGACTTATTTCCGCGACGTATATTCTCCAGTCTCTAATGGCCTTGAGGATGACTCATCTGTTGCTGAGAGATATAGTGTTGCCGTCTTTGTCAGAGGCGGATAGGGTACTGATGGATGCGACGTTGTCGCCTGATGAGATTGCTTTGGCTATTCGCTCGGTCGCTTCTGGCAAGGCCATGGGTCCCAATGGCCTTCCCATTGAACTGTATAAACTGCGCCCGGACAAGATGGCGCCTCATCTCTGCGACATGTTTCTTGAGGCACGTGATGTGGGCTCCCTCCCCTATGATCAGCGTCTCGCTACCATAGTCGTGATTCACAAGGAGGGGAAGCCGCGGGATCGGTGTATTTCTAACAGGCCCATCATTATTAAATGCTGAGCCTAAACTTCTTGCTAAGGTTTTAGCTAATCGTCTGGTTAGGGTCGTTGGCGACTTGATCCATCCGGACCAGTCCGGTTTCATACCTCACCGTAATACGGCTCTGAACCTGAGGCGTCTTCATGGAGTGCTCGCCAGAACGGAGTACATACGTGAACCGGCCGTTTTGGCGTCCTTGGATGCCACTATGGCGGTTGATACCCTAGACTGGCCGTATCTTTGGGCGGCGCTCGCGAAATTTGGTTTTGGCCCCGGGTTTATCGGTTGGGTGAAGTTGCTGTATGAGGAACCGTTGGCTCAGGTAGTTGTGAATGGCAGAGTGTCGGCACCCTTCGGGTTGGGAAGAGGCACGCGGCAGGGTTGTCCGCTGTCGCCCCTCCTCTTTGCACTTGCCTTGGAACCTCTGGCTGCCTGGTTACGATGGGAGCCCTCATTGCGCGGCATTAGGTGGACGCCTGAATTTGAGGACCGCATCTCTTTATGCGGACGACATTCTCCTGTACCTCACATCTCCCCGGCAGTCTTTGATAGTACTGGTCGATGTTCTGACCTCATTTGGTCGCAACTCCGGCTTGGTCATTAACTGAGCTAAGTCATGCGTCTATGTTCTCTCTGGGGACGCTCCTCTCCTTCCGCGTGGCTGCCCTATCCAGATTTCGCAGTCTGGGTTTAAATACCTGGGAGTGTTCATAACTTTGGACCCTGTGGCCCGTTATGAGCGGAACTGCCTCCCCCCCCCTGCCACTCCAACGACTGTGGGCCGACGTCTCGAGGTGGCGACGGCTTCCGCTTTCGCCGCTCGGACGCGCGGCGTTGTTTAAAATGATGTCGCTGCCACGATTCCTATATGCACTGCAAAATACACTCGCCGTCATACCGGCCCGCTATTTCCGTGAGGTGGAGAGCTTGCAGAGGCGGTTGTTTTGGGACGGGCGATCTCGAATCGCTCTCACAAAATTGACACTCCCTTGGTATGATGGAGGTATTGCACTCCCCGATATCAAGCGATATTATTGGGCGTCCCAATTGGCGGCGGTGAACCACGGGATGTACGGACCGGCCCTGAACCCGGCGTTCGAGATGGATAAAATGCTATTGCCTGGAGGGGATTATAGTAGAGCACTCTATGCGAAGTCTCCTGGTGTGCAGTTGATAGGCCCAACAAAGATAGCGGTACGTGTGTGGCATGCTGCTAATGCTGCGATGGGTTGGAAGGACTGCCTGACTCGAGCGACTCCACTGTATGCTTCGGAAAGGCTGGGCTGTTTGTGTAAAACTAAAGGGTTTGAGAAATGGGATATGATTGGCATATGTAAGGTGAGTGACCTCTGGGTGAAAGGGGAGTTTAAAACGTTTGAAATGCTGAAAGCGGAATATAAGCTAAACGATGGGGAGTATTTCCGGTATGCTCAGGTCCGTCATGCGTTGTGCTCGGTTTTCCCTGATGCTACTGCTATCCCGGAAAATTCCCCGCTGGAGGACAGGGTGCTCGATGGCTACGTGCCTGACAGCACAATCTCCTTGATCTATAAAAGGCTTATCAACGATCGGGCGGATCTGTTGACCCGCTTGAGGGAGATCTGGGTGGCTGACGGTTTGGAATTAGATGATGAGGACTGGGTCTCGGCAATAGCCTCCCCGCGGGAGGTGGCAATTCCGGCCCGCCTTCGGTTCGTACAACTAAAGATACTCCATAGAGTGTATGTCACTGGTCCCCGCCTGATGCGCATGGGTTTCTCCGTGGATGGGATGTGTAAGCGTGGCTGTGGTTCGCTGGGTACTTTCCTTCACGTTATATGGGAATGCCCTGAGGTGGCGCTCTTTTGGCGTCGGGTGCATGCGGTAATGGAAGAAGTCACTCACGTTGCTCTGCTTCCAGAAGCTAGGAGATGCTTGCTGAACGTGTGGGAGCCAAACGATTATAATGTGGCACAGACGCGGTGGGCGACTTTGGGAAATAAGTTGGCTAAACGTAACATTGCCCAGTTATGGGGTTCCCAGAGGCCGCCCACGGTCTCGGTGTGGAAGGAGAATATGGATTGGTGCATGTTTAGAGAAAAGACGGTGTATGTAGCGAGAGGCAAGCCGAGGAAATGGACTGGGGTGTGGGGTCCGTGGAACGCTTATCGCGGAGACATCTGTGCCCCTCCTCTGGCTGTTGTATTGGATGTCCCTTTGTCCCCCTAGCCGAACATTCCTCGTCTGTTAGGTTACGAGTGAGTTACAGTTTGATTTTTCCTCTGTTCCCGGGCCCCCCTCCCCTCTCTGCCGCTGATCATTGATTCCCTACCCCGGGGAGCGCGTCCTGACATTTACAATGCCTATTGCCTTGCTTGTGTGTAATGTTTCTTAGTTTTAAATTGAAAACTGAAACCGTATTTAATATTGTCACTCAACTATTGCTTCTGCCTTCACTGGGAGCGATGATTAACTGACGGGCTCCCCGGATTGACCAATCTGTATAACGGTGAATGATAAGTCTCTTGCTAATTAGCGGCCGGCCCAAAGGGTTGTAGGCCCATGTCTGTAACTCCTTGAAGTCAAATAAAGGTTTCTTTAAAAAAAAAAAAAAAAACACAGTTGAGAAGATAGAAAACGAAATGCACCATTGCAAAACGATTCTAGATCTTCAACCTATGTGGATGACCACATGCTAGCCAGCTCAGTAAAAGCATGCTCTAAATACAATGCCCCTCCAATACTCCATCGTCTGCTCCTCACTCGAACAAATTATATTCCCTGCATTTCGGGTTAAATTGCCCATGTTCTAAGGAAAACCGGTCTAGTCCCCTAGACTTCCCAAAATCTCATATTCAAGTTACCCTTTTTGGGGAAAATAATGAAAATGCGGTTTCAGGACAACTACTGGCCTACCTATTCAAAAGAAACCCCCTGAATGCTTAGCAGTCAGGAACTCACCCTGAATGCAGTACGGATAATGCTGCTCTAGCAATTTGAGAACTCCTTCTTAGAACTTCGAGTGGAGATGCTTGTCTCCTGGTAATGAGTGTCAAGTGCTGAAATGTTTCTCCACCCTCCTGCCTTCAAGATCTCAATGTGTTCAAAAGGATTCATTTAGACCCCTACTTTACCAGTAAAGTGTGGAGTGCTACAAGGCCCTATATTGTCCACCTACATTTTCACCCTATACACTGGTTCTATGATACAAAAGAGATAGACCTTCATTGAGTGTACTGATGTACACACCTTTAGGGTTGAATACTTTTTTTATTCGCATTTTGGCAATTTTCTCAGATAAACACATGAAACCACTCCTCCCTCCCATTACCGCTCCCCATCAAAGCCTGACCCTTTCCAAGTAAAGAAAAGTCTCTTTTCAGTCCATTCCTCTCATGGTCTTTTTTCCTTTGTTCTGTTCACTATGGTTATCTCTCCTGCGTTGCATCCTTCGGGTGGGTATTGTTCCTGCCCTGCCTGGTGGCTTCGTAATAGTCTTCTATTTAAAGGCTTAACATTTTTAAACGGTCTTTCAAGTCCTACCTAGTAAAACTAACTGACTAGATGAACATGTTTATGTTCAAACTAAACCCAGCAAAAAGACATTCTTCCCCTTTTATTCATGTGGTTCCCCTATTTACCTACCACCCTTCCCCAGTTCAGCCTTTGCTGCATACACTCTCACCTGTTAGCATTTCTATTTAATTGATTGGTACCTTTGACAGCATCACTTGTATTTACCACTGACCAGGTTATAATGATGTAACACCACATAGTAAATCCAGCCAGACATTGCTTCCTTCGAACTGCTTCTCCTCGGGAAACTCAATTTCACCATAAGACTTCAGTTCTGGGATCCACTCGCTGGTCATTTCTCATCCGGATGGCAACAATACCTTGTCTTAACACAAAGGCTACACAGAGATGGGGACCTCTGTAGAGCCACAAAGGGAAGGAGAGGGGTTCCGGGTAGACTAATTATCACTTTAGGTATTCTACCATCAAAAAATGCCTAGGATAGGATGCGGCAGGCCTGTCTCATGTCACCACTCAAATGTGGGAAAGGAAGCCATTCCTTTTGTTCATGTAACCCTCACACACTCTAGTAGTGTCATGCTTCATCATCGGGTTCACCCTGACTCCTAAAGGTCAGGCTGGGCTCTGCCGTATATCGGGGAGCTCTTCTGAGAATGTGGCCAGGGGGTATAAAGATTAAAAACTCCTCCTACAGATCCAGGTCTCCCTTTATTGTGGAACTGTAGAGGAAATTAAAATACTAAAAATGCAATAGGGGTCGTAAGGAGGTTGATGGTTCTCACCATGTCATAGACCAACTTCACAGGAGGTCAGAGAAACACCAGAGGCAAATTGACTCCCATTGCAATAATCAAAAACTTGCATCCAAGAATTCCTGTGTGAAGCTTCCAGAGCTGGAAATTGCCTCCCTAAAGGTATCCGGTGTAATTTTAAATTCTAGTCTTCCAAAAGCATATTCAAAAACTCTCCTTTTCAAATGCTGCCTGAAACCGGGGAATTAAGTCCTACTCCCTGCGAGCAACTGTAAGTACTTGATGCTTTGTTTAATTGCCTAATTTTTTTCTGATGTGGAATTGGGTACTTTTGTTTCGTACATACAAACTGTATGTACGCTGCTGCTAGTTCTGTAGTCAACTGTGTTATGTGAAGCATGCCATTACCCACGTGGTGTGGTCTGTTATGTAATTATTGCAATAAATTGTGAATTAAAATCTTTAAACAATTTGTATTCATCTGAGATTTTTTTTGTACCTGGATAATGGAAATGGCAAACCAATCTCATTTTGAGGAAAGAAGGATTCACACCTCCATACTTGAGCCTTTAAGAGCAGACTACATTCTTTAATTGGTTTCTAGCTGCCTTTGTAAATGATGATGTAATTTGCAATAGTGAGTTTATTTTAATGTATTGAAATCTTTTCTTCCCACTCAGGTATACTGAAATGACGGAGTACAAGCTTGTAGTTGTTGGAGCTGGAGGCGTTGGCAAGAGTGCCTTAACAATACAACTAATTCAGAATCATTTTGTGGATGAATATGATCCTACGATAGAGGTAAATTGTAGAGACTTTTTTTTCACTTGCATTTCTATAGGTTTTGTCAAAGGTTTGTTTCCACAAACATTGTTCTTATTCAGTAGCACAGGTATTAAAATCTACATTCCATAATATTTGTTTTCTAAAGTTACGTGGGTTTTATGTTTCTATCAGAGCACCTAACTTTTACAATGCACTGGTTCTGCAATACAGTTGTAGACACATGTAGCTGTTGATGTCACTCTAGTTACAGTTCTTATTTCCCACCACGTTCTAAATGTTGCATTACTAGATTTTGTAAAAATAAATAACATGCAATGCAAAAACGTTCTAAAGTCTTCTATCAATGCTCTGTTTTTGGTGTGTCATGGACTTACCAAATGTATTCTACTTTACACAAATAGTGCAAGGGTCCATTAAAACAATTGATATAACTAAAACCCTGCACTGGAACACAGTTATCTAAACAAGATCATACTGATTTGGAAACCTCTCCCTAAGATAGACTACGGAGACGTTTTCACTTGCAATTTTTTCATCCTGTTGCAAACATCCACCCTGCTTTTTTTTTTTTCGGGGGGGGGGGGGGGGAGGGATATGGGGGCAATCTTTATTTTTTAATGTTTTCATAGCAGTACAACTCTGGATTTCAAGTCCTTGGAGGTGTTGATTGTAGTCCATGCATGCTAGCTAGGATTTATGGCAACACCGCTACGCCTCCACGTCCTTTGGCATCCCCTTGCAATGCTGCAAATGTTTATTTTCTTGCTGCTGACCCAACCCATGGCAAGTACTCTTCCAGAAGAGTTAATATAGTGCCAGCCCTCTGATTATCAGCAAGTGCTCTTAATCCTGGATGGGTGCCTTCATGGTTTCCCCACAGAAGGAGGCAAAGTAAAATAGTATAATTCTCCAAGTACTGCCCACACCTTCTCTACATCTGTAACTTCTGCCATAACCAAGTGTGGATCCTACAAGAAAGTGTGCTGCTTTCTTTCAACCCACTCCTGTATCCTTTTTCTGACAACACAAAATGCATTCTGTTTTCGCCATTCACACTGGCAGGATTAAACAAGCATTTGCGATGCAATAGGTCTCGCATTCGCGAGAGTTTAAGCTATTGGCATTGTTAAATGCCTTTTATTTATGTTTTAAAAATCAACACATAAATAAAGACATTGTCATTTACAATGCTAACAGCTCAAACTCTCGTAAATGCGAGACCTATTGCATTGCAAATGCTTGTTTTAAGAATCTGGTCACCCTATATTGTCTAACTATGGCGGTTGCTGCCTGCAGCTGTTTCGAATTTAACAATTGTATCTCATAATTCGGCGAGTCCCAGTTGTGGTAAAAAAAACATGGACACTGCCCCAAAGCTGCGTGCAGATTTGAGCGTTGTACAGAAAGTTTTGAGTTTCTGCTGGGGAAAAAAACAGAGACCGGCTCATTTGTTTGAAACAACAAAATTCTTAAATTGTTTACAGTTGCATCAGGACGCACCTGCACGGTATGCACAGTCCCTATCTTTCAAGTGTTGTATCCCACTTCCTGACTGAAAACGCCCCGTGCTCATCACACTGATGTTCTCACGTTGTCGTACCGTTCTGAGATGCTTCAAGTTTTCACAACCCGGCAGCAGCATTATTTCGCCGTAGAGTGCTCCCGCTGTCAACTTGTTCTGTAAACTTCCGCAGGATTCCTTGTGCGCCATAGTCTGTCGTGCGGTTGCACAATGTCTGGTGAGTCACACCCTCCGGTTGCTGTAGCGCTCATTCCTTGGATACAGTCCTCCTATGCCAGCTGTGAAAGCACTCCATCACCTAGCTACACACCGACTCTGTCCCGAGCGCTCCTGCGCACGCTCGCCTTTTCCTCAGTAAATAAAAGCGCACACCAATTTGAACAATGGGCCAGCGGGCTTGCGCACTAAACTCCACATTAGTACTAAAGGCATTGCATGAGATACGTGGGTTGTATGTGAAACGTTTAGGTTTTGCAGCATGCAGCCGCCTGTAGTGAGAGAGTGACTGCTCTCTCTTCTTGTGTTCCTTCAAGCAAAGCAAGACGGCCGTGAAGCTGAGGGAAGACATGAAGATGTTGACGCAGCCAATGAGCCGGCAAGCCGTCACAAGTATTAGTTGCTGCTTATTTATCTTATGCTACTAACAACTATTGACAAAGGCAATAGTCGTGACTTGTAGGTATGTCACTTGTCTGGATGCAAGGACAGAAACAACAAAATACCAGTAGGGCAGCACACTAATGCAAAGCACATATTTTTAGTTTACGTGTTTTTAAGGTACACCCTTAATTAGATTAGCCACGCCCCATTGAGAGATCCCCCCCCCCCCCCCCCCCCCAAGTTTTTCATTACACTTAAAGCACTGCCTTTATGTCCCTCCTAATGAACAAGAATCGATTGCCTGGCCACAGCATGGACGCCTCTGGGCATGCCATTGAGCACGTGCAGTCCTAGGGGAGGACGGGTGCAGCCGTCTCGCAGTGATGTTTTTGTAGAGGCGGTGCTACGGTTGCAGGTAGCCAGTGACGTCACTGGAGGCGGGTCCACGCGCAGGGTACTGTAGACCGAAGTGTTTTCAACATGGCGGCGGCGTGCGGGTTCGGTAAGTTAAACACAGATCCCTAGGGGGAAGTGGGGGCGATTCATGCAAGTGGCCAGGAGTACCGGGAGGGAGCTTGTGGTCCACTTCTGGACAGTTCTAGACTGCGGGCCGCCCGAGCTGTGAGGCAAACCTCTGGATCGCTGCGACTACTAGGTCGCGTATATCTGAATGCTTAATTAACTTAGTATAGTCTATCGTCCCGGAATTCCCGATGCTAAACAATCACTTACTTTCAGTAGTCAATAGTTTGCTGGTTAGACATTTAACAAGCTGTCTCCGTGGAGCCGACGGGGGGAATGGAAAGTGAAAGTGCATGAGGCTGCTGAGGACGGAAGGGGGACAGGAGATGTGCACACCGTGTACACAGGCTCCAATCGCCCTGCGCGTGCCCATCTCCTGTCCCACTTCCGAGGCAAGTCAGCAACAATAGATCTCGCTGGCGACAGCACTTTCGTGCTGCGTTCGCCAGGTGAGACCTAAAAAGGAAGAACTAGGGAGTTATCTTCCGCTTTCAGGCATGGTTGAACATGTAGGTAGGTTGAGTTTTAGGAAACCTTCAACAAGTGAAGGAATACATTGTAGCATTCTGTTGAAGGGATAAATCTTAGCCAAGGCTGTATATGTAAACCAGCTATTGCAGATGATCATGAACTTTCTTTTTTTCATAGAAGAGGCCAGAAATATAAGGCATGGAATATGAATTTTCTAGCTGGAAGTCACCTGTTAAAAGCGATTTTAGTCCCTTCTTTAATGTTTTGACTGTAACTCGTGGTTATTCGTCACATTGAAATTAGTGTAAATGGTGGGCAGGAGGATGTGTTGAACAAAACATTAACTAATCCGAGGGACGGCCCTCAACTGGTTTCAATCATATCTGTCAGATACAGCAATCCGTGGCAATTCCCCCGTTTCTCTCCAAAAACAAAGCCATGATACACGGAGTCCCACATGGATCAGCAATAAGCCCAATCCTATTTAATATTTACATGCGCCCTCTCATTTCTATTATAAAATCTTTTAGAATTAAAGTGGTGAACTACGCCGATGATACACAGCTTATTTTCTCACTAGAAGGCTCTCAGGCAGTATCTTTGGCAGAATTCCATGAATGCATGCAAATAACCACAAAATGGCATGGAGACACCTCTCTGCAATTCAGTGGAGGCAAAACTGAGATTGTACACGCTACACCTCATAAGACACCTTGCCACCTCCCCGCTAACTTCTGGCCTCTTCCAACTAATAGTCCACTAATTCCATCAAAGACCGTACGCATCCTTGGAGTACATTTTGACAGCAATTTGAGCTAGACTCGCAAGTAAACCGAACAATCAGTACCTGCTGGTCCCTGTTTAGAGCCTTACAAAAGATTATTCCATTGCTACTACTGTCTACTAGAGCACAGGTAGTGAGAAGCGTCATGAGTAGACTAGATTACTGTAACTCCTTGTTGTTAGAAGCACCAATGACTATGATAAAAAAAAAATTGCAGAGGATTCGAACAATAGCGGCCAAGTTAGCCTTGAAAAGACATTGCTGATCCTCTGCATCCTCATGATTGAAAGACCTTCACTGGCTGCCTTTCACACAATGATTTCAGTTTAAATCACTTTGTATTGTCCATAAAGCAGTCCACAGACTGGGACCTATACCGCTACAAAACAAATTCTCCTGTTATGCACCAGCTAGAAACCTCAGCTCATCGTCTGCCAAACTGGTGTGCACAACCAGATTCAAGAAAGCCCGACTAGGAGACAGGGCATTTTAGCACTGCAGCATCACGTCTGTGGAATAAACTCCCGCCAGCTATCAGACAAACCGAGAACTTGTTAGAATTCAGGAAGAAGCTAAAAACCTGGCTCTTTCCTAGGGACTAAGTTGACCTAGTTATCGCACTCTTACCGGCAGGATAAGTTTATGCAGGATAATCTCCAGCGCCAGGATACCCGTAGGGTGTCGGAGCGCTATATAAATCTCTAAACATTACATCTATACATTACACTAACATCTATTGTAGAATTTGGAGGCTTTGAAAGTAGTACCAAAATGTTTGTGAATCAATTGTTAGTCTTGCCTATGACTCTCTCCCATTGATGCCTATTGGCAGATACCATGAACCAGGAATGATTAATACCAATTCGTTCACGCATGCTTAAATCACATGTGTTGGGTTTCCACTTGCACTTCATCTTCCCCGAACATCTGAATCTTCTGTTTTCCCTTCAACTGTTTGATTTGGCAGTTCCTTCGATAGCATACCGATGTACTCCATGTCTAAACAATTGTGATAAACATTTATCTGGGAATAATAAGAGTTTATCCTGGCTGTATTTCCTACTTTTTTTTTTTTTTTGTTTTTAAAAACCTTTATTGTCACTTCAAAATGTACACCGCTATTTAGCCAACAACCCGGAGGCAGGCAGCATAGTGACGTGGCGGCGCGCCGCCAAAGCTTATCCACATCGTACATCTGGGCAAAATATCCAAAATAAGAATATACATGATTTATAACAACAAACAACCAGAAAGCGACAGTCGAGGAACAGTAGCACACGCTAATCATCAGTACTCCTGCAGTCTCCAACACGTTACCAACGCGGTGCCGCAGCCGCGGAAACACCAGGCAGCCCATCCAGTCATATCGCAGCCCAGCCACCAGAGCAGCAGCGGTCAGGGCAGCGCATCCCCATCGCCAGTTAGCCTCCACATGCAGACCCTAAAGTGCGCCCTGTATTTCCTACATTTAAATAGTCCTGCTCTCTAATTTTTTTTGTTTGTATTTTTAATTTCCGAGATCACTTGGGTTTGAGAAGGGGGGATTCCTTCTCCTGTCCCCATAAACTGCTTCGCTCTCTTTCATCCCCACCTCCGCTTTACTGCGAGTATCCTAGAGCTGCTTTAACGCCTTTCTTTAATTTTTTATATCCCCAGATTAAGCTGGGCAAAGGAACCCTCTTCATACAGCATTTCAAAGGAAGAGAGCACTAGTTCTATGTGGGTGCAATAGGACCTCACGTGTATTCATCCAACTGCCTGTACACTTTCGCAGGCTCCATTTCTTTCCACAAGACTATTTTCCTAAAAGTTGCTGAAGGTCTTTCTTTCTTTTATGTACAATATCATTAGTCTCAAATGTTTGAATAAGCAGTGATACGAAATTGAATAGTGTAAAACAATTCCTGTGAAACGAAATTCCGGTTTAAAAAAAAAAAATACACTGATACGAGAACATTTTCTGATACCAGCGGACCTAATTTTATTAGCGGTCTGTGGCATTTGAAATCTTTGTCTACCTGGTCTTTATTTACAGACTGAAAGACCAAGACTTCTATGGCGTGGAGCTTATTTAGTTAAGCAATTATGTTTTTTTACTGATCAAACCCAGTGTCTCCCTTAATGTGATGCTTGGGGTTCAACTTCTTCTGCACAATGTCCACAGTGTCAATTATATCAACTCTATTGTTTAATCTTTGTGGCCCCACTGATTCTCTTTTGGCTTTTTGGTTTTTCATGTATGCAGGAGATACAAATTCAGTTAAATTACCGGAGGCCTAGTTTCCTCTTAAGACAATCTAATAGGTGCCTTCTGACAATGAACCATCCTAAATCCTGTGGAAATGGAACGGCCGACCTTCATAGCACAAATTAAAACACTAAAATGCTATTGCATCGGTCAATATTTAAAAGGATTTTCCATTGTTTTTCCTTTCGGCATAGAATCTGCAACAGAAATGTTTTCAAATCATCCTGAAATTATTACAATGCCTGATACTTGCTTCTCATCGAGTCCTACATTCTCCACTTTCTTCGGAATGCTGCAGCCAGAATGATCTTGGTCTACCTAGTGGTGACCATATTTCCACTGTGTTGACCACTGTTCACTGACTGCCAATGGAACAGCATATCTTGGTTAAGGACATATACTTGGTCTACAAAACCATTCATAGCCTTAGACTAACCCCACTGTCTAACCGGTTCAAGTGTTGATGTCCTTATTGTCACTTGCGCCAACCTGATGCTTTTAGTAGGTTCCAAGTTTAAACATGCAAGAGTAAGTGGTAGGGCCTTTTAAGTAGTGGACCTGAATAATGTTAGGTCGAATAAGCAAGGTGTAAGTATTCACCCTTGCTTCAGGTCATTTGCTTCAATTATATTTTCATTGAAGATACTCTTTTTGTTTGTCTGAATTTTCACCCGCGTATTGGAATGGAGCATTCGGTTTCAAGGTAGTAATGCTGGGTCGATTTCCACCTATGAAAACTGCTTTTTGTAGGTGGTCTTCACTCTTGCACCAATCCTAGAGTCTTGCATTTCTTTTTTTTTTTTTTTTTCTTTTTTTTTTTGCAGTTTAATTTTGAATCCAGGGTCACTACTCGTGGAATGGAGCTTTGCATCTGTACTCTGCTCTTGTGACATTTTCATGTGCTGCATCGTATGTACCTGCAGCTCAAAAGGAATGTCCAAGACTTCACTTTCTTTTCTCTCATTGAGCTTTTAGGCTTTACTTCTCCCCTGTAACCAATAACTATATCTTCATCTTCTGCTGTCTGATAATTCTGTAAATACAAGCAGAGGGTTTTTCTTCCTCCCTGGTTATTAATCTTCACCTGTGGCCTTGGTTTGTGGAAGACCACCAGTATGAGCCTTGCCTTTATTCACTCACGACTGAGCATGTCTTCTCATTCGCAATTAACATTTCAGTTGTACTTTCATGGCCTCACACTTTCTAGAATACCCTGCTTCTGAGCCATTTCACTTTGTTCAACAGTGCAACTCACGTAGGCTCACTTTACTGCCTCCCCACCCCCTCTCCCCCCATCACAATCTGCAAGCCCTGTCCCTGCACCCAGTATGCCAATATTTGTAGTAGTTTACTCAAGGACAGAAGTTAAGGACATACTTTTGTACCCTACAAAGCCGTTTTTCTGCTCTCATTCTCCCACAAATGCAAGTTAGTTGTGAATATCCCCACCTCCCTGAATATCCTAAATGGGAGAAAAATAATGCTCATTTAGTATTCCCTTGATATATTCTGACCTCCTAATTGTGTCTTTACCGTGGAAGAGACTGAATTCTGATGTGTGGAAAAATTCAGGCTGAAGTAACTGCATAGTTCAAAAAAACCTCCTTTGCCTCAGCAAACACTGAGCATCCTGTTCATCTCTCACAGAATAGCTGTGACAAGTTCCTTGCTATAGTGCAACATATATATATTTTATACCTGTAGTGTTTATGTATGAGAAACATGTAAATATGCAGACCTGCCTTTATTTTGAATTTTTTTTTTGCTCATACCCGGATAGAACCAGACGCTAGTGAACAGCTCTGATGTTGAAGAACTTTCTTGACACACTTGCCAGATACCTAATTTCAGATGTGTCCATTGCATGCCTTGGTTTCATCTTGTCTGTTTGTTTTCCACATCACCATCTTCAAGTCCGCCATTAACATTTAATAGAGGTTTCTTTGGGGTCCTAATCATCGAAAAACCAGTGTAGTGTCTGGTAAGTTAAGTACCTTTCCTGGAGACCTGAACGTACACCAAGAAGACTTGGAAGACCCCCAACGACCGCAACGCCACCACCCTCCTAGAGTACATGAGCAACATCGGCCTCTCACAGCTGGTCACCACGACCACGCGCAGCGCAAGACGCACATTAGGCTCCATCTTCTCCACCAGTGACAGTTCAGTTCTCCCACACAACGAGCTGACCTGGACAGACCACAGCATCATCCACTTCACCATCAATGGCCCACTTGAAGCGCTGACTAGACCTCCCACCCACGCTGTAACTGGAGCAGTCGCACACCCCTCTGGATCTCTGCCCTCCAAGAAACAAGATCCATCCCCTCAGACACCCTCTAACTCTGCGTCCAGAATTTATCCAACTGGCTCTTCACAGCAGCCGATGCCATCCCACCCTTGAACACCACCTGAAGCAGACCCGCCAAGCACACCAGTTTGCTCACTCCTTTCGATACTGACCCTCAAACGACACTGTAAGAATCTAGAGACACTGGCATTCCAGCAAGACCCTCACCACCTTCGGAGCTGCCCTTAGCAGCTACCATCACAGTCTCAGGGAAGCCAAGAAGGAAGCCCTCACCAACCGCATCAAAGTGATCGCCAACTACACCAAGGAACTCTTGGTTGCACCTCTGCCCCCGAGAACACGACCCACCCCTCCCAAGCCCTCCGACATTCTGGCAGACTACTTTCACCTCAAGATCACGGACATTTACAGCAACTTCGATTCTCTCTCTTGGAGAACACCATGACTGGCATCACCACCTAGATGAAGGTCAACTGCTTAACACCCAACTCTGGCAAAACGAGGTCCTCCTCTTTAGAAACCAACCCTGCCCTTGGGACGACACTTGGTAGCCCATCACACTCTGATCCTCGCCCCCCCCCCTCCTGTCACGCACTCAACCTTGGAACCGTCCTGATCAGCCAACTGACCATGTAGCAGATCAACACTGTCTCATCTGCTTGTTTCCATGCCCTCGGCATGCTCCTCAAGCTCTTCCGATGGATCCTTGTCTCCAGCTGATTAGACTACGGCAACACTCTACGTTGGAACCTCCAAACATCTCCTGAACAGCCTCCAGACTATTCAGAACTCTGCAGCAAGGCTCATCTTTGACCTCCCCAGAAAAACCAGCATATTTTCTTGCCTCTGGGCACTCCACTGGCTCCCCATCTGGGAAAGATGTCTCACGCCTAGAAAGCACTCCACAAATCTGGACCCACCTACATCAACAACCATCAAACCGGGAGCTCCGCTACTCCACCCTCGCTCTCTCTCATCATGCAAAGAAGCTGCAGATGTCACTCCATTTCCTACTATGCCGCCACCCATTCACTCCCCCCCCCCCCCCCCCCTCCCACATACACCACACCTATGCACCACCCCATCTGTGGAGGACTTTAGGAACAAGCTCAAGGCTTGAATTTTGGACTATCAAGGCCATCAGACCGAGGCTCGCCGAATCCTAGTGCCTGGAAACCTGTAATCAAGCACCTGCTTTGAGGCTTCAAATTAATCCGAAACACCAAGTAGGTAGTCAACTACTGGAATGTTTCACCTGCAGCACTCAGATATTGGTTTCAGGTCTATTCACAGAGCTAAATAATTGTGTCCACTGATGAACATCTGGTAGAAAAAGGAGTGGATGATGCTTTAGAACTATTTTCATGAGTGAGTTGGTGAAGGCTAGTGTTCCAGAACGCCCTCCGTTTACACAGGCAAGTGTTCAGGTTTGGTAGCAAAGGAAGAGAGAGAAGAGGTAGCCTATACTGCTACTCCCTGGTGGTACTGGAACTCCATGGCCTCTGGTATCTTCTGAGCACTTTACCACAGTAGAACTAGCTCTGGAGATTGGGTATGCTGCTTTCACGATATGAGGCCAATCCCTGTGTGCATTCAGAATTTGGTGGATTTTAATTTAGACACAGAGCAAATTCTTTACACAGGTTACTTAAGATCCAATCCACTGCACCCCAATTCTCCAACAAATTTGTGAGCATCCAAGTGTGCACTCTACTTTTACGAGAGCCTGGTTAAATGTGTTTGGTGATGAATGGTCAAGGTGGGATAGTGCAGAGAGCCTTTCCTGTGTAACTCTGGTATTAATATAGAGATGCAAATGGACTCTCTGCCATATCATCATATCTAGGTTATGTTTCAACAAGTTAATTGTGCAATATCAGTAACTGAGCACTGCTAAATATTCTAAAAGTCGAAAGATAATTGTGTAGAGGTTCACAGTGATGTTCTCTTTTTTCCAGGACTCCTACAGAAAACAAGTTGTAATTGATGGCGAAACATGTCTTTTAGACATTCTCGACACAGCAGGTCAAGAAGAGTACAGTGCAATGCGAGACCAGTATATGCGAACAGGAGAGGGTTTTCTTTGTGTGTTTGCCATAAACAATACTAAATCATTTGAAGATATTCATCACTATAGGTGGGCGTTAATTTTATTTCTCCATTTTTGTTGTCTGATATCCTTTTGTTGCATATCTTTTTCTGAATATGAAAATGGAATCATTACCACCTTTTATTTATTTCCCACAGAGAGCAAATAAAGAGAGTGAAGGATTCTGAAGATGTCCCCATGGTCTTGGTAGGAAACAAATGTGACTTGCCTTCAAGAACAGTAGATACCAAACAAGCTCAGGACTTGGCACGAAGTTATGGCATTCCTTTCATAGAAACATCAGCAAAGACAAGACAGGTAAGAGAAAGCAGAGAGCCGATAAATCCATGTACATTTTTGGGGAGAAGCAGAAGAGGTCAGAGTTCAGTGTAACCAACAACAACAAAAACTTTTATTTTTTAAATTATGCAACGACAAGTCTAGTGGAATTTTAAAGTAAAAAGCTAATTGCGGAGCTACAGTGAAGAGTATCCCCCTTTACCGCCACCTCCTTACCCTCCACGCCCACCCTTTCCAGGAACTAGAAGACCTGATAACGGAAGATTTAAACTTGGGGTGTGAAAAACATGGAATTAAGTAAGCAGAGCACCCCAAAAGCCACTAGTGAGATGCACCACAAGCAGGCTAGTGAGTACAACAAAGTCAATCCAAGGACACATTTTCCTTTATCTGCTATCATTTTTCTGCCATCTTCATGGGCTTTGGATACTTCTCACCTCCAAAGAATCCAAATTGAGATTTTAAAACTTAATTTTGCACTACTATTTATGTTCAGTATCATACTTTTTTCTCGTGGATTAGCCACGCAGTTTACTTTTCTGGCCCTAAATATATTATGGCAGCCTAAATAGCATTTGACGATTAGTATTTGAAATGCACAGAGTATACCCTCCATCTGATATTTGGCTAGCAAGCTAGATGTTGCAATTACCCAGAATTTTACACACGATTACCTGGTCAATTAGCAGCTATGCCACTCTGTGTAGAGCCCTAGCCCATCCACAGTATTACGATATAATTTCTTACTTGGCTTTTATCACAATTCTAATTCGGTAGCAAACTTGGTGGTATTTTGATGACCTTTGGGAATACGATAACATTCTGTTTAAGAACAATGGAAAGAGTAAAGATAAAGAGAACCTAGTTTTTCAGTCACAACAGGTTTACTTTAATTTGGACCGTTTTAAATGTTTAGAAAGTCTCTATTTGGCTTTGTTTGAATACATGTTTTAATACTGATATTGTTATCTGCTTACTCAAATTTATGGTGGTTCTAGAAACTTCAAATCTACAATGATGCTTAATAATGTCTTATTTCATTTAAAAACCTCGCTCTGCCCTGCATTGCAAGAGCCACCAAATAATATTGTCTGGAAAGATAAATCTCTTATTAAAATAAAGAAACTGTAATTTATAAAATGTTCCTTATGGTCCTTCTGTGTGTTTATTGAATTACATAATCTTGTGGTGGAATACATTTTATGGACTTGCACTGCACGGCCTATGATTTTGGTGATGGTTACCATTTCCCTCCTCCTCTGCATTGCTAAAACAATCTCTTCCAGTTGATGGTGGTTGAGATTAAATTATAAAATCAAATGATCATGGCCAAACAATAAAATGATCATTCGTGTGCTTGACATGCTGTAACACCTTCATTCTTAATTTTACTTTCAGTAGATGTAATCACAATGGGGTGAAGGCGGGGACAACCAAAGATAACCACACTGCATCTGATTTGTGTAAAGGCTTTGGCAGATCATCTTCAGTTTGGAAGCTGTATATAGGAATTTTGTCTGATTTTTAAAATTGTTCTTTTATTTACAAATCTAACTTAAATTTTGTTAAGCTACTTATTTTTCTCTAAGCTAACGAAGCCAGAAACCTTGAAATAAATCTTATTTAGCACAGCCTAACATTATGGCAAATTGAAAGTCTGGAATTTTTGTTTTTCTCTGATGTCCTAGCATGGTATTATGGACTAAGTGTTAAATCCGATTCTATTTTTTTATTTGTTTTTATTGAAAGACCTGTGTTTTCCAAACATTAACAAAACAAGGCAGTCTGGCTGGGAAAGGTGAACCTGAAAACCAGCTGTGCCAAAATGGTCATTTGCAGGTGATCCATTAAAGGCCACAAAGTGTCACCCACTGCCAGTGGCCTGAATACAGTGTCAAGTGATGTAAACGTTTGTGGCATGGTAGCTCCGCATCTTAGAGATGTTTGAATAATGTAAGTAATGCGATCTGGAGACCTTTGCTGTTTCACATAGTCATGCTCAACTGATAATATGCCCAAAGTTTTGTTATTGTCCAACTGAACAGCAAAATCTGTAAGATCATTGCGTGAGAACTCGCTCCAGTTCGAGTACTCCACTGTCTTTGCTGCAGCTAATGCACATGAGTGGTACTGGAAGTTGCAGTGTCCATTAACCACTTACATTGGTATCCATTTGTAGGATCAGAGGATCTACCAGAAGAAGAGACAATATATGACAAATCACCATCAACTTGCACAATTGATTGATTGTGAAACCTCGGGAGAGGTGGTGTTGGACATTTTGGTAGGGTTGAACACTTTTCACTTCATTTTCCTCCGACATCTTAGATCAACGACTGGTGTTACAGACCTATTTTACAATGGTTCCGAGAGAGCCTTCTTGGAGGCTAGGCTACAAGGTTATGCTAGCACCTTTTACACAATAGATGGAAGGGCCAACTGACCCCTTTTAAGGGACTAAACCCTAAATAAGATTGCTGGCTGGTTAGGATCCAGTGGTTTGAAACTCAGCACCGTGAACAAAGATTCTTACTTGTTCAAGGCATATTTGCAGCCCCTTTTTATTATGGACTTCGCTTAACCCTTTTTGGGCTTCCCCTCACACTTTGCAGATCATATGAATAGCCTTGGCTTTACCGGGATGAACATATGATCATAAAACCTACATTAGCAGTTTTGCCAAGAATGGTTGATTTACAATTCTTCAACTTTGCATTGTTTTGTGGTCATAGGTTAGTGGTAAGGGAAAAGGACTGGTAAACCCAAAGCCAGACTACTAGAATTCTCTTGACCAGCGCCTCCCAAAAACAAAGCTAGGCTGATTGCAAAAGCTACAAATTGTGCCTGTTTTAGTTTCTAGTTCCCCTTTAGGCCACAGTGCGCCTTATATTTAATTTAAAAAAAAAGGTTAAAAAAAAACAGTATGATAGTGGCATCCATTGCATGTAGGTCAGAGAGGACTAGTATCCATTCTGAAGTATATGGCGGTAATGCTGTTGTAATTTCAGTAGAGACAAAGACACCACCTCTGAGCCTGCTTCCATGTTTGTATGTCCCCCTTAGCCTATACATGCAGATGCCGCAAGGCACTTCCAGAAGGGACAGCCAGGTATGAAAGTTGCTCTCTTCCCTAAAGTGAAAAGGTGACCTGGTTTACCCCAGCACACAGACTAAATATGCTTCAGCTACTGCTTTTCCTTGATGTGAGGAAATTCATAGTCTCAAAGAACTGAGTAATCTGAAGGAATGTACTTGTCCTCTAAACTCTCTAGGTATGGATGAACCTGATTCTTGCCTCCTATTGAAGTCATTGACCATGTGAATGCTTCCTTGTGTCTTAAAAGTGAACTGAAGTGTTAACTGAACATGGTTTTATGCTTTCTTTTGGGACTTTAGCTAAGTAATAAAAGCACAAGCCGTGTGGCCTCACTCTATCACTCTAAAAATCGGGCTCGGGCATTGTCACACCTTTTCAAGAACTATGCATGAGATTCAAATTTTCATTCAAATGACAGAAGAACGTTAGGGATCAGACACAAACACATCGATAAAGGTCTGCTTAATATAATATTTGATTCTTGACAGTGTAAAAAATTGTTAGTCATTTAGTAGAATATCCCTGAAAAAGGGCATACAGAGAATTTTCTACTATGGCGAGTAAGCACGCTTTCACAAAATACATTAGGAAAAGTTGCCAAACTGAACATGTTCTATCGCCTTACAATAAATGACACTAATTCTGTTTTGCCCTTGGCTCGTCCCATCATATTTCGTAATGAAACAAACTTTAAAGAGTTATGTTTTACAATGCAGAGAGTGGAGGATGCTTTTTATACATTGGTGAGAGAAATTCGGCAATACAGATTGAAAAAAATCTGCAAAGAAGAAAAGACCCCTGGATGCGTGAAAATAAAAAAATGCATTGTAATGTAGCCAGGTAAGTTCTGCAAGGTACTCAAAATACAGAATTCAACAATTGTCAAACTTATTCAGTCTGGATATGTCTGTGAAGCATATTATTTCTTGATCTTGCTCTTCCTGTGTGCATTTGATTTAAAAGTTCTTGTATTGCTATTCCTAAATATTTAAACATTCAACAAGAGAGCTGCACCATTTCCTAATATACTATGAACATGTATATCACTAGACTAGGAGCACGTCCTTTTTGGCGAGAGTAGAATGGAAGGAAAACATTTAAATAGGTGCATTTCCAAGTTCCTGTGAAAGAAGAGTTTTGCTCGAGTCTGGGTGCAATAAGATTCCACTTTCATACATTATTTTCTCTCAATTGTGAGTCTGAAAATTTGCCTCTTCCCCCACCTTTTCTTCACACCACAACCAAATTGTAAAGTTTAATTGTCTAGTGGGGGAGGTAAGTCAGTTTGAAATGTTTCCAGTACCTCTGTCAGAATGGTCCCAGGTTTCCTTCCCTATTCCAGCCTGATCTACCACTCTGTGAAATGTGGCCTCCTATTTCGGATCCAATAAACATCTCACCAGGGTGGGATGAAATCAGCCCTAGGTCTATGCAGTTTATCGGCAGGACTCCAATATATGAATACTGTAGGAGAGCCAGGTCTGTACCTACTGGTACCATTGACCAATGCCTTGTTCAGGATCTCTTATCAATCAAGGACTGAGATGAACCACATTACTGTTGAACTGAGATCCAGAGGTAGTCTGCCTAACTGCTGCATCATGCAAGACTGGGATTAAGCATGGACCAGGATTTCTACTGAGTTTCCTTGTTAGAGCACCTAGCCTGAGGAAGAGGATGATGTACACCACACTTCAGTGGGGAACTTGTGTGCGGGCCTAACTTAAACAGTTGAGCAGCCTGTTAGTACCTGCTCTGAGTTCTGTCTCACTCCAGGACATGTGGTCACAGAGCTGCTGTCTAGGAGAAAAAAATTCAGCACCCAAAAGGTTATTAAATGAATGCAATAAATCTAGCTAATGGCAATCGCTCGGTAGCTTTCCAACATTCCAGTATTGTTTTGGCCACCAGGCCACTTAAGCTTGGATACAGCCATATTCAAATCTGTCTTGACCCTGCTCTAAACTGAACAGTCCAACCTGAACTGCTGGGCCATTCCTTCCCCGAACCGGAACACAAGCAAATCAAGACCGTTTTCTCCCTGATTTTGGCATGTCATTTGAGGTGAGCTTGGTTCCAGTGTTACAGTGAACAGGATATTCAATGTCTGGGCATACCCTTGCCCCATAGGGTTGTACATTAAACCAACAAAAGTTGATGGTAGGAATGCTGACAAAAAGTCTGTTGCGTTGTGTATTTGTATAGTGCACTGTCACCTGAGAGGGTATCATGGCACTGAGCAGGTGTGCCCCTAACCCTGCGTAGGGTAGGTTGTTTAATTGAAATTCTAGTTCTTCAGCTTCTTGTAGAATTCAAGAAAAGAGGAGGAGACTTATGTAGAGTGAAAGGTCGTTCCACATTTTAGTAGCAATGTAAGAATTCCTGTCCTCTTAATCTGATTCTGTTTATGCGTAGGATGTGTGCGTTTTGGAATCCTGCAGAGTGGCGGTGTCTCAGTGGTTGTTAGGAGATGCGACTGTTCAGCTTGGTTGGGGCTTAAGTTGTGTAGAGCCTTGAATGCATGTGAGAATGAGTAGGTTTGTGTATCAGGAGCCAGTGAAGCACCCTAAGATGTCACTCGATTTTTGTGCGGGAGGATGAGTGGCTGCTGAGTTCTGTATGGGTTTTAGCCTTGTGGTGAACTGCTTAGTCATTCTGGCCTAGAGTATTTTCCTGTAGCCCAACATGCTGGGGGCTAGGGCATAAGTGGCAGTTTTTCTGGTGTTGCTTGGGAGGTATTTGAAGATCTTCTATAGCGTCTCCAGGATGCTGTGAACGTTTGACTTGTGTGGTCATGTCCCGCTTGCTGTTGATAATGATTCTGAGGTTTCTGGCCTGGGTCTGTTCAGCTGGTCACCAGTTGGAGTCCCATGGCTAGGTGTTCTTGCCAAAGATCATTACTTCTGTCTTGTCTGTGTTGAGGTTGAGAGAGTTGGCTTTCATTCGGTTAGTGACATCGGTCATGCAGGATGTGAACTTGTTTCCTCTGTTGGGGGCCTTGTCTGAGATGGGAGAGGACGATGCATGTCGTTGGTGTAAGAGGATGTTGATGTGTGTGGATAACGTAGGGCACTGGGCTCATGTTTGCGTTTAGGAAGGTTAAGCGATGAACCTTGACACACTCTGCAGATAAGTTTGGCCTACGGAAGAATAAGGTTCCAGAAAGCTTGTGTTGCATCGGTTAAGAAGATCCATCATTCAGCGGGTCCTTGGATGCTAATTCGAGCAGCCCTCTAGCAGCCCTTGATTAGAATGAGGTGTGAGACCATGTCAAATGCTGCCATATCTTTTCAGTCAAAGATCATGTGGATGTTTGCTGTGGCCGCGCTGAGTAGTGTTTCTGTACTGTGGTTGTGCCTCAATCTGGACTGTGTGGTGTCGAGGACAGCTGCAGCCCGTGCAGGTAACCGCATTTGGGGGAGGAGGGGGACGATGGGGAAATATTAAATACATAATACATTTTCCGTCGTCTGTCAAAATGTCCCACCGCTCTTACCTGCACCGGCCTCAGCTGGTCGAGGACCTGGTGGTTGCTGAGGAACTCATGAGGCATCAGTAGATTAGCTGCTCTAAGACCTTGGCTGAGTATGATGGGTGGGAAATTGGGCCATAGTTGGAGAGTGTGGCTAAGTCCGTGGATGGTTTTTCCAGCAGGGGAGTTACTGGCATGATTTCTGGTGTCCTGGAATGTGATTGGAAATGTTTAGCACAGGTTTTGGTGCTCCTCCCGTAGCATCCATACAGTCAGCAGGAGCTGTGCACTGGGTGTTCCGTATCTGCTTGTGGTGGCATCTTGTGCTGGATTTAATCTCTTTATCCATGGTGTCTGGTCTGGTTCTTCATTTGCGCTCCAGTTGCTAGCAGTGGATTTTTACCAGGACAAAACCTGTCTTGGCTTGATTTTGTTCTGGATCGGTAAGGATTTGTCCTAGTATTTCAGGCAGGACTGTTTCTATTGGAGCAGAGTGCAAACTGATTTGCATATGCTGGGTCCAAACTGAGTAGGCATGGCAGGCACAAAATGATTGGTTGGAATGCTACCCGAGTGATTACCTGTGGTTAACCTTATTGCAAGCAATTCTCCCATCATCATTTGTGTGTTAGTAGAAGAATCCTACATAATCATTCTCTGTCATCCAGGACCCATGGGAAGAGTGGTCTTCTGCCATGTTTGTTGGGAGCTTGCCTAGTACCCGACACATCCATCCTGCAGGGTACCCGGTGTCGGGACTTGAAGATCTATTTCCGTACCTACCCTTCCTACCACCTGCACCATGCATCCCGGCCTAGAGTAATTGGAAGAGTAGCTGTAGAGGGCGCCACATGGTTAGAGATTCAGCTGAGTAGCTATGCATGATCACCTCTGCTCCTCTAGTGTGGACCCTGTGAAAATCTATCAGGTGGTTCCAGAGATTTCTGTATTGTCAGTTGTCACCAGCTATCTCTAAAGGAGAGAGAAAGCTGTAGGGAGTCCTAGGCCTTGAAGCATGTGCACCCCTCGCATTGTACGAAGTGTAGCAACCTGAGGTCACAGCCAATTGAACTCTTCTGAAAGACTTGAGATTGTGCTTTTGACTGCTCTAGTTTGGAGCCCATGAGCATACTGTAAACTCCCCTACGTTGAAGTAAATTGTCTCCAATCTGTGATTGTTGGTTATGAGCTCTCAAATTAGGAAGGCGGTGGCTAACATTCCTATAAATTAAGTTTGTCCGTCCGTTTTATGGGAAAATATAGGACTGATGGCTTGCAATATAATTTCTTGCTTAAAAAGAGCTTTATATCCTGGCTTCCTATCCAATCCTCATTTTATATACAGTGTTTTGTTTTATGTGTATTGAACAGTGAAGCACTGATAATCCAATTGCATGTTCTGCTGTGTTTAGAGTCTAACCCTTGTCACCTCCTAGAGTAAGTTTTGGACTGCTCTGCCTAAAGGAGAGTACTTGATACTACACACTGTGGTCCAGTAGTCGCAAAAGAAGGCCAGTAGCCCTGGATGTTTGGCAATCAGTGGAACCAGGCCTCGCTAGCCCACACAACAATTAAAAAATATCCCGACCATCCGATATTTTTAGCAATATTCCTAAATTGCATTCTGGCACAATGTCAGTGCTCAAAAAATACGTCTCCAACATACCACTTCACCTTGCATTCAGATAACAACCATCCGATATAAGCATCATGTCACCATCTATACTTTAGACCTACTGAAAATATATTTTGCCAATCACTCAACATATGCTGATGAGTAAAGATTGGCAGCCCTAATGAAATCTTGTGCTAAAACATGATCCCACTAATTTAAAGAATAGTCGGCTCCGCAGTTGAAGGTATTTTCTTATCCTCCTTTTCCTTTGTTCATTTTTTCAAATTGATTTTGGTTAGTCCATAATATCGCAAACCATACAATTTTTTTTTTTTTTTAATTTATCTGCCCACGTCATCCATTTTTATTTGTTTTACAAAAAGAACCCGGATTTTCATAAGCATTGTGCAAAATTTCCATTATTTTTGCTTAATTCCTTAAAACTTCTGCAATTTTGTGAAATTTAGCATAATTGTACACCAAAATATAACATCGGCATTTGGCACTGTTAGCATGAAGTGTCTTTGTACCATTTTGGATAGGTCAGCTCATTTTGCGCCAAAAAAGCCACCAAAGCAGAAGTGCCGTATACAGCAGCCACCCTTGTTCTAGTCTTTCGTGTTGTTCCTGTGCACACGTTCTAACTTTTTTGCAACCAGTCTCACGTTATTACATGGCAAGGCATAATAGCCGAATTTTGTGTAACCAGAGTAATTTGAAATTATGCAAGAATGTGCCCATGTATCACATTTCAACAGGACCTAAGCTAGGTCCAAAAACTTCCAGAATTTAAGACAAGTTACAAAACTTCCATAATTATATAAGATTTACAACCCAGATGAAGCACTGTATCCTGTAATACATAAGTGCTACTTAATATTCTTCAAAGTCTGCATCACTGAAACAAATGCCATATGGTATGTATCACGTTTGGTGGAAGATGGAGTAATTACCAGGGTCCTGTCATTCTTTCAAAGTACCCTCTCTCCCGCCAAAGGAAAAGAAGGCAACGTTTTAACTGATATATTTTAGGTTTCGCATGAGACGGCACATGCGCTGTTGCAAAATCTCTTGTAAACAAAAAACATCTTAAAATGAGCTTGCAGCCTGCCCCTTACTTACTGTTACAGACCATTTGTTGACTTCGATGTCACTTATTGCCTTGCTTCTCATTAGTCAGCACCTCCTGCTTCCACTTTGTTTGCGACCAAGGACAGTTTCCTGTTAGCAGCCAGTGTCCTTCCAATGGCTGCACGTTAGCAGAGGTGTGTGTATAAAAAAAAATATATATATATACACACACGCACAATCCTGGCATTTGAGCTGAATCTTTGAGCCCAAGGACGTTTGGTTTCTGCAAATAACAGCGCACAAAGTTAAATCCTTTACAAATGTGTGTGTGTGTGTGTATATGTATATATGTGTGTGTGTGTATATATATATATATATATATATATATATATATATATATATATATATATTACTTTTTTTCCATTTAACCTACCACTCCATAGGAGTGCATGCTCTCTGCCCTTCTCTCCCCACACTCTCCTGTCCTTGCTGGCTCCTATTCCTTCCACCACCTCCTGCTTCGTCTTTGCTTGCCCTGTCTCTCGCTATCTTGGTGCTTGCCCTGTCCCTTCCATCTCCTTTCTTTTTCCTTGCCTCCCTGACATCAAGAATAAAAGCGCTATCGTGCAGCCAGCACTAATTGCATTATAACATTTCTTTTGTTGCTTGGCCCTTCCCTCCTGCCCCTTTGTTTTTTTTATCCCTGCCCGTCAGGAAAAAAACGCAATAATGTCAGAAGGCTTATTTACTTTAAGTCGTGTTGTTTGCAACCGGTCTAAAACCATTGAAAAAGACAGCTTTGCAAATTATTGTTCTTAAAGTTAAGGTCCCAATTTATAAAACAAATTGACTTTTACTGATCTGCAGCAATACCCTTAAACTCCAGTTTGGCAGAATGGTCATTCTATTTAATCGTTCCATGGAATTACTTGGCAGTATGCTACAGGATGAAGTTTATATTAATCAAACTGCTAATGATAAACTAATCTATCTCAAAGTAGCAGACACAGCAAGCATTTCGGCCCCAATAAACCTCCTAAAAAACGAATTAATTGGTTGAGTCCCTTTTCTTGCAGTCTGAACCTAGCTAGCTAAGACAGAATTCCTGCTAGTCTATTCTACTCTAAAGACATACAAAAATATTAAATGGTAATGTGACTGGTAATGTCTGTCACTAGGCCTTTGTCAAACTGCTAGGGATCAGTATTGATCGGAACCCAACTATATATTCCACATATTTTGAAAATATAAACCAGTGTAAAAGGATGCCGTTTTTTTTAACAAAAAAATCTCAGGCATCTATCTACTTCTTCCTCAGATTTAAGAAGAGTAGTTAGTACAATCTTTAGTGCTTTCATACCTAGAAAAAGGTAATTGATTGTATGCTAGCTCATCCTCCCTCCTGTATCTATGATGGCTCACCTTAACTCATACCAGAAGTAAAGAAATCTAAAAGGACCCTTTTTGCGTCAGCTTGAAATTTAAATTACCTTTAATATGGCCCGTGTGGTGCATAAAACAATGCTTCGGATCACCCACCTATATGAAAACAAAACATTAAATGACTCTGGGCTGAATGGAAGAAATACAAGAGGCAAATCAGCTCTTTTTTAGGAAAATCAAAAACAAACTTATGACACTCTCCATTCTTTTAAATTTGATTAATTTGGAGCAAATTTATTTAACTTTAATCTCAGGAGATTATTATCAAAGTAATTATTTTTTGGTGTCAATTTTTAATATGGGTTGCATTTTATTTCGGATAAATATTTTGTGCTGCATCTGTAAATTGTGTATTTGTTGTTGGCTATGTTGCACCATTTATTGGATTGTGCTTCATGTTATTTTTTTTCTCCGTCTTTTTTCCCACTCCTTCAATTTTCATCTTGTTTAAGTGTTTTTTTTAAATTAAATGAGAACCCATGGTGGCCCTTTTTTTACTTTCCTCTCCTGTACGTTTTATGTGAATATTTTAACCAGGAAACCACAGGTAATGCTCAACATACAACTCCTGACCCCACTATCCTTGCTACATTAGTTTGCTGAAGTCATGCAAAACAAGCATTGGCAAAGCCAGTAGGTCTTGCCCATGAGTTATTTGCTTTGGCAGTGCTTTGCAGTGTAGCTCATACTAAACGGCCAGGGCTAATGCTTTTTGTTTTCTACAGTGCATGAGCACTGGATGCATCAAAGTCCTTTTTTTACTTTTTTTTTTTTTAGCAATGCTGCACTTTTCCAAAGTCTTGTAGTCATGCAGTATAGCAGTGTGATAGCTCACACTGCTATACTGCATGACTACAAGTCTTTGGAAAAGTCGGTAATGCCCATGCTGTACTGCATGAACAGAAGGCCATGGTAGAGCCAATAGTCTAAAATGCGGGACCTATTGGCCTTGCCAATGCGTGCTAGGTCCCCATACAACACCTCAGTGATCCGGAGCAAATCAGTTATTGTGTGAAAAACGAAAAATTACATTTAGCAAAAATTCCTATCAGATAAAGCATTTATCACAGCACAATCAGCAGAAGGACCAGCAGAAAATGTGTAGCTGTTAGCTAACTACTGTGTCTGCATGGCTGCAGGTGTTGCACAATGGGCACAAGAAACAATGCAGCACAAAGTGTGAAAAGTAAGATTTCTTATAGTACATGGAAACCTGTTTTATTAGAAAAAAAGATTAGTAACTTATAAGAAGACTACAAATGCTTCCTTTATTTGAAGATGCTTGCCATTTAACAGGAAACAAGTTCTAGTTGTGGACAGAATGGAAAGATAGGCAAAGGGTACACAAGCCCTCTTTTTCAGAACATATTACCAGTAACCATAGCACCTTCTAAAGTTGTGTCATCGCTAACTATGCTTGACCATGCATGTTATCAGTATCAAGGTGCAACAAGTGCATTACAGAAAACAATATTCAAAGTTTCTGTTGGGTCATACTTGATTCGAAGGAACTGATTTGTCAAGATATTTCAGCATGAAGCAAATAACGTACTTATTTATTCGGTTTTCTTTTAAAAATGAGGGCATACAACATAAGCAGTGGCAAGTTTTACAACTTAAAAGAATAAGGAATATGTATATTTGAAGGATGAATTCTGGTTAGGATGAGTTGATTTTGACTTCTGAGCAAGCCAATGAAAATATCTCAGATTAAGGGGGATAAGTTGTGTGGGGACGGGTGGGGGGAGGGGGCAGTGATTTGATTTCCTTGCTCTTTTGAGAAGTGCTTGAGCAAGTAGAAGGGACTGAAGAGGTGCCAGGGCAGATGGTAGACCATTATGTAGGTGCGAATGGACATGGACCTTAGTAGTGTGAAGGTGCGGTGTTTGTTTTTTAAGAATAGTAGTAGAAGGTGGTTTTCATCAGCTTGATGATGTGTTGAACTATACACAATTGAGTATCTTAATAAGAACACTCCATATGATGAAGGTGTTTTGAATTTTTTTTTTCAGGGTGTTGATGATGCCTTCTATACATTGGTGCGAGAAATCCGGAAACACAAAGAGAAGATGAGCAAAGATGGCAAAAAGAAGAAAAAGAAGTCTAAGCCCAAGTGTCTCCTTATGTGAATACTGTTGATCCTTCACCTTAGACCTGCATAAGTGAAATCGATACTTTGTTTGTACATTACACTAAATTATTAGCTTTTGTTTTAAACATTACTTAATTTTCTTTCTGCTTCTTGGGGAAATGTTAATTCTATCTCAGTGCTTCCTTTAAGATAACATTGAGAACAGTATTCCTCTAGAAGTGCCAGTATTCGTTTCGTGTTGGTTTCTAAACTAGCAACTCCTGTGAATAAATCTAAATACCTGAGGTTTTTTTCTTGGGTCTTGTTGGTGCATGCACAGTTGCTAACTTACAATATGTCTTTTGTCTGTATATAAACAAAAGTACTTCTCTAACTTTTATACACAGAAAAATATATATAAGTATATATCCCTTTACTACGGCCCATGGCCTAGTGAAAGGATTATTAGTTGGTACCAGAGTACTCCCATTCTGAATTCAGGGTTTGTTATGATCTGATAGCTTTGTATGTAGTTTAAGAGTCCTTACAGTCTTCCCATATGATGTTGATTCTGGGAGTGAGTGTCCCTGGATATCTGATATAGCACTTTTATGACAGTCAAAGTGCACACACAGCGCTTTGCACATTTCTTTTGCATGAAGTTGTGACTGAGTTTAAAATAACCCAATCTTTAACTCTGTTTTCTGTTTCTTTTATGACACTCTTAAAGTAGAATAAATGTGAAAAAAGATAGTACCCTTGGGTCATAAAGGTGAAAAATGCAAGCTCCTAGTGGAAAGGAAGGGAAGATAAAGTAGAATAGCATGGTTCCAGAGTGTTGCAGAGTCCGTCTCTCTTTAGCCTTTATGTAGGTTAGGTGATGCTGCACAACTAAGCTCGGTTATTTCCTTTGCTCATGGCGTCTGCATTCTGTCCGTAATGTTTGACTTTCCAAGTTAGTAGCAGTGGTGCAATGTCAACCAGAAGGATTTTTGCGTGTTTGTCGTTGGCTCACACAAACTTGGCACTTCCGTGGTATCGCTTGACCATCTTGACTGTTAGAAGGCACAAATGAGACTTTTAAGGTTATTGTATGCAGGAATTGACTCCTATTTCTTATGGCACATTAATATATATTTTAATGTTATTATTGCATAGTGATAAAAGATTATTAAATTCCCTTTAATAAGGCTACAGTTGTGTATTGCTGATTTTGCCACTCACTCTTGAGATGAGTTGTACATGCAAACTGCCACCTTTAATATATATATATATATATATATATATATATACATACATACATACACATACACATTCTCCATCGCAGGAGAGGTAAAAAAGGCATACTTTAGTACCTGATAAAGCTATGATTATGTTCGGAAACACAAAAACTCAAACACCATTTCTCCGTCTCAGTGCCCCACCCTAGTGAAATTTAAAGAATTACTGTACTATTTGACTGACAAAAGTTATGTAAAATGACAATACAAAGGTAGTCTTACCTTAATAAAGTGTTTTTTCTTTCTAACACCCACAAACCTAGTTTCCGAATATGTGGACTATCCAGATATTTTACATCAGTCCTCCATTATTGACAAATATTTGCTTATTACCTTTAAGCCCACCTCTAATGTTAACATCACCACCATCTGTTTGGAAAAATGTACATTTTTAATGAAGCAGTGTGGCAAACTAGAAATCCGCAGTCACAGAACAGAGCAGTGAGCATCCTGTTTTTCGCTAAAAATTAATCTGTGTAAATGTTGAATCTGGGTTGGTATAACTCAATCATTGAACATCTCACTGGCATCTCCATTGATGCCATTTGAAATAAAGAAAATTAGCAAATTGCTCAAATCTGTATTACACAGCTATATGAAAAGGTTTGCATAGTGTTTAAATGCCTATTTCACATTCTGCTTTTTGAAAGTTCTGCCAAGTATTTTATAAACAAGTTGTACTTGTTTTTCCTTTAGTAACTTGCACTCGAGTACCTAAAGATGGCATCTGTCCAGCGATCTGAGCAATGCAGACGGTGTCCTACTGCAGTTACCACCGTGTTGCAAGAATCGCATTTAAGAATTTCAATGGCTAGCTGATTGTAATGCCATCACTGACACATTCTCGAGTGACTGCAGACTGGGATTTCTGTTTTTGAACATTAGATTAATTGACCTTGAAAGGCAAGGTCCCTTTAATTGTTGCCCAAAATATCGTTTTTCTAATAGTTTTAGTGAAGTTTCTAGTCACTCAATTGGCCAATGACACTTTAGCCTGATTAAAGGAGCTTAAACAAATAAGTTTAGTAAAAAAAAAACGTTGATTCATAGGTAAATTAAAGCACATGCTGCTTGTAGTGTGTGCAGTCTCAGGGACGAGGTGATCGCGCTCCTATCCATTTCCCATTTGTATTTATTAACATTAAAAGCTATCCTCGTGGCTGGTAGCTTTAAATACTTGGCGGATACCGCAAAGAAAACACACGCGTATTTGCTCCTGATCGCTGCCCTCTTCAGATCAACCAGCTAGACTAAAATATAAAGGAGTGATTATCTCTGCATAAAACACTGACCTTTACTCCTTTTTTTTCCCACAATCAGTCGTGCCTTTTTTAATGTATTTTGCTTGAAACAGGAGTTTAAACATCGGCAAAGTTGTGGAGCTCTACCCTCGTTATTCCATTACAGCATGTATTTTGTGTTCTGGGGAGCAGGATCTGGTTAAAGCGGACACTTTGGTAGGGAGTAGAGATAGTATGTGCATGAAACGTGGAATAAAATGTATGGAGGACAGTGTGTAAAAAAAAAAAAGCATTCTTTGGTGGGGTAAGAGGGTTTGATTAGTAATTAGAAGAGGAGGGGGCTTTTTAAGTTAGCTACATAATCAGATCACAGAAGGTGAAAAAATGATGCAGAGTCTACAATGCACATTTCTTTAAGCTCTCATATGCACCAACAGTAAGTACTATAGTAGTGTCTAATCAATTCACAAACACACCGTTTAAACTCTTTCACAACGCTTAGTGCAGATTTGCATTATTATTTATTAGTTGTGAGGCATGCTAAAACTGATTGCACAGTTTGATCTATGTTATTTTGTCTGTATTTGGAACGATTTTTTACAAACTTTGATACACCACGTTTTGCTCATACACAAAGCTAAAGTCCTGGTAGCATAAGTAACTTGTGAAATTCATTGTGAATGTCCATCAATGACATCTGCTTGGCTGCCCCTTCTATGAGTAATGTTATGTATTTGAAAGTACAGTAATCATTGAATGGTGAAATGCCTTTTATTCTGGGCGCCATATCTTAGCCTGTTTATGCTGAAGTCCTTCAATGTTTGACATACCAGCTGTCCGTTTTTTTTATCGTTTACTTCAGGACTGATTGATTATAATTGCACAGGCACAAACCTACCATAAGGCCTACTGTACTGTTGCTGGGATGAGCCTACAACTAAACTACTTGATGCGTAAAATGAGTAAAGCAAAGCTACATGAAGTTTTTTTCCTTAATGGTTCCTGTTCACTGTCTTGTGTTTTCATGTTGAAAATACTTAGTTGCTCCTCTTCTTGCGTGCCAACTTTGTAATAGATTTAATTCTCAATGTAACATGTTTACCTGGAATGTATTTTAACTATTTTTGTATAGTGTAAACTGAAACCTGCACATTTTTGTACATTGTGCTTTTTATTTTTGTGTAATTTTTTGTTGACAATGAGTTGTTTGATCCCCTTCCACTACACCAGTTGCGGTGACCTAGGAGTGATGGTCATAGCAAACCAGAAAAAGAATGACCACTGTTTTAAGATTACTTTGTAATGTTTCGTACAGGTTAATTATATACAATGATCTGAAATATTGCATTACTTTGTCTTGAACTGTATTGCTCCTATTTATTTTAATGTAATAAAATGTTCATGTGAGTTGATCTTTCAACAATTTGCATTATTACTAGATTGTTTGGAACCTACACATTTGAGGCCTTTATTACCACATGAATATTGAAGAATTCCCTATTTTCCCTTTTGGTATTACTATAAATGTTTGCAGAGGTTGTGTTTTGTCTTGTGTAGGTTTTGCACCTGAAGCATGCTGTAGAGATACCTAAAAGGCAATGCACTCTGGGATGGGTGTGTTCGCAAAGGGAAACTGACCTCTCTGCCCTCCCCCTTGACTCAAATTGCTGATAATTCAGATTTTACCCTGGTCCTGGGATCCTCGTATCAGGTCTGGCGGGAGTCACCCCTGCAGGGCGATAGGCCACTTCTTTGTCCAAGAAGGACCAGTACCCTTCGCTACCCTTAGAAAGGACTTTTCCATCCCCGAGCAGAGCGGTTCAGATACCTCCAGTTTAGGCATTGGGTGACACACCGGTTGGTCCGCCCAGGGGCGGAGAGGCTGCTGACACCGTACGAGAGGTGGCTCGTGGGTAAAAACACAGATATTCGCCTAATTTCTGAGCTATTTGTCCTCCTTCAGCCGCCTCAGACCAATGAAAAATCCCCCTCGCAAAAGCGTTGGGAGTCTGAGTTCTGCCGTTCTCTCACCTCAAAGGAATGGTGTGATATTTACCATCGAGCTCGGCACACCACATATAACATGGCAAGCAACGAAACAGCGGTCAAAATGACCTCCTATTGGTACTTAACCCTGGTGCAATTACTCAAGGGGAACCCGGCATGCAGCGACCCATGTTGGCGACAGTGTAGGGCTAAAGGCATGCTAAAACACCTGCTCTGGGACTGCCCAGGACTGGCTACATTGTGGACCACAGTCTTGGAGGATATTGATACCCACTTCTCTACTCAGCTTCCCAGATTCCCATCGTATACATTACTGGGATTACCTAACCCACTCACCTTTACACTCGCCTCCCGTAAGGGACGGCAGATAAGCATAGCTCTGGGGGCTGCCCATCAAACTATTTTGGCGCTCTGGGGTTCTCCCACTGTCCTGACTCACCTGGCATGGCTTAGACGCTTATGGGTCATACTGGGGATGGAAAAGCTCACCCTGTCACTGACGCCACTGGACAAAACTTTCCGAACAATCAGGCAGCCCTTCATAGCCTTGTTGACCAAGGAATTCAGAGAATTGACATGTTCCAGTTATATGCGACTACTTTGCTTAGCTGAACTTGACACCTTAAATAGCAGTACATTTATAAATGAGTCCTACATCTCCCCTGATAATACAGTTCACATAGCTGATGGTACTAGGATGGGTGGGGGAGGTATTTGGGGGGGGGTTGGGGGGGGGGGTTGGGGGGAGGGTGTTAGATTATTCATTCTTTTTGTCCTTTTATTAGGATTTAAAAGTTGAATTATTATAGTGCAAATTAGAAAGATGTTCTCTCTCAATGTATGCTCTTGTTTTGATTCAACTACGCAACAGTAAAAACAGATTTAAACATAAAAGGAAATGCACACCCTTGTACACTTTCCAGGCAACCAATACTTTTTTTTATTTTATTGGGACAAGGCTGCTTGATACAGCACCCTAATGGTCCAAAATGCTCATATTGGTCATTCATTTTCCTAGTGATACATGGCTCTTCAACCAGTAAAATAAAAGAATTATGATGTGCAGTGGTAATTTTCAGTGCATACATCCCACCCCCTTTCCCCAAATGGTAAATTGCTTTTCTTTTTACTTCTCCTTTAACAAAGTTGTGTTTTTATTCCAATTTTTAGTTTACTTTCGTTTCAAGGACCGCTTGCCCCAACCCCAAAAATGTGAATTAAATATCTCAGTGATGCTCGCAATGTTATTCTAAAATGGACTAGTAGCTGCTCGCTGAAAAATCTATCAATAAAGCAAAGTGTTGCCCTAAAATCTTTGAAAAAAGTTGTGGTTCGCTGGATGAGATTTTATGACCTGTCTGATGTGACTGGTTAATGGTTGAGGATATCTGTGACTCAGTCTGGATAGGAGTGAAGAAGTATAAAATTCACATGAGCATTCTTGCTGTGTGAATAAGCACCAGTACTTTGAATTTGTACTTTTCTCTCATAGGTTATTAGTGTAGAGCTGTATATTTTCATGCTGACTTGTGTTGAAATGAAGTGGTTTATTCTCGAATGGCTTTAGCAAAAACATTTGGAGGGGGAACCCATAGGCATCAACAGGAGAAAGTTTTCCTTAGCAGCCAAATACTATAGATTCTGAAAGTAAATCCTGCATACACAATCCCTCTCCAGGTCAATTATCTAGATAGGACAGAGATGAGTCTCTAAAAGGCAAACAGGTTTCCAGTAATGTGGTCTTCTCCACTTCCCATTGTGACTCCCCCTTTCTCTAAAGATGGGAGTCCTTTAGCCATCATTATCAATTTATGATAAAAATGAGCAGTACTTTAAAAGCAGATGGAAAATCGGAGCAAATGGTCCTGAGGTTGTCTGACGTAGATGATGTCCTTGAGCAAGTAGAGAGTGTTTAGGAAGGGATGGGGGGGGGGGGGCGCGAGGGGTGGTCTGGCCAGTATAGAGGGTTGGGGGGGGGCTGTTGCAGATCATTTCATTGGAGACAGATGTGCCCTGGAAAGGCATTTAAAGGAACTGCACCGAATCAGCTTACACCACAGTGACAGTGGTTGTGTAGGACTGAGCCACAGATTTTTCAAATGTAAGATCCTGAAACGGCGTTTTCAGCTTGCAATTGATGGGTCACCATAGACCTCCCAGGGGTTGAAGTCAAATGACACCTGTGAGTATGAACGTAATTACAATCACATCCCTACACACAGTGAGCAAATTGCAGGGCCCATACCAGCAGATACACAAGGATAGAGTAGTAATGGAAATAATCCCCACTTCACTCCAAAGGTGGTATCACATTTCCATGTGAACTAATCACTACAACTACTAGTACATTTTCAGCTCTGGAAAAAAGAGACAGAATAGGCACTGCACACATAGAATGTGAGGATGGCAGTTCTGATTTTGGGCTCCCATTCAGAGAATTCTTTTGGTGGGGGGGGATATTAATGTCAAAAGGAACTATTATTGCAGGATGGATAGTATAAACCATCCAAACCTGCTACATACTAGCGAGAAAGACTGGATAACAAGCAAAGAGCACATTCCACCAGGAAAAAGGGGCTACATTTGCTGTCTTAGTGAATGTCTCCATCAATGACATATGCTTGGCTGCCACATGGTCATCAACCCTTACTGTCACAAAACTGAGTGGATATCCACGCTAGCAGAGTGGCTAAGGTAGGATGAAAAGTTTTAAAGCATCTTTGCTACCACATGCACTTTCATTATATACCCCCCACCCCCCAATGTCTAATACCTAGTTCGCAGAGTTTTGCTATGCGGAACTCCGCAAAGTTACAAAAAAAACTCCGCGAAGTTCCACGAGTGGTGGAGTGCAGTGCGAACTGCAGTTTGTGCTGGTATTTCTGCCACTTGGGTAGAAACTCTACCAGACCGGCAGCTCGCAAACTTACCCTTCGCGAGCGGGGAAAAAACTCCGCTGCACACCGCGAAGCAGAGTTTTCTGTACTCCGCGGAGGGCAGTAAACTCTGAACGGAGCGAAGTTCCCCACCCAGGCCTACTAATACCCCTGTCATACGGTTCCTATGAATTTAGTAGGACTTTGTGTCGGGACAACATTCATGTCAGAATATGGGAACTGAGTCCACACATCATCAAAGAATGTTGGCCCTTTTCCAAGCTAGCTCACAGTTCACTACCTGAACCCCCAACCTTCCAGGGTACCAGATGGTATCTGCAACCTCAGAACATGACTGCTCTAATTCCCCCAAAGAAATCCAGGAAAAAGATCTACCATTTTGTTACACAGACATGCCCAAAGGAGACATAAGAGACACAAATTAGATTTCAAACATTGAAACAATTGTAATCTTGTGTAAAAAGTGTTTGCTGCAATTAGTAGAATGAAACATAGCATTGTAACCAGCATTACAAGAATAATGAAAAATGTTAACAGTTCAACCATTAAAACATTGATGTTTTATTATATAATATTTATTCTCCAATCTAATACCTACACTAGCGAGAGCATAGTGGGAGTACCCTCTGCCAGATCTTTTGAGCCAACCAAACCCCCCCCCCCCCCCCCACCCCCACATACCTGTGTATGATGTGTCAGGAAGCCGATCTGGTGTACAGCAGGGTACCGCCCTTAGCGGGATGAGGGCTAGAGTCCGCAAGGCTACATCTAGGTCACAGTGTTCCAGGATGATTCAAAGTAGTTCTCTGCTGAATTTGGCTTTGAGGCAGTTTATATAATAAATGCTCTGCTCCAATTGCACTGTGCTAAACGTGCAGTACTAATGTGATTGATTGTCTTGAGTCTCAGAGCTGTCTCCAAACGGAACAACCAAATGCAAGGGTTCATTGTTCCTTGGCTTTGGACAGACATCCGAACCTCAGGATAAAATGCTTACTAAGAAATGTGTTACAGGATAATATACTGAGAAATTATGCATGCAAGTGCAGGCATGTAAAAAGTCCCCATTAGACAACAATGTCTAGTGTAGCTAAAATGGAGACTTGTGCGTGGGCCGTGTTGAACCCCACAGCACCCATTCCCTGGCCAGAGGGAGACTTTACTTCAAACTAAAGATGCAAAAGCTAGTCTAAAAACAATCAAACTTAATATATAAGCTTATTTATTATAAAATGCACTTTAATAATAAAAGTGAATTAAAGCCATAATGCAATAAAAATGGCAATCAAAATAACAATTGTTAAAGAATGAGAAATCAAAAACCTGGTGCTGATGTAAAATCTAGGAGGCTCCTGAAATGTTTTCCGTGTTCAGAGAGTCAATAGAAAGCATAAAGGAACCCGCATCCGTAGATGTTTCCACAGTGGCCCGGACTGCAAGTTCCAAAGAATAAACCTGGTCATATCCAGCCTGGTCAGAAGTTGCTGATGGTGTGCCAGCTGGCAGTGTAACCATATAAGTTGCACCATCTCCCACTGCACCTTAATCATGAGACTCCCACTACAAGGCACTGGACTGGATCCACTCCTTCCTCACCGGTCAGACTCTGCAAGTTAGACTACCACTGCTCCGCGCAGAACACAAAGATCCACTGTGGAGTGTCCCAGGGTTCCTTTCTGAGCCCCACCCTCATCAACGTCTACATGGCCCCACTCGCAGCCATTGTCTCCTATGCCGATGACTCCTAGCTGATTCTCTCCCTCACCAACGAACCCACATCCGTCGGAACCAACTTCCACAGTGGAATGACAGACGTTGCTACCTGAATGAAAGGCAGCTGCCTCAAACTCTACTCGGACAAGACCGAAGTACTCCTCCTGGGACCCACCCTTTCAGCCTGGGATGACTCCTGTTGGCCATCCGCTCTGGGATCCCCCCAACCCTTCCCCTGACGGACCATGCTCTACATTATACTGCACTAATCCCTCACAGTGAACCGCCAAATCAACGCAGTTTCCTCAGCCTCCTTCCACACGCTCAGCCTGCTTCGAAAAACTTTCTGATGGATACCCACAGAATCCAGAAAGACTGTCACCCACACATGCATCACCAGCAGACTCTACTGCAGCAATGTATTTTATGTTGGGGTTGCCCGGAAACAGCTCAAACTACAGGGTTCAAAATGCCCCAGGCAGACAGGTCCTCAACATCCCCTGCTGGAGCCACATCACGCAACACCTTCGACCACTCCACTGGCACCCAGTCAACATAAGAATCTCCAAGCTCCTCACACCTAGAAAGGTCTAATCGATGAAGGAACAGCATACCTGAACCACCGGTGCATTCCAAGTACCCGCCAGACAACTCCGCTGCTCACAACTCGCCCTAGCCTCCGTTCCCAGGATCCACAAGACCAGATCCAGAAGAAGTTTGTTTTCCTACCTTGTCGCCAATACCTGGAACACCCTGCCCCAGGCAATCCGAGTCCCTGACCCAATTCAAGAAGGACCTCAAGACCTGGTGCTTCGAATGATCTTCCACCCAGTACAACCAGCAGCCCCCAACGCCTTGAGACCCTCACAGGTGAGTAGGCGAGCTATACAACCCCCTGATTGATTATCGGTTGAAAGGACAAAGACCAGTTGTCATTCAGTTCCTGAAATAAAGGCACTCTAAAGTACTGTACCGACATCAGACTGTTAGTGGACCAGGGCAAAGCTGCTGCCCTGATCCTACTAGACATGTCAGCAGCATTTGATACTGTTGTATAGTCTTCTGATGAAAAAACTGCACAAAAATGGACTTCACTCTAATACTCTACAAGGGTACAGCTCCTTTTTAGAAAGCGGAACTCAGACAGTACTACTGGGTACTTTAAAATTTTGCCCAATAAGTCAATTGTGGAGTCCCATAGTGCTCATCGCTGAGCCCAACACTTTTTAATGTGCATGTGTCTTCATTAGTCAGGATTGTGAAAAAATGGGCATTCAACATCTGCTCTTATGAGGATGATATGCAGTTGATGATAGCAATAGGGGAAGGACATGAGGACACTAGAGACAAATTGTTTAAATATCTATCATAGGCCACAAAGTGGATGACAAAGCATTGTATCAAACTAAACTCTGAGAAATCAGAAATACTATTATTTGGGGAAGCAAACCTAATCTCGGACTCATCTTGGTGGCTTACCCTATTGGGACCTGCACCAGAGCCCAAACTGGTAGCAAAAAGCCAGGCGTCCTGGTAGATAATCGATTATCCATGCAAGATAAAGTAAAGGCAACGTGTGGCAAGTGTTTTGTCATTTTAAAATTGTTAAGGAGACTTTTTAAGTGTTGTCTGGACAACTGGAGAAAAACCATAGTTCAGGCTCTAATAACCAGTAGACTGGACTACGGGAATGCCTTGTATGGAGGTATGGCAGATTACTTGTTTTCACGACTGCAGGTTACTCAAAATGCAGCAGCCAAGTTAATCGGTAACCAGGACAAGTTTAGTTTCTGCATTAGTATGTATGGAGATGTTACATGTTCAGTTACTGTGCCATGGGCATAGATCACTACATAAGACTGGTCTATAATCTTGCAAGACAAAGTAGGATTCTATTTGCCTTCAGGAGAACTGAGAGCCCGTAATCTTGCATTAGCGAAAACTAGGCCAATATTGAAAGTCCGAGGAAGAGGTCGCTCTCGCTAATATCAGGCAGGCGCACAATGGAATAAATTACCATTAATACAAATACCATTGTCCTGTTTGACACCAGCACCTATGTTAGTAAGATGTATGACCTTTTAATTTCACCGAGTCATTATAGAAAGATTTTGTCCAATCCTGAACCTAATCTCAAACACCGAATCCTGAGGATGGTAGAGGCAGCGGCCAAAAGAGGCGATATCTGCCAGAAATAACGGAGTTTCTTTACTCCCAGCCATACCCATATACCCATCACTTATGGTGTGACAAAGATGAGACAAATTCCCCCTCCCCTCCTGAGACCCATCGTCTCCACCATAGGGGCTGCCACCGAACCATTATCCAAATACGTGGATCAATTCCTGCAACCATTGGTAGCTAAACTGCCCTCGTATGTTAAAGACACCGGCCATTTTATATCTAAAATTGAAGGCCTTCCATGCGACCAGAATAGCGAATTGTTGGTAACTATCGACCTAGAGTCCTTGTATACTAACATTACACAATCAGAAGCACTTAGTGCCATTGAGGAGTATATTGAAGCTGAAGATGCCTGCAACAATTCAGTTTATTCTCCAATGCCTCGATCTTGTTCTAGGCGAACTTCTTCGAATTTGATGGTGACTTCTACCAACAGGTAAAGGTAGTCAGCAGAAACTGTACTACTATCAAAAACTATTTGATACATGCTGAAACCCTGAAAAATAAGCTTATGCTGAGGGGATCCCCAACTAAGCTTATTAAAGATGCCCTCAAAAGAGCCAAGTATTACGATTGCGAGACTATGTTTCAACCCAGAAACAAGAAACCGACTGATCGAGTTGTATGCGTTACCAAACATTCGAACTATGACCATAAAATACGCCAAATTATTAATTCTCAATGGCATATCTTAAATTTGGGCCCACAGACACCGATGATCCAGAAGCCCTTATTTGCATTTAAAAGGAACAAGAACCTTAATCTTCTAGTGAGGGCCAAAAGGCCTAATGAAAATGGTTTCACCCAGAAATCCATCACAGGGAACGCACATGTCAAGGGCAACCACAAATGTGGGACTTGCCAAGCCTGACCCAACGCTATAGTTAATTATCAGATTTTTTTCAATGTTGGCATGGTATTCCTTGCAGATATGACCAACTGCAGATCGTCCAATATTATCTATATGATTCTTTGCCCCTGCGATCTAGCATATGTCGGGGAAACCAGCAGGGAATGCAGAAAACGTATTGGGGAACACAAATCCAACATAAGGCTGCGGAAACAAGCCGCCTTCCCCTAGTCAATCATTGGATCGAGGCGCAACACACAGAAGGCGAACTCTGTTGGACCATACTGGAGAAAATGTATGCCCCCAATGGCACTGATGGTACTGCCATACACAACAAGCATTTGCAATGCAATAGGTCTCGCATTTACGCGAGTTTAAGCTATTGGCATTGTAAATGACGATGCCTTTTATTTATGTTTGAAAAACGAAAACCCAAATAAAAGGCATTGTTATTTGCAATGTGAATAGCTCAAAGTCGCGTAAATGCGAGACCTATTGCATTGTAAATGCTTGTTTGGGTAGGCACGGGCAGATTAAGTGATTTGCCCAGAATCGCATGATTTTAAGTCGATGCCGAGACTCGAACCTGATTCCCAAGCTCTAAAGTCTGCAGCGCTGGCAGTTAGACTACATCTTTCCTTGTCCTCTTCGGTGTTATGCTGCTCGCACATTCGTTTTGAGGAAAACTGCTCATTGTTTGTCATTTCTCAGGGGGATAAAGTTATTTTCTCGGATACGGAATCAAAACTGCAAAGGCCGGAGACTGAAACTAAAGCCCCAGGCGCAATTGTAGTTCTGCATCTTGTACTAGGGGTTGAGGAGTTAACGCACAAAGACATTTATAACATGAGAGAAACAGGGCTTCTTATAACATTGAAGATGTTTGAAAACTCGTAGAAAATACATTTTTATCACATAAAGTAGAGTCATACCAGCAGCCTCGTATTTTAAAGGCATTGCGTCGTGCTGTGCTGCTAATGCCCGCTAGTCACCTGTTCGGTATGAGTTGGTGACAGTTTAGACTGAAGACAACTATTTAGTGTTGTGTTTCTTTAAATCCTAACAATGCCGAAAGAGGAAAGAGAAAGATAATTAAAAAACTGAGGAATAAAGGAGAATCAAAAACGTAGAAAGAATGAAAAAGGAGTCCGAAAAATGGGAAATTAGAGAGAAACCGGGAAAACGGGAGCGGTAAATTGGGCAAGAATATTAGACGTACCAAGAAGAGGAAAGAGCATGAGAAAGAGAGAAGGAGGACAAGAGTCAGGAATATGGAGAAAATTTGCATGACGCTGACAGAATAAGAGAGAGAAACAAGTGCTCACCAGGCAGCCACGGCAGAACAACAAGAACGCACGCAAAGTGAAAGTAATCATTTCGCGGGCGCTTTGATGTTCTCAGTGGCTGCGCGGCTCACTGAGAACATCAAAGCTCCCGCGAAATGTACACGCAGGCTGCCAAATGGTGCGTGCGCCCGGCGAGCATTGCACTGAAGTTGGGGGCCTGAAAAGCACTCGTTTGCACTTCCAAATCCCTGTTCTCTATAGCTCTCGCCAGAGCAGCTCTAAAGCGCTGGCTCAGGCGAGACCTAAAAAACGAGGTGCATTGGATTTACACCCTCAATACGAAAGACAAGGGACTGAACGAGAACCTTCCATGGGAACGCCATTATATGAATCGGAAATCTATCTGCGGTGTGGGGCTCCGCCCGCATTGACACTCCTGTGCCTACTGGAATCTTGCTTCTGAGATAGGATCTGCTCCCCTCGCGCCCCCTCTTCACGTTTCCCACTCTTTGTGTGAGCTCTTGATAGCATTTACACCTTTTGTCTTTTCTTCTCATTTGCTTGAGCCTGTAATTTTGGGAGGAGCCCTTAGGCTCTTTCGATTCACCCGTGTAACTTGCCGGCCTCTACTCTTGTAGGTGTGGCCTCGTCTCTACCTTGATTCGCTGAGCATTTAAATACTGCATCTCCAACACTTGTGGCGTTACCGACCTGGCGTTCGTGACTGGCCCCCGCCTGAGCGTTGGCCCACTGCTACAGATGAGACTCCCGATCCAATGGCTTCATTGCCCGCATGCCGCTTCTATATTGCGTGGTGCTCCATTATTTATCTTTTTCCTCCCGTTTCCCTTAGCTGCCTCCTGTTCTGCATCCCGAGACGGTACCGATGGACTGGAGTCCGAAACCGTTGCCACGCAAGCCGACTAAACGAACTCAGAAGCCACCTGTGAACCTGTCCTACACCGGAACCGCGACAGTGAGTGCAAGTCTTGACCAAGACTTATCCACCTGTAAGGGTTGTGCGTGCGACCAAGCAACGGCTCCTCAGCGGTCCTGCAGCTGCCCCCAGACGGCACACAAGCAGCGGCTCCAGCACAGCCTTCCTACAGTCTCGCAGCAACCCAGACGACGGGCCTCCCCAGGCTGGAGAGCGAGGAGAGACATTGCCCCATCGGTAGGTTACCGGTCACAGCCAAGTAGTTCAACAGGGACAGTCTGTCCAGCAACACCTCCGTGAAATCTCACGTGAGACTCCATCCATGGTCACGACGCAGCACACTAAAAAGAACTGTTAGAACTCACCACAGACCATCACTGACGTCAGCAAAATGGAAGACATGTCATTGTCAGCGAACTGACGGTATGCAGCGGGCGTCTCCAAGCCAGCAGTCGTGTCCTGAGTCCTACAGGTTAAAGTACGGGTGTCCGCCGAGAAGGTCCGGCTGCTAGCCAAGTTCACCAGCCCATGTCTGATGTCGTCCTGCCACCTGACTCGAGAGACTGATGGACCCTGTGGTATTTAGTTAACCGTTTGTTTCTTCCCCACAGGTTGGACTGACACTTTGTTTGTCCTTCAATAAAGTTGGGGAGGAATGTAGTGTCCTGCGAGACACGTTCTAGTGTCCCGCAGGAAGCTGTACTTCCAGCCACTCCCTCGAGGGCTGGACACTACTGCACCCCACACCCATCCATCACGGGTGCCACGAGTGACGTGGCCCCGCCAATAAAAGGGCCCGGGTGCACGTGCTCGTGGCCAGTTACTGTTCTACCTTCACTTGGTCTTTGTGTCTAGTCCTTATGCAACGTGGGCATCAGGCCCAACATTACAATCTCATTTCATTCTTTCTTCATCTTGTCACACTTTCGGTATTTCCTTCTTCCATTGTCTATGTTGTGAGACTAGGTGTTGGCTTTACTATCATTTTGCACTTTCCTTTTGTCATGTTGTGAATCCTATGCTCCATGTTTGCTTTGTGCACATGGGTACCTTGCTTCTTTTCTTTGAATCAACCCATTAAGAAGCTGTGCCTTTCGACTCAATGAGCATGCACTTAATTAATTTTATTATTGTTGTTTGGTATCGTCCCAATCTTGATATGTTCTGCATTTTGCTGTTGTCTATTCTAGGCACATCCCGCAGCCACTTCCTCGGATCTACTCGCCCTGAGAAAGGTGAGACCCACATCCGGTCTAACACCAAAACGCGCGTTCGCGTTGTTACACTTTCATGGACCATATTAAGTTCGATTGCTTTTGGTTGCTATCACAGACTAAATTGAATTTGAAGGCTATTGATACACTTGGTGCCATTTTGAAAAAGTATTGATGTACTTGCAAAATATTATCATCAATGTCACTATTGTTTAGTCACTGTGGTCCATATGTTTTGCCTTTGTTGCTGTGAGTATGCATGGACTCCTGATTTCCAGGATGTACAAGTATGTGTGGGTATGAGTTTGTTGGTTTGAATGCGTGAGTGTGGTGTGGGATGTGCTATGTTTCTTCTTTTTATTGACTATTTAAACTCTAATATGTGAATTAACTATAAATACATTTTGACATGCTCTAAATTTCTGATTGTGACATGCCTTTGTCTTTAGGCCAGCTTCATGGGTGTTTATACATTAATGACGTGTTGCGCATTTAATCAATCTAGGTAGAGAACTCCTGACTGAGTAGTTAGCATAAATTACCATTAGACCTATGCCTCACTAAAGATGATTTGGGGTTAAGGAAGAAGCTAAATACATGGCTGTTTACGACATAATGCTTTTTGGGTCCTCACTAATGAATGCCCTCAAACGGCTGTGAGTAATACTAGTGTTGTAATATCCCATTGGGCCGAGTGTTGCGCTCTCTAAATACTGTAAAAATAAATAAATCGTTACAAGAAAGTGGTCGAGATGGAAGATATTTTAATTGGGAAAGAGCCCATTGCGCGTGCCCTTGATCCGGAAGCACAACATGCCTTAAACATGTTACTGAAGGACTACAGGCAACGTCTCTCAGAAGGTGCCACAGCGCGCTCCCTGGCTACCAGTCACAGAATCTACGAGCAAGGTGAACGCACGGGTAAACTCCTGGTGTGGCAGGAACGGAGGGAGCAAGACTCGAAATGGGTCCATGCAATTTCTAGCCCCGACGGTACACTCCTCACTGACCCCCAATGAATTGCCGATACCTTTGCTGCCCATTTCGAAGCGGTTTACAATAAATCGGCTACATCTCAGGCCCCATTGTCAGCTGACCTCCTGGTCACTATAAATGTAGTGAGCCTCTCCCCACAGGCTAGGGGCGCCCTGGAAGTGGACATACTCAAAACGGAGATTCAGAAGGCCATACAGGATGTCTGCTCTGGCAAAGCGATGAGCCCCAATGGCCTCCCTATCGAGCTTTTTAAACCCATGGCTTCCAAGTTAGCGCCTCACCTGTTAAACATGTACACTGAATGTTTTGAATCGGTTCTTCTTCTGGCTGACATCCGGACCGCCTCCATCGTGGTCATACACAAACCAAATAAGCCGGCGGACGACTGCAAATCCTGTCTTATTTCCCTCCTCACCGTCGAGGCAAAGATCCTGGCCAAGCTGCTGGCCAACAGACTCCTTCCATAAATCACCGGACTGATTCACCCGGACCAGTCCGGATTTATGCCGGGGAGGAACACAGCCCGGAATCTGTGGCGGTTGAATGGGGCCCTTGGTAGACTCGGAACTATTGGGGTAGAGGCTGTCATTAGATGCCACCATGGCATTTGACACAATTGAATGGGATTTCCTCTTTGCTGTATTGGCTCGTATGGGCTTTGGACCTATAGTTAAAAAAAAAAAAAAATGGATCAGGCTGCTTTACACGCAACCTACTGCGCATGGCACCGTCAATAACCACCGTTCAGCTACCTTTCCCTCCGGCGGGGCACGAGGCAAGGTTGTTCGCTGTCGCCGCTGCTCTTCGCCCTTGTGTTAGAACCACTGGCCGTCTGGGGTTAGGGGTGAACCAGAACTACGGGGACTGAAATGGACGGTAGATCACAAAAACCGCATCTCGCTATACGTGGATGACATTCTTCTCTATCTGGCCTCCCCTTCGCGATCCTTGCGGTGTGTACTTATTCCACATATTTGGTGCCCATTCTGGATACAAGATTAATTGGTCTAAATCCCAGATGTATGTGCTATGGGGCGACCGCCCTCCAGTCCTCGGGGCTACAATGTACTGGTGGCGTCTCAGGGATTTCGATACTTGGGTATTTTTGTGACCCCGGATACTAGCCTAATCTATGAACATAATCTGCTGGGGCCCCTTCAACGTCTCAAATCGTATGTCCTACACTGGTGGTATCTCCCAGCCGCGGTGCGTCCATTGGGGCGTAGGGGCGTAGCCCCACCAGCCCTGCTGCTTGGACCCGCGTTAAATAATACCCGCGTTAAATAATTAAAATATGTCCAAATTACCATTTACTGCGCACATTATTCCGGCGGCGCCGGGCAGCACCCGACTTTATCGGGAGTGTGCAGGGGGGCGGGCTGGCTGGTGTGGTGATTGATTTGAAGCCGGATGATTGACAGGTCTAAAAAACGTTTTTTTTCCCCCCTTTCCCCGCATGTATGCTTCGGGCAGCAACTTGCCCGAGCATGCGCACCCAGGCCGGCCCCATTAGCTAGTAGGGGGGGGGGGGGTGCAGGACCTGCTGGCGGCAGCGCTGGCAGCAAAAGGGCGACAGGGCGAGCAGTCACTGTGCCCTCCAAGCCAATCCTGGCGCTGCATGCAGCGCCACTGCGCCAGGATTGGCCGGTCACCGCGCAGCATGAGCAGGGGCAATCCTGATTGGATGCCGAGCTTGACGTAAGGTAAGCGTGCTGCTTGGATCCGGTAACGGTCGGGTTCACTTCGTGCGCGTCGCCTGAGCCTCGTGGTCGTCGTGACTCGTGGACTGGACGGTGGCTGAGGACTGAGGACACACAGGTAGGATCGGTTGGGGAAACATGGGGAAATGCTGGGCCGGCTGATAAGCTTCGGAGTTTTGTGATTGTTTAAACACGTCATTGAATCGGTGTGTTTCCAGGTACAGTGTTGGGAAGTATGTCCGCAAAACGTTAAAAGTTGGCCATCACTAAATCTGAAGGAAAAGACTAAAGTTTAGTCTTTTCCTTCAGATTTAGTGATGGCCAACTTTTAACGTTTTGCGGACATACTTAAAGTACCCCGCTTTAAGAGCCCGCCTCTGTTCTCGGCACTCATTTCGTATTCAATCTACTTTTTTAGAAAATAGAATGATGCTGAGGCAAAGTTTGCGCCGGTCCCTCTGAGAGACGCGGGAGAACGGGGGCATCTCAGGGGACAGGCGAATGTGCTGAGAACGGATTCGATGCATTTCAGCGAGTGTGAATGGGAATCTGACACTGGGGGGTGGTGGGGTAGTCGAAGGAAGAGAAACGAAGCTAGGCTAAGAAAGAGGCATAAAAAGAGGGGCTGTCTTCGAATGGTGAGAAAGAGGGGAATGGGTAGGACGGGATGTGAGGAAGAGGCGGTGAACGAAGGGAGTGACTTTTGAGAAAGAACGGGGTAGGTTAGCAGCAAGGTGAGCTCCCAGAGAGTGGTAGGAGAGAGAGCCTGCACCTAGAGAAACTGGAGAGGGCGGTGTAAGGGCAGTGGCAACGGGGTCAGGGGAGACAAAAGGGGGTTGTTACAGAAATAGGAGGGGGTGAACTGCAGAGACCCCTAATGGTAATGGGAGAGCAGGGAAGAAAGGGGGTGGGGGGTTGAGTGAGGGAACACAGAGCGCCATAAAGTAAATGGCTACATTGTGGGTGAAGAAGGAGATGGGGAAGATGTTAGGGAAGAGAGAGAATGAAGGGGAAAAGGAGCAGCGAATGAGGGTGGTGGGGAGGGTGGGGAAGGAGAGGAGGGTTCTGGAAGCGGGTAAGGAGGCGGGTGGTATCAGAGGGGGAAGCAGAAAGTGAAGGAAGTGAGAACGGGACAGAGACGCGAGGGTCGGTCCGCTGTGTGTGTAAAAGTGAAGCTTCTTTATTATGAGAGTAAAAAGTCTTCCGGTGGAGGGCTGGGCGCAGGGAAGGAGGAAGCGGGGGCTGCTGGGAGGGGAGAAGGGGGGGTGGGGGGGTTTAGGCAGGTGGGACAGTCAGAATGCTGAGAGTGAGTAGAGAACAGTCTCGGAGCTGGACGGCAGCAGAAGGGGAGGGGGCTGCAGAAATAAAGAGCAGGCTGTATTACAGGCAGAAGGGGGGACTCGGGCTGTATTCCGGGAGGGGCAGAAGAATCCGAGAGAACGCCTGAGGGGGCAGGACATAGGGGCAGAGTCGGCTCCTGACGATCCACAGACCTCCCATGTCACTTACACATCCTGTAGAGTCGGGAAAGAGCCCGAGCTCCTCCCCCGCGGGAGCCTCCTCAGCAGCCGGTTCGTGGAGCCCTCGTTCCCTCTGGTTGGTCGTTCTCTGTGCCCGCCCAGGGTCCGGCAGCAGCGGAGAGCCAGCGGTGGGCAAACCGGGGGGGGGGGGGGGGGGGTAGCAGCTGTTGTAGTGAAGGCGCTCATAGACTTTACACTGGGGTGCTGGCAGAGCAGGTCAAGACTTCAGCAAGAGGAGGATCCCGCAAGCACGAGACAACTCCCCTAACAGTGCCAGAGCACGGAGAAGTAGCAAACACCCGACTGCGGCACGAGAGGACAGCAGTGATGTTGTCCGGACCAGACTGGCAAAAGAAAATACAGAAGGATTTCAGTGCAAGAAATGCAATAGTAACTGTGCCAGAGCCGCGAGGGGAAACTCTTGTGTGCCAGGGCGGAGCGAGCCCAAACTGCATCCTTTGCCAGGGGGGCGCAAGAAGACACCATCCTTTGCCGGGACAGAAGGAGACAACACACCGACTTGTACCAGAACTGGAAGCGACACTGCACCCACCTATGCCAGGGCAGTAGGAGACAGCAAGACGCATTCCAGGACAGCAAGAAGCGCCGCACGTACATGTGCTAGGGCAGTAAAAGGCAACATAACTCGTGCAAGGACAGGAAGAGACACCTCTCCTACCTGTGCCAGGGTATAAAGCAATACACGAAGCAACGCTAAGCATGGAGCCTGAACTGAACTTCTACCACGACAACGAAGACATGCTGCACACTTGACAGAGGACAGGACACCACACCAGTCTGTGTCGAGGAAAAGCGAAGTGAAGACACCAACCTGTGCCAAGGAAGGAGAAGGCAACACTTGCCTTTGTTGCAGGGTAGGAGGTGCCTTTTTAACCCGTGGCAATGCAGGGAGCAGACGTGTGACCCCAGAGGAACCAGGCAAGGCCTCGACACTGCCAGAGGCGAAGCTGTTGTAAGGCATGTGCCGGCATGAAAGCAAGGTCACCATAAAAATGTCAGATCAAGGCTTTGCCTGACGCAAAAAGTGAACCACCAGAGGAAGACTGCAGCGCGCCCACTGTGCTATGGCAGGCAGCGTGACTCCAGGGTGAGTGGCACACACCTGGGACCTCACACATGCCAGAAGAGGAACAGGGCGCTCTGTGCTTCTAGTGGGGCGCTCGGTCACAAGTCTCAGCACGCTAAGGCGGTTGCCTGACGGCAGCAGACAAGGAATACATCTTTGGACCGATTGATGCTGGAACAACAGAAAGTGATGGAGATATTTGTGCCGGTTCAGTAGAATGCCCGGTAATGTTAGCTGCACCAGGAAAGGAAGAGGTGGTTCCCTGACCTTACCAGTGCCAACATAGCAGGACTTCGTACCGTGATCCCATCAGTGCCAGGCCAGAGGACGACGAAGAGACTGGGTGATCACAAAAAAGCAGGAAAAGGCTTTCTGGCCCTGTAAGTGTCAGGGATGCAATAGAAAGTGCAGCAGTGCCAGGAAAGGAGACATTGTAGTCCAAACCGTGCCAGTATAAGCAGCATTGTGCCACATCAGTACCAGGGCAGTAAGCACGTTTGCCATTTGTAATTCTGCCCATTTGCTATTGCTCTAGGAGTGGGGGTCCTAAGTGCCCCCCACCACAGTGACGTCACCTGAATGCGAAGTTGGTTGAAGGCAGCCTGGAAAGACATTTGCTTAGCGGGGATGAGCACAGGGGACCCCGCTTCTCCGGCCCGCCTGCCTCCTGGGCCCCGTTAAGTGCCCCCCACCATCATCACCGAGGAAGACCCCTTATCACCCCAGACCGACAATGGACGTCTCTCCACGCTTTCACTGGCCCCCAGCTCTTCCTGCCAGGACAGCCGGGTGGAGTTTGTTGCCCTCACCACCGTCCGCAGCGACCCAGGCAGTCCAAAGCGACTGGGACTGCTGGGGACCCCGTTACCAGCTCCCCCAGGATCGGGGTCCAGGAACGCTGCCTCCAACAAGCGCTACCGGCGATTACAGAACTATTTGTACAACGTGCTAGAGAGACCCCGGGGCTGGGCGTTCATCTACCACGCCTTCATGTGAGTATGGGCAGGCGCCCCAAGGCTTCGGCCTGAAAAATGACAGGTGGAAGGAAGTTCGGTGCCCTGTGGGTATGCTCTGGCTGCTTTTCTTATTACGTCGGACGTCCGTCCGTAATCTCTCTGAATCATCCCACCCAGGCGACCTGGAAACAAAGCTGGGATGTAGTTTACCAACTGATGATGAGACAATACCCAGCATAACTGCACTTTTCACAATTGCTTTATTAACCTTCCTGCTTTCTCAAATTTGCTTGAAAATGCACGACTTTTTTTTCAAAATTTTCTTGGGGGGGGGTAACCCCCCTAAACCCCCCTTTTGGGGTTCGGGCTCGCTCGCTGCGCTCGCTACGGTGCTGTATGCTAATTCGTTTGCGCCCCACCACTTTAAAATCTCACCCACCGCCCCTGGTATCTCCCACTTACCCTCTTGGGGTGAGAGTCACTTTTTAAGATGCTTGTCCTCCCGCACCGTCTATATGCGCTGCAGAACACCCCCATTACTTTCTCGGACTCCTATTTCTCCAGAATAGATAGCGTTGTGCGGTGACTACTATGGGAGAACCGTCCACCGCGTATAGCGATGAATAAACTCACTATGGGATGGTGTGACGGTGGCATAGCACTCCAGACTTGCGACTATACTACCAAGCTCCACAATTGACCGCAATAAATAGATGGGTGTTTGGTGCACATGACAATCCAAATTTCCGAACAGATCACTGGCTCCTGGGGCCGGGCGGCTACAATAGGGCACTATACACCAATCCCCGTAAGATTAATTTAACGGGCCCTACAGCCCACACGGATGTCTGGCATGGAGTCACGAGGAAATTGGGCTGGCAGAACCGCTTGACTAAAGCTACGCCTCTTTGGGAGCCCGACATGTTGGGACAACTCAGTAAATGCCCTGGTTTTGATAAATGGGACACAATTGGTATATCCACAGTTGGGGACATGTGGGTGAGGGGGAAACCAGCCACCTTCGTCGAACTTCAGACTATGTATCTGTTGACACACTGAAACCTCCAGGTACCTCCAGATTGGCCATGTCATCTCTGTGGCCATGCCTAAGGGGCTCCCCTTGTCTGAGTCTCTCCCCCTCCCCGAGGACAGGTTGATACTTGACCCTATGCAACGATTACGTGAGGGCTGGGAGTCAGACCTGGTTAACATCGATGATGAAGACTGGTGCGACGCGCTGGCCTCCCCCAAAGAAGTAGCCATCCCCATGAGACTATGTCTCATCCAGCTGAAAATCCTCCACTGAGTCCATTTTGACGCCAAACTCCTTTTCAAATTGGGTAGACGGTCTGACCTCCTTTGTCTCCCTCATTGCAATCAGACTGGCGCCTTCTTTCACATATTATGGGAATGCCCACAAATCAAGCATTACTGGGATAAAGTCACGAAGCGAAAGGACATGCGATAAGTTTCTGAAGCCATCTCCCCAGCTCTGTCTTCTCAATATATGGGAGGCTACTGACCTTTCCCAGGCATAGCAGGCGTGGGCATCGATGGGTTGGGCCATTGCAAAAACGAAATATCGCATAGAAATGGGGGGTGGACACGGTCCCAACTTTGCGCGATTGGGGCAAAGACATGGATAAAGCAATGATTGCAGAGAAGGCGGTGTTCAAGGGTAGAGGCTGCCCCAGGAAATGGGACCACAAATGGGGGAAATGGAACAAATATAGAGGGGATATCTGCATCTCTCCTACTATAGAACTACAGCGTGAAAGACACACTTTGATAGCTTTACTAACTGATAATGATGAGCCCTCACCTCTGACTCACTATCCGTATGACTATGTATTTTATTGATGTGTATACCTCTTCTGCTTAATGAATCATCGCATATGTGGTTGGACAATACTCTGATTCAGCAAACTGGTGGAACCTGTGATTTTTGTGCTGTTGTTGTAATGAAGGTGAAGTCAGGTATTATGGGCCTGACTTTTGCTTTGATGTTGCTCTGTACCGATATCATTTTTTTGAAAATAATAATTGTTTAAAAAATAAAATACTGTATCATGTGTTCCTGACAACAAGACAGGTGGTAGTTCCATCACCATTTGGCCTTGAGGTGGAACATCCATTGCAGAGTAACAAAAATAGGACCACAATCAGGAATAACACGAGCACTATGCCTCCAAATATACTGGAAACCAGAGCGTATATTCGGAGTGATTCCATCCTTTATGTAGTCTGGAACGTGCTGATAAATCTATACACACTATGTGATACCAGAAGAGTTTTTCTGCAAAACAAAATGGTTACTTACATATAACAATAGTTTAGCAACTTGGGGACTTTTTTGGAATCACATGCCACACCCACTTCCCCAACAAAGTGGTATGGTTAGCCACAACAGAGTAAACCCAGATCATGTAAGAACAGCAATAGACGTCACCGGTCACCAAACTGGGGAATAAAGAATCAAAAACGGCAGCCATATTCGGGGGGGGCAATATGGGCTTACATTTGTCAGAGGGCTGCCGCTGCCCACCTTCTGATCAGTGCTCAAAAGCGAATTGGGACAGTTCCAGACCCAACCACTAAATAGTGGAAAAATACATGGCATGTGAATCCACAGAAGTCTTCAAGTAACCCGCCCACTCTCTTTTCTGCCCCAACCCCCCCACCCGCCATTGAGAGTCAGGCACTGACATTAAATACTTGCACTCTGTTCCTATTGGTACAAATATGTCTGCAAATTGGCTTGCATGCAGTAAAAGGACACACCAATCCTAAAAATAGATGCTGGTTTAATCAGGGCAAAGTGTCACATTTTCAGCATTTATTTTCTTCTAAAACCTGGTTAATTGCCTCTGATCTCCCTTGCCCCTTGCACAGGAAAGATATCGCTGCCAAGATTTGAAGCACTTCTCTGTTCCCTTGGATCTTCTGAGTGTGTGGATACCAGATATGGGATTTCTGTGGGTTTGAGGGACCCCACAGGCAGTTAAATGGGTACAATGCATTGGAGAGATTTTGGAAGTAAATTGCTAGCTTAGGGTACGGCTCTGTTGTTTGCAGGTATCACCCCTGGCCAGAATAGAAACCTACCACTATGTATTTTCTAAGTCTTAAGGTTTCAGTTACTGGGTGGCAGACGTCCCTACCCTTGATTGGCTTATCCGACGTGCTGAACATGACATCTGAGGTTTTTTCTTTTTTTAAAACATATTAATTCCTTCGAGTGTCTCAAGCATAAAAGCATGTTCCTGCCATGGTCTGACACCCATCTGTGGCCTCTTTGAAACATGGAAGTACCAGACATGTATGGGTTTCTATCCGACCATCATGTTAGTGTTTTTCAACAATCTTCTCATGTAGTTACTTTAGGCTCTTACAAATTCACCGTATGGAATGCTATTGATATTGTGACAGTGAATGCTGCGGATACAGTGACGGCTATTCTCAGTAAGAAATGAGATGTTGGATTAACTTTTTGTTAAATTAATGTTATCACATTGTCATGTAGTTCCTGTAAAACCTATACAGGATCTGCACATTTGTACAACATACACTGCGTGCGGGCTTGGTGTCCAGACTGATTCCAGACACTCCCACCGGATATGTTGGCCTGTATTCCAGCTAGCTCACAGTGCCACTAGAAACCCCTCTTACCAAGGAGAGAATAGTTCTTGGCAACTATCAAACATGACAACTGTAATCCCTCAGGACCCTGGGAACAGTCTACTTCTTTTCAGTCACTCATGCTCACTTAGTCTCTGAGAGATACACCGAATAAACAGTAGGGACGTTTTCAATAAGTATTTATTGAACGTTATTCTAGTGTAAAATAGGTGTGCTGAAACAATCATTAGACAGTAACAGATATAAATTATTGAAAGCACTAGGAAAGTAAAAGGATGGTAGAGTTCTACCATTTTGCTATAACCATGAACACCGGTAAGTACATGAAATACATGATGATAAAATGTGTACTTTTATGATGCAATCCTAACTAGATCTACCTAAGTGTACCTAGCATGTGTGTAGGTGTTAAACCAAGAATCCCTCTAGGATAGAGTCAACCCCCATTACCTGAAGTGAGAAACTGTGGGACCCTGTCCTAGTGTTGGGTTGGACACCCAGCAAGGGATATATGACCACTGCAAGCTGGAGTATCTGCATGCAGGGGACTTCAGCACCTCGCGTCAGTGTGTCGGCATGGAAGTCCTGATTTCCTGCCCTATCTCAGCATGATGTGATGTTTATATACCTGAAGGTATCCCCAGGGGTATACTATGCAGGAGATGGTAGCCCTGCTGAGATTCCAAGGATCATCATGCATAATGTATTAGGCTATTTTTCAGGGAAACCCCCACTTTCTGTAAGCAGTACCATAACTAGGTAAAGTCTCAATCTTACCAGCCCGTTTTGTATGTAGTGTAGGGATAAATATAGGTGAAAGGTTGGGATGCTACCCGAGCCTATATTGGGGTACCTATATGGAATATAACAACATGGTCCGTTACGTTGATACTATGGGCCTGATTATAATGTCGGTCGTAAAGCCTCAGACTGACATGGTAGGTTTAAAGTTCTAGTGCTGTATTATGATGACTGCGGCCGGAGTTTACACTAACTGGGGAATTCGACGCGTTTCCAACGGGCTCAGGGAGCCCGTCGCCAAGTCAGAAAGCCTTCATAATCCTTTAACGACTGAGATTCTGCGGTCTGGATTAGGATGTCTGTTTCCAACAGCCAATCCATGCCGGCCTTTCTGACATGGATAGGGTGTTGGAAACTGACTGGGGGCCCCTGGCAGGGACACCTTCACCCCTGGCCCACCACATTTGGCCCGGGGGGGGGGGGGGGGGAGGGGGGCACCATTAATCATCCCTGCAACCTGTGGCAGGTGTGCCTGCCACATGGTGCAGGAATGTTTAAAAACTTCAATTTTTCAAAGGGGAGCCTGTGCTGCAGGCAGTTTCAGCCCACCGCACAGGCTCCCATTGAATAATGGAAGTTTGCGACCACACCATGTTCGGTCTCATCTTAATCGCACGTTCGGAACTGCTGACCTATGGTCGGTTGGTTCCTTCCACAAAATGGTGTTTGTCAGATGCAACTCTGACTGACATGGTAATTAGGCCTATAGAAACAAGAAACGAAATGCTGCTTGTCTTAAATGTGTAATGAAATTAGCGAAGGATTAGGATTTCATATTCCAATATCTTCGGTCACTTTCTCAACTGTGAACCGTCAGATGATGAATAAGTCATCCGTTCCATACCTAGATGTCCTTCATATAATACTCCAGGTCTGGACCTCACACATACACTGAAGAATGAATTCATCATTACACAAAAAGTAATTCTGCTCAAAGTATCCTGGCCATATCAAGAACCATGTTCGTGAGTCGTAGCGTAAAGCTGATCTACTGGAGAAGTATGAGTGCTTTCAAATCATTATCTTTTTTGATCAGTGTAACAAACAATTTGTAGTATTACCATAAAACAGCTATTGTCTTTCGGTCAGCCGTACAATCTTTTGATGCTATCGCCTGTATAGTTGACACAAATAAGGGTAATGTTACATAGGCCATTACATATTTATTTTGTTATATTTGGAAAGCCAGTCCTGGAACGGATTGTCCCGTTGGTGGTGTGGGAATGCTTTTGTGGATCTTCGAGTGCAAATACAGAGCTAAAATAACAAGAGATGTAACATTAAGAAACCCAGCCTCTTTTCTAACTAGAAAGCCAAGGCTGATCCCTAGTTTTTAAAATGCATAGTAGTTCTTCCATGACAGTGTTGCAGTGATTTTGCTCAGAAACAGAACTATGCTTGGGACGGTAAATATTAGTAGATAGGGACTGAGTCACCATACCATGAGCCCGACTAACTGTAGTGTCTCACTCGCCCTACTAATCATACCCAGAGAGACAAGTGAATTGACTCCCCAGAACACAATACTGCTGACCTCTGAGATCGCGGTACCAGTTCACTCCCTTTCACCCACACAGTTGTATGCAATAAGATATGAAAGAGACACAAAGCAAGTTTGAATTTTTATTTACCAAAAAACCATCAGCATTGTCAATAAACGGTATATTATGAAAAGCCCTGTCCTCATTAAGACAGAATAGCCTAACCCTCCTCCCACAGAAGCAAACTGATTATACAGGGATGGGATGCTACCCGAGCCTATATTGGGGTACCTATATGGAATATAACAACATGGTCCGTTACGGTGATACTAAGGGCCTGATTACGATGTTGGTCGTAAAGCCTCAGACTGACATGGTAGGTTTAAAGTCCTAGTGCTGTATTATGATGACTGCGGCCGGAGTTTACACTAACCGGGGAATTCGACGCGTTTCCAACAGGCTCTGGTATTAGTAGCAGACCCAGTACCCTAGCATACAAAGATTGACGTTCTACTTCTCAGACACAGCCATGATCGTCTCTAAGGAAATATCTGTCTCTTGCTCTGTTACATTGCTGTGGATACCTACATGACAAGGTTTACATGATCATAAACAACAGCTGCATTTCTGTGTTGTGTCAAGGTGCGAGTGCCTGACCACAACAAAATAACGAGATATTGTAGTTTGACCTTGTCCACTATTCAGGCTAAATTCCAGGAAAGAACAGAACGAGAAAACTGCAGGTCCTGTGTGAATATATAATGTGGCACAGAAGCAAACATGTTTATATAATGTGTGCAAAGCTAATGCTGCCTGTGTGAGGCAAAGTTAGGCTAACATAGGGAAAACTCCAATGGTCTCTGTATAGAACACTTGACCCGCTTCCTTTGATCAGGAAGGACGCACATAAAGGGATAGCAAATCTGAAGGTAAACGTACTCAAGCCAAAACTGCCAATTAATCATTCTTGGGAGCTAACAAATGACAATTCGAAAAATAAAATCTGTGTAGGAGGAATCCAGTTTGTAAGTAGCCCTTGGAGAGGCAAAGGACTCCATGGTAGGGCCTGATTCCATGCAGATTGACAAGTTTGTGCCTGCATTGACTTCAATGAAACTGATCCAGCAATCACTGCTGATGCACAAGAACTCCTGTTGGCCATTTGCTCCAGACTCAGATATTGTAGAGGTCTCAAACTCCTGATAATGGGTCACTAAGGGACACCTCAGTAGTTTGAGATCCAGGACAGCAGGAGTCTGTAGTGGATCCAGGTGTGTCTACTGCCCATTGAAAGGGACACCAGATGCAGTGAAGTACATGTTGTAGGCAGGTGAAGTAAGAACGGCGGAAGGTTAAACACCAATCCACATCCAAAGCCTGTAGCGGAATCATGCCAAAGCGCTGAGGCATGCGCTCATGGTAGTGCTGGAGCAATGCCAGGTCTGGGCAACGGCAGAAGCAACATCCATTACAGAACAGCAGTAACAGGATGAAAATGCGGCAAATGAGGAATAGCAGTACTGGGAACCCATCAAACACGCTGGAAAAAGCCGGTATTACACCAAAGTTAGTTTGGAAAGAATTGACAAGGCCATAGCCTACAAGTTTAAAGAAATGGACAGCACCTTTGGTATCAGAGGCATCAAATATTTGATGTATCACTTTACCAAAATGTGGGGGGAGGTTTGTGTTTAACAATGACTATAATTTCAAAGTAGTAGCCACCTGCAATTTGAAGGTATTGAAGGCAGATGTAAGAGTTACTTCTTGATGAGACAATAATGCTTTGAGTCTGCTTAGCTTATTGAAATCCGTTTTCAAAGTTGGAAGGGAAGGCCACAAGCTATCTACCACTCCATGCGGAGGAGAAAACTGGACGTTATTGCAACACGTGACTAACTGGGAACCTGACACAATATATGGGACTCCCACCAGCATACAGCAAAAGTCTTGATTATTAAGCATGAGTTAGCTTCTATTTGAAAGTACAGTAATGAAGGGAGGAATTGCGGAGACTGGAGTTCCTTTCAAGCAATTAGGTGCCGAAACATTACACTCTGTGGATTTTACCGTGTGGAGAAACAAGTGAATGACCAGTAGTGGAGTCGCACTCCTCTCCTCTCAGAAAAACTTGTCTGTCAGCATGTTCATAGCAATAGGACCATAATTCATGTATGTAGCTTCTTCCAAGGGGTTCATATCCAGCTATCGGAAAATGTTTCATGCAAGCTGTAAATTGAAACATTGATATGGGCAATGAGATAACCCTGTGTATTAACCATAACGCTGACGGTGTTTCAGTAAATGGGATTTCTTTTCTAGTTTCCCTAAATGTAGCATGGTGTATGTTGTATCTTTCATAGCCATTAATTGTTAGTGTGTTAAATTGAAAGGTCGAAGCAAAGCAGTATAGTTCAGATAATGCCAAGGAACGTGTCCATTATTGGGTGTCTGAAGCATACAACTAAACTGCATAATGGATCTAAGCTGACTCTGACCATGATACAATGTTGACATATTCTGTACAATATCAACAACAGATGACACAATGCCGTTCTAATTATAAATAGGAAAATACGTATTAATAATGTTGTCTACTGCAGCAAGTGCTTTATCCAAATTATCTTGATCAATTTGTCTCAAGCGCATAGCAGCCTCAATTTGTGATAATTTCCAAATTTCATTGTAAGCCGCATATTGAAATCTTTTAGAGCGAGGGGATTTTGGACCTAAAAAATATCTGATTAATTTTGTCGGGTAGAAGAGACCGAGGCTGTTTTACTGCAGATAGTGTAGAATGTTCTAACCATTGCTGGCATAACTTTCCCACTGAATAGGTGGTAATATTGTTAGAATGGTTTGACTGCGAGTACCGTGGATCTAGTCTACTGGATTTGAAACCAGAGTTGTAATTAAGAAAATGAGCATGACAACCATTCGTGTCTACAGGCCACAATAACCACCCACCAGGATTTGAAAATGACGAGTTAAATGTATCATTTCGTAACATACTATTTAATGGGGACTGTATAATTTGTGTAACATTGCCAATTATTAAAGTGAGCAACTGAAGGAATGGTTGGAGAATTCAGTTCTTTAAATTTATCCAATCCCAGACAAGTAGTTTGTTGGATTGTTTTGTTTAGGAAAATAATTTGTGTAGGAATCAAACAGGCTCCAAACAAAGTTTCTTAGCCCTAGACCAGCCATGAGTTTGTACCCCAATTTTGTGTCAATATTGTCTTTCCAATAATCATAACCCTTAAAGGCCAATTATTCGACAAATGAAGCTTCATATTTCAGCTTGGTATACCTAAGCACATACTTTTTTGACTGGGTTGGGACCAATTTAAAATAGTATGACCGTGGGTCTGAAATGCCATAACTTGAAAGATAGGTATCCTTGTCTTTCTGCATTTTTGAGTATCCTTGTGGTGGAGTTGGACAATGTTACATGCATAGTTATAATGGAGACGCTGTCCACTTGCCCTGTACAAAAAATGATGTCCATAATAGTGATAGCAGAACATCTCAGTGTAATTTGCAGTATTAAGATATAAATGTTCGAATGCATACACAGTATAATTGTTGCAGGGATTCTGCAGAGGCACAGAACTATGCTTGGGATCATAGAACCTTAGTGGGTAGGGACTGATTCATCCTACCACCTGAGTACCCATGAGCCCGGGGACCAACTAGCTATAGTGTCTTACTTGCCCTCCTATTCACTCAGAGGAACAAGTGGTTAGACACCTCGGAACACAACTCTCCCAACCCTCTCAGAAATCGCGGATGCAGGACACACCCTTTCACTCTCACTCATGTACCCGTACAATAAGATTAGCCAGAGGCACGTGAAAAATTTAAAATGTTTATTTTAACTAACGTGCTCTAGCATGCAGTATACGTTCCACAACAAGTAGAAAAACTGCCTAACACAAATACGGTCAGCATAGCAAGTAGTCTCTAAATCATAAAAGGTGCTGTCATTATCTAAGACAGTAAAATCTTGCCACCCACCCCTGATTATATATTAGAAGATGTCTGGGTGTCTAGCAGCAGACCCCGTACCTCAGTCTATAGATGAAAGATCTACATCACAGGTGCTGTCACACTACCATCTCTGGAAAGATACCTCTCCAACTGTGTGTCACCCAACCGTCCATACCGATATGACCAACGCACATGTTCCCAAACAACAGCTGCATCTGTGTATTTTGTCTAGGTGATAGGGCTTGACCAGAACAGAATAACAAGGGGGCATTGTTATTCGACCTTGTCTGCAGTGTTCAGACTAAATCCCAACAAAGAACGCAAAAGTAACAGCAGGATTCTGTGTGAACGTTGCAGTGTTGCACAAAGCAAAACATGTTCATATAGTACCACGTGTGAAGCAGAGGACAGCCTAACTCATGCTAACTTGGGGAAAACGACAATGACTAGCCAGGCCACCTGACACCCTCCCTTTGGTCAGGACAGTAGCACATAATGGACACAGAACTCTGATGTAAACAGAGTCGAAGCGTTATAGGCGAGCGTCTTGGAGAAGGCCTGTTAAACTGATAGGAGAACCTTTTGTACACAAAAATATGTCCAATTACATTGTGTTGTCAGGGCCCAGTATGTATGCCGCCAAGTGGAACACCATCAGCTCCAGTAAGGCATCAGAACCTTCCAAATTGAAATGTGCAGCCATCCAATTGAGCAAGTGAAATGAGCAGATGTAATACTCATATCCAGAGGTCGTCCAGACCATCCAAGGAGTGTCGATATTGACTTCAATGAAACTGAGATCCAAGAGTCAGTGCATAATCCAGGGCAGCTTGCGACGGTGTAGCCAGGCAGATATCCAGACTCAAGGGAAGTGGCTCCGGATACAGGAAAACCCAGGTTGCACACAGGTGAAATAGCATAGGAGAAAGTCAGATAGAAATTGACATCCAGTGCTTCTAGTGGCATCAATCCAAAAAGCTGATGCATCTGCTCACGATACAGCTTTAGCTGTTCCTGTCCGGGCAGAACCACAGATCGAGCAGCCATTGCGAACAGTAGGAAGAGGACAACAATGCCACAAATCAAGACAAGCAGCAGTGGGAACCCGCCGAACACACTGGAAAAATAGAATGTATAAAGGCAGGAATTAATCCAAAAATTGTCATGAAAGAGGACACGAGCCCATGGGTTTAAAAAAGTGCGCTAGGCCTGTCGTATCAGACGCATTAAATATTTGATTATCAGTTTCCCGAAATAAAGGGGGAGATTCGTGTTAAACAAAGATTGTAATTCATTGGCTGTTCTGGCCACCTGCAATTCGAAGGTCTCACGGGCTGATGTGAGAGCTACTTCTTGTTGAAACAATAGCTCTTTGAATCTGCTTAGCTTATTGAAGTCTGTTTTCAGGGTTGGAATGGATGGCCACAACGAACTATCTACACTACCTTGCGGAGGGGGAAACTGTATGTTTTTGCAACAAATAACTAGCTGGGAAACAGTCACCACATATAGGATTCCCGCCCGCAGCGGTCCTGATTATGACGAACAGGGTAACTGCCATTGGACCCCAATGTGAGAGTGGGAATAATAGCGGGAAAAGGAATTCCTCTCCGAAAACAAGCCAAACTAGGGGCAGAAACATTAGAAGCACTGTGCAATTTTACTTGTTGACATGCAAGAGAATGGCCGGCAGTGAAGTCACACTCTTCCCTCGTTCGAAAAACCTCTCTTTCTGTTCTTTCACAGCGATATGTAAATGGTAAAGACCATTACTCATGTATGTAACTACTACCCAGCGGCTCATATCTACTTACGGGAAAGTGCTTTATACAAGCTGTAAACTGAAACATAGAGATGGGCAATGAAATGACCCCATGTATAAACAATACTGCAGAATCCGTTTCTGCTTCCGTAAATGGAAGTTGTTCAAGTTTTTCTATATGTAACATAGTGGATGTAGCATCTTTCGTGGCCATTAGTTGTTGTTTACATGTTAAATTGAAAGGTAGGAACAGTGCACTTGGATTAAAATAATCCAATTTTTTTAGTGTTTGTAGGGTCCACCCAAACTGCATAACTAATCTAAGTTGGTGTTTCCAGTGATATAATTTGGACACTTAATTTTGTACAATATCAAAAAAGATACAATATTGTCCAAAGTATAAATACGAGAGGAGTGTGTTAATACTGTTATCAACCACGGCTAAGACTTTGTCCACAGTGTCCTGATCTATTTGTCGGAGACGTACAGCAGCTTTTAGTTGTGACAGTTTCCAAAACTCATTATACACAGCATAAACAAAACGCTTAGCCCGGGGTGATTTAGGACCCAAAAGGAAATCAGCAAGATTTATGTCACCGAACAAAAGAGAAAGATGTTGTTTCACAAAAGACAGAGTGGAATGTTTTAACCATTGTTGACCTACATTTCCCACAAAATAAGTTGCGACCGTATTAGAATGGGGGGTCTGAGGGTAGCTTGGATCAGGTCTATGTAGTGACAACCCTAAAGTAGTATTCATAAAGCGTTAATGATTGGTGACACCAATGATTGGTGTTTAACAGCCACAGTGCCCACCCTGCTGGGTTCACGGTAGATGAATAAATGTACTGTTTCTTATCATGCAGCTGATCTTCTGTATAGTTTGTTTAAGTTTGCCAACTATCATAAAGGGCCAATGATGGAAAAGTGGGAGAATTTAATTCCTAAATTTTCAGCAATCCCAAACAAGTAGTTTGTTGGAGTGTATCATTAAGAAAAAAGATTTGTGTCAGTATTAGACATGTACAGAACAAGGACTCCATGCCCTGCACTTGCCAAGGCTTAGTGCCCCATACTGATTTCAAATCCATGGTATCCTTTCAATAATCATATCCCTTCAGTGCTGCATTTCCAATGAAAGAAAGGTAATAGATTAATTTAGTTTGGGTCGAATAATATATATATTTTTAAGACACAGGCGCTAATTTAAGGAAATATGAAACCGGGTCTGAAAGGTTATAACCGGTAAAATACGTGTATTTTTGCTTTTGGAGTATTCAAACTAACCTGTGGTGGAGTAGGGCAATGCTCCCATTGAGTATAATTAAAAAGAGGCAACTGTCTGTTAGGTCAATGCAGAAAATGATGTCCATAGTATTGGTAGCAAAATAGCTCGGCATAGTTATTAGAATACAATAACGAAGTAAGGGAGGAGGTTGAAAAACGTTTTGAGGGTAAATTGACGAAAAACATGTCTGGGTCACTCTATGAAGTAATCCGTCGTGTCATGAAGGCTTTGGTGAATCGAAATTTTGTGGGGTAAGTGTATGGAAATTGTCATTTTACTGATTTCTGCTTCACTAGTGTTACCAATACTCAAAGTATGTATGGTGGTAAGCAACCTCTGACAAAGTCTCACTCCCACCTACTCTTAAACAGTTCTGCTTCTCTCCTTGCTTCCTCAAGTGTACAATTCACCAGTCATCCTTCCCCCTTTCCACTGTAAACTACTGTGATTTTTTCTGTGAGGAAATTGGTTGTATTATATGGTGTGGTAGTGCAACCTCACTGTGTTATACATCTATCAACTCCTTTAGGACCAGTAAGTTCTGTTTGACAAACCTTCAGCTCAAACCTTGGTGGTTGTGGCACTGTGCAGTAAACCTTACACAATAACTAGTGTCACACATTTAAACCGCACCAAAACAACTGAAGAAGAAATTGACCAAACACTCAAGAAATCCAACACCAATTTATAAAAATAGACTATTTTTAGACACCACAATGAAAAAGATCTTCCGGATGGTTCTGATGATATAGTGAATAAAAGCATTACCCTCAATCTCAAATAGGCACTGACAGATTCAGCGAATTCGACATGTAAGATCCCTTTTTACTTAAAAGTTGGGCTTGTTGTAATGTGGTCACTTAATCACTTTAGGCGACTAACTCCAGTAAAGAGCCAGTCGGGGTAACAACAAGGTCCCCAGAAAATGTTACCTCCACAGATGAAGAAGCCTCATTGCAGTTCCAGGCAATTTATTCCTTTTGCAGTGTGTTCCCATGGAAATGGCCCTGGGCAGGGGATCAAAAGACGTTCAAGGATGCTGTGGATGCGATGCGGTTGACGGGAGTCTTCCTGTGGCAAACCCTTAGTCCAAGAAGGGGGTGAGGCAGTTCTGGTCACAGGGTCAACATCCTGTGAAGTCCTCTCAGTGCTGGTAGAGGTTCAGTTGTCGCTGGTCTAATAGTAGCCCAGTATGGTGGATACAGCCATATCCTTCCCTGGGCCATAACTAGTCTTCTGGGTGACGAAGCTGCACTCCAATGACTCTCTTAGGCTCCGCAAACTGGTGCAACTTTGAGTGGCAAGTACACAGTTGACCGCAACAGGGTTGCTGCGCTACTCCTCTTGTACCTCTCGGCTAACTTTGACATGGTTGACCATGATACAAAGACTCTACGTAGCTGGCATTGAGGGGACTGCTTTAGACTGGATTACGTCCTTCCTTTGAAACAGAACTAATGTCATCCATACCCCACCTTTATCGTCAAAACCATACTCCACAAAAGCTGGGGTCCCTCAGGGCTCTATCATCTTTACCATGCTTTTCAACATCTACATCACGTGCTATAACTATGCAGATGACACGCAAATACTCCTTCAACTGGAGTGCCCCAAAGACATTGAAAACTCGCCAATTTTCAGTTGTCTCAGAGCCGTGGTTCAATGGGTGACTTGGAGCAATCTCAAATTGAATGCTTCCAAAACGGAAATACTCACATGTGGCGATTGGAAACGTTATGACCTGCTTGCCATCTGTCTTGATGAACTGGGATCATCACCTAAAGTATCGAAGGAAGTAAGAAACCTTGGAATGACCATGGACTCCAAGCTACAAATGAATACCCAAGTGGACAAACTAGCAAGATCAAGCTTTGTTACTATAAAAACTCTGCAACTAATCTTCCCCCATTTGGGATTTCCACACAAGGTCCAAGCTACCATCTCCCTTGTTCTGTCCAAACTCTATTACGCCAATAGCTTCTACCACGGATCACCTTTAACTACTATGAAAAGACTGCAACGGATTCAGAACTCGGCTGCCAGACTACTCTTGCATAGCAAACTGCAAGACCACATCTCTCCTGTCTTGAAAGCCCTGCATTGGTTACCGGTTGCCAGAAGATCCACGTTCAAGCTGCTTTGTATCACCCACAAAGCGATACATGGAATGGGATCACTCTTCATCAGGCATAAAATCACCAAACACATTCATCATAGGAACCTCTGCTCTAGAGTGGCACCTCGCCTCGAAATCCCAATATACAAGAAAAGCATTTATTTGTACTATAGATATGTACCTATATATGTGTATTGCTTTGTATAAGCATGTAGAATGATAATAAATAAATAAATACATTTTTAAGTACAACACTTGAAGACCAGAGTTTATCGAATACATCTTTAATCTACTTATACTTACTTCCTATATGCATCTATATACCTTCCATGTACTTGGATCTATATATTTATTAATTCCCCCCCCCCAAAAAAAACACAAATCATATTCAATGCACTACCCTATTTCTATTTCTCAACCTATATCTCTATCAATATCTTTAATATACATATACTTACTTCATGTATCTATTAACTTTCCATGTACTCCTGGATCTATGTATTTATTACTTTCTTCTAATTCAGCATATCCAATGTACTACCCTATTTCTCACCCTATACCTCTCTCAATGTATCTTCTACCTCAACTCTGACTCATCTCAAACCTCTTTCTATTACTCTTTCCAATGCACTACCCTATTTCTCACCCTATACCTCTATCAATATATCCAATGTATTAATCTCAAACCCCATACCGCTACTAGGATCCCCATAATAGCTCTTTCTAGACTCCCCCCCCCCCCCCCACTCTACCCCTCCTTGCACCATCTGACACATCTTTTACTATACCTATCCCTCAAAACAAGCCTTCCTAAACTCTTCCCTCTGACTCATCCCCTCCACATACCTTTTTACTCATCCCAAGACTCCCACTACTGCTATGACCTACAAAAAAAAAGTCTAAATCCTTCACTCTTCTCTCCCTCCATTATCCTTTTCAATCAAAATAATAGACTAACATGTCCACTTCTCAAATTTCATATTTCACTATACTAATTCACCACTAATCCTTTATGGGTTGCAGAGTAGCGTGCTATTCATCGCAAAAAGCGCTTCAACACCTCATTAGGGGTAGCAAGCATTATATAAATACAAACCTTTTTTCCCTCTTCTATCCTTCCGCTATCCTTCTCAATCCAAATAACTGACTAATAGCTACCACTCAAATTCCTTTCATATTTCACTATACTACTTCACCACTAATCCTTTATTGGTTCTGGAGTAGCATGCTGCTCGCCGAAAAAGCGCTTCAACGCTTTGTCAGGGGTAGTAAGTGCTATATAAATGCAATTACAATACAAATATAAATCTTCAGTATCAAAGACAGTGTAATAATGTAATTCAGAAAACAAAGAATGCACAGCATTGACATCCCAATTATCTGACTGTAACCCAGGTATAATCGCAGCACCCATAGAAACACGGAATACATATGGTATCTGTAGGGTCTCCATAGGACCATATGCATTGAATGGTACTTTATCCCATACAATTTCATCGGAAACTGGGACCTCTGAAATGTTAACAAGGGACTGGTCTCTTTTCATTCTATGTGAGGAAGAATGTGGGGCCAACACTCAGTCAACCATTTCCACGTTGGTGCACTCGGGAAGGCAGTGGCCATTAATCAAAAGGCAGAACACAGTCACAAATCCAATCCACATGAACAGGAACACTATAGAAAACACGATCCAGACATATGTCCAAGGGGGAATCAGATAAGTGTGTTTCAACCAAAAGATGAGAACACAAATCCTTGCCGGTGGAGAGGAGAGGACTGTTGACGAAGAGGAAGTGTTCGAAGAGAAATTATCCTGATCTATATAGTATCCAGAGGAACTCAGCTGAAACAGCGGAGGCTGAGAATCCAAATCTAGAACAGAGGTGTGTTGGTCCGCAGCACTCTCACTAGGTGGTTCAGAATAAACAATTTTGGTTATAGAACTTGGGAATGGTAAACCTCACAATCAGTCCGCTGAAGACTTGACTTTGCCCACCGGCAGCCGGGGAGAATCAGAAGGTGCGAGGCTCACAGGCTGTAAAGAAATACTCCCTTGTGGGAAACTTTGAGGCATACTATTAAGAATTGGCCAATATTGTATAACTTGACATGTTCAATAGAAATGAAGCGATTATCTTTGCATCCAGGTATTGGAGGTAAAATCACTGTTCCGCTGCCCTTAAGATCAGGGACTGGGACAGGAGCACGGTATGTCAGTCCGAATTCTTTCTTGACCGTTATTTTCTCACAAACCAGATCACCATCTTTGGGAAGCCTCCCAGATACAGGAATCAGAACTGCTGCATCCGCTGGAGAGGTTGAGGGCAAATGTGTTTTTGCTAGAGCGTCACAACTCCTTTGTAGATCCTGTAACACAGCATAGGGGTTATCTATGTGGAAGGTTACGGCAGCCGCCACAACGGCTCAAAGTTCGATACAAATTTTTTAATGCCGAAGAGCATTTTATACGGGGTCCGCTCACCTGCATCTTCGAGGGAGAGTATTGAGCACACGTTGCACCCCATAAAGGTGAGCAACCAGCCACGGCCATACCTAATACCCTTGCAGTTAAAGATTGCTTCAAGTGGTGGTACATCCGCTCCACAACAGACTTGCCCTCTGGCCTATATGGAGACGAGAAATGAACCTGCACTCCCATAGACTTAATTGAATAACAGTATGCCTTAGAGGCAAAGGCCACACCTTCGTCAGAATGGAAAGCGCCACAGACATAAGTCCCGACAAAGATATACAAATCATTTATAACAGTATGAGCGTCAGCAGAGCGCTGTTGCCATACCCAGAGGAACTAAGTTCAAGAATCCACTGCAACCAAAATATATTTGAATGCATTGTCAGATGTTAAAGGACCACAGTGATCAAGATAAATACACCCAAATGGATGATTAGGACTAAAAAGATGAGTCTCAGGTGGACGCGAGACAGTAGAACTCTTAATTTGTTTACAAATAACAAAGCACATATTTATGAGTCTGCTGATATAAACTGCGCCATCAATAGCGTTGTTGTAAAAGAGAAACTGTAGCCGACACTCCCGCATGAGCAGAAGCCAAGCCTTCATGGGCGACTATAATGAGAGATAGTCTGAGGTCATGGTTGGGAATCAGGTGATCACCAACATTAGGAATCGTCACAAATGGCACATATTCAGAGTTGATGTGATAAGTAACACAAAGGCAAACCCTGCACAAAAGGTGTACCCTCCTTGGTTGCGGCAATAGCAGCTAAAATGTCATCGTCAGTCCTAGTCTTGGACCTACTAACTGCCGCTACTTTGATTGTGGCTACTGCAGATTTGGCTGCTTCATCAGCCAGTGAAATTACAATAGTGTGCGCTCCCGCACGTTGATGTCCTAAAGTATGGACGACATCTGTAATTGGCAAAAACGATCTTTATGAGCAGCCACTCGGACCCAAAGCAGTTTATGCTTGATTGTGCTACATTTAGAATCCCCAACATCATTCTGTTGCTAGAAAAACTAATTGTCATTGTAAGACTGTACATAGTAAAAGGAGTCACCCACTATAAGTGTGGATAAATCAGGATTTGCATATTCAAGAGTTAAACGTAGAGCTTGCAGTTCAGCCAATTTAGCCGTGCAGTCACACTGCGTTTGAACTAAGTTGGACTGAAAGGCTGTGTCCACTATTGCACCTATCACAATAGTACAAGCCTCAGAATAGGCTTGTTTGGAACCAATGGCCGGTTGAGCCAAACCATCAGTGTAGATAATACATTTGTATTGATCTAGAGGAAGAACCGTTGAGAACAGAAGGGTGAACATGTCCATACTGTAAAAACTCCCGAGTTTGTAACGACTGGTCAAAAACAAAATCAACATCAGCCAATGTCAAAGAAGTAGCCCACTGGATCTAACGAGGATGCAGAGCCTTAGAATTAGGAACACTAGCTTTTGTGACCGCTTCTAAAGCAGGCACGGGAGAGACGTCAAAAATGCGTTTAACTTGTGCAAGAGGGCATTCTTTCAGAATAGCCATCTGCACAGCAGTAAGAATTCTCTCAGTGGAAGAGAAGCGCAACTCTGCAGGAGTATACAGATGCGATTTATTGGAGATGGGAACCGTGTCACCCTCATTAAAAGTCACATAAGTGAAACCGATCGAACCTGAAACAATCCGGATAACCAAATTGGTTGTATTTAATTGAGTTTGTAAATATTGTGTTGTGACCAAATCTGGTTGTAACGCGCTCAGCGGTGTGTTCCTGTAGCCAAGAGGAAGCAGAAAAGAAGGATGCATCAATGCGTATAGTGTCTCGATACGCTGAGCATAATCAGGAATGTATGTTCTGCCAACATTTTAAAAACCCAGTGGAGACTAACTTTTTGAGGCTTGTGGCACACTTCTCAAGAAAATGAAGTGCTAAACTTCTGCCTTCGTTAGTAAGTTCATAACCTAAAAAGAATACAGCTAAAAAAGCTATATGTGATTTTGCATAGTTAGATTTGTACCCTAAGGTTGCAAATTGAGTTATTAGCGGTCTACTCATGCAAGATGAGGATTTAATTCATCATCCATCAGGTAAATGAATTAAATCATGAAAAAGCTTCGGGATCAATTTCATTTAAAAGGGACAAGATACGTACCACAAAAATTCTGGGGCTATTTTTATGCCACCTTGGCAATCTCACATAGCGCTTCTGAGAACCAAGAGCACTGAATGCTAACAAGTCATGGCTCTCCAGTGCCAGATTGTGACTGAAAAATCTGTTTTATATTTTGTGCGTACCATATTGGGAACTAATGCTGTAGCATGTGCATTTTGTACTGCAAAGGTACAGGTATGACTATTCAAATGTCTGTAATCTAAAACTATGCGATATGAACCATCAGATTTCAGAATGGGAAAAAGAGGATTGTTCATTGCAGAAATACAAAGTTCGATTACACTCTGATATTCCAATTGAGTAAGAATGTCTTTAACAATTGAATAAGAATGTCTTTAACCAGCGCTTTTGCATCACATTTAATCGCATATTGAGTTTGAGGCTGAGGAGTTGAGCGAACAGGCACAATATAAAAAGGCAAATCCTTATCCCAACCAGCTTGGTCGAGGTATAGGCAGGAGCTAATGCAAGAGCCCATTCAGAAGCATAAGCGTGCTTAGTCTCATCTGAGACATATTGAGAAAAAGAAGGAATAATGACATCCGTGCCTTGAGGACAAGCAAGAACAAATGGGGGAGGCCAATCCACCTCCGCCAATAAAATGTCATAAGAAGACGTCAAGTTGTCCCAAAAAACAGCATTTATGGTGGGTGTAATATCACCCTCTATTTGAAGGGATACATGATAAAGTCTATCTAGAGGAGCTACGCAGGTGTCCGCGGTTATACAGTTATAAATGTGTCAGTTGTTTTCACCTCCAGAAACTGGTGGAGTGTCTGCTCTACTACGGTCACTTTCTCTGTGCTGTCGAGGAGTCACTGCCCAATTCCTGTCCAAGAGAAGGGTTCTCACCATCTGGGGCATACTTAGCAGTGAAGGCTGCAACTTTTTTCTTCTGAAAGGGGGCTCGATAGACTGAGGTGATTCCTCCAGTTTCACTTTGACGTCAACTGGCGCTGTGGATTTTGCTTAAATTGCGTGGACTCACCATGTTTGCGATCCTGACGTCCCTCTCTGCCAATTGTTGAACCGACGATTCCTGAAAGGAATGAGGAGAATGGGTATAAGGAAACTTGAAACCTCTCCGGAGTTATCATTTTAGAGCGGTCACGTAAGTCATATCTATGTTCAGATCCATCAGGTGGTGGTGACCCAGTGCGAGACTTAGGCTTCTGTTGCTGTTTATTTCTGTCCTATGTCTTTTTAGGAAAGACTGGACGTCCCTCCTTGTCAGGAGGTGGATTACCTTGAGATTGAGTAGAAGGCCTGATCCCTAAATTATTGCGACCCAAGGATGTATACACATCGGCAATAATAAATCGGTAACTCACATTCCTGATAAATGTCGGCCACCGCCAAAAGGCGTTGGTGAACATGTAAGCAAACTGCCTCACCCTTATATTGAAAAGAATCATTTTGTAGAGGACGGGAAAAATACCCACTAATCTCATCTCCAAATCCAGGACTGGACCAGCCCCATGTTCATTCTGTATTTGTTTCTAAACGTTCAGACGAATGCTCATGGAGAGTGTGCCAAAACATAGTGTATACACTGAGGCTAACACCGTCTCCAATCTGCCTGTGGAGGAATCAGACCACTAGGTAAGGACATGGTAAGGATCTTGTGTTTCTCCAAAGGACCAGTATGTGGGAAGATAGCATCAAGCTGTTCAATCTTCTGAGCTGTCCAAAATGGAATGTCCTCACGATTCTGAGGATGTTTGCTCATGACTAACTTGACAGTACTGGGCATATCACATGGGCCCCACCAAGCGCCTGTATAGGAGGCACAGGACCAGGTGGAGCCACCAACAAGGCATGTGAGACAAACTGAAACGTGCATCTGTATAGGAGACAGACTTGTGCATACAGCAAACGAACTTCAGCCAAATTAGCAGTAAGATAATTAAGATGTGGAGTAAAACTGGCCATGTGGCCCCATCAATACTTAATGGGCCCATTCGAACGATTAAAAGAGTGTGGGGAAGGGCGCCATTAAACCAAATCTGGTCCTCCCAGCCTGTAAGAGGAACTTCAATCACCGCATAAGGACTATACTCCGCAGGCACCGCAGCCGCGGTATAGGCATGAAAGGTTTTAGCATTTGCATCAATGGCGGGTATTGTAAACCACGAATAAAAAGCTTTGAAGCGGAATGCTGCCTCCGCTTCAACCACAAAGACAATGGGAGACCCCGCATTGAGGACTCCATGGTGCAACAAATGCTGCATAAAAGTGGCACGGCAATGTGCAGGAATCGCAACTGGATGAGCCATAATGAAAAGTTTGCAAGGGAACTATCGGTAGCACGAAAACGGGTCAAACGCCTTTAAAAGAATTCAAGCTTGAATAATCTTCAGTAATAGGTATACCCTATCGACCGAGGAGGCAAAGCCCTCCCGCCATGGAAACCGGTGTGATGGTATTGTGGACCAGCACACGTGCTAATCAGGCATTCTGTGACTTAGTGCCAGACCAAACGTTGGTGGCACCATGTTGCAGGGATTTTGCAGAGGCACATAACTATGCTTGGGATCATGGAACCTTAGTGGGCAGTGACTGAGCCATCCTACCACCTGAGTACCCATGAGCCCGGGGACCGACTAGCTATAGTGTCTCACTTGCCCTCCTATTCACTCACAGAGGAACACGTGGTTAGACACCTCGGAACACAACTCTCCCGACCCTCTCAGAAATCGCGGATGCAGGACACACCCTTTCACTCTTACTCATGTACCCGTACAATAAGATTAGCCAGAGGCATGCGAAAAGTTTAAAATGTTTATTTTAACTAACGTGATCTAGTATGCAGAATACATGCTACAACAAGTGGTAAAATGCCTAACACAAATACAGCCCTCATAGCAAGTAGTCCATAAATCATAAAAGGTGTTGTCATTAGCTAAGACAGTCAGACCTAACCCCCTCCCCTTATTATACATTAGAAGGTGTTTAGTAGCATACCCCGTACCTCAGTAAATAGATGAAAGATCTACATCACAGGTGCAGTCACTCTCCCCTCTCTGGAAAGATCCCTCTCCAACTGTATGCTACCCACCCGTGTATACCTATATGACCAAAGCACATGTTCCCAAACAACAGCTGCATCTGCATGTTTTGTCTAGGTGCTAGGGCCTGACCAGAACAGAATAACAAGGGGCATTGGTGTTCGACATGGTCTGTAGTGTTCAGACTAAATCCCAAGAAAAAACAGAATACAAAAACAACAGCAGGTTTCTGTGTGAAAGTTACATTGTGGCACAAAGCAAAATATGTACGTATAGTGTCGTTTGCAAAGCATAGGACAACCTGGCTCTGGCTCATGCTAACTTAGGGAAAACGACGATGACTTGCTGGACCACCTGACATAATCTTGTAACTCGGAAATCATTGAATTCACAGTATCAACATCCCAATCATCTTATTGTAACCCCTGTACTATTATCACCCATAGAAACTTTCAACACATATGGAATCTGCAGGGTCTCTATAGGATTGTATATAATATAGCGGGACTTTATCACAAATAATTCCTTCAATCACTTCAACAGCTGAAATGTTGCCAAGGGACAAGTTTCTTCATTTGATGTGAGGAGGAATGGATTGCCAGCAAACCTGTCAACCAGTTCTGTAGCAGAACATTCTGGAAGGTAATGGCCGTTGATCAAAAGAAAAAAGAAAGCCACAAATCCAATCAACATGAATAGGAGAACCAAAAAAAAAGGATCCAAATGTATATCAAATGAGTAACTAGATAAGTGTGTTTAAACTAAAAACACAATCTCGCCCTGGAGGTGGATGCAGAACCAAAGACACTGATGAACTGTCAGATGAGAAATGGTCTTCATCTATATAGCACCCTGAGATACCCAAATGGAAAAGAAGAGGCTGTGATTTAGCAGTCGAATTTGAAAAATGTAACTCAAAAGGTGTTTCCAACAGTGGCTCACATCCATTGTAGAAGATGGAGAAGTAGAAACAGGTACCAAATCGACAGAGGTCACGACCTCCACCCCCTCTGCAGCCAGAGAGAAGCAGCAACAGTGGTGCTCATGGGCTGCAAAGGAAAGTCCTGTGAAGGACCACCCCTGGGCATACTATGGAGATTTGGTCATATGGTGTAACTTGACATGTTCAATGGAAACAAAGCAATTGTCTTTATGTCCTGGAAGTGCCGGTAAAATTACAGATAATGTATCCTGGATACCAAGGACTGGAACAGGAGCACAGTACGTTGGGCTGAATTCCTTCTTGATGGCCACTTTCTCGCGAACAAGGTCTCCAGTTTTGGGAAGACAACCAGAAACAGTATTTTTGAGTGTCGGGAGTGGGAGAGAGAGATGTATGCAAATGCTTGCATGCCAGGGCACCACAGAACTTTTATAGATCAGGCAAGACCGTACAGTTGTTATCTACGTCAAAGATTGCGGCTGCCACCACAACGTATGGACCATCAAGGTCTGGGACATGCATCTTTATGCCAAAGAGCACTTTGTGCAAGGTCCACCCACCCAGAGATCTTTTAGGGAGTTTATTTAATGCTCGTTGAACCCCATAGAGGTGATTCAACCAACCACACCCTGTAGCTAATACTGTTAAGGATTGCTTTAAGTCACAGTTCATCCCCTCCACAACAAAATTGCCCTCCGGCCTATATGGAGAACAAAATGCACTTGCACACCCATGGACTTAATTGAATCATGGTACGCCTTAGAGGCCAAAGCCAGACCTTGGTCCAAGAGGAATGCACGACAGGCATAAGTCCGACAAAGAATTGCAAATCTTTAATAACAGTTTGAGCGACAGCGAGTGCTGTGGCCAAACCCAGAAGAACCTGGAGCAAGAATCAACTGCAACCAAAATAAACTTGAAAGCAGTATCTGAAAGTAAAGGACCGCAATGATCTAGGTAAACACAGCCAAAAGGCTGATTGGAAATAAACAATGTGTTTGTGGCGGACAAGACACAGTAGAACTTTCAATTTGTTGATAAATGTCATAACATAAAACATATTTTCTAGTTTGCTGGTATAAACCTTGCCACTAATCTCGTTGTTGCAAAAGTGGAATAGTAGCAGCCACTCCGTTATGTGCTGAAGCGACTCCTTCATGTGTGGTAACTATTAAAGAATGTCTGCGGTCAAGGTTGGGGATACAACGATCATTAACCCCAGGTATATTCACAAAGGGGACATTTTGCTCATTAAGAAAATAAGAATATTTTATAAGAAAACCTTTAGTTAAAGTGGTGCTGGCTTGAAAAGCCACGGACAGCAGCCAAGATGTCATTATCAATATGCGTTATGGAACACATAACTGCTGCTATTTTACATGTGGCTACTGCAGATTTGGCCGCTTCTTCAGCCATAGAATTCCCTACTGCATGTGCTCCCACACGTTGATGACCCAATGTATGTGACAATTTATATTTAAAATCTGCCACCTTTACCCAAAGCATTGTATGCTTGATTGTGCTACTCTTGCAATCCTTAAAATCATTTTGTTGAGGGGGCGTGGCCAAGATGGCGGCGAGGTAGGAGGTGCCTTGCTTCCTCTCCGCTGACCGCCGTACTTCAGCACCGGCTTTCTTGGCCCTTACAGCACGGGAATTGGGGGCAGCAGCCTCCACTCACAGCATTTCGGCTGGGGCCCCCAGGGGGTGAATTCCAGCTCTTCAACGCCAAGCGTCCGGCTCCCACGTCAGGGCCGGGTGCGGGCGGCGGGACTCTGCGGACAGAGTCGATGCTTTACCGGCGGCGGCAGGGCTCTCGCCTCCCCAGCCGCCACGCCGCTGGGACTCGCTGGGCCGCCCGCTGCAGGTGTCTGCCCCTTAGCTCCCTGGGTCTCGACGGACCGCTCTTGGAGTCGGGGGCTGTTGTCTGTCCAGACCTGGGCCGCTGGACCTGCCATTCTGCACGGCGGCGACTGATTTGGAGCTGTAGGTGCCCGGCAGGGTGAGAACTGTGGCGGAGACCACCATGGCGCCGCGGGTGCCCCCTCTGACCGGACTGACTGCAGCGGCGTTGGGGGACGAATGCATAGAGCCCACCATGAGCGGAGTAGATTCCACGCAGGGCCCCAGCTTCTTGGCCCTCGCTCGTGGCTTTAGCAGCCCTGACTGGGCGAATGGAACCGGCGGCACGAGCACCACCTGCCCTGAGTTTTGCCGCGAACTGCGGCTCTTAGACACAGACATGGTGGCCCAGCTCACACTCGCAGCCTGCACCACGTGGGGTCTGGAAGTGCGTCAGCACCATTGGGGTGAGCTGTGCGAGGTGGGGTGCCCCCTACGCTGTCGGTGCATTGAACACAGCCCAGAGCGAACTTCTCAGCCGTCCCAGATGAGCCTGGGTAGTGATCTCAGCGGAAGGGGGTCCCTCTGGATCGATGTGCCTGACCCCCTGAGGACGGGTGCCCACCACCGGGGGGGGGGGGGGGTTATGCCTTCTCCGCACATTCGCATTGGCGTCGCCTTGGCCCTGGGTTGGGTTGTGGCGCTCTGGACCTTCCACCCCTGGCCTCCTGGGCTGCTGTGCTCCTCCTGAATATTGAACGGGCGTGGCGTGGACCTGCCACGCATTGGTGGTCCTTCCCAGGGGCTTTCAAATGACATCGTGGGCCCGCCTGGCCCCGGGGACTGGGACTCGGCTGGACTGTGCCTCCCGGGATCCTGTGGATGCACCCCACCTGCGCAAAGCCGCCTTCAATGCTGTCGTCCTGGGCCATCAGCACGGCAGACTAGCACCAGAGTCACCCCGCATACCTGGTGGGGCCTTTCATAATCGGACCTCACACTGGCACGGGAATTGGAGCACGGCCTCCATTAGAGGTGGTCGCCGAGGGTGGGGCCTGGCCTCCTGCGGAAGCGGCCCAGTTAGGTCTGGGTGCGGCTTGTGGGGGTGCCACGGGTCCCCCGCTCTACCCTTGACTGGCCTTCCCTACAGGGTTCTCTCGCTGCGGAGCCACTGGATACGTAGCACCATCAGGAACTGCAAGGGAGTAGTTATCGAGGCAGGACACGTGGACAGCAGGGATTGTGTTTGATAACTAGATCGTTGGATCCCTGGCCGGAGTCCACGTTTAGCCATCTTGCTGCGCGTCAGGCCCAACATACGCAGCCACAAATTTGGAGCTTCATAGTGGTGGGCCGGAGTCGCTTGGTCCTCTACGGTGTCGGCCTGGCCTATGACCTCCACTCCGACCAAGAAGGATAAAACTCTGAAGGGCTCCAAACTGGACGTAACGTTGAAGGATCTCTTCTCTTGCATTCCAGCGGCTACGCGTGGATCCTCCACGATGGTCCTCTCCTCTCGGGGTGCCGCTGCTACATTGCAAGCGGAAAGTGCAGAGGAGGAACCAGTGGCACGCGCCTTCCTTAAGTCCCTTTTCACGACACTTCGGGAGGACATCAAGACGGTGAAGAGCGATCTTACCTCTGAGATTGAAGACATCCGTAGGGATGTTGATGGTATCGGGGAACGGGTGGCCGCCTTTGAAGACAAAGTAGACGACAGGGACTCAGAATTTTCCACGCTGCAACAAGAGGTCATCCACATCCATGAGCAGCAGGTGGACCTACAGGCGCATCTCGAGGACCTTGAGAATCATTCTCTGAGGCACAACATTAGAATTTGGGGAGTTAATACAAACGCGGAAGCAGGAGATTCTTTCCCTATGTGAGGGGTCTCTTCAATCACGTTTTGAGGAACCCACCAGATACCGACATCAAGATTGTCAGAGATCATCAAGTGGGATTTCCCAGGGCAGAAAAGGCAGCCCCGGACGATATCCTGGTCTGCATCCAAGACTTCCGTACAAAGGAGGAGATCCTCTGCAAGGCCCATTACTTATCAGGACCAAATGCCCACCCTGTACCAGGATCTCGCTGCAGTCACCTTAAAGAAGCGCAGACTTTTCCGCCCCATCACGTCCCATCTCCGTCTGCACGATATTTCTTATACTTGGGGCCACCCGTTCCAACTAATCTTCCACCTTGATGGAAAACAATATCAGCTTCGCTCCCTATCGGAGTCTAGCCGACTTCTGGGAGTCACCATTCCGGAGGAGGAGGCTGAGGCCCACAGTTCGTGTTCCGCCGTGGGATCATCGCCATCGGGATGGCAACGTCAGCGACGACGCACCAAGCAACCGGACCCCGTAGAAATCACCTCAGGGCAGCGGGCTGTTCTGGAGTCCCTCCCGGGGGAGCTGACAAACACTCACTCATCGTGATCACATTGGGGCCGGTTGTTCGCCATTCCATTAATGTGCGAGGCGGGCAGGGTACAAACTTGGTCACTCTATGGACCCCATGAAGATCCTCTCCTGTTATGAAGGACTAATTTTTTCTCTTTTGCGGCTGTTTGTTGTTCCTTCTTCCCTTTTGTGGGGGTTCCGTTTTCACTACCTGCGAAGGGCGGACTATGCCCTGACTGTACAATTTACATTTGTTTTTTTGGGGGGGGGAGCGGGGGGGGGGGGATTGTTGCTCTATTTTTATCTTTCTTGGGGACCCTCGTCCACTGTTTTTCACTATCGGCTCTGCTGGGTCGGTATGGCCACCTGCCCACCGCTACTTCTTTGACATAAGTATTTGGCTGTGTTTGCTGATCCTCAGATTTTAGATGGCTCCCACTGAGCTCTGTATTCTTACCCTGAATGTGCGAGGACTCAATAATCCAGCTAAGCATAGAGCAGTCCTCTCATACCTGGAGCACTCTAAAGCAGACATCTGTCTTCTCCAGCAGACGCACTTATTGGCCCGGGACTGCTACTGCCTAAAATCCCACCTGTTCCCCACACAATTCTTTTCCTCTAGCACCACTAAGTTGGGAGGGGTGGCCATTTTAGTTTCCCGCACCTTCCGGGGTAGGGTCCTTCAGAAGGAGGCCGAGATCAGAGGGAGGCTTCTCACATACCAATTTTCCATAGGGGGGGGGGGGGGGGGGGGGCAGACGTTTGTCATTGTGTCCATCTATGCCCCCAAAGAGGGGCAAGAAAAGTTCCTACATGAAGCCCTGACCGAAGCTACAGCGACAGTTGAGCGTAGAATCCTGTGGGGGGGCGACCTAAATTTGGTGTTTGACAATTCCATGGACAGATCGGCTCAGCGCTCGGGCCAGTCGGGCACGATCTCCTCGCTAGGCCTGGACAGACTGTGTGATTTGGGGATGTTTGACCTGTGGCACTTCTTCCATCCACACAGTCACGAATACTCATTTTATTCGAGTGTACACAAAATCTATGCTCGACTTGACTACTTAATTGGCTCGGTGGCTCTTCGTGCCCTGGCTGTTGGGACAGAGATATTGACTGCCTCTCTCTCAGATCACGCACCAGTCATAGTTACACTCACTCTCCCCCCAATGGAGCGCCCCTCTCGCCAATGGCGCCTGCGTGATACTCTCCTCCACCACGCCGAAAAGGTCAAACAAGTGCAGCGCGCTTTGGAGGACTAAATCGACTAGCATTGGAAACGTTTGTTCCCCCCGCCGGCATTTTCTTAAGGAGATCACAGACTCCCAAGCGCTACAGCGTGAATATATGCCAGAGAAGTAAACGCCCTTTTATCAAACGGAGCACCGATTTAACAAAACCAGATTGTTAAATATCGCATAGGCTTGAGGCTTAAAGATACGCTGGTTGCAGGTCCTAAGTTAGGGCTGGAATACTGTGGCTGATACTTGAGATATATTTACACACCGCTGATTTCAGGGATCAACTGCTTTCAATACATTTCAGTCCTGAAGATGGTCTCATCGACGCAAGCCTAGAGACCGAAACGTCAACACACACACTTTTACTCCCAAATTTATGTTTGTACTTAGACTGTGAGAAAGGGTTTACAATTGGAACTGTGAAGGTTGAAATATCAAATTGTTGCCTTCTTTTCTTATTGTATGTATTTGGAGTACCCTTCATGAAATTTCAAAGATAAAGTTTTAGATACACCCGTTTTTTGCTGCTTATTTAAAGTCTATTTATGTGAAGATTGATTTCTAAGTATAAAAGAACTGTGTTAAAATAACCTTGAAATAATTCACCAGGCAGGCAAATATTACATCCATGCGCATAACAAAGATAGTGAATAATCTAATTAAATATCATAACAAATCCCTTGAAGGCACACATACCTGTGCATTTACTTTGCCCAAGCCCTCAAGGGTAGATTGGGTTGTCCACTACACTTACTATCCTTGAGAATATGGCCCATAGTGTGGACTGTTGGTGGGGTTGTGGGAAGCGTGGCACACTGGTGCACCTCTTGTGGGACTGTGAACAGCTGCACACCTATTGGACGCAGGTCTTGGACAAAATAGACAAACACCTTGACACCCAACTCCCGCGGCTCACAAGCTATATCCTCTTAGGCCTCCCGAACCCTCTAACATACCCACTCAAGTCTAGGCGGGGTCGCCAGATCGCGATAGCTCTGGGATCCGCTACACAAAACATCCTACTTCATTGGCAGACCACGCGCATTCCCACATTCACGGGTTGGTTGCAGCGCTTGTGGCAGGTTATAGGAATGGAGAAGAAGACCCTCACACTAGCTGGGAAGGGTTCCACTTTCGAAGATCTTTGGCAGCCATTCCTCACTCTGTTGCCCTCGGAGTTCCACGCGCTTACATGTCCCAGATATCTCTGTTTGCTGCGCCTTTCAGCTCTCCCATTGGTTGGGGCCCAGGATGCTTAGCCATAAGGTGCGGCATAGACCTGTCTTTTATTGACACTTTGGTTGATGGACTGGGGAGGGGGGTGGGAAGGGAGCGTAGAATAAGTTTCTTTTCTCTGTTTTTGGAGCTGCGGCACTATGGAACCTCTCTATTAGCACAATTGTTAACCGGAGCCTGATTCGCTCTAGAGATTATGTATGTACCGCAATGCTGCTTTTTAGGTCTCGCCTGACCCAGCACATGCGGTGGTCTGGCGAGACTTATTGAGAGGGCTCCAAAAAGTGCTACCAGGCCAGCCTAGAGCTACAGTGCATGTGCGCGGGCGCGCGTGCCGTGCTTTACCGCGATTACTTTTACTTTCACGGCCGCTTTGATGTTTGATCGCGATCGCTTTCACTTTCGCGGCCGCTTGGCATAGCCAATAGGTCTCGCTTTTGGGACCTTATAAGCATTTAGTTATGCAACTGTTGCATGGCTAAACACTTGTAAGGTCCCAATAGGCGAGACCTATTGGCTATGCCAATGCTTGTTGTTCTTGCTTATGAAACGCAATAAAAAGATTTAAACCTAAAATCATTTTGTTGCCAAAAATGCAAATGATCATTAAATGATTGTACACAATAAAAACAAATCACGCACTATAAGTGTGGTTAATTGAAGATTTGTATGTACAAGTGTGAGAAGCAATGCTTTCAGTTCAGCCAACTGTTTAGTACAGTCTCCTAGAGACTGATTATGGGTAGTGGTAGGGTGGAAAATGCCATCTAACATAGTGCCTAAAATGATGGCAAATGCTGCAGAGTATTGCTGCTTAGAACCTATAGCAGGTTGCGCTGAACCATTGGTATAGATAATACACTTGTATTCATCAAGCGGGAGAACTGATGAGGGTACAGGATAAAAATGCTTATAAGAATTCTTGTGTCTGTAAACAAGGGTCAAAGACAAAGTTGACATCAACAGCTGTTCAGGATGTAGCCCATTGAATCCACGGGGAGGAAAAGCTTTTGAATTTGGAACGCTAGCTTTTTTGACAGGCGGGCACAGGAGAAATTAGAATATTTTGCTTACCTTGAGCCAAAGGCCGTTCTTTGAAGACAGCCATTTGGACTGCTGTTAGTATTTTTTCAACAAATGCGAAACTAATTTCTGCCAGGGAATATAAATGCGAATTATATGCCTTAGGAACTGTATCTCCTTCATTAAATGCGACATAGGTAAAACCAATAGAACCCGGTACTATCCGGATTGCCAAATTCATTGTATTAAGACGTATGCATAAATGCCGCATTTTAAGCAAATCAGATTGTAAAGACCGAGAATCTCAGTGTGTTCAAGTATCTAGCAGGGCGCCAAAAAATCGGGACTCATCAAAGCATAGAGTGATTCAATACGTTGAGCATAGTCTGGAATTTAAGTTCTTCTGAAATTTAAAAAGGGGTTTCATCTGGACACATTTTCTAATGAATGAGGGGCCAAGCTTTTACCCTCATTGGTTAATTCATAACCAAGGAAAAGAACACTGAGAAAAGCAATGTGAGATTTTGAGAAATTTAACTTGTAAGGAAGTTCAGCAAACTGTAAAATATTGTGATGCACTAACTATATGAGGATTCATTTCATCATCTGTAGATGTCATCAACAAAGGACAAAGCATTGGGGTCAATCTCATGGTGAATCAACACAATTTGAGCTGCAAAAACGCCAGGGCTATTGTTATATCCAATAGGCCAAGGGCAGTATAAGTGGACCAATCACAGCATAAGCGGACCAATCACAGCTCTCTAAAGCCAAATTGTCACTGTAAAAACAATTTGAAATATCAAGTGTGGTTTTAAATTTTTTACGAAAAATATTATTAATCAAAGCTGTGCTATGTGTATTCTGGAGAGTGAAAGTGCGAGAATGACTTCAAATGTCGATAATCTAATACAATACGATAAGATTGATCAGGTTTTGAAATCGGAAAAAGAGGATTATTCATCTGTGATGCACAGGGTTCAATTACTCCTTGGTACTCCAATGGAGTAAGAATATATTTTTTAGCGGCTGCTTTTGCTTCACGTTTAATAGGATACTGCAGCTGAGGTTACAGAGTGGAACATATAGGAATTACATGGAAAGGAGAATCTTTATCCCATCCAGCCTGGTTGCAATATGAAGCAGGGGCCAAAGCAAGGGTCCATTTTGAAGCATAGGCATATTTAACTGTGTCTGTAACTAAATGTAAAAAGAAAAGGAGGATAACATCCTCACCTTGGGGACGAGCAAGAATAAAAGAAGGAGGCCAATCAACCTCCGCCAAAAGAATATCATGAGAAAGTCAAATTGTTCCAAAAGATAGACTTAATGGTGCATCAGACGTCCCCTTCAATTTGAATATCCAAGTGGTAGAGTCTGTCAGGGGGTGCAACACGAGTGTCCGTGCTTTCTCCTGCAACAAATGTTTCAGTTGCTGTCACCTCCAGAACCGGCAGGGTGTCCTGCGTACTATGGTGACTTCTGCTGCGCTGTCGAGGAGAGCCACCGCCCAACTCCTGTTCAGGAGAAGGGTTCTCACTGTCTGGGGCATACTTAGCTGTGAAGGCTGCAGCTTTCTTTTTCTGGAAAGGGGGTCTTATAAGGCGGTGGTGAATCCTCCTACTTGATTGTCACGTCGAGAGAGTGTTTTGTGTCCCGTTTAGGCTGCACATACTCTCCTTGTTTACAATCAGATTGTCCTCCTCTGTCATACTGTTTATCAGATGAGTTCCGATAGGAATGAAAACAGGGGTCAAGAACCTGAAAGCGATCCAGAGTTTTAATTTTAGAACAGCCCATAAATAGTAATGCCGTTCAGTGTATTCTGGGGGCGGTATACCTCAACAAGGTCTACATTTTTGTTGTTTAGATTTAGCCCATGTTTTCTCAGGAAAATCACGGGCAGAGAGAACATCTTTGGCAGAAGCTAGTTTTACAAGGGTGGAGACAGAAAACAATTGCTAACACTGCAAGTTGCTGGCATATAGCAAAAGAAGCTGCTTCACCTCCAACATTAGTATCATTTCGGAGACTACAGGAAAATTAAGGGGAATTTCAAGAAGTGCATAAGGACGAAAAGCGTTCGGTGCTGCAGCAGCAGTATAAGTATGAAACATATTATCCTTAGCGTTAACAGCTGGAAAGGTGGAAAGGAATAAAAAACTTCAAAGCGGTACGCTGCGTCCGCTTCAGTCACAAAAACTACAGGAGCCCCTGCATTAGGGACACCATGCTGAAGTAAGTGTTGAGTAACGGCAACAACCATTACTAATGAGCAAAGGATTAAAAAGGTAGCACAAAAGAGGTATTAACCTTTTAATATACAAGCTTGAAAAACCAACAGAACTAGGTGGTCTCTAAACATTATGGCGGATAAGTCCCAGACACCATGGATGTCTGAGCAAGACGGTGCGAGGTTATTGTGGACAAGCACAAGCATTACTTAGGGTTCCTACAAAATCAGTACCAGACCAAACATTGGCGTCGCCATGTTGCAGGGATTCTGCTCAGGAACAGAACTATGCTTAGGACCATAGAACATTAGTAGATAGGGCCTGAGTCACCATGCCACCTCAGTACTAGGAGCCTGAGTCCAATTAGCTACAGTGTCTTACTTGCCCTCCTACTCATACTCAGAGAGACAAGGGAATTGACACCGCAGAACAAAACACTCCCGACCCTCTCATGGATCGCGGTGACAAGACACTCCATTTCGCTTACACACTCGTACTCATCCACAATAAGATATGAAAGAGACATGCAGGAAGTTTGAAATGTTTATTTAACCTATCGTGCTCTAGAATGCAGTATCATGCCACAATCAAAAAACATCTGCTCAGCAAAAATACCATCAGCATTGTCAATAAACCATATATTATGAAAAGCCCTGTCATGTTATAAGACAGAGTAGCCTATCCCCCTTCCCTTCCACAGCTCATCATCCTCCTGACATGTGCTAAACCGTAGAAGATTTGTGATTCGGCCCGGCAACTATTCATCGCCAGGACCGGCAAATGTTGAGCCTTTGGAACGCCGTTGCACGCCGCTGACATTATGCCGGCGCGGCCTGAGTGAGAATGCAGCCTTCAGGATATCACCGTCGCGTCTGCGACTGTCCTGCCGGCACCAAGAGAACCAGCGGGCTTGTGACCCCCCGAGGTCAGTGGGCCCGAGACCGTTGCAGCCCCCCCTCAGCGTTGCCCGTTACCTGTACTCCTGTGTTGCTATCGCGGCCTGCATTGCCCCCGGAGGGCCAGCGGCCACGGGCGAGCCTAGGGGCCAGCCATCCGGCTGAGCAGACTCTAGATCTTAATTTTTTGCTTTAATCACTGGCAATACTTTTTACATATTTAAGCAATTGGTGGATCCCACTTTCAGATCGTCTTCAGCATCAGAAACGTTGTTCCGCTGAGGTGATGCAGGCAGTTTGCGTGTGAAGTTTTGGTGATATATATCATCAATGTGCATGCTCGGCGTGTCTATATTCCCATTTTTGGAAGCTAAGCTTTGTTGCATGGTCTACAGCACTGGTGCAAGGGCCTTCTCATTTGATAGCGTAGTCGTCGCCTGCTCCAACTTCATATGTTCCCCCATAGAGTCATATTCAGGGGGCTTTGTTGTATGCTTTGTTACAAAAGTTTAGGCAAGACTGACTGCGATCTGTCTTCCCCATGCTAGATAATTTTTTCACTTCAGGGGGAATGTGGGCAAGTCATGTTGCATCCTATTTGGTGTAGTATCCAGCAAGGACACTCAGCACATGATGGTTGGAGGGTTACTGGCTTTTGCTAATGTGCAGTCATTATTGTATTGTGGGCTATATTTAATTAAGTTCTCATGCCTGTACTGTTATCGCCTCACAATCTTGCCCAAAATTTAGATTTATCGGTTTCCAAAGTTGCGCCCAGTACCAGCAGCTACCATCTAGCAGGTGCTGTCCCTGAATCACAGCTTACTGGCGCAGACGTAGGAGCAGGCCACAAAAGTGCATGGCCCAAGTGCAGCTCTCTCCCTAACCACACCGCCTCACCCAGGGGCTGCTTCAGTTCAGAGCACCACGCCTACATGAGTGTGCTGCTGGAACACCCGCCAGTAGCAAGGCCCAAGCACAGCATCCTGCGAGGTCGCACAGTTTTACCTCAGAAGTGTCTCAGTCCTTGGTCCACCCAGGGCACAGGACTATTCGGCAGCTGCCATTTCTCAGGTGCTCTGCAATCTGCCAGGCATGTAGGGCAAGTCTCAGCTAGGGGCACCACCCCCACTCACCGGAATAGCGGCCCACAGCATCTCAGCTCCCAGCCACGATCAGCTGCCTTTTTGAAGGAACATTTGGGACATTGAAGTCAAATTTGCTTACGATCTGCCAATCAGAGGGCGAGTCACATGACAGGCATGTAATCATGTCCACCGCAACCGTGGCCCCAAGATTCTCACCTCCCAACTGCAATCAGCAGCCTCCAAACTAGCCCTCTCGGGGTGTTAGAACTGAAACCGCTTAAAATCTTGGGATTTGCAGAAATAGTGGGTCGATCCAATCTCTACTGATCTTCAAGGGGAATATCCCCCTTTTTATAGGTGTCATTAGGCCAGATTGCAGGATATTTCATGGCTATTGTTCTCCAGCTGGCAGTGACGTAAAGTCCCAAGGGTCTGACCACATCTTAGTTCACGGAGGACACCATCTTCCTTAAATAATGGAAGCTGCCATATTCCCTGATTTATGCAGAATCATTGTCATGTCTGCCCTTAAACACAGATGTCGACAGACCTTAGAACTGTGATAGCATCAAGTTCTTCGATTAATGACATAGATATAACATTTAATGCAACATTTGTCTGGGTTAAATGTCTACTCCTCATCATGTCAAAGTTAAACAAGAACACATACAGACATATAACCAAAATAAAGTAGTCTGAATTGACATCCTTCTGCATATATGTGTATAAAGAAACATCTGGGATGCATACCTTGATGCACATAATCTAGGTCAGACATTCCTGAACTTATGCCAGAAATTACAATTTCTGATAAGACTTCAAATATAAGGACTGTCAGGAGAGGTCCTTTGCACAGATTATTGCCCGAGACTCTGCCAAAAATGGTCTCACCTGCTGCCAGCGCACTTCACACTTCACGGATGGTACATCTCGCCTGAAGTTGATAAAGTCAAGTCTCAGAGAAAGACTGACTGACTGCTAACGCCGTGGGTGTTTTCTCTTCATGGTCTTTACGCCTTCGCTGATAAAAATAGCCTTTGTTGTGAACAAGGTGTGCAGTGTGTCTCTACTCCCTCCGAAACTCTAGACTGCAAAGTGCTCTGCCTTTCATGCTCTCGTGATATAATGCATAGATGTAGGCATTAGGGTGTTAGGTTCTAGATTCAAATTTAAATGACATTTTAACAATGGTAGAAATGTCCATTTTATTCTCATTATTTATAACGTGTCTCACTCCTTCTTTTATAGTATTCTGTGTAGTTGTTTTAGATGTACTGAGAAACAGCTTGTCCCTGTAGTAATAAATACTTTTAATGTAAAATTGTTTATTCTTCTAAGTACAGTGCGTGTGATACTGTGAATAACAAAATAAGGCTTGTTGCTGTTTCCACAGACCCCCGGATCCCTTTATGGGATTGTTAGTAAACCAAAAGCAATATTTCTATGTCAATGACAGATTGAATTGTGTTTTACAAGGCTACAATAACTTCAGCGCTGGTGTATTGAACCAAGTTCACCCGTGAGTAGGTAGGTACCTCTTGTAGAGTTACACCAAAGTCGTAACTTACGTAACAACAGAGCGGCATTAAAGTGCAGCCATCTTGCTGTAGGCTCTCTAGCGACCCTACCCACGGATTTGTGAAGATTTACCAAACCATATCCTAAGATGGTACAATGACTAGTTGAACTCCCTTCTTCTACACAGACCGTTTTCAGCAGAGGGCTTAATCAATCTTGGGCAGTATTTCCTTCTCAACCAATCCAGAAACCTCTCCAATGTTTATTAGATTTCTTTTTAGGAACATTCATGCAATTCTATTTGCAGCAATATTCTGCAAACGAGTTACACATACTGTTTTACACTGTGACATGTTTGTGAAGAATGTGACGATTTTCCCATTGTTAGCACATTTATTGGGCTAATCTGTTTATTGCATGTATCACTTAAACATTTGTGTGAATTTTTCAGCATAAAGACCATGATGGATGATAATTCAAAAGAGCAGAGAGATTGGTGCCTGTGCTGAATCATTTGCCTAATTATGTCTGGCAATTAACAAGGTTGTTAGGTGGAATGTGGCCTTCTCGGAGATTACTTTCGATTTCTTGACATGCAATAATGTATTCTATATCTCATGGCTCGCAGAAAGAGGAGCTGCCTTTTGATGTGGCGGTTGATATGTGGCGGTTTGATTTTAATTGCGGTTTTTAAGCAGCTTTATCAACTTGCCCTGGGACTTAACCTTGGTCTAAAAGTGAACCTTCATGACCAAGTCTGCATACTACATATAGACCGTACTGAAAAAAGCTGATGCTGAGCCAGATACAAAACTCTGCAGTGGAAATTTGTACTAGTGCACTACTTTCAAGCTGACTTCCAGCCTTTCAAATGCACCAAACTTATAATACTGTTCTTTCTTGATGACCTATATAGGCTTGCTTATACCAGTGGGCTCAGAGTACTGGTCTTATTAGATATTACAGTGGCTTTGAACAGCATCATCTTCAACATTATGATTAATCCTCTATCTGAGGCAAAAATCGCATGTTTGGCCCTAACATGGGGTTTTCCTTTATATAGGAAAACAGAATCAGGACTTGGATCTGCTGCTTGTATTCATCCAAAGCCAACACTTTTGGATTACCCTTTCTTATTCAGTCTGAACACATGGCACTTTGCCACAATAACTACATCAGGTAATTCTCAGTTTTACCTGTACTTAGATGACACGCACCTCTTATTTGGCCAACCCATCAGATCACCACCTAGATGGACTGCTTTCTCCTTATGGGGGCTCCATTAAGAGTCTGGGTGGACATCCCATACAGCAAAAGGCACTAGTGCCACAATCTCACCTCAAGTTATCTCCAACTGGTTGCCTCTTCATTATCTTCTATGTTACAAGTGTGTGAACTCCGCTTGTGGGGTCCCTATTACATGCCAGTGCCTTGCCCTTCAGTCTCTGCATCTCCAGGATGGAAATGCAAAGCGCACCAAAAGACTGCACTGATCACCTGTCTATGCACGTTTGCAGATGTTCACTTGTAAATCAGTTGCAGTCTGCATATGAATTGCTCAAATTGCAAGTAAACTGCATCATATAACAAGCATTGGCATAGCCAATAGGTCTCGCTTTTGGGCCTTATAAGTATTTAGTTATGCAACTGTTGCATGGCTAAACACTTATACGGTCCCAAAAGCGAGACCTATTGGCTATGCCAATGCTTGTTAGGGCTTGTTCCCTGTTTTTGGAGGTCAGGTGATGACCAGCTTGGGTGTCCAGCATTGGTTGGCTGGCACAACACAAAATAAATACATTGTTTATTTATTGATCTTGATTTGGGGCGAGTTATTTCATCGCACAGGCTTTTCCATGCACCATCATGTTTGCGAGTAAAGACATTGCGCGGTGCACTTATCATTTCGTCTTCACATGGAACTGCTCGTATGAACTGGGGCCCCATCACAAATTTGGGTATTCTGGCTCCTGTGCAGCACAGGAAACACCCTGAACAAAGATCAACTTTATTCACTGAATGCAGGTGGTCTTGATTAAATAATCTATTCACAGGAGACAGGCTGTGACACACAATGTATTGGGACAGCTTGGTGTACCCAAAGGGTGAGATCCCAGGTGGTAGTGGAGAACAACGTTCCCCAAGTACAAAGCAGTTCTAAAGGAGTAATGTTTCCCGGGGGTAAGTCTGTGGAACAGCTGCGTGCAGTGAGTTTTTGTTGGCCTCAAAGGGGATTAACTCCTCTGATGATACGTTTAGACTGAAAACCACTTGGTCCCCAAAGGGCAACCTAGTCCAAAGGACAGAGGCTGAATTCAAGTCACTTTTTCACAAAGGAGATCCTCAAAGAATAATAAAAAGATGAATAAATCGGCTGAGATCCAAAACATTTTCATAAAGGTGGACCCTAAATAGTAATCTGTTTCCCTGAAACAGGGCGACAATCACAAAACCTATTCCAATAAACAGCACTCCAAATCTGAATATAGTCCAAGGAGATAGTGTGAACTCCAACCATAGCTCGTTTGAAAGTGGAGGACCACAATAATTAAGCTTTACCCCTCGAAATAGGTTGAGACCTACAAGTACAAGGTACACAAACAAGGTCACCAAAAGGAAAATAGGTTGGGATCTACAAGTAAAAGGTACACACAGAAGGTCATTAAAAGGTGATCAGTTACGAGAATACATTCATAATCTCCCAACAACTCATTCCTGAGAACATGTTTCCGAAGAAGGCTGTATGAACAAAACACATGAGGGGAAGCACACCATGTACCACAACCACTCAGTCCACACAGGATGTCCCCACTAAAGATTATGCCCAACGGCCCAGCAGACAGGCACACATCTATGCACACACAAGACGGAATGGAGCCCCAGTAGGAAGGCTCATGCGAACAGCAGCTTATTCCCCAAAACAGGACCCCAAATGGGAATACAGTCCTCTGGGGTAGACGAAGGCACGCAACTACTTGCTACACACAGAAGGTCGCCAAAGAAACTCTGGTCTGAGAAGCACAACAACGTAATGCACATAACCGATGACCAAAGAACTAATGTAGCATCTAAGAGGCAGACAGCAAATTGCAACATCGCTATACAAAGAGGAAGTCCCTGAAAAAGAATATTTGGCAAAAGAAAGACTGAGCAGCTACCAGCTGATTTCATGAGATCCCATTAGAGGAACCTATCACAAGGAATCATTCATTCAAATGATCTTTATTTCGACGTTATTTCAGCCATAAAAGATTTACAAGTTAAAACAGACATTGCAACACATAATATAAAATTGTCAATTCATAATATACAATAAAATTCCATAAAAACAGAAATATACAGTCACCCCTGGCTACTATTCGCAATTATGAGCCATCTCTTGAACCACGTGGCTATCAGAAACTTCGATAGTGCAAAGACGATATGCCCTGAGGTGTCGGTCTTAAGAATTCTCATAGCAACCGAGCATTTGTCAAAGCCCAAGTTCTTACATAAAGGTACTAACCAATACTTCCTAGCTTTACTATAAGCAGGACAAAAAAAAAACAAAAAAAAAAAAAAAAGAGTATGTGGAGTTCATCCTCTTGAACGGCACCGCATCCTGGGCAAGATTCATTCAAAGAGGAGGGCCATTTGCTTGTAAAGGCCCTTAATGGTAGTGTACCATACCTCCATTGAATATAGAGCTTCCTTGCTGCTACTGGATAAATAACATTCAGGAAGTCCTCGAACACATAGGCAGTCTTGTTATTTAAAAATAGTTTTGTCATGGTGCCGACTCGAGAATCATGCAGCCATATGTTACGTTTATAAACCCTGAAGGAATTCGTAAGGGATTTACCTGAAACCTCCCTGCACGCCTGTTCTGGTTCACACCACAGGGCAGGTAGTCCCATATTCTCCAGTTCCTGTTTCACAAATACAAGCCAGGGAATTTTTGCTGCTTTACTATGGCTCAGTGCGTCCTTCAATGCAAGCCTGTAATTTAAGAGTTCTGGCGTTATCCAGAGCCTACGCCAGAACCTGAGAGGTTTTAGGGCTAGCTCATCCTGGATAGGCTTAGTCCTAGATCTAACATGAATGGTAAGAGGGGTGTACTTTGGGGGAGGGCCAATAGCTGGCTCATAAATGTATTCTCCACGTTTAGGATTTCGAGCCTGCAGGAGTGCCCCCAGAGTTCCCCCCATAGAGGGCCACTGCCCTTGCCTTAACTTTATAAATCTCAAGCGCGGGACTCACTGGCTTAAATGTGGATGCATTTGACATCTTAAGGATGCCCCCCGTTAGTTGAGACAGTTTGAGTTGGGACTTAACCTGTTGGGGGCCCCACGAAAGGTTTTCATTTATCGTGACCCCTAAGTATTGAAAGGTCTGTATCCTCTCCAGTCTAACCGAGCCCAGGACAGGTGTTGGGCGGGTGGATGGCGGGGGATTAAAAATCATAAATTTAGTTTTTTCTGCATTGATTTCTAGGCCACGGCATCGGCAAAAATCTATAAACCCATTCAGTATGCGTTGTATCCCCATAGGTGACTTGGAAAGCAGGAGGGTGTCATCGGCAAACATTATCGCAGGCACCCTCCTGCCTGCCAATCTGGGTGCGTCATTATTGTGGACTGCGTCCAGGTGTGATATTACACCGTTCACATAGAGGCAGAACAGGGTTGGTGCCAAAACACACCCCTGCCTAACCCCCCTGCAAACTGGAAACCTGGAAGACAGTACCCCATTTCTCCCACATCTGACCTGTGCAAAGTTCTGTACATGCAACCTCATCAATACCCCCAATATTGCATGTGGGACTCCCATGTCCAAAAGCACCGCCCACAATTTCCCCCTAGGAACCATATCAAACGCGGAGCGGTGGTCCACAAACACCATGTAGAGGCTGCCACCCTCTACTGTGACCGTCCTCCAGTATAACAGAATTAAACGGAAGATCTGGTCCATGGTGGATGTGTTCCTCCTAAATCCGGCCTGAAATGGGCTAAGAATATCGTGCTCGTCCATCCACTCCTGTAAACGATCTAGGATTAGTCGAGAGAAGATTTTTTGGGGGACGTCGATGAGGCTGATGGGCCTGTAGTTAGCTGGGAGCAGAGGAGAGCCCTTCTTGAAAATCGGGATGATCTCTGCTCCCAGCCAAGTACCCGGCACCTCCATGCCTCCCAGGATTGCATTAAATAGGGTACAGAGGTAAGGAGCCCAAATCCTTGGCTGATCCCTAAAAAGGTCGCCAGGGAGTTTATGTAAACTGGGAGCTTTTCCCGTAGCCAATTTCCCTATGGCAATATAGACCTCCTCTGGTGTAAATTCCAGTTCATAAAACTCAGAAACTGGCAGTGTGTGTAACTGTATGCTGTCTAGGCCAGTAGCTGCTGCATATAAGGTCTTAAAATGGAGTTACCAAACCCCTGCCTCAATATTGGGTTCAATCGCAGATCTGGGCTCACCTGACCCCGTACTGACTATTGCCCAGAATCTGCGCGCATCTTTCATGTCTAGGGAGGAGGAGAGATTTAACCATCTTTCCATGTCCCACTCTTTCCTCGCATGATTCATTGTTTCTTTATATAATAACCTTAAAGAGCGGATTTTTGGTTTATCTCTCCCATCTTTTACAACCTACGTGAGCTTCGTTTTTACCTTCCTGCAAGAAACATTATACCAGGAAGATACGGGTACCCTACTCCTCCTGCTAAGGCTAAGCGGGTTAAAAAATTCGAAAAGACAGTCTACCAAGTCCTGATGCATGGTCAACATGTTTCCAAGGAAATCTAGTGCCAAGGGCTGAGCCACTAGATCACTGGCCTTCGTGAGGAATGGTAAAATTGCGCTATATAATTTAGGTAGTGCATCTTGGGAAGCCAATTTCCCCCACTTGACCCTACGTCTATTATTGGTGGTTATCAACCCATCTACCATATCTGGGGCAACTTCATTCTCATTCGCCCTTGGGCGTGGGAAGTCCATCCTCAGACTCAATGCATTATGGTCGCTGTCTGGCCTTGATATCACCTCAAAGTCAACAACCTTCGACCATAGACGTGTCTCCACCATAATGTAATCCAATCGTGATTCTTGATCTCTCTTGTTAAAGGTGCACTTTGAGGGGATATCAGAGGGCATCCGACCACTGCAAGCCCTAATTGAGTTGCTTAGTGTTAGGGTCGTAATCTGCATGGCCACTGGGGACCAAGACCTTGCATAGGGAGACTGGCATGGCGGAATTCCCCAATATTCGTCCTCCCCCGTCAACGCTCCCTCATTCAGCCCTCGTAGCGGCTCAAAGTGACAGTTTAAGTCACCAGCCACCATATAGTGTATATCATTACTGAGGGAGTCAAGAAAAATTGACAGCTCCCCAATGGTACTAGACTCTTTGGTCACACTTATCGGGCAGGAGTAAACGTTCACGATTGCGAATTTATAAGAGGTTGGCCATGTCAGGAGGACACACAGGATGTCATCAGAGTTGGTCGGGATAGACTCACCCTTGCAGCCTAGATGTAACCCAACCCAGGTTGTAAGGCCCCCAGATGGTCACCCCTTACCTCCCCAGCGGGCAGCAATGTTAAAGGCCGCAAAGCCTACTCTGCATTGGTCCTCCCTAGCCATCACAAGGAATCAAGAAGACAGGCTAAGAGCCACAACACCTCATTCTTTACAACCCGTCAACACAAGGAATGAAGGGACCTGTTGAGAACCTAATGCTTCAGAGGGTTCCCTCTACTGAAGCTAGAAGAAGGATCTAATCATCTCTAAACTTGTGCATCTTTCTCATACAATTGGCACGGCTAGGAGCCATCTTGCCTCTACCACCTCACTGCGAGGGACCAAAATGAAGTAACAAAGGTAAATGTATCATTACTTCCCACAAAATAGCTCACCACCAAAGAGGAGGCTCGTACAGGAAAGAAAGAGTAGGATAGAACTAACTGCTTCACCAACTAAATATTTCTAGTTGGTAGGAACTAGAGTTTTGGAAGCATTACAGTGTGTCTGTACATTTTCATTCAGAGGCAAATGTATTCAGTGGGGGGGTAGAGAGTTATGAATGCAAGTTGCTCTGTAGAGGTGGGGACACCGGGCTTTGTGACCCTCTCCTCACTACTGGGTGTATGACACTACCCCCCCCCCCCCCAAATCTGGGAGAATTCAGGACGGGTGCCTATTTGAGTGGCGGCCTGGGATCGACTCCCATGGATGTGGGTGGTTTCTCCAATGTGAAAGGTGCATGGAATGGAAATGTGGGAACTAGCTGTAAGGCTGTGAAGCCCATTCCTCAAAAATGTACAATTATTGTAATGAAATCTGACTATGGTTAGAATAGTTGAGGCTCTGGTACAGGAGAGTAAGAACTTTAGCCAGTGGACCTGCAGCTTAGAGAATTGCTGTTGTGTAAACGCTTTGAAAAGTCATAACATCACATTGATCATATAGGGCACATCCTATGAGATACAACAGCTCACACCACATAGGGTTTAAGGGCCAAAAACCCACCCACAAAGACACAGCCAGATTCACTGGAATCTTCCTGAAGGAGACAGAATAACCAGCGCGAAAGAGCTTTGCCTCCGCCAGACATGCAAACACATTCCATTCCAGAAGCACCGGGGGCAGTGCTCGCCGTCCAGCTGTCTGGAGCGCTCCCTGTAGCACCATGAGAAGTCAGTGCCTCTCAGACCCGAATCTGCGGACACCTGGGCCAGGTTGGAACAGCTTTTATCTCCTCAGTCCATATATCTCAAGAGAAGGGTGAGGTGTGGAAATGCAGGAGGTTCAAACATTCCAAGCGCATCTCCGGCACACTCTGTACCAATGAAAGGGAGTCCAAGCAGAAGTCTCCGACACTGCAAGGAGCACAGTGATCGAGCGAGCGCAGGGTGAGCGAGTGCAAGAGCACAGAGCGAAAGAACGCAGGAGCACAGAGCACGAGAGTGCAAGAGAGTGCAGGAGCGCAGAGCGAGAGTGCAAGAGAGTGCAGGAGCGCAGAGCGAGAGTGCAAGAGAGTGCAGGAGCGCAGAGCGAGAGTGCAAGAGAGTGCAGGAGCGCAGAGCGAGAGTGCAAGAGAGTGCAGGAGCGCAGAGCGAGAGTGCAAGAGAGAGTCAGAAGCGCAGAGCGAGAGAGAGAGAGTCAGAAGCGCAGAGCGAGAGAGAGAGAGAGAGAGAGAGAGAGAGAGAGTGCAGGAGCGCAGACCGAGAGAGAGTGCAGGAGCGCAGAGCGAGAGAGAGAGAGAGTGCAGGAGCGCAGAGCGAGAGAGAGAGAGAGTGCAGGAGCGCAGAGCGAGAGAGAGAGAGAGTGCAGGAGCGCAGAGCGAGAGAGAGTGCAGGAGTGCAGGAGCGCAGAGCGAGAGAGAGTGCAGGAGCGCAGAGCGAGAGAGAGAGAGAGTGCAGGAGCGCAGAGCGAGAGAGAGAGAGAGTGCAGGAGCGCAGAGCGAGAGAGAGAGAGAGTGCAGGAGCGCAGAGCGAGAGAGAGAGAGAGTGCAGGAGCGCAGAGCGAGAGAGAGAGAGAGTGCAGGAGCGCAGAGCGAGAGAGAGAGAGAGTGCAGGAGCGCAGAGCGAGAGAGAGAGAGAGTGCAGGAGCGCAGAGCGAGAGAGAGAGAGAGTGCAGGAGCGCAGAGCGAGAGAGAGAGAGAGAGTGCAGGAGCGCAGAGCGAGAGAGAGAGAGAGTGCAGGAGCGCAGAGCGAGAGAGAGAGAGAGTGCAGGAGCGCAGAGCGAGAGAGAGAGAGAGTGCAGGAGCGCAGAGCGAGAGAGAGAGTGCAGGAGCGCAGTGCGAGAGAGAGAGTGCAGGAGCGCAGAGCGAGAGAGAGAGTGTGCAGGAGCGCAGAGCGAGAGAGAGAGTGTGCAGGAGCGCAGAGCGAGAGAGAGAGTGTGCAGGAGCGCAGAGCGAGAGAGAGAGTGTGCAGGAGCGCAGAGCGAGAGAGAGAGTGTGCACGATCGCAGAGCGAGAGTGTGCACGAGCGCAGAGCAAGAGAGTGTGCACGAGCGCAGGGCGAGAGTGTGCAGAAGCGCTGGGCGAGAGAGTGCAGAAGCGCAGGGCGAGAGAGTGCAGAAGCGCAGGGCGAGAGAGTGCAGAAGCGCAGGGCGAGAGAGTGCAGAAGCGCAGGGCGAGAGAGTGCAGAAGCGCAGGGCGAGAGAGTGCAGAAGCGCAGGGCGAGAGAGTGCAGAAGCGCAGGGCGAGAGAGTGCAGAAGCGCAGGGCGAGAGAGTGCAGAAGCGCAGGGCGAGAGAGTGCAGAAGCGCAGGGCGAGAGAGTGCAGAAGCGCAGGGCGAGAGAGTGCAGAAGCGCAGGGCGAGAGAGTGCAGAAGCGCAGGGCGAGAGAGTGCAGAAGCGCAGGGCGAGAGAGTGCAGAAGCGCAGGGCGAGAGAGTGCAGAAGCGCAGGGCGAGAGAGTGCAGGAGCGCAGGGCGAGAGAGTGCAGGAGCGCAGAACGAGAGAGTGCAGGAGCGCAGAACGAGAGAGTGCAGGAGCGCAGAGCGAGAGAGTGCAGGAGCGCAGAGCGAGAGTGTGCACGATCGCAGAGCGAGAGTGTGCACGAGCGCAGAGCAAGAGAGTGTGCACGAGCGCAGAGCAAGAGAGTGTGCACAAGCGCTGGGCGAGAGAGTGTGCAGAAGCGCAGGGCGAGAGAGTGCAGAAGCGCAGGGCGAGAGAGTGCAGAAGCGCAGGGCGAGAGAGTGCAGAAGCGCAGGGCGAGAGAGTGCAGAAGCGCAGGGCGAGAGAGTGCAGAAGCGCAGGGCGAGAGAGTGCAGAAGCGCAGGGCGAGAGAGTGCAGAAGCGCAGGGCGAGAGAGTGCAGAAGCGCAGGGCGAGAGAGTGCAGAAGCGCAGGGCGAGAGAGTGCAGAAGCGCAGGGCGAGAGAGTGCAGAAGCGCAGGGCGAGAGAGTGCAGAAGCGCAGGGCGAGAGAGTGCAGGAGCGCAGAACGAGAGAGTGCAGGAGCGCAGAGCGAGAGAGTGCAGGAGCGCAGAGCGAGAGAGTGCAGGAGCGCAGAGCGAGAGAGTGCAGGAGCGCAGGGCGAGAGTGTGTAGAAGCGCAGGGCGAGAGAGTGTAGGAGCGCAGGGCGAGAGAGTGTAGGAGCGCAGGGCGAGAGAGTGCAGGAGCGCAGGGCGAGAGTGTGCAGGAGCGCAGGGCGAGAGTGTGCAGGAGCGCAGGGCGAGAGTGTGCAGGAGCGCAGGGCGAGAGTGTGCAGGAGCGCAGAGCGAGAGTGTGCAGGAGCGCAGAGCGAGAGTGTGCAGGAGCGCAGAGCGAGAGTGTGCAGGAGCGCAGAGCGAGAGTGTGCAGGAGCGCAGAGCAAGAGTGTGCAGGAGCGCAGAGCAAGAGTGTGCAGGAGCGCAGAGCAAGAGTGTGCAGGAGCGCAGAGCAAGAGTGTGCAGGAGCGCAGAGCGAGAGAGTGCAGGAGCGCAGAGCGAAAGGGTGCAGGAGCGCAGGGCGAAAGAGTGCAGGAGCGCAGAGTGAAAGAGTGCAGGAGCGCAGAGTGAAAGAGTGCAGGAGCGCAGACCGAAAGAGTGCACCTGCAGCTTAGAGAATTGCTGTTGTGTAAACGCTTTGAAAAGCCATAACATCACATTGATCAGCGAAAGAGAGAGAGTGCAGGAGCGCAGAGCGAGAGAGCGAGTGTGCAGGAGTGCAGAGTGAGAGAGAGAGTGTGCAGGAGTGCAGAGAGAGAGAGAGTGTGTGTGCAGGAACGCAGAGAGAGAGAGAGAGAGTGTGCAGGAGCGCAGAGCGAGAGAGTGTGCAGGAGCGCCGAGAGAGAGAGAGTGTGCAGGAGCGCAGAGCGAGAGAGTGTGCAGGAGCGCAGAGCGAGAGACAGAGTGCAGGAGCGCAGGGCGAGAGAGAGAGTGCAGGAGCGCAGGGCGAGAGAGAGAGTGCAGGAGCGCAGGGCGAGAGAGTGCAGGAGCGCAGGGCGAGAGAGAGAGTGCAGGAGCGCAGGGCGAGAGAGTGCAGAAGCGCAGGGCGAGAGAGTGCAGAAGCGCAGGGCGAGAGAGTGCAGGGCGAGAGAGTGCAGGAGCGCAGGGCGAGAGAGTGCAGGAGCGCAGGGCGAGAGAGTGCAGGAGCGCAGGGCGAGAGAGTGCAGGAGCGCAGGGCGAGAGAGTGCAGGAGCGCAGAGCGAGAGAGTGCAGGAGCGCAGAGCGAGAATGTGCAGGAGCGCAGAGCGAAAGAGTGCAGGAGCGCAGAGCGAAAGAGTGCAGGAGCGAACAAGTGCAGGAGCACACAGAGAGAGAGACTGCAGGAGCGCAGAGCGAGAGAGTGCAGGAGCACACAGAGAGAGACTACAAGGATAAAATTGAGATCACAGAATGCAGAAGCGCAGGGCGAGAGAGTGCAGAAGCGCAGGGCGAGAGAGTGCAGAAGCGCAGGGCGAGAGAGTGCAGAAGCGCAGGGCGAGAGAGTGCAGAAGCGCAGGGCGAGAGAGTGCAGAAGCGCAGGGCGAGAGAGTGCAGAAGCGCAGGGCGAGAGAGTGCAGAAGCGCAGGGCGAGAGAGTGCAGAAGCGCAGGGCGAGAGAGTGCAGAAGCGCAGGGCGAGAGAGTGCAGAAGCGCAGGGCGAGAGAGTGCAGAAGCGCAGGGCGAGAGAGTGCAGGAGCGCAGAACGAGAGAGTGCAGGAGCGCAGAACGAGAGAGTGCAGGAGCGCAGAGCGAGAGAGTGCAGGAGCGCAGAGCGAGAGTGTGCACGATCGCAGAGCGAGAGTGTGCACGAGCGCAGGGCGAGAGTGTGCAGAAGCGCTGGGCGAGAGAGTGCAGAAGCGCAGGGCGAGAGAGTGCAGAAGCGCAGGGCGAGAGAGTGCAGAAGCGCAGGGCGAGAGAGTGCAGAAGCGCAGGGCGAGAGAGTGCAGAAGCGCAGGGCGAGAGAGTGCAGAAGCGCAGGGCGAGAGTGTGCAGAAGCGCAGGGCGAGAGAGTGCAGAAGCGCAGGGCGAGAGAGTGCAGAAGCGCAGGGCGAGAGAGTGCAGAAGCGCAGGGCGAGAGAGTGCAGAAGCGCAGGGCGAGAGAGTGCAGAAGCGCAGGGCGAGAGAGTGCAGAAGCGCAGGGCGAGAGAGTGCAGAAGCGCAGGGCGAGAGAGTGCAGAAGCGCAGGGCGAGAGAGTGCAGAAGCGCAGGGCGAGAGAGTGCAGAAGCGCAGGGCGAGAGAGTGCAGGAGCGCAGAACGAGAGAGTGCAGGAGCGCAGAGCGAGAGAGTGCAGGAGCGCAGAGCGAGAGAGTGCAGGAGCGCAGAGCGAGAGAGTGCAGGAGCGCAGGGCGAGAGTGTGTAGAAGCGCAGGGCGAGAGAGTGCAGGAGCGCAGGGCGAGAGAGTGCAGGAGCGCAGGGCGAGAGAGTGCAGGAGCGCAGGGCGAGAGTGTGCAGGAGCGCAGGGCGAGAGTGTGCAGGAGCGCAGGGCGAGAGTGTGCAGGAGCGCAGGGCGAGAGTGTGCAGGAGCGCAGAGCGAGTGTGTGCAGGAGCGCAGAGCGAGAGTGTGCAGGAGCGCAGAGCGAGAGTGTGCAGGAGCGCAGAGCGAGAGTGTGCAGGAGCGCAGAGCAAGAGTGTGCAGGAGCGCAGAGCAAGAGTGTGCAGGAGCGCAGAGCGAGAGTGTGCAGGAGCGCAGAGCGAGAGTGTGCAGGAGCGCAGAGCGAGAGTGTGCAGGAGCGCAGAGCGAGAGAGTGCAGGAGCGCAGAGCGAAAGGGTGCAGGAGCGCAGGGCGAAAGAGTGCAGGAGCGCAGAGTGAAAGAGTGCAGGAGCGCAGAGTGAAAGAGTGCAGGAGCGCAGACCGAAAGAGTGCACCTGCAGCTTAGAGAATTGCTGTTGTGTAAACGCTTTGAAAAGCCATAACATCACATTGATCAGCGAAAGAGAGAGAGTGCAGGAGCGCAGAGCGAGAGAGCGAGTGTGCAGGAGTGCAGAGTGAGAGAGAGAGTGTGCAGGAGTGCAGAGAGAGAGAGAGAGAGAGTGTGTGTGCAGGAACGCAGAGAGAGAGAGAGAGTGTGCAGGAGCGCAGAGCGAGAGAGTGTGCAGGAGCGCCGAGAGAGAGAGAGTGTGCAGGAGCGCCGAGAGAGAGAGAGTGTGCAGGAGCGCAGAGCGAGAGACAGAGTGCAGGAGCGCAGGGCGAGAGAGAGAGTGCAGGAGCGCAGGGCGAGAGAGAGAGTGCAGGAGCGCAGGGCGAGAGAGAGAGTGCAGGAGCGCAGGGCGAGAGAGAGAGTGCAGGAGCGCAGGGCGAGAGAGAGAGTGCAGGAGCGCAGGGCGAGAGAGAGAGTGCAGGAGCGCAGGGCGAGAGAGTGCAGGAGCGCAGGGCGAGAGAGTGCAGGAGCGCAGGGCGAGAGAGTGCAGGAGCGCAGGGCGAGAGAGTGCAGGAGCGCAGGGCGAGAGAGTGCAGGAGCGCAGAGCGAGAGAGTGCAGGAGCGCAGAGCGAGAATGTGCAGGAGCGCAGAGCGAAAGAGTGCAGGAGCGCAGAGCGAAAGAGTGCAGGAGCGAACAAGTGCAGGAGCACACAGAGAGAGAGACTGCAGGAGAGCAGAGCGAGAGAGTGCAGGAGCACACAGAGAGAGACTACAAGGATAAAATTGAGATCACAGAAAAGGGTATGTACGGATCACAGAAAAGGGTATGTACGGAGATGACAAGTGCTTGGAAAAAATCGCAGCCAGTGCGTTACTGCGAAGGGAGGCTAAACATTGGAAACATGATGACAGCAAAGTCTACCAGGAATAGAGTTTTTGAAACACAAGGTGCATAACTGCTAAGAGAGCAAAGTCAAGGGAAAGTCTGGCAACAAAAAACAGCTCTCAAAGATGTCAGACAGGAGAAACAGATGCTGAGCACTAACTGCTAAAAAAGAAACACAGGGAGAATGAGTAAGGCGACCCGAGAGCTGTCAAGGGAAGCACAATGAGCGTTGTAACTGCGTTAAGAACGGCAGACAGTGGCTAGGCAGGGAGTATTAGAGGTGCGATCCAAGAGGACAAGCAGTAGAAAACAGGAAGAATGATATCTGTTATGAAACAGCAGTCAAGGAAACACAAGTAGCGCAATAACTACTTGTAGATAAAGCTGGCAAGGGAACAAGGAAGACAAAAGTAGCGTGTGTCTTCCCGTGGGCTCGAGCTCCCCGCGCTGCTGTACGTCAGTCTCGCGCCCAGATTGAAGTGTCACTTTAATCTCGCTAAACGCTGGCTTTGAAGCGGCAAGGGGCGGGGGAGCGCATTCCAGGCGGGGAAGCGGACCCTTTGAAGTAGGTGCACGCGCCAGTGGGCTGAAGCGCTTCCCAAAAGTGGATTGCATGGCGGCACGATGCACGTGATTGTACGCGTGCTCGCCATGCAATCCACTTTTGGGAGCACTTTGAAATGCCCCTTTACTAGAGTCTCGCATAGCGATTGCTATCGCAATAGCTAGGTGAGACCTAAAAAGCATTCAGTAATGCACAATGACACGAATAGCATAACAAAAATCCTACGAATTACATATTAAATAGCACACAGTATTACATTCAGGATCAAGAACCAAAATTAAACTGTGCAATTACTAATTGCATTTAGTACTCACTCCACCAAATTATTGAATTGAATTTTCCACACAGGCAGCAACACACTCTTTTTTTAATGCCACGTGTGTACCACCTTTCAGACATAATGGCGGGGATGACAGATAGGAAAAGATAACTATCTTTACTGGAGTACTCCCCTGTATTTGGAATGGTCTCATGTATTAAGAATTAATCACGCTCCTAAATCATAACTACGGATTTTTCCAGTTAATTGTATTGCTTTTATGTCATCGAAAACTTAATCCAATAGGCTTAATGGACCCAGGTTTTAATGAGAATCAATGTTCCTTTATAAGAAGTAAGATTTAACAGCCACAGACAGTAATGTCCCTTTAAGTCTCCACACTAAAAGTATAAAGGGGCCTAGTTAGTAACAAACCTTAATAGCCCCGACATTAATATGTACTAAAGTCTCAGCCACTAAGTCAAAGCCTTAATGAGCATTAATGGTCAGTAATGAGTAGTAATGGCCTCTGGCAGTAAGTGGCAGCTAATGACCTTCTAAAGTTGTGGAGCATAAACACCTGGCTCAAATTAGGCTTAGCACACAAGCACCTTGTTTGAAGTAAGGATCCGGTTAGGGGATGTTCACCTCCTGTGAATATTTTACTTTTTAATACATTTTTATTGGTTTTACAATTGGTAGATGGATATTAACTTCTGTCAGTACAAAACCATCCACTAATACCGTATCCTGGCTCCATCCTCCCTTATTCCTGTTAAGCCACCAATGTTTAAACATCTCCTTGACCACAGAGACTGCCTAAACACCCATCCTCCACTTCCTGTGAATATTTTAGAACAAATAGTGATACATGATGACTTTCAGCATGCTAAACATCTAGAAGACCTATACGGGCACTAATGAAATATTCCAGTACGTTTGTGGTGCACCAGACAAGTCTTACATTCCCTAGAGATGTTTGGACTGTCCCCGACTAAGAAAACCTCAACAAAATGGTAGGAAACTATTTTATTTCAACTAAGTGTCCCACAATAAACGACTATATATATTAAAAGCAGTTAAAAGGAACCAATTATGCATTGACCCATTGCTTACGATTTTGTAAAATATATATAATCTTTCTTTACATCAATTTTCCAGCCTGGCCGTTCCAAGTAGATTCTCATTCGTATCTTATGACATGGAAGGGTCGAAAATACAAATTTTATACAACTCTTAAGAGAGAACACTAGAAGTAAATTCTGTATTCAAGATAAGTTAGACCTCTATAAAAAAAAGTAGCATTATGTCAAGTATTTGTAGAGCACTCAACTTTAAGTGGTGTGACCTCTTAGCGCCTGTGCTATGTCCAGTTTTGAATGTGTTCGGGGCAGCCTGGAGCGAATACCCAACCCGATACCGCTCCACTAACACCGAAACATAAAATTTAGATATGGGAAACAAACCATGTTGCTACCCAACTCTTGGGAATTTATGTATCACTTAGGAATACCATGTATTAGGATCTTCAGGCGATGAACTAACACAGCAATAATAACCAGAGACAGCCGAGTGAGGAAGACAGTTCTAGATATTTTTATATGTTACAAAAGAGAAATCATTCTTGAAACACATTCTTGTTCTTGTGAGCAAATAAAGAAACATCCTTCAATTAAAATTTGTCCGAGAACACCATTTAGATCTTTTTTTTTTCAAATGACTCCTTAAAATCAGTTGGCTCTTTTACTGCTACACAGAACCACATTAGGATCAATTATTTTGTACCGTCTTCTTCATAGTAACGCTGTTTCATCGCTCTGTACTTTCTGAGGTAGTATAAAGCTTCTAGTTCCTTAATGACAAATTCTCCTCGAGCAATAAGTTCTTTGATCTTTTCAGGATCCTTAACATCCCTGTTCTTCATGAACGCCTTTTTCAAACGGTCTCTGAAGTAGTCTGCTCCCTTTGGATACTCCAGACCAAGGTACAAAAGCTGAAGAGAGACGAGAAAGGAGTTTAAGCTGACACTAGGTAGTCGAAGTACAGTAAGAAATTCTCTTGTATTAGGGATACTCACATTTTTATAAAGTTTTATCACATCTCCTCGTAATGAACTGGCCATTTTCGGAAGGCATACAATATAAAAATCTCAATCCCATGTATGATTTGATCTATGTAAATAACAAAGTTTCCAACATTAGATATGTAAAATTAAGGATTAACTGAACATTTGCTTTAAAAGCTTTGAAGAACCAGAGAGAGATTCAGCAAAATTAGACACCTTGAACTTCTATATGATGAGATCTAAAATTTAGAGTGCATAACCAATATAATAACAAATAAAAAACTGTTAATGTTTCATAAGACGAATCTCTGAAAAATATTGATGCCCAAACAACATTGTACTACCAAACAATATGAAAAGTATTAATTTAATAAACATTACAAAGTTTGTCTAAACTGAATGCTACATCATGTCACGACTCCCTCATGCTAGCGTGCAGGGCTCATGTTGCTTTATCCTGTGGCGTTTTATGGGCACGCTACGATACCATGATTGATGTCCCCCAGAAACTGTAATTCCATTGCGCTGGAGTCTCCACAAGCTTCCCCCAGAATCCCATGAGCAAATAGCAAGCCTTGCTCTCGCTGCTACTAAGGCCTTGGTGTTGTTTTCCATTTTGAACGTTCAAGCAAAAATAATACTTTAGTTTCCTGTTATTTCGTTCCAATCGTTTAATTGCACCTGCCTTTCCTGGAAGGTCAAAGCGAGTGTACTAACAAATGTTTTCTTCAAGGGATCAAGAACCTTGCAGACAGCTATGTGCCCTACGTGATGTAGCTACATCTGTTGAGCCTTCAAGAGGGTATATAAACTCCACCCAACCTAGAGTAGTGGCTTGGCCTCACTCCCTGTAGAACAAGCTTCACCCTTCCCACTCACCTGAAGTATCCAGCCAGATCAAAGAAGAGCTCCAGTCTTTTTCAAGTCCATGACAACCAGTGGTTCCCGTGGCTCCAGCTCCCTTGACTTCTTCCTCACCCTCCTGCACAGCTTCTCCGGACCCCCTGCAACTCCCAGGAGTCAAAGCCTCGAGATCTTCGAACTTTAGTCAAGTGGAAGAACTAGGCTAAGTACTTGATATCAGGTTAGTGCGCACTAATCTCCCTATAGTAGTAAGCAGGACCGAGTATCAGCGTCTTCAAAGATTATAGACTTTTCCTCCATGCCCTCTTTGTGATGTAGTCAAGTGCTTCTTGTGTGTTTATAATCCAGACCCTTTCTGTAACCTTGGCGCTAGAACTGTGATTGTGAAAGGATTAAAGACTTTAGCTCAGTGTTTCTCTGATGAACAGTAGTGCCAAGAGAAAGCAATTCAGGGCATATGGTATATGAATGAACCTTGTACCCAAACCTGCGTTCAGAGTTTATGCTTGGGTCTGCAAGTAACTTCAACCTGTGTTCCGAGTTTATCCTTGGGAGTGCAAGTGACTCCGATCTGCGTTCCAAATTTATCCCTAGGAGTGCACACACCCCAATCTCTAATGTTGTTTTTTCTGCTCTCATGCCATGCAGCTGATGAAACCTGCAAGTGTAGGTCGCTGAAGTCAATGCATGGTAATTCTATGCAGAGAGCTGTTAGTGTACTAATAGTAACTGCCTCCTCTTGTTATTTCCAGTGTATTGCGTCATCACAAGACCAGAGATTCTGGTTCAGTGCACATCTACCTGACAAACGCAGAAGGCCTCAGAAGTGAAAAATCCTGCTACACAGTAAAGCACAGCCACTGAACAAATCCAATACCGCAAGTCTCTTTTCTTATTTTATCCCAGCCTCCCTTCTCCCCAGGGGCTGTGTGTGATCTAAGGAGTTTGGTCCCTTGAACTTGTATGGCTCTGAGAGGGATAGGAGGTCCAGCATCGGCTCCAATGCCTTCTCCATGGTGGGGACCAGGTGACTGCATTACAATCCACATATTGTATTTCTTCTGTTAAAACAACTGCATCCTTACGACGAAACGGAGTATAGATTAAAAATAGAGGAGGTAAATGCAATTACGCAATCAACTGAAAAAAAGGGGTCTAATAACAAGTGCTCTAGAGACGTTTGTGATGCATTGTTCATGTACAACATCCTCCTGCTGATGTTACAACATCCAATAAATCATTTAAGTATCAAGTTAGACTTATAACAATTCTCCATTTTTGTAATACAGGCATATATTATTATGAGAGAATTCTGATGAAAATTTTATGTCATTAAATTTTCCAAAGAATTTGTTGGTTAGAGCAATTGAATTATTCGAATTTAAATATAGATGGTCTTCTTGGAGGCTCAAGCGCAGGAATTCATTCTGAAGTAGTTTTTTCAGAGTACAAAATGAGCAAGCAGAGATTTCTAATCTGTTCTAAAGTGCTACTCATAGTACCTAAGCGGTTATAAGAATTCACCTGGAGACTGATCGAATCCTTCAATAACAAAGATATCAGTCCCTATTTAGAGGGATTAATAGCACCTAAATAAAACTTAATAGTGAGGGATTCGGCTACTTATTCCCAAGACACCATCCCTAGTTTGAGCTTAGCGGCCTGGATCACACAGGAATGTGGGACTCCAAGAGATAATTTTATCATCTTCCCTTCAAGTAAAAAGAAGTTAATGCACCATCCAATATCAACAAGAGACAACCATGCAATGCTAATGGCTCCATCTTAGCACCAAAGTCAATGGAAACCCACCATAGATAATGTTAAATTTCCTTAAAACCCTAGAAGACACAAAGTGTTTGCTTTTTTGCTTTTCTATTATCCCAATGGGACTTCAAAGAGAAGGAGCTACTGAATAAAAGTATTGATACTATTTCACTACCTACAACTTGTTTTTACCAGTCGAGGTAGATTTGATTGTTTTGTTTTTGCAAACACCAGAAACGTTGTCCTGGATATGTTAATTTCCAAATTATTTATTGCACAAAAGTCCTTCAATGGAAAATTCTTCCACTGAAGTCCTAGCAGGGTCGGATCTAATAAAACAGGATCATGTGCCTAAAGGAGACTTGGAGAAAATGAATTGCAAGAAGTCATAACAGATGAAAGGTTATCCAAAAACAAACAACGCTGGACTGGGTCCAATACACACCACTGCTCTAAGCCACTGAATAATAACAAACAGGCAACACAAACGCACCATTAAAAAAAATTCTAGTAACATTTTCAGTTTTCCGTTTTAAACACAGTTGTAATATTTTTCAAAAGCATTCGAATGTGTTTCCTTACACCTACATACGATTCCCATAACAAAAATAAAAAAAAATACGGCAGATGCTTTTTCAAAATGTGACTAGTCAATTGTTCAAACAGGTTTTTTTCTTTTTCCTTGTTCTGTACTCAAGCAAACTCGTGGGATGTTTATGAAAACTATTTGTTGATGTAACTTCAACGTTAATTTGACATTTGTGTGCATTAGTAAGTTATCACAGAATCAGTGGTTATGATGAACTAGTGCTGTTGAAAGACAAACACCCAAGGCCCACAGGAGAACATAACAATGTCATTTATTGTCTCTCTTTGACACCACAAGATATCTCTAGTAGCTGGCATACCTCTGTTTCCCTCTCCAGGGCAGGACATTTTGCGAAATCATAGAAACAGTTTCTTTCAGAGACACCACGACTAGGCAAAATGAACTTACTTACATATTGTGCCTGGGTATCATAAGTACAGGAAGTTCATAAAATAAGCCAAAATGTGTAGGGAAATTTAGAACTACAAAATGGGCAGTGAAAACTTTATATTGTAGTTTTTCTGTGTAATAGATACAAAACTATGCAAAACTATATAATAGATACAAAACTATACAAAAGTCACTGTATGTATTTCCCTTACACATTCTACCTTATTTAAAAAGGCATACAGTTTAAGTTTGCCTTTAAAATCAAATAGGTTTTCAATTATTTTTCAATAGAAATAAAAAGTTGCCTGCAAAAAGGAAAGAAAGAAAAAAGAATGAGAAAGTAGACAAGTGGGGGTAGGGAAAGAGTTACATCTTACACCCTCATGTACCCTTACAGGCAAGGGTCCAACACTGCCTACATTTAGGTTAAGAAAAACAAAGTCTTGGCCACAAGTAAAATAAACTAAAGTCAAGAGTGGTCATAATCTGGCTAACACTAATGTGTTGTGGACCAGGGGTGACAATTTTTCTATTGTATTCAAATGGCACCTGTCATCCCACCATATTAGTAGTGAAGGGGTCTCTAGATCTTTCAATTTTTGGACCAAGGCCAATCTCACTTCTAATATCATTAATGCTTCTAAACGACTTGCAGAAGACATCAATGGGTATCACCCTGATCCCCTGTATAACCAGACATTAGTATCAAAGCATCCAATGTTAAGGAAAGACCAGATATTCTCTGTTTCATAGACAATATGCCTCCAAATAAACCATAGGAACAAGCGTAACATTCTGGACACAACTCTTTTAACATCTATCAGTGCAGTCATGGGTTGCTCCAGGCTCATGTAGCTGCATATTAATATTGAATACACATGCTCTTTATATTGTACACATAAATGTGCTAGCTGCCTTTGTCCAAATACCAAACCAGGTGTAGTAATTTTTTTTTGTAAACAAATTTTATTAAATCACAATAGGACAGATAAACCAGCCCATAGGGCATTGTGGCAAGACATAATGTCCATCGCAATATTCAACGCATTTGAATACAATAAATACAGGATGATCCTTCAGGATCTGTTGCCAGTCCCCCTGTTGAGGAAATAAGGGTCTGCATACCCGAACCCAGTGCCCACCCCCATCTCTGTATACTGCAGTGTGCGCCAGTAAACTCCATCAGCCCTAAAACCCACCTAATGCCCCTGTGCAAATAATACCCAACAAACCCCCTCCTGCCCTCCCAACCCCCTCCAAACCCCTCTCCCTCCCCACCCCCCAGGCATGCCGCTGGTTCGTTAAAGAATCTGTACGTGGGCATTGGTTGGTCCAACAATGTATCGAGGGCTCAATGACCCTGATCTCCGGTTAGTCGTGCAATGGGGGGAAATGTGTACCATGTCAGCCTTTCCCAGCAAGGGGACTCCCTCAGGGCAACAAGGTGACCCGGAGATCATTCTCCTACTAGAGGGTCCACCCCCATGTCGTCAACAGCGTAGTCAGTCGGGTGTTTCAACTGGTCCACCAGTGCCACCCATGCCCTTGCCATCTCCAGTGATTTTTCGTTCCCAGTGCGGTGGGCCATCTGCAATCGGAAGGCCCCCTTGCAATCCGCTCACTTCACTAGCTCCCTTGTCCATCGTGTTACACTTGGGCCATTTTTCGCTTTCCAATGACTAGTGAATTCCCTTTTAGCCAACACCAATCCTAGATCTATGAACTTACTAGTGACTTTATTCTTGGCATTGTGGGAAACCAGTGCAGCAAACAACCTTGCGTCAAAGCTATTTCCCTCCCCGTCGTGGTCGCCAATCCAGTTGTCACCCCCCCTCCAGAACTCTCCCAAACACGGACAATCCCAGAACATGTGAAGAAACCCTGCACCCTCCAAATTACATCTCGGGTACCCAGTCCGGGCTCCACAGTACTCAATCTTGCCTGGGGTAAGGTACGCCCTATGCAAAACATAGAAGTGAATTAAATGGAAGCGCTCATTCCTAGAGCTCTTAAAGGCCCTTTCCACAAGTTTCTCCCAGGGTTTCTCATCAATCACCTCACCCAGGTCCTCCTCACACTTGAGACGTAATGTCGCTGGGGTCGTCGCATTCTCTGAGTGATACGCCTGTAGAGGCAAGTGACTGCTTTGAAAGTACCAGCCGCCATGACCACATATTGACATGCGAGGGAGGTCTGGGGTTCCACCATCCCCTCCCGCCAATGCTTTGGGATGGCTGTCGTCAGAGCGGCATGTAGCAGGAAATCACTTCTTGGGAGGTCATGGTGCTCCAGCAGATCATTAAAAGGGAGCAAGGTATTGTCTTCAAACAAATCCCCTATAGTAGAGATCCCAGCCTCACTCCATAATCGCAACCTGCTCCAATCCCCACCATGCGGTAGTGCGTCACAAACGACCAACGGGATCTCAGGCGCATATGAGGTCCGTACTTGCGCTCGTTTAGCTAATCGGTTCCAACACTGGCAAACCGTTTGGAGGTCCGAGGGAACCGTTCCCTCGCTCATGGGCAGATGCAGTAGCACCTGGGGTAGAAGACCCAGTCTCGGGTCCGGACCATCAAGGTCTTCTGTGTTTTTGAGCCATCGTGCCATCCATTTCGTGTACCACTGTAGCTGAGCAGCATGATAGTAGGCCTTGAAATCCAGCACTGCGAAACCCCCCTCCGCCCTGGGTCTCATCATAGTGGTAAGAGCTACTCTCCGCCTCCCGGTACGTACCCCACAAGAACCCCGTGAGCATTGTATTGAGTTGAGTAAAGATCTTAGGTGGGATCCAGATTGGGAGCGTCCCAAATAATTAGAGAAGTCTGGGTAACGTAACCATTTTCACCAATGCCTCCCTTCCCACCACAGATAATGGGAGGGTCCCCCAGAATTCAAAGTTGCTTTTGGTGCTGCACACAGCGCGTCCCATGTTACCCTCTGAAAGATCTACAGGGTCATGGTATATCCGAGTGCCCAAGTAGGGCAAGCATCTGGTTTCCCAAGGCACGCCCTCTGCCCGAACATGCAGGAAAAAGGCACGATTTGGCCCAATCTACTCTGAGCCCCGCAACTCTCCCCAGGAGACCCAGCAGTTCCTTGGCTCCTCGTAAGGTTTTAAGAGTGGGACGATTACTGCTTCCCTCGTTGAAGCAGGAAGACAGCCCTCTTGCCTCACTCGGTTATACAGTGCCACTAGCCGTGGGGCCAAGACATCGATGTATGTAGAGTAAACTCCACCGGGAGCCCATTTGTCCCCGGGGTCTTATTCCTAGCCATATGCTTAATTGCACTACGTACTCACCCAACCTCAACATCTCTACCTAAGTCCTCCGACACCTCAGCATCAACCGTGGGAAGCTCCACGTCGGCCAGGAAACCCACCTAGCCTCAAGCCCCAGGGTCAAGCCTGCTCTGGTAGAGAGGAGCGTAGTACACCAAAAATTGTGCGTTGATGTGTTGCTGGCCATAGTATACTTCATCCTCCTGCCCCCTCAGCTCCAGGAGCGTCCTCCCTCTAAGCGCTGGTTTGGCCAGCCAGGCCAACAGTGCCCCAGATGTATCCCGTTCCACATGGGCCCAGGTGAGGTATGCCTTATAAATCGAAGCAGCACAGTTTTTCTTCATGCATCGCTAGGCTTTCTCGAGCCGCGAGGGGTTCAGCCTGCCTATCTATTCGCTCTGGCCTCTCTTTCTCCAATTCCCGCAGCCTGCGTTCCGCAGTTTGCACGTCCCGCAGCAGCACCCTCTGCACTTGAATCATTTCTCCAATGCAGCGCCCCCTGACAACAGTTTTAAAGGTGTCCCACTCAATAAGTTGATTCGACGCAGTCTCGGTGTTATCCAAAAAATAATCATCAATAACGGACCCTATCATGGCCCGAAACACTGGATCTTCCAGTGCCTCCGGTTGCAAGCACCAACTAGGTATGGTAGGTCTGACCCGTAGCCAATCTAAGGACACCAGGAGTGGGTTATGTTTAGATATCGTTTTAGCTAAATATTCGCGGAGTGTGACCCCACCATGCGCGTCTGGGGATCATAGAATCGAGTCCAAACGTGCAGTTTGTGTAACGCAGAGAAATAGGAATAATCCCTCTCGTCCGGGTGGTGAGCCCTCCAAGTGTCCGTCACCCCCCAGTGTTGTTGCCAGCCCCGCCTGATCGCTGCCAGTCTGTGTATGGGAGCATCTGGGAGTGGAGGGTGAGCACGGTCCTGGTCTATGTCAGCAATACAGTTAAAGTCTCCCCCCAGCAGCACCGACCCCGTTAACATGGTCGCCAGTGTCCTTGAGAGGTATGTGAAGAATGCAGGCTGATCAACGTTGGGCGAGAAAGCAAAAAAGACACACAATTGATGGACGGAATGCAGAACAAATCAAAACATTCACCCCCAGTCAAGAGATCTGGGTTAAATCCATCATTCTTTTGCTCACCATGCCACCCCAGTTTAGACCTGGCCATATACAAATCAGTCTTGACCCTGTGCCTCATGGGAACAGTCCAGCCCGAACTGCAAAGCCAGGTCCTCCCTGGACCGGAAACAAGCATCCTATCACTATGTTCCTGCCGTCTAACTGCCCTAAGATCACCACATACCGGCCATCTGGGTCTATCAGTTGGCTGGTACTCTGAAAAGGGACTCCCACCCGCACTCAGATCAATGTACCCCTGGCACAGGCCGAATACGTAGTGCAAAACACCTGCCCCCTCCAACGTTTCTGCAATGCGCCTCTTCCTTCTGCGTTAAGTGAGTTTCCTGTAGTAGGGCAATCTGTACCTCTCTCCTCACTAGATACAAGTGTATTTTATGGCAACGCAACATAGTGTGCATCCCCCTAACATTCCAGGAGATGCATTTGATTCCTATGGGGGGTCCCATTGCACGGACGGTGTCAGTCCTCCTTCCCAGCTCCCCACAGCGACATGCCTGGCCCCAAACAAAAACCCCTCAACAACCAACCCCCCCCAACTCCCCCTCCCCAGGACAAGTACAAACCAACAAGTTCCCATCCAAACTAGCAATATGCACTAAAAGACACGAAAAGTGGTGAGGCGTAGACTGTCCCTGTCGGTCCTAGAACCCCCCCTGGCCATCCTCCCCACCCCGTAACCTGAATGGTAGTCCCATCTGTTGCTCTGGTGCCAGCAGATAGTTGCCACCCCATGGCGGCCTCTTCAATATTCAACTCCCACCGTCATGACAGCCACTCCTTACGTATCTTGGCGTGCAATCTCCATATGATGCCATCCGCTGTTTGGGGTGTGACGTCGGGCAATTCAGCCTCAGAGTCTCCATTCGTGCTACTGGGACGCGAGCTTTCAGATCTGCCCTTGCCATGGTCGCTGTTAGTAGAGTTCGGACTAGCCTCTCTGTGGCTAATCTCCACGACGGCCTGCACGGCCCTGTCTCTTTCCAATTGGCGCCCCGTTGGCGTCGGAGTCCTCGGAGAGCGCGGGGGAGTGACCAATGTCCTCCCTGCGCTGCCCTTCGGTGAGGCACGCGCTGCCTGTGCCGGCCGCGTCTCCAGCCAGTGCCAAGCTTCCTGTGGAGCAGTAAAGAAGTGCGTTTCGTCTCCATCGACCACCTGGAGGCGTGCCGGAAACAACATGGCACAGGGAATTTGCAACTGGTGCAGTCTCCGCTTAATAGTCAGGAAGGAAGCACGTTGCCGTTGTACCTCCCTTGTGAAGTCTGGCATTTCCAATCTGCAAATTCTGTTTCTCCCGGCCTTGTTGCAAGAGGTGATCCCTCTCCCGGTAGTGAAGTAGCCGCATCACCATCGGCCGAGGGGGAGCCCCAGGTTTGGGCTGTCTAGTCTAGTCTGGACCCTGTGAGCGTGCTCAAGTGTGTAAAAGGAGGAGAGGCCGTCGGGGGCCACCTCAGTTTTAAGCCAGTTTTCCATGTAATGCACTGCATCGCCCCCCTCCTCTCATTCTGGGACCCCCACGATTCGCAGATTGTTCCTGCGGGAGCGCACTTCGCCGTCTTCTGCTCTTATTTCCAGCACCTTGACCTTGGCTTCTACGATTTTCAGAGAGCGCTGCAGTGTGGTGACTGCCTCTGGGGCCTCCTTCAGGGCTTTCTCGTTAAGTTTCACTCATTCCTTGAGCTTGCGATGGTCGTCCTTCAGCAGGTTGAGATCTGCCCCTATGGAATCCATCTTTGTCTCCACAGCTTCTCTAGAAGAAGTGATGGCCTGCATGATATCCACCAAAGTGGGGCCCTCCGGGGCGCCATCCTTCCGTCTCGCCACCCCCTCGTCTTCATCATCAGTGTGCTGCCCAGTTTCCTCCATGTGTAATACAGCGAACCCCTTCTTTCTGAACACCCTCCCCATAGTTAATGGGTGCGTAGGTTCGCAGGGGGTCTCTGGTGTGGCAACAGCAAGGCACTCCAAGCGTCAGTAGGGCGGGCCAGTCTGCACCTCCAGACCACAGGTCCTAGGTTCGGAACCCTCTTCCGCACCCAAGGGCCCTCGGCGCGGAACACCAGTGCGGGGAAATGCCTCTCCATAGTTACCATCACCTACACGGGGCAGCTTCAGGGGAACGCCCAAACGGAGTAGCGCCTTCCCACAGTGTTAATGCCTTTCGCACACTGCTTAATCAGCTCACAAGTGGATCCAGTAAGCTCTCGCCCTCTCGTCGTCGGCCGCTCTCCGTCCTGCAGTACTCTCAGTCAGGGTCCCTCGTGGCACAGGCCCAGCACACCGCCGCCCAGCTCCTCTCCAGCACCCCAGCACAGTACTCGGGGTGGTCACCCCAGCACTCCTCAGATCTGCAGCCGAAAGCGGGTCAATTTATAGCTGCCAACCTCACTCCGTGCACTCGCAGGCTGCCTCCCAGTACTACGTCCGTCAGGGCCCGGCAGCACCGCCCACGGTCACCATTTTGTTGAGGTAACGCGTCTCCAAGACCTTAGGAGCGCGCTCTGTTCTCTGCAAGTGTCTGGGCTTCGCTCTCCCCAGCGCCGGCCCCCAGCCTGCAGATGTCACAGCCGCCAAGCGGTACTCACGGGAAGCCGCAATTCGCCTCAGTGGTGCACAGCAAAGGCTGCTTCGTTAGTGCTCAGCCACCATTTTGAACTCTCCTCGCCCAGAGCCTTCGGAGCCTACAGTAGTGTGATTGGCGTTTTCGCCGCCACAAGGGCATCTGCGCCCCTCTGGAGCTGCTCATTGCCGGCACCAGTGTTTCCCCCACCAGTTTTGCGGTAAGGGACCCCAGTAGGTCATCAGGATCATTGCGGGAGGAGGGAAGCTACGGACAGAGCACCAGAGTCCGCTTCCCCTCACATCGGCGCCTAGCCACGCCCCCCTCTTCAGGGATCGTCATGTCTAATTCCTTCTCCTGATATCTGTGGATGCTAGAAGAAAAAACCGAGCAAGAACCTTTATAAAAACGTGGAAACCCCTCTCCTTGCCATCCAAAAGCTCCTCCACATTGGATAAGCCTCTCCAATTCCTGGGATAATCACCAAATGTCTCTGTTGAAATAAGCTGAAGCTATCTCTAGGTGTTGGATACAATAGGTCAATGTAAACACCAGGTCCCTCCTGTCCACTTGTGTGTGGAGACTTTTCAGTGCTAGCGGATTTTCTTTTCTCTGTGACGAAATTGTGTGTCATTGTTAGAAATGGGGGTGCTCTAGTTGGCAAGGGCTTGCACCTTTATCCAAGTAGGGACCCTTCTTCCTAGTCAGGATAAGGGAGTTACACTCCTAAAATAACTCCTGCTCACCCCCTTGGTAGCTCGGCATGAGCAGTCAGGCTGATCTTAGAGGCAGTGTGTGAAGCATTTGCACATAACCAGCACTAATGCAGTGTAAGCACTACAAAAGGACACCACACCAGTTTAGAAAAATATCCAATATTTGTATATTCTTAAGACAAGACCAAAAACGATAAAAATCCACAATACAGTACTTACAAATATTCAGTTATCAACATAACGTTGAAAAACAGTTCCTTGAAGTCGATAGCTCCCTCTGGGGCTATTACAGTGTCGTGAACAAACAAACCCAAACAGTTCTGTCTGACCGCAGCGTCGAGAGTCAGCTACGGTGTCGGGAAGACCCGCAAAACAGTACCTTTATAAATGCAGGGCTTCGCGACCTCTCGTTGAGCTTCCGAAAGCAAGGCGTCGGACCCTTGAAGTCACACACGTTGCAGATCGAACTCCTAGCGGTTGAAGTCAGGAGCGCTGGCGTCGGCAGGCGTCGCATGCTGCGCTGCGAAGTGCAGAGGTACGGCATGCGATGCCCTCAGGTTGCGGTGCGAGCAGCGGCTCATTGGCAGCGTCAGATGGCGTGGTCGGTGAGACCAGGGTCGCGGTGCGAAGTGATGCGGTGCTCGTCGTGGTGCTGGAAGGTCATGGTGCAGGCAGCGTAGTCATTGCTGAAGCGCTGTCGTCGGCTGACGAACTGGAGTCGGTGGCGCTGGCGGCAGTAGGCCAAGGCTGCGGTGCGGGATGAGAACAGTGTGTAGTGTAACTTACAAGCGGTGCCCTCGAACCACGGTGCAAGCATCGATGTTGGCGTGAAGCGTTGTCATTGGGGATACCAAGGCGGCGTCATGAAGCAAGGCGATGCGGGGTAAGTGCCCACAGTTCACGGTGCAAGCAGCAGCTCGGTGGCGGCATCAGTAGGCGTTGTCAGTGAGACCAGGGTCGCGGTGTGGCAGTGCCCTCTGCAGTGCCTTCAGGACACGGAGTCGGCAGCGTAGACGGCATCGGGTAGCTTCTACTTCTGTTTGCAGCACAAAACACACAGTTCTCAGTGCTGAGGGCAGAAGAATTTAAAGTCTTTGCTGTTCCTGAGATTTCTTCAACAGGGGGAAAGCTCTACCTCAATCCCTTGGAGAAACTCACAAGAACAGTTTGCAGAAAGTCCAGTCCAGTCCTTTCACTGCCCAAGACAGAAGCAGCCTTTGCAGGCCAATACAGCAAAGAACTCAGCAAAGTGGTAGTTCCTCCTCACAGCTTCTCCAGCTCTTCCTCTTGGCAGTCTTCTTGGTCCAAAAGAGTTCTAAAGATCAGGGGCTTGGACCCTACTTTTGTACTCTCAGGCAGAGAGTGTCTGTGCACAGCCAGAACAAGTTCTACCCTCTCTGGTGTGGCTTCCTGGCAGGAAGTGGAGACAGCATTGTCAGAGGCAGACCAGGCCCATTCAGGTGAAAGAAAATCTCCTCTCCCTAAGTGCAGCCCAGGTCTATTCAGCCCTTTCCTGACCCATCTAGACTATCTGGAGTCACTGCTCCTCCCCAGCCCCTGTCATACAAAACCCAGACAGTCAATCCACAACCTTAGCAGAGGCCTACTGGATAACTGAGCAAGAAAATACCTATTTTCTAAAAGTGGTATTTTCAAACACAGAATGTAAAAATCACCTTCACAAAAAGATGCATCTTTAGAATCTGAGTTCAGGCATACTAAACTTTATGTTTCTAACTAGTTCCTAGGGCCAGTTATGTTTATAAGATGTTATTAACTAACTCCCCATTCTGTCCCATGGGAACAGGTATCCTTGCAATAGTGAAAAAAACAAAATTAGCAGTAATTCACTATCAGGACATGCTACACACACCAGGGCATGTCCTACCTTTCACATACACTGCACCTTGCCCACAGGGGTAATTTGGGCCTACCTTAGGGGTGACTGACATGTAAGAAGAGGGAAAGTTAGAGCCTGGCAAGTGGGTACACTTCCTAAGTCGACATGGCAGTCCCAGACTGCACACAGGCTCTGCAATGGCAGGCCAGAGTTACATTTACAGGCTGTTTGTGCGGGTGGCACAATCCAGTGTTCTGCAGCCCACTAACAGCATTTGATTTACAGGCCCAGGCACACTCAGTGCACTTTACTAGGGACTGACAAGTAAATCAAATATGCCAATCATGAAAACACCCCGGATATGGGGAGGGAGGAATAGGTATCAAGGCCAAATCTTTGAACCCCCCCCCCCCCCACCCCGAGAGAGGAACCACTATCAGAGGAAAGTGACTGATCCTGTATTGAGACTTTACTGTTATAAGTGGCACTGAACCCAGACGCATAGGGAGGAAAGGGTGCAAAAGAACAACCCTGATGATGTATTTTATGAATCGTTCGAACAGATACTACAATGTTGTGATCTTGTACTAAATAATGTGTGTGATACTACTAAGTGAAAGACTGCATCATGACGTAACAGCAAACTTGTTAATAAAAAGAATTACCAAAAAAAAAAAAATCATGGAATCACCAATCCATAACACAGTATACAACAGGAGCACTTGCACTTTAACACTGACCAGCACTGAGAAAGTGTGCAGAGACACTAAGCCAGCAAAAACAGAGTCAAAACCGGGAGGTCAGAAAGCAAAAAGTCAGGGGAAACACGCCAAAAGATGCCAAGTCTAACAGTCATACATTCCAAGGCAAGTCTAGGTCACTTGTTTCTAGAGATATCATACCAATGCTCTTGCGGTTGTCTGTAAGGGATTCTCCGTGCAATTACTATATTTGCCAGAGGGGAATGTTGGAATATTCCTGCTCAATACTAGCTCATATTTTAGTTAAGACAGGAGTTGCCTATTCCAAAGCAGAGCAAAGTTGTGCTGATAATATAGAATACTCAGTGTAGGGAAATCCTAGCCCACCACATCTGATAGTTTGGTACGCAATCCATCTCTTCACTCTTGGTCTTTTCCCAGGCCACATAAAGGATTTAAACATTTGCTGTTTGTTCTTTAGGGTGGACCTCTTGATTGAAAGGGGGAGTGGCTGAGTAACATAAGGGAGTGTGGGAAGGAAATGTATCTTCTAGCATGCAATCCTGTCAAACCTCGATATTTCAAGTTTTAAAAAAGATGTCCAGTGTGGGACATTAAAATTCTATACATCATTGGTTAACCAGGGGAGGATAATTGCAAGATTTTTCTTCCGGTCCAATATCCTCAGCAAATCATGACACCCTCTACATCATTTACAAGTGACTTAGTATAATTAATCTAAAATCCTCAGATAGATAAGAATTTCTCAAGTAACGCAAGAAAGACTGTTGGTTAGTTAAGAAACACAAACTATCAATGGGAAATATTGAAACTCTGATGTCCCTATGCAGTTGTTACACTGCTAATAGCATGTGCCACATTTATTTTTATAGTGAAGGATCCAGAGAGAGAGAGTAAAAAATTAATGGGAAGGTTAGATTGCACAGTCTAGAACTTTGGGATAGAATTATCATTGGTGATTCAAAGCGGAAGGCTTTTACTCTCATTTATGGGAGAAACAAAATGCACAGTACACGTCTTAAATTTGGATTTAGGCATGTTTTATCAAGTACCTGAAATAAATAGCTCAATTCCACACTATTAAACGCTTTACAAGTAATGAGAGAAAGAACAATCATAGGAAGATCGCTAATCTAGTATTGTGAAACGTAGTTCTACCTCTGATGAATCCTGAGTGATCAGGTGAGATTACGTAGGGCCATGTGACATCTAATCTGGATACCAAGATTTCTGTAAAAATCTTGATATCATAGATAGAAGGGCTATCAAACTGTACAGGTACACCCTGCATGGATACTTGTCTGGCTTCAACGTAAGGGTCAGTGTTGAATCCATCAGTGGAGTAACAGATCCTGTTGTCAGAAACAATTTGAGGAGTCTCATGAGAGACCCTACAAGAAAATTAACAAACTTTAAAGAAGGAGACCGAAAAGTCAAATGGGCCTGGGAACTTTGTCTTTAAGGATAGTACTAATTGCCCGCCTGATTCTACTGGGACATATTGGTGCCTAAAGAACTTCTAGTTCAGAAGATTCTAGAGGCAGAGAGCTAGCATCAGCTAAGAAATTGTCTTATTATGGAAGGGTATCTATGCTTGAGCTATATATAAGAGAGTCTGAGTCCAGCATATGTTCTGTGACCTGTAGGTGAGCTACAAGCATGCTCTTTATCTTGACACAGGACTATTGTCCATATCCAGGTTTGATGACCTAAAGCGATGGTAGGAGTAAACCAGTTTTGTGGATTATAGTACTGAAAAGAGCATTTCCCTGGTTTGGGTGAGTGTGGTGTCTACAGGCCCAACTCGTGTTTACACCCAGACCCTTGTGCGGACATCCTGTGTAATTGTTGAGTATGTGTGTGTAAGATATGGGTAGTAACAAGTCTTTGTGTTACGATAAGAATCTGAGTGCCAAGAGCAGAGAGATCCAATTTGGATTGCCCCTGGTTTGACTAGCTACAAAACTTAGGTGGACAATAAAACTACCAACACAATGGAAGTGTATCCCCAGCATTCCTGGAGCTGAAGCAGGAGCCTCAGTCCCTGAAGTGTGGAAGAATGGAGAAAGGGCTACCCTTGGGAAATTCTAAGAGGACCTTAGAGCGGGGATTGCTGATTAGGCTTTCCTGAGCACTGCTGTATTTTGACAGTAGAGGAATGTGGGTGGGTCATAAGTGTGAGAAAGTTTCTAGGTAGGGCCTACCCTTTGTTTCTTTAGTTTTACTTCAGTAATGCAAATGACAGCCAAGTGCAGAGTCTTCTCACTTCTTTCTACACATATTCTGGATACTCCTGCTTGGAGCCAGCACCATCACTACCTGCTGTGAGAGCCATCACCATGCACAAGGGCGGTTTTTCAGCCAGAAATTTGAAAAGGAACCACCCCAAACTGTTCCCTTGACTGTTAACAGTGAATGAACATCCCCCATTTGGAAAATCAGTATAAAGGAGGGACCAAGAGAATCCCACTTTGTTCCAGCGCAAAGTTATTTTTGACTAAGTTAGGGAGTGTTACGAAGAGCACTCAAAAAACTGCTGTGATCCAGGGCTTGTTGTCTGGCAGTCTGTCTCCCAAGGGTGATGGAACACCACCAAAAGTCTGTCCAACTTGTTGGAAGCTGTGTGTCTACCCAGTGTGTAGAAGACTGCCGCCTACATAGAGAGGAAAGGAGTGTGCCTTGCCTTCCAGGAGGAGTGACTGTCCAGGAGGAGGAGCCCAGACTTCTTCCCAGAATGTGGAGTACTTGAAGTGTAACAAATACTGACCCAACCTCTGAGGAGAGTCACCCAGCTACCCAGAATGGTTCATGTGGCGAACAATGTGAAGAACCAACAACCCCTCCCCCTCCTGTGTCAGCACGCCTTTCAGGATGTGACCAGAAGGACTTGTTCTGCCGTTGCCCCATTGTGGTAAGAGTCCTAAAATGTGAACTAGCCTGCTACAGCAGAGGACCTTTTCACTGACCTTAAGGCCACAATGTCTGGAAGCGAGTGGTCTACTGCCCTATTTGTGCCCAGCTGCAGGATCCAAGAAGTGGGGTTGCTGCTGTAGTACCACACCCGCTGGAGGAGGCTCCGACTGGGAGACTGCGAAGAGCACACCACCAATTTCCACGCTGAGCTTCGTCTCACAGGAATGAACGACTGAGAGATTGTGTCTTGAACTCGATAAAGGCTAAACCATCAAGTTAGGGGAGCAATGACAGTGCAAACTCTTTTGCTTAAAAGCAAATTGGCATACAGGTTACGAACAATGATGCTTCTAAAGCCTAAACAAAAGCTCACACTACTGTTGGGACACTACAGTCGGAATGGGTTTTGTAGAATTTGGCTAGAGTATGTAGTTGTTTGTCTACAGCTATCCCTCATTACTCTGTATAGTATTTAGTTTTGGTGTGACAGTAAAGTACTTCAGTTTTTACTAAGTCAAGCACTGGTCTGGACAGTGAATTATTGTGTCTGTTTGACCTTTAACTGCTTGTGTCAAAGGTGTATTTGTCCAATTTGCAGAGCCACAGGAATTTGGTCCCCAGGACACTAGAGGCAAATTACCTCAACCCCCACAGTAGACACTAAGTAGCTCCCACGTGCCCTGTGCACCCCACCTCTCCCCCCTGTGAACAGGGTCCGACAATCGCTTATTGCAATAGTACCCTTTTTTCCTGCATGTGTGAAGGGAGACAGCACTACTGCCACAAAAGATGTGCGTAGAGGAAACCTGACCTACCATTCCTCATGTAATGTGTGAAAGCTGCTTGCATTACTGCTGCTCATCATTGTGTTAGGGGAGTATGCCATCCTGCTGCACTTGAACTGTATGAATGAAGCTTTCCCCACGGTTACTTCTGGAATTTGTGTACTATAACTACTGATGCCATTGATATGATAGAATAAATGTTGCACTAATGCTAATCTTACCACGAGTGCTGTGTGATTGCCTTCTCAGTACTCTACAATGGAAAATGTATGTACACTACTGTCATTATTTCTCTGTGTAGCCAAAGCTCACCATCATGCTACTCCTGATGTGTGCATGGGATGCTTTTCATACTGCTGCTCATGCTTTGTGTGCAGGGAGCTCGCAGCAGGAGTGTGTTTGCTATGCTTGAAGGGAGCTTACATACTGGTGATCAAGAGGAGTATGGGTGGAAGCTTGCCCTGTTACTGTGCATGAACGCAAGAGTCCATAGCGCTGCTAATGCTATGTTTAAAGGAAGCTGTCAAGGTGTAACTTACATTTTGGTAATTGGTAACATGCACAGAGTGCATACCTCTCAACTACAGTGACCATGTGTCCCGGATTTGCTGGGACAGTTCTGGGCGTTTATCAACTGTCCTGGCAAATTTCAATTAGTGTAGAAAATGTCCTGGTTTTCAGAAATGGTAAACTTAACACAGATTAGCGCAAATGGAGAATGAGCCAGCACAATGCAGACAGGAGCATGTTCAAATCTGCCCTGAGATGCTACTGCTAAATGAACCAGACAATAAAACGCGCTGCTCTGGCAAAGTGCAGCACCAACAGAAACAAAAGAAATCTACACCATTGTGAAGGATTTCACCTCATCAGCGTGCGCCTCCAACTCAATCACCCCCTCGCAGGACCTCTGCAACAATCCATCTCCATTTTACAGCGACATAATCACTGCCATTTACAGCATTTTCAAACCAAAACAGACCTCGTCCAACACCACCCGATCTTAGCCAAAGAATCGGTGCTAATCACATGGCCTGTCATTACCCCAAAATCAACCACCATCATCATAAAGTCCATCCACTCAGTGGCCCCATCAGATCCCTGCCCCTACCACACCAACTCCAAAGGACTACAAAACATTATGTCAATGATCACCCATTCTGAATGCCTCTACCTCTTCTGCGACCTATTATGATGCTTGTAAGCATGTGACTATTCTCCCATTGCTGAAGAACCCCTCCGGCAACCCTTCAACACTCACAAACTACAGATCGCTCTCCCAGCTATCATTCCTGGCCAAGGCCTTTGAGAAAATCATCAACAGATGCTTCACTGAATACTTCAACAACCATAAACTCCTCAACACCACTTAGTCTGGTTTCAGACCCAACCACAGCATGGAAATGGACGTCTTCTCCAGATGACATCTGCAGGACTCTGCACAGAGGAGCCACAGCGGCACTCATCCTCCTGCACCTCCCTGCAGCTTTGGACATGGTCTCCTACCTCATCCAATACCTACACAACATTGGAATCAAAGGATACGGACTCTGATGGATCTGCTCCTTCCTGACAAAGTATCCAGTCAGTCGGCCTGGCACCATACACCTCGGATGCCTGAGACCTCATAAGTGGAGTTCTACAAGGATCCTTCCCAAGCCCAGGCCTCTTTAATGCTCTAATAATACCAATATTTTGTTGTGTAAGGTTAATTTAAACCATCACAATATTACACACAAGTTTGAAAGAACATACGGATTTCGTATCACAATACAACATTCAAAGCTAAGATCAATGATTCAGTAATTTAAAGAAATGGTCCAAATACCTAATCAAATTACAAGAGAGCTTAATATGGTTACCACTCAGGCTGTGAATTAGCGCCTGCCTGTACGACCTTATAGTAAGTTCATTGAAAAAGGGTGTTAACCATTTCCTATGTAAATCAAGCAACACTAGGCATATACATACGATGTGCAACAGCGACTCATCAATGCAACCGCAAAGTCTGCATTTTCCGTCTACCTAGGTCAGTTTCCAAGCAGCAATTAAATCTTCTAACGGGAACTAGCCCATTCTAAGTAACATACATTTTTGCTTCAAGTTAATTGCAAAAACCACGTGCTTTTTGGGCTAAACCTCTTTAGCAGATAGTTGCGAGACTAGTTTTACACTTTTGTTTATAATCCATTTAAAAATGGCTGGGGAGGCAGATGAATACCTACGTTCGTCCAGATCCAACTCAGTTAATGAGGATTCGAAATATCTGCCCAAAGGCTACTCCAGTCTGTGATGCACCATCTTTTGCCATCCTTCTGTAGAGCTTAATTTATGCACCTCGCCGGGCTAGATGCTGTGACATAAGCCCAAACTCCAGGCGTACTTGAGCTGGTGAGGGGTTCTTTGGTAACAAACAGACACTTGTACAGAATCCAGCAGTTTGTGTCTTTTCCTTTGCAGATTTCAGCTCCATACATCTAAGACGGTAGAAGCTTGGCATTAATAAGTCTATGAATGGGTTCAGATGAGGAGCAGTTTAATTTCTTTTGAAGCCTAGCAAAAGCAAACAGCAATGTATCAGACTTCAACTTAACTTCTTGTAAGTGTGAATTAAGAGGACAACGGCTATCAAACTTAACTCCCAAATAAGTGTAGCTGGGAACTGTTTCCAACTTTACATCTAAATAACATATTGCTTGCTTTTTAAAATACTTAGCAAAGGTCAGCGCCTTTGTCTTTTTCAGACTCATTACTATTTTGTTTAATTTAATGTACTGAGCGAAGGATGTTAGCATCCTCTAGAGTCCTAACGGGGTCTTGCTTAACAGTACAATATCGCCTGCATTTTGGAGGCTTGAAATCGGGTAACCATTAAATTGAGGATTAAAAGAGGGATCAGTAAGCCAATCATTTACATCCACTATGTACAAATTAAACACAAGGGTGCCAAGACACATCCTTGTTTATGCGCAGTATAAGTCTGGATCATTTTGTGACAGTAGAGCTATTCCCTCAATTTCACTACAATCTATGTGTTCGTATATAACATCTCAATTGCCCTTAGCAACGTCGAAGGGATATTCCATTATTATTTAACTTATTCTACAGCCTTTGCATGCAGTATATACTGTAGCGTGAAGCTTCGTGGAAGCTCCACCCACTCTCTGCCCATTGGCTTTTGTCTTAAATGGTGCCTTCCGATTAGTTTCAGGCTTGTTAGTCCCTCCTCATTCATCATTTGTATCCTTCCACGGCTATTGGCTCCTTTACTCCTAACACTATTTTCTTCCCTGTCTCCCCCCCCCCCCGCCCCCTCCCTCAGTCTGTGACTTCTCATCCCCCCACAACCCCCCACTCCTGTTCGTGTCTTCTTCCCTCCTGGCATTTCCATTTTCAATGCAATAGGTCTCACATAAATGCGAGTCCTATTGCATTGCCAATGTTTGTTTTTTAGGTCTCGCCTGACCCAGCGCATGCGCTGGTCTGGCGAGACTTATTGTGAGGGCTTCAAAAAATGCTACCAAGGCCGGCCTAGAGCTACAGTGCATGTGCGTGGGCGCGTGCCGCGCTTGATCGCGATCATTTTGACGGCCGCTTTGATGTTTGATCGCGATCACTTTTTTTTTTGCATATTTATATAGCGCAAACTCGACCCGAAGGTATTGGAGTGCTTTACATGAGCACCGTATTTACATTACATATTCAGGCATGGGGAGTTTAAGTGATTTGCCCAGAATCACAGGATGTGGACGCGACCTCGAGGCTCGAACCCTGGTTTCCGGCACCAAAGTCAGGCAGTTTAAGCCGACGGATCACATCCTCTCCCCATGTTTTGATGTTCTCCGGCACTGGCATTAGCTTTGCTGCTCTTTTACCTACCCTAAGTACCGTATGCTCACAATCAACGCTGCAGTTTGCAGTTCTTAAAACCGTGTTTACCCATCGAGTACAGCTTGTCCTAGGACAATTTGCATCCCCACATTTGTATTTAGTGCATGATTAAGTTGTTAGCTTGTTGCTCTGCGGTTGCGAATTTTCTGTAAGTATGCGGAAGCAGTTTACTTGGAACTTGCAAAGGGGTTTGGCTGCCAATTTATTAAAGCGTGAGCCGAATGTAGAAGCTAAGAAGTGTTTTTTTATTCACTGAAGTAAAGGGATATGCGTTTCACATACTGTCACACGCGTTGGGAGGAGTTGTGGCCTAATGGAGGACAAACTGGGGAACCAGGTTCGAGTTCAGGCGTCCCTAAAACATCCTGTTATTCTGGCTAAACCATTTAAGCTCCCCAGGACTTTAAAATATATATCTGACCTTGTGCAACATAATCTAGTGCTCATGTAATACGCACTGGCCAAGTTTGTACTTTAAAAAAATAAAAAAAAATAAACGATGTAACACCACAATAAACCATTTAATGAGAATACCAGATTTCCAAGAAATCTAGATTACCCAAAATCTGGTAGCATTGTAATTGGGCCTGGTATGGTAGCTGTTGGTGTTCCTGATTGATTTGTACAAAGAAAACAAGCATTGGCATAGCCAATAGGTCTCGCCTTTGGGACCGTATAAGTATTTAGTTATGCAGCACAATACCTTTGGTGCAACAACATCAACTGTTTCATGGCTAAACACTTATAAGGTCCCAAAGGCGAGACCTATTGGCTATGCCAATGCTTGTTACTCCTGTAAGCACTATTTCTGTATTCGTCATAAGGTGCTTTGCTTACGTTTAGCGAGCTGTGCGTGCTTTTACTTTTGAAGCAGCATGACAATCAAGAGCCGGTGCTGCTTCAACTTTCAAATCGTGAGATCGGTTGTGCAGCCGCAGAGCACGCGCGAGCACGCACGCACGGCAAAGGACCTTCTAGGCCTTCTGTTGGACACGCCCCAGGTCAGGCACGGCTGCCTGGCTTTCGCCATTGCCGCTCGCAGCGGCTCCTCTTCTCTGGGTCAAGGCGGGGTGGGCTCCCGCTCTTTAACAAGGGCACAATTGCGGGGTGGGCACCCGCCAGAAGAGGCACAAACAGCGGTGTAGGCTCCCGCTTCTGTGGCATAGCATCGATTAAGGAGCCTGCCCTTGAGAGAGGAAAGTGATGTTTGTTTATTCTGTCGCCATTACACGTGGGTGTTACACAACGTGGAGTTTAAGCTCACAGTGTTCAGGGGCTGAAGGAGATCTTATCCATTCAATAAAAAGCACCCCGAGCGCTGTTGTAACGCGAGTGGTTGTGAACAGTTGTTTAGTAACAAGTTTTGCAGATCATATTTGTTTCCCAGATCATATTTCAAGTTTGGATCGTGTCTTTCGAGTACAAAACACGCTTCTGTTTCAGTCTAGCTATTGCTCCTCATAAATTTCAGTTTCATACAACAATGTTCTTTACCTCCACATTCCTCTGCTGCTCCACGTCCCTGACAAAGCAACACAAGCATTTGCAAAGCTAGATGGTTCGACTTATGCTGCCAGCCTTTTGACTTTGTCAATGCATTAGCTTTGTCAATGCATGTTGGTTTTTGTACAACTTCACTGTTTGGGACTAACAGTTACCTTAACTCCTTCTCATGGCGCCCCACTGAGAACAAATGCTCTTTTCATCCGGTTACAGCAGTTGTGTAAGGCTAAATGAGGAGAGTCAATATAACACCCAGGATAATGTGCCGCATGGCTAAATACTTTTAAGATCCTAAAGCCGAGACCATTGCATTGCAAATGCTTGTTTGAAAGGGCCTTTTGCGCAAAGAGTATCCCTCTTATTTTCAGCAGCAGTTGTACGGGTGGAGAATTTTTAGGTGGGGAACTTGTTAAAAAATTAAATACTATATGTGAGAATCTGGCCTAGTATATGATGTACACTAATGTGAGTGGGCACCTTGCACCAGTCAAGACAACCCTTATGGTGATTTATGAGGTCATAGACAACCTTAGAAGCTCTCTAAGTGGTAGCTGTGGAGAGCAGCCTTCAGGCTTAGTCGAGAAGGAGTGTAAAGCAGCTTGTTTTACCAGAATACAATCTGCTCACCACAAATGCAGGCCACGATGCAATATAGCCTAAGATGCTGGTCAATGGAGATGCTCGAGGTTGGGGCTACTTGGAATCCAAAGATCTTCTTTGAAGGAAGTCAACAAGCCTTTGCAACTGAATGTTGACGCGGTGCACAGGGTTTGGTTATTGCAACCCCCATGAGGGATACTGGCCTCAAACTTGGTGAGAAGGCAGGGCGGGCCTCAGGAGCTGTGGAAACCCATCACCTGTGTTGCAGAACCTTACGGAGTCCAGAGGAGCTCAGGATCAGCAGACCGGTCGACTAAGTTGCGTTGCCTGCGAATGCAGGGGAGTGACTCCTTCACTCCAAGGGAGATTCCTTAAAGTGTCTTTGATGCTTCACAGACCTAGAAAGGTTCCTGCATGATGCACAGGCACAGACGATGCAGCAGACTGGAAGTCAGGCCCAAAAGATGTCCAGACTGCCCATACGGTAGAAGAAATGGTGTCTGGTTGGAATCTTATCCCACGATGAATCTAGGGACCTACACCCAGGTAAGCCCTTAAGTACCCTAGGGAAAGGGTTGGTGAGACTCAGGGAAACCCCCCCCGGGAGCGACTGGGCAGGGGAGGAGGTTACTCTCATGTCCTTTGTCCAGTTTTGCGCCAGAGAGGGAACCAACGGCACCCAGGACTAGTTTGAACTGGACTATGCACAGTGACACAAATGTGCCCCTCATGCAGACTGAGTAGCACTGGCAAGCGCACCCACCCCAATTCATTAAACCCTATCTGGGAGGTGGTCACACTTCCCTGCGACAGGATGCCTATTGTTCTGCTTTCCCCTGCTCGAGCTTGGCTCAGCAGCAGGAGGACAGAATCGTGTCTCTGGTCGGCAGCAACCATTTTGTGCTGTCCGGGTCAAGGAGGCTGGTACAGGGAACTGAGTGGCTAATGGAGGGCTCTTCCAGTGCTTGGAATCATACCTCCCACACCATTTATGGTGTGTGGGTATGATTCCAACAGGTTTGATACCAAACATGATAGGATTCGTTGCAGCCGTTTTCGAGATGGTCATCGCGTAATTACGTGGTGCCCCTCTATACAGTATATGGCTGTTTCACTGACAACCCGTGAGAATGGACTCCGTAGGCTGCAGGGGTATCCTGCTCATGCAGGGGCACCCTCTCACTTAGAACCAAGCACCCTGCCTTCAGGATTGTAAAGGTTTGCTAGAGGGGTGACTTATAGGTTTCAAGTGCAGTGACCCTAGATATAGGAAACCTATATCTTTAGTACGTGGTGCTAGCACCAACTTACACAGGCTGCAATGGCAGGCCTGTAGTTCCATTTTGAATGGTCTCCCATTGCCCGGTGACATTTGCTGATCTTTACAGCGCCTGCTGTGGCTGGGCCGCTTCCTGGTAGATGGAAGGTAACCGGTCAGCAACCTCACAAAATGGCACTGAAGTGAATTGGCATACCACGAACGGGAGCCCCAGACTCTTGGCGCAGCTATAAGAAGTGGTGCGGATCTGCCCGGAGACATACCTCAAGTTTGGTGGTGTGTCCCGCGGCCGCGTGCGATTAAACGCGACTGGCTGCCTGTCTAGGAAATGGCACCGAGGTGAAGTCAGCAAGACATCAAAGGACGGCAGGACGGACTCCGAGAGTGGCCGCCCCGGGCTCCTGGCATTGAGCGAGGAAGTGAAAAGAAATAGCTCAAGACACCTCATAGCCTTTCATAGCACCCACAGAGACAGCACCGGATGCCCGCAGACGAGGTGAGACCGGCTGGTGGTAATGAGGGACAGCAACAGAAGGGAGGTAGCGAAGCCGAGCTGCAGGGACAGACTGCCTTGGAAAAGAATGTCAGCGGCAGAAAAATATAACAACCCCGGCTCCTCCGCCTCGCGTCTCCTGCATTGGCCCATATTGCCACGGGTGCGTGAAGCGGCAGACAACATCCCTACCGCAAGCACGCTTACTGGGGAGAGATTCGGCCCAGGAGGGCTCCATCTGCGATCAACAAGGAGGCAGGGGAGGGCAGTAATAATAATTCGGGCTGCCTGGTCGCCCGGGCCACGCTGGGTGATTGTAATTCAGTTGTGCTCTCGCAATTTAGCAGTGCTCTCGGTAAGCCCTGGGATTGACGCCTGAACCCAAAATGGCGCCCGCAGTCAGACAGCCATGGGAGGCTTAGCGGTACACCCTGAGGGGTCCCCCATGAACAATACAGCTCAGCTCACTTTACTCCATGCAAGGACTACTCGGTTGAGGGCATGGTGAGTCGCTGCTCACCTTCCTGCAGCACATCTGTGAATTCGACCCTGTCCTCCAGAGAAAGATGAAGGCCTGCTACATCTACCCCACACATCTCACCATCAGCCTGGCGTCTCGGCCGTCTGTGGTCTCACACGAGCAGGACTTCACCAACTACCGCATCTACACCTACACAGGGATCTACATAGCCCCGGTCATGACGTGCCTGACCTTAATATGGTGGCCTTCGTGGCCTTCATTTCTCCAGCTGCCACAATGGCAGACCCCAGCTCCCTCTCCAATACCAAGTTGGTCTACACCAACCACTGTCATCTCCTCATCCACTGGGATCTCAGCAGCAGCGTCATCCGGGGGGAGGTTTCCCTGACCGATGAGTCCCAGCAGGCTGGCCTCTCCTCCCCATGAGATACTTTTCCTCCACTGCCGGGATTCCAGAACTGATCTCCTTCCCTGCCCCCTGTTTCTACTCCCATCCCCCATTCCCTTTATCCTCTAGTGGGGACTTGTTCTTCTATGTTTGACTATTCTTGTTCTTCCCGACCGCTGAGACCTGAGCAACATGGCTGATGCCCAGTGGAGCTGCTAGACAGCAATAGAGGAGATTGGCCCTGGTTCACCCCCTTGACCGTCACCTACCCAGCCGGACATTGGGCATAGTTCTCTGTGTCTCCCCGCTGTGTCTCCTTCCTCCCTCACTGACCGTTACCACTGACCGTTGAGACCTTGCTTTTTGACCGATGCCCGGTGGAGCTACCTTGATAGCTATGGAGGAGATGGGCTGTGGACTTCCCCCCCCCGGCCGTCTCCTACCCAGTCGGACTTTGGGCAGACTTTCCTTCGGCTCTACGCCGTATCTCCCTCCTACCCTTTTACCTTACCCTTCCACGCTCCTTTAATCTTGTCTTCTATGCTCTTTAAATGCTTGCAACTGATGTAATTTGTAACTGATGTATCTTCGTAACAATGTGGAACCTCATCTAAAGCGCTCCGATACCTCCGGGTCTAGCCAGCGCTATATAAAACTCAAATAAATAAATAATGCATTCTTCAGCCCATAGGGGACCTCTGGGTTACCTATGCCCTTGGGTACCTTCCTACCATATACTCGGGACTGATAAGGGTACCCCAGTATCCAATCTGGGATGTACCCAAGTACTCACCACAACAATTTAAGGGAAAACGCAGATAGACTGTGGTCCTGATTAGCAGGATCCCAGTCATAAACAGCTTAGCACAGGCAAAAAGTGGTGGTAACCATGCAGAAGGATCCTGCCTTCCTACACTTTACTAGAGATTTCTATTATGCAGAACATGACACCGCCACCGTTTTTCATGTCAACACCAAGTGATCCACTATTAAAGTGGAATAAGAGGAAAAAGATATTTCAAAACTTAAAGAGGAAAGTAGCCTTATTACAGCACTATCTGGGTGCGGAAGGACAGGAAATACTGGAAAATCTTACCAGAATTAGAAGCTAATGAAGCTAGAGGGCTGAATAATTATGAAGTTAGTTTGAAGAAACTAGATAATCACTTTTTACCAAAGATCCAGCACCATAACAGAACACTACCATTTTGGGAAAAGAGGCCAGAAGGAGGAAGAAATGGTGGAAGAGTTTGTGTCAGACTTAAGGAAACTAGCTGCTTGTTACAAATTTGGGGTGGTGTGTGAGGAGCGCATTAGAGATCCATTTTTGTTAATGTGTAAAATAGAGAGAATATGGAAGAGTTGTGGTTGAAGGGCGATCCGCCTCTGGGGGAAGTGTTGATTGTGGCGAAAGAAGTTGAACACATGATGCATTGCGTACGAGAGATAAGAAAAGATGGAGAAGGGAAGACTGTGGTGAGTGAGATAACAGAAGAACTGAGTGTAGTCATGGTGGTGAAAGGAGTAAAAAAAAAAAAACAAGTGAAGGGAAATATAGTGTGGAAGGGTTTAAAGGTCATCGTTATAGATGTGGTAAGGTGTGTCATCTAGCCAATAACAAACACTGTCCAGCATTGAGAGCAATGTAAAACAGATGCAGAAAGAAAGGCCACTGAAGTTTATGTTGTAAGAGTGGTATGAATTACAGTAGTAATGTAAACTAGAACAGGAATAGCAAGAGTGATGCACACACCATTTGTGATGAAATTGTTCTACAAGTAGATGGAGGGGTGTTGGACAACCCAAAGGATGTTATCGATATCCAGGAGCAGAATGTTGAAGCGATGTTTGATTCGTGCTCCAAGTTGACGAATTTCTAAGAATGAGTTTGACATGAAGTTTCGAAAAGGGAGGAAATTACAGAAAATGGATGCCTAACCTGGGAATTATGGAGGACAACCTATTCACATGTTGGGTTACTTCTGAGGAACAGTAGCTTACAAGTGCAGTCACATGGTTACAAAATGTTATGTTTCTCTCGGGGGGGGGGGGGCTGGTTACAAAAGCTTGGGATGGCCAGCACAAAAGGACCTAGGTATATACCTCTCCCCCAATACAGATCCTCAGATTCTAGTTCAAAGTGAGGATCAAACCCTAACTACTATTGATAAAGAGTTCCCAGAAGTATTTAATGGTGAACTGGGATGTTTAAAGCATTATGGGCACAGAATAAAGCTAAAAGAAAACTTAAACACCAGTAGCAGCCAAAGTATATCGACACAGGAGGCAGTAAGGGAGGAACTGGAAAAGGTATGCAGTTTAGGTGTAATTGAACCAGTTGAGGCACTGAGTGGTTAGCCCCTATTGGTGTAGCTAAAAAGGGTGATGGATCTATTTGATTGTGTATAGAGCTGAGCGAACTCAACAAAGAGGTGGTAGTAAACAAGTATCCCTAGCCTAACATCACATACATGATGAGTAGGGTGGCGGGTGCCAGAGTTTTTCGACTTGGATCTGGCATCTGCATATTATCAAGTCAAGCCTCATCCAGTCTCTCAGGATCGGATGGCGTTTATTACACCCATTGGGGCATACAGATTTAAATGCATGCCGTTCGGACATATCTCGGTGGCTGCGGTATTCCAGAGGGTCATGACCAACATGCTGCAAGGCATAGCAGGTGTATTCTGCTACCAAGATGATGTTTTAATATTTGGGGAAGATCATGTCTAACACGAGTAAAGACTAATACAGGTCTTGCAGAGATTTCAGGAGCAGGGCCTTACGGTAAGGCGTAAGAAGTGTAAGTTAGGTTGTTCTGAAATAGAGTTTCTAGGACACAGGATCACAGTGAATGGCATATTGCCCAAAACTGAACTTCACAACACAATAGTCAACATGATACCACCTATAAACAAGGAAGAGATAAAGTCTTTTATGGGAATGCTTGAGTTCTACAGCAAATGTTTTGACAATCTTGCTAGGCAAACATTTAACATTTGCTCCTTACTTAAAAATGAGGTACAATTTGTATGGTTGGAAGACTGTCAAAAGGAATTTGATGATGCCATTGAAGTCTGATGAAGTCAGCATTAGCAAGGGCACCCAGTTTGACGGCTTTCATTCAAAGCAGAACAACTGTGATAACCAACCGGATGCTAGCTCAAAAGGTTTAGGAGCAGTCTTAACATAAGAGGGAGAAAAAGGCATAGAGAACATTGCATTCGCTTCTCGCTCATTACAGGAGGCTGAATTCAATTACTCAGTGAGAAAGAGGCACTGGAGAGACACAGGAATATCAACAAGTTACGATATTTTGTGTGGGAAACATGATTTGGGTTGAAGACAGACCACATCCACTTGTTAAAGTTTCACTAAGAAAGGGCTGTATTCCATCTCCAGTAGGATCAGGAGGAGGGTGGTGAGCTGGCAGGAGTATACATTTGGGGTGGAGTATGTGCCGGGAGTAATAGACTATGCTGCAGACTGCCTTTCATGCCTCATGGGAGGGGGGGGGCAAGAAAGGAGGAAACTATTAGCAACTCACAGGTAGAAGAGAAGGTAGAATTGCAAGATGAGAGTGTCTGTGCCACAACACAAGAAGCAATTGAGGAAACACAATGGAAGGCAGAATTGAGGAATGATTCCTTCTTACAGAGGGTTTGTAGTAAAACACAGGAGAGGTGGGCAAGCCAAAAGATACATGAGGAAATACTTAAGTCATATTGAATGGTGAAAGGGGAATTGTCAGTAGCGGATGGGTGTCTTTTCCGGGGCACAAAACTTATCCCAACTAAGGTCATAAGAGACAGGTTAATCGACTTAGTTCATAAAGGGCACCTCAGGATCACAAATACCAAGCAGAGACTATGTTTGGACTTTTGGTGGCCCAGAATAGACTTGGACATTGAGAGGAAGATACAGGAGTGCATACCCTGCTCCATTAGTGACAAAATAGTTAAACTGCACACACCGCCCATGCACTGTAGATCACCAACAGAGAGTCCATGGGTTAATATCTCCATAGATATTGTAGGTCCTCTGACAGGAGAAAAAAGTTCCCCTACATAATAGTGCTAGTGGATCTTTTCTCACGTTGGCTGGAACTAAAGTTTGTCTTGGATATCAGCACCAAGACGATAATCAATTTCATGCTAGTGGTGTTTCTTAGAAAGGGGTTGCCCAGCTCTATTTAGACAGACAATGGGGTACAGTTCAGCTCCCAAGAAATTAAGAGTTTTTTCATTGCAACTGTATCAGACACAGGTTGAGTGCGTTGTACCATCCTGAAACAAATGGAATGGTGGAAAGGCTTAATAGGACCATCAGGGAGGGAATTCAGTTGGCCAGAGACAGTGGTTTGTGTTGGAGAAAGGAAGTCATAAAACAACTAGAAGCATATCGCTTGACTCCACAACAAACCACTAATGTCACACCGTCTGAGCTCATGAAAGCTAGAAGCCTAACTCGAGGATAGTGCCGGGTTGGATGAAGTGGCACAAGGATTGGTTGAACTTTACTAAAGTCAAACAACATAAACAAAGGGAAAAGAGATTCCGAGCTAAGAGGAAAATACGCTATGACAGAATACATGGAGCCAAAGACACTCAATTTGAAGTGGGAGACCTGGTTAAGGTTAAAGCTCCCACAGTTAGTGCAATGTGGTCAGGCCTCACAAAACCTATGAGAATTGTTAAACTATTCAGGAATGCGATGAAGACTCATGATAGCAGGATTAGAATGTGGGAAGAGTAGTGAGATATTTTGATCCCAAAGAGAAGTGTTCCATACCAGAAGGGAATGAAATGGTCAAGAATGAGACCACTACACCGGAGTCTGAGAAGGTCAGGATTCCCATCAGGTCTAGCAGCAGGAGAATATACTTTTCACATTTCCTTAAAGATTATGTAGTAAACACAGTTTTAATGTTCTTCTACTGTTTTCATCCAGTATTGTTCCTGGTTTCTTTTCGCCTTCTGGTTGAAGAACATTACCTATTTTACATACATCTCCTTCCCTCACTCTGTTTCTTCCTCTTCCCCTTTTCAAGTGCTCTTAGTGTAAAAGAGGGGAATGTGTGATATCTTCGAGCGCGGGGGAGCTTATCTCTCCTTTACCTTCTCCCCTCTCTATTCTGTTTGGTTCCTTCTCCCCATTGTCTGGGGGCCCGTGGCTCCCCTGGAATGTTGGAGAGATAAGATTCTATGGAGAGCGCCCATGCTCAGAGAGTTGGAAATCACAGACGAGATAAGGCACTGATTGTTATCTTATCGTAATAAACCCTGGCATTATTCTACACACGTTCCTGCCTCAGATTCTTATCGTTGCTACAGGGAAGCTTTCCTACATGGAGCTTTTCAATAAGAATAGATAAAGCGGTCAAATTAGAAATTGTACCACTTCCTTTTTGAAAGCCTATCTGTTCTGTTGGGATGAGTTTAAGACAGTCAACCCATGCCTCTAAATCCTTCAGAAACAAAGATAAAAACATTTTGCCTCTATATCTATCCGGGAAATTAGCTTATAATTCACAGGATTTCCAGGGTGACCAGATTTTAAAATCGGATGTTAAACTGTTCCTCTACCGGAGTCAGGTATACTATTTGTGCAGAGGCAATAATTATATAGGGAAGCCAAGTTTTCGGCCCAGAACAGCACATGTTCCTTAAAGAGGGCAGTGGGTAAGCCATAAGGACCTGGCGCAATGTTTTTTTTTTTACTTCATAATAACAATGTGAACTTGATTGCCATTAAAGACAATGTCAGAATCTTTGTTAAAGTTTTCAACTGATTTCTAGTCATTCGCTACTAAGATATTATTGTAGAGTTGTACTACATGGTTAATCCAGACGTTCTCTGGTATATTTCCATTGTTCGCTCAGTTGCACCCTGTTGATATGCTATCATTAAATTCCAAAAATGTTATTGTTGTTTGTAGAGCAACATGCTTAGCTTTCCAGATTGCTTTTTTATACGGAGATCTGATGCTTGAATTCGGGAAAACTTTAGGTAGCTTCCTTTAGGGAAGAATTTATTTAATCTTCTTCTCTTAGCATTCAGTTCTCTCCTTTGAAGAAGCAGTGCTTTAGAAAACCACTGAGTATTCTTCACTCAAGGAGATATGCCCAGGGTTCTGATTTTACATGAATGACCAATTCGCACCATTAGTGAATTTGTGAATTTTGACCAAGTTGCAGAACAAACATAGGTTGTCAGTGATAGCAAGGCGCTATTTTTTGCAGTGTTCTCGGGGGAAGAAACTATTGTACATAACACAATATGCTCTTTAACAGGACCAAACAATCTCAGCTTTTCTAAATTAAAGGCCTATGATTCACAGATTATCAGCTGCTGCTCTCTAACTAAGAAATGGGTTCATTGATACCGAGATAAAATAAGGATTAGTTTGGATCAAATTTTGCGACCTCTGCAATATAGCAGTGGTGACGGAGGGGTTTCGCTATCTGGGAATCTTTGTTACACCAGACCCAGATTGTTTTTATAGCTCCAACCTGGCTCCCCATCTGGCTAGACTGCGAGCCAACGTAAAGCACTGGAGGTCGTTGCCTTTAACACTGTTGGTGAGGGCTGCACTCTTCAAGATGCTGGCACTTCCTTGTTTCCTTTATATACTACATAACTGCCCGCATAGAGTCCCGGATTCATACTTTAGAGCAGTGGAAGGTGAGATTCGTACGCTGCTGTGGGATGGAAAAACCTCCAGGATTGCACTGAAAAAACTGACGAAAGGGTGGTACGATGGAGGCATTGCACTCCCTGACCTACAGCGTTATTACTGGGCTGCGCAACTGGTTGCTGTCAACCACTGGATGTATCATCCCCCTGACGACCCAGTTTACGTGCTTGACCGATATCAAACTGACCGGTCCGGATATCTGGGGGCTCTATAAACTGCCGATAGGAAAAAGAGGGGGAGGTTCTTCGGACCTACTCAACATACACTAGAGATCTGGCACTTAGTCAATTCCCAGCTGGGGTGGGCTGGAGTCCTCTCGCGGGCCACACCGTTGTGGTTCTCCCAGAGGCTCGGCATGCTGTGCTATCAGCCCGGGTTCAACAAGTGGGACCTTATTGGGATTTATTCGGTGAAAGACTTGGTACAGAAGGGAGCACTACTTACTTTTGAGGACCTCCGGAGGCGCTACCATATGGCGCAAGGAGAGGTATATAGATATTTGCAGATAAGACATGCGCTGACGGCGGCGTTCCCGTCTTTTAAAGATATACCAGAAACGTCACCACTAGAGGACCGTCTATTAGATGGGCCTCTTAATTCAAAGGCAATATCCCTAACTTACAAAAAGTTGAGCAATAACTTACCAGACACATTTCCAAAGCTTAGAGAGCGGTGGCAAGACGACTTAGGCCCTATAGATGACGAAGACTGGCAAACGGCTCTCATATCCCGTCGAGAAGCGGCAATCACACAAAGATTCAGGCTGATTCAGCTTCGCATATTGCACCGATCATACATCACTGGGAAACTTCTGGCGAGAATAGGAGCTAGACCTGACGACTTATGTATGAAGGGATGTGGACAACAGGCCACATTTTATCATACGTTGTGGAGTTGCCCAAAGATACGTCCACTTTGGGATGGGGCCTCCGAGCACATGCAAACCTTCCTGGGGAAAGACATAGTACTGAAACCACAACTGGGACTGTTGAACATATGGGAGGCAACTGACCTCACGGACACTGAACAGCACTTCATAACACTGGGATATACGTTGGTGGAGCGAGAATTGGCCAGAGGCTGGGGGAGAGTAGACCAACCACGCGTCACCTTGTGGGCTAACGAAATGGATAGATGCATGCTAGCAGAGACCGCAGTTTTTAAGGCTCGGGGGTGCCCCCCAGAAATGGGATAAAAAGTGGTCGCATTGAAATGCATATCAAGGGAATCTCTGTGTATCGCCTACTGTCGAAATGGAGATCAATAAACAACTAGGATGTGAGGGGAGGGTATAACATGCATTGAGAACTAATGGCTGTTCCTTACTATGTTGAACGTCTTGGATATGTCGTCCAATCATGTATGTATGGCTGTAATTAAAACCAATAAACACATTTAATTAAAAAATACAAAAATTTAAAAACAATTGCGATTTCTTTATTCACTACTAAACAGGACAAACCTCCGAAATTCTATGAACATACTTTTAGCAACTTTTGGGAGCTTGAAACAGACTTTTGTCAATAGTTCCCCATATTACCCAAGGCCACCGGGAGCCAAATCCCTGTGCCTGAATCTTCCTGGCCTAAATCTCTTCTATCCTGCAATATCGGGCCTGACTTCTCTCCAGGCAGATTTTTATAGGTAAGTGGGTGCTGCATTTATAATTCTCAGGGCCTAAAGGCCCTCGCTAGGGACCACAGTTCTGATTACTACCTCGAGTAGCCCACTGCTCAGGTAAATTCTGGTCAGGATATGTTGAAGGCAGAAGTACTTCAGGTAACTTGGGAAGTTCTTCTGGCCTCCGCTCAATGCCCCAAGTTTCATTGTGAACTTTTTGCACATAAACTTCTTTTGCAACATTGAGTGAGGACCAGGTCACCACATAAGTTTGTTCCCATTTGGGTGGCTCGAGGGAATAAACTCTATTGATTCAATGATACTTGTGTTAATATGAGCTAGGGCTTTAGTTGCTTTTATAGAGCCTAATGATGTTACCCCTATTTAAAATGTCAAACCTGCCCTTAGACTTATATAATGGATGCAACAGTTTACTAGATTGTATAATAGTGTGAGTTACATTTGCCAGGTTTTATGGCATTGGACACTAAATCTGTGCAGTGGTGATGTGTGGATTTGAGATCGTAGTCTCCCTTCCTGTAATTGCTTTGATTCCACTAGTGCCAAGCAATGGACCATCGCTGTTTCCTTAGGCGGCGGAGTTGTATAACTTTCCGGCTCCACTGTCTGACCAGCAGGGATTGACCCACAATCGGAATATTTAGTTGTGATAACAGAGTCAGAGGGGATTACTATAAGAGAGACTACCTTGCTTGGAGGGTGTGTTTGTACCCTAGATTTGGCCAAGATGACGGATAAGGACCCTTGTTCTCCAATGAAAGCTGTATTATAGGAGCCACCTGCAGAGGTTCCCCACTCCCCCTGTCTAAATTGTGAGAACTGCTGTTTTACATCAGGATTTAAAGGCCTAATTAATGTCAGGGGGTATTTTTCCACTACTGCATTGGATATCGGAAAAAGCTTAGGTCCATTGGCCTATTTGTTGATATTCAGTAAAGGGAAACCTTTTTTATATAGGAGTCTTGTGGCGTTTTTTCCTTTGGTGCTTGGACAATGGCTTACATACATTCTCTAAGGTATTTAATGTAGATGGGTTTGTTAGCAGGGCCGGCTCTAGGGGGGTCTCCAAAAGGTACAAAGTGGCATGTGAAATAAAAATGGGAAATTGGGCTCCTTAGTATGGCCTCGCAGTGCTAGACCATGCCGGTGAGCTCCAGAGGAAAGAGCCCCCTCTCCTGGGACTTACAGTGATGATGGGTCATGTCTGCGTGGCCTAGGAATGGAGACTTTTCTCCTCTGAACCTTGCTACACTAGACCACGGAAGGGAGGCCCAAGTCAGTGGCGCCTCCTCTCGTGGGCCTTGCCACACCAGCCAATATATGTGAGGACCAGGGAATGGGATTCCCTTTGCAGGGCCTAGCAGTGCTAGACCATGGCTGGGAACACAGTGGAATGGGACCACACCCCCTGTGCTTCACAGTACTAGACCATAGACGGGAAGCCCAGGATAAAGCTCCTACCCACTCCCCTGGCCCTCTTAGCTCTGGATTATGGGGGGGAAATGTCCAGAGGAGGATACCCCCATTAACTAGGCTTTCAGCACCAGACCATTGTTGCAAGACTCAGGGAAGGGGGCTTCAGTACGTTGGGCTCAAATTTCCTGGGCCTCGCAGCTCTAGACCATGGTTGAGAGGCCGATGGCATGGGGGGGAGGGGCTTATCCTAGGCCTCATAGCAATGGTTCTGTCCCGTGTGGCCCAAGGGAGTTGGACACTTGTCTACACCTAGTACCAGGCCCAAGGGTATTAGGTGCCCAATGCACCCGAATTATGGCAGTATTTTACTGTGCAGGAGGTGGACAAGGTTGAGAGGACATGTTATCTTTGCACCAGGGCCATGGCACCATAGCTATGCAACTTGCCTCTCTTTAATAGGCCTCACAGCCAGGTTTAGCACTGTGAGGCTGAGGATAGATTCTCCCCTGGGCCTCTCAGCCATGGTTGGATGCACAGGGAAGGGGGTGCCTGCACACGATCTTTGAGGCACTGCTCCACGGCTATGAGACAAGGGAGGGGGGCTCTCTTATGGGTGCAGCTATCAATAGTGCAGCAGGTGATGTGGCACCAGGGTTCATGGATGGCAAGGAGCAGGTGCACCAAAACTATTGCTGTGTTTTACTGCCCGGCATCATTTACTTGCATCAGAGCCCATACTGTGCCACTGGTCCCTTCTCCCATGCACCTCAGAGCCATGACACATAGCTGCTAGGAACAGGAAAAGCCTCTCCTCTCCTAGGCTTTATAGCTGTGGTCCAGTTCTCAGAGACCCCAGAAAAGGAGTATTCTGCCCTAGGCCTCCCAGCGCTGGACTATGGCTCTGAGGGTCGTAGCTATCGATAGCATAGCAAGTGCAGCGTCACTGCTGCCTTGGGGATTTTGTGGCCAGGGCACCCAAATTATGGCTGCATTTTACTGTCTATTTACTGTCCTAAGGGAAAGGGGAGGAGCAATTTACCTGGTGCGCACCAAGGCTCAATGCACCCCTGATACGGCACAGGTTCCTCTCTCAACCAGGTTCCTCCACTGCAAGGCCTCACATCACAGGACCATGACAATGAGACCCCTTACATGGGATTAGCTAATAATACTATAGCAGGTTCAGTAAAAGTGGAACACTGGGGAGCTAGGTCCCAGATATATTTAAATGATGGCTGCCTTTAACAAAACTATTGCTGCAAGGCCCGTGGGATGTGGCCCCTTCCATGGATCTTAGCTATCAGTAGAACAGCGGGTACACATTATGGGAGCGCCCATATCGCCTCCACTTGTAACAGTGACTTGTCCGTAATAGGAAAAACAGGAGAGTTTCCTTCTGAGCAACCCTCCTTTCTGTTACATTTGCCCTTGGAAGTTTGGATATTTTGGCTGCTCATAGTAGATACACTGACTGATAGATAAGGAAGCTGGTGGATCCGATGGATGTATCCAAAATTAATTTGTTCCTCATGGACGCTATTATGCTTCTTGTTGGCTGCTTATTTTGACATTGAGGACAAGTGAAGAAGTTTGGGAGCCTCTTGCTTTTGCCATAAATAGAGCTTGCGGGAAAAAAAATAATCTTTAATCCTATTGGAGCGCTTGAATTTATATGTGTTTTGAGTTGGAGCAGTGATTTATACCCATCAGATACACTCCATAATTTTGCCCAGGGACATTCTTTTCCTTCTGTGTTTGACCGAGATAGCAGGTAGAGTTCTGAGGTGACCTAATCTTCTACGAGGGTCAAGCAGCCGTAGTCAATGGTCTTTTAGGAATTCAGTTGCCTTTTCAATTACGTCTATTTCTAATACGCAGACATAAGCATGTTAGCATGGGACCAAGTTATACAAAGATTTAGCGGCAAGTTGTACCCAATAATAGTCCAGGGCCACCTATGTGCTCAATCTCTCCTCTGCAAGGCATGGAAGTGTTGGTATCGCAAGACAGGCTGAGGTGACGCAAAAAGGCGACCAGCCCCACCAAACACCTTTTGTCCTCCTACCCTCAGCTGCAAACAGTATCTAGGAATGGCACACAGCAGCAGATAGTCCTCATACCCCACAGTGCCAGACATCCAAAATTAAACCCAATAGAGCCCCCTGCAAAGAACACGAAACTACTGAAGTGCTCTGCCACCGGTATGTTGCAGTCCTGGACAAAGAGCAAAATCTGATGGGTAGGTTAGGCACATGGAGAGCGAATAATAAGGCTGAGGACCAACAGGGGCAGCCCCAAGGACCCTCCAATGGCCAGCACCAAACCATGCTGTTGCGAGGGAAAGGAGGGCGGAGGACGGGACTGGATTTGCAGAACACAAGATTGATCCAAAGCTCAAGCCGCACACCAAGACGCAGCTGAAGAACGGCCACCACAGTATGAGACATCACCAGCCCCTCAAGGGGCAGGGGCTGGCAAAGCAGAATGGGAAAGAGCACCTGCACAAGCACACCTGGCCACTTCCATGGTCTGATCGGTACATGCGCTTACACCCTCTTGAACACATACATGATCCCTCTAGCCAGCATCATCCACCCTCACGACATAAACGTCCTCTCCTACGCCGAGGACACAACTCATTTGCTCCTTCGCAGACAATAGGGCCAGTTCTTGGATCAAGTTCAATGCCTGCATCACTGAATTTGCCCAATGGGTGAAGATCTACTGTATCTGAAGCAGAACACTAACAAGTCTGAAATTGAGATCTTCGAGAAGAGCACTTTACCTTGAGACACTACCTGGTGGCCAACAGAGCTGGGATGACATTCACCCACACCAAGAATCCTGGGCTCATCATCGATAGAAACTTAACATGACTGTCCAAGTTAATGTTGTTATAGCCTCATGCTTTCATACCAGGAATATGATGAGGAAGATTTTCAAATGGCTCCCAATCAGCACTCAAAAGTACGTCATGTACACCCTTGTCACAAGAAAGCTAGACTGCGAAACACCCTCTAGGCCATGATGAACAAAAAACTCAACAGAAGGCTGCAGACTATTCAGATCTCGGCAACCAGAACCACTCAACCTCCAAAGCTGTACTCAAATCACACCACACCCAGCCCTGCCAAGTACCACGCATCAGGCATTAGTCGAACGTATTTCAGTGTGGTGATCCGCATCACTGCACTGAAATGCATTGTCACACATTATAGTCAGTCATAAGCTTTTATTCGATATGCAAGATATCTTGTAAGCACATAAGAAATACAATTATTACAATAAGCACATAAAAACACAAGCTACAAGAAGCCAGTAGGAAATTCATAAAAAGATAAAAGGACATAAATTGCCCGTTAATAAATTAGCTAAAAAGAGAATTAAATAGCTACTGACAATCTCTTACAACGAATAAGCCAAGACCACTTTAAAAATTTTGCAATTCCACACACTAAGGGGGGGGAAGTGTCCGTAGTTAGGATGCGTAGGGCTTCAAGATAGCTGCGTGTGCCCATATTGCGACAAAGGGGTTTCAACCAGACACTCCTAGGCCTTGCATAATCAGGGCAAACAAACAAGACATGTACAATGGTCTCGGCCTTGCTTCGGCAACACGCACAGTTGGGAGAAATACGGGCCACAGGTGACCAACTTGATACCAGTGCGCCTAGGGGGAGGCATCCAACTCTAAATTTGAAGTAAAGGGCTCGATCAAAAGGGAGAGTTATCAAGTCCAGGTAGGGTTCAAAAGCCACAGTGTCTTTAGTTTGCAAAAAGGCGACAGTCGACTTGCAATGATTAGAGTTAGTAATTAAACGCTCCGCACACCAGTTCCAATAAAGCGCCTTGACAACTTCTTTTGGAGGGGCTGAACGTGATGACCAACAGCTTCCTAGACCGATATTCTCCAAAAGCTTTTTAGTATCTCTTAGCCACTTTATCTTAGCCCAACCCCCCAAGCTCATTATTTCCCCCAGGGCATCAGCATAAGATTTTAGTTCTTCACCCCTCCAGATTCGTGTCCATAACAAAAGAGGGCGAAGCTGGGCCTGGTCTTTAATGTTTTTACAGCCCATGTCCAGCCGAACAGGTACGGATGGAGTGCTCAGGGGCACGGAGATAAGGGATTTCAATAGCTTGCTCTCCGCTGACTATAGGGCATTCAAGCAACAGTGGCCCCACAATTCTGCCCCATACAAGGCTGATGACACTACTTTAGCCTTGTAGATATCAACTACTGGGGTGAGTGATCTCCTTGGAGAGGCCCTGAACTCCCTCATTAGAGCACCTCCCACTCTCCTGTGGCTGAGGACCATTTTATCAATATGACTAGCCCAAGACATCCTATCCGTAATCCGAATACCGAGGTAATCGAATTCGGCTACTTTCTCTAGGGGGATCGAGTTAAGTGTCGGTGGGCGGCCCAGTTTCTCACACATTATAGCACCTCCTCAGCTGCCACATGGAGCGCTGCTATAAAACACCCCCGGCAGGCTGAGGCTAAGGAGGCTGGCAAGATCTGCTAGCAGCTCTGTGAGTACTTCTACAATGTAATTGTATCCAAGTTAGTCACACACTCGGCCGACACACGTGGCTCCAAATTTAAACTGACATCACTGCAGTCAGTGCCCAATGGTGAAGTTGACTGATTAACAGTAAGACACAATAGGGTACCTTGAGTCACGGTCCCTCCTGCTGCTGCCACCCGTGCTTCTTGAAGTTATGCCACTCCTGCTGCACCTGACTTCTCCGCTCCCACTGTAGCAGGTTGCGGGGATGAGGTGATGAATTTCCAACATTACCTAACGCCGACTGTGGCTGACTTTCGCCGTCGACAGTCAGAGGCTCAGAGTGATTTCTGTGGGCTGGCGCTTTTGACCTTTCTATACCGAACGCGGTGTACCTGGACAAGAGCGGCAAACCTGTTTGGTAGACTTGATTCAGAGGACTTTTGAGAGTGATTCAACGTATCCATTGTGCCAAACTTTTTGAAATTCTGCCCAGTTTTCAGACCTACAGAGGTGGAAAAATACTGCTTGAGGCAATACAGGGCTGCAAGCCAGGCTGAAAGTTGCCAAAACTGCCATCTGCGGTAAAGATGGCTCATGGATCCAGATCCCACCTGCACCATTCGGCCACAGACAGGGACAGAGCGGCTGACTCACGAGTCAGTGTCACTGAGGCAGCGCCGGGGGCCAGTCGCAGTGAGACTGGTTGCAGCACGCTGCTGTGCTTACTGGTTGCAGCATGATTAACGGCACAGTGGTGGCAGTAATATCTTGTGCGACCGGGACCCAACTCACCAGGCCGCAGCCGGGCTCAGATGCCCATTGATGATCATGAATCTATAAGTGCCTGGGAGAGCCGGTAATCTATTAACTATAATTAATGCTCCCAGTTTTCCAATTTTACTGATTTACAGATAAATACAAACAGAAAACAGCTGTTTCATGTCTGTATTTATTTTTAAAAGTGGTAAAATACAAAAAATTGTGCCTCTTTTGAGTGACTGTCCACGGTGTTCTTCATGAATTCCAGTCCAACAGCTGAGCAGATAGACAGCATGGGGAGTTAAAAACAGGATGGGATTTCCTTTTAGACGGGCACATGATAACATATATTTGTATACAATGTTAATATTTACCTGTAGTTGTAGAGTTTTATTAAATTTGGCTGCTTTATTTGCTAAAACAAGACTGATTTTGATGTACGAGTGCATGTTTATCAATTCAATAATTATGAAGATATACCATTTTACGACTTCATTTGTTCTCAAAACATAAAATTAATATGGATAAATACCACTGGAATGGTCAAAATACAGACAGAAATGTTAAATACCATAAAACCGGGAGCCCTACCTATAATTATCAATGACATCTTTTTTAAAACACTTCTCTGTAACTGCCATACATAAATTGCTGATGCAGTACTGAGCTATGTGACTAGGTCAGTGTAGAGTACTAGTGCGCTTATATTTCTAGTGATTTCCGATGTTTATTTCCTCCCCCAGCCCGGTGTCCCAGTAATTGTTGCTGTCGCCTGGCAGGCACGCCTCTTTCCTACACGCCTATGCGGGACCTGTAAATCTAATGAAAGCAATTTTTAACTGAAACCATGAAGGTTTGAAGCATTGGTAATTGAGAGAAAAAGTTTCCATTAATACACAAAAAATGAAATATGCATTCCAGTGACCAGTTTTGCTTTCAGAGGTCCTCACCGGCGTCGTGACTGGGGACAGACTGACTTTGCTACTGTACAGCAGCTGAGAATGTATGCAGCCAGCTGAACCAGTGAGTGTAACAAACATAGAGACACTTCTCAAGTACATCAGCATCTGCATTATATTTCCCCATCTAGGTGCAGCACTGTAGTGTTGTGAATTTGCTAGAGACAAGGCACTATAAAATTAGCGCTTCCAGAGTGATTTCGCACGGAGAGGGTTTAAATATCCCTTTTGAAAGCACTCGACTGTATGTACCAATGATACATTGCATATTCCCAAAACTACGATCAGTTTACAAAGGCCCTAGGTTAGTGCCCTTCCATAACTGTGATTTGCAGCAGTTGTAGATTTTCTTAGTTTCTTGTTGCTCAAATAGGTGTCATTTCTGATATTTATATACATTTTCCTGGTTTCACTGCTTGATTTTGCTCGCGAGAAAGTGTCACTCTTATGTATTGAAATGTTACTCATAATCACACTGAAATTATAAAAATGTTGCATATAGGAATTGGAAACCTTGGCAGCTATGACCACCTGAAGGAGCTCCACTGGCTCCTCATACACAAACAAGCACATTTTGAACTCCTTAACTACACTTTCAAGGCACTACATAACACTAGCCCAGCATACCTCAACAATTGGATCTGCTTTCACAAACCTAACAGACACATCCGCTCGCCTGTACTCCTACTTGCACACATCCCACGCACAAGGAAAACCAGATCCAGAGGTCAAGCCTTCTATATCGATCCTACAGGGTGGAATGAACTGCTGCTACACATAAAAGCCTCCTCCTCAGGTCGTGAATTCTGCAAGAAGCTGAAGACCTGGCTTTTTGAGTAGTTCCACTAGGCTGTGAGTTTGGCTAGACTCAAACCTCCCCAGCGTCAGGGAATCCGATCTGGTGATACTGCGCTCTACAAATCTACATAACATACTGTAACATACCGGAGCAAGACCACTGACTCATTGTCAGTGAAATTGCTCCGCCTCGCTCGCAGCTCCATCATTAAGTGAGGCCTTCCCCCGAGCCCCTGCACTCTCGAGTGTTGGTGTTCGAGGCCCTCCTCCAACCGCAGGTTTCACCTGCGCCTCATCCCTGGTGGTCCAGTGGACCTCTATCTCCCTTCTCTCGCTCTTTTTCTCTCCTTTTTCACTCGTTTTTTCCCCTCACTTCTATCTCCCCCCTTCACTCTCCTTCTGGGTCTTTCCTCCATTTTCTATCGTTTCCCCCTCATTTCAAGCTCCCCCTTCTCTCTCCTTCTGTGTCTTTCCTCTGTTTTTCACTCGTTTTTACCCTCATCTCAATCTCCCCCTTTCACTCTCCTGTGTCCTCTGTGTCTTTCCTCCACTCTTTCTTGCACTTTTGCTGCCTTATTTGCACTTTTCTCTCTTTTTGCCTTTTTCGTTTTACCTGTTCTACCTGTTTTTCCCCCACCGCTGCTGCCCCCATGGCCCCTCACCCCCAGCACGACCAGTGCGACCGGCCCAATCCAGCTCCCCTCCCCACTCCCGCCTCCCAGCTGTCCAGCCGTCCCCCACTTAATGGCGGCCATGCCGCCAGCGCGCCAAAGGCAAGCCCGTCTGCGCATGTCCGCGACCCGACTGCGACCAGCGCCAGGAACCCTGGATCTCTGCACCGCCAACGCTACAACCCAGCGGCACTCCGCGCTCTCAACCCAGGCCGCAAGAACAGCTGCAAGCTATCATCACCAGCCGACACCCACGGACCCTTCAGCTGTCACCGCTGCTGGCAAACCTGCAGCACCGCCAAGAACACAGACCCAGCGCAACCCGTCCACAAGAACACAACCAAACCAAAGACCCTGCAATGCATCCTCCTCAACGTCCGATCCCTACACAAACATGCCACCGAAATCTGAGACCTCCTCGACAGCATCACCCCGGATGTAGCATTCTTTACCGAAACCTGACCCAACACCAACTGGGGACCGAACATCGCCATTCCCCAAGGATACAAGATCTCCAGGAAGGACCGCCCCACCCGCCCGCCCGGGAGGAGGAATCGCCATCGTCCACAAATCCACCCTCCGCCTGAGCACACACTAGCCCACAGACCTGATGGAACACCTTCACTTCAAGATACTGGCCAGCCCTACCTCCACCCTCATCTGCTGACCCCCTGGACCCTGCGGACATTTCACCAACTCCATCACGGACATCATCTCCCCGCATGTCATCGCGTCCACCAACTACATCGTACTGGGAGACCTCAACTTCCACCTCGACAACCAACTGGACCCCAGCACCACATCCCTTCTGGACAACCTCCACAACATTGGACTGTCAGATCGTGACCGAACCCACGCACTCAGCAGGACACACCCTCGACCCCCTCTTCACAACAGGAAACTCCATCACCTTCAGCCACACCACCGAACTCCCATGGACTGACCATCGATGCGTCCACTTCACCTTCAGAACACCCACCCTCCACAGACACCAGCACCTGCTCCCACGAAGAAACTGGACCAGAATCACCAACGACCAGCTAACGTCCTCACTCAGCAACACAACCCCAACCATCGCGGAAAACGATGACCCCAACACCGCAGCCCGAATCCTGCACAGATGGATCTCCGACAGCACCAACACCATAGCCCCCCTCAAGAAAAACAACAACACCCACGCCAAGAAAGCTAGATGGTTCACCACCGGACTTCAAGATTCCAAACGCACTTGCCGCCGCCTTGAAAAGGCCCGGAGGAACACCAAATCCACAGAAGCCCACAACAACTTCAGAGCTGCCACCAACACCCACCACCAACTCATCAGAAAAACTAGGAAAAAAGCGATTGAAGACAGAATCTCCACTCATGCACACAACAGCAAAGAACTCTTCAACGTCATAAAGGAGTTCTCCCAACACACCAGCGAGTCCACTGACATCCCTCCCTCACAAGACCTCTGCGACAAACTCAGCACCTTTTTCCACCACAAAATCAAGAGCATCTACGACAACTTCGACGAAGACAACCAACACACTGAACCCTCACCAACCACCCCGACACCCTGAAGCCAGCGATCGACAACTGGACAGCCCCCACCACCGAAGACACACTGAAGACGATGCAGCCACTCCACTCCGGGGCCCCCACGGACCCCTGCCCGCACCACATTTTCAAAAGAGCCGTTGACACCATCGCACCCATGCTCTGCCACACCATCAACCGCTCTCTGGCAACCGCTTCGTTCCCCGACGACTGGAAACATGCTGAGATCAACCACCTCCTGAAGAAACCCTCGGCGGACCCCACCGACCTCAAAAACTACAGACCCATCTCCCTGCTCCCATTCCCAGCTAAAGTCATCGAGAAAGCCATCAACAGCCATCTCGCCACATTCATCGAAGAGCACAACATCCTTGACTCCTCCCAATCCGGCTTCAGAAAAAAACCACAGTACGGAAACCGCCCTACTCGCCGCAACAGACGACATCCGCACCTTACTGGACAAAGGAGAAACAGCAGCCCTCATCCTCCTCGACCTCTCAGCGGCGTTCGACACAGTCTCTCACCGCACCCTAATACGCAGACTCCACGACGCAGGGATCCAAGACAAGGCCCTCGACTGGATCCGCTCCTTCCTCTCCGGCAGAACGCAGCAGGTCATACTCCCCCCCCCCCCCCGCCCCCTTTCCTCTCAGACCCTACACTTACCACCTGTGGAGTCCCCCAGGGGTCCTCCCTCAGCCCTACGCTCTTCAACGTCTACATGACTCCGCTCGCCCCCATCGTCCGAACCTACGAACTCAACATTGTGTCATAGGCAGACGACACCCAACTCATCCTCTCCCTAACCAACGAACCCAACACCGCCAGACACAACTTTCGAGGAGGCATGGAAGCTGTCGCCAAATGGATGAAAAACAGCTGCCTACAACTAAACACCAACAAAACGGGAGTACTCATCATGGGCCCAAACCCCAATACCTGGAACGACACCTGGTGGCCCCCCGACCTCGGAAGCCCGCCCACCCCCACGGACCACGCACGCAACCTGGGAATCATCCTGGACTCAGAGCTCAAAATGGACCACCAGATCAACTCAGTCTCGTCCTCCTGCTTCCACACCCTCTGCCTCCTACGTAAGACCTTCAAATGGAGCTCCCGCGAACACAGAAAGACCGTCACTCACGCCCTGGTCACCAGCAGGCTCGAATATGGCAACGCACTCTATGCTGGAATAAACAAAAACCTCACCCGAGAGCTACAGAACATCCAAAACGCCACCGCAAGACTGGTCCTCAACCTGCCAAGACACTGCCACATCTCCCAGCACCTGCTCACACTCCACTGGCTCCCCATCGAAGCGAGAGTGACCTTCAAGATGCTAACCCATGCTCACAAGGCCCTCCACGACACCAGACCAGCATATCTGAACAGCCTACTCTAATTCCACGCACCCCAAAGGACCCTACGATCTGCCCAGCTCTCCTACGCTGTGGTCCCCCGCACCAGAAAGACCAGATCAGGAGGCCGCTCCTTCTCCTTCCATGCAGCCAGAGCCTGGAACGACCTTCTACTCCACCTCAGACAGACAACATCGCTCCCCATCTTTGCAAGAAATCTCAAAACCTGGCTCTTCGACAGACCCCCTCCTTTATGGACTGGAACCTGCGAACCCCCCCCCCCCCTCCCCTCCCCGGCGCCTCGAGGCACTTACGGGTGAGTAGTCGCGCTTAACAAACACCTGATTGCTTGATTAACACAGGGGCACGTTTTTGTTCTTGAGGAGGATTAAGTAGCAGACCCTAACATATACTGCTGTGTGTAAAAAGTGCATTTAATTAACCATTGGTACATCAAATGTATGCGAGTGCAGTAAATTAAGTTGTCCTATGCCCTTGGTCGATGCAAAACTGTTATCCTACATCTGGATTTGTGGAATGTCCTGGTTTTTGGTTTTCAAGATCTGGTTACCCTACACTCAAGTCACCCTCGTTTGAAGGGAGTCACCCTTCTAAGACTCATCTTCCCCCTCTAACAAAGCCCAATTATAGGTGGAAAAGGTTGAGCTGTATGGGTGAGTGGCAGGTGGATATCATGTGTAGTTTAGGGCTCCTGCCTGCACCCGATAGTTACTGGTTGGATAGGCTTATGCTTAGTGCCAGAAGGCCACAGTCTCAGGGTCGAGATGGCTGACTGCAGCGGTTTGTCTGTGGAGACACCGGGGACGGTGACTCTTCAGTGTTAGTAACCGCTATATAAATGCAATTACACAGTTCGGTGAAGTGCTTGGTCAGAACGCAGGGCGTTGATTCTCCAGGTGACTGTGCGACTCACGGGTATGCAAGAGCAAGCGACTATACCGTAAAGTGAAAACACTTACCAACCTCACCCACAAATCGATACTAATGCCCTTACCTGTCTCAGTCGCAGAAGAACAAAGGTGCTGTGTAATTTACAGTGAAGGGAGTCAAAATCGACATCGACTCCAACTTCTCGAAAGCGTGTCCGCCATATTACAAGGGAAAACGTCATTGGCTTGCTTTTGCTCCTATTTTAACATCATTGAAAGCTGGCACTAAAGTAGTCATCTTCCCTGTGCTTTTTAGTGAGTTATTCAGTAAAGTTAGTTTATGTTTATAACATGTATTTATTTAATTTCTTACATAACAAGAAAGCTGATTTACGTGCACTATAATTTTAACAGCTATTGCCTGCCTTCATACTGTTCATTTTCAAGATGGCGGAAATACTTGACTAATGGATAAAGATTTAACCTTGCGCAAACTAAACATTTATTTTTAATAAAATTCAGTACTGAAAAGCATGCCTTGGTCTCCCCGCTTGTCCGCCGTTGGCTGTACTGATGTGGATAATTACATTGTAATCTAACTCCATGAAACCACAGTACGGTACGACTGTAAACCATATTTGTGAGTGCATTTAAAGTCGTGTGTCTAAATGAGGCGGCCATCTTTGAAAGGGAAAATTATCATTAGTGTGGCTCATTCTTCAAGAGGACGAATCAGATTATCTCGTAATTATACTATCACGGCGTTCAGGAAATGCACACGCTTGACCATTGACATCTATTTTGAAAAAAATGTGTCAGAAGGAAGGTGTCCGCGCTTAATGTTGGCCATGTTGGGGTCAGGCAGGTTATTATACTTTCTCTGAGAGTACTATCGAATGGGAGGCGCGAAGTGGTTGTTATGGCAACGGGAACGCGCCGGTTCGCAGTTAAGTAGCAGAAGGTAGCTGTGCGGGGTCTGGCTACAGCGCTGCCAAGCAGGATGGTGAGTATTTAACATTGGTGACAATCTACCTGTCAAAGTTCGAAAGTTAAACAGAGGTTACTCACATTTTAGAATCCAAGAGGTCACACTGCCAACGAGAGGTAATTTAATGCTGTGAAAATAAACATCGAGCAGTTAAATTAATAGAGAACAGATATTATCAACCTTGAAAGCAAAAGTTCTGATAGCTCGTGGGGGGGTCAGTTGGACACTGGCTAAGGAAGAACCAAGAGTGGTGGTGGAATGGGTCTGAAGTAGTTTAATTCTATACAGTGGGGCTCAAAGATGATCCACCCCAGGCCCGGCCCCAGGAATTTTTATTTGGGTGGGCCAAAGGTGCATTTGGGTGGGCCACTGGTGGGCTCGATTTGTCACATAATATGTCTGGGCAGGCCTGCTTCAGTGCCCTCCTTTATCTCTTCTTAGTCTTACAAGGCCCAATAAAACACACTCTTTTCCAAATCTCTTTCTAAATATCACTCTCAAAAAGTGTTTTGTCCATGTAACATTCCTTTGATGGGAAGAGGAGGTTTCTGAGGTGGGAGTATCAGGCAAGTAACACTTCTCGGGCTCCCTCTGTGCCAGCCTTCAGGGAGAATCCCTCTTCATTACTACCTCCACCTGACCTCGGACTCTGCAACGCACTCCCTTACAGGCTTGATTATCCACTGCTCCTCTCTAGTGCACCTTAGCTCACAGTTGACCTTTGAGCCCAATGCCGTTCCGCGCCTGCCTTCAAGCCCTCGCTGCGAGGGCCAAGGCTCCTGTTTGGGTGGGCCAGGCTCATGTTTGGGTGGGCCTGGCCCACCCGCTAGAACCGGGTCTGATCCACCCTCTCATTGTCTTATTTCACATTTGGATGTGGTTGGGTAGTGCACGTGGCATCTGTTAGTATATTGTCAGTAGACCTTTGTGTACAGTAACATCTCAAAGACCAAACACTCTACAGACTGATCTCATCGCACCTGACCTATTCCTTCTCTCACTATGTTGGCTTCCCGATTAATTCCAAATGCATTCAAAATGGCTGTATATATCTTCTTTTCTCTCTTGACCATGTGCTTATATTCCCCCTATGGTGCCCATCTAATTTTGCTAATCTGTTTCCATACTATAAAATTGGTGCTCTTCTGTGTTTGTATTTCAAATGTCTTCATTCTCTTTCCCCATTTTATCTATGTTCCCTTATTCATGCAATACTGCTTGTCGTGCCTTGCATTCTGATTCTTTGCTTCCTCTTGCTGTATCCTTACAATCCCTTTCCCCTTGTTTCAGTCTCTGTAAAATCAGCTTCAATATATGTTTTCTGAAAATCCCCGCATGTAGGATGCTGAAGGGCTTGCCTACATGGGTAGCATGCTACACCATTTAGGGTATGTGGTTGGAAGTATGTTGTCTTTGCTTTGATCATCCCAAGTGTAGTCATTTTTCAGTGATTATTATTGGTTACTGAGGTTAGTCTTGTGCTCATAAGTTTGCGTTCTAATGTTTTAAAAATAGAAAAGGTCACATAATGTAGCTAATTTGAATGTATGTTTATCTCAAATCTTGTTAAAAAAGTAATTGAAAAGCAGCACCCCCAAGGACTGGATGCTGTTTAACGCTGTACTTAATGTTTTTTAAGGCTCAGTTTACAAACTTCTCACCTGCATGGTGATGGCAGTATTTCTATATGGAGATAATTTAAGGACAGCGGATAGACTGAGCTGTTAAATCAGCTTCAGGGTCATTGCTGAAAGACCATTTTGGCGATTGCAAAATCAACTCCAATGGAAGCACTCTAGATCATAATTTACACCGCCGTCTATGTGTACACTGACACTGCATAACTCCAGTTGGGTAAACATCTGTAAGGGAACAGAAGTATTCATGCTTTGAAGCTTTTGTAAGATACATGGACAATATTTTGTTGATATATAAATGCAGGTAATTATGAACGTAGGATGACTGAAAAGACGTTTCAAAGTAGTGTTAAAATAAAAATGTTTGCTCTTAAATTGCAAGAAATCTCAGAACATGATAATTTAAAAAGATTACTGTTTCACTTATCTTGACTAAAATGCTTCAATGTCAAACGCTAGAAGTTCGGTTTATTGTCCTAAATCGACATTTAGGACAGTTCCCAGTAAAAATATTCACAAGAGCAAGGAGTAGAATCCAGAAGAAGGTTTTCGTGCATCCTTACATTGACCTGCAGAGGCAGTCAATTATATGTTATTGTTATGTTTAAGCAATTTGATTGCCCGTAGACTGTCTTGAAGGCAGTGTGACATATAGCTGCTGTTAAAACAATTATGGAAGCCACTGAACGTACTTATTGGAAAGTTAAAGATTAGTATGTTACCATTGGTTATTTATCATTTATTTATAGAGCAAGTGTTGAGGGATATGTATGACAGTAAAATAATTTTGTCATGGACAGAACTGAGTTAGATATTTTGATATGTGCTTTTCCTTCTATTCGTGCTAAACTGTCGAACCATAATTTTGGATATGAAAATTAATGTAGAAAGGACTATTTGCCAGAAGAAGTAAAACATCTTTATGATAAGCCAAACTATCAAATGGTGGACCATGGGCACTTGAGCGAGACTGTTGTTCATCTTTGCCTGTGAATAGGTGGGTGCAGGTGCTGAGGGAGCTTAGGTGAAGAGCTGTAAGCAGCTACTCTATCTCACCTATCTCACAGCTCTACCAGGCTGATAACTTCCTCTTGGGAGCTGAGGGCAACTATATAAATTAATTTACATTTTTTCTGTGCAGCAGAAATCAGTGGTTGAAACGAGTTTAATTTGTTTAGTCCATAGCCCATGTTTCTTGCGGCGGAAATGAGGGAATCTATCCTTTCCCATGCTCAGTATATACAAGAGATTTTTAAGTTTCCATTCAACTCTTATGTCTAAGTCACTCTGTTGAATGTGAAGGTAGAGGAAGTTGCTGGGTCAGGATGCATTACCGACTTGTTTAAAAGAAGTGCTTTCCTGTATGAGTGAGCGTTGGCTTAAAATCAACGTGAAAAAAACTAAAGTGGTTTTATAGGCACCAGGACGAAAAGTTAGGGCACTTAAGGCACAGTTATGAAAAATCTTATATAAAACCCTGGATGACTATTTGATGAGTCACTGTCCAAATACTGTGGCCTGATTGTATCTATGTTACAAGGGTAGTCTTTGCTTTCGACACAGATCCTTTAAATCTAGAGATTGTAAGCAGGCTTTGTATACCCCCCTTTAAGACTTACTTTATCGTCGGTTGATGGATTTTGTCCAGGAATCTTCTATATGGAACAAGTTACCAGCAGAGTTAAGAAGAGCTCTCATGTCAAAGGCAATGTAGGCTCAAGACATTCACTTTTTAGCATTATGCTTTTACCTGGGCCACAGTACGTCCATTCATTAGCAGTACAGCACCAAAAGACAACTGTTGTTGAGTTGTGTGCTATATCATTATTGTATTCATTCATGCACCAAGGTGATTGCTGTTGAGGGGTATGTTCAGTGGCTAATGCAAAGAGACATCAGCTCTCTTGCAGCTATAGCCAAAGGAGAGAAGAACCAGGTCCTTGTTCATTTAGCAGAGAAAAATCAGGTGCCTGTAGACTCAGGGCCTTATTTTGAGTTTTATGGGTCGGTTACTCCATCACAAATGTGACGGATATCCTGTCTACCTTATTACAAGTGCCATAGGATCTAATACACTTATAGTAAGGCGAACGGGATATCTGTCAAGTTTGTGATGGAGTAACCCTGCCGCCAAACTCCAACTCAGGCCCACATCTGGACCAGACTTTCATAGATGTTGTTGCTTTAGATGTAAGTTGGCTCTGCAGAGTATAGCTATATCTCTGTGCAGGAAACAATGCTAAAATTATGTTATGTTATTTTCATGGTGTTTTTTAACTGCACGCCATATGTCTTTTAACATGGCCTCTTAGTTTTGAGTTATGACATGTTATCCCGGAGTTGTGTGAGGGAGCGTGGTGGTGGGGACTAGGGGTTGGTTAGGTAGGAGGATAGGGTCTGTTCATTCAACCTTCCACCAAAACTGGAATATGCGTGCCCTTCTCCTCCATTGTGCATATTTTTCTCCTCCATGCAAAGAAATGCCCCTAGGTCTTGGTTTCTGTGTTAATACCTGTCGTCATTGAGTTTCCAGGATTTGTTTGATTTTGTATGAGATGCAAATTGTGATGGTACCTCTAGCCTGATAATGGAACTCCCGTATTTCAATGTCTGCTAGTAAGTGAGTTTTCTCCTGTGAAATGCCGGAAGGAGGTTTGGTTTTGCGATCTTCCTGCCACCCTGAGTGGGAGTGCTGGGGGTCATAGTGGTTGGTTGTTCATTCTACTGAGTGTAGGTATTTTAGGCCAGTCGTAGAGTGGGACAGTGTATCACTGTCAACAGGACCCCATCGTATACAGAGGGAGAGTCTATGTGGTGGACAGAAGTATGTGATAAACAAGCATTGGCATAGCCAATAGGTCTCGCCTTTGGGACCTTACAAGTGTTTAGTTATCCAGCACAATATCCTTGGTGCAACAACATTAAGTGTTGCATGGCTAAACTAAATGTTTCGCAGAGCAGCGCATGCGGGCTGGCTCAGGCAAGACCTAAAAAGCAGGCACTGAGGCAGGTCACTATCGGGCTCTCCATTTTTGCCATCACGCTTAGGGTGGAAAAATATTTTAATGCTGTAGCAGTGCCACCCTTCACTGCCTTTGATGCAACTCCAAAGATACACGTTCTTTCACAGTCTCATCATTTCAGAACTGAGGCATTTTCAATAGCTATTGCTTATTTATCTTATGCAACTAACAATCTTTGACAAAGCCAATAGTACTGGCTTGTTGTAGGTATAATGTTACTTGTTGTATTATATGTCTGGATGCAATGTCGGGAACAGCAAAATACAAGTCGGGCGGCACACTATGCTATGCACACATTTTTAACTTATGTGTTTAAGCCACGCACCTAATTACATCGGCCACGCCACTTTGAGAGACAGCCCCCTCCGCAGTTTTTTCATCACACTTAAAGTTCTGCCTCCCTCTAACTTCTTGTGTACCTCACAGGAACTTATGCAGGCTCCTGGGGTTGTTGATTGGCGATGGAAAGGCAGGCGTGTTCCCTCTATTTAAGGATGCTTCTTTTCATTCTCAATAGCCCCCCCCCCCACCTCCTCCGAGTGTATAAATCCCTCCCCCAGGCACCGCGTGCTGATGCTCTGCTCCCTCAGGTCGCACCAGGTGAATAACACTGTCATTAGCTGACGCAGGATGCGTGTTGTTTCAAACTAAGACAAGACATACGAAGGAGCCCTTGGAGTTTACCGCTAAATACAATCTTCCCTAAAGACATCACCAGAACCGCTCAGCTATGTCAGTGGAAGTGTGGGCGCGTGTTTGTTGTGTGCTTGAGTGATGGCGCATTAACCATAACATCGCGGCTCGGGAGCTGGTGTGTATGCTTCACTATGAGATGTGTTTAATTCGGCAAATATGCAAATTTTTCCAGCATGCGCCTGACGATAATTTGTTATTTCTGATTCATTTTTCACGTTACTATACCAAACTACTAAAAGTCAGTTTGGAACTCCTGAGACACAGAAGCTAACAGTGGTGCGCGATTTTTGGCGCTTTAGACAAAGTGCAGATGGTGGTTGTTAAAATGTGCATCTGTGTGTAGAAAACCTGACTGTAAATATCCGGTCTTGCAGTTGTTAAGCATCACAGAACACACAGAACTTCTCCTGCTTGGCGAGTTGGTCTCTCGAGAAGGGAGCGCCGCTAGTGACATGGAAAGCGTGATTGTTTCTGACAAGAGCTTCAGGACCGGAGTGTACACGTGTGCTTAATTTCACGAGGGGCCCTCGGTGCTGCTGATAGCCGCGCAGGCCTGGCCGCTAGTAGCTAACAAGAACCAGACTGTTGTCGATGACGGGACACGGGGGACACCACATCTGCGCTCCGGAAAAGGCTTTTTACTACGGACAAGGATGCAGAATTGATTGCCTTACGTAATTGGCAAACTTTTGGTTTTATTTACGTTTTACTTCTCCAAATTTCCGAAGTATTCTCTCCCGTCAAAAAACAAACAAAATATTCAACCGATGACAAAAAGGGTAGCTCCGGGATCTTCGGGTCACCAGGTGCACCAATTGTTACAGTTCAGTTCGAGTTCTCCTCCACAGGTTTGACTGAACTCTCCTGACACAATTACCTTTGACGTCTAAATCCAAAGAAAGTGATTCACGCATGCAGAGGAGAATTTATGGTGACAGTGGTGCTGTTAGAACACCGACGACAACACATCAGTCGTGCAGGCTGAATTAACTACCTTAAGCATTTAATATTTTACTCTAAAGCCACATAGGGTCATGTGGAAAAGTGGTGAAAAAGACACATTTACTCCTTGGGAATTTTATTGGAAACTTTAGCAACAAGAAAACCTAATCCACATCTTGCAATATTTCGAAGACAAAATAAAACGAGTGGTGCGCGTGCACGCACCACAGCGAGCGATCTGTTTTCAATTATTGCGCCCATGTCTGGGCACGATAATTGAAAACAGATGTGACCTGTAACCGCAAGCAATAGGCCGTGGGCGGAGCAAAGGCGAAACATGCACCCGCCCTTGCCCAATTGCGTGCTGTGTTTCTTAGAAACGCAAAGCCCAGTAGCCTGAGAGAAAAACAAAAGCACACGCACAAGCTTGTGGTGAGCTTTCTGAAGCCCATTACTAAAAGTCTTGCAAGCAGCGCATGTGCGCTGCTCTAGGCTCGCCCTAAAAAAGAAGTTTAAGCCACCTTATAAGATGGTAGCCTATGTCCTTTCTAGTGCTCCTCTATATGGATGAGAGCATAATGACATACGTTGCCAAGTGCAAGTACTGCCATGATGAAGGGGATAGAATGCTAGCAGGAATGGAATCCTAGTGGTACTTTGTAACAGCTTGTGTTTTATCAAGTTCATCTGCAGCAATTGAGTCTAAAAGAGGATGGGTGGATCGTACTGCTTAATCGCATCTGCATAGCTATGTCAGCACAAGAACGCATCACAACCCAAGTCGCTGAAAAAACACAGTCAAAGATATGGGCATGTGCCATCAGTATTAAATACGCTTATTTGGCATTCCTCTAAACAAACTGTGCAGTTAAGTTATTAGTATTTGTATAGCACTTGCTCATTATTATGGTATTGTAGCTTAGTTTCAATATTGGTGGACAGTTGTACAGGTGCAGGGATGACATGACATGATTGTGTCTATTTGTTGGTGTTTGTTTGCCTGAGATTACCAGAGAGGTTGCCCAATGTTTAGCTGAGCATGGGTTTGTGCGGGTTATTATCAATATAACATTCTTTTAATCTTGGAAGATCCTTATAGCGTCTTATGTGTATGGATGGTTGTCCTAAATGACTTCTCCATTTTTTTCTTTGGCTTGGGTGGTTTATTGTCTATTACTTGGCCAGATGAAAGTATATTCTATACATGCATACCACAATCCCTGTAGGAAATTATGATGCCATGTTGTGCTCATAAGAAGTGCAGCAGATGTATGCTGGTTTCATCTAGAATGTGTGTTGGTGTGGTGCGGGTCAGTGGCTTGCTATTTATATGGCTTTGGTGTCAAGGTGTGCGTAAAGGTGTAATGTTTCTGTGTAGCGTGTGCTGTTTGAGGGTGATTATTGTGTAAGTGTCACTGGAAGGATGGCTTGTGATGAAATTGTCAAAATATGCTTGTTACAAAATGGGGGTCTCTAGTTGGCAGAAGTATGCACCTTTGTCCAACTAGGGACCCTTCCTTCTAGTCAGGGTAAGGGGATTACACACTCTAGATAACCCCTTGGCAGCTTGGCATGAGCAGACAGGCTTATCCCGAAGGCAGTGTGTAAAGTATTTGTACCCAAACACACAGTAGCACAGTGAAATCCCAAGAAGTGAACACCACACCAGTTTAGAAAAATAAAGTATCTTTGTCTAAATCAAACATGACCCATAACAACATAAATCCAACATGTATGTATCAAGATATCACTTTTAAAAATGGTTACTTCAAAAATTGAACTGATGAAACAAATCGCTCCACCTGGGCCTTTTAAAACGTCGTGACAGGCACAAATCCAAAGTACGATGCCGACTGCGTGGTGTACGGGTCGGTCACTAAGTCACACGGACCCCCTAAACAACAGTAACTTGGAAACAAAGTCAACAGGTGATGCACGGCGTTGCGGAGGTGAGTCGTCGATGGCTGAGGCGAAGCCGGCTCCTTTGTAACAGTGGGTAGTCCAGGCATCGAGTCCTTGAGGATGCGAGGTGTCGAGTCCAGGACAGGGGAGGTTAGGCAGCGTCGGCGGTGTTGCCTCGGTACCCGTGAGGCAATGCGATACCAAAGAGTTCGTGAAGTCACCCTCGTTGGTTCTCAGCTCTGCAATAACGTGATGCTGGCGCTGGAGGTGATGGCGTCGGTGCGAGTGCTGGTGTCGGGAAGGCGGATCACTGCAGGCGTTGGAGTGAGGGTGTTTCGTGCAGTTCACGAGCAGTGCCCCCAGCCTCGGTGCAGGGCGTGGCGTCACTGGCGACGTCGCTGACTGAGTTGGAGTTGTTCTTCTTGCTTTGCCGCACCAGCCACACAATTCTCAGGGCCCAGGAACTGGAATTAGCACCCTTTCATGAATACAGGAGTCCAGATGCTGGTCAGTGGGTTGTAGGTAAAGTCTTTGTGGCCATGAGATTTCAAAACAGGAGGCAAGCACACACAATCACTTGGAGATTCTTCTTAAGCAGGTTCTCAGCAAAGTTCCAGTCTTTGTCCTCTGTTTGGTAGAAGCAGCAACTGCAGGTCAACTCAGCACTTTATGACTTGTTGACATTTGCTGGGGAGAAGCCACCATTCTTAGTAAATGTGTGCATTTTTCTCCGACAGAGTGATCAGCGCTGCCAAAGGTTTCCATGCCAGGGTTGTCTCGAGGCGCTCAACTTTGAGGCAACTACATTGAATTTTGGGGCCTGGTTTTCACGTACCTAATTAAGAATACTCAATTTACTGATCTCGCAAGTATGGGAGGCTCATTTTCGGTTGTCAGGGTTTACATTCTTGACCTTCAGAGCACTGCATTTGTCAGCAGCGAGCGTACTGTTTACTGGGCCAACCTTCCAGCTCTTGCAGAGACCTCCGCTGATGCCATATAGTGAGATGATGGCATTCAGCCATTCCTGATTGAACTGCACTAAGCATGTGGAGGTTGCAGTTCTACCTTTGCCATTCTAAACATGGGCCTACAAGTCTCTCACTACTTGGTGCTGTTGTCTGCAAAACCTGGACTTGGGGACAGTCATTACCACCACATGGGGCCGCGTGACACCCATACATGGGCTCCTAGGAACCAGACTGCACCACGCTGTTGGCTAAAATGCCAGAAGGCGGTGGAGCTGTCATACGTGACTTTGGAGCGTTTTCAATCTATGGGCAGAATTTCCGTGCTTCCTAGTTCTTTTAAAAATGAAAGTCCTTTTTGTACTCCAAGCCATCAGGTACATGCATTCTCTTAAATGTAGTGCTGAATATTAAGAGTGCAGGAAAAAGAAGTAGCAGACTACAAGGTAAATGCACAACTCGGTCTATTAATTGTAAATAACGTGTCAGCGAATTACCTGGGAACTATTTGACATTTGGTTAAATCTTTGAATCCGAGGTTATTTTCTCATGGGCATTCCCATTGCTTCACATTATGTGTGAACTAGATTGTATTTCGCTATTAGTTTTGTATTCTGTGCTTTGTTCGCAGTTAAAATGGTGGCTGATATCACCTCAGGTTTGCGTGTTCCCCCCCATGTCCCAGATTATTTCGAATAAACTATGCCCTATCTGGTCTCCAGCTTTACCCTTTACCCTGCTTTGACTCCAGTCTTACTCTTGCACTATGGGCTTTACTTGAGCTTCAGTTTTGCTGCACACAGCCTAGTCTCCAGGTTTACATTGACATCTCAGACTGTATTTAATCTCCAGCTTAAGTCGTGCACATCAGAACTACGTTCCTTTGAATTTTAATTTGTGTTTATTCTACGGTTGTGGTGTCTGGCTCGATGTGCCATTTCACAAACACTTTCTCAGCTTTAACATTGGATGTCAGGCCTTATGTGGTCCCCAGACTTTCCCTTGCTTTCACATTACTGTTACTATTTCGTTCACATGCTGTTATCATCTCTGATTGGAAGACCCCTAATCAGATCATCAACACAGTATACTGTATAATGTGCTCAGGGGACAGATGCTGTAGGGCAGCCATGATGCTAGACTATTGTTTTTGTGCATCCGCTGGATAACACGTGACATCTGTGTTGGTGGCCATGATTGGAAAAAATGTCTGTCCTGATTACATTTGTAGTTGACTAGTTACAAATTGTTTCTTCTGGTTTCAGTTGCAATGTGTGAATTTGTAGACACTAAACTATATATGGTTAAAGCAAAAATTAAAAATAATGTAAAAAAAAAAAAACAATGAGTTTTTGTTTGGTTAAATAGGAACTAGAACCAAAACATGACAAGGACCAGGAGGCAACTGGAGTCCAGTAGGATTTTAGCCATATCAGACCAGACTCCAGTACAATCCATATGTGTCCATTCTAGTGGGATTTACACAACTCAGATCACACAGACTATTCACAGTTGTTGCTCTGTTTTTTATTCTTCAACAGTAACAAGCAAAGCTTCTCTTTAAGGACTACCCACCATACTTAAGTTTGCTGTGTCTGACCGTGTGCCAGTGTGGTATTTCTGTGGACCGATGTGCATATTGCAGATTACTTTTGTGCACACTTCAGGATACAAGGTTGAAACAAGGCAGCCCACCAAGCACTTGATAAGCCGTTTCTACATATAAACATGTTATTGCTATTAGTGAAAGAGTAATCTCTCACTAAACGTCGTACAATGAGTCCATGTTACCGGTAAGGTTTAATTCATAGTCTTGTGTCCTATTCCTTCCAAATAAATGCACTGTGCACAGCTTGCTGGTAGCTAACGTTTACCTGCTTTGCGCTCTAATAAAATCTTGAGACAAATAAAACAAGATATGTGCGGTGAGATACCTCAGAAATGTGTAAGGCGCAAGAATGCAGAGTTGGAACCAGGGCCGGCTTTAGCTCTGATGGCTCCCTGTGCGACAATCTCTTTTGACGCCCTCACATCCCATAACCACCTCTTCGAATTCTCTCCCTACCACCTGCAAAAGTGCCCCTTGTCTCTCCCATCATAAGATATTGCTAAACACAGCGCCCCCCTGAGGTCACAGCGCCCCCCTCCGCAGGTCAGCACCCAGTGCGACCACACCAGTCGCATTGCCCTAAAGCCGGCACTGGTTGGAACCAATATCAATATGTTTTTTTGTACTGTAAATCAGATTTAATTCAACTATCAGGGCCTATGAGAAAGAAATGAGCTTGTGTTAACACCATAGATTGTACACGATAGCTAAACACCTGCTCCAGTGACTGGTCTCAATCTGTATATCACTGATTTTAAGAAAGCTCTTTTACAGTCGAAAGCAACCTCCGGGTTTAGTGCTGTTTGAAATTAGTTTTTAGGTCGAGCTAAGGCAGCGCATGTGCTGTCTCACTGAGGCCTGAAGTAATTAGTGCATGGGTTGAAAGTCCGCCTATTGACTTTTCATTGGTTTCTTCGATTGTCTTGTAGAAACTCTTCATTTGTAGTGGTTAATCTGTTTTTCAGTCCCTCCTTTCAGCTGTTTGGTAACACCTACACAGCACCGCCTAACTACCGTAAACATAAACTGTCGAGCGGTTGGTTGAAGTATTTGGTTTGAAACTATTTCCTTTTTGTTTGCTTATGTCTATCTTGCATACAGTTTATTTTTGCTTGAGTCTGTCATCTAATTGAAAATTTGTGCATTGCCGATATTTTTTCGGTGGAAGGAACATGTTTGTATTTTGATGAATTGGTGCGCTACACGCATTGGCACTGTGCTTTTAAAGATGTGTTGGAAGAATTGTTTAAACGCGACTTTTTCCATTTTCAATATTTACACGCACATTTTTTAACCTTTCCCTGCCTGCACATATATAGCGCATGCTGAATTGTTTCTGTGGCAGCAAGCACAGCAAAATTGTTGTATTTATCGCACATTTTTTTACACTTTCCCAGCTGCACGCATTGAAAGTGTGCTTTTAAAGATGTGTTAGAAGGATTGTTTAAACGCGCCTTTAAATAAAGTTTTACAATTTGGAGATGTGCGTGCTTATTGTCTAGTATTTCCCGGCCTGCACATATTTAACCGGTGCTAAATTGTTCTTGTTGCAATACGTACAGCAAACTTGTTAGTATTTCATTGCGCATTTTTTATCGGTTTCCCAGACTGCACGCATGAAAATGTGCATTGAAAGATGTGTTGGAAGGATTGTAAAGGCGTGATTTTAGCTAACGTTTTACAATTTCTATGTTTACGTTCACATTTGCTAACGTTTCCGTGCCTGCCCAAATTTCAAACTTGCAAATTTTTTCTCATCCCAACATGCACAGACTTTTATTATTTGCATGCACAGTTTCTAACATTACCCTACCTGCACATATTAATAGCTGCTGTATGGTTCTCTTGGCGGCACTCACGGCAAAACTGTGATTATTTAATCTAGCATTTTGCTTCATTTCTAGCCATACACGCATTGAAAACCTTTCCTGATGTATACAAGTATTGTTTAATTATGTCTTTACCTAACCTCTTACCTCTTACACTTTCATTACTTACATGCGTGCATTTTCAGACATTTGCTCCTCTGCACATATTTAACGTGAGCTTAATTCTTCTCGAGGCACCACGCATGGCTACATTACTATTTAATTGTGTACTTTTTTTGCCAATTATTCAGGCTTAACCTAACATATGTTGCTTTAGCCCAATTAGCTCAGTTGAAACACAAATGCCAGTCTAGTTTTGGAGCCCTGATAAACTATATGATAAGATCTGTTTCCACGGAAAAGCCTTCCAGCTTTTAACACTGTTCCTTTAATGATTGTTTACGACCTTGTCCTGCTCCACAAATGCTTAGGACTTCAAACATCTGTGCCAAGTACTCTCCATGCTACAAGGAATTTAGGGAACACTTTATAGCCAAGATTTGTTAACATCTAGTAAATTCCTTTCTTTCCCACTTGTAAAATTTTAACAAAAATACACAAACAATAAGGAATTATATGCTATTTTACAATACATCAACAACACCATACAACTTCTCCCCCTCAGAACTATTTTTTTATATAGCATGATTTTCTAAAAAGTCAAACTTCCACTGGTATTTGAATTCCTGACATATACAACAGTGCATTTTTTAAGTGCCAAACATTCAGCTCACTACGCTACCTTTCTTTCTTTTGCTACATGAATGGTGCTGCCCTTTCAAGCCTACAAAGCAGTGTATAAAAAGATACCAAAAATAAAAACATATAAAAAACGTAAACACTTGCAGAGGTGCACAAGCGTGGACGAATGGACACTGGGTCACCTCTACATGCTACTTTTGTGGGGGAAGCAACTCTCTTGTGATGGGCAAAATACATTTATGCTTCATTTCATCTATGACAACTTCTCCATCCTTCCACACTGGTAGAAAGCTGGAAATCTCCTTCACAAATTCTGCTATTGTTCAGCCAGTCCCAGGGATGCCATATTTCTATAGCTCTTAATAATAATTTGCGTGTCTCAATTCTAAATAAGGATGGACAATACGATACATAAACTACCCCGAAGCACTATGGCACTAGCTGCTTTAATTCCCATTGTTAATTATCTTATTCACACACTCATCCATGCACCTACCCACTCACCTCACATTTACTTAAACATTCACTGAAACACATTTATTCGCACTATCACTCTTCAAATAAACATCAATAAGACCATACAATATTTGCCCTACTCATGTTGCATATACTGAAGGCACCATGCATTTACTTGATGTCAGGCTAAGAAACTCACAAATGAAGCACATTTTTATTTATAAACAGACAAAAACAGTAACAGAAAGTTTACACACTATATTTATGATTAATTTTGGCATGTTACCTTACAATTTATAACAACTGGCACCCTTTAACCCACAGTGCATTTTCTAAGTGGCAAAACATGCAGCTCACTGAGCCACCTTTCTTTCTTGCAAATAGGTGGATGGAAAAGTCTCTTCCTTGTTCATTTATTTAGGGTGCATTGCCGTAGGCTCTACAACGTAGTCATTGGATATACAGCTTTTGTCATGGTGCTGCCCTTCCAAGTGTTCAACACAGCGTAAAAAAGAATAATAAGAAATATATATATATAATAAATGTAAACGCTTGCAGAGGTGCGCAAGCGTGGACAAATGGACATTGGGGTCCCCTCTACACTCTACTTTGGCAGGGAAGCAGATGTCTTGTGATGAGCATTGCACTGAGGGCGTAAACACGTTGTTTATAGAGGACTCGCTTTCTCGGAGTCACCTTGGAAAAGCGCATCTACGTACACTTCTGCCCATTCACAGTTTATATGTGAAGACCAAATAGAAATTGCTCGGTGTGGTACTCCTCCCTGCCCATAACTGCATCCTCCGTGTGGTACTACGACCTACCCGTAACTGCTTTCTCCGTGTGGTACTCCACCCTACCCATAACTGCTTGCTCTATGTGGTACTCCACCCTGCCCGTAACTGCTTACTCTGTGTGGTACTCCACCCTGCCCGTAACTGCTTCACCCTTCATATTTAAAACAGTCAAATAGCTGCACGTTTTAGCAGGTCATTTGTCCTTCACATCATGCATAATACTGCTTCCCCCACCACATTTACATCACTAACAAGCACGTCTGGTATTAGGATGTAACACAACTACTGTTTTCAGCACATAGCTCCTTCTTTCGAAAGTCTCAGACACTAATCTACTGCTGGCGTAACTTCAACATATGTTAATTCACAGAACTTCCTACTGTTTATTAGCTATTGATTGTCAAACCCTTAGTCACTTTTAGGAAACCTGATAACATCTCTTCACATGAAAGAACAGATGACATTGTAACACTTGTAACAAGTGCTTCAGTTTCTTTTTGAGGGGGGGGGAAGGAAACACTATTGACAGCTTTGTTTTACAGTGTTAACAATGGGCCAATGTTTTACCATGCTAAAATGTAAACAAACAGTAAAATATATGTGCATAAACATAAACAAGTTCAGAATTCATATCGACCTCAGATTGTTTCAGATCAACAATCCGCCATTCGGTATATATTGACGTGTTAGCCAACATTTACTCTGTTTGCAGGCCAACTATCTCATGACACGAATTTTAAAAGATGAACTATCATTTAGAAAATAATTTAAAAAAACAATTACAAAAACAAACCCCTAAAACTATACTTTCAAAAAAATTGAAAACTGCTTTTACATATACGATGTTAATAGCTCCAACTCGCACATCGGCACCTCACTGCCTGTATGCCCACACACAAAACAGGAAGATTACCTCATATCCTCTATGCACACACGGCCCTTGGCACAACTCCACTCGGAAGGCGCCAAACCCGCCATATACACGCTCCGTTAGATAATTGATGTCTCTAACCTTTTTTTATGCTTTTATTTTGTTTTCGTCAGTTGTGGTTAAAATGTTATAAACGAAGATATCTTGTAATACATTGAGATTGTAACTGTTTATCGCCCATGCGCCAACGTTTATTGTGATTTTAAAGCTGAATTAAGTATGAGTCACGCACCCCTAAAATAACTATCGTAGCTGTACATGGTTCATTATTGTTATGGGGACACATAAGAGGTAGATGAATCCTGCCCCCTTGTTAGGAGGTGACAGTATGAGTGAGCTGCAGACACTCCTACCAATCGGTACATTTACATTAACTCTTGCGATACAGATGCTACCTGTGCCACGGTTATCAGATGGTAATGCCTGGAACAGTAGTCATAATGGCATAGCGACAATGATTCTGTTACAAAAAAGAAAAGAGGGGGAAAAAAACAGGGAAGAGAGTGGAATGTGTATCAATGTTTAGCTTGGCTGTATCAGGAAAATTGAAAAAATGTAATAAAGATATTTTTAAAAAAATAATAGCCCCAACTCGCACACATGCGAGACCTATTGCATTGTAAATGCTTGTTGTTTTTACTAGTGTCTGCCAAACAAGGTAATAGATACAGGAGAAATAGTTAACAATTCTTGGCAGTCAATATTCCAAACTTTAAAAAAATGTGGCAAATGCTGTGGAAAGCGATGCTTTTACAAGTCTAAATCTACTCATCGAATAAGCACTTAAACACCAAAATAGCCATCAATAGTCAGGGTAGGATCAGGTTTGGCACGTTCTGTAACCCGAGGCTTTGGTGGCTGAGCAGAGAAGAAGTGCATGGTCTGCAGACCCCAGGGCAGGGGGTTGTGGTTTAAAACCACAGCAACAAACGCTGCTAAAAATGCAAGTAAAACTGCTCTGATGTGTGAAAGCAGAATAATATATCGCAGTCATGCCCTCTTCACCTCGTGATGCCCAATGCCGGTGCAACGTGTGGGAAGATCTCCAGATGGCCCTTAGCACTGGGCATAGGAGGGCACAGTGTGAAATAAGGACAGAGAGGCTGGCACACAAGAGCTTTACAAATAAAGAAAGCCATGAGATGTGCAGCAATCAGGCCCTCACACATTACTCCACTCGGCATCATGTATGTCTATTCATTCAACAGTTTGCAGAATTACTCTGTTGCACAGAATGTGCAAACTGTACCATTGCAGAAACACGGGAAGGCCAAGTGGGTTTTACCTTAAAATATCCCAGATCCATTATTCCCTTCAGCCAAGCACTATTACAAAATGCTACAGAGAGAAACTGTTAAAATGTATCTGACTCCAACATTTTTAACATTGTCATGCAAACTTCGAGGAAGAGTATTCTTTGACAGTAATATGTCTTCCACCTATTTCGATGACAGGAATATAGTCTGACTGGTAGGCACACACCATTTTATCGGAATCTCCCTCTTATAACCGTTTGTGGTCCATTGTGTCCATTGCAGCCCGCCCTACCCTTAGTATAAAGCAGAGTCCTCCTAAAGAAAGAACAATATATTCCAGAAGTAGTTCTTAATCTGTAATAAAAAAAAGTGTCAGGAGGCCCCAATCAGGTGGCCACTGCAGTTGTAACTACCCATTGCCCCTCCCAGGGCTGCCAACGAGGATACCAACACAACTACTAATCCTAACACTCCTGCAAGTGTGACATTTCAGACTATTCCAGGCACCCAAAGCTTCAAGAATGGCTTGAGCCGCAGGCATTAATCGTTTTTATTAAACAGCTGCTGTTGTACTCATCTCTAAATCACACAGACAGCATCACCATGTGGCAGTATGTCATAAGTGCCAGTGTTCAAACTTCAGTGCCGGTGCCGAGACCCGGAAACCACAGGCTCAAATTAAACCCTATCTATAAACCATGTTTGTGCAGGACCCACATTTGTAATCCACATTTTCACTAAATCATCACTGTACAGGAGGACCCCGCTTTACTGCAGGTGGACTTGCATATATGTGGCATCCCATACCCCGCGTTACCTATTACAGCTCACAAGCAGGAGGTGGTAATTTGCGTTACTGTGTTACTGTGGCTACTGGGTGTCCATGTGCGTTGTGGCCAGTGACATCCACACTATGGCATGTGAATGTATTTGTTCATTTGTACAAATCGCAAATAGCAATTATCGCAGGTACAAGAGAAATATTGGCATGGGTTATTCTGTGCATAACATTTTGCTATACATTTTATTCCGTGACCTGATCAGAAGTCCAGTAGTTATGAGGATTTTAACCAAGGAAACACCTTATTTAAATTTGCATCCTTGCTGTTTAAGGTTGCATCAATATTATAATAAAATAATATAAGATTGCTTGGTGGGCTGAGCGGACTATAAGCATGCGGCCTGCAGGGCCATGCAGCCTTAAATCTTTCTGAGGTTGAAGGAAGGTGTACTTTTGAGATGGATATCAGTGACGTTTACTATTTATGGACCTACAGACAAAGCAATTTATTTGTGCTCTATTGCTGCATTCTGGTCATAGGACATTAGTGTCAAACATTCCGGTTTTTGTATACAATGGCACTTTGTATGCTGAAATGTGTAGGACCATACTTAAAGTGAAACTACAGGTCCCAGAACCCATAGCTCACTTTGCAAAAAGACAGGAGGAGTCGTTAAGTGACTCTCATGACACGGGGCCAGTTATAGACGATGAGATGTCTATATTAATGTGCTGAGTAACCTCTAGATGCTGCTTCCTACTTTGACATAAATGTGACTGGACTGGAGACATGTCGTGAAGGTCTTTAGTCCTAGCTATCCAGTCCAAAGTTTGACTTGTAGTGACAGCCTGTGATACTGCACCGTCACAACACTGCTTGTTTTAACATGGAGTATTCCTTTACTGTCTACCCCTAGCCCCCTGCACGACAGTGCTTGCCCACCCCTGACATCGCTGCATTGAATTCTTATGTTATTTTTCATTAAACACTTCTTTACATAGTGCACATAGCCATGGACTTGGGTGAAGTTAAACAATCAGCCCATTATCACAGGATGGTGAGCCATCCCCAGCTCACCAGTCGGCAGCTCTCACCGCTGCATCATATCCTTTGCCTAGTCATGTTGCAGGGTGCACTACCATATATGGCCAAAAGAGGTCCCAAGGGACACCTAGTGACAGCCTATGTTACTGCACCCTCACAACACTGCTTGTTTTAAAGTGGAGTCGGAGCTGCCATTTTCAGTCCCAACGCTAGGGCACCATTGCAGGTATACTACATTAAAAAAACACACAACAGAGTTCTTTATTTTAATTTATTAAGGTGGGGAGGGCATATCTATCGCATAGGTAAAAAACACTGGCATTTATAATGCCAATAGCTCGAACTCCAACAAATGCAAGATCTATTGCATTTCCAATGCTTGTTCTCTTTGTTCCCTTTGTGGCAAGGGTCTCTGAGCCCAGTCCAAACCCGTTCTGTCCGCTCTGGTCCAGCTTCCCTACAGAAGATGGAGACAGCATTGTGCAGAGGAGACAAAGCCTATTCAGGTGCTAGTGAAACCCCTCCCACTACTCCAAATGCAGACCAGGTCTATTCAGCCCAACTATGAGTCACCCAAGAAAGGCAGGGCACACCTCAACCCACCCTTGGGCTGTCTAGAGTGAATGCACATAACCAGCTCCTGCCACTCCAAAACCAGACAGTGAATACACAAACAGGCAGAGGCACACAGAATGGTTAAACAAGAAAGTACCCACTTTCTGAAAGTGGCATTTTCAAACACACAATTTTAAAAACTACCTTTACTAAAAGATGCGTTATTGAGTTCAGAGAGCATAAACTCAATCTCTCTATCTTGTCCCAATGGAAATTTACACTTGTAAAATGGTACAGTGCAGCTCCCATGTTAACATATGGGACAGACGTCCTTTGATCGGTGAAAAACAAAATACACTGTATTTCACTATCAGGACATATACAACACACCAGTACATGGCCTACATTTAATATACCCTGCACCCTGCCCATGGGGGTACCTAGGGCCCACCTGAGGGGTGCCTTACATGTACAAAAAAAAGTAAGGTGCACTCACTTGTCTGGTCAACATGGCAGTTACGAACTGTGTGCACAGACACTACAGTGGTACGCCTGAGACACATTTACAGGGCTACTCATGTAGGGGGCACAACCAGCACTGCAAGGCCAGTAGTAGCATTTGATTTACAGGTCCTTACACACCGTACTAGGGACTTACTAGTAAATCAAATATGCCAATCACGGATAACCAATCATAATTACATTTTTCACAGGGAGTTCTTGCCCTTTGACACTGATCAGCAGTGCAAAGTGCCCATAGCATCTAAGCCAGCAAAAACGGAATCCATCACAAAGTTCACAAGCATTTGCAATGCAATCGGTCTCGCCTTGGGGAACTTATAGGACCTTATAAGTATTTAGTTATTCAGCACATTATCCTTCTGTCTTCTGCGACACTTTACATAGTTGAGGCAACAGAAAGGCAGTAGAGGGGCTGTAAAAGTGTTGCCAAACCCCCACACAACGCACACAGAAGAGGACAAAGCAAGCATATAAGCATATAATCATAATGCTTGGTAATGAAAACATTGACAGTAGCGGGCTTGCTTACAAGCAGTTATTTTCTTCACCAGAACATTTCAACACTTTCAGAAATGAACTGAGAAGTGAGTGCCTGAAATGTTAATGGCAGGCCTGCCAATTTCTGTCATATTTTAAAGGAAGGTTTATGTCGGGGCTCCACCTTTTATTCAAGGCACAGATTTCACACAAGTGGCAGCAATACGTGCTAATGAATGGGACGGGAAGATTAAGTGAACTTGACAGGCGGGGGTGGTGGTGGGAGTACAACTGGGAGCCAAAGCTGAACGGCATCAAAGAGCGTGTAGGAAAGAAATAATAAACAAGCATGAACTATGGGGCGTAAGGGACATTCGGGAAAAATACAAAGTCTAAGGTCTTCTTCATTAGACTTTGCTTAACTTAACATTGGCTATACTGCTGCTTTCAAGTGCGATGCCAGTTAAGAGTTCAGCTCCGTCTATCGGCTAAGAGTTGTCTGTAGAGAGCCAGGTGCATCTTTGCATACACCTGCACGGGACAAAACCTTGCTCCCTTGTAGACTTACTGAGTGTTGGAGGTGCCAAGTCAGTACCGTGGGTCAAATCTGTCTCTGATTGGGTGAGTAGGTTGGGATTGCATAGGCTATGGGCTGACCCGATAAACATGCGCAAAGGTGATTATAATGTCTTGATGTCTTGCCATTGGTCTTATATTCAGGAAGGTTATACTAATAACCAGTCAAATGGTTCACTGACAATTAGATTTTTAGATATTAAATCTCTCCCTCATTTTGAAGAATGTTTAGATCTTGTTTCTTCTCCTTTAGCGAAAAGTCTCTATATCCGTTTGTAATTTGGCTCTCTGCCCTTTAGACCCTTCACTACTAAATGTAAAAAAGGCTTAACTTCTAGCATTTGCCCCTATTTTTCTTAGGTACCAACAACTATAAAAGCATTCATATTCATCAACTCTCAGCATGATATGAGACAGAAGTGTTTCTTGCACTAGTATTTTATTTATGAACACCTCTTTTCGAGAATGCAAGTACATAAAGGCAAAGCAAGAAAGTTAAAAGCAAGATAGGATAAGACCAGTAAATAGGGGTGACTAGATTGGTATTACAGAGGTAGATTTAAAACCTGTTTCCACAGTAACATGATATAATCATTGAAAAATATTCGAGCAAAAAGCTCTCAACACCGAATAGTAAACGTCCCAACACAGGCCCGAACATACACAAAAAAAATCACATAAAGACGCTTACCACTGCCACTCTTGTGCAGGCGATGGTCCACTTAAAAGGCAGCCAAAAACCAGCCTTAGTTCCTTTTTTTTTTTAACAACAGGTTTTATTTGTCATTTGCACATTATAAGCAGGGCTCTGTACCCCGGTAGCCGCTACCGCACAGAATTTAATGGTAATATAACGTAAAGGACAATTTTTCCCCCTTTTTAAAAAAAAGAACATAACTCCCAAAACAAACAAAGCAAACATATTCTTTGATTTATAGTATGGTCTCGGATCTCCACCCCCCCTCCTCTACCACCCCCCCGAGTTGCGCTGTGCTCACTGAAAATCGCTCACCCACCCGCGCCCGGTAACCCCAGGAAGAGAATAAGGATAGCGGCCTATCCGCCCTGATAGAGGCCAGACTCACCCAGGCCGCCCCTGCACCCCCATGGCACCCGTCTCCCCAGGTTGCAGAACCCATCCCTCTAGTCCTGCCCTACTCCCACTGGGATATCTGCAATCACTGCAGGGGGCTCCAGCCACAGGCCCCGATAATTCGCCCACCGCTTCCAAATCTTGTAATGCTTACGCGGACAGCCCCGAGCCACAAAAATGGGTTGTTCCAGGCCCATACAAAAGTCTAGGCCGTTTTTCCAGGCGGCCACCGAGGGGGCCCGCTCATCCTTCCACATCCTGGCAATGTCGCGCTTCGCCAAGGTAAGACCAAGCAACATGAGGTGTCATTTATAGATATTGCCCCCAATGCCATCCATGACGTGAAGCAACGCCAGCTGCGGCGTACGCTGGAGCAGCCACCCCAGGACCTCAGACATACAAGAAAAGACCCCCCTCCAAAATCGATCCAGCGACGAACAGTGCCAAACCGTATGTAGGAAGGAACCCTCCGCACTACCACACCTGAGGCATACCGGTGAGGCAATCAAGCCTGCTCTGTACAGGCGCGCCCGAGTAAAGTATACCCGGTGTAGATATTTGAATTGGACCAGACGGAGGCGCACCGCAATGGCCGCGCCCCGCGGGGCAGCTAGGGCCTCCCTTCAATCCTCCTCTTCCAACGAACCTACATCCTCTTCCCACGCCGTCCGTAACCTATCCAGGGTGGGCGCACTATGGGTGACCAAAGACTGATAGATCCGCGAAATCTTTTTAGTTGCGAGATCGCCCATGAAGACTTTCGCCTCCAAAGGACTAAATTCAGGAATGTCCGCCAGGCCCTCCAGGCTAGGAGCAAGTGCGTGGCGGAGCTGGAGGAAACGAAAGAACTGCGTCCGGGGCATATCAAATTCTTCCTGGAAGTCTCGGAACGACTTAAGAGATCCATTCCTCATCACGTCCCCCAAAGTAGATATACCAATGTCATCCCAGCCGCCGAACCCCTGTAGCGCCGCCAACTCCGGTAGCCGTCCATTGTGCCATTGCGTTTCCCCCGTTAACGTGTTCCACCACCCTATTCTCTTTAGGGACTGCCGCCAAATCTGAAAGACTACTCTGGACACCGACGGCAGCGAGCCCCGCAGCGCCGGAGAATAGAGGATCGATGGAGAGTATGCCGCCCCATTAGGTGCCTCTCAAGGGCGTATGCCGGGTCCCCTCGATCGCCATACCACCACTCATTAAGGACCAGTAGGTGTGATGGCTGATAATACGAGAGCATGTTGGAGGTCACCAGCCCTCCACAATAAGTGGAAAGAAAGCACTTACGCAATGCCACACGCACCGCCCCCTGTCCCCACAGAAACTGGCCGAGCACTGAGTTCACCGTGCGGAACCAGCCGGGCGCAATCGTGTACGGGTGATTCTGAAGTTGGTACAGTAGCTGGGGCAGTGCCACCATCTTAAAGATCGCCGATCTACCGTAGATTGTCAGTGGCATGCGGGACCAGGTCATAATATCCTCTCGAACACGAGCCCAGACCGGCGCCACATTTCGTGCCCACGACGTCTCCGGTGCCTCCGAAAGGAAGACACCCAGGTATTTGAGCCCACCATCCGCCATTTGCAGCGCGGACGCCCACTCTCCCGCCCCCCCGGTCTCCCAGGACCCACAAGGTAGACTTACGGGGGTTCATATACAGCCTGGACGTTTCCCCAAAAATTCGCATTATCTCCAGAATACGTGGTCCCGACCTGTCCAATGCCGTCAGAAAGAATAAGACATCATCGGCATATAGGGCTATCCTGTCAAACAATCCAGGAGCCCATTCAAATCCCTGCAGCAGCGCATCTATAAGCCTTAGTTCCTTTTTAAAAAATAAAATAATTTTTATTGCACATTATATCATATCCAAAATTACACCAAATTTTCCACAGTTAGAAGCAAAAATTATAATACAAAAGAGAAGAAAATGCCAAAATCTTTTCTTATCATTTTTTACCCACCCTGGAACACCCTCCCCCCAGCAGCTGATGAGAAATCCAAACAACATATATGTAATTCATTCTTAAGACTCAAAAAACCTTTTCAATAAAAGAAACCCCTTTATCGCAAATAGTTATAAATCTTTAAATATCCACCAGCTATAAATATCAATTTTCGATACATTTCTATAGAGTGCAGTGTGCCAAAGCAGCAATCTATCAACTTTGCCTGTTTGGTTACTCCCCTCTACCCACTCAGTTAGTGGCGCCCAAATTCTCAAGCCTTTCATTCGCCCTCTTGCCCCCCCCCATCTCACATAAAAAGCCTTTTCAAGGTTATAGATTGCTGAAATCCCGGTAGGTTAGAGTCCAACCAAGCCGACGCAATGCACTGCCATAAAACTGCCATACCAATAAAAATCAGATCTTGTCCTGCTCTCCCTACCCTCTCATCTGCCACACCTAACAAAATATAGCTTGAAGAGAGGGAACATTCCAATCCTAACGCCTCATTGAAAAAATTAGCGATATCTTGTTTTAAATTCATAATTGTCATATTAAGCAAAAATATGAACAAGATCTGCCCAATACACTGCACAGCGAGGACAGTATGTACCCTTCCCCTTCCCCCAATTTGGAATTTTATGTGGGGTATAATAACGGGGAAAAACAGGTCTTATAATATTGTGCTTGCAATCAAGCGGGGATTAAAATGTTCTGCGCCGTTCTGAATATCTGATGAAACACTGTATCTGAAATACAAATGTTATCATTCTATTTCATTGACCATTGTTCCAGATCATCTTTCATCAATGAATTGAGAAGATTATATGTGACACGTATTGACAAATCCCTATTCTCTACCAAATTATCAACTATCACATTTTTGGAGAATTCAATTGTGGAAATATACCTTTTTTGGGGTACACTGGTGCAGGGTCGCACTTTTGTCCAAGGGTTCAAAAACCAACAAAGTAGAGATCAGCACTGGAGTTGGGAATAAATAGCAAGTTTATTAAACACTCATGAATGGGACCACGTCCACACAGCACTCTCAAGTGCTGTCTGAGGTAGTACACTGGCTTCACAAACCAGTGCCCTTTAACCCCTTCAGTGCCCATGACGAGCTGGACTCGTCATGGGCCGCGGTGGCGCTGTGCCCATGACGAGTCCAGCTCGTCATAGACCCCGCCCGCTAATGCAACGGCCGGCACTGGGCGGGGAAAGGGGCGGGCACTGAAGGGGTTAAATACAGGTTTTGTGCAGTGTAAGCACATGAACATAAAGGGAAAGAACAGTTTTAGAAATAGTTATAGTTATCAGCAAACAAGGGCAGATGAAAACTTCATGGTCAGCACAGTGGGAGGGGGAGCAGGAGTGCTTATGGCAGCAGCAAATGATTGACAGTAAACAGATGTACTGGCAGCTACAAACTCTCAGCACGTTCATTGCTTTTAGCTGAGTCAGGAAGTCGACTAAAATAGATAGCACAGGCAGGAAAAGACGAGCATCAGATGACGGGAGAATTACGAAGGAAAGGAAATGAACACCTCAGCCAAAATGGCTGCTGCTTTTACCAAATAAAATATTACACATTTTCCACACAATTGGTCCACCCCCTTTTTTAAATAAAAAGTCCCTGATGTGAGGATATTTAAAGAAATCTCTCTGATCTAACCCGAAGATCATTCTAAGATCATCAAAGGAGACCCAGCTCCCTGAGGAAAAGAAAGATCCTAGTGTAGCCAAACCGGACTCCGCCAATCTTTTACTCAGTTGATCCCCAAAGATCCCAGGAAGATTTAAATTATTTACTAACGGCGTATAAAAGCCTGCCTATTCTGATTAACCTCCGGGCTGATTTCCATATTTTGAAGACCCCATATAGTGTCTTGAAATAAATTTTCTTATAATAACTATTGTTTAGATATCACCACAAGCATCCCCAAGCATCTTTCCCCGTAATGAGTTTGAAGGAGGGTGGAACCTCTACAATACACCTTTCCACCGGTTGCTCTTGAAATAGAACTAAACTATGCAATAGAGAGGCGGACCAGTAATACAGTCTCAAATTAGGCAAAGCCTATCCCCCTCTATTCCTGGCCAGTTAAAGAAATTTAAAAGCTCTTCTCGGTTTTGCATAAGCCCAAACAAATCTAGTGAACAGATCTTCCATTCTCTTCAACCAGTGTACTGAGAATTCTAATGGAATTGCCTGAAAAAGATATAGAATCTTGGGGAAAAACAGCATTTTAACCGTATTGCACCTACCAACAATGGATAAATGAAGATTGTTCAGTCTAAGCAAATCATGTTTAGTCTTAATCAAAAGGGGTTCTCCATTTTCCTTGACTACATTGTCTATGTCGGCAGAATGTTAATTCCCATGTAGGTTGCCTGTCTAACCCCTCTATCTTCATGTATAGTTATATTACCATTAACTACCACCTGCATTTTATAACGATTAAGACCGTAACCAGGAGGAGGAGCCTAGCGCGCAACCAAGATGGCTGCGTAGGTGCGAGGCTCCCGGGGACCTCCGCAACCTCCTACGACTATCCTGAATTTATCCTGTCTCGGATGAGGGGAATGTGTTGGTGAGCCTGAGCTGAGGTGGCACCCGTTTCCCGTTGTCAAATCGGACCTCGGACACCGGAGTGAGCACCGATTGAAGTCTGCGGCCTTCTCCTCGCCAGACCCCGGATTTGCGCTGAGGGGTGACCCAGTGACAAAGTGAACAACAGCGGCGGGCCGGGCCTGGCGAGTCGCGTACCCCGCACTTTCGCTTTCGCTTTCGCACCCCCTTGCCGTCTCTGCAGGGTTGGGTCGCGGGGCTCTTTGTGTTGGTGTGGTCTCGCTGGGAGACTCGGCCTGCCCGCCGGCTGTGACCCACCCTGCCGATCTGGGGTGGCTCCCCCCGGAGCTTGTGGCCCTGATTGCCTGCCCTTCACGACGTGGCTGGTGCGACCGGGGGACTGGTGGCCATGGCCACGAAACAAGATGGAGACCGGGCAAAGACCAAGTCGACCCGGCGTGGCACCACCTATCAGGCCAACAGTATGGACCGCTATACCCTCCAGAAGGGATCTCCCGGCGGACCGCACAAATCCCCTGAGGGCCCTCCTGATGCCCCGGACCTGCCCACGGATCTGACTCTGCGGGATGTCATGGGCGCCATTGCCGAGATGAAGGCCTCGGTGGGCCAGCGGTTCGACACACTGGCACAGAAGATCGACTCGGTCCTCGTGGATGTTGGCCTGGTGAGGGCCGATCTTTCCAAGACCAACGACCGAGTTGATTCTTTGGCCCACACCGCATTGGGCCTTACTACTGAGGTGGCGGCACTACAAACAGAGGTGCGCCGGCTTAGTCAGGCGAGCGCGCTTATGGATCGGCGCCTGGAGGACTCCGAGAGTCGGGCCCGGAGGAACAACATCCGCATCATCGGGGTGCCCGAGGGACGGGAGGAAGCGGCGGCGGACCTATTTGTGGAGGACCTGATCGCTACCCATCTCCAGCCACGGGGGCTGAGTAAATTCTTCGCGGTGGAGCGGGCCCACAGGGTTCCCGGGGGAAGGCCGAAGGTCGGAGCCCCTCCGCGACCTCTCATTGCCCGGATTTTCAACTTTCGGGACAGAGACGCTATCCTGCAAGCCTCCAGACTGCATGGGCCGGTTAAGCTTGACAATATGGAGGTGAACTTTTACCCTGATTTCACCCCAGCGGTCCAGAAGCAGAGACTGAGCTTCCTAGGCGTCAAGCGCCGTATTCGGGACCTGAACCTTAAATACGCTATGCTCTTCCCAGCCAAGCTGCGAGTGGAGGTAGAGGGTCGCACGCACTTTTTTGATCGTCCCGAAGCGGCCGGAGACTGGCTGGACACTCTGTCTGGGGATCGTGATCGAGGGGGCGGGGGGGGCGGCGGGGGGAGACGGCACACTGGATCGGGACTGAGGGGGTAATATTGGGCTTCACTCTGGACAAAAATGATGCCACTCTCGATTAAGCGTCTGTCTGTATACTTTCCCCTCCTATGGAGGTTGTGTGGGGTCTACTGGGGGTTCTCCTTCCTCCTCTAGGGGGTTTAGCTAGTTTTTACTATATATATGGGGCGACAGGCACGCTGCACGTTGGGGGGGCTGTTCGGGCTCATGCAGGGGTGCAGGGAGGGGGGAGTTTTGTTGGGGCGGGTGGGCAGGGATGGGGGGGTGTTGTTCGTTTTAACCACAAGGCAAAAGTATCATTGTGTTAGCTCTATAGTGCTCTCGGGGGGACAAATGGTGGCTTCTGTCTATGATGGGGGGTAGAGAACTAACTCTGTTGTCCTGGAACGTGAATGGACTGGGGGACAGGATTAAACGTGGTGTGGTCCTGCAGTTCTTGAAGCGAATCTCGCCCGATGTAGTTTTTCTGCAGGAGACACACCTCATTGGCAACTCCTTCTGCGCCATGAATCGGCGTGGCTATCGCCTAGTGGCCCATTCGGGCTTCACGTCTGGCTCAAGGGGTGTGGGCATCATGGTTAAGAACTCGCTCCCGTTGGAGATTGATGAGGTGCTCCATGACGACAGGGGACGTTACACGGTCTTGGTGGGAAGGATGGAGGGCAAAGTGGTCGTTTTTGTGTCAGTATACGTCCCGCCGGGGCTGCAGTCGACTACCTTTGCGGACCTGGGGCGCCTCCTCCTTGGCCTTCCGGGGGGGATTCTGGTGGTGGGGGGGGGATTTCAATGCGGTGGTTTCCGGGACTGTGGATCGTCACCCCCCTAGGGACCTCCCCCGGGCCCAAGCATGGCTATCTGGCCTATTGGACACTTTGGGATTGGTGGATTGCTGGCGTTTGAAACATCCCACGCAGCTACAGTATACCTTCCATTCGGGGGCCCATGGTAGTCTCTCACGACTAGATTATGTCCTGGTCCCGGCGGCCTATGTTGGGAGGGTGGGAGAGGTGCGCCATTTGGCACGGGGTATCTCGGACCATTCCCCGCTCCTGTTACACCTGGATCTTTTTCCGAGGGGTGAGGGTAGGGTGGTCCCGATCAATCCCTGGAACCTGCGCGACCCCACCATTCGTGCTGAATTGATTAACCTCTTCAGTGCCCATGACGAGCTGGACTCGTCAAGGGCCGCGGTAGCGCTGTGCCCATGACGAGTCCAGCTCGTCATAGACCCCGCCCGCTAATGCAACGGCCGGCACAGGGCGGGGAAAGGGGCGGGCACTGAAGGGGTTAAATCCCTCCAGCGCTATTTTGACGAGAATGTGGGGTCCGTGCCTTCGGCTGTCTCACTGTGGGAGGCATTCAAGACAGTACTACGAGGAGAGGCCCTGTCCCTTATTTCCCACACCCGGAGGCGCGAGCGGGAGGAGGTGACCCGGGTGGAAGCTGAGATAGCCGAGTTGGAGGGTAATCTAGAATGTGGGGTGACGGATGCCGTATTACATGTTCTCCAACTCAAGCAAGCGGCCTATAGGGCCCTCGTCACGGAGGCGGCCAGGGGCCTCAGTAGAGAGCAACAGGGGAGACTGTATGATGTGGGTGATAAGGCTGGTAAATTGATTGCGTGGCTGGACAAAAAGGAGAGAGCGAGTCGTGTAGTCCCGCTGATTGAGAAAACGGACGGTGTGTGTGTTACTGAGCCGGAAGAAATTGTCTCCTGCTTCGCGGATTATTTCCGTGGGGTGTATTCCCCGGTGTCTTCCCGCTCTGAAGAGGATTCCCGTGCCCTGCTCAGGGATATCGCGCTGCCTTCCCTTTCGGAGGAGGACAGAGTGTCGTTGGACGCCGCTCCAACCTCCGACGAAATCGCCCTCGCCATACGTTCGGTCGCTTCCGGCAAGGCCATGGGTCCTAATGGTCTCCCCATCGAGTTGTACAAGTTGCGACCGGATACGCTGGCACCACATCTCCGATCGATGTTCCTGGAGGCTCACTCGGTGGGCTCCCTCCCGCTGGACCAGCGTCTGGCTACAATCGTGGTTATCCACAAGGAGGGGAGACCTCGGGACCGGGTTACATCCTATCGGCCCATTTCGCTACTGAACGCGGAGCCCAAAATTCTCGCCAAGGTCCTGGCCAATCGGCTGGTCGGCGTGGTGGGCGACCTGGTTCACCAGGATCAGTCCGGCTTTATTCCCCATCGTAACACGGCCCTTAACTTGCGGCGTTTGCATGGGGTGCTCGCACGTGCTCAGTACATACGGGAGCCGGCCATTTTGGCGTCCTTGGACGCCACCATGGCGTTTGACACGCTTGAATGGCCATACATCTGGGCGATGCTTGCGAAGTTTGGCTTTGGCTCAGGGTTCATCAGTTGGGTCAAATTGCTGTATTCGGGCCCATTGGCGCAGGTGGTGGTGAACGGTAGAGTATCGGCTCCGTTCGAGCTGGGCCGGGGCACGCGGCAGGGCTGCCCCTTATCGCCGCTCGTTTTTGCGCTTGCCTTGGAGCCCCTGGCGGAGTGGCTGCGGTGGGAGCCTTCCATCCGTGGTCTCCGTTGGTCCCCTACAACACAGGTTCACTGATTCTCTATTTGCCCCTTCGGGGTAGACTCCTTTTAACCCCTGTTTTCAATAACTTTAAGAGTTTTTTGTCTCAAGCCTTGTTGCATTCATTATCAAATGTCTTTATTCTTTTTCTTGTAAAATCGTACCTTGCACTTACTGTTTCTCGACACATGATTGTATGCCTGTTACATTTTTGCTATGACTATGTACATTCATCCGTATCAGTTCTTTGGGTTCTTAACAAATCTCACGGATTTTTTCTATACTACTTGATCTTGAATTATCTCAGTGTCCGAGTTCAATCGCTCATTAACTCACTACTTACAGTTTGCGAATGTATCTTTTCCTTATATTTCCTGTTTTCTTTCACATTTGATGATTAGACATTACGATCGCTACGGATTATTCCTTTCCTTTTCTGTCTCCCCACCTTATTTTCCCGGTCTTTTTCGTTTTCCAGTTTAATTAGTATTGGGCCCACAGCATGAGGTCTCGCCTTAATATTATTTAGGGTTTGGACTCACATTACCCAGTGATGCGAGGTTTGACTTTTTCCTTCCCCACGTTGTCAATCTTCTCAACACCAGATGTTACCATCCTCATCCACGAGCACTTCGCATGGTCCATGATCTTTCTCCTTTACTGAACAGTCACCCCAACACATAGGGTGGTTTTCCTCTCCTGTCATAATAGGCACATTGCTCTTATCGTTTTCGTTTGATTATGTGACTTACTTGTACTTTTCAAGTACTAGGCCATGTGAACCATTGTGTTTCTTCTTTTTTTCTTTTTTGCTCTAATATTTATGATTTTCTTCTAAAGAATTTTTCTTTGTTTCCATGTCCTTCTCAGCCCTGAAGAGTCATAGCTACACACAGTGTGACGAAACACGTGTCGGCTGAATGTTCTTGTACCATGTATTGGTCAGACTTTGCTATATATAAAGAACACCACTCTAAAAAATATCATTGATGTTGATGTTTTCCTTTCAAGAAACCAGAGTCTCTGAATATTGTTCATTTCGCTTTATATGCTAACAGTAGCGTTATCCTGATTGCGTGCGCAGGACTTTGTTTGCTATTTATTTAAGTGGGTTCTCCCACTTTATCGCAGGGATCCTTTGGGTTGGTATCCCTGACCTGGCAGCACCTAAACTCACTATCGGATAGTGATACCCTTAGTGCACACGCTTGAGCGCCATTTCCTTCATTCCCATCCAACCCTGCCATTTTTGTACATCTCCGATCGATGTTCCTGGAGGCTCACTCGGTGGGCTCCCTCCCGCTGGACCAGCGTCTGGCTACAATCGTGGTTATCCACAAGGAGGGGAGACCTCGGGACCGGGTTACATCCTATCGGCCCATTTCGCTACTGAACGCGGAGCCCAAAATTCTCGCCAAGGTCCTGGCCAATCGGCTGGTCGGCGTGGTGGGCGACCTGGTTCACCAGGATCAGTCCGGCTTTATTCCCCATCGTAACACGGCCCTTAACTTGCGGCGTTTGCATGGGGTGCTCGCACGTGCTCAGTACATACGGGAGCCGGCCATTTTGGCGTCCTTGGACGCCACCACGGCGTTTGACACGCTTGAATGGCCATACATCTGGGCGATGCTTGCGAAGTTTGGCTTTGGCTCAGGGTTCATCAGTTGGGTCAAATTGCTGTATTCGGGCCCATTGGCGCAGGTGGTGGTGAACGGTAGAGTATCGGCTCCGTTCGAGCTGGGCCGGGGCACGCGGCAGGGCTGCCCCTTATCGCCGCTCGTTTTTGCGCTTGCCTTGGAGCCCCTGGCGGAGTGGCTGCGGTGGGAGCCTTCCATCCGTGGTCTCCGTTGGTCCCCCGAGTATGAGGACCGCGTATCCCTATACGCTGATGACGTCCTCTTGTACCTAGCTTCCCCACGTAAATCACTGATAGTACTGGTTGATGTTTTGCATTCATTTGGTCGTAACTCCGGCCTTGTCATCAACTGGGCTAAATCGTGCGTGTATGTTCTCTCTGGGGAGGCTCCTATTCTCCCGCGGGGCTGTCCGATCCAGATCGCCCCGCAGGGATTTCGGTACCTGGGTGTCTTCATTACTCTGGACCCGGAGGCCCGGTATGATCGGAACTTGCTTCCCCCCCTCCAGCGCCTGAAGGAAGATGTCACGCGCTGGCGGCGCTTGCCGCTTTCGCCGCTCGGCCGGGCGGCATTGTTTAAGATGATGTCTCTGCCGCGTTTCCTGTACGCTTTGCAGAATACTATGGACCTCGTCCCAGCGCGCTACTTCCGTGAGGTGGAGAGTTTGCAGCGCCGCCTGTTCTGGGACGGGAGGCCGCGTATCGCCCTGGCGAAGCTGACGCTCCCATGGTATGACGGAGGGATCGCCCTCCCGGATATCAAACGGTACTATTGGGCCTCCCAGCTGGCTGCGATTAATCACGGCCTGTACGGGCCCGCCTTAAACCCGGCATTCGAAATGGATAAGATGCTACTCCCGGGTGGGGACTATAATCGAGCGCTCTACTCCAGCGTGCCCGACACTCGGCTGACCGGCCCCACGCGTGTCATGGTGCGAGTGTGGCACGCGGCTAATGTGGCGATGGGGTGGAAGGACCGTCTGACCCAGGCATCACCACTATACGCGTCCGAGCAGTTGGGCTCCCTGTGGACCTCGAAGGGCTTCGAGAAGTGGGACATGATAGGCATCAGCAAAGTGGGGGATCTCTGGACGAGGGGAGGATTTAAAACGTTCGAGATGCTGCAGACGGAATTCCAGTTGCATGACAGGGAGTACTTTCGGTATTTGCAGATCCGTCATGCACTGGGCTCCGTCTTCCCGGACGTTGCATCCATCCCGGAGTATTCCCCCCTGGAGGATAGAGTGCTGGATGGACACGTTCCGGACAGCACGATCTCACTGATCTACAAAAAACTGATCAATGACCGCTCAGGATTGCTGACTGCCCTTCGTGAGGCTTGGGTTGCCGATGGACTGGAGCTGGACGACGAGGACTGGACCTCTGCGGTGGCCTCCCCGAAAGAGGTGGCCATACCGGCCCGCCTTCGCTTCGTCCAGCTCAAGATACTCCACAGAGTCTACATGACGGGGCCAAGGCTCCTGCGTATGGGCTATGCTGTGGACGGGTTGTGTAAGCGTGGGTGTGGCGCTTTGGGGACCTTTCTGCATATATTGTGGGAATGCCCGGAGGTGGAGCGATTCTGGCGTGGTGTGCATGAGGTCCTGCGTGTGGTTACGCATGTGGTGCTGCTACCCGAAGCGAGGAGATGCCTGTTGAATGTGTGGGAACCTACCGACTACTCGGCGCCACAGACGTGGTGGGTGACTCTGGGATATATGGTGGCCAAGCGTGATATTGCTCAACTGTGGGGATCCCAGAGGTCCCCGACTGTCTCGGCCTGGAAGGAACATATGGATTGGTGCATGTTTCGGGAAAAGGTGGTGTATGTGGCGAGAGGTAAGCCTGGGACATGGGTGAAAGTATGGGGCCCCTGGAACGCCTACCGCGGGGGAATCTGTGCTCCGCCGTTATTGCCCGATCCGTCGCCTGCCCCATCCCCTTAGCCGACCCATCTTCCTTGTTCCGGGCATTGAGTTTACCCAGCCCTAGTCCTGATCTCTTCCCCTTCTTGATACTCCTATGGACTGGTAGGGTCCCCCTCTCAGGGGAGCACATGCTGCTATTTCTGATTGTGGATTGCCTTGTGGGTTTGTTTTTCTGGTTGTTCTTTCAGTTTAAAATGAAACCGTACAGTGGGGTCCGGATGGTGTGGCTATCAACGCTGCTAACTCCTGTGCATCTTCCTCAGCCGCAACACACGCTCTACAATGTGTATCATATGCTCCTTTTGTCTGCTAGCGGCCGGCCGGAAGGTTGTAGGCCCATCTTTGTATATTTTTTGAGTTTTGTAATAAACGGTTTAAAAAAAAAAAAAAAAAAGACCGTAACCAGCGACTTTCCCAAATCTCTCTGCTTCCCATTCTACTTCCTTAAGAGCTGTCAAAGGATCTGTGGTTGTAAGGGTAATATAGTCAGCGTAGGCCAACACCTTTGTTTCCCACCCATGTGTTTGAATAGGTATGATGGCCTTGTTGTTTTCCAGCCTATGTATAAACAGGTCAATATATATGGCAAACAGCAGAGAGGAGCTCAGACATCCTTGTCGGGTCCCTCTAGTTTTGAAAAAAGGGTCCAATAGTGCCCCATTCACGAAACCCCTGGCCATTGGCCTGCAAAAAACCTCTTTAATTCCCACCATTGACAGGGCCTCCCATAAAAATTGCCAAGAGACCCTGTCAAAGGCTTTTTCGGCGTTGAGCAGAATTAATGCCATCGAGTCCTTAAGTATTGCCGTGGTGCCTAGAAGTGAAATCACCCTCCTTATATGGTCTGTCGTCCCCCTTCCTGGAATAAATCCATGTTGATGGAGTGAAACAACCTTATAAATAATTGACTCTAAGCGGGAAGCCTGGATTTTAGAATAGATTTTACAGTTGCTATTAATCAAAGTTATTGGGCGATATGAGCTAGGATTCGCTGCTGGTTTCTGTTTTTTTAAGAAACATCACAATTTTGGCAGAGGACCAGGAACTCTGAGGCCTGCCCCCCTTAAACACATGAACAACCAACTGTGTCATACACTCTTTAAGTTGTTGATTTAAAAAGAAATTAAACTCAGCAGGTATACTAACCATGCCAGTAGCTTTACCGTTAGGGAGACTATTTATAGCTAATAAAATCTCTATCCATTGTGGGGGATCCTCTAGCTGTTGCTGCTCTTCTAAAGATTTTTTTTCTCTAGGGATTAAACCCAAATATTCCTTAATTTCTCCAAGATTCCCCTTTAAATCCTCCTGATACAGGTTTTGATAGTATCAATGGAATGCCTGTCTGATGTTATCTGGGTCTGTAATTAGCCCCCCTAGTTGGATCCTGTATCTTACAAATTAGATTTTGAATGCTCCTTTGCCTGTCTCGCATTGACAAATGGTGCCCAGTCTGCTCGCTGCATTCATATGATTTCTCTTTGCAGAAGGTAGGTTTATCTGCAGCACTTTTAGCTATGATTTCCAGAATAGAGGCCTTAGAAACTACCTGAGCTTCCTCTAAATCCCCACCCTGTTGAAGAACCATGGCCAAGTCCTCCTCTGCATGAGCCAACCGCGCTTGTAATTGCATATTTGCTGTCAGGCTTTTTTATTAAGGTTTAAAGAATATCTATATTTCCCCCTCGTATTCCAGCTTTTAATGTATCCCAGACAATGAAAGAAGTAATGTCAAGGAGCATACAAATCTATACAATTCAACTGTAAAGTACAATCAATATCTTTGAATCCACACAATGCCAGAAAAGTATAGAGAAGGGAGTCTTGAAAATTCTTGTATTCAATTTTTCTTTATTCTCAGTCAAGTGCGAGAATGCATACATCAGCTCAGCCAACACGTTTCGTTCAACATGGACTTCCTCAGGGTTGGGTCTAATTTTGCTATTTAGATGAATCGATCTTCCTTCTAATCAGTTGCCGAAATACACACTGGGACTCCCCTGTAGCATCCAATAAGCTTAAAAGATAACTGTCTTTATATCACTTCTGCTGAGTGCAGTAATTGAGTTTCCAAGCCTTTCGTCTATGCGTAATTATCCCAGTATCCCAGACAATATCTATTCCCGCACTCCCTAAATTCTCCTTAAAAAAACACAGAATCCAGTTCTGCATATATATTGTTGCACCCTTGACCGCGCTGACTTCCAGGAAGCAGCCCAAGAGAGTGATTTGGACTGACACCTGTCAGAAAGCTTTTGAGGCCCTAAAAACTGGTATGTGCTCTTGGCACCCAACTTTTTAAGTAACCGTATTGTGGATTGTTGTCGTTTATGGTCTTGTGTTAAATCTATATAAAGAATACTTATTTTTTTATATAAAACCTGTATGGTGTCCATCTGTAGTGTTGTCACTGGATTACTGTATGTGTTCACAAATGCTTTACACACTGCCTCTGAGATAAGCCTGTCTGCTCGTGCCAAGCTACCAAGGGGGTGAGCAGAGGTTATTTTAGGAGTGTACCCCCCTTACCCTGACTAGAGGCAAGGGTCCCTATTTGTCACAAGTGCATACCTGTGCCAACTAGAGACCCCCAAATCTAACATCTGGGCATCGCCAATTATGGTTGTGCAGCTTAAACAGCTCATGCTGGGATTGCTGTTATTGTTCGCATAAGGAATTCTATTAGTCGTCTTTATAGTATAACTAGTTCTGTGTATAGTATACCAAGTTCTGGTGCTGTGAGAACTCCTATTTGCAGAAATGGTGTATAGCTGGCTAGGAATGACCATTTGCCCCCTCATTTCTGAAGGGACAGTCTAACATTTTCTAATGTATGTGGTTGGGCACCTAGGAACCAGTACATGTATTCCTGATATGTTGATTGAATTTCGAAACCCTCGTATGCTCTGTAGTTGTTTGGTACTGCTGCTTCAGTGTATGTGTAAAATTCCCTGTGATGGCATTTACTGCTAGGAATTTGACTCATGAATAGAATACCTTTATAATATACGCTTCATAGGCCTCTATCATGAAGGTAACATCCCCTCCCCCTTGAGGGAGCCCATGTAGTATTAACATTTGTGTTAAACCATGTCTGGAGTTCAGTGGTAAAACCACCTGTCCTGGATTAACCATTTGAATATGTGGAATCCAGAGAGAGCAACTATTGTGGGGTGATCTTTTTTTTAAAGAATCAATCTTGAACAACCTACAGTCAAAAACAGGAGTACCCTATTTTACTGAGGAGTATTTATCCCTAACATCAAGGACATCTCCGGTTAAGTGATGGGTAGAACTTTGGGCATCCAAAAGCAAAACTACTCAGGAGACCCATTAAATAAGTACCCAAGCTAGAACGTTGGTGGCACCATGTCATATGGTTCGTACTATGTCAGTAAAACTGCGATTAGGTAATATAAACACCAAAACTGTGCGGGACTAAGTCCATGCACACCATCAGGATATGTTGACCTTAGTCCTGGCTAGCTCACACTGCACCATCGGGACCTCTAACCCTTACGAGGTACCGGATAGTATGTGCAACCTTAGAACATGCAACCATGACTCCCCAAGTAAACTGGAAACAGTTGAACGATTGTGCTGTTACATTGATTATATGAATACATACAATTATATCTATACTCCTACCTAACGTTTCCTATCCTAATATGCATAGGGTATGCAGATCTACCAGAATGACCCAGAGTGGTCTAACTCCCCGTTAATTTGAGGGTTTATGTCATCTGGGGGTCTGTATCTGACACAGAGCTGGCCACCACCCTTCTCTGGATGGTTATGGGATTTCAGCAGGGCTGGAATTCTAGCACGGGGTATCCTCGATAGTTCAAGCTAAATGTTCCTCTCCCCAATTAAAGGGCCGGGAGAGTTTTTATAAAAGTCTTCACCCATACTCTCTATGCCAAAGTTCTAGTCTGGCTGTTATTGTTTATTCTACTCTTGTATAGCTGTCGCCGAACAGACAACAACAAACAACATCATTTTGTGCAGTGACCTTAGTCCTTGTATGGAATATTCAAGGGCCTAATAATATATCTACGAAGAAGTGTTAGTGTAAGCAAACCTATTTCTGAGAACATTATCTCATATGGGTGTCCAAGCAAATGTGTGTGTTAAAAGTAATCATTCAAAAAAGATGTCAACTTCAAACGTGAACATGTAAAATGGTGGTGTTCAGTGGGTGGGGCCTATGTACCGCACAACACAGTTCCTTGCAGCCCCTGTGTCTGGTAACTGGAAGACTGGTTCGATGATTCAGTAACACAAATTTAAGACCTAGTTTTTGATCTCTTTGGTTTTAAAAGAAATACTAGATATGCAATGTATTATGCTATTCGACATAACCTTTGATTCTGAGACAGGGTGCTTAAAAAAGGGCTACTATGTCGTTGTGGGGTGTACATGAATACTAAAACACATCACAAGCACATGTATATACACGTGTTCAGAGATTACATACACACAAAACCACCCACATTGAGCGCAAAAACCTGCACACAACACAGATGCCAGAAACACCATCTACACATATGCTATTAGATAAACAGGATCGCTTCTTTAGAATAAATTATAAACAATTTTTCAGGACAGACTGGAAGTTATGAATAGTCGCAATTTAGATCTGAGCAAAATGATAATAATCCAGCAAAATATAGAAAATTCTTGAATTTCATGTTATGAAAAATTTCTCAACATTTCACATTTGGCAATTTCTGCGTAGCTTTGTTAAGCTAATCCGCACCTCGCATGCATCTGTCTCACAGGATACCAGCTGAAGACTGATTCACATAGAAAATGTCTCACCAAGAGACATGTTTTGCTCCATAGATTATTTTATTCAAGGTGTATGCTTGCTTAACAAAGGTTGTGGGAGCTATCGGAAACCCACTTTTCGATATGAAAGTGTAATTTGGTGAAATCATCATGATATTTCACAAAATTTCATGAGAAACAATTATGCAGTTCCTCACATTCCTACTTTAAAGTGAAGGCAGGAGTGGTCCTAAGTGGAGCTGTAACCCTAGTGAGAGAATTTAATTGAAAACATGTAAACCAGATTAAAGAATTTCAAATTCTGTGAGATGCAGACGCTGGAGCTCTGAATATCCAGCCAGCAAACGTTGAGGTTATTAATTTAGACTGCAGGATTCAATTATTTCTATTTGTAGCTACGCCTCTTGCCATCAAGTGGAATAAGCACAGATGCCCCAGAGCCACAAGAATGGTGTAATAAATTGAACTCAGTATTTACAAAAAAACAGTTACCACTGAGATTTGAAGTTTAACAGGTCTTTGCACGAGTACCTAATCTAGTACAGGATTTTAGTTTGCATTCTAGGACTTGTAGTTTTCTTTATCCCAACATGCATTCAGGACTTGAAGGACCAGATTGCAACATGAACACTTGATTTAAAGTGCTACCCGGCAAGGACCACTAGTGATATCCTTATATGTTCACTTAAGATTGAGTATCACACATTGTCATACATTGGAGGGATGTTTTAGATTTTAGAGAAAATACACTATGTCAGTATGCCTAGATCACATGAAGCAGCATAGACCAAAAGTAAACAAGGTCCACAGATTTTTGTGGCCTGGGAATAGATTAAGGCAGCAAGTCTTCTCCCCTCACACTGGATTAACTCAAGCAATGTTTTGAACCTAATCACCCTCTACTGCTACCATACATATTCTTGATTCACTTTAGGGAGGGCTGGTCATCCTCTCTCTTCTTCTGTAGGGGATGCCAAATTATGGCAAGATGACACTCAGCAAAACCTCCTTTTGTTTTTCACTATTTCTCTGTTCATAGAGGTCAGATGGCTCCCTTAACTGAGAATTGTTGCAGACATCTGTTTGTAATCTACTGGTGAATATGCCAATTCCCAACACAGCAAACTCAGTCAGTCATCCTTTACGAGTCAATAAGTTCACTGTCATCAAATTTGGCAACATTAAGTCCTAAATCCGTGCTATGACATAATAGTAAGCTATATTTCAAACGTTTGGAGGGTAGTTTAGCATTTGGCGGATTTGGAGCCTCCACCAAAAAAAGACTGATGCCCTGTCGTCAAACAGACAGTTATCACACCCCACTCAGGCCTGGGGTAAGCATCAGGTTTGCACTGGTAGAGTTTCAACTAACTCTGCCAGCACAAACCTTTGACCAGGCAAGCCATCTGTCACTGGGCTGCCGGTCATAGTAACAGTTGCCATTACTATGACGTGGCAGCCCTATCTTGGAGGGGAGGGTGATCATTGCTAGTTTCCCTGCCTGTGACCACCCTTTCATTGAGCCTACTGTAAATCTATTGATGCAGCTCCACTGTATGCTTTGAGATTCCCATCAGGAAGGCGAGACCCCTAAACTGGGCAGATGATTCTCCACTGGGGGAGCAGAGGACCTAACTTCTGCTGACCCGGTGGGGCGGCTGCCCAGATCAATATGATTCTCTTAGTCTCAATTTCTCTTAAGTATGAAGCCCCGATGCCAGCTTTAATTGTCTGCTTTCATTGTAGTTACATTCATTTAGTTCTGTTGCCGCACATACCACCTCACCCATCAACTTGAGGCAGACCTTCTACTCCAGGTTCAGTAACGCTACCCAAACCTCATAACCATTTCCCTTCAAAGCTATCTAATTGTAAAATGTTACCTTGTCATACATTACCTCTTCAAAGCAAGTCTTATTGACATTTTGTTCTTAGAAAATTGAGTGGATCTAGTTTGCATGCTCATTTGACCACTTAGGGTAACCTTGAAGGTAAAAGCAAATAGTAGTATATTATACTGGAGGTTTTTTAAGTGACAAAGAGACCACAGTGCGAACCTTCTTAACTCATTCATCAAAAAAAGCCTGTTTTTCCATGTATGTTTACGAAAGTGTTTACAGTTGTGCAATTTAATACCTAAAAGCCAAATGCAAAATAAAGAATGTTAATTATTTTACAATAGACAATTTGTTTCCTTAGCTGACTGTCCACCATTAATGACTTTGCAGTTGTTTTCTAACTCTCTTTACTCCTGTTTTAATTTCTAGGCTCGAGATAAAGCAAAGGTGTGTACAGTGCAGATTAGAAGTTATTTACCTTCAGGGAACACACTTTGTTTAGCTTAGTGTAGTGTCGGTAAGTTCAAGTTTACCACTAGAGTGTGAAGTGCTCAGACAATATCTGTGGTTTTATTTGTGAGTATTGTGCCCTTCTGCAACTCTTTGTATAGATGGAACACCTCATACTTAAGTAAATTACTTGATTGTTTGGCTGCTTTTTGCCTTATAAGTGTAGAACTAGAGTACCTTCTCTGAGAACATATAAATGCATTAATTTAGCAGCTACAGTAGCATGAGCGAATGGATGCAGGATTTTTGTGTGAATGAAAAGTGGGTAAAAGTGTTATGAATTGTTTGTTGATGTACAACTATTTATTGACGTTTTTCATTTCAATCATTATTTCCCTCTGAAAAACAACCGAATTTTCTTTGGTATGAGTTTGTATGAGATTATACGAAATTGCTCTTAAATAGATTATGTAAATTGCCAACAGATATTATACATGTTATAGTTTAATTTCACAAAAACGTAGACAACTGGCATAGTTCACACCTATGCCTGAGCTTCATTTGCGACCAACTGGGCATTCTCAGTCATTTATGTCATTCCCAAGCATAAAATGATGCATGTCATAGCATATATCAGGGCATCATTGTTAGATGCAAAGATTGACTGTTTAATCAACCTTAGATATGCGGGTGTGTGATGTGTACACATTTATGTGCAGTGGGCATCTGCAGGGTTTGGGAAAACATTTTCAGAGCGCAGAAAGTAGAAGCTATGTTTTTGTCCTTATACAATGCCTCTGTGTAATTTTGATCACACAAGTGTGATCTTGTGTAAATCTCGATTATTGAGCTAAGCGGATCACACATAACTTCTGTCACTTTGTGAATTTAGAAACTGGCTGAACATGCCTTTGGAACTGGTATCTCACAAGCCTTTAGTGCGCAAGTGCTTACCTAAGGTACGATGTTCACACAAACATCTTCCCTTGCTTAATATGCATCAAATACATATTTCTTGCAATAACTACATATATACATGACGAAAAATGAAACATTCGCTGACCACTCAGACTCATTTTCCTCCTTTTGAATGTCTTCAATGCCATCCACGATATATCCAGATATCCTCTATCCTGCCTATTTCCATCAGCCGATGCGTGGTATGCATCAGCCTTGCTGAAGTGTAGGAAAGCATGTCCGAGGATGTAGAAAGCGGAACCTACAATGGAGCATGTAAAAGGGCATGGGAAGAGCCCATGAGAGTGCCCGGTGAGCATCTGAGAGCATGTGTTTGTAAAAGCTCAGGGTATGTGTTTTTAAAAGCTCAGGGTGTGTGTTTTTAAAAGCTCAGGGTGTGTACAACACAACAGAAGGTGACCACATCCTGTTAAGTGTGCAGAGTATGGTTGAGGTGTGAAGAATGTTACCAAGTGGTATCAAGAGCATGGCTAAGGATGTACAGAGCATTTGAAGAGCATGGCTGAGGGCATTGAGTACAGAGGAGCATGTACAGAGCATAGGTGAGCATGCTTGGAGAGATCATGTGTGCACTCTGTGGATGAGGGTGTGTGGAGTGGGACAGAGGGACCATTGTCTTGGTTAGGGTATGCAGAGAGTTGAAGCCTTGCCAAGAATGACTTCAACATTGTTGAAATTGTACAGATGGTGAGTGAGTGCAAGGTTGCGTATGTTTCAGGACTGTGTATTGTGGCCCAGGGTGCACATATCAGAGCTCAGGATGTACAGTGTGGGATAAGTGAGCACAGAGTCTGAAAGACGATGTGTGGAGAACGTGCATTGTTCATTATTGAAGGTCTTTAGATTGGGGCTGTAGGTAAACACCATAACTGTTTATTCTGAGAGCATTGTTGCGGGTTAGGAAATCGTAGCCAGAGGTGATGAGCAAACTTAGTTTATGATCAGCAGGGCCCAAGAGAGTGTATGCAGGACATGACTGATAGTATGCAGGCCATGGCAAAGGCTGTCCAGAATGTAATTGAGCATTGTGAAAGGTGTGCAGGGCATAGTAAAGGGGAATGCAGGGTGTGCCGGGCATTGATGCGAATGTGCAGTATATAGCCGATTGTTTGCGAGCATGGCTGACAATGGATATAGTCCGAGTGAGTGGAACTGTTGTTAAGGGTATTCTGAAACTGCATAAAAATGGTCCCATATGCCAATACCATTATCTTGCAGGTCGCAGTCCCCAAAAACAATAGTGTAAAAAAATCAGGGATTAACCTGCTGAAATCACGGGTTTACCTGCAAAAAATATTTTACCGTTTAACACTATGAATGCTGAAATGGCATCAGTGCCGTGTACATGCAATCTGCCTTTCAGAACTGACCTCGTTGTATGATTATATTTAAATAACTGTTTGTAGCCAATGTGTGGCTGCAGTCTGATCATTGTGTAACAATTCTTTAGTTATGTGTGATCTGATTTTGCCAAGCTATAGTTAATACTCGACTCGCCATTGTTGTTAATGTTTAAGGAAGAGTGGGTTTCTCTTTTGACTCTCAATATTGAACTACGTTATTGCCACTCAATTGACCAATTCCTCTATGGCCATTGTTTCTTCAATTCAGAAGCACAGCTTTCAGTAATTCAGCAGGTACAACAGCACAATGCCGAGGGATTTGAGGGGTTCACTGCACCCTAATTATTGTTATATTTTACTCTCCAGAACAGAGCTGTGGCCTTTTCATAGCTTGCACAAATGTCAATGGCACCCTTGCAGCACTATTGCTTCAATTTTCATGTTTTGTCCCTGAAATTCTTCTTCAAAGGCTAACCATATGTGATTTTTGCACTGCATATCCTTTGGGATGATCCTGTTGGGAACAACCTCATTAATTGCTTCTGTAGTCGATTTTAAAGAGGCAGGGCACTGACCCTAATCTAGGTTATCTTCGGTCTCCTCTAAATTCTCTTCATATGGACCCTGAAATGACCCTGGCTTCCTCCTTAGTTCAGAGTCTCGTTTTGGACTTTAGTGTTTTTTGGAGCCTTGAGAAAGTCCTCGCTCTCTGTATCTTCTTATGATCTCAGCCCCTACCCCAGCAAAAGAGACCAAGCCACTCTCCATTTTCAGAAACATCAGTATTATTAGTCCATAGAAAGTTACTGCTTAGGCAAACTTAAATTTTAAAGCGTTGCACAAATCCAAAACTGGCAGAGTATTTAGACCCATGATGAGGGCTCCAGCTATCATACAGCAGGGTTATGGGGAGGTTGTACAGAAGCAAACTAAAAATCTACTTTGTCCTTGATTACGAGTTTGGTGGTAGATACCACCAAAGTTGCACATAAGGTAAATAGCGATACCATGGGGTTTGGTAAACAACGGATGTGTTAAACAGCACTAATTATGAATTTTTACAGTGCACGGCGGAATTGTTACTTAGCGCATGTGTATTATTTAGCGCATATGGTAAATATCAAATGTGTGATTTAGCGCATGCTCTGAATAAGTCACCTGATAAGGTGCACATTCAAGAAACATCAGGAAGTGGCTATTTCCTGGCATTGGAAGTTCCCGGAGTGTGGAAATGAATCCCTAGAGAACAGAAACACCGAGAGCAACTCACAAAAGACCTTAGAACACTTCAAAAGTACACCAACAACTTCTTCCTGTGTCGGAGTGACAAACCAAATCCACAGCTATATTCAGATATCACTCAGTCATCACTCATTAGAAACCTACCTAACCTTTCTATCATAGACACAGGCAGGAAAAAGAAGTACACGTTTATGGATCCTTAGCTGGAATAATTAATTACAAGTTTATGGATTCTTAGCTGGAAGTCCTGGCCAAAGAGGTTGTAAGAAACCATGGCTGTCTAATGTGCCCTCTCGTGCTGAAGATGCCACCAAAAACAAACAAATTCATGCCTGAGGGAGATAATGGCAAAAATCATTACTGAATCAACATACCCACATGACGTAGAGAACATTAAAAACAGGTTCTAACCCTTGAAATGCTAGGTGCCTATGCGAGTTGCCAAGCACAAGCACTAAAGCATGGCATGGCAACTGGTCGTAGTTCCCCACCTCAGCTCACCTCAAGCTGTGGGAAGAAACAATTATGACCATCCTCAACATGTCTGGAGTGGAAGATATAAAATGATGCCTCAAGGTCGGAGGAATCCAAGGTAACAGTCATTAGAGTTGTAATGGAAGTACTGTGGTTGTTGATTGACAAACTTTATTCGGTAAGGAAATTGCATACCATAAAAGTATTTACATATAAAAGTACATTAACATTTATACACGATTCATTTTTGCAAGGTTAATTTGTTTCGCCTAAGCAATTGGAACAAGTGCAAAATGACAAAAGCAAATTTAAAAAAGATGGTATAGCATTAATTTAAGAGTAATAAAATGGATTAAGAGAGTTTGGGCGATGTATAACGGTGCAAAAACAAACCCCCCGGGAGCAATTTTAAGATGCATAGGGGGCTAATCCCAGTTCATCGTAGGGTATGTTTGAAGTGGTTCGCAGAGAGCATCTGTCAGTGTGTTATTTAAACAGAGGTCTTCATTTAGAGGTTAGCTCTATGTCGTGCACAAAATTTTAAAAACATTGCCATATTTTTTGCTAGTAATTCTGTTTCTAGCAGTTGGAGGGCCATGAAAGCTGGCCGACACTGATTTAGGCCCAAATGTTTCAAAAAGGGGATCAAGTATAGCTTTCTTGGCTCAGCATAACATTTGCAAAACATAATCACATGAATGGTAGTTTGGGGGGAAAGATCGTCACAGGGGCATGGCATCAATTGGGTGCTCCAGTCGTTTTGCCCAGGGAAAGTGATTAAACGATGGAATATGTTCAGTCGCATTCTGGTGAGTAAAAATTTCTCGTAGTTGCTCAGGTTGGAGTTCAAGTATGGCTCAATCTGATCTGTTGTCTGTATTGAGAAGAACAGTTGTACAGAGTTTTTATTTAGTTCAAGAGCCAGGCGCAGATCAGTTAAATGAGTTAGACAGATATCTCGCAATCTTTTTCTGGGGATTAGAGTATTATTTTGGGGCTTTAAAAAGAGGTGCTCAAGTTCTAGATCCGTTAGAAACTTTTTGACATAAGCAAGCCAAGTGATAGATAGTCCGTGGTCCAAGTTCGTACAATCATTTATGAGTTCCTGGGTGAATTTTAGTTCTGGTGTCGTCCAGATGCGATGCCATAGGAGGATAGGCTGCATGCGTATCACATCCGTGATGTACGGAAGGCCCAGTTCATAGTGAATGTTAAAAGTTGAGGTGGACGATGGGACTCCCAGCAGGAATTTCATAAAAGAATTTTCAGTCTTTTGGAGTAAAGTGACGTGTGCGTTTCCCCAAATCCCGGCCCCGTAGATAGCTGTGCTGAGGCATTTTGAGTTATAAATGTCTAACATTTCCTTTGATGCTCTTTTACCCAACCTCCGACCGAACGCTTTCAGGGCCGTTGTTGCTTTTAGAAACTGCAAGTTTCTGCTCTCTATTGCGCTTTTCCAGGTAGATTTATTATCTATCACGACTCCTAGATAGGGATAAGTGATAGTGTCCTCTATTTTCGTGTCATGTAGATAAATATTTTTCTTGTTGCGTGGGTGTTTCCCTGATGCCATCACGAAGGTTTTTTTGATGTTAATATTTAGATCCAGTTGCTTCATGAAATCTGTATATCTGATCAGGGCCCGTTGTAACTCAAGGGGGGTGCGGGCGAGTATGACTGCATCGTCCGCATATAGGAGTGCGGGGATTGGGCGTTGTTTGATGTGCGGCTGGTCCTGGCTGCCTTTTAACAGAGCTGTTTCTAGTCCGTTAGTGTAAATGTTGAAGAGAAAGGGAGCCAGGACACAGCCTTGCCTTACTCCTCGTTCGATTGCAAATGGCGATGTTAGCTGCCCCCCGATGCCATATCTTACTCTAGTAGTGGTATTCGAGTAGATTTCCCTTATAAAATTAACCAGATTGGGGTCAATGCCTAGTTGTGTCATTACGGCCCAGAGCTTGATGTGATCTACGCAGTCGAAAGCTGCGGATAGGTCAACGTATGCCATGTAAAGACTGCCACCCTTTACATGGACATACTTCCCTCTCAGGAGTGTAAGGTTAAGGACCTGCTCTATGGTGCCTCTACCTTCCCTAAACCCGAACTGAAGGTCAGATAGGGTATTATTTGATTCGGCCCAATTTTGTAAGCGTGCTAAGAGGATTCTACCTACTACCTTGCCGAAAGAATCCAATAATGAGATGGGTCTATAGCACGTGGGGTTGTTCCTGTTACCCTTTTTAAATATGGGCACTAAGATCGAATCAGACCAAGAGGTTGGAAGTCCTACGTGACCCAGTGCGTCTAGGACATTTAGTAACAAGGGGGCCCAGAGGTCGGTGTTTGATTTATATAGGTCCATCGGGACCGCGTCAGGACCCGGGGCCTTTCCTGATCTACTGGCGTTCAAGGCATTCTCAACCTCTGCAAGCTCGAAGTTCATGTTTGGGGGGATCGTTCGGGGTGTAGATGCGTGGTGGTTATGTGATTGGGGCCCAACCGGCTTTGAGAAAATTTTTGAAAAGTGGCTAACCCACTCTTGTTCTGAGATGGTAGTCTCAAGTGTACCAGTTACTTTTGGTCCTGACAGAAAAGAGGAATTTACAATCTCCCAGAACGTTACCGAGTCTTTATTTTGGCAGCTGCTATGTAAAGCAGTCCAGTGTTCTTCTTTAAGTTCTCTTTTCCTGGATGCTACTGCCTTGTTGTAGTTTTGTCTAGCTGTTAGAATTTCGGACACATTTCTTGGGGATTTTTTAAGGGCAATCTTTAGGGTTTTATGGGCTCTTGAGCAGGCTGAATTAAACCACCTGAACTTGGGTTTATCCTGAGGTGTCTTCTGTGCCCGAGATTGAACTGTCAGGGCATTCTTGACCTGTAATGTTATTAGATCATAGTTGGCCACGATCTCCTCGGGGTTAGTTGACTCGGTTAGACAGGCTTCAAACGCAGGGCGGGCTGCGTTGATTATAGTTTCAAGGATATCAGTGGGATTGATTTTTGACCATTTCAGTGCATAACCATTTGGACGGGGCATAGAAATAAGTTCTGCACGGAGTAATGTTTCTGGGTTTTTTTTTGAGGCAGTAGTTTGGATTGTGACTGTCAGTGGGAAGTGATCACTGTATGCGTTGTCGTGGGTCTGAACGTCAGTGATCAAGTTAGGGATGATATTCCCTACTAAAATGAAGTCGATGCAGGAGGATAGACCTCGGCCATTAAAAGTTGGAACGAAGGGAGTTATAGGGGTAGTGAATTCATTTGCAAAGGCCAATTGTAGATGGATCATGTTCTCATTCAGGACGGACCCATTGTGAGAATGTGAGAAGTGAGGAATGTTATTTTGTGTATGGTCCAGATAGCCGCAGTTACCGTTTGAGGCGTTCTTACATAGTGCTGAATTAAAGTCTCCCCCCCAGATTATTATTGATTCCCTGCCTTTGATGGGGGTTAGTTGTTTGTGTAAGGAGACGCGGATTTCTTTTATGACCCCTGCAAATCTATCTTCTGGGAGATTATTATAGAAATTAATGATTAGGATAGGTGGCATTCTTCTTATAGTAATACATATAATCTGATATTGTGGTTCGGCTTTAAGGGTATGGGACTCCAAAGATGGTATTAAGTTTGTTACGTATATTGTTAGTCCACCCTTTGCTCTCCCAGATGTAGATGGGAGTGCTGGGCTAAAAAAAGTCTTGTAGCCGTTTATGTGTAAAGGAGTTATTGTCCATGTCTCCTGAAGAGCGATAATTTCAGATTCTTTAATGAATTGTAGCCATTCTTCGTTTAGGATCTTTGAGCGAAGACCTGATATATTCCAAAAAGTTATTTTTAGAAGTGAGTTTGTTTGTTTTTGTTTGGAGTTTAACCTGCCAATGTTTTGGTTATATGCAATAGGGTCCATGTTGATACTGGTGTCATCCTCCCTATCAGGTGTCACTGTCATTTGGCGAATAGTTTCGGGGGTGTTAATGTGTTCAGCATTAGGTTTGATCCCTTGGTGTTTTATAGATGTTAAGTGGGTTGAAAAAGCGAAGATCTGTTGTTCCCTTTGGTGTGACTCGGTTTGGGCAGTTGGTAGAAGCAGAGAGGGGGCTGGAATCAAGATTTCAGGGTTGCTCATTGGTGGTAACTGTCAGTCTACTTCTTCTAGTGTGTTGAGCTGTTCGAATCGGTTTTGGGTAAGAATGCACCCGTTCCCGTTGTGAGTTTTTATTTGCTCACTTTGATAGAAATAGTCAAGTGACACCATGTTAATATGGTTGGTTTCGTATGTTGTTGTCCAATTAATTGTCAGTAAGGAGCGGACTAAGCCTGGTGATCTGAAATTTACGACTATGCAGTCACCCGGGTTTTTTTTGCTAAGGTCACCTATCCAGCCCACTCTCCTCACCATCAAGATCTGGTTTGTATGTCTTGGGTGGAAGCAGGTGTTTTTAGTGAGCCAGTGGGTGACCTTGTTCCTTAGCGAGGCCCATGATTCGGTGGAATCTTTTTGTAAGAAGGGGACATTTGTCAGGACCAGGACATATGGCCGGGCGGCTGGTGGCAAGTGCAAATGATCATTGTTGGGGATAGTATCGTTTTCTGCCCTATTTTTTTGGCTTAAGGCTGCGTTAGAACTCAGAGGTGGATCAGGTTCGGTGTGTGGTCTTGAAGTTCCCTTTGTTACGTGGGTCTTCATCTGTCTAGTTGTCGAATGGGAAGTAGGAGTGTTTGCACTGGGATTGTTGGAGTGGTTAGTTGGAAGTGATGGAATCTGATTTGGTTGTGAGTTAAGATGACTGATTACCAGCGATGTATTAGTGGAGTTTTGTTTGGTTATGCCGTCAAGTAGCGTTTTGGTCAGTTGGGCAAATTTATCTTCGAAAACCGAAGAAAGTAAGGAGATCATTTCCCCAAGTTTTGTTTCAATGTCCTGGCTAACAGCTAGCTGTAATGACTTTACGTTACTTTCCACTGATATCTTAATTTTCTCGCCGAGGGTAAATATTTGGTCTTGAGGGGTTGGGTCAATTTCCTCTGTTTGTGTGCCTATATCGTGGGTGGATGGGGTTGGAGTGGACTTTCCCCCTTTACAGGACTGGCCTTTTTTGTGTGACCCTGTCCCATTGCTCGTTTGAGTTTTACCTTTCCCTCGTGTTAAAGGACCCTTTGCTAGTGATGCATCGGCATTCAGCCGGAGTCTAGTCTGGTCAGGTACAGTTGGTGAGTGAGTTAAAGAGGTATTGCTGGGGGCGTGTTTTTTTTTAACCTTCTTTGTGGTTTTGATCGGGGTCTTTTCCGTTATTGAATTGTCCGTTGTATATAAGGTGTCAGAAATGTGCTCTATGGTGTCGTTCGACATTGGTAATATGTCTATGATACCAGAGGTCTGGGAGATGAAAATTGCATCAGAAGTGGGGACTATTGTGGAGGTAGGTAAGGAGGTCGTAGGGGGTGAAGGAACATTTACGATGTGACCTAGCGACGAGCGTTTTTGAAAGAGGGGCTCCATAGATAGACGGCGCTCAGTGATGGCTATCTCCTGCTCCAGGACGGAGGCGGCCCTGGTAATAAAGTGGTCTAAAGTCCCCCTAACTGACCCCCCCACCGCTGGTTTCTTAGTGTGGGTTACACGGTTGGTCATGATGACTTAGTAATATGCGGAACCAGATAGAGCAGCTAGTTGATGGTATTAGAAAAAAAATTGTACAGGAGGTCAATAGATAGCAAGCAATAGTGACTTAGCTGACCAATACACAATCAGTTAGGAGCTGGATCGCTTCCTTAGTCAAACAGCCCGAAGTGAGCCCCGCCCGTGCAAATAGTGGGGATAGTAGGCGCGGGGTAAAGATCACGGATCACGTATTATGGGATAACAGCAGGACTATCACTTTCTATCTCCTGGATAAGCACTCAACCAATATCCTCAGTAATAATATAAGGTCTTTCCACCGAACTTCTTACTGTCAAATGGGCGAGTAGACTTTAATAGTAGTGGCGTTTTACGATACCTCCAGGCCAATGACAAGGGACGTGGCTCTGCTCTGCTTCTTCCTGCCCCTGACGGCCACAGACGGCCCGCCCTCTGCCCGGGCTCAGCCCGGCGCCGCCCGCGCGCGTCCCGCGACGCGGGGGGAACCTCTGGTGATGTAGCGCCTCCGGGCGCGCTTTCCGCCGGAAGTGGGCGGGTCCCAATGTGGCTGCTGGGGGCTGTAGTCTCCCCCTACAGCGGCCTCGATGGACAGGAGGCGGCGAGGGAGACTGGCCACGTCGGTGTAAGGAGTTCGAGGGACTCTGCCCTGGATGCCGGGTAAGTGCTGCTGCTGCTGCTTTGGTGCAAGGCTCGACCCCCTGTGGTTGTTAAAAAGTTGACTTGACTGAGAATTATCATCATTGCGAAGAGTGGCTGATGTAATTTGTTACACATATTCACATTAATCTATGTGATGTCTTTGTGCTAACGACTATAGAAAAGAATGAATGAATTAATAATTTTATTGTTCAGTTAATTAAAACTTAAAGTAAGCACACACACAATCATTACACTGTTAAACAAACCTCGATAAAAGGACCACATTTTCCCTCTGCTTTTGTCTTGTCAGCCCGAGCCCATGGCCCGCTACAAATGTTTGTCTTAAGATGTCCTTACATTTGTTACATAAATGTGCTTAGCACATGTCTAGAAGCAGAAAAAGATTAAAATTCAGGACGGGAAACAACAGCTAACTATGAGATTCCTGAGCCCAGTTCCCTACAACGTCATGTAACTTAAACATGGACTTACATTTGTTGCATACACATGCCTGATGGTTGGGCGGGCTACGATAGAAAGACAAATTTGGGCAGGGAGCTAGCAACTAAAAATGTGCTATAATACTCAATGTATCTTAGGCTAACTAAATAAATTGCAGATTGCAATTGCACATGACAACATGGAAAGGGACATTTGAACTAGATACTGTCAGTATGCATGTGGTATGAGAACATAATACATTGTTATTGCATATTGCCTAGTAGATGGATGAAATGAGAAAAGTGCATTAGCTTAAAAAGGTTAAAGCCTGTCCGTAGATCAAAGTGCAATCAGTGCAATCAGTGCTTTGACGATAAAGTGCTAATTGTTTTTCGCAAATTTCAAGAGAAATGGCAAAATGTAGCATGGGGCAGGCAGCCTATCAGCAGGCAAAGGTATATCCTGTTACTGTGAGTCTTGCTTAGTCAGTTTTCTTTCTTCCACTGACATAAACCTCAAATATTTCCCGCAGAGCACAACGTCATCTCCGTGTTAGCAGGCAATTACTGCCTATTGATCCGTACGGATTCCGCTCCTCAAAAAGTGTGGTTTCAGAAGTGTCTTTTCCTCTGCATTCAGTACTGGGCATAGACAGGCAATATGACTGATGTCTTCCGTTGGATATTGGCATCATCGGCATGTGGTGTCTGTGGTTTGTCTCAGCCAAGCATGGTGGTAAAGCAGCCCAGCCAGAAGCTCAACAGCTTTAACTTTGCCTGTAATCCAAACAGTTCACCTAGATATGAATGTGATTTAAGGAAGCCATATTAGCCTATCCAATGATACTGCTGACGTGTTGAGATTGTACTACAACAATCATAATGCACTGTAATGTTGATGATGAAAGATTGATTTGTCTGCCATGTACCCTAAGGGTGATGTGTTACCACAGAATGATTAATGTTGCTTCTCGTCAGGATCATAACATTGTGGTTTTGTCCAGAGCATCTAACACAATAATTCAGTATACACATTTCCACATCACACAACATTTGTACATGTAGAGTGTGTTTCACTTTGTGGTTTCAGCACACTTCTTCCTGTCTAACTGAGGTCACTATGTGTACATGAGTGCAGCCAATATCAGTAAATCCTGCTGTAGCACAAATGTTTGCTTTGCTGGCATTAGCTGTTTGGGTGTCCAAGGGAAACTATATGCTGCACACTCACCCTCTGCAAAGCATCCATCAGTTAGCAGATTATTTTGCTAAAGGTTGCCTAAGAAATGCAATGCATCAAACCTACTGTTTGCAAAAGGTTGTCAGGAGGCATGCATTGTCATTGCACTCACCGCAAACCCTCCTCCCCCAGGCACCCTATGAAATGGGGTTCCATGGACGCCCCAAACATCCCCTAGAGTCAAATGTAGTCACTCATTGGATCTGCCTGCAGGGGGATCTCCCTACTTTCACAAATACTCAGATTGGTGCTTTTCAGAAACAAACACCTGCTGACTCGCAAGAGCCGGTAAATTTAATTGAGGCCTCAGTTTGGTGCTTTTCAGTAATCAGAATTGCACTTGATGCCCAGCTACAGATGTCAGAATCTAGGGTCGGTATCAATCAAGAACAAAATTTGTCGGTGCGCTTGCAGTTCAAGTAGGCCAAGCATGTAATCAAATTGAGGGACAACCACACTGATAACTCAACCACAAAGGAAGCAGTGGGGCCCAGCAGTGCGTACATTTGGAACTCTACAAAGAGGCCACGGGGCTATTATAAAGGGCAGCAACGTTATTACGACAGCAATCACAGTAAGAGAAAACAACTGACTAGCCCAGACCCAGAAGGTTGAGTACTGCTTAGCATGCCCGGAGAGGGCACCGAACTGTGGCTGAGTGCCCACATGTAAGAAAGACTCCTGGCAACCCTTAACACAGTTCTAGTCTGGGATTAGAATTTATGAACCCTAACGTCATGGGGGAAATGTTTGTGAAATATATATTGTTCACCCTCTCGAAGGTAATGACGCCTCTCTCTCAATTGATTTTAGAGTAATGAAAACACCACCTATGGTAATAAAGGGTCTCACCATTAGAAGGGGTCATAGCCAGTTCAGGGGGTTTTAGGTAATTAAGGGATGGGAGGCCGGGAAGGTGGAGATTAGAACCTACTGAACTTTTAACAGGCCCCCTGGCAATGCTCGCAGAACAGAAGCAAACCTCTAACTCAATGATAAAGAATTTACACCTTTTAATCCATTTTTAAGGGAGAGTTAGCGCAATGAAAATGTATTATCCCGCTTTAAGGCTAAGAAGGGTCCAAGCAATAATTGGTGTACTTGCAAGCACGGAGCGTTTTCACTTCAAGGGATGGGAGGCTGTGAGGGTGGCGTGAGCTAGGGCGGTGGGGTGTTGATTATGTGTTTTTATACGTTAAAGATTTTAAGTAATCGCACGGTTAATACAAATTACTTACTACTTTCACAAATGCGCTTTCCCCAGGGCAGGCATGACTTTGCATCCCCCCTAGTGACTGAGCATTATCTATAGGAGGGCGCACTGTCCCCCTTTGTGCTTGGTGTACCTAGTTAAAGGTGTGTCGTGGTGCAAGTAGGAACAGGGCTTCCTATGTACAACACGGCCCCAAATTGTTCTTAAACCCATGCTGCCTTCCCACATAATCTGCTGTGAAAACACTGTCATGGCTTTCATTAAATGCGAGAATCAAGTTCCCTGCACCATTCACAAGAACTAAACAACAAAAAAATTTAGCTTGACTGACAAACAGTACACATGAAAATGACGTATACCCAAAGAGTGCACAGTACTTATGTAACACATTTCATGGCAGCGAGACCACTTGATGTGCAAGATCAGAGAAAGATGCATGATGATGTGAGAAAGTGACAGTTTGTGGCCTTTCCATTTATAATTCTTGACATTTACTGACAAATTTTCCATCCATGTTTTTTTTTTTACAAAGTACTATATATAATATTTATTCTTTTTTATGCTTAATTTGCTTAAGTGTCTTTCATGCTTTTTAATTTGTTTCTGTTCTTCTTTGTGTCCTTTAACTACTCTTATCAGCCAAAGAAAGGTAAAAAGGTATGGTTGCTAGCTTTTATTTAGTATTTTTGAGGACATCGATATGATATTCCCTCTCTGTAAAAGGTACATAATAGACTATTGCATTGTGATTTCAGTCTTATCAGTACTGTCATATGTCATAACGTTTACAATGAGTAGTTCTGGGCAGAAATTTGTTTTTAAATTGCATTTATTTGGGTTAACTTCTAGTAGGCAAATAAAGCACATTGTTGCGTCGGATCAGAGAAGAAAGATGCAGTGGTTGAAGATTCCGATTCAATGGCACGTTTAAGGCACCACTGATCATTCCTTTTATAATATTCATTCAATATTCACATGTTGGTTCAGTAGGAAAGCAGGACTGGTAAAGCAGAACACAATTGGACGGGATTGCTGTTTTATTGATCGGTAGGGGGTTCATTTCTGCCAGAAGTTCGCAACTGTTTGTTCGCCCTCCAACACTCACCATGGAAACCCCCCCTCAGACACATGTAGGATAGCCTTGATACATATTTTGAATCGCACAAACGGCCATGAACTGAGGTCCAGGGAGATAGGGAGATTTAGGGGCGCTCCATAGCCGTACCTACACATGACTGCTACCTATTTCCTTTAAATAGGGAACCATATGTACTATGTCATTGCAATAACTAAGTAGAAGTTTTCCTGTAGTGTTGTTAGATGTGGATTTTTATTTTGCTTTATATTATAGTTTAGATTAATGTGCATAATTTGTATATTTTAGATTAAGGTGCATACTTTGTATAGTTTATTAGTAGTATTGTGTCTTACATTATATTATGTATGTTTCGTGTATTCATTGTTGGAAAACAACCAATTAAAACTTTTGAACACTAAAAATATAAGGCGAGTTAGAATATCCTGAGCTCAGGGTTCGGACTGGCCAATTGGACAATAAGGTGGTGCCCGACAGGCTGGTCTGACCGGTCAGTGTGTCGGCCATTTTTTGGTTGTTTGGGACCTGTTCAATGGTCTTCTGGGCCGGGTTTTACTGTTGATAACCCAGGCATTAAAATAAAGATTGCCTGCAGCAAGTTCACATCCATGCCGTCTTCCTTATGTTGCAAAACACATATAAAGATTGTCTTTACAAGCTCAAAACTGCCGTATGTGCAAACATGGGCCACTTTTTTGGGAGTCTAATTCACTGATTGGTGCCACTCTTGTTTTAGTGCCTGGGACTATATTGTGTCGTGGCGCGACCCTGCCTGAGCTTCAAACAAAATGCTCTTTTACAATACAATGTAACCCCTTCAGAATTTATGAATAACTGTGCATCATTTCTTTTTGATAGCCAAGGCTTTTCTTTCTTAATTTAGAAAACATTGCTTTCATGAAACTTAGCAAAGTTTGCCTAGAACAGTCTGAGGACCGATGGGTGCAGTTTAGCAGCCTTGTGTGATTATATAGGGTAGACTGCTGACAAATATTAGGTATAGGCACTATCTCTCTGACTCCCTTCAGTGAAATATACTTGTCTTGTAGAAAAAGTGCTTTGCTCATACCAACCAAATGAAAATTAAACATGTAATATAACACCTTGGGTAACGTACATCAGAGGCACAAGTTACCTTGGTTTCTGGTGGTATTAGCAAACTACTGACGCTTTGCTTCGTGGTTCATCATTGTAATCGGAACTCAACAATGTCATTACTGAATGATAATACAGTTACTATAAATCGTCTATGTCTACCATCTTAAGTATGTTTATCATTATGCTTTATTTAATTTAAATATTCAGGTGTTTCCTTATTTCTTTCTGTTGTCTTTCCATGTTTCATCATCCACAGAAAGGTAAAAAGGTATGGAAGTTAGTTTTTATTTACTATATTAGAAAACTTTTAAGCTATATATCCTTTGTGCAAAAATAATCTACCATTGTGTATTCAGGTGTAGCTAAAATGGGACCAACGGGTACATTCTTGTATAGGATGAATTTATCGCACCCTGTAAATTGCAAACCCTGTGGTACCGGATTTTAACAGGTTGAAATATTATCTACCCCTCTTTGGCTACTGTGATAGAGACCTGTGTGTTCAAGCTTGAAATGAAATGAAATGAAAAGATAATTTATAAAGCGCGATGGCTACCCTGGGGCGTCCCAGCGCTGCAGAGGTTGGGCTAGGCGGAGTACGCTAGACTTAAACGAATTATTAAGATGATTTATTAAAAAGATGATTTATTAAAAAGCCAGGTTTTAAGGAGCTTTCGGAAGGTAAGTAGTTTAGGTTCTGATCTGATTGAGAGGGGGAGAGTGTTCCAGATCTTGGCTAGGTTGTAGGAGAGCGACCGGCCTCCACACCTGGCTCTCTTGATTCGGGGCACTGTGGTGAGATAAGATGTCCCGGATCTGAGGAGACGATTGGGATGATAGGCATTTACCAGGGGGCGGTTGATAGCAGGGCCTGTTCCCCAGTAGGAGCGATGGGCAATACACATGGCCTTGAATTCAATCCTCGATTTCACAGGAAGCCAGTGGAGATCTTTCAGTCGAGCTTTGACTGAGACTCGTCGCGGGATATCGAGGAGGGTCCTGGCGGCACAGTTTTGGTCAATTTGAAGTCTATTGAGCGTGGACTGTGGGGCCCCAAGGTATAGGGCATTTCCGCAGTCAAGGCGAGATAGAATCAGCCCTTGGACCATGATCCGTCTTGAGTGGAACGGGAGAAGGGGGAGGATTTTGCGAAGTAGCCTCAGGAGCCCGAAGCATGTGGCAGCAAGCTTAGTTGCCTGGTAGTTAAAATTGAGTGTTCTATCCAGCCAAATGCCAAGACTTTTGATTTGTTCTTTGTGTTCGGGGGGACAGCCTAGGCAAAGGGGCCAGATGGAGTCGATAGATTTGGTGATGGTATTTCCCAAGAGCATAATATCTGTTTTCTACCCGTTTAGTTTTAAGCAGGAGGCCGACATCCAAGCGGCGACTGCTTCCAAACATTTGTATAGGCTGTGGTGGGAATTGAGAGGGGGGTCCAACGCCACTACCAGCTGTGTGTCGTCCGCATAGGTGATAATTTTCACTCCAAAGGGGCAGACGACATCAGCCAAAGGGCTAAGGTAAACATTAAAAAGGGTGGGGCTCAGGGAGGAGCCCTGGGGCACCCCACAGTTCAGGGGTTTGCTGGAGGAGGTGAAATCTTTCTCAAATACCTGAAAAGATCGATCTGTGAGAAAGGATCTCAGCCAGGTGAGTGCCGCTCCCGAGATTCCTATCCTACTGAGATGGTGGAGAAGAATGTTGTGGTTTACAGTGTCGAAGGCGGCACTAAGGTCGAGTAGAACGATGGCCGATGACCCACCGCTGTCTAAGATCCTTCTTGCCTCCTCCGTCACTGCGACCAAGGCTGTTTCGGTTCCGTGAAGGGGCTGAAAGCCCGTCTGTGAGGAATCAAGTATGTCGTTTGATTCCAAGAAGTGTGTCAGGACTGAGTTGACATATTTCTCTAGTAGTTTGCTGAGCCAGGGTAGCAGAGAGATAGGTCTATAGTTGGAAGGATTGTTTTGATCGAGGCTAGGTTTCTTTAATAAAGCCTTGACCATTGCTCTCTTCCATAAAGGCGGGAAGATGCCAGCGTGGAGAGAGGAATTAAGCAGGTCCCGAATGGTGGGTGAGATCTGACTGGTGATCGGGGTGAGAACTCGCGGAGGGGCCGGGTCAGTGGGTGATCCTGATTTGACCTGTTGCATAATACTTTCTACATGGCTGAGATCAAAGGGCGGGATATATGTGAGGGAGACGGGTAGTGCTGCCGCAGAACCTGGGTCTACAGGGCAGCTGGGCAGAGAAAGAGGAATTAATGATTTCTATTTTGCGGTAAAAGAAGTCCGCTAGCTCATCACAGTGGACCTGGGTGTTACTGTGCTCCTTTGGTGTCTCGGGTAGTTGAAGGAGGGATTTTGCTATCCAATAGATCTCCTTGGGCTTAGAGGCTGCCTTGTCAATTTTTTCCTCAAAATATTTTGCCTGCGCTAATTTAATGCTGGATTTGTAGCTTTTGATAGCTGCTTTATAAGCTGTTTTGTCCGTTGGTAAGTAGTCGAGACGCCATTTTCTCTCAATTCTTTTACAGTTGCGTTTGGCGTCTCGGAGGTCAGTAGTGTACCACAGGGCGGTCGGGTTCCCCCGCTTGGGATGGGTGCGTTTAAATGGAAGTACCAGATCTAGAGAATTGGTAATCCAGCTGTTGTAGTTCTCGTTGCCCTCTATAGGGTTGGAGGTTTTGGTGGGTACGGTTAGATCAAGGTTCTCCCGCCATTTCGGCTGGGGAAGTTTGGACCAGTTACGTGACTTTTGGACAGTCATGGGTTTAAGTAAGGGGTGGTTGGGGAGGGTCCATGTGAAAGGGATGAGGAAGTGATGAGTCCAGGGAAGGGGTGAAGGGTTTCCAACTTGTAGGTTCGGGCAGTTGCTGAATATGGGGTCCAAAAGATGACCCTTTAGGTGGGTGGAACCCGAGGACTAGTTGCTGTAGTTCGAGGGCACCTAGACTGGAGGATAGTTCTCTAGCGTTTGAGTCGTTAGGGTCATCAAGGTGAGTGTTGAGGTCACCCAGGAGCGTGAAGTTAGGGGAGCTAAGTGAGAGGTTTGCAGCTGTTGGGGCAAGGTTAGAGAGAAATTGTCCTTGCGTCCCGGGTGGGCGGTATATAAGCATACCTGAGAACGTATTGGTGGGGCTGAATTTTATAGTGAAGGGGAGGCATTCACTATCTGGAACACGAACGGGGGTGCTAGTAATTTCATAGCCTATCTTGTGAATCACTGCTAGTCCTTTGCTGATTCCTGTTTTGCGGTCATGGTGGAGTATTTGGTATCCGTGTGGGAGAGTTTGTACCTAATCAGGTTCCGAGTGTTCATGCAACCAAGTCTCTGTGAGGAAGAGGATGTCCGGGTTTGCATCCTCTATCAGTAGAGAGATTTCCGTGGTGTGCTTGGGGAGGGATCTGCAGTTGAGCAAGAGCATGGAGTATTGTGTGGGTTCCATTTTTGCGTGGGGTGAGAAATGAAATCCACACTAGTTGCAAGCGGGATGTTGTAAGGATGGATCCCAGGCGTGGAGACAGGGTGGAGCAGCTTCCTTCTTTAGTTGGAGGAGGGAGTGAGGGCTATGAGTTCTGGCCCGGTAGGGCGATCGGACAGGGGGGGTGGCCCCTTGCCCCGGCCGGCAGCGGACGGGCGCAGACGGGCTTGCCTTTGGCGCGCCTTCGGCGCGCAGGCGGCGCCCCCGTTGCGCGCATCCGCTGCGCGTCCGGGGAAGGCACATTATATGTATATGAGAGGGGGGCGTGGCCTCAGGGCCGTGGGCGTGGCCTGTGGGCTGAGGAGGAGGCATGGCGGCTAAAATCACTGTGCCGTGGCAGCGTTAATATCGGCTGCGCGGCGATTTTGCCAGAGATTAGAGTGGGAGAATGCGCTAGGTAAGTGCAAGACAAGTAAAAACAAAGTATTTTGTGACCAGTAAATTTCAGGAGTGTTGGAGCTTATGAAAATCATCTGCTCTTTTCAGTACTGCCTTGTACTTGACTCTAATGGAAAATAGTGGTGCGCTTGAACTAGCTCATAAAGATGAATCGGTTGGGTACCTCCGACAGGATGTTCCTTGTGGTGAGATTTAACAATAATCCTCATGGTCATCAAGTTACTGAGCAGAGCGAGCAAGACAGCCCTGTAACGAGGGATAGAACCTGAATCCTAGACATGCCTTAACAATGGGTACAAAGTAGGCATTCATAATATTTCCTATAAGATATTGGGAAAAAGTCCAGAAATTACAAATAGATTGCTGAAGGTGATGAATTTATCTAAAAATGTAAGGTTTGCCATAGCCCAAAAAAGCATTGTCCCTTTGCAGCTGCTTATGCTTTTAAATGCCTTTCTTAAACATTTATCAGTCTTCTATAAGAACTGTGTGTCAAGTCACCAAACTGATCCAATGTCAGAACGGGCTGACCGTGGCCTTTTGTCCAGGTGCATGCACACATTTTATGTAGGCCTTGTGACCAAAAAAGTCTGCCGTGCTACGCCGAGTCCTGGAAGCGGTGGAGTATGTTTGATCACGCAGGTCGCGTTGATTTTCAAGTGTCCCGCACTTTAAAATCAGCGCGAACTGCACCATGCGCAGCACAAGAGGGCGCTGCTTCTTTTCTGCCTCTCAAGTAGATTTTCTATTCGAGTGGCTGCTTTCTCAACGCAGCAGAAGGTTTCTCAATGCAAGCAGTCGCGAGCATCCGCGACCGCCCGCATTGAGAAATCCGACCACCCGTGTTGAGAAATCTTGCCGGGAGGAGGATTTTCCTCGCTCGTGTTTGTCAACTTGATGTTGGCGAGCGAGAAAAAAAACTCCGCTACACTATGCGGAATACAGTTTTTCGCAACTATGCATACTCCATTGAGTGCGGAAAACTCTGCAAACTCCGTGAATGGAGCGCAGTTCACCGCCCAGGCCTAAATTTATGCCATGTATTAAAAAGCACTGTTGTGCTCCTGATTACAGAAATAATTCTGCTGTCCCTTTCCAGTTGGGGTCGTGCAGCATACAGTACAAAGCACTGGATTCACAAGCTTCTTCGTTAAACTGCTCAAAACTTGAGGTCTAGAGGATGGCGGGGTTCCTCCAGTTCTGCCTCCAAGACCGAGGCCCTCTGCTGACATCATTAAACTCTCTTTGTGTAATTTTGTGTCACAATCTGGTCACAATTTGGTGTTTAATTATGTGACTTCCTGCATCCAATCTGGAGCTAGCACAGGATATGAGGACTGAGGTTCACAGAACAATAGTTTGTGCCTTCATGGTCACCACTGATTATCATCTGCATTATTCTGACACATTCATTGTTGGAATCATTATTCCATAGTTTCATTGCTATATTGTATTTTATAGAATTGATTATGTGGGATATTTTATAATTAGCTGGAATTCTTTAGATCTTACCACTTGCTTATTTATATATTAGCCATTTGTCAGAGGCTTGTTGAATGGAGTATTTAGCTTAAGAACCATTAAAATAACCTTGAAGATGTAGAGTCTGAATATGTACAAAAGTCTGGCACTACCGATTGCATCTTTTCTCAGCGAGGTGCACATAATATTTTTCGAAGACTTCTGTTCATTTTTAAATTAAATCTGACTATGTGCATTCAGAACTCAAGTTCCAAATCCGCATTTTTATCATTTCTTCAACCTCTCCAGGCGCTGCACACCGAACAATGTATTACAATTGCCAGAAGCAACTTTATGGAAGGACAGAGATTATGACTTTATTTATTAGCCTGTAAATGTTGGTACGGTTAGAGTGCAGAAGGAGAAGGAGAGAAGCATAGGAGAACAGAAGAGAGGACTTCAGAAATAGTTTTGGAGATGTTCTCAATTACATGCTAGCTAATTGACACCGGCTCCTCATTGGATATCAGCAAACTCTTGCCTATGCCCCACCTTTTTGTCCTGTGCATGAAGAGCATCAAGGCACATTCCAATAACTCCTCCTCTGTAGGACCACGTAAATCTAGATTCAATGAATTTACTTTCCTCTTTTGGAAGGAAATCACCTAAGCTAGAGAGGAACTCTGTAACTCAGACAAAATTAGGGATATTAGGGAAAAACTAGTTAGTATAACCGCAGAGGCTCCTACATCTCAAATGCACTCCTAAGTGTCCCCTAGATGTACTTCAAATTCTGTGAAAGACTTTCTCGTGGCTGTCGCTCACTAAGCCTTCTTTATGCTCTGAAAATCCCATCCCACCCACTCTTGCCAGAAAATTAGCTCACGCTTTGCTCCAACACTGGCTGGCTATTTTAGACTCTCCACTTCAAACGTGCATCGTTTTGCAATGTATACATGCTGCACACATTAGATCACTCCTTAAAAATAGACGTGAGACCCATTTGTAGTAAATCTGTAGTACCATCTCTAGCCTTTGATTAATCTTAAAGATCATTGAGAAATGTGTTGCATCATAATAAATAAAAAATCCAAGATGGTGAGCTCCTTGCCATGTTACAGTCTGGTTTCAGGTTTGGCCCTGGCAAAGAATCAGCAACGTTTTTGGAGTTAGATGACTTCTTTGTTTTGTTAAGTTTTAATAAGGATGAGACAAAATAGTAACACAAGTTAACACAAAATGAAGATTGATGCATTGTATAAAATGTGGGTCCAAACTTACATCAATACATTTTTAGTTAATATATGTCCAGAGTATATATTATCACTATTGGTTGAATATAGAAAAAACGTCCTTCCATCAACATACGAGGGGTAAGAATAAGCACCAATGCTGGGTGGAATGAACAACTTGTGACATTTGTGCGATTCAATGATGATGGAGTCAAACCTTAGTGAGCAGCACCAGGAGAGGACTTTGTAGGAAACAACAGGGGAGAGAAAAAAAACACAATTTTAAGTTTTGATAAAGACCATTCTTGTCTTTTCCTCCTAATGGATACTAAATCAGCAGTTGACACTGGTGAGCACCAAACCCTCTTAGCCACCCTTAAAACCGAAAGGCGTATTGGTGAAACAATATTGAAATAGTTCATCTCAGTAGATAAAAAAAGGTTAATCTGTCTCTGATCCTACTCGTATGCATATACAGGGGCGGCTCCTCCGTTATAGTGGCTGAGCGTCGCCCCACTGAAATGCCCCCCAAGATGGAAAAATAAAATGATAACAAAGTTAATTCATTACTATTTTATTTTTCGTCACCCCATCCCGAACGGAGTGTCAGGGCAGGGCCGCTGCTGAATGGCAGCAGGGAGGAGGGTGGGCTGCCTTATACACTTGTTTAAAGTGAGCATGCCTGGTTGGCGGGCCGTCTTGTGACAGCCAGCCACACAGGCGCACTTTAAACCTCTCTAACCCAGCTGTCTTAAGGCAGCTGAGTTAGAGACAGCAAAAGCCTCCATTGCTCTTGTGAGCGTTGATAGAGGCCGCTCCCAACCAATTCTGGCACTGCTCTGATGCTGTGAGAGAAGCGCCAGGATTGGTTAAGAGAGTTAGCTGGGGCCCTGGAGTTACGAGGGAAGCAGACCAGAGCGAGGATGACGCAGCAGCAACCACGGTAAGTACATTATAATTTTATTTACCTAATTGTTTTGATTTTATGAAACCATTCACCCACCCACCACTCATTTTCCCGCCCCTCCACTCGCTGAAGTTGGCAGTCACCACTAAGCATATGGTGTATCTCAAGCCTCTACTCAGGTGCCCATTCTCTTCAGTTTTGATGTTGACCTACTTGGAGACTTTCCAGGAGCTCAGAGACTCAAAGCTTATCATTTCTGTTTAATTAGCAGTAGAAGATTTAGTAATTTACCAGTATGATAACAGCTGCGAGAAATCTGACCAATAGAAAAAAGTAAATATATTACCTAAGCCTTGTCACTCCCTGTCTGCTAATTGTGTACCTCTGTTTCAGTTCAATTGCTTCTTCTACGCCTGTTATTGCAGTACTAAGTTATTGTATCACTATATGCGTCTTGTGCATAGGTGGAATTTGAACTATAGAAAAAAGTAAATAAATAAAGTTGACAGCCATAGAAATACAAGTCGGATAACAATAGGAACACATGGTAAAGTGTGAGTCTGTCAATGTTAGCATTTTATTTCCAATAATAATGCATTCTTTATTGTGTAAAACGATGTAAAAGTATATTGGCTGAGATAATGTTTTTTCTCTCCTGCAACCACATTAAGTCGTCTAAAGGCACTTCAGCTGGTTCAAAGAAAAAGGGTAAACTAAGTAAAGCAGAGCGACTAAAACTACTAAAAGAAGAGGAGGAAAGAAGGCTCAAGGAAGAAGGTAGTGTTCTGCTTTTGCATTACGTGTCCAGTTAATTGTATAGACCTCTGAGGAGTGGAAACACCTATGCTGCATGACCAGTATTACCTTTCATTCTCAGCCACTTACTGTTTGGTGGGATTCAGTTTATGAGGGTGTTTTGTTTTTCCTGCAAGTATATAAAACAGTCATGGATAGAATGCTATAATTTTCTCAGCCACTGGTAATCACTCGGGCCGCATCCTGACCCATAGTTATTTTGCACACCATGCCACCTCATTTGGGCCCCAGCTATATGCAAGTCTGTCTTGACCCTGCTCCAAAAGGAATAGTCCAACCCGAACAACCAAGCCAGGTCCTCCCTGAACTGGAACACAAGCAACCCAGGACCGGTGTCATCCTAGTTATGGACTCATCAGCCGGGTACAGCTTGGTTCCAGTGACACAGTGTGCACGGTACCCATGTCTGGGCAGAGGTGACAATTGTAAATTCCATTGAAACCTGCAACGTCATTTGTTTCCTTAGTGAGCTGTTTTAGAGTTTCCTTTCTTCTTTACTGATGGATAGCGGAGTGCAGCTTACTTCGAAAAGGATGGAAGACTTTTTGTCTAATAAAAGTATTGTACATAGAAGAACTGCTCTTTACCATCTCGAGGCCAATGAGGAAAGTGAGAGTGTATAGAGTGACCTCTTATTCCACGACAGGTGCTACTCCTTTTGACCTCTTTAAAGGAAGGAAACCCAACTGTGTAGGTGTCCAAGTTGGTCTAATGAAAGAAGAAGCTGTTTTGAAAAACAAATGGTTAGTGAGGATGTGGTGATGGATAAGAGAGGAATGTAACATTTAAAAGGACGTGTGAGATTCAGGATCGGAAAAGAGTTAAAAGAACGGAAGTGCAGGTTGTTGTTTGGCTCAAGGTTAAGCTTCCAAACTAAAAATAGTTCAAAGTTCACTAAAACTGTGAGGGTGATAGGTATTCAAGAATGCTGTTAAATTAGAGATAATAGGATTTGGAATTTAAGTAGAATTGTGGGTTCTTGTAAAACTGCTGTGGGAACATCAAGATCCTCAAAGAAAAATCTTCTTGAAGGCTCCCTGGATTCTCAGGCCTCTCTGAGGAAAAGTCATTGGGAAGGAAGAAGACCTTTGTATTTGAAAGACCATGTATGATTGATTCATTTTTGGTTATCTCAGTATTTTCACATTTATTGTATGTTCGCATCTTAGTTTTTTTTGTATATTGGATTTATTATTTTATGTGTGTTGTTTGTGGGAGAGGGTGTATGGTATCTTCATCATGCACATCAGGGGCCTGGTTCCATATTCTGGAATGCTGGTGTGAGGACTCGGTGGGCAGTTAGTGAGAGGAGATAAAGCTGGCTGAGGTCCTGTTCGTTCGTAATGAATAAATCCTGGTTATATCATATTTCTCCCCCCACATTACTACACAGAGATTCTAGTACACTGTCTTGGTTAACAAGCAACCCTTGTTTGTTTTTGTTCAATGGATTTCAGTTGAGCCTGACGCTTCATCACTCAGTGTATTAGAATTAGATGCTGATTTTTTATCGACCTGTTCAGCTCTTTAGCCTTCCAAGCTGTCATCATGTGTTTGCCCAGCCGGTTAAAACTAGACTACGACACAAGAAAGTCAACTTGACTGAGTGCACTGTTCAATAGTGAGGAAATTGGCACACTCACATTCAGTTGCTGGAACTCCTCTTTTGGGGATAAGCAGCACTGAAGCAGAGGTCAATTAAAGGGGAACATGCTTGTGCTGTGCCCCTTGAGAGTAATATAAAAACTCAAGCAGGCCAAGAAGACAGCTGTGGGAATTCCAGCAGCTATTGCAAAGGACCAAACATTGGGACCTAGGCTTGTTTTTGGGTTTGACTCCGGTGAAAATTCACCTAATCCGAGACTATCAGATGAAAGAGGAGTGTGGCGTATCATATTGAGCAAAGTCTGAAATACCAAAATGATGGCAGAAGTGGCAAAAAGAGAGTTCACTTTGGTTAGTAAGTTGCCCTGCCTTCAAACATACTACCTATGCAGGAGCTGAGCAATGCAAAGTAAAAAAAAAAATCGCAGTGAGTGCAGAGAAAGAGTGTACCGTCCACACTGTGGCCTAGAAGAGCTGTAAAAACACTTTTCGCATTATGATGTAATGTTAATGAAGGCATGTCTTGCTAGAGGTTTTCCAGTGTCTCATAAGACATGGTAATTCTTGTCATCTCTTTCCATTTCCTCGTATTATTCCATTGTTGCGGCCTGACAAAACCTTATTCAATTTAAATACAACTCCCTTAGTGTCGTCCATGGTGGTCAACAGGCATTTGAATTCAGAGAGCTGTCTAGGACCTGCCATCCAGTGTCGCAGTTGCTGGTTCGGTATTGTAGGTGCTTCATTGTTAGGCATAAATGTAGAATATTGCCACCCACATGTGGAGACCATGGAACACTTCCCCCCCCTCATATCAGAGTCAATCTGTAGCTGGGGGTAACCACCACAGTATCCATAGTGTGATGATGCCTCCAAAAATATCAACAGGCTACTTTCACTACATTTTCCTGTGTGAAAAACATACTATTTTCTAGCAGTTAGGCACAACAAACTGAAATTAAGTGCTACACTATTCAACATTTTCTGTACATTTCTCTTAGTGAAAAAGAAAAATGGAGAAAAAGGGGCCTGTCAGGTCAAAAGAATAAAAAACAACAAAAGATCTCAACCGGTATCATTCAGAGGCAATTATACATGCATGTCTATAACATTGCAAGCAAAGAAAGGAAGACTCTCAAACTGTAAAAGTTGTTTTAGCAAAAAAACATCATGTATTAAATACGATACATACAAAAAGGAGAACAGAGGGAGGGTTAAGGATTCTGAATCAAACAAAAAAGAAATGTTAGTTATATCAGCACTGCAAGCAGGATCAATTAGCATAAAAACAACCCGAAATTGTACTTGGTGCTGGGAAGTGTACGTGACACTGAAGGACAGCGACACAAGTGACAAAGTGAAGTCAGCAAGGGGACGGCGCAAGGTGAAGTGAAGGTGAATATATACAATACAATCGGAGGTTCTAGTCTCAGTTTTAACAATGAAATTGAATATTTCTCATTTTTCATAGAACCATATGACAAGGTAGTGCCATCAATTAAGCTGACAAGTCGACGGCGTTTCGATCCACGTAATTTGGGATCATTATCAGGACTGGGTTGTGAAGTTCAGGCAGTGCTGTATAAAATGAAAAAGAAACGGGGGGGAGGGGTTAAGATACAAAAAAGGAAAGGCAGATTGAATAGGCGTGAAATGGAATTGTAGAGCCAATGGGAGAAAAGAGTGAAAAGGAAGAAGTAGCTAGTGGACGAGTAATGTATTGAATTTAAGCAGAAAAATATATCAACACCCGGTGTCAAAAGAACGTAGTTGGTGCATGTTTAAGATGAAAGGACGGGGTATGAACTAGGCTGGTATTACCTGAAGGATTAAGCCAGTGTAAATGAGCCCGTGATGGCGTCAATGCAGGAATGAATCCAAATAGGGGGGAAGTCTAAAAGAAATAGGGGGGTGGTAAACAACGATGGACAAGGCATGAAGGGAAAAGAAAACGATATGACTAATGTCTACCTGAATCAATGCGTGTTCCAAGTGCGAGCGAAACGCGGAACTTTGGAAAATCTAAAATTTAAAAAAAAAGAGGGGGGGGGGTTAAGGGGGCCATTAGAATCCAAGGTGGGGAAAATGAAAGGGGGTAGAGGGGATGAAACTGCAGCGGACCTACCTATTGAATAGAGACGAGGCGTCTGAATCAGCCGGAGTCCAACGAATTCAGGGAGACAAGCAGAGGTGAAACCAGGAAGTGAAGGGAAGGTGGGAGGGGCTAGGTAATGACGTGAAGGGGCATGCGCGTACAGGGAAGAGATAGGAAACACTAAAGGAGGACAAGGACAGGAAACAAAGGATGAGGAAAGAGGAGAATTCAATATACAACATTGCGCTATGGATAATTGAATAATGTTCTTAATAATGAACTCGGAATTATAAAAAGGGCAATCAACGATAACGGCTCTTCACCATAAATAATATTATGAAAGAGAAATTAACATTGGCAAAAGACCACAATGACCGCATGTAAACCCATATCATTAGATTACATTTGTAAAGGATGACAAAAAAGTGCGCGATGATCGTATAAATTGTACAATGCACAGTTGCATAAAATCAAATATTGGTATAGCCAAAAGGACAGGGAGAGGAAAGAAGGAATAGGAAGGCATGGGTGGGAGGGAAGAGAAGGAGGCAAGAAGGGGTTGTATTACAGACAAAGTAATTACAGTCAACCATAAGGAGTAAGTTAGCTCGCAGAAAATGATCAAATAAACATGGGTCATCATATTTAAAGGCACTATACAATAACATGAATCGTGGAAGTCACAGTGGAAAAATAGGGAATCGAAGCAAAATGCTGGTCTCAATAATACATAAATAACAATTTGAATAAACAATGACATATTCATGTATAAAAGAAAAAGGAGAACAAGGAAGGGTAGAGGGGCATTATTGAAAGGACAGTCATTAAATCATCATCAATGGGTGGCAAAATGCCTAGGACATAATCAGAGCAGGGTTCAAAGTTGACAGAAACAACAGCAAGTAGATTAGAGTTAGATGGTACTGTTCCATTCATCGATTGTATTTAATCCAGAGTAAACCGAGTTACAGATGGTCATCCACTTGCATTCACTTTTGTTCAATAGTGTTTTAATATTGCCACCACGACGAGGAAGTGTAGGCTGATCTATCACTTGCCAAACCAAGTCAGTCGCACTATGGTCTTTTTCTAGAAAATGGGTTACCAAGGGAGCAGTCAGTGTTTTGCAATGTATGCGACTCTTATGTTGAATAATCCTCTGCTTGATCATCTGAGTCGTTTGGCCAATGTATATGAGATTGCATGGGCACTTAATTGCATAGATCACATTCTGGGGCCTATAGTTGGTAAAGGTTTTGAGCGTGTAAGTTTTGTTAACACTTTTAAACTCCTTGGTATTTTGTGTCAGATCACAAACTGAACAGGTTTGACATTTGTAGTGTCCAATGATCGGGGGAAGGCCCCAAGAGGCAGTGAGGGTGTTAGTCACACTGATTTTGGTGGGCCATGTAATGGCATGTACCAAATGTGTGGCCAGATTCTTACCCCGCTGATATGAAAACATGGGTGGTTCCTTGAAAATGTCTAGATGTCTGAGTAAGGACCAATTGCGTTTGATGATTTTCGAAACCAAGTGGCTGCATGGACTAAACTTAGAGACAAATGGAATTCTGGACATAGTTAGGGTGGGATGTGGGGTGAGTAGTGTTTCATGTGGACAATACCAAGCTCTTTTGTGAGCTCTGTTCAATAGGTGTTTGGGATATCCTCTATCTGTGAGTTTTTTTATTAAGACATCCGATTCGAAGAAATAATCCTTACGCCACTTACAGTTCCTGCGGATGCGTAAGAACTGTCCATACGAAAGACCATCACGGAGTGCACGGGGATGATAACTAGAGTATTGGAGAAGAGTGTTGCGTTCGGTGGGCTTACGGTAAAGGCGGGTACAAAATTTGCCATCCTCAGCATGAATTGTAACATCCAAAAAGGGGAGGTCATTGTTTTTTACCTCACAGGTAAAATTAAGATGTTGTTGAGATTGATTTAACCACAGCATGAATTGGTCAAGGTTCTCTGTTGTGCCTCTCCAAAAGACCGAAATATCGTCGATATAGCGACGCCAATGGGAAATTCAATTTAGAAATGGATTGTTGTTAGTGAGAATATGGGTTTTCTCCAAGTTATAGACATAGAGAATGGCAAAATTTGGAGAGAAACCAGCGCCCATAGAGACGCCTTTGATTTGTAAATAAAAGGAGTCCCTATATAAAAAATAATTGTTCTCCAAGGCTATTTGAAGAAGATCCATAACAAAATCTGTGGGGATCAAGACAGGGCGTGGTCTGGTGTCAAGTAGATCTCTAATAACTTGAAGGCCCTCTGAATGAGGGATGTTCGTATAAAGGGACTCAATGTCCAAACCTGCCATGAGCTCGGTATTAATATCAAAAGGTTTATCCTCAATGGTCAAAATAAGATCCATGGTGTCTTTAATATAGGTGTCAGTAATAGGTACAAATTCTTTGAGAATGGCATCAATATATTTACCAAGAGGTTCCAAGATAGAACCACAGCCTGATACGATTGGACGTCCAGGAGGGTTGTTACAATCTTTATGAATTTTGGGAAGTGTATACATGACAGGTGTTCGGGGAAATTTGTTATTGAGAAAGTTGAATTCTTTGGGAGAAATAATGTTAAGGGTTTTTGCTTTCCCTGTCGTTGTTAGTATTTTGTCTCTGAGAGAAGGTAGGGGGTCCTTGGTAAGTAGTTGATAGTGAGTCTTGTTGGATAACTGTCTTTTTATTTACTGATCATATTTCTCGTTATCCATCAACACTATACCCCCACCTTTATCCGCTGGTTTGATGGTAAGTCCCAGATTATTGGCCAAATTCGTCAAAGCTTGTTTCTCTGATAGAGATATGTTATATGGAACGTACTCAAAACGTGTGCCTAAGTCAGTTATTTCTTGTAGAACTAAATGTTCAAAAGCTAATACTTCAGCTGGCATGGATGAAGAGGGAGGATTGAAATTGGAAGGGGGATGGAAACGTGGTGGAGAAGAGATAAAGTTGGATGGTTTGTCGGAGAAGATCTGTTTGAGTCTAATCCGTCGAAAGAAGGTTAGTAGACTAGATTGTAGATCTAGAAAATTAGTACGTTCCGTGGGGACAAAACTGAGTCCTCTGCTGAGTATCAGGGTTTCATCATGGGTAAGAATATGGTTAGAAAGATTAAAAATCGGTATTGTAAGAGGGTTCAAGGGGGTTGGGTTAGTGGTATGAATGGTTTGAGTTATTGAGGGGGACCCCATTGATAAAATCTGTTGCGGGTTTGTCTCTCCCCTGAGTATTGATGTTGGTATTGGCGGTTGTTCCTTGGTCGTGATTGAGTGTGGCTGCGTCCGCGGCTTGGCCCTAAAAAACCTTGTGGTAAAAGTGGTTGTGGACGTGGGACGGGTCTAGTGATATTGGAAGTATCAGCCTCGTCAGAGTCTTCCAGGGAAGTGTTGGAAGAATCAGAGAAGGTGACGCGTTGGTTGTTGCGGAATCTGCCCCAGTTGCGAACTCTGGGTGGAATATAAGGAGTATTGTAGAATTCCTCTCTGAGATAGGGATAGGTATTGTCAACACTGTAAAAGTTTATGTCCTTTTGGATTTTCGTTATTTTTTTGTTTAACTCAAAAGTATTAAAGGTGGAGATGGTAGAATTGATTTTGTCAAGTAAGTTTTTTGCGTCTGTGCAGGTGGTGTCGGCTAAGATAAGTTTCTCTAGTTCAGCAATTTCCTCATGTTCCAAACGACTATGTTCGATAGCAGTATCAATTCCAAGGACCATCCAGTGACGCGAACAAGTGGTCGCTAGATGGCTAAAACTGGTCCGAAATTTTGGATCTTGGGTGAAAATAGCTGGGATGTTTCTAATTTGTAGGCCAAGTGGTATTACGCCTGACTTTAAATATTCTGTAAGCATACGGGCGTGTAATTCAGTTCTGATCTGTTTCTTTTTTAATTTCTCAAGTCTATCCAATAGTAGACGAGAAGAATTAGGGGTAGAAATGGGAGCGGCAGAGACGAGGGGCCCGGAGAGAAGAGAAAGGCCACCAATCAGACGTTGGATGTAATCTTCAGAATAAGAGAGAGTCTCCCTAGACATTCTACTAAACAATAATGTGTCTAGAAGAAAATAAATGAATTGGTAACGAACTAGTGGGTCACAAGATGACCTACTCTCGAAGCTCAGCAGCTGCTCACAATCTTGTAAAAAACAACAGGAGCGTAAACTCATAAACCTTGTTGAGATTAGGGTAAGTGAATAAAAAACAACAAAAGATCTCAACCGGTATCATTCAGAGGCAATCATACATGCATGTCTATAACATTGCAAGCAAGGAAAGGAAGACTCTCAAACTGTAAAAGTTGTTTTAGCAAAAAAACATCATGTATTAAATACGATACATACAAAAAGGAGAAAAGATGGAGGGTTAAGGATTTTGAATCAAACAAAAAAGAAATGTTACAGTTATATCAGCACTGCAAGCAGGATCAATTAGCATAAAAACAACCCGAAATTGTACTTGGTGCTGGGAAGTGTACGTGACACTGAAGGACAGCGACACAAGTGACAAAGTGAAGTCAGCAAGGGGACGGCGCAAGGTGAAGTGAAGGTGAATATATACAATTCAATCGAAGGTTCTAGTCTCAGTTTTAACAATTAAATTGAATATTTCTCATTTTTCATAGAACCATATGACAAGGTAGTGCCATCAATTAAGCTGACAAGTCGACGGCGTTTCGATCCACGTAATTTGGGATCATCATCAGGACTAGGTTGTGAAGTTCAGGCAGTGCTGTATAAAATGAAAAAGAACCGGGGGGAGGGGTTAAGATACAAAAAAGGAAAGGCATATTGAATAGGCGTGAAATGGAATTGTAGAGCCAATGGGAGAAAAGAGTGAAAAGGAAGAAGTAGCTAGTGGACCAGTAATGTATTGAATTTAAGCAGAAAAATATATCAACACCCGGTGTCAAAAGAACGTAGTTGGTGCATGTTTAAGATGAAAGGACGGGGTATGAACTAGGCTGGTATTACCTGAAGGATTTAGCCAGTGTAAATGAGCCCGTGATGGCGTCAATGCAGGAATGAGGTATACCCTAATCTCAGCAAGGTTTATGGGTTTACGCTCCTGTTGTTTTTTACAACAATGTCAGGTCAAAAGAGCAGAAGCTGCAGATAACATACACTGTTCATTTAAGAAGGCAGCAGCTTCCCTTACCGCCATGCTCTGTACAGGCAGTTTGCCTCACAGCTCCAGTTTTTCCAGCTCATGCTGAGAGAATCTTAGACAGTATTCAGCAGCTTCCCTTACCGCCATGCTCTGTACAGGCAGTTTGCCTCACAGCTCCAGTTTTTTCCAGCTCGTGCTGAGAGAATCTCAGAAAGTATTCAGCAGCTTCTCTTACCGCCATGCACTGTACAGGTAGTTTACCTCACAGCTCCAGTTTTTCCAGCTCATGCTGAGAGAATCTTAGACAGTATTCAGCAGCTTCCCTTACCGCCATGCTCTGTACAGGCAGTTTGCCTCACAGCTCCAGTTTTTTCCAGCTCGTGCTGAGAGAATCTCAGAAAGTATTCTGGGTATTGAAGATGTTTGACTTTCATTCAAAGTTTTGAACGTTTTAACATTAACTTTTTCACCACCTTGTCATCTGAGAGTGATTTCCTTCACTAAACATGCCATCTGTCTTTATGACAAGTCCCTCATGTAAAAGGAACAAAGCTTCTTCGTATCCTCATTCAATTTGTGTGGTCTGTTTAGCTGCCAAACATTCTGCAAAACAGTGCACAATTTGGCAAATAGCAACACAGAGAGGCCTTAAAGATAGGAAAGGAATTTGCCTCTGATGGAAGTCTGAATATCTGCTAGCTCAAGGGGAGAGGAAGAAGCTGAAGAAACATTACAGAGAGGGGGCTCCCGGCTTCCAAGACTATAGGTTTAAACCTATAATAACTGATAAAACCCCACTGAAAGAGAAATAGCTTTCACCGGTGAAAACATATAAACACTGAAAAAACACCTGCACAACCACAAACTAAATGCAATTCAAAGAAAGGAAAAAGAGAGTGAAAGAGTCATTTTCTTTCTTCCTGAAGGGGCCAATACAATGTAACTTTGTTATACAAGCTAGCAGTAAGAAAGTCTGGGCTAGCATTAGTCTGCTTGAGTTTTGTTGTTTAGGGATGCCACTAAAATATGGTTTCGTCTTTTTTATTTTTTTGTCAGTTTTGTGGTCTTTGGTCTAAAGATGCAGGTTTTAGAAGCATGTTTTAGGTCTTGTTTAATTATTTTATAAACTGTAAAGAATCAGGAAATATCTAAATCATATTTGAAATTTTGGCTCTTTCACTGATAGGTAAAATGGCTAGTTTCACAAGAATCTCTCCTAATACGTGTCATCACATTTACCCAAAGAGAATGGGTAAAAACCCTTAATACATCAGCTCCCACTTTCTAGTGAGTCAGTATTGATAGCAGGCGAACTGCCAACACCTCAGTCTTTAAACATTCAATGCAAGGTATAGTGACAAGTATATGTTAAAAGAGTGCCATCACCAAGCATCTCGGATAGTGGTTAAAACAGGACACCAGACTTTTAGAAAACATGGAACAGTGTCACTTGGAATGCTCTGCAAAAAAGGTTATTTCCAAGTTCAACAAAGATTGGAGTGATATTGTTTGTATTTGCAGTGATTCAGCTACGTATATGAAAAAGTTTTGTGATGACCTGTCAAAATTGATACCGGAGCTGAAGTGCCTCCCTGTAAGAGATCCTTGCCATTTGTTAGATGGTATGCTGAAAGCATCCTTACAATCTTCAGAGTTAATGAGTAATGCTATTGACTTTTTAGTCCATTCTGGTGCACTGTTTTCTTATAAACAAGAAGTAAAATGTAAATATTTATAATTTTGTGCTTTGTGTAGCATCAAAGAAAGAGTCCTCCCAACTGTGTCCCTTAGCTGATGGTTCTCAGTCCAAGTGGCTATGAATGCTATATTATCCATGTGGCAACTGTTTTCAGATTTTGTGCTGAGTGAGGATGCCAAAGGCAAGAAATGTGAGGATCTTTGGTCTTTTATCGCCTGTGGGTGCTATATTTTAAAGCTTGTAATATATTTTAAAAACGCTTTTTTAAAACTGTTCTAGTTTTACCCTCACATTTCCGCATACCCGCACCTAAATCGAGTTGATCACCCTGCCGTTTGAGCAGGGCTCTCTCCTTTCCTTGCCTCTTTGAGCGCCATCTTGGGGGGCAGCAGAGACACATTTCAGGCGCCATATTGGTGAGCACTCTAGTGCTCAGGAATACGACGGACGCCTATTTTAGGCAGGAAATGCAAGCGCGCAGCGCGCGCGCGCAGCGGGCGCGCCAGAGGCAAGCCCGTCTGCGCCCGTCCGCGCTCCGGATGCGCTTGGTGAGGTACACGCTGCCCGACTACCCAGCGAGGTACGTCGCATTTTTACCAGAGAACAGCTTTTGGATATAGGCAACAGTTTAGGTACCACTGTTGAACTTGAGCCTGCACACATTGGTCCCACTGTGGGTAAAAGGGGCACTACAACGCCCAGTAGCTTAATCTGCGGGCTGATTAATTGTAGGTCATTGGTAAAACACCACACGGAAATTGCTCTGCTGATTGACAATATGAAGCTTGATGCCCTGTTCCTCACGGAAACATGGATCAGGGCAGAATCGATAGTAGAGATAGGCCTCGCCTGCCCCGAAGGCTTCAAAATCTTACATAACCCAAGGAAAGGAGGCAGAGGGGGAGGGGTGGAGTGATATTTAGGGAAGAACTTAAATTCACCCTTCTACAGGTGGACGAGGTAGACGGCATTGAACTGATGGGATTCTCGTTGCAGGAAGCCAAGGGTAATCTCTTTTCAGGTTTGATCTGCTATCGTCCTCCAGGGAGTACCACTATGTATCAGTCCTTCTTGGATACCATTACCAACCTATCCCTAACACACTCTAATCTAATCATTCTGGGCGATTTCAACTTGTGGGAGAATGCAAATATGGGTAGCTATTTGAGAGATTTGAAATGCACTTGTACCAACTTTAATCTCCAACAATTAGTCACCTCCCCGACCCATCCGGGAGGGCACATTCTCGATCTCCTGTTTGCAAATGAGCTGAAAGTTGAAATACTAAACATTGTTCCTCAAAACTGGACAGATCATTACCTAATTCATTTTAAAATGCTGCTAGCTGGCCGACGAGACCAAGTTAAAACTTCTACGACTTCTCGAAGAGGTAGAAATTGGGCTCAGTTGGCCAAGACCGGTGCCCTCCTGATACCTCCTATAGGGAACCCCTTCCGTGCATCTAGCACAGTGGAGGAAAACTATACTATTTATCAGGAGTTCATTACGGATGCCCTGGACCAATCAATCCCTCTGAGGAATATAAAAACCAGAAATAAAACTTCTGCGCCCTGGTACAATGAGGAACTGAAACAGCTACGCCTCCGGTGCAAGCAGGCAGAAAGGAAATGGAGGAAGGGGTACTTGGAGGAGGATAAGTTAGTGCTAAAGACGGCACAGACTAAGTACAAGACGCTTATTCTAGAAAGTAAAGCCACTTTCTACGCCAAAACTATTGTACAAGCAACAAATGGAACCAGAGAACTCTTTAAGATTGTTAGAGACCTCTCAGCTCCAACTTGCCTAGATAACAAAGTGGAGGCTTCACAGAAGTTATGCGATGAGATCGCCACCCACTTTGAGGAAAAAGTGTCAAAGATCGTGGGCTCCTTCAAGGACAACGAAACTGCTACCCAGGATGGGTTAGAGGTAACTGAAGGGGTCCCGGGTCAGCAATGCACCTTGGATAGGTTTCCTACCCTTTCAGACCTTGTCTCCAATTCTACGGTGCAAAGCATATCTTCGGGCTCACCACTCGACCCCTTGCCCCAGAAGGTGTGGAGATCATATGGCCGCTTGACCTTCCCTTGGTGAAGGTACAGTCCCAAAGGGCTGGAAGAAGGCGGTGGTGTCACCTCTGATCAAGAAGCCCTCTTTGGACCCGAATAACTCGGCCAACTTTCGGCCAATCTCCCTCCTTCCTTTTCCAATTAAAATTTTGGAAAGGGTTGTGAGCAGATCGCTTTCAGATTACTCGGAAGAGCATAACTTGTTGGATAGGGACCAGTTTGGTTTCCGACCCGGACATGGGACAGAGTCAGCCCTGACAACTATGATGGATAATCTACAGATGCGGGCGGACAACGGGAGCACAGCGGTCTTGGTGCTCCTGGATATGTCGGCCGCATTCGACACAGTGAGTCATCCAATTTTGCTCGAGAGACTGGAGGGCATCGGGATAAAGGGACGGGCACTGCAGTGGTTCCGTTCCTATCTGACAGGGAGACAGCAGATGGTAACCTTGGGACCATTTACATCTAGGACTTTTTCTATAGCCCATGGAGTACCGCAGGGCTCCAGTATCAGCCCCATTCTTTTTAACATTTACTTACAACCACTCTTCTCTATTATTAAAGCATTCGGGGTTGAACTGGTCAACTATGCTGATGACACGCAATTGGTATTCTCCATGGAGGGTAAACATGCTGTCCCCACGGAACGATTCCATGAGTGCATGCGGCTGACCACAGACTGGCTGCAGCGTAACTCTCTACAGTTCAATGGAGGAAAGACTGAGATACTGTACTACTCACCAGCAAGAGTACCTCTACTATCTCCGGTGGAATTCAGGCTTGCCCCAGAGGAAGATTCGTTGACCCCGAGTAAGACAATACGCAACCTGGGGGTCCTTATAGATAACAACCTCCAAATGGAATCTCAGGCAGGCAAGACAGCCAGTGTGTGCTTTGGGCTACTGCGCTTGTTGCGCCAGATCTTACCGATTCTACCGAATGAGATGCGCTCCCTGGTCGTGAGCAGCACAGTGTTAAGTAGGATGGACTACTGTAACTCCCTGTATCTGAGGGCCCCTCAATATATCATCCAGGGGCTGCAAAGAGTCCAATCAGCTGCAGCCAAATTAGTGTTAAACCGTAGACGTGCTTCATCCTCTACTCAGGCTCTGAGAGAGCTTCACTGGCTGCCAATCAAAGAACGGGTCCAATTTAAATCCCTCTGTTTGGTATATAGAGCAACACATGGGATGGGCCCAATACCCCTCCAGGAAAAGTTCACCTGGTACCTCCCACAGAGACAGCTTCGCTCTTCCAGCGCTAACCTGTTGGTAGTTCCTAGATTAAAACGGTCTAGGATGGGCGGACGGGCTTTCAGCGTGGCAGGAGCCTTGCTGTGGAATGAGCTACCACAGAAGATTAGACAACTTGACTCATTAACCGACTTCAGAAAGAGCCTTAAAACCTGGCTGTTTCCGAAAGCCTAATCCCCCGTCTGTTTATCATCTCGAACCGGTAATAGTTGTGCTATATCAGAGCGCCAGGATACCCGTAGGGTCACAGTAGCGCTATATAAGAATCAATACAATACAATACAATACAATACATATTGATAGTGATGTGAAAAAGTACACTATACTGCATTCTTAGATTTTTACAGGAAAACATAACTGCTGTAGTGAACACAATAAAAAAAACTAGAGTCGGAAAACACTCTTGTCTGCCACGTGTTCAGCATAATTGGTGTAGATGTGAAACATCTCCTTGAGAGTAGGCTGGGCGACAACTTTAGTGACTTTGCACTGCAACATGTTCCATGTTAGAGTGCTTGCCGCTTGGCAAGCAAAGCAATAGTGAAGAGCAATTCAGGAACTTTTATTTTACAATGTAAGAGCATAGAAATGTCCCTTCACCACCAATGGCATTTGAAGTCAATGAAACCTCACTGGTACCGCTTCGATAACTGAGGGCATAAGCGCCCAGATTAGCGCAAATGTTGCAGAACCTGCCCCGAGAATCGCAGTCTTCAAGTGAACCAGTATTGGCATGGAAAGCTATGTCAGTGGCCAGTGTTAAAAAATTGTGTACTGGCTGTTTTGGCGTTGCCCATCTCAAGTGCCAATGTTGAGAGGGCCTTTTCACAGAAGTTTACATGAGAAGGAAAGATCGAGCATACATGACCAAATACTCACTGAAGAAGTATTGTATGGAGTACTACAAAAAGTTTAATTTTCAAAAATCTATTTGGACCTCATATACACAATACTTACACTGTCTATATACCATGCTCTATCAGTGCAGAAAGCAAGCAATAATAAAAGCAAGACATTCCATAAACACCAGAAAAACACTGTTTCTGTAGTTTTTAATGGCACGACAATGTGAAACCACTGATAACCACTGTTTTTTTAAGGTATTGAAATCACTTGAAAACACTGAAAAAACCCCACCAGAATTTACCAAAAATAGAAACTGAAAACAGGAAAGCCTAACTATACCCTTTCGTGGAAAAGAGCCTCACAGATGGAGATCTAGAGAGAGGAGATGAAGCAAACACCAACATCACCATTCCCAACACACCAGACTCACCCAGGAGCGCCAGTGAATGTCGAGACAGACGTCAAAACCAACTTGTTCCACCATTGTCGACACCAATTCAATAGGTACCATCAACTCTTCCTTTGGTTTCACCTCCTCTATCAAAGTTGAGGCCGATGCCAATAACACAACTGTTAATGCCACGACATTCAATGGTGGATCACTCGATGTCAAGAAAACGTCTAGAAGTCCTACTTCCATTTAGTCAAGTCACCGTTGAGACTAGTGTCTTCAAGGAGATAGATGTCAAGGAGATCAATGTTGAGACACTCTACAGCGTCTGTATTTTTCTATTCCGCAGAAGCACAGCATGATATCTACCCTGATAACAGCTCATCTCCACTACCTGTGCAAAAACTGGTTATTCTAGCAGAGGACCTTGTGCAAAAACTGTTTGAGCCATTAGTTCCAAGGCCAAGACCTGCAGTTTTCCCCGTCCTGCAGTTCTACCCAGAACAATCCAGCCACACGGTCCTGAGTGGTATTAAGGGGCACTTCAGTGTTACCCATATCCCCAGTATTAACTAAACCAATTTATCCAAGACTTTCTATTATAAACAGTGGTAAATGAAGATCTCCTTCCATCTCACCATCTTTTTCTAGTAGTGTTCATCTAATTCCTCTACATCGTACATTCTATCATCTCTGTCAGCATCACCCATGAGCTCATCACCGTTGATGACGTTCCAAGATGTTTTGATAAGAGGAGCCATGAAGGTAAAGATTCAATGGCAGGCTTTATAATAATGGCAGGTGTAGGAGAGTAGGATCTGCTTCACATGGGTACCCCCACTTTTTGCTGGTGGTTTACTGTTTTTCGACCTTAGTCTGGCTGTGGCCCTGCTAATCAGGACCCCAGCCTAGCTGCTTCCTCTCTAAAATGGTTTCCATGTACATGAGGTACATATCTAATTGGATTCTGGAGTGCCTTATAAGCCCCTAGTATATGGTATACTATGGGCATAGGTACCTCAGAGGCCTACCTGGGGCTGAAGCATGTATTATGCCACCCCTGGGAAGCACTCCAAAATGGCACCACATGTCTGCTACTGCAGCCTGTGTAAGGGTGTGCTTTCACCCCTTACAGTGGTATAGGCTACCTATATCACTACCATTGCTCAGTGACCAATGCTATTCGTCGCCTTCACTAGCTACCTGTAGCCAGGCGAATTGAGTTTAAGGCACTTTGTTTTGCCTTTAAAATGTTGAAGCTGGCATGCCCCCCATATTTTGTCCGATCTTCTTCTACCTTATACACCCACACGATCACTTCGATCTATGGGACATATCTAGTAGTGATCCCCCGAGTGAGGAAAGCCCGCGCTGGCGGGCGCTCCTTCCGAAATAGAGCTGCCCTGCTGTGGAACTCTCTGCCGGTCCACATTCGGGGGCTTACTAATTATCTCCACTTTAGGGAAGCAATCAAGACATTCTTGTTCCCGTCTTTTTAGGCCTTGAGCGTTTTTTGCGTATTGCTCTTTTGTTGTTCAGCGCCGGGACGCCTCTTAGCTGAGGCAGCTGTCGCGCTTTATAAAACTGTGTAACATAACATAACATATAAAACCTATAAGTCACTCCTATGGCAGGCCTTAACAATCCTGAAGGCAAAGTGCTTGGTTTTTATGTGAGAGGGTGCCCCTGCATGAGCAGAGCCCCTCTGCAGCGTTCGGAGTACCTCCTCTGATGCTGTTTGTGATGCAGCCTAACCATATACTCTTAAGTGCATTATAACCTCGCGGTAAATGCTAACTTTGGGATGGCTGCACAGAAACATGTCGTGTTTGGTGTCAAACGCTTTGGAATACTACCCCGCCCCCCGCCAGTTCTGGCGGCGGGGGTAGCATTCCACCCTTCTCGAGGGAGAGACATGTTCACACTGGTCTAACCCGGTGGGACTTTCTACAGCCGTGGCATCACAAAATGGATGCCTCTGCCACAGACACGGGTCTGGCCTCCTGCTGCTGACTAAAACTCTGGCAGGGGAGGCCTGGACAATAGGTTTCCTGTCCCAGGGAGGTGTAACCACCTCCTCAGACAGGCAGATGTGTATTGGGGCTGGGCGGGAGCACTCTCTGGTGCTTTGAAGTCCTGCACTGGGGGCACACTTGGTGTCCCTGTGCATAGTCCAGTTCAAACCAGTTGCAGGGGCTACCTGCCCCTGCTCTGGAGCGAAACTGAACAAAAGAAATGGGTGTAACCACCCCTCTTTCCAAACCCCCACACTTAGTATAAGTATGGGAACCCAGACCATGCGACTTTAGATTACCCTGGAAGGAACTCTGCAATATATATCCTGGACCTTCGACGTTCTATCCTGACTAGAAGACTGAAGAAATCTCCCTTGGGGTCAAGGAGTGACTCCCCTGCTTGGCAGGCACCAAAGAAGCAACTGTCCGGTCTGCAATTCCGAAGTTCCCGTTGGACGCCGAAGTCTCTGCATCACCAGAGGTGGATTTTCCTGACTTCCCCGAGGCTACCCTGAGTCCACAGCAAAGCTGACGCCCGTGACTATCGTGGGTGATGAGGAACCGTGACCCCTGGGCACCGCGTACTATTGCTGGTACATCGACTTCCTGTTTATCCTTGAAGTTCTGCTTTGGGCTCCGAGTAGCCCCAGCCTTGAGCACTGACTGCACCGAAGATCTCCGGCCTCCACTCCACAAGTGAACCGTGGGCCGGGTTCCAGTGCGACCGCTCAAAGCTCCTTCCCGATCGCTTGCCTGTTGGCTAGTGGGTCCCCACGAAGGCAACTCCTCTTCTGCTTGGGCTTCCGTGGTTGCTCCAGACGTGCCCTGACTTACCCTTGCTGGTCTGCACCGACGTCCTTCTTCTCTTTCCATGAGACTTGCCGTTGCCAAGGCTTGTTGGGTCCAATCTGGTCGCCGACACCGCAGCACTCGACAGACTTTGTAGGACAGGTCGAATCCGGCTCGTGGACTTCGTCGGCGCCTCCTGGACCTCGTGGCTGAAGAGTCAAGACACCCGTCAACTCACCTAAAGCACCCGACATCTGTGGGCATTGGTCCATCCTGCCCTCGGTTACTGGCAAGTGACCCAGACTCTGTTCCCTCTGCTTTCAGGTTCCTTCCATCCTAGATCCAGGCTTGGCTCTCTTCGGACACTTCTCCTCTTCACGGCAGCAGCAGTTCTTCGCCTGCACACGACCCACGTGGGTCCCCTGTGTCACTACCTTGGGTGGTTGCTTGGGGTCCTAGCGATTCTACCAGCTCTAGGCCTTGTGTCTAGTTCAGTCTAGTTCACTTTATTGGTATATGGTTTGGTACGCCCCTAGGGCCCAAACGTGTATTTGTGCTATTACTGTTGATTGCTAACTTGTAAATTAAGTACTTCGAACTCCAGTCTCATAAAGAGACTAGAGGGGTGTGTTTTATCTTAAATACATATATTTTAAATATATACCTGGTGTGGTTGTCCTTTCATTTGATCATTCAAGAGATTATAGACTGGTAAAACAAGCTGCTTTACATTCCTTCAAGACTTAGCCTGAAGGCTGCTCTCCATAGCTACCACTAGGATAAAGGTTGTCTTTAACCTATTCACCATACGGGGTTGTTTGGACTGATACAAGGTGCCCACTAGAACTAGTGGACAGCATATATCAGGCCACCTTCTCACATTGGTGTGCAGCGTGTGGGATTCCAGCTTGCTATTGTTTTACCAGATAATCTCAATTTAATTGATCAACTTGAAAACCACTAAAGGTACCTAAGGACAAATGGAGTGGCCCCCACACAATTGTTGAACAGAAAGGGGAGGTTACCTACTTGGTAGACCTTGGAACCCCTAGGAGTCCCCACAGGGTACTTCATGTCAACAGACTTAAACCATATGTTGACAGGGCAGACATGGGAGTACTCAGTGCTACTGGTGAAGGACAGGAGGAAGAGAGTGACCCACTCCCTGACCTGCTTTCTCAGAACCCTGATGATGGGTCAGTTGATGGTGTAGCCTTGGCAGGCAGCCTCACTGCCCAGCAGCAAACTGACTGCAGAAACCTTCTCAGCCAGTTTAGACATATGTTTTCTCTGACTCCAAGTCAGACCACATGAAGTGGACACTGGGGACAGTCTACCTGTGAAGAATAAGATCTACAGGCAACCTGACCATGTCAGGGACTGTATAAGGACAGAAGTCCAAAAGATGTTGGATTTGGGTGTGATTGAACCCTCAGTTAGCTCTTGGGCTAGTCCAGTAGTCCTGGTACCTAACCTCACACCACAGATGGAAAGAGAGAAATGAGGTTTTGTGTAGACTACAGGGGTCTCAATGCAGTCACTAGGACTGATGCCCATCCCATGCCCAGGGCAGATGAGCTAAGTTACTAAGCAGATTTGACCTGACAGCTGGCTACTGGCAGATCAGACTAGCTTATGATGCAAAGCCAAATACAGCATTTTCTACCCCTAGTGGGCACTATCAGTTTGTGGCAATGCCCTTTGGTTTGAAGAATACACCTGCCACTTTCCAAAGGTTGGTGAATCAAGTGCTTACAAGCCTGGAAGGCTTTGGTGCAGCATATCTAGATGATATTACTGTCTTTAGCTCCACCGGGGGGATCACCTGGTCCACCTGAGGAATGTTTTGGAGGCCCTGCAAAAAGCAGGCGTTACTATCAAGGCTACTAAGTGCCAGATAGGGCAGAGTCAGGTTGTGTACCTGGGCCACCTTGTAGGTGGAGGCCAGGTTCAACCATTACAGAGCAAAATCCAGACTATAGGAGATTTGTCAAGGGGTATGGATCAATAGTGACACCCCTGAATGACTTAACTTCTAAAAAGATGCCCAAAAAGGTTCAGTGGACAGCCAGCTGTCAAAAGGCATTTGATGACCTGAAGCAGGCCACGTGCACTGCTCCCATTCTGCAGAGTCCTGACTACTCCAAGAAGTTCATTGTCCAAACAGATGCATCTGAATTGGGGGTAGGGCCTGTACTGTCACAATTGAATGATGGTCAGGATCAGCCAGTAGCTTTCATAAGCAGAAGGCTGATCCTTAGAGAGAAACGTTGGTCAGCCATTGAGAGGGAGGCCTTTGCTGTGGTTTGGCTCTGAAGAAGTTGAGGTCATACTTGTTTGGTACTCACTTCCTTGTTCAGACAGACCATAAGCCCCTCTTATGGCTAAAACAAATGAAGGGTGAAAACCCCAAACTGCTTAGGTGGTCCATTTCCCTACAGGGGATGGACTTTACAGTGGAACATAGACCTGAGAGTAACCATGCCAAAGCAGATGGACTCTGTAGGTATTTCCTCTTAGAACATGAAGACTCAACTGGTCAAGGTTAGTTTAATGTCCCTGCGTTGGGGGGGGAGGGGGTTGTGTAGGAGAGTAGGATCTGCTTCACATGGGTATCCCCACTTTTTGCTGGTGTTTCACTGTTTTTCGACCTTAGACTGGTTGTGGCCCTGCTAATCAGGACCCCAGCCTAGCTGCTTCCTCTCTAAAATGGTTTCCATGTACATTAGGTGCATATATAATTGGATTCTGGAGTGCCTTATAAGCCCCTAGTATATGGTATACTATGTACCTAGGGCATAGGTACCTCAGAGGCCTACCAGGGGCTGAAGCATGTATTATGCCACCCCTGAGAAGCCCTCCAAAATGGCACCACAGGTCTGCTACTGCAGCCTGGGTAAGGGTGTGCTTGCACCCCTTACAGTGGTATAGGCTACCTATATCACTACCATTGCACACACATATAAAACCTATAAGTCACTCCTATGGCAGGCCTTAACAATCCTGAAGGCAGAGTGCTTGATTTTTATGTGAGAGGGTGCCCCTGCATGAGAAGAGCCCATCTGCAGCGTTCGGAGTACCTCCTCTGATGCTGTTTGTGGTGCAGCCTGACCATATACTCTTAAGTGCATTATAACCTCGCGGTAAATGCTAACTTTGGGATGGCTGCACGGAAACATGTCGTGTTTGGTGTCAAACGCTTTGGAATACTACACCCGCGCCAGTTCTGGCGGCAGGGGTAGCATTCCACCCTTTTAGAGGGAGAGACATATTCACACTGGTCTAACCCGGTAGGATTTTCTACAGCCCTGGCATCACAAAATGGATGCCTCTGCCACAGACACTGGTCTGGCCTCCTGCTGCTGACCGAAACTCCGGCAGGGGAGGCCTGGACAATAGGTTTCCTGCCCAGGTAGGTGTAACTACCTCCCCAGACAGGCAGATGTGTATTGAGGCTGGGCGGGAGCACTCTCTGGTGTTTTGAAGTCCTGCACTGGGGGCACACTTGGTGTCCCTGTGCATAGTCCAGTTCAAACCGGTTGCAGGGGCTACCTGCCCCTGCTCTGGCGCGAAACTGAACAAAAGAAATGGGTGTAACCACCCCTCTTTCCAAACCCCACACTTAGTATAAGTATGGGAACCCAGACCATGCGACTTTAGATTACCCTGGAAGGAACTCTGCAATATATATCCTGGACCTTCGACGTTCTATCCTGACTAGAAGACTGAAGAAATCTCCCTTGGAGTCAAGGAGTGACTCCCCTGCTTGGCAGGCACCAAAGAAGCAACTGTCCGGTCTGCAATTCCGAAGCTCCCGTTGGACGCCGAAGTCTCTGCATCACCAGAGGTGGATTTCCTGACTTCCCTGAGGCTACCCTGAGTTCACAGCGAAGCTGAGGCCCGTGGCTATTGTGGGTGACGAGGAACCCTGACCCCTGTGCACCGCGTACTATTGCTGGTACATCGACTTCCTGTTTATCCTTGAAGTTCTGCTTTGGGCTCCGAGTAGCCCCAGCCTTGAGCACTGACTGCACTGAAGATCTCCGGCCTCCACTCCACGAGTGACCCGTGGTCCGGGTTCCAGTGCGATCGCTCGAGGCTCCTTTGCGATCGCTAGCCCGTTGGCTAGTGGGTCCCCACAAAGGCAACTCCTCTTCTGCTTGGGCTTCCCTGGTTGCTCCAGACGTGCCCTGACTTACCCTCGCTGGGTGAGTCCCTCAGACCTTGCTGGTCTGCACCGACGTCCTTCTTCTCTATCCACAAGACTTGCCGTTGCCAAGGCTTGTTGGGTCCAATCTGGTCGCCGACACCGCAGCACTCGACAGACTTTGTAGGACAGGTCAAATCCGGCTCGTGGACTTCGTCGACGCCTCCTGGACCTCGTGGCTGAAGAGTCAAGACACCTGTCAACTCACCTAAAGCACCCGACATCTGTGGGCATTGGTCCATCCTGCCCTCGGTCACTGGCAAGTGACCCAGACTCTGTCCCCTCTGCTTTCAGGTTCCTTCCATCCTAGATCCAGGCTTGGCTCTCTTCGGACACTTCTCTTCACGGCAGCAGCAGTTCTTCGCCAGCTTCCATTGTAATCGACGACGCGACCCGACCTGACACCAAAAGACACCTATGCACCCGGCTTCCCTGGGTGAGGTAACACGAGTACTCCGGTGCTCCCGTGGGTGCTAGCCCTAGAACTTCTTAAGTCCAAAAGGGTTTGGTCCTGACTTGATTCTAAGTGACCCTAATCTTTAAATTTCCAACTGTGACATTGCCCATAGAAGCTAACAGGAACCCGTGGTTGTGTTTACACACTGCACATGACCCCCGTGGGTCCCCTGTGTCACTACTTTGGGTGGTTCCTTTGGGTCCCAGCGATTCTACAGGCTCTAGGCCTTGTGTCTAGTTCAGTCGTGGTTCTTATACCACTTTATTGGTATATGGTTTGGTACGCCCCTAGGGCCCAAACGTGTATCTGTGCTGTTACTGTTGATTGCTAACTTGTAAATTAAGTACTTCGAACTCCAGTCTCATAAAGAGACTAAAAAGGTGTCTTTTATCTCAAATACATATATTTTAAATATATACCTGGTGTGGTTGTCCTTTTGTTTGATCATTCAAGAGATTATAGACTGGTAAAACAAGCTGCTTTACATTCTTTCAAGACTTAGCCTGAAGGCTGCTCTCCATAGCTACCACTAGGATAGCTTTCAATAAAGGTTGTCTTTAACCTATTCACCATAAGGGGTTGTTTGGACTGATACAAGGTGCCCACTAGAACTAGTGGACAGCATATATCAGGCCTCCTTCTCACAGCGGGATTGCAGCCTAGAGCTTCTCCTGAGACCCATATTACGATTGATCCCAGGTTTTTCAGAGATAGCTGAAGAAAAGTTCCTTACTCCAGCTACAGTAAGCTCAGTATCTCCATGCATTCCCAGAAAATATAAACCATCTGCGCAAGACCCAGTTCATTTGAGACAAAACCATAAACCTGAGTAGGTTATAGTCTCATCTGTCAGAAAAATATAAGGTTCTACACTGGAGACATTGGTCCCACCAGAAAAGAAAGCAAAAGACTTGATGCAGTGGAAAGGAAAGTGTGTGGTACTGTAGCTGTATTGGCATTACTAGGGAGATAGGATAGAACACTGTGGGAGTCTCTTTCTGCCTTTGCGTTGAACTCCCAAAAGAGAGAAGGACTGTCGTCAATCAATCAATCAATCAATTTATCTATCAGTCAATCAGTGCAGCAGTCAATTCTGCAGAACAAGCTGTCATGAATGCACAGCTGAAAATCAGAAATCTTCCCTTCACTGGAGCAGTCATCTGGTCCTCAAACTGATGATCAAATGAATTCATGAAAAAGAAATCAAACGTCATATACAGAGCCCAGCACCCGCTGCAATACAAAACATGGGCAATGCGACCGCCACGGTGCCGGTCGCATCCCAATTCGCCATGTGGGACCCCCGCCTTGTAGGCGGGTGGTCCCAAATACGAAACAATGGCGGACGGACTGAGGTCCGTCTACCATCGCAATCGGGCCCATTGTCACTAGTCAGCTTGTAACTGGCACTGGCACACGGGAAAAATCAAAGTATAGATTATATATTTATTTTTTTATAGTTAAAATATATATATATGATATGATATGATATATGTCATCTAAAAATCCACTATAATGGTAAGTCAAATTTGTATTAAATATTTGGTAGATGTAATCTTTAGAATGTTACCTATAATGTGCCGGAAGCTGCTAATGGCTAATTTTCATTAGTTCTCCATCATCTGCCCAGCCTCTACTTGCCCTGAATTGGGTGTAAAAACTGCTCTGGGAGTGGGGAGGTGTTTTCGTTCCCTGGCAGGAAGACCAGCTGGGGTGAGCACAGGACCTTAATTTACTTTGAAGGGGCCTATCCTGTCACAACCAAATGTGGGAGGGAAGCAATTCTCAGAACTGGATTTGAGTGACCAAAGAGGAAAGACTGTTTATTACTCTGGCTACACCTAAGAGTGGGCACACAGGCGCTGCACAAGGAGAGAAGGGCTTACCCATGTAGTATTTTGAGACTGATGCTCACTGTGGCATTGTTTGCAGCAGGGTAAACAGGAACTGCTGAAAAAGTGGGTATGGTTACTCCAAGCAACATTTACCCCAGGAGACATATCCATCCAGTAGCCAGTACCAAATAAAAATATGGCACCATCCTTAGACCACTTTCTGGACCTGCAGTAGAACAGAACAGTTGCTGCAGTCTGACACCTTGAGAGTCTCCAAAAGCCTTCTCCTGAGGTCCTGGGGTCTTTAGAAGTGTACCTCTGCGGTTGTTGGGACACTAGCAGAAAGTATAGAAATGCTAGAGCTTCAGGGGGACCTGCAGTGAAAAGTATCCAACTGGACGTTCCATGGTGTTGGTTTGCAGCTTTGTCCTGCTCAGAGCTCACAGCATCTCTGAAAAACACAACCAAGGCAAGATATGCGAAGCACTGGTCACAAAATAATGGGTGCAATTTGCAACCAGTATTTTTGCAGCCAGTATGTATTTTGCGAACCGACCTATGTTCAGTTGCGAAATACAGACTTGTAGTGGAGCGCAATTCAACCCACCTCATGAGTTGTAATCAGTTAGGTCACATATTGGAACCCACTCTAAATTACAGCTATCACAGGGATGGTGGCCTGCTGAGGTCACCATACCACCATGTCAGTGATTGCTTTTAAATAAAGCATATTTAAAAAAAAAAAATGCAAACTGAATTCCCCCCCCCCAAAAAAGGGATGCATTTAAAAAATAAAAATAAAGTGTAATTAACATTTTTAAGAGTAGGTATGGTCTATGGGATCCATTAAGGACCCCTTCCCATTTACGAATAGGGTACCACTACATTTTTATAGTCTGTAAAGTATTAATGTTTTTCGACCGGATTTTGGTAGCAAAACATTGATACATACCATTCTGAATTGGTATTTGAAGGGATGTACTAAACGTGCCACTTCCAAATACTAATGGGGTATGTAATCACAAACCCAGATTGTTATTCGGTAACATGTTACCAGAGCACAATATGTGCTTCTTACATACCAAAAGGCCTTTTTGCGGTTACATATTTGTGGGTGAATAGAATATTTTCAGCAAAAATCTCCAAAGGCCCACAGTGTCAGCAGGAATAACCTGCTTCAAGTATCCAGCATTCGATTCCACTGTGGCATCTACCATTTCAGTGGTGGCACACTCTTTCTCTCTTCAAAAAGTGAAGTTTGGGCTTTCTTGAAAAAAGTGAGTGACAAAGTTCCTTTCTGAAGTGGAACTTAAATACTTTTTTGAACTCTTTGACTTCCAGTCATTTACCAGGCCTAATCCACTTGATATATCACACCAGGCCTCTATCACGGTTTGTCTCAAACTGTGTCTACATCCTGGTCTACCACTTTCATAGGCTATCATTGTCTCTTTGCACTTTTTGATGCTATGTTTATTTAAAACCTTAAAAACTGATATCTCTGATTCGCCTTTTTGGAGTTTTTTGCATTTTGTTCATTACATTTTACTCTATTTGACTAATTTTATTTGGGATTTATATTGCTTGGCGTTTTTACTGTATTACTCTTTGGTACTGCATAAATACTCTACACATTTCCTGTCTGCTCCGTGCCATAGCTACTACAGAGTTGAGCTCAAGTTAATTTAGTGACTTTGAGCGTTCACGATGACAAGAAGTTTTATTATTTCCTGAGGTGGACAGTCACCCACCCCAATTAATAATCCACTTTTTTATAATAGGCAAGACCCATTAGCATTTTTGAGTTTTACTCTTACGACTGAGATCTGCTCCAAGGACATTCTCAAAATGCATTGCTGTGGTGGCACCTCGCCTCCGATGGAAAAAGATCTACATCTGTCCCTAACTGGATGACTGGCAGATAAAGGCATGGTCTGCCCGTGAGGCACAGTAGGACTGCAACACCACGGCCAGCTTATCGCATGGAGTATGTGGGAACCAGACTTGTTTGGAAATGCTCTGTTGATCAATTGGTCAAAATATTTTCTCTGTTCTTTTCCTCCTTTTTCTGTAATTCCATCAGTTTTGGTCAAACTGAAACTATCCATAGTCAAGATAGTGGTACTATCCAGGGCTACTTCACCTCTCTGTGAAACCCCACTAGAAGTTGCTGTTGAAGCTGAACCTTATATCAAGAATGTAAGGTACAATTCTCCACACCAACGTACAGACAAGAAATTTGAGAGCTTGGCTCATTAAGTCATTCAGTACAGACATTTGAATTTACCACCAGACAGCATGAACATTCTTAAAGAATTGAAGCGTCCATCCACAAGGGTGTCTTACTCATTTAAGTGAAAGTGGTTTGTCACATGGTGCTTAATAAACAACCATGACCCTATAAACTCTCAGGTAAATGCAATCATTCCTTATCAGTTCCATCGGCCCCAATCAAAACTGCATTACACTTCCATCACAGTCCATCTTCCTGCTATTGCTTCGTACAGAAAGGTAAAAGCACAAACATCTTTCTTCACAATTCCAGTCGTAAAATATTTTTGGGAAGGCTCAGCAAATATTTTTCCACCAATTAGACATCCTTCTCCTCCATGGGAGTTGAATCTAGTTTTATATAAATTGATGGCTCCTCCGTATGAGCCTATACATAAGACTTCATTGCAGCATCTTTCCTAGATGGTAGCTTTTTTGTGTAGTCACTTTGGCACGAAGTTAGTGAGTTTTAGGGTCTTCCTCCAATAGAACCAAACACAGTGTTTTATAGTAATAGAGTAGTGTTAAGGATACATCCAGGTTTTTTTTTACCTTAAGCCATCTCAGATTTTCATATGAATCAAACAATATTTCTACCAGTATTTTCAACATCACTCTGTAGATGATTTTAGGGGCCTTACATTTTATTTGGACAGAACTAATAATATTCGTAAGACAAGGTTGTTGTTTTTAATTATGGCCCCCCCCCCATAACAGGTTATGAGTTAACTAACAAACCTTTCCCTGTGAAAAATAGAGCTCGCTGTACATGGGTTAAAGTTGGATATGCGGCCTGGGTAAGGAATGCATCTCTTTCTGAGATGTGTAAGGTATTCATTTGGAGATCAATACTTACATTTTCCAAGCATTATTGCTTAGAAAAGGGTTCAAGAGCTGATACTTTAATAGGCCAGACAGTATTTATTAATGTTTTGAGTACAGTGTTTGATGTGCTGTATCTCCATCTAAGTGAATTGACTGATTGCTGCTTGTAGTTTAATTGACAACCACAAATTAGGCATTGCTTGCTAGTCTATTCTATATTTATAACTTTCAGTGAGGATCCGAGAATTCACAAAAATGTGTTGCTTGTAATCCTACTTCTGCATAATACGACTCCTCACTAGAGTCATAAACAACCCTCCGTCCTCCCTGGTTGTCAATGTTACTATTAGCATTGTCATTAATCTTGCAATAATTATTGCCATTCAAAAAGGGGCTCTGAGGTTAACTGTTAGTTCAGTGAATGCTGAGAAAGGGAAGTTAATGTTTTCATAAATGTACAGTGTGTATTATCTGCAGCTTCTGCACTTTTGACCTTATAGGCACCTTATTCATAGAGCGAAAGCAGTGCTCCGTATGCTCCGGAGATCCCTCTGGGGATGCTGATGGCGTTACCGCATGGAGGCGACTGGTCCCCGTTGGCGGAGTGGGAGGAGTTGGGGCTGCAGATGGTGGGGGACCTCTATGTCGACGGGGTGCTTGCCCCCTTCGGGGAGTTGCAGGAGCAGTTTGGCCTCCCGGATGGGAGTTACCTCCTGCATGCGGCAGTGATTGCGGCGATACAAAAGCATTGGAGGGAAGGGCTGGTGGAACCTACCGCAAACATGGCCTGCCAGTACGTGGTGATGGCAGCGGGAACGCTTAAGGCGGTGACCTGCCTCCACTCTAGAATGCTACAGGAGGGGACAGAGCCGCTCACAGCGTTGAAGGAGACATGGGAGGAAAGCATAGGCAAACCCATTCCGGACACGGTCTGGAGCCATATTCTGCGAAGGACGAGGAAGGGTAGCAGGAATGCCCGTTTTCAGCAGGTACATTTCTTCATCCTACATAGGGCCTACATTACCCCGGGAAAGATTGGACGATACTTTCAGGTGCAGGATGCGGCGTGCCCGAGATGCCTAGCGCTTGGGGCCGAGCTGGACCACCTACTGTGGGGGTGCCCGAAGCTAGGGACATATTGGGCTGAGGTGGGAGAGCTTTTGAACACGGTCACGGACCGGGAGGTAGAATTCGACATGGCGGCATGTCTCCTGCTCTGGTTCCCCCACACGGCTAAGACGAAAGTGACGAGCAAATTCATTGACCTAGGTCTCATGTTGGCCCAGAGAGAAATTACATGGCACTGGAAATCCCAGGAGGGCCCCTCAGTTAGGAGATGGACGGCTGAGCTGTTGAAATGGTCTGGATGTGAGAGTGTGCTCAGAAGGCGACAGGCTGTCAAGACAGGTAATGAAAAGGGCTTGGAGTGGGCGAGGGCTTGGGAGATGATAGTACAGGCTCTGCAAGACTACCTGCTGGAGGGTGCGGAGCACGAACATTCGGAAGGCGGGGTTCCCTGAGGCTTGAGAGACCACATGCGAAACCCGATAAATGGCAAGCCATAGCGTCAGAACCCACAAGTATAACCCACAGCAGCATCAGTCGGGGGGTGGGAGGGAGTTCATGGGGTATAGTTGTAGGGATAATAAGAGCGCCGGCAGACCGGCTCTCTGAGTAAGGACCAGCAGGGAGTGGGGTTCCAGAGCAGCTCTCCTTGGATGCCTCTAATGTGATATGGGATAGGCCGTAGGCACTGCGCCTCCGGGAGGGAGCTAATGTGGACCGGTGCTGTGGATAAGGATTATCCTGGTGCAGCCAACTCTGAGTGGCTGACTATATTTGGCGGCGTTTGTGGGGAGGGAGTTTGATGGGTATAAAAGCAGATACTATATTACGCTGTTGACCTGACATCTCTGTGAGGTGATCGCCTTGACACTCTGAGTCACTGTGATGGAACGCCGCCCGGCCCCCGGGATGTGGGCTGAATGGCTGTGTGCATTGTTATAACGACAGATGAGCTTTGAGATGTCGTGCGTGTACAGGTTGACTTACTGGATGCCTTGTTTACAACTCTGCAATAAAAACATGTTTAATCATCCTTTTTCTCTGTCATGGTGTGAAATGTACAGGGCTTTTTGGATATTGTATCACACACATTTCAGTTAGGTGCTGCAATGTGGTCTTACTGATATATGAGGGCATGTTTTACATAAAAAAATGCAGTGACATGTTTATGGAGGTATCACCAAACTATGGAGATTGAGATGCCTACCTCCAACTAAGATGGACTGTTGTATTCAGAAGAAAAGTGTTCTGGGGTTCATGCGCTTGGGAGAAAATTGTCTACATTTATGACTTCAGTGAGGATTCATTCAATGCAGATCTAGGATTCCAAGTAACATTTCCTACTGAAAACGCTCTCTCTCTGACATCTTTTTGTACTATTTTAAGGATTTCATTAGGCCTTTCTTTATAGAGATCTGCTGATTAATACCTTACCAATTCGGTCAGGCCTTGTAAGCCTTGCCCTCACTAGTTGTGGAAAACGTGTAATAATTTTTGTTAGCATAAGCTGAAGTCATCTTGTCTGTGGCATCCATTTTGTTAGCTATGTAATTTTTCTGTCTTCACTGCTGCTTGCCCTTCTATTCTGCTTGAGTCATCAACTTTGGTTAACTCCTTCTGTACTGGGCCAAAGAAATGTCTGTGCTGAGCAAAGGCCTGTAGCTGCTGACTAAGTGATTACTCATCTGCCCATGTCTGGCTGTAACTATTCCTGTGTATGCTTGTACCTTCTATTTGTAACTACATGCTTACAAGTGCAGAAAACACAGTATATAAGCACCATGGTCTGTGTATTCAAGCCACTACCTCCTGGAACACTTGAGGGTGTTGTAAGGTCGTGGTCTCACTCATGAAAGAATAAACTTGTTATTTTGAATTTCAGCTTCAGTGCCAATCTCTATTTTGTTGGTTTAAGGACCCGTGGACAGAGAAGGGTAACCCCTGCACCGGCGTGCCCCTTAAAAAGGCACATTTCCACATAGTCAGTATAAATAATGTGTTATTGTGTGTGGAATCTGCAGTAAAGGAAATGTCTTTAGGTGGTGGAATAGACCTGTGGAGTCCCAGATGTCAAGTGTCATACCATAATTCGATTCTAGGATAGTCTCTGAGCTATATTTGTTTTCGGCAACCAGATAACGATCCACAATGTTGTTCCAGTTATTGCCCTGTCCATATGTAACCAATGTCTATTGGAGAATCTTTGGATTCATCCACCCCCCATGATTCACATCTGTGAGGCCCTTTAATAGTTTCTCACATCTGAGAATGCCAGACTCTCTCCCTTTGGTTTACCCAGGACCTTCCTTGAGATTCTTGATGCTTTCTCTTGCCCTATAAAGTCTTTTTTGTATTTCTTGGAGAGTGGCATCTTCTAGATATAGTCCTGGTCTTAATTACAACAATTCTGCTTTGCCACAAAATGTATAAGGGTCTCCACCTCCTCAGGTCTTTGTTAATGTCCTGCACTAAATGAGCAACATTAATGTTGACAATAACAGAGATGGGTTTTGTAAGGTATATCTCCAGGTACTTCAAAGAATGGGCACTGTTTTAACAGAGACCTCATTTCTGAATGCACTCTCTGCTTCACTTGACGTTTTGAATTAGTAGTAGCTCCCCCTTCTCAGGGCTGATTTGTATGCAGAGAGTTCCCCACATGTGTTAAGTAGTTCGAGTAGTGGGGGATTGACGTTCAGGGGCGTCTATCAAAGACAACAATATGCATTTGCAAACAGAGATACTTTATGTGTTGCCCCCTAGAAGGCCAGTCCTTTTGTCTACGGTCTTTAAAATTGCAGTTGCCAGTAGCCCGATTGAAATCGTGAAAAGCAAGAGTGACATCAGGCAAAAGGTTAGTTTCTCTCAGAAAATCCAATTTTCATGATCCTGGCCGTAGGACTTGTATGTGGGGCCATTATCACTAGAGTCCAGTAGTCACCCAGCCCCACCCTCACCATCACCTTTTTCAAGAATTCACAATGTACCCTATTCAGCGCCCAGTGGCAATAGAGCAAGAGGCCTGCTTTTTTTGGTTGCTTTCTTGATGAGGTACGTTGACTTTCTTATATTATGAAATGGTTGTCTGTCCCAGATGAAGCTAAACAGGTCAAAATGGACAACGTCTGAGAGTATATAGGAAAGGGGAGTCACCAGAATTGTCATGTGCTATTTATTATGAATAATAAATAAGGCTATGGGCCTATATGAGTAACACAGCTGTGTAGCTTCCCTGTTTGAATATAACTGTAATATCTGCATCGCACATGAAATTTAGGATTCTGCCCCTCTCAGCTATTGACAGTGAGACAGGGACATACGCGGCCTTCCGCCTCTCCATAAGAACCGGTTGAGGAGACCATCAATTTTGCGGAACCAACTCCCCGGGAGGTGAAAAGTATTATTTTGAAAAATATATAAAAAGCGGGGGTGAACCATCATTTTAAAAAGTACACTTCTGCCAAGGGGATTAAGAGGGAGGGACTGCCATCGCTTGAGGTCTGCCTTGGCCTTGGTAACCAGGGGCTTAAGTTTGAGGGCCCATTCAAGTTCTGGGAGCAAGGTGACCCAGACTCCCAAGTATTTGAAGGATTGCCTACGCAGGGGAATGGTGGTTTGTCAATCGAAACAGGCACATGATGGGTGGAGAGGAACTAGAGTGGATTTCGCCGGGTTGAGCCACAGGCCAGAGACTCGCTCAAAGGCGAGGAGGACTTCCAAGCACCGTGGGCTGGACTCCTCAGGATCCGCCAGAAAAAGGAGGACGTCGTCGGCGTAAAGGGCGACCTTGTCGACCTGATAGGGGTCCCAGGCCCACTCCTGGATGCAGGGATCATTGCGCACGAGAGAGGCCAAGGGCTCCATTGCTAGCGCAAATAAAAGCGCCGAGAGGGGACAGCCTTGGCGGGTGCCCCTCTGAATCGGGAAAGCCTCCGAGAGCACGCCATTAATTAGGACCCGAGCCTTAGGACTAGAGTACAGAACTCGGATGAAACGCCTGAATGGGAGGCCAAACCCCATCGCCTCCAGCACATCTTCAAGATAGCTCCAGTCAACTGTGTCGAATGCTTTTTCAAAATCAATGAAAAGCAAGCCCAAATACGGGGTGAGCTGATGGCGGTGTGCGAGGGTGAGGTGAAGATGGCGTATGCAATGCCGGGTACCATGGGCAGGCATGAAGCCACGTTGGTCTGTATGGACCAAGTCATGCAAGAGGGGGCGGAGGCGTTGAGCTAAGGCAGTGGCAAAGATTTTCACCTCGGTGTTGATGAGGGAAATGGGGCTGTAGTCCCCGCAGGAGATGGAAGGCAGTTGTGTCTTTGGAAGAACCACAATAGTGGCCACGTCGGTCTTGGGGGGGGAAGGACACCGTGTCCACCACATGTTGGAACAGATCTACCAGGTGCAGGACCAACATGTCATGGTAGGTCGCGTAATATTCTTGAGGGTATCCATCCGTCCCTGGCGTCTTACCGGAGTGCAAGAGTGAAATGGCCCTGTGTATCTCCTCCGGAGTAAGGGGGAGATCCAGAGTCTCCGAGACTGCCTGGGGAAGACGGGGCAGCTGAGTCGCGGCCTCCGACAGCAGTGCGGCTAGGGAGGCCTCGGAAGGCCAGGCCGCATAGAGTTGGGCATAATAGCCTGCAAAGGCTTGGACAATGGCATGTGAGGTGAAATGATGAGCGCCGACCGCATCACAGACCTCGGGGATTATACGATTGGCTTTGGGATAAGAGATGAGATTGTGGAGTAACTTCCCGTTTTTATCGCCCCAGCCCTACACCCACGCCACCGAGGAACGCCATAGCATCTTAGCTGACTCTAGAGAGATCTGACCGATCTCCTCACGGAGCAGTGCGAGCTGACTGGTGGAGCCAGCACTGTCGGCGGAAGCCTGGGCTGATTCCAACTGTGTGGCTTGGGCCTCGAGCTGCAGCAGACGGGCGGTCTCGGCCATGCGCTTTGCGTGGACCAGGCCTCTGGCCATGCCCCGTATAGTAGCCTTGCCAGCCTCCCACAGAGTACCTGGAGAGGGAACTGATCCCTTGTTGACCAGAAAGTAGTGCTTCAGCTCTTGCCCGAGGGTCTCGACTTATTCCGCGTCTTGCAGGAACCAGGCGTTCATCCGCCAAATCATGCAGACCCCATTGGGAGGGCGCCCGAGATGAAGGGAGACAGGGGAGTGATCGGAAATACCCCGGGGAAGGATAGTAACCCCAGACAACAAGTGACAATCGGTGGCCGGTAGCAGGAGCAAGTCAATACGGAAGTGGGTGTGGTGGCCCGCCAAAGTTTGGGTGTACTGTTCTCTGCGGGGGTTCAATACCCTCCAGGCGTGGCAGAGACCTAGGGCAGAGGACCAGTCAGAGAGGCGCTTAGCAGAGGCAGGCGGGATGCTGAGGGAGCACTTGTCGTGTCGCGAAGAGGCTGCATAACAGCGTTGAAGTCTCCCCCTATGACCGTCAGACCCTGAGGGAAAGTCAAGATCAGTAGTGTGAGGCATCGGAGGGCAGAGGGCCTTGTGGCAGGGGGAATGTATGCACACAGGAGGTTAACAAGATGTCCCTCAATCCTACCGGTTAGGGCCACATAGCGCCCCTGAGTGTCCGTCTCTACATGTATCACAGTGAAGGGAAGACCTTTGCGAATCAGTATGGCCACTCCTCGAGAGCCCGTGTTAAACCAGAATGCCAGACCCTATCAAACCCATATCGGGCAAGGAAGGTGCAGTGAGTTCCCAGAAGGTGCGTTTCTTGTAGAAAGAGAATATCGGGCGCTTGGCGTTGGGCACTACGAAGAACTGCGGTTCGTTTTATACGGTCTAAAAGGCCATTGACGTTCCATGACAAAATGTGGAGAGGCCTAGGAAGAGTCGACATCACATGACTGGGTGGTGTGTATGTGGACCAGCGCGGGAAGACCCGGGACCCAAGGGAGGTAGCATCTCACAGCCTGAGTACAGGGGTAGAGCTTGTGTGTTACGATAAGTCTCATGTCCTTAGTAGTGGCGTGTGTGCACAGTGAGCTGCCATGAAGAACGAAAAACGCTGGCCCGAACGAGGCCAAAATCAACAAACAGTCGGGAGGCAACGGTCCTCCCACTCCCCCTATCCCCCAACACCCCCCACCTTACACTTCTGGAATGGAAGCATTTGTCGCCCCAAAAAGGAATTCAACCAAACAAGATACAAACAAGTCTGAGCGCTAATCTAAAACGATTAGCAGAGCATGGTTGTGGCGGAGATGGACCCCTCCATATAGACGGATATACAAATGTGAACAGCCGAAAGAAAAATTAAGAAGCAGTTTGTGGACCCCAATCCGCTGAGCCTCAGGGGTCAGACTCCGTCATCCTCCTCGGATCCTCGAAGCGCAGGGCTCATAGACAAGTCAGAGTCAGATATGGCAGGGCGCAATGTCTCTGAGGGGTCCGGGACCCGGCTCAGATCGATCAAGGAACCAGTCAGGCTGAGAGTCCCAGATATACGAGGTAAGGCAGAGGTAATGAGCAATTGGGACACTGCCTCTGGTGACTGTGAGGCCCCGCCACATTGATCATCCTTCCTGCGGGACCGAGTATGGCGTCACAGCGGCTTGAGAAGGGTTGGCTGAAGTTGCGTAGGCTCCTGGCGAGCCGGAGGAGAGGCGGGACGAGTCCGGAGAGGGCGTTCCTCTGTGAGCCAAGTCCAGGCCATTTGGGGGGTATCGAAAAAAAGGTTTTGTCCTGAAAATCGACTGAGTCGGGCCGGAAAGAGGAGACCCTACTGAAGTCACCGGACCCTGTGTCCTTGCCGCCTTAAGGATAACATCCCTGTCCCGGAAGTTGAGGACCCTCATGATGATGGGCCGGGGTGGAGACCCATGGGGAGGCCGGGGAGCCAGGGAGCGATGGGCGCGCTCGACCGCGAACCATGGAAAGAGAGGGACTCCTTGGGCATCCAGGATCTCACCCAGGTCTCCATGAATGTGTTCACTCGACCCTGTTCAACCCCCTCAGGAAATCCTATAAGGCGTAGGTTATTCCTTCTTGACCTGTTTTCGGCATCTTCGGCCCTGCGGTGAAGTTCCAAGGTCTGAGTCTGGAGCCGGGCCACCTGGGTCTTAAGTTGGCCTATGTCATCCTCGGCCGTGGAGATGCGTGATTCCGCCTCCGAAATCCGGGCTGTGGCGTTACGCAGGTTCTGATGAATAAGGGCCATGTCCACCCTCACCTCGCCAATCTCATTTTCCACCGAGGCCTGCCAGGCTCCAATTGCCTGGAGGATGGTGGAGTGGTCTTCCCCAGCGGGGGCAGGGGTATTTGACGCCTCTCCTCCGGGGTCTCGGTCGTTGTGGTGTATTGGTCCATTTTGGTTTGGGTCTGTGGGGCAGGTGTCTTCGGAGCACGGTCCCTGCCCATCTTCGCCGAGGAAAGAAGCCCCTACCGCTGATCGGGTGGGGGAGGCAGTCAACAATCCCAGAAAGGGGAGAGGCCAACACCCAGACCATCAATACTCGGGCCCAGGCGCCAAGGCCAATCCTCTCCGGTTCCCCCAAGCCTCCGGGGTCAATCAGCAAGAATCCGGGGACCCCCGTCCCGTCTCGTCCCCGTCCACTGCAACGATCAATAAAAGGATAGCGACACCTCCCCGTCTCAATGTGGATGGCAATGGGCTGGTGAGGCAGGGGTCCAGGAAGGCAGCCCGCCACTCCACAGCGTTGTCAGCTGAGATCCAAGCATGCCACCCCGAGCCCACAGCGCACCGGGTCCGGCACCACTTGATGAAGGCGGCCAAGGACGAACAGCGGGCCCCAAGCAATGGGCCACAGGAAGGTATCCGGTCGAGGCGGGTAGACGGTGATAGGGGGAGGCCGATAACCGGGCCCCGCACCACCCGTCAGTGACGGCCGGGATCAATCCCACATCTGTGGAGGTAGCTCGGGCCTGTGGAGGAGGTCAAGGGTGGGCTGAGTTCTGCGGTGGATCTCTCTGCCGGCGGGGCCCGGCACAGGGCAGGGGTGGCCAGACTCACACTCCGCACTCACAGGCCGACAATCCCAGGATGGCTCCCCCGGATGAGATGTGTGGCGTGTGGAGGAGGAGGGTTAAGTCAATGAAGGAGGGAGAGGGGGGGCGGGAGCGCCAACATCGCCCCTCCACACCGCCACCCGATACGGTAGCCGATCCCCAATCCTTGACCCCACTCACCGAAGGTCTTTTGGCGGAGGCCACAAAGGAGCCCCCGACGTCCCCAAAGGCCAGCCACTCCGGGAGGTGGAGATGAGGCCGCAGCACCGTCGCGGACCGAGGAGGGCAGGAGGGCCCGGACTGGGCCAGATCAAGCGTCCGCACAGCAGCGGTGTTTGCGGCAGGGAGTTGCCCGGGAGAGGGGTCCTTCGGTGATCCGAGAGCCACCCCAAGGACCCAAAGTCAGTGCCTCCCCTCTCGGTCCGGCAGGCCGCACCATTAGGGGGTCGGGATGCAGCCCCCGACAGGCCAGGATTACCTCCCCTCCTCCAGCCCCAGGGGGTGGGTCAGCAGTTCATGGGGTCGAGGAGATTGTGTGTGCCAGGTTTGGAGGGGGTCCTGACCCCCGCGCCGCTGCCCGACAGCGCAGTCGAACTCGGCAGTTCCCCACTCACCGGGCTGGTGTTCGCAAAGAAGGTCCGGGCCGAGCCCCTCCGAAGACAGCAGGCAGACGCAGGAGTCAGGATAAAGGCCCCGGCGCGGCCGGGTTGTGCTCGCTTCTGGCTCCTTCTGCACGGGAGGCGGGTCCCCCAACGCGGCGTCCAGCAACAGTGCTTCGAGGGCAGACTCTGGCACTGAGATGAAGCCACAGGGTAAGTCTCGGGCGGTGGGGGAAAGCAGGCGGACCTTGGCCGGGCGCAGCCACCACCCCGCAGCGACAGGGGGGAGCCGGGCAGCGGACCGTCAGGGCAGAGGTATCAGGCCCAGAGACAGAACGCCGAGGAGGCCGCCATTTTGAGTTCTCGAGGCTGCTGGAGGAAGGGGATCACCCCGACGCAGCGGAGGCTTCGATCAGCCCGCAAAAGGGATTGGAGCAGTGCTGGTGAGGGTAGGTGGAGGGATCTAATGGCAGCTGCTAACGGGCGGATGACGAAGGGGGTCCGGAGCACTCTTAGAGTGCAACCGCCATCTTGACGCCCCAGGCGACGCCTCCTCAATCACAGTTCTAAGATGGAAATTCTTAAAGTCACATTTAGAACAAAGTCCTGGGACTTGTGGTGGAGGCGATTGGAGCCCCGCAAGTTTGCATATGCCATCTTTGATAGCTTGGCCCTGCGCCCTGCAAATGCCTTTAAAAGACGACAGATGCTTGTTTGTCAAAAAACACATGAGACAACATCCGAGTGGGTGGGAGGATAGCCACAAACAGGGCCGGACTGGCCGTAGCGGGCACCGGGCAATCCCCCGGTGCGCCGCACGGGTGGGGGCCGGTTTTGGGCCCCTGGGGGCCGTTTTTTGTTACAGGGCCGTTTTTGCAGCATAGCTGCAAAATCGGCCCTGTAACAAAAATCGGCTGAAAACCCTGGCAAAGAGCTCGGCAGCACAACCCCCCCCCCTTCTCCTGGGGGGGGAGGGGGAGGGGGCCGGCCGAGCACGTTGCCAGGGCCGGTTGTGGTTCCCAGTCCGGCCCTGGCCACAAACTCCCGGCTTCATAACCAAAATGCCTACTTCACAAGACAGGGTTGATCCTGTACACATGCAGGTAAGGCCAATATGATCGATAATGTCATGGAGATGAGAACTGTTTAGGTGGACAAAGATTCATAATATCTGAAAGCAAAAAGCCTGGGAGTAACCTAAGTAGCTTAGAATTCTTACATTGTTTTCCAGGTTATTCACTAGCGAGCAACCTCCTTTTTATAATCAGTTCTTGGATGTTTTAGCCATGTGGAGTCATTGTCTTTGCATTAAATAACATCATTTTCATCCTAGAGGAGGCTCGCTTGCTTGCTGAGAAGTTAGAGGCTGAACGGCTGGAAAGGGAGCGGCTGGCTAAAGAAGAGAGAGACCGACTTGAAGCAAAGGTGTGTTTGCTTTTATCGAAAATGTTGTCTGGTATGCATGTCTTGGTAATCTTACACATTATCATGGGTAGATTGTTTAATGGACAACAACGATGTTTAGTATTGACTGTAAAGATTAGCGGGGGAGGAGGGATTCCATGATCTCATAAACTATGTTTGAAATAAGAGAATCTCAGTGAGTGTTTTACTGTTTGCTGTTGATAGGTGGAGATAAGGTATTGAATGTACTCAAATCAAAACATTCAGTGGCAAAGCCAATATGTCTCGCCTTGAAGACTTACTGGCCTTGCCAAGTCCTTGAATCATGCTGCATTGGCCAGATACTGTGCAGCATGGCTAACATTTTTTAAAAGTAAGAAGAATGAAAAGACGTGATGACGAATCTGCATCATTTTGTAGGCGCATGCATGCTCTGTTGGCACTAGCGCCTACAAAAATACACAGGCGTCATTTTTTTATGTACAGATTTGAGAAAAAACGGTAAATAAAAACGAAATAGAAGTAGTGCAAAAGCACTTTTAAAGCAGACTTGCTGATACTCTGCAAAAATTAAATAAATAAAAAACAGACCGCGGGTGGGGTAGCAACAGAGTGTGGGAGGGTGTGAGAGGGAAGCACTGAAGATCAGGTGGGTGGGGTTAGCATCTGGGAGTGGGCGGGGAAAAGCAACACTCGAAGGAGAAAGCAATGTGGACGGAGAATCCCATGAGGGCATCTTCAGCATTTAGGAGCATGGACAAGCAGATAGGTGAGAGAGTGCTACATGAGGGGCTGCAGGGGAAAGAGAAGTATACGAGAGAGACAACTGGAAGATACATGTACTCTCATGAGGTGCTTAGCCAAAAAGAAAAAAATAGTTCCTAAACATGAAAAGCAGAAGAAAGGCTCAAGTAAAGAGGTTATAATCCAGGGCTTGGACAAAGGCAGAAGAGGAAGACAAGCCCACACAAAGTAACAAGTAAAAAGCAAGCTAATGAGAGTTGCACTAAATCAAACCAATTTTTAAGCAATGGGCATGTGCTCTAAGCCCATTGTGTGTTAACAATGGCTCTTTCGCCACTAGATAGTTTGGACATTCTAGTAGGTGAACCATAAAAAATGGAAACTATGTCTACATTCTGATTTCAACAGTATTCATTTTTGTTAATACTAAGTTCACTATGTATAAGTGCATAGCAGCACGGTTTGGACCTATTGCGCGTGAAGTAAAAAATGAGGTACAAGTCTGGGTTCTTTATACTAGTGTGCCAGGTTATATAGGTTCCAGGGTGCACAGGAGCAAGCAGGAGTTTACACCGTGCCAACCTCCAGGTGACAGCTTGGACTCTGGTGTTAAATGCATAAGGGTGTTCATCACTACCAAAGATAATGCCACTAAAATGTGATGGACTGCTTGTGGAAAAAGGATTCAGCAGACACTTAAAAAGGGAAGGCAACCCCTCTAAAGCCAAACTAAATGGAGAAAGAATGTAGGAAACAAACCAACATAATTAATTGTCAATACCTGTGTACAGGCAATGGTTAGTAAAACAGTGCTGTGAACTATGTACACAGGCACTGTTCCCTCAGGATTTATTAGTTATACAAATGTAATGATTGAATATTCCACAGTAACAATCAATGGGCCAATAGAAATATCAACATATAGCATAAAGGGCCTTAGATAAGCAACAATGCCGAAAGGATAGCCTGTGTTTTCTACATTTATCAACTTCTCAGAAAGAATTATGAAAAATAAGCAGTTTAATTAGAATATTTTATAAAACAATGCAAAAACTGTTAGTGGGTAGGTGCGGTGTGTCATTACAACCTAGTGATTGATTCGGAATTAGGTGGAGCAATATGTCTATGGTACGGGGTACCGGCCCACCCGATTATGAGTACACTGGGTGCAGATGTACTCCTGGTATCTCCTCCTCTGTCTCTGCAATGAAATTCCTCCTGTTCAAAGGAGGAGGAATAATGTAATAAATCGTCTGGTAATTCTGGTTCATGCATGTTAGTGTCTGCTCTCGGCCTAGAAATAATGTAGTAACGGATATGAGTTGTTAGACTGAATCGGTTAAACCGACCCTGGTAATTCTCCCAACCCACACTGCTACTTGCAATTGGCCTCTAAGAGAGCCTCTTCTATTGCACTGCAAACAATATTCAAAACACTGTATACATTGTACACATAACACACATTGATTCATGTATCTGTTGGACCTGACATCCATGGTGTGGTTTTCCCCCAACCTTTTGCCTTCTAGCCTCCTGTTTTTGTTGACTTCATTTTTGCTGGCTTTAGGACTATGCACACTTTACCACGGTTAACCAGTGCTAAAGTGCTTGTGCATTGACGTACTCCCAATTGGCATATTTAATTTGCCTGCAAGTTCCTAGTAAAGTGGTTCTACATCTACCAAAGACCTGTAAATTAAATTCTGCTGCTTGGCCTGCAGCACTTATTGTTCCACCCACTTAACTAGCCCTTTAAACATCTCCCAGGCCTGCCATTGCCCAACCTCCCTTTTCAATATATAGAAGTCACTCCTTAGAATAGGTCCTACAGCAGCCAGTACAGTGTATTTGAAAAGTTGAAACCTTTGGACTGCACAGCCTGTGGAGACGCATAGTAGCAGAAACATAGTATTTGCAGTTTCAAAGTATCTATTTGCAATGTCATGTGTTAGATGCAAATATGTTTTGCTAGATACCGATAGATAAAATTATATAGCATCTAAATGGTTGGGCATAGTACTATGTTGTAGCATTGTACATTGTTAATTAACAATGAGAAACTAGCTGAAACTTTTTTCTCTTAACTTCTTCTCTTTTGTAATGGATTAATGACCTCTATAGTATGCAATGTCATGTTATTTGCCCAGTGTATACTGATGGATGGGTTGAGAGAGGAACCCTTAAATTTATTAATTTTATCCGTTTTTGGCGGTAGCCATTTTAATCAGTCTGTTTTATTACTTTTTAATTAATAAGTACATGCTTTATCATATGCATTGTATTATGTTTTAGACATTTATTTGTTTATCTTTTATGGTGCAACGCCGAAATAAAGATAATTGAATTGAAAAGTTGGACATGTACTTTTATGTTTTACATTTCCTGGTCGTGGGAAACTCCTACATTTGCTTTTCACTACTGTGAGGCCTACCTCTCCCATAGGATAACATTGGGTTACCTTATTGTATTTAATAAGTAAGACAATTCCCTGATTGATAATTGATAATTTATTAGGAGCAGATTGGAATGTCATGTTTGGTGTCTGAGAGATTGTAATAAAAAATCCTCTTTAATGGTAAAGTTACAGTTTTGAAAATGACACTTTTAAAAAGTTTACATTTTCTTGTCCTGACCATTTGATGCCTGCAGCCTGTTTCTTGGTCACATGACTGGTATAGTTGGCAGTTGGACTATGTTTATTCCTCTCAGACAGCCACACAATAGAGAAATTAGGTGTACCTGGATGTGCCATCAACTGGCAGGATGGGGAGGCGGAGCTGGGCACAGCCTCACTTGCAACTAAATAAGCTGTAGCGTGCCTTCACACAAAGGACTTGTCACCTCTGCATTGTTTATGCAGCCAACTTGGAGGCAGCACAGGGGAGGCAGGGACTCTCGCGGACTTCAAAGGGAATTCTCTAGAAACCTTTCCTATTTCAAAGTGGCCACCAGATATAAATATTGGACCCTCAGACCCAACTCTTCAGTCCACCCCTGGACCTGTTGATGCTACAGAAGAAAGACTGCTTTGCTGGTAGAAGGACGGCTATTCTGCTGCTTTACTACACTGCTGCTCTGTTTCCTTCTGCCAAACATGCTGAGAAGGAAGACTGGACCTACACCCTTGATCCCAGAATGAAGTGACTCCAAGGGTCAGCCAACTGACCTCATTATCTGAGCTACAGGGTCATAACAAGCTCCAGAGCCTCCCTGCAACTTTCCAGCTGACCTGCTGCCTGGACCTGCCAGAGCCCTGCTGGCCTTTGCTGGAGTGAGTTCCTTACTCCCATGTGGTGCCCCTTAGGTCCTGTACCCTTGCTGTGGCCTCACTTGAGCTCTCCTGAAGTTTTTGGGCTCTTTGCGAACGCAAACAGGCCGGTTCGTGCCAAGAGCTTGCTACCCGCGACCCCCACCAATGCAAAGTTTTGGCAAACCTCACTCTGTGTCACAGCGATAACTAACAACACCCAGCAGCGCAGCATATGCGCTTTGCACCACAGCATCAACAGTTCCCAGTGACCTCCAATGCGACACTCCCGCAATAACCGTTCGTAACTCCGGACAAAATCTTGATACTACAAAATCCACCGTCCGTGACACCCGGCCTGCTCTTTGCGCTATATCAACAACAATCTGCAACACTCTCCCTGCTTCTCGTGGCCCCTTCCACAGCAAACAGACCTCTTCTCGCTGGGCTTTGAAGGTAACTCTTTCAGCTGGACTAAACTGGTCCCTGTATCTAGCCCATGTTTCATCTTGGTCTGCCTGAACTTGTGACCTTCACCCGGTCTCACATGACAATATAGTTGTAAGTGGGGCTTTGGTCATTTTGGAGCTATTTCCACCTAAATATTTAAAATTGCACATGTCCGGTTCTACTGATTGGATTTTTGTTGTTAAGATGTCTAATTATTTATTACATTTTACTCTATTTTTTTGTTTTTTTGTGTTGTGTTTTCACTTTATTACTGTTTCAAGTGCTGCATAAATGCTTTACACATTGCCTCAAAGTTAAGCCTAACTGCTTTTGTGCCAAGCAACTTTGTGTCGTATCCTCATTGTCTTACACTCTGTCCCGTTCAACAAAAAATCCATACTAGAACTCTTATACTGCTGCTCTTTGAGGAACGGCAGTCTTGCCACCATTAGTGTACAATAAACTTCTTTCAGAGGATTGCAACCACAGTCGAAGCCATCTGGTCTTTATAGGGAAATCCTTGGACACGCAGAAATGGTCTGGGTCACACTATCTTCTCAATTCCTTTCCTATTTGGCATTAGGTAAAAGAAGTCCATGTACACTAGATTCCTAGGCCCACTGCTTTACAGGTGGTTCATCTAAGCGCCCTTCTTAGTTTGATTCTTCTTGACTTTATATTGGGTACAGGTCTTGTAGTACTTCTCCACATTGCCACGTTGTCCGCTTTTCAGTCCTGTAAAATCACTGAGGCATTAGATAATGGCCCAGTCAATTGTTAGTTGTCTATATTTATGTATCATGTTTCTCCCTTATTATCCTCAACTATTTCTAAACTCAAGTGTTTTTGCTTGATACACAGGTAACCAGCCTTGTCACTTCAATTTCTATACTTTCACAAACTCCAAGTCCCATATCTCCCAGAATGTTTCCCATTCCATTTAAGGTCACCTATCAAACAATCACTCGCCACAAATTAACATGCATCCGAAAAGACCAAGCGTTATGCAACTGTCATGGCACAGACCCCATATCAATAAGTCATATGAATGTGCCCTTTGCTATCCCCAACATGCTTCTGCCAAAACTAATTCAAACAATCATGGCCAACTCCCCCAAGGATGCACATTGTTGTGTTTATTAGGCATGATCCAAAGAATTGCAGGCCTTCTCACTCCTATGTTTGCTGGGCTCACCTCACCATTGATGATTGTTTGATACTTGTTTACCTCCTCTCAAGATTAGACTGCCCATAGTTACTACCAACTTTCTTAACGAAGTGATTGGACCACTTCTGCTTGCTTACATTACATCATCTGTTTCTCCTTCTGAAAGTGTTATAAATTATGAATGTCTGTATAGGGTAGATGTCCTTATCAATATGCCTTGTAATCCTCTGGCATGTTCTCAGATAAGTTAGTGCTCGTTTCCCAGACAGTGTTGCAGTTGTGTCCATACTGTTCACAGATGGCAACTCATGTCAGTCAAACTGGTCTCCAACACTTTATGCTGGGCTCATGGGTACACATGGCCAATGTCTTGCACTTGATAGTATGTGTCCTTTGCAGCACATAGTATATGCCCCTTTATTGATCAAATATTCAAAACCTAGATTTCAAGAAAAAGTTAAGCAAGAGCAATAATCAATGGAATAGAGACACAAATGGTCGTAGCAAATGCCACCCACTCTCGTCCTGATACATGCCCTGGCGTTCTCAGCAAGTGTTCTCTTATCCAGAAGACTACCCAGAGAAATGTTGTAACCATCTGACCCCACACATATAAACATGAGTGTTTTCTAAATTCATAATTTGCTGTGATTGTTTATTTAAAACCAGATTAGTTACTATTAATGAGACAATCATTCAACAGAGTAAGTTCAGTCTCATTTATTAAGATCCTTTATATTTCTGATCTAGGGCAGGGTGTTCATGTAGGATGGATGTGACGATGCAAGGCTCTCTGTTAATGGCATACACTAGTGAAATAAGCCTCAGTGGGTGATGGAATCAATCCTGCAATAATTCGAGGTTCAACTCAAATAAATCTTGAGTGGGTGACCTGTTTCTCAAATCTCACTTTCTTGGCACCTCATCTTGATTCTGTACATTGATAGTCCAGATGGACAAGGAGCAGTGTTACAAGGGATGTGCACATAGAGCTAGGTATGAGTACAGACATCCGTATACTGCCATTCAGGACCTTTAGACTCGGTCTTTCCTGCCAAATGGAGGTGATGTGGGCAGTGCAGGGGCAAATAGGTCATTAATGCAAGTACCACAAGTTCAGGGGGTAGACACTGTGCACTGGCATGAAGTCTGGAGGTGACTCTTAGTCACCAAGAACACAAAACATGGACTTCATGTTGAGTGTCCCTGGGAAGTTTGGAGCTAAGGTGGCATTGGATTTTTTTTATCATGCTCCACTGCAGGGATTTTCATCATGCAGTCAACCACTGCTGTGTAGCCGGTATGCATTGATAACCTCTGGTCTGGGACTGTGAATATTCCTCTTTGGCAGCCAGATCATGTGAGCAGCTTTCCACATGACACATCCAACAGGTGCATGAGAACAGGGAACCCCTTTTCCACTCAGGTAGACAGGCTTGGTGAAAACATGCACTACAACCACCCTGTTTTGACTACGAACATACAAATTTAGCTGTTCATTCCAAAAGGACACATTCTCGAGTTAAAAACTGCACACTAAAGCCATAACCTGGGGATGCAGTCCCCATAGCATATTGATCACACTGGACAGACATACTAAAGGACATAGCAGACAAATGTTACGCTTTCGAAAGCTGTATTATCTCTGTACTGGCATATGGTAATATTCATTTGATAGGATCTTAAAAGGGTATTGGCCCTAAGACAAGGGGTATCAGATACTTAATGTGTAGAAACTCACACTCAAATTAACCCTGCAAACAAATATTCTTGAGGCGGTAGCAAAACGTGCAGGGAGAAGTCTAAGAACCTCCAGTTTGTGGTCATACCAGAAAGGGCAGAATAGTGGGGCACAAGCTGGTTTGTGGTGGAATGGGTCAGTGAAACTATACCCAAAAATCAAATTTGTAACTGCTTTGTAGTGGTATGGGGTACACACCCTACTCTCTAGGAAACCACTAGAGGGCAGTCCTCCAGTAGCCATTATCACCTGCATCTTGCTTACCGTGACAGCTGCATATACATGCATGTATGTAGGTATGCCTGTATTGCTAGTTATGTAACAGAACCTTAGCAGGTGCAATGGAGACATGTACATTAATCGGGAAGTTGGGACCCAATGCAATACTTTGTACATCAAGTGAGGTTTAATACATTTAAAATGCACAATGATATACCATGCATTTACAGTCACATTACATTTCACATATTTTAGGCACATGGAGATTGAGTGATTTGCCCAGATTCATTTGATTTTCAGTCTCGTTCTAGACCCCCAAACTCGTCAACTAGAAAGCATTTCCTATCTGGATGATCATATTAATTAAATACATAGTCACCAACATTCCAGAATGGCAAATTTTTCATCCTTCTGGCTTGCAAAGATGTTACTCAGAAATCTAAATAACATATGACTCAGTAAGCCATAGATACTTTTCTTAAGTAGATCTAACTCTACCTTACAACATTGCTAAATATCAGTAGGAAACATTCCTTTTGTTCTGAGATGCCGCAGAAGGTGAGGTGTATGCCAGATAGCAGGACTTTCAATCAATCAATCAGGGGAATTGTAAGCGCACTACTTACCCGTGAGGGTTTCAAGGCACTGGGGGGTGGGGTGGGTGGGTGTCTGTCTGTGGAGGGTAACAGCTCCGTTCAGTCGAAGAGCCAGGTCTTGAGTGCCTTCCTGAAGATGTTCAGGGAGGGGGAGCATCTGATGTCGATCGGGAGCTCATTCCAGGTCTTGGCCGTTACGTAGGAGAAGGCTCTTCCGCCTGTTTTGGCTCTGTGGATGCACGGGATTTCGGCGAGGGCGAGGTCGGCGGATCGGAGGTTTCTCTTGGGTACGTTGAGGTATTGGGGTCCGGTGTTGTGGAGGCATTTGTAGGTGTGGGTGAGTGTCTTGAAGGTGCCTCTCTTCTCGACAGGGAACCCGTGGAGGTTCCGCAGGTGTTGGGTGATGTGTTCGTGTCGAGGGATGTGGAGGACCAGTCTGGCAACAGTGTCCTGTATGGTCTGGAGTTTGTGGAGCAGAGACTTGATACCGGCGTAGAGAGCGTTTCTGTAGTCCAGTCTGCTAGTTATGAGTGCGTGGGTGACTATCTTTCTCGATTCAGGGATCCATTTGAAGGTCTTTTGAGGATGCGGAGGGTGTTGAAGCAGCTGGAGGTGATGGCATTGACCTGGCGGGTCATTGAGAGGGAGGAGTCGAGTATGATGCTGAGGTTTCGGGCGTGGTCTGTTGGGGGGAGGGCTCCAGAGGGTGGTGGGCCTCCAGGTTTTTTCCCATGCCGAGGGGAGGATGCAAGGACGAGGACCTCTGTCTTCTCTGCGTTGAGTTTCAGTCAGCTGCTGCTCATCCAGGATGCGACGTCCTTCATACCTTCCTGGAAACTGAGTCTGGTGGTGATGGGATCCTTGGTGAGGGAGAGGATGAGCTGGGTGTCGTCTGCATAGGATATGATGCTGAGTCCGTGCTGTCTGACGATGGCGGCGAGGAGGGCCATTGGCCGTGAAAGGGAGGAGGGAGATGGGTCGGTAGTTCTTGAGGTCCATGGGATCTGCTGAGGGCTTCTTGAGGAGGGGTCTGACTTCTGCACATTTCAAGTCGTCTGGAAAGATGCCGGTCTTGAGGGTGACGTTGATGGTGCGTCGTACTTCCCGGAGCTATGGCGATGGCTGCAAGGTGGAAGATGTACGACTGCCAGGGGTCTGTGGGGGCTCTTGAATGGATGCCTTCCATGGTTGCAGTAGTGTCTTCGGTGGTGACTGGTATCCAGGAGGTGATGGTGGGCTGGCTGACGTTGCTGGCGCGGGTGGGGTTTCTGGGTCTGGTGTCTGGTCGTTTGAAGTGGTCGTCGAGGTCCTTGATTTTCAGATGGAAGTAGGATCCAAGCTTGTTGCAAAGGTCCTGGGAAGAGGTGATGTCCGTGGTTTCGCTGGGGGGTTTGGTGAATTCCTGGATGACGCTGAAGAGTTGTTAGGAGTTGCTGGAGTTTGCGAGGATCTTGTTCTGGATGAAGGTCTTTTTGGTGGATCTGATGCGTTGGTGGTGTTCTGTCTTTGTAGGTGATACGGTCTTCTGGCATTTTGCTCTTCCTCCAGTTCTTTTCGAGACATCTGCAGGTGCGTCTGGCTTCTTGGAGGTCGGTGGTGAACCAGGTGGCCTTCCTGACTTTGGATTTGGGACTTGCCTAAGTTCCGACATAATGGACATATATGATCTCATGGTGTACTGGAAATGTCACCAGACTCGGGTAGGGCAGACACAATTCATTGATGAAATGTCCATTTGGGTTCCTGCTGGCAGCTCTGTTGAAACCGTGAGGAGGAGCATGGTTGATCTACTCCATTGTTCAGGTCTGAGTTCTGACCTAAACTGTAGGTGAACACTGCAGTGCTCCTACCATTTTGCTCTGCTTATCAAGCACCTCACAAGCTGCAACACCAAAGGGCTCAGAATAGAGAAATCTGGTATCTTCATCCTATGCTGTTTGGACTGGGTCAAGGCATTTGCAAGGGCTGATGACTATAGCTTGACACCATTACTAGGCGGCAAAATAATAATAATAATCATAATAACAATAATAATAAAGCATTTCTAAAGTGCACAGCTACCTCAAACAGAGGTTTCCAGGCGCTGCGCAGACTACAGCAGCGAGCACACAAATGATATGTATTATCCCTGCTTGAAAAGCCACATTTTTAAGGCCTTCCTAAACTCGAGTTCCGAGTCAAGTTGACGCAAGCATGCTGGTAGAGCATTCCACAGTCTTGTCCTCCTCACCGAGAAAGATCTACCACCTTGGCACAACTTAGCGTAGCGAGGGACGCAAAGCAGCTGGTGGTGGTTAGATCTTAGCATCCGTTCCTGATGATATGGCCTGAGCTGGTTCTTAAGGTACTCAGGACCTCTGTCATCCCTTATTCGAAAGGCCTAGATCAAGGACTTGGATTCAATTCTCCTGGCTACAGGGAGCCAATGTAAGTGTTTCAAATGGGGGGATATATGCTGCTGAAAAGGTATTTGGCAAATCAACCTAGCTACGTTGTTTTGAAGCATCTGTAATCTATGTATCAGATAGGCGGGTAACCCCAGATGCAAGCTGTTGGCATAGTCCAACTGGGAATTCACTAATGCATGGACTTTTATGCTGTGGCTCTCCTCAGGGAGCAGGTGGAGAAATTTCCTAATGCAAAATAGCCTCCCAAAGCATGTTGACGAGATCTGACGTACCAGAGCAGAAAAGGATAAATCCGTATCCCACCCAAAACCAAGGTTTTTGGCTGACTCTGTTGGAATCAGCATAGGACCCATCACAGTGGGCCACCAGAGGCAGGGTGCTGGAGGGGATAGTTGGCCAAACAGCAGCACTTCCTTCTTATCTGCATTTAATTTCAGGCAGTTATTATTCCTCCAGCTGGAGAGGTTTGCCAGGCATTCTTTAAAGCTATGAAAGATGTCAGCACAGTGTTCTTTGAAAGAACACCCGTTGGGTATCGTCAGCGTGGGAAACCGTTTTCACCCCACTTTCTAGAATGAGCGCTGACAAAGGTGCCAAGTATTTGTTAAAAAGCAGCAAACTTAGAGCCGAGCCATGGGGCACTCCGCAAACTAAAGTTTTTTGTGTAGATATAAAAGGGTGAAAGAACACCTGTTGTGCACAATCCTCAAGATACGATTGGATACAGGGAAGAGCCATTCTTTGAATACCGGCCTGATGGAGTCTATCCAGCAAGATTGAGTGTGAGACTATGTGGAATGCTTCCGATAGGTCTAACAACACTAGCATAGCGGAGGCGCCACTATCGACAGACATCCTCACTGACTCGGCCACTTCAATCATTGCTGTTTCCGTATTATATCCAGTACGAAAGCCCGATTGAGTATCATGTAGGAGGCCGTTTGTCTCAATGAAATATACTAGCTGTCTCTGGGCTAGCTTCTCCAGCATCTTAGCCAGTGCCCGGAGAAGTGAGATTGGTCGAAAAGTACTTAGTACTTCTGGATCAGCATTAGGCTTCTTCAGTAGCAGCAGTAAGAAGGCCTGCTTCTAGGAGGCTGGAAAAATGCCCTCCTTCAGTGAAGAATTCCAAATCAAGTTCAGGACTGGGTTTAATATGGTGGCCCAGGATCTAAAGAACTAAGGGGGCCATGGATATCCAGGAGAGCCTGACTTGCATTTCTGCAGTTCGGCCAATGATTCCTTTGTTATAATAGGGCGAAACGTGGTGAAGGAGTCTAAGGTGGTAATCACACTAAGGTGCTGTTTCGTCCCTTCTTTTGCCATTGCTAGAAATGAGGAGTATAGTTTTTTAATGTTTTCCTCAAAGAAGTCTGACAGGCTTGCACAGGGGGCCGGGAAAGAGTGGATGAAACTCCCTGATTCCGCGGGGTTGGTGAAAGACCTGGCAATCTTAAATATTTCTTTGGTTGAGTTTCCTGACCTCGCAATGCGGTGGGTCAAGTGATCTCTCCTCTCCCTCCGCATAGACTTGTGTAGCTGTTTCAGAGCCTCCTTGTAAGTGACCTTTGCAGCTGCGTTGTTGTCTTTCCTCTAACAGCGCTCTAATCTTTTACTTCTACTCTTTTCTATTTTTAATTCATTTGAGAACCAGGGAGTGGGATGAACAGCTCTCACGGAGGTGACAGATCTAAGTGAGGCCACTGTATCTAGAGTGGTTATGATCCACAAGTTAAAGCAGGAGGCATTTCTGTCGGGGTCCTCCGACAACTGAGGCTTCGTAGCCTGTAAGGTTAATCTAAGTGCCTCTATATTTACCTTTTTCCAGTTTCTTTTTAACTCGCTTTGCCTACCGCAAGGTAAAAGCTTGGCCTACCAGTCAATAGAAAAAGAAACAAAGAAATGGTCCGTCCATACTAGTCGTAAGGGGACCGCTACAACCAGATTTTGAATATTAGAAAAGATTAGGTCCAAAGTATGTCTTCCACTGTGGGTGGGGGACGTAACAAACTGAGTAAATTTGACACCAGAAAGCATTGGGATTAAATTAATGGCCTGGCTGCAACACAGGTCATCGACATGCAAGTTAAATTATCCTAGGACAGTGAAGTTGGCGTAGTACAGGGACAGCTGGGCAATGGTGTTGCACAGCTCTGGTGTAAGAGCATGAGAACAGTCTGGTGGCCTATACAATAATAGCTCAGCAAAGGAGCAGGCCAGAAGGATCTTAATACACAAATTTAGGCCGTCAATGTTCAATTTCGAGGTGGAAATCTCCCAGGTGTCCTTTAAAATAATAGGCCCCCCCCATTCTCTCACCACTTCGATTTGTGCAGATAATTCGGAAACCGGGGGGGGGGTAATAGGTCAGGTCAAGGTTAGAATCCTCTTAATCCAGGTTTCAGTTAGGAACATTACGCCCCAAGATTTATCCAGCAGAGCCACCCAGATAGATATCAGCAGCATGTTTAGGAGGGGATCTGCAGTTGATCAAACATGCTTTTACCTTCATGTCAATCTTACCGGTCCACTTAGTGAATGCTCTGGTTACCCCCCGAAGTCAAGGGGAGTGTTACATTCAAAACTGCACTCTGGGCAGTGGTAATCTGTGAAACACCCCCCCTCCCAGTTAGCACATGGATTACCTGGGCATGGATTGTCCTTTAACGATATAAGTGCTTTTCTTGACCACGTTCTAGTGTTACCCCCTGCTATTTGACAAGAGTAGCTGGCGCTGGCCGCAGTTCGGACACGGATGTGGGCAGACAGCCTTGCCTTTGGCGCACCTTCAGCGCACCCGCTGCACGCGTCCGCTGTGCAGGTTGCATTAAATAGGTGCCGGGGAGCCAGTCACAAGAACTAGACTGGTTGAATGAGAATGGTTGATCTACTCCATTGTTCAGGTCTGAGTTCTGACCTAAACTGCTGGTGAACACTGTACTGCTCCTACCATTTTGCTCTGCTTATCAACACCTCACAAGTTGCAACACCAAGGGCTCAGAATAGAGTAATCTGAAATATTCATCCTATGCTGTTTGTGAATGTTCTCATGGACTGGGCCAAGAAATTTGCAGGGGCTGACTATAGCCTGACACAATTACTAGGCGGCAAAATGAACTTGAGTGACTCAACTGTGCCATAAGATACATTGGCAGAGCTACAGAAGCATTGGCTAGTGTCTCACCTGAGTTGTCTTCTGTTAGTAACTAGTAAGCTTTGCTTAATTTGTAGTTATAAGGGAATATTACATTGTAATATTAGGGAACAAAGCACTGTATAAACCGTGAACAGCGTCCCCACTTTGCACTCCTTAGGGACTCCTGCCCTTTCTGTAAAGTAAACAACAATTCAAGTCTTCCAGTGACAGATAATCGTGGTTTATGAATCTTCTTTTTATTGATCTCAATGTTGTATTTCACATGTAGACTTATACATTTGTGTGATTGGCTTCAAAATAATTCTCGTAATGAAACTTTCTTCATTCCCCTGAAGAAGGGTTTCGACCCAAAATGCATCAGGATTATGGAAATATTAGTTACTAAATGAATGAAGAAAGTTTCATTACGAGAATTGGTTTTTAGGGTAGTAAGGGTGGCTTTACATGGTTATTTCAATGTAGAGTGTGTTACATTGAGCTTTATCTGTAGAGTAACCATTGAAAGTCATTAAGGTAGATGAAAAGTGTGCCTTGGTTTCCCAGGCAAATGATTATATAAGTGAAATGATTCGAAGCTTAGGGCCTGATTTAGAGTTTGGCAAATGGGTACTCTGCCCACCGTATTTGACGTGCATTATATCCACTTGTAATAAGGCAGACAGGATATCCATCACGTTTTGACCAGTACCAGACCACCAAACTCTAAATGTGGCCATTAATTTTATTTCTGAACACACACACTGCAATTAGAATGTGCCAAAGTGTAATATTGTGTGTGGTTTCAGTGACCAGCAGGGAGTACTCAAAAAGATTGCATTTTTGGCTTTTGCACAATTACTGGTGAGTCTGGATCTCTATACATATATAGTCTTTGTGGCAGTACATTCCATTCTTCATCACAAGCGATCAGCCTCTGTGGTGCCCTTTTGTTCAGGAAAACTTAAAGAGAAATAGTTTTTTCCCATAAAGGAGGCAGTGTTCATTGTTGTTGGAGCTGCATGACTGAGTCCTCTACCGCATGTGGTACCACAAGCACCACTCCTTTTATTCAAAGGTCTGCCTCATCCCACTCCCAGAAGTCTGCTCTTTCTCTTTTTTTTTTCTAATTTTTTTATTTAAGTTCTTGTATCATAATTTCAATGTGACAATAACAAATTGGCAGCCAAAAATAAAAGTACATAAGAACAATTATTCACAGGATACAAGAGTCCAACATTACTCAAAGTAAGAACTCCAAATTTTGTCAAACTTCTTCGTCCCACCAATTCGCTGTGCATATCGCAATTCACTCTTTCTGACAATCCTCATTTTTTGAAGCCACACATTAAACAAGGGAATTTGAATTGACTTCCAGTTCTGGAGCACCAGAGACCTTGCCACTGCCATTGCAATAAACAATAGTTTAACCATCTGTTCTGTCAGACCGGAATCAGAATCATATCCATACAGTACTAATTTAACGTTGTAAGTAATTTGGATCCCACAATACTTCTGCAAATATTCGAAAATCTCATTCCAAAAAGATAAAATTTTAAAACAGTAAGCTGTAATATGAGACCAGTTAGCAGGAGAATATTGCTGACATCTAAAACAGGTGGCACTAGTATTAGCGTACATTTTCGTAATAGTAGCAGGAGTACGATACAGGAGCCATTTACTAAAGAATACCATTCTTCTCCAATTAGATCCTCGAAGAACACTAAAATTCAACTTATTTAAGATTTTCCAGGTATTTATAGTGAGTACGTGATTGTCCTGTTCTTGCCATTTTTTAATGGCTTTCTGACTCAGATCTACTTCATTATGTTGAGCTAAGCAACGTTTCCATGCCCCTGGCTTCCTCATCCGAGGAATCAAAAACAAATCATCCCATAACTGACTAGAGGAATCAATAAGTCTTGGCTCCACTTGTTCCAGCATCTTAAAGATCGAAGCATAGGAACCTAATAGCAAGAAATTTCCCGGGATTAATAACTGCATCTCTCCTGGTAACAACCATACCCCCTCCCTTAAAAAATCTGCAAGAGTGTAAAACCCAGATCGTTCCCATTGTAGTATAGTATCAACTCCAATTTCCATCCCCCAAAAAATTAAAGCATTCCTTAAGGGAGTTCTAATATTAAACTGAGGGAGAGAATATCTTTTCAGAAAAACGTCGCGACGCTTAAAAAACCAGAGCATCATCTTGTATCGAGTAAGTTTCGGTGATATAGGAATATGCAGCGGAAATGGGATCTGGGCTTCATGACAAATTTGGTCAAAAAAAAAGTTAATAAAGACGTTTGGACTCTGCATTCCAGATTTAAACTGCTCTAAATATTGTGCAAAATATGCGCTATAATAATCTCTCATATTAGGTACGGATAAACCGCCCAATTCAGTTTCTGCGTAAAGAGTCCCTATTGCTATCCTGGGACTTTTTTTTGCCCATATAAACCCTGAAAATAACGATTCTACCTTAGAAAAAAAGCCACTGGGCAAGAAACAAGGAATAGCAGAAAATAAAAAATTAAAAAGTGGGAGAATAGACATTTTTATAAGTGCCACCCGCCCCAAAATGGAGAATGGCAATAAATCCCATTTAATAAACAAGGACTGAACCTTGCGTAAAAGAGGATCAAAGTTCAACATAGCTAACTCGGAAACACAAGTAGAAAACATAACTCCCAGATACCTCTTCGGTCTTGAATTAATACAGCCCAATAAATCAACATGTAAATCCACCTCCCCCCCACCACAGACTAAAATTTCATTTTTTTTAAAATTAATTCTGTAACCTCCCAAAGCTTCGAATTCGTCAAAAAGCTGCAAAACAGCAGTTTGAGATTGAATATCCGTCTTAATCAACAACATAATATCATCGGCATACAATTTAATTTTTTGCCATAGAAGAGATCGGAGAAGGAATATTCCCAGACTGACGAATTGCTGTAGCTAACGGTTCAATGAAAAAAGCAAAAAGAATGGGGGACAAGGGGCAACCCTGCCTGGTGCCCCGTTGGACCGCTACTGTACCGACCATAACAGAATTAATAACTATATTGGCTTTAGCACCCGTGTACAAATTCTGAATTAAACGAATCATTTGTGAAGGAATTCCAAAGTGCTACGGTGGAGTTCCACGCCTCCACGCAGCACCTGCACCTGGTTCCTAGCCCCTCCCTCTCCTCTCGTTTGGCTGTGGCTGATGGCGGCGGTTGCGGCGGCCAGAGGACGCGCTTTGGTGATGTTTTGAAGCTCCGGGTTGAAGTTGCAGCACTGCGATTTGGATAACGCTATGAATCACATTGTTTGGGAGAGCTGCTGAGCTTTGCTGGGAGCAGGCAGTTTTCAGCAGTTTTCGGTGACCTCGGCGACCTGGTGAGCGATATCTGCTGCTCTGTTGCTGCCACCAGTCCTTTTCTTCTCTTTACTGTGTGCCTGTTCACACAGATTGTACTGGACTTCAGCTAAGAAATTGCCGCTACCTTTGGGAGTTCTGGTGGTAGCCGCAGTCTGGGCTATATCATAGGACTACACGTCCCAGCATTCTTGGCGCCATTGTTGGTAGTACTAATTTGACTCGATTTAATTTAATGTGAAGATTATTCACTTCAACCAGGTACTCTACATAGTCGGACAGTGTGAGGCCCAGTTTAAGCTGTGAGAGTGGTCTGCCCCGCCGCTGCAGCCTTCTAGTACTGTGTTGTAGCCGCTGTGTGGGTTGGACTCTCGGTCCCAGCATTTTCGAAGAACTGGACTCTCTTGGGCATCTATTTTTACTTACAAGACTGCTGTTATTAGTGCCGAGGATTCAAGGTCTAAGACTTAGCAGCGAAAGGATATTACGCTGCCATCTACTATTTCTATTTTCTTTTTTTTTTCAGTTCTAATAATGGAAAAGCAACTGATGGCCAGGGCCAAAGCGAAAATACGACGCCAGCAACTAAAGGAGAACTCAGAAAGGGCTAAGCGGGCTGGGTCAGCCACGGAGAGAGAAATTTCCTCTGTTGAAATTTCTGAGAGCTCTGGAGAAGGCGAGGATGGTCTCCCGGGTGGTAGCCCGATACAGGCTCATCAACAGAATCTTGGCAAATCTGTTATTGGTGTGGGGCAGGAGGTATTGGAGTCGCCCATGGGGGGAACGGACATGGTTTTATTGGGCTCAGAAGTCAAATTACCTAAAATGGCTCCGGGGTTGACTCCAGCGACCTCACTCGACTTACAGGCGTCTAAAGAGGCTGCGTCAGTTCGTGCTCTTAAGGCTTCTAAACAATTCCCGTTATTTGAGCGAAAGGGCGCAACATATGTTTCTGCCGACACAGCTGAAATTCGTATAGTGCTACCAGGGGTTCCAACCCTTCCAGCCCTTGCAACTTCTCCAACAATCATTCCTCCTATGAAAAATTCCGGGAATGTGGGATTAATGAAGTCAACTGGCGATCTAGTGTTAATAGACCCCCCACCTTTAAATATAAGACCCACTTCTCCTAGCGATAAAGAGCCTCCTACTTTTTCTAGCTGCACCTCTATGATTGCTTCCTTGTCTCAGAGTCCGATTATGGGGTTGGATACTGAGACTACTGGGGATTTTCAGATTTCAGTAAAGGACATGCTGAATTTGATTCTGCAAGAGATAAGAGAGATGAAGCAATTTCAAAAGACGGAAATGGAGGTGATTTGTAAGCGTCTGGACAAAATTGAAGATTCGATGGCTTCATTTTCAAATCGACTGCAAGAATCTGAGACCATAATTTCGGGGGTGGAGGACAATTTAACCATCATGCAAAAAGAGATGGCCAGTGTTTCCAAATCTTCGAAGGCTTTTGAAGTTAAATTGGATGAGTTAGAAAATTACAATAGAAGGTCAAACCTTCGAATAGTGGGCGTACCTGAGAATATTGAGGGGTCTGATATGACGCAATGGATCACTTCTTTTTTTTTCCCGCGAGGTCGTTCCTGAGTTTAAGGGAGACTTTACAATCACACGGGCGCATCGAGTTCCAGCTCGTCCATTTCCTAATTCTCCGTTTCCTCGGACTATTATTGTCAACTTTGCTGACGTTCGTGTTAAAGAAATAATCCTATCACAGGCCTTCAAGCAAAGACAATTTCATGTTAATCCTACTACTAAGTGCCGGATTTTCTCCGACATGTCGGCTGCTGCCGCCAGACGGAGAAAAGACTTTGTAAAGATTCTCCAGCTATTTAAGGACAAAGGTGCCCAAGCTTCGATTGCACAGCAATCAAAATTAAAAGTTTTGATTAAGGGCAAATTGTATCTGTTTACAGATGTTGATGAGGCACGTGAGATGCTTGATCAGTTGGTCCAGGGATAGGATAATGTTTGATTGTGATTTGATTTGGTCAGATGGTCATTGGAGGTTTCTCTTTTTTCTTTTTTTTTGCCTTCGGCAAATTTGGATATTAATTATTTGGGGGAGGGGGGTGCAGTTGAGGAACTGGGGGGGTCATGGGAACAGGGGCGCAACACTTAGGCGCCTTTATGAGAAGGGTTAGTGCCATGTGGCCAGCGTGGGAGAGAGGCGAAGGTGAAGTACAGGGCCACTGGGCTAGGTGTAGGGGGGGAGCACCCGGGTGGAGGGATGGGGTGGGTGGTGGGGGAAAATGGAAAAATTAAGTTCTTGTTGGTTTGGGGCTGAGGGAGGAGGGTCAGTGTGGTGATGGTGGGGGGAAAATATGGAAAATCGGAGTTCTTGTTGAATGTGATAGAAAAATGTGTTGGTAATTTTTGGTTTTTCAATGATTTAAATATATGTTTATGGGGGGGCTGAGAGTGATTTCCTTCAATGTTAATGGGCTGAATAATAAGAATAAAATGCGAGCTATTGAGCTATGGATTAAAACAGAGTGCCCAGCAGTTGTGATGTTGCAAGAAACTCATATTCCCGCGGATAAAATTAACTCCTTTTCTATGTTTAAAACTTGGTCCTTATATCGCGGGTTTTCTTGCGCACAAGAATCTCAAAGGGGGGTCGCGCTTTTTCAGATCGAAATTTAGACGTAGAGATTATTCAGTCTGAAGACGGAGGGGAAGGGCGGTGGTGCTGGGTCACGTGTGTAATAAAAGACAGGAATAGACCAGTTACTTTTGTTTCTTTTTATGCCCCAGTGGAGGATCGTGCCCCCATTTATGAGGAGTTATTCCAGTCATTGTTGATGGTTCAGGGGGATTTAGTTATAGGTGGAGATTTTAATATTCTTGTGGATATAAAACTAGACTCCACTGGTGCCTTGAAGAAACAATGTAAACCAAAGTCAAGAAGGTCTATGATGAAGAATATAGCCTTATTAGATCTTTGTGACCCATGGCGATTAAAATTCCCACAAAAAACAGAATTTACTTGTTGGTCGGGCAGACGTAGATCCTTTTCTTGTATAGATTTTTTTTTAGCTTCTAGGTTATTAAAATTTTTCCATCAAAACTTTTTGCATACATTTTTGCATAATGGCTTTTCAGACCACGCAATGTTGGTAATCGAATTTGAAGAAGGGAAAGAAATTAGGCCCCCTAAGAGATAGATATTTAATAAAGTATATCTACAAGATAGTAGCTGGGTTTCCTTTTTAAAATCGGAGATTGTTGAGTTTATCGCTCGTAATTCAGATACAGCTCCGCTTCACATTATTTGGGACTCATTAAAAGCCTTTATTCGTGGTATCATAATCAGTAAAGATGCAGACGAATGGCGCTCTATTAAACAAGTTAGAACTGCACTCTATCAAAAAATTCGTATGCTTACTCTGCTTCAACAATCTAATTTTTCTAATGTCGTGCAAAATAAATTAAATGAGGCCAAACGTGAACTCAGTACGCTTTTTTTTAAACAGAGTGAACAGCAATTTCTGACACAATCTCAGAGGATTTATGAGGAAAGTCATTTCTCTGGTAAACTTCTTGCGTGGCAGGCTAAAGAGCATGCCGCTGCCAATCGGATTAATACTTTGAAATGCCCTGCTACTCAGATAGAAACATCACAGTCGGATGTAATAGGCACTATAATGTTGTCCCATTATAAACAGTTTTATAGCCAACATCACAAGATAGATCATTCTAGGCTCTTAAATTTCTTAGCTAGATATGATATGCCCTCTTTATCTCAGGCAGACAGTGGTGCAATGATGCATTTATTCTCTAAGTCAGAACTAGCATTAGTAGTTAAGAATTTACCAATTGGCAAGGCCTGTGGTCCGGATGGCCTCCCTGCTGAATTTTTCAAGGTTTTTTTTAGTGCTTTTTCTGATTTACTATTACAATTAGTTAATTATATGTTAGTGGGCGGGCAAGTTCCAGACTCTTTTGGGGTGGGTACAGTTGTCAGCTTACCGAAAAAAGGTAAAGATCCTAAAGACCCTAACTCATATAGGCCTATTACGTTATTGAATACTGATTATAAGATCCTTACTAAATTATTATCAATACGTTTTAATTTTATTTCAAAGGATCTTATTCATTTGGATCAAAATGGCTTTGTGGCCGGACGGCAATTAGCTACCAATACACATTTTCTTACTGAGGCCCTAGACTATTTTCAGGCAAAAAAAATCTCTGCTTTGATCCTATTATTAGATGCGGAGAAAGCCTTTGATTTAGTGGTATGGACAACTTTATTTCTTATTTTAAAGTCTGCTCTTTCTCACTGCAGTGTTATCTTCATTTCCTTTCTTGGCAGGCAACCTTATTAGATTGTCTTTGTTGGTCTTTGTAGGCCCCTGTTTGGTGCTCCCAGCCTCCATGTCCAGTCCAGTGCTCTGTCTCATAGCTTTTGCAGTGCAGGCGAATTTCCAGGGGCACCTTCAGACTATTACTTCCACACACACACCAGCAGTTGTCCTCTGAGCTCCATCTCCATTGTGAATCAGCGCATTGCTGTCTGCTCAGAGGGGGCCTCGCTTCAACCTTTTGCATATCCTAAATTCCTTTACCATCTGTAGACACCCAGGAGGTATATTGCTCAAGGGAGCACCTCCTCTCCCCCATACCACCCTTGTTAGGTACCTTCAGGGTGGAGACATGGTGCCGTTTTTGTACAGGCCTGTAACCACCATCTTCACATTCCAAGCCATTTCCCAATACACAGCTTTTTGGTTCTAGCTTGACAACTCAGCTGTCTGCAAGATGCACTGTTACCGATTCTTTAAAATAAGTGTATTGTGGGTGTTGGCTTCACTCAGAGGAGTATTAGTCTATCACTGTAAGCTATTGGTTATTTTGTGTATCATTCCATTTTCTATGGAGTGCTTGCATTACCTCTGAAAAAATACACTCAATCATCACACATTCAGAGTATACAGAAAGCAATCCTTTTGTTTTTTGTTAATGCAGTAGGGGCAAGATGTATCCAGCTAAATTGCGATCGCAAACGCTGAAATTCGCAGAATTTCAGCGTTTGCGATCGCAATTTAGCTATCTGCAATATAGGTAGGCAAAAACCTACTTGCAAATTAAGGAATCTCAAAAATTGTGATTCCCTATTTTGTGCATGCATTTAGAGAATCGCAATTTACAATTCCCTAAGTGCTATGCTAGTAGGCATCGCAAATTGCGATATTGCCTTAAGAAATCACAAAATACCACCAACTTCAAGTTGGTGGTAATTTGCGATTTCCTAGAAAAATGCACTTCTATGCTTGGCACACATACATGCTCTTAGGGCATGTATGTGCACCACATGTGTACACATGCACATTTCAGGGGTGCAACAGGGTGTCCACCCTTGCACCCTAGAAATTGCGTGCGCAATTAGCGAGTACCTATTGGGTACTTGCTAATTGCGCACGCAATTCCCATTCATTCTAATGGGCCTTTGGACCATAGAAATGAATGGGAAGCAATTCCTTATTTGCGACTCACAATTTGCGAGTCGCAAATGAGGAATGTGTAGGAATCGCTATTTTAAATGCGAATCCTACCTACATAGCAGTTTGCGAGTCCTTAATAGCGATTAGCAAAAAATCGCTTTGAGAAAGAAGAACTAACAGTGGAACCTTCACTTGACCAGCACCTAACCTTCTATCACTCTATCTGTAATGACCCTGTATGTGAGGGAGAAACGTGTGCACACTCAGTGGCACCCACTGTTGAAATGCCTATTCCCTTAGGAATCCAAGTGTATTTACATAAAACAAGAGGTGCACCACAGACAATTGGCAGACAAGGGAGTCCTTTGTCATTGATGAATTTTCTTCAAAGGTCATACCTTATAAACATTTTATTATTCAAATTATATAATAATTTCAAAAGACATGAGCAAAACAGTTCGTATGACTTTACAAAACAGACCAGCCGACGCGTTTCGTCCTGAGACAGGACTTCGTCAGGGCTGTCAAACAATAAACAAAAAGATATGTACATATAAATAACATACATGTAAAAGACATATACATATTATAAAAATACTTATACAGCCATAAGAGCAATGACAAGACAGGACGACATTGTTTCCTAATAGTTAGAAACACTGATTTCAATTATGAGGTACATTTAAATCTGATAGTCATTTTGTTTCCACCTACAGAATTAATTTTGGGCATTTCAAAGAATGTATCACATTACAATCTCATCAAAGTACTACCACATTTACAGGACCAGACCAAAGAGATATACCTTTATTTTTAAACTAACAAACTCGAGACAGATAAAAACAAACACAAGTAGGTGACAGAGATACCAATAGACAGAAACCAACGGAAGGAACAAAGTGAGGGAAAACTAACCTACCACTAGAATCGTATCGTCAGATATAGAGGGACGAGTCCTCATGAATTTCTTCTAGTTCTTGAGTTGAATATAGTTGGGAGCAAATTGTCATTTAATAAAATCTAAAATAGAAAAAAAGGGGGGAGGGGGGCAAAGAAAGAGAGTAGAACACCTAGGGTCAATCATGATACTTAGGAAAATGGAAAAAATCAAGACAGCAATTAGATCAGTCACTGGTATGTACCAGAGAAACCAAATATAACTCACAAGAAAGCGCCAAAAAAGTCAGGTCAAATCCTCGTTAATTTTTCAATCCTTAAGTGGAATATATTAAAAGGCAAGGTAGCATTCAGTTTGACTCTAAAGGAAAGAGAGATTTTTTCCATTTTCCTAAGTATCATGATTGACCCTAGGTGTTCTACTCTCTTTCTTTGCCCCCCCTCCCCCCTTTTTTTCTATTTTAGATTTTATTAAATGACAATTTGCTCCCAACTATATTCAACTCAAGAACTAGAAGAAATTCATGAGGACTCGTCCCTCTATATCTGACGATACGATTCTAGTGGTAGGTTAGTTTCCCCTCACTTTGTTCCTTCCGTTGGTTTCTGTCTATTGGTATCTCTGTCACCTACTTGTGTTTGTTTTTATCTGTCTCGAGTTTGTTAGTTTAAAAATAAAGGTATATCTCTTTGGTCTGGTCCTGTAAATGTGGTAGTACTTTGATGAGATTGTAATGTGATACATTGTTTGAAATGCCCAAAATTAATTCTGTAGGTGGAAACAAAATGACTATCAGATTTAAATGTACCTCATAATTGAAATCAGTGTTTCTAACTATTAGGAAACAATGTCGTCCTGTCTTGTCATTGCTCTTATGGTGTCGATATTTGTGTATAAGTATTTTTATAATATGTATATGTCTTTTACATGTATGTTATTTATATGTACATATCTTTTTGTTTATTGTTTGACAGCCCTGAAGAAGTCCTGTCTCAGGACGAAACGCGTCGGCTGGTCTGTTTTGTAAAGTCATACGAACTGTTTTGCTCATGTCTTTTGAAATTATTATATAATTTGAATAATAAAATGTTTATAAGGTATGACCTTTGAAGAAAATTCATCAATGACAAAGGACTCCCTTGTCTGCCAATTGTCTGTGGTGCACCTCTTGTTTTATGTAAATAGCAAAAAATCGCTATTAAGGAATAGCAAAACTGTACTTTGATACATGTGCCCCTAGGTTTCTTAATGTTTTGTAGGACTCGAGAACAAGACATTACTAACACTAACTTTACTACTGTTATCACTACTGGCATCATTACTACTGTTATCACCACCATTAATACCACCGACTCATTACCATTACCATCAAAATCTCTTCTAACGTTAGCATCACCACCACAACCATTACCACCCCTTCACACCACCACCATTACCACCACCACAACATTTGTCACAAATGTCTGATTCTGCATACATCACCTCTTGAAAGCAGACCTATTGACTTTGGCAATGCTATCTAAAATAGAAACCATGTTGTTGAATGACGGAACTATAAAGTTTAACTGGCTAACAAACTATCAGCTAGTGGTAAATATATAATGGTTACGTACAATATAGTAAAATTCATATATTACCAGTGCCCTCTCATAGGATATGTGAAATATTATAGTTCATACATAAAAGTCAGATTTTAATACCAAAAGTGCCTTTTTAGATGACATTATAGTGTCTTATTTATTTTTAGTACGTTTCATAATGAGAGGGCACTGGTAATATATGAATTGCCACTACTGGCGGGAGTATGTTTTGGCAGCAATGTCTCGTTTTTAATATCAGCAGCATATGTAATAATGATGATAATAATAACAGCATGGAATATATAACACTTAATATTGCAGATTTTGCTTGTTTTTCTCAGCACTGTACATAACAGAAGCAGTTACCCAATTTAATGGTGGTCACTTTCTCAAGCACAGAAAAATGAAAGGCAGTTTTGCACAGCCTAAACATGTGACTTGTGGCTCAAACACTCACACACATTCTTGTATTAGTAGCAAGCACTCATCTCACGTAACCATCTTACCATTGAATCTCTTGTTTTCCTGTGGTCGTTGGATTAATATTTCTCAATCAACTGTGTACCATATTCACTGTGACTATAGTCTTTCACTGATATGTGTTGATATTTTCTGATTATCATCTCTCCTATTTTCTGCATGCCTCTTCTCTCTGAGCACAACCTTCCCAAAGTCACATGCATGTTTACCTTAATCTGTTTCGTGTTGTAATTCTGAAAAGTGTCCCAACTCATATTAAACATCTCAATCTTTCTTTCTTTGAAAGTCATACCTCTACAACCTACCAATACCTAATGTCCTCAAACTCATCGAACCCCACCACCCATCTGTATGAACTCGTATATCGCCCCACTAATGATCACACCTAACTCATAATAATTAAATCTGGTTCAGAGAAACTGGAATGAAAAGACTAATCCTAAAATTAACAATAAGCAATATCATAATCACTCAACAACACATCAGGGAGAGTAAATACTATATAATTGCAATACAATACAATACAATATCAGACAATTTCTTCTACAGGCTCATTGAAAACTCTGGATGTCTACAAACCTAAGCCACCCAAACCCTCTCTGCTCCCCGCGAAGAAACTGGTGCAGAGTCACTGAGGAGCAACTCAACTCCACCCTCAACCCCCACCACTGCAACCGACGCCAACCGCGCAGCCAGGAAACTCCACACATGGATCTCCTCCTGTGCAGACAAGCTCGCCCGCTGCGCAAGCCCGACAAACAGCGCCCCAGGAAAGCCGCCTAGTTTACCACCGACCTCCAGGATGCAAGACTCACCAGCAGACGCCTCGAGCAGAACTGGAGAAACAGCAAGACACCGGAAAACTACACCACCTACAAGGACGCCATGACAAAATACCACCAACACATCAGAACCACCAAAAGGACCTTCATCCACAACAAAATCCTCGCGAACTTGAGCAACTCCAAGGAGCTTTTCAGCATCATCCAGGATTTCACCAAACCCTGCAGCGATGACGCGGCATCACTCCCTCTCAGGACCTCTGCGACAAGCTTGGATCCTACTTCCACCTGAAGATCAAAAACCTCTATGACAATTTCAAAGACCATACGCCCGACCCCGCAGCCACCCCGACCGCCAGCAACACCAGCCACCCCATCATATCCTCCTGAACACCGATCACAACTGAAGAAAAAACCTCAAGCATGAAAGGCATTCCCACAGACCCCTGCCCACCACACATCTACCACAGAGCGGCCACCACCATCGCACCTGAACTACAACGCACCATCAACACCACTTTCGTGACCAGCACCTTCCCCAGCGACTGGAAAAGCGCAGAAGTCAGGCCCCTGCTCAAGAAGCCCTAAGCAGACCCGACGGACCTGAAGAACTACCGACCCATCTCCCTCCTCCTCTTTGCGGAGAAAGTCACAGAGAAAACCGTCAATGTCGAACTAACAAGGTTCATCGAAGACAACGCCATCCTCGACCCCTGCCAGTCTGGATTCCGCAGCAACCACAGCACCGAGACCGCCCTACTCGCCGTCACAGATGACATCCGCACCCTCCTAGACCAAGGCCACACCGCAGCCCTGATTCTACTTGACCTGTCAGCTGCATTCGACACCATCTTCCACCGCACTCTCACACCCAGACTACACAACGCCGGCATACAAGGAGCCACCCTCGACTGGATCCGGTCATTCCTCACCCGCAGAAGCCAAAGGATCAGACTGCCACCCTTCCCCTCCAAGCCCATGGAAATCAGCTGCGGAGTCCCACAAGGATCATCGCTCAGCCCAACCCTCTTCAACATCTACATGGCCCCCCTCGCCGCCATCGTCCGCCAGCACTGCCTCAACATTGTATCCTATGCGGATGACACCCAGCTCATCCTCTCCCTCACCAAGTACTCCGCCACCACCAGACTCAACTTCTAGGCAGGAATGCTGGACTTTGCAACCTGGATGAGCAACACCCCCCCTAAAGCTTAACTTGGAGAAGACAGAAGTCCTTATCCTCGGAACCACCCCATCTGCATGGAACAACACCTGGTGGCCCACCCCCTTCGGCACCCCCCTGCCCCCACAGACCATGCTAGAAACCTCAGCATCATACTCGACTCCTCCCTCTCCATGAACCGTCAGGTCATGGCCGTCACCTCCAGCTGCTTCAACAACCTCTGCATACTCCGCAAGACCTTCAAGTGGATTCCCCTCGAGTTCAGAATGATAGTCACCCACATACTCATCACCAGCAGGCTGGACTATGGAAACACCCTCTACGCCGGCATAAACAAGTCTCTACTCCGCAAGCTCCAGACGATTCAAAATACCGCCGCCAGACTGCTCCTCGGCATCCCTCGACACGAGCACATCAGCCAACACCTACGAAAGCTCCATTGGCTCTCCGTCGAGAAAAGAGTCACCTTCAAGATACTCATCCACACCTACAAATGCCAACACAACACCGGACCCCAATACTTCAACAACAGAATCACCCTCCCTCCACACCCATAAAGGAACATCCGATCCGCCCACCTCGTTCTCGCCAAAACCCCACGTGCCCACAGAGCCAAGGCAGGGGGGAAGATCCTTCTCCCACATCACAGCCAAGACCTGGAACGAGCTCCCGATCGACATCAGACATCCTGTCCCTGAACACCTTCAGGAAGGTTCTCAAGACCTGGCTTTTCAGTTGAACGGAACTGTGACCCACCCTCCCAGCGCCTTGAGACCTTAGCACACTTAAAATTCCTTGATTGATGTTCAAACAACTTTTCCTTAGTTAGTATTCCAAATGTATGCTTGTGCTTCTGAGAAATGCAAGCAATTTTGTTAAAAATATGTAAACAATTCCCTTTCAGGTTGTATCTTGAGCAAGCAAACCTAAATAATTGGTGGCGGATTACTACTTTTGCCATATAGAATAACATCTCCTGGCATATTTCTTATCACTCAAAAAAAACCATTGCTTTTGAGCTACTCAAGCTATCAAAATTCATCCTTTGTACCCACATATGCGTACTATAACCATTGGTCCATGCGAACAACGAATTGTATCACTGTTGGGAGAAGACAGATATTCCCCTGTGTGGCTCTGGGGAGCATGCTGCCCTGCCCTTTGCTCTTCTTCCTGTGCAGGTTCTATTTTTGTTTTTTCACCCATTGAATCCAACAATGATGAAAGATCACTGAGTTTTCTCCCTATTTACTGCACTGAACCCTAGAACCCGGAGCCCGAGGTTGAAGGGCGTCCAAAGTGCACCCCTTTAAGAGAGCAGAATGGTCTGCTTTGACTGAAAGTACTGGTGCCCTTGATCAGAAAGTTGTTTCAATATTTCTCTTCAATGCAAGGCGGAGCTGCACACCAATGTAGCAGAGAGATGATATGTTCCCTCAGTAGCACTTTGTCAATGGTTGCCCTCCTTCACCAAGCGGATAATAAGCTTGGATCCGAATTCAAAATGAAGAGCTGCTTTGTTTGCCAGTGCCATGGGGACTGTTGTCTGTGATAGAAAGCCCTATTCTGCACTTATCAGGAGCAGTGCTTGTTATTCAGAGCCCAGAGGAAGCAAGAATAACTTCATTTAATGCTATTACTTGATTAGTTGCAGAAATCAAATACATTCACAAAAAGTATTGGAGCCTATATTCCCTACTCATTTCCCTACTCCCACTTTCCTTTACCTTTCTCCTTATAGCAAAGTTCTGTAAGTGCTCTTTTAAATGTTCTTGTTACCAACTTTTGCTTTGCTACTGTACTAATGTTTGGAAATCAGTAAAAAGAAGCCTTGCTTGTAAAGTGAATAAACTTTACCTGTGCTGGGCGATGGAACTCGGTATTCATGCTCGGCCCTTTCCAGTTGGGGGAAATGATGTAAGAGCTCAAATTAAACCTGAAACACTATAACCATCGCTTTAGAGGCCAGATCATAGAAGAAAAAAAACAGTAAAGAAAAACTATATTTAGGTCCAGGGCACAGAAAGACGAAGAAGTGGAGGATATTAAGCCCAACTGGTGTTGTACAATACCTGCCGGAAGCACTGGAACATTTACCACACCCCTTGTAATCGTAGCAATGTCTGATCACTGTATTCAGTCATTGTGCTTGCAGACTAAGTTCACCATACTGCGAGTAATCTTCATGGCGTTATTTGTTCGAAACAGGAACTAGAGCACAGAGAAGAAGAATTGGCAGAACTGCGGCTGCTTTCGGAGGAGAAATTTTCTGCTGCAGAGAAATGGCAAAGTGGAATAAGAGCAAATGCTAAAGTACGTTATTTTATTTGTAAAAGTATTATAATTTTATTCTATACAAAATGCTTGGTTTCTGAGCTCTAGAATACTGTAGTCTCAGTTTCGTTATTGAAAGGTAATATTAATTCATATGAACATTTTCATATGAGTCTGAATTGTAATACATAAGGATAAATCTCATATTATCTTATCAACTGAAATCAATTGTAATTCAGTGCTTGGAAGACAGCCCTTGTTTACTCTCTTCTATATGCCACCTCCCTCTTTACACATTCGAGTAGTCCATGAACTCATCTATTTCTCCCAGTCTCCTCTTGTTGCTTGCAGGCAACAACCCTACCTCTGCACCCCATTACTCAGTGCTTTTCGACATGTAAATCGTTATTTAACACCTATTAATGACCTGTGTCATTTCTACATGCTCTACCTGCCCCATATCTGTTCCCCTCTGGAAAATGTGATTGTGTGTGCCTCACTTTCTACAGGGGGGCTCTGTCCAACCTCTCTACGCTTCACTACTATTTCCTGTCTAGTTCTCTCACTTGAAACCAAATTACCAAAAATATTATTGCCATTTCCCTTTGAATGCTTTTTGAAAGCTTTTGTATTATGTCTTTTTATTTCAGTCGCTTTGAAGGGTAGCCTCAGTCTCGTGCTTAATTTGAGCCGGTGGTTTCTGGTGCTCGGCACCAGCACTTAATTGTCAACACCAGGACTTATGACAGTCTGCCACATGGTGATGCTGTATATCTAATTTAGACATGAGGACAAAAACATTTGTTTATTTGTTCAATATACAGTAAAAATGACTACTACCTGCCGCCCAGACCATTCTTATAGTATTGGCGGCATGGAATAGTCTTGAATTGTTACACTTTCATGAGAGTGATGGTTAGTAGTTGTGTTGGTACTGTCATTGGCAGCGCTGGCAGAGGCAATAGGTGTTGCAAGCTGCAGTTGCCTCTTGACGAGGGCCCTGGCACTTGTTTCTTTTTTTACAAATTAAGCACTGCCTCAGTCTCAGAAGTCTGATGCATGGGGTCAATTTTGAACAAAACTCTACTCTATCAGGATGTCTCTGCTACGTGGTCCCTGTATGCTCTCCCTCGCTTTCCTATATGTAATCTAAAACACTAATGAAAAAACTAAGCATGCATGGCCACTCTCAGCACTATTTTATTTTTAATGGCATATTGTGTTTTGATCATTTAAGAATTCAGAATTACAATACAGGGACCAGCTTTTTTTCTCTTTCTAGTGGGAGCGTTACATGCAGTGTGATGGATGCCCTGACCCCACCATACCGCAGGAAGTCAACACATTTATGACCTTGTGGAAGGACGAAGAAACTGACTATAACTCCATTAACATGAAAATTCATCTGGTGATAAAGGTAAGTATGGAATGTATACCTTTCCACTATCACGAATTTAATTAAGAAGATCGTTGCTTCTTGTTTCTAGTCCAAGAGGAACCGTTGGGTTATTAGCATAGATGCTAAAGCAGGCTTCTCCAACGAGTAGCTCGTAAGCTACTGATAGCTCTCAGGTTACCTGTAAGTAGTTCTCCTTTATGCAGCCCAGTGAACTAAATTAAAATTGTTTGCTTGATTGGATTAATATATCTATAGGAAAGTTGAAAAGAGTGTATTCAAGATGAAATTGGGAGTATTTTCATAATTAATGAACTGATGTTTGGAGAAAAATGGGTTTCTTTTTAAAATATATTTAAAGCTGATATTTTAGACATAAAATCAAACCGTTTTGGGGAGACTATTACTAGCATTATCAACTTGGTGCTAGGGACGTTGCAGCTATAGCTTTTATAGATGATCCACGCGGCGGCATTCAACATTGACAATGCATTTGTTACATTACCGCTGGCAACCATGTCTGATGTATTGATGCTGGCAATCTTGCTTATAGTGGCCACTAATGTAATCTTGTCTCATATAGTTACTATTACATCTCAAATAACGTCAATAGCTCGGGAGTATTTTCATTGAACATTAGTAGCTCTTATTACACAAAAGGTTGGAGATCCCTGTGCTAAAGTATAACAATGAGTGAGAAGTTGTCCGAAGTTTGATTTATTGTATATGTAAAAAAGTATCAGTTAAGTGAGAATAATATTTGGGCCATCTTCTTGCTTGTTCAGTGAATACTCATAAATGTAATTGAGCTCGTACAGGGGCTGATGCACAAAGCTATTTTGCGGTCCCAAATTTTGCAATCCTGTCGTAGGATTCGTAAAATGATGGTTCGCAATTAGTGACCACTTTTTGCGAATGGAAATTTCGTACATCAGGTCCACCGTTTCTTTTTAAGGCCTAAATATATTTGTTAATTCTGCATTTTATGAAAAGTTTAAGTGCACAAGAACAAGTGCAGGCACTGATCCCTTCCATCCCTCAAGTACAGTACTATGACGTCACCAAGCCTTCTGTATTTTATCTAGACAACTTTTCTTTTATCTCTCCATGGATGCTCATGCTTTAAACTTCCCAAATGGGTGTTTGCCAGAAACGTGCATATTGGCGGCCTTTGCACGTTCCTTTCTGTTGTAAAGTTTGATAAAGGCCTCAAGGGGATCATGTGAATGCTCATGTTGAATACCTTCTGTTTTGCTTCACAAATTGGTAAAACTAACCTGTAATGAAATGTATCTTCCTTAAAAATGTGAGCAGGGACCCTAAACGTTTGCTTTATGCCAGTTCAGCTGCGTGCTGACAATCAGAACACATGTAGTTACTTGGACAGCTGTCATTCCATGACTCGTTTGAGACCTTCCTTCATTTCTATTGGTGAAACTTTTTCATCACTACTAATATCTGAAGCCTGTAAGGATGTTTCAACCTGTCTGAAGTCTGTACTTGTAAATAAAACCTCTGTAGCATGTGCAGTGGTACTGATATTTGAACATGTAGAATATAGCTATATCTGGCCAGAGAATGTGAACTCTTTGTAACTTCTTCAAGGAATTATGTCCGACATCCATAAACAGCAGAATATCTCTCCATCACAGGCAGGTTGCCCACAACACTTTCTGTAGTACATTTTTAATTTAACAAAACCTTTTTATCTTCTTTTGTATGACTAATTTTAAAATACACCAAATAAGCCAAATCACTTATAAACTATATTTTACTGATGTACTACTGTTTTAAAATGTTTTAAAACTGAGAAAACAAAAAGTTGCTGCCACAGGCTATAAAAGGAATTTAAAACTGACACTACTTCCTTTTAATTCCCGTCAGTTCACTGCCCCATTGTCCCCACAAGTGTCCGTTAGGCTGTTCATTTCCTCTGTCTATCAATTGTGTGTGTCTTATGCGTTCTCGCCCTAAGTGCACCGGGTATGCCCAGACGTGGCTCCTGGGCTCACTGTGCCACTGGATTCAAGCTATCCTGGCTGAAGAGGGGTGAAACCCCTAAACCGGTCCTAGGATGCTTGTTTCCGGTCCAGGGAGGACCTGGCGTGCCAGTTCAGGCTCCTGGACTGTTCCCATGAGGCACAGGGTTAAGACTGATTAGCATATGACCAGTCCTAACCTGGGGTGACATGGTGAGCGAAATAATGATGGATTTAACCCAGATCTTTTGATTGGAGGTGAATGTTTTCATTTGTTCTGCATTCCGTCCATCAATTGCATGTCTTTTGCGTTCTTGCCCTAAGTGCACCGGGTATGCCCAGACTTGGGTCCAGGGCTCACTGTGCCACTGGATTCAAGCTATCCTCGCTGAAGAGGGGTGAAACCCCGAAGCCGGCCCTAGGATGCTTGTTTCCGGTCCAGAGAGGACCTGGCTTGGCAGTTCGGGCTGGATTGTTCCCATGAGGCACAGGGTGGAGACTGATTTGCATATGGCCAGTTCTAAACTGGGGTGGCATGGTGAGCAAAAGAATGATGGATTTAACCCAGATCTTTTAACTGGGAGTGAATGTTTTGATTTGTTCTGCAATCCGTCCATCAATTGTGTGTCTGTTGCATTAATTTTCTCTGGGGCACTGAAGAGTATCCCAGAACACAGCAGCATTCTTCTTAGACTATTTTGTTTAATGAAAACATAATTTTTATTTTTTATTTTTTTAATGTTCCTTGAATGTATTTTGATGTGTGCTTAGGAGGGAAAACCGTTTGTAAGGGTTAATTTTTTGAAGGGTGAGCATGTTGTAACTGCTTTCTTACTTCTGTATATTCATTCCATAAAGAGGTGTAAGATTTGTATAAAAGACAAAGATACTGGGAGGAAGTGCCCTAATGCAATATGGGGCAGTGTTTTTTGGGTGCACAACTACAGCAGGCAAAGGGAGAAAAAGGCATCTGCCGAATCTCCCATGGCTAAGGCCAGGTCTGATCCACTCTCGGAGCCCTCAGACCTTCCCTCACTCTATGGGAATTACTTCTCCCAGTCAACTGAAAGACATTTATCTCAAGAAGCTTAATGTTGAGACATTTGATGTTGAGGTTATCAGACGCTACCTACTCAACATCAAGGTATTCTTTACTGACAAAATCCTACTCATCGTTAAAAACCTCAATGTCTTTCCACACCCATGGCATGGAGCAGCCCTTACCAGACGTCTAGTGTCCAATACACGGGAAATGGTTATGGCCTACATCACCACTGGCTGAGAAGGTTTCGTCTAAAACAACGAGTGTGCAGTTCCTATGGTGTTACAAAAAAGGGGAAGAATTCCCTATCGTAAAGACAGGTCAGAGGAATCTGATGAATCAGAAGCAAGAGCCCTCACTCACCCAGTTGGGTGGCATGCTTCATCTTCTAGCAGCTACACGTTGGGCCAGTGCTGCAATGCCTAATTAGCCCCTCGGGTGGGCTCATTGCCGGACAACGTTTTAAGATGTTACCAGCCATGGTGAGTCATGAGTGAGAGTGCTAAGAGTGTAGATTGGAAAAAGTGTGAAGATAAAAATGAATAAGAGTTACCTAATAAGCATTTATTAAGGTTGTCTCTCTTGTCATGACTAAAACAATTGTAGGCGGTGTAGGAGAAAATGGTCCTTCACAGATCAAACAATGTGTTAGAAAACAAAGGATGATTGTAAAGTCATAAATGAACCAGGCAATGCTTCAGGACCGTTATGAACCTAATCTGCATATGACAAGAGTTTGCATAGGTGCCCAATCATAAAGTCACTCAACCACAGTGGTGAGATTTGTACCATGTATAGACGTGTTGTAAGCAATCTGACCTGAAAAGTAAAATATATACGGATATGAAGTATCGTCACCTGTGTAGATGACTCAGTCATTGCACCCTTCAAAGATATGATGCAGGTAAATGATACATGAATATATTTAAGCAGAATGTTCAGCAAATATACAACAAATAGTGTGTTGCCATTAGTGATTGTGCAAGTAGCAATGCAAAACTTCACATTGGTGGAACACTTGTGTCATAAGTGTTCATCACAAACCCACAAGGGTTCGTCCCATTAAAACTACAGAAGATCTGCAGCATCCAAAGCTGTTAACTACCCTGGAAGTAGCACACCTCCAGTGGTTATACCTCTTCTTCCTCTATCTGTCCCAGCTAGAACTCCACTCTCAAAATGGAAGAAAGATGACATGTTGAAGCATAGGGGCATCTCAGAAAGGAGCAAAGGAAACAACACCACATATAGTGTAAGTGATTGTAAATCTCATTAGATTCATGGAAAGTTCTCAAGGGAAACTACTAATGAATATTATTCTCTAGAAAGGCAGCCAAGCAAGGTCCATAAAATATTATTCATCGTCCTCCTAGGTAAATGCCTCCTTCAATTACTAAGGACACCATCATTGGGGATACTAACTTGAGTACTTTCATACTCTGCTAGAACACCGAAAAACGACCTTATGAAGTTTCTTCATTGTATGCTGTAGTTACCTTCCATGAAGTGATCACTCAAGGGATAATGAAGCTCAGCATCGAAACTGTTCCTTCAGAGAATAAAACCTTCATATTTTTGAGACCTTACCTAATATGTCTCATACTAGGCTATTGGTGTTGCTGTTCCAGGTGGTTAGAGCCTGCTGTGCACACCTTCCTAATTGATTTTCTCTTACACCCTGAGAGGCTATACTAGAGGAGAAAAATAAGGCTCCTGATTAAAACCCGTTCTTCCTCCATAGATTCCAGGAGGCACCAAAGTGGCTCAATATCAGACACTTCTATAAGAGCAGCTAGTTCAACTGCTCTTGTTGGTGGATATAATTGATCCCTGTGTGACTCCATGGAAAAATCTATGAAACTTCACTCAAGAGAGAATAAAGAAGAGTAAGGATGTTCCAAAAGAAGGTATGGTCTGATGTCTCTCTAAGTACTCTGTACTTGCGTGCCAGGGGGGAGATGCCAGTTGCACCCAGTCTTAGTCTCCCCCTCAGAGCTTCATTATGTCCACGGCTGTGAAGATGGCTCAGGCTCCGCCCGTACAAGCCTCCCCCTCAGCTTTCTTCAGTATGGCGCCGTCTCCAGCCTTCGTAGGCCCTCTGTTCCATCACCGGCGAGAGGCCCCGGGGAGACAGCCAGGTCCAACCCCCACGGCCATCCTCCAGGAGCGACAGAGGTCGTCGTGCCATTTCCGCTGTCCGGCGAGCCCCACGTTCATATCGTGCTTGGCGCGGTGTCATAGTCCTCCGTCCGCCCCCTTTTGCGATGGGTCCGATACCTCCGCCCTGTCCGCGGACTGTCCATGTCTCTGCGCCGCTCCAGTGCGTCCCGTTGTCTTCCGCCAGCCCTCTAGCCATTCTGTGGCCTCCGTCGGGGACATGAAAAACCAGGTTTTGCCCTCCGCCTCCACCCTGAGCTTCGCGGGGAAGAGCATTGCATACTTCAGTTCTCTCTTCCGTAGTTCTTTCTTCACCTCCAGGAAGTCTCTGCGTTGCTTCGTTACCAGCGCTGTGTAGTCCGGGTATATCTCTATTTTGCTATTCTCCACTCGGAGTGGGGGAGCGACTCGCGCTGTCTGCAGAATGGCGTCGCGGTCGCGGAAGTTGAATATTCTTGCTAGTATAGGCCGTGGTGGGGCTCCCGGTTTGGGCGGCCCTCCTGGCACCCTGTGCGCCCTTTCCACTGAGAAAAACTCCGACAAACCTCTAGGTTGGAGTTTATTCTTGACGAGGTCTTCCACAAATAAGTCCAGCGCCGGACCGCGCACGGTCTCCGGCACTCCCACTAAGCGGATGTTATTGCGGCGGGCGCGCCCTTCTTGGTCGTCCAGTTTTGCCTCCAGTTGTTTCTGCGCCTGTTCCAGTGACCTCACTTTGTTTGTGAGCAGCGTTGTCTCCGTGGACAGGGTGGCCGTCGTGTCTTCCACCTCCTTCAGCCTGTCGTTGATTTTTGACACGTCTGCTCGTAACAGTGTAATGTCCGTGGAGATCGTACCTATCGCTGTTTGCATTTGCGTCAGCGTGCGCATTATATCATGCAGGGTAATCTCCCCAGGCTGACCGGCCTGCGCTGTGTCCTCACTCTTCCTGGGAGTCTCTGGGGTCTGCGAGCTCTCTCTGCGGTAGGCATATTTGTCCAATTTGCCTGCCTGCGGCCCACGCTGGCCTTTCCCCCCCATGGTGCTTACTCCGTCTCGCGGTGTAGCGGGCAGGTCAGTAGTCGCCGCTGCCAGACTGCGCCGTAAAGGTCAGCGCTCGGCCTTTCGGTTTTCCCTCCCCTCCTCGCCTCCGCTCGTGCAGGGGGCCGTTATCCAGAATGCACCCACTCTTCTCAGGTCGCGACAGGGAGCACCATATGCAGCCCACGGTGCGTCGTGTCCACTATGTGTCCCTGCCCCAACCCGGTAGGACTGTGCGGGGGGGGGGGTTTAGGCGCTTGATCTGATCACCAGTGTCGCCCCCGTCGCCATGGGATCCCCGGCCACGTTCCGAGGGAGTTCAGGCTCACCAGCACTTTCTGCTTTCAGTCCCGACCAACCCGGGGCACGTCCGGGCCGCAGATCTAGACAGCAGGGCCCCTTATCCGCCGGTGCCGGGGGGGGGGGGGGGGGGGGGCGTCGCCACTCCTCTGCGTGTGCCCCGTCCCACAGTTCGGCCTCGCACTGTAGGGCCCTTAATGTCACGAGGCCCGGGGCCACGTCGGTCAGCGCTCCCACGTTCCGTGCTCTGCTGCCGCTTTGCCTCGTCCTACGCGGCGTCCTGGTCCTCGGAGCGGGTCAACGCTGTGCGCCACCTCCTCGGCCGCGCCCGTTCACTCTAGTCCCCGGTCGCGGTCCCGGGGAGTAGGCCGCACCCCCGGCCTCGCCGATGCGGACCCTGCGGTGGCACCATCAGCTCCTAGACGGCACTCGAACGGCACTGGAGCCTCCCGATAGCCGGCGCAGCTGGTCCTTGTCACCGTGGACGCGGATAAGTGGCAGGATTATAGGGGAAAGAGACTAGTGAGCTCGGAGCTCTCCTAGGCTGCGGCCATTGCTGTCGGCTGCAAGCCACGCCCCCCCCTCTAAGTACTCTGAAGGATTTCACAGACCTGGCGTATTAATGATATTAACATGGCCTTTCTTTAAGAAGATCCACCTGGCTATGGCTTACATATTGAACTTTCCTGGCACAACAGAAAACCATGGATCTGCCTTTCACTGGTTTCTTTAGTTCTGTTCTTTTAGTATGCATGCAGATGATGAAATCTAGTGCATGAAGAAAGACCACAACCACCAGTTGGTGGGTCTGTTGAAATGACAAGAGTTCCCTACAATCCTACCTAATCACTATTGTAGGAGTCAACAATGTCCAGTGTCCCTTACTGGAAAAGCAATGCACCCTGCAGCAAAAATAAAGAATATTTTTTAAGAGGTATTAGCCTCTTGAGGATGTGTTCTCTTACAGCCCTCAGGGCTGCTGGAAAATCTACCCTCCAAATCAGTGACTCCCTGCTCTGCCACCTCTGGTCTGTACTCAGACAAGAAATATTTTCAACCATTTCCCATCATTGCAAATGATAAAAGACATTTGGTTGGTTGAGGGTTTTCAGAATAGGTATGACATTAGTTTTTTTTCAACTACACACACAATACAACATGGGTTTTGAGACTAAATCTTATGGACTGGCTAGGGCAAACAAATATAATCTCTGTTACAGAATAATATTCTAAAATATTAAAAACACAAAAGCACCTGCTGCAGCAACATTTAGTCAAGAGAAAGTTGAGCATATCATTCCATCTTACATCTAAATTTGTGAATAAATAAGAAAGACCTTCAGAATGTCAACTCATCATCAGATTTTCTCCATTTATTCCCGGAAGAAAGGAGCTGCCTCAAATATTTACAGGACAATTTTTCTATTATTTATTAAATTTTATGTAATGCAGCAAAACGTCAGCATTTGCAACACTGCACTACACATAGTGCAAAACACAATGCAGCACCATATATACAAAGATTTGACTGCTGCTGTTGCCATCCCTTGATCTGGTGCACAAGGCACAATGCACAGCCGCATACCATGGCAAATAGGTGAGTGTGCACTATCTACATTGAGTTTGTACTGGAAATATACCATCCCAATACAAATTCCAATGCTTCAGAAGGTTATGATGCATTGGATGTATGCAGTACTCATGCAAGTCTCTGGTTTCTTGGAGAAGTCAACATGTTCACACTTGTTTGTGCCTGCTTCTAGCAGGAATTAGTTTTTTGATGCACAACCTGGTTGCAGTAGTAGATTAGGCTTTGCATCAAAACATATGTTTGTTTGGTTACATGGGTGCTTCCATCGGTCTGCTCCAATAATGTTCTCTTGAGGCCATCTTCTCTTGATGTGAAGTGGCACAACGTATTTCTTCACCCTGAAAAAAGTACACCTCTCAAACGCGAAACACCTTTCATGCTATTTTTTGTTATGTGTATTTGTAAAGCACACTATCTCCCGTGAGCAAGTGTGTGTGTGCATAGGCCTGCCTATGGCAGGATGCTTAATTGAGCAGTCAGGTCTTAAGCTTCTTGCACAATTCAGGAATAGAGGTGGAGGCTCTGACATGGAGTTGGCAGTCGTTCAATGCTTTAGGAACGATGTAAGAGAATACCCGTCCTAATGATCTGCTTTTATGTATGCGTGGGATGTGTGCAAGTAGGGGCCCTGAACGGAGCTCAATTTGTGTATCGAGAGCCAGTGTTGTTTCCTAAGGAGTGGTGTGATGTGAGTTCTGTGTGGGTGGTTGAGGATGAGTCTGTCTGCCGAGCACTGGATGGTTTGTAGTCTTCTAATAAGCTGCTTGGAGATCCTCGTGTAGAGGGTGTTCCCATAGTCCAACTTGCTTGAGACTAGGCCGAGAGTCACAATGTTTCTACTGTTGCTTTCGGAGCCATTAGAAGAACTTCCTCAGCATCTTCAGAGTCTGAAAAGCGGATGCATTAACTGCGCTGACTTGTGCTATCATGTCCATTATGCTGAGGTTCCTAGCATGTGTTCTGGGTATGGGTCTGAGTTTGGCCGGCCACCTGTTGGAGTCTCATTGTGAGCTGTTCTTCCCAAAGATCACTACTTCTGTCTTCTCTTTGTTGAGCTTGAGACAGTTGGCTTTCATTCAGTTAGCGACTTTGGTCACGCAGGCAGTGAACTTGTTTCTTGTGTTGGGGGTTTGTCTGAGAGGGAGAGTATGAGTTACAGTATGAGTTGCATGTTATCTGTGTAGTCAGGATGCTGATGTAGTCTGCATGGAGGATGTTGACCAAAGGGATCATGTATTCATTTGAAAAGGGTGGGGCTGATCCATGAGTCTTGCTGAAAACTACAAAGGTTGGATGATGTCATCAGAGTTGTCATCAGTGATCTGATCAATGTTGTCATTGACTGTCATATGGGAGGTTATAAGCAGTGCATGGCAGGGCAACAACTAATTTTGTATATATATATCAATTTATTATTGATTATTTTGGGTGAAAATCAATGCAACAATAAACCAATAAATACCATAGTTCATACCCAAGTATATACAAATGCAAGCAGGAAAAATATGCCAATAGTAAAAAAAAAAAAAAGAGCGCAATAATTCCTAGGCAATTATGTGGAAAAATCAGCCAAGAAAGGACACAACACAAAAAAATAATTATTGTATTAATTAAAAATAAAAGCACCTGCCTCTTCCTGACGAGCCAATCTGCATATAAAAATATAATTAGACCAAAAACTATAACTAAACCTGTGTCTGACTGCAATACCCTTGGTACAATATGGTAATGTTTAAAACCCATGTTCAGACTATTTCTTTCTTGCCATGTTGTACATCGGAAAAAATAATAAAACATGGTCTGTATTCTCAATTGTGTCAGTGCTTATTTTGCATTAGCTTTGGTCGTCTTGGCTGAATTTCCATTTGCAGGTAAAGCTATTGGTAAATAGCTTTCCAAATCTAAATCTAATTTACAAATGTATGACTTGATGTAGAATAATCTCATCCATATAGGGTTTGTTAGACTTGTCAGCATTAGGGTGGTCTTACCTTAAACTTCTTGCCTGCTTTCCTTCCCTTTTTACTGTATCTTTTTGTTGGCCTTAGGACTCTGAGCACTTTACTACTGCTGACCAGTGCTAAAGCACGTTTCTCCCCTAAACATGACAACATTGGTATGTACACAACTGACATATTGAGATTACTTGTAAGTCCCTTGTAGGTGGTATACCATATACCCAGGGCCTGTAAAGTAAATGCTACTAGTGGGCCTGCAGCACTGATTGTACCTCCCAAACAAGTTACCTTTCAAACCTGTCTCAGGCCTGCCACTGCAGAGCCTCTGTGTGCAGTTTTACTGCCACTTTGACTTGGCATTTCAAACCCTTTGCTAATCCTTAAACCCTTCTTTTGTTAAACATGTCACCCCTAAGGTGGGCCCTTGGTAGCCCATAGGGCAGGGTGCTGTGTAAGTAAAAGACAGGACATGTACTTTTTACGTTTTTCTTCTCCTGGTAGTGACAAACATCTAAAATAATTTTTCACTACCATGAGGCCTATTCCTCTAATAAATTAGCATTGGGAATTCTGTAATAAACCTTTAAACTATAATTCCTTATTAGAAACTAGTAGCTGTGTCATGTTGTATATCTTTGGACTGGTAATGATAAATTCTGTTTACTGGTAAAGTTGGATTTAACATTACTGCTTTAGAAATAGCACTTTTAGGAAGTGAACATCTCTCTGCTGTTGCAGCTCTGTGTACCTGCAGCCTGTCTCCGATATTCGTCTGGGGTGGGTGACAGCTACACTTTGTGCATTCTCTCTAGACAGCAACAGACACAGAAAGGTTAGGTGTCTCGGAGTACTCATCTGCATTCTGAAGGCTCTTCCTGAGCAGGAAGGGAAGGAGGGGCTGACACACCAGAATAGGCAGTGCCTTGTCCTTACACAAAGGACTGATTACATGCTACTGATAGTCTGGAGACAAGGCTGGGAAGAAAGGGCTCTGTGCACTTCAACGGCCCTTCTTTGAAGTCACTCCCGCTTCAAAGGCACCACTGGGTATAAGTACTGGGGCTCCCACCCTACCAAAGCAGAGACTTCTGGTCCTGCAACTGAACTCTATCAGAAGAACTGCTGTGCTGCATCAAGGACTGACATTCTGCTGTATTGTTGATCTGGATTACCTGCTTTTCTGCTGTGCTGCCTGCTGCTTTCTGACCCTGCTGAGAGAGCTGGACTCTGCCTTGCAACCAAAGTGATCTCAAATGGCTTGTTGTCTCGCCTTCTGTTGCTTGAGACTCAGGGCTATCAAAGTCTCTACAGCTGCTCCTTTACCTGGTTCACTGGAAGTGGACCCAGATACCTGTACCAGAGGAATCGACGCATCTCCAGTCTGCGTGTAGCAGAACTGTCACATCGACCTTTTTGTGGGAGTAGGTTTGGCGCATTGGTCTCGGAATACATGCATTGCCTTTAGAACCCAACAAATCGGAACCACACATTGCCGCTGCTGCAGTGTGGAGGGATCGACGCATCCCCTCGACTACATGGAGAAACCCAGCGCATTGCACTTCAGCAGCAATGCATCTCAGCTTGGTGCGTCACCTGCAGAACTGATGCATCGCCATTACTGCATTGAGAAGATCAAGGCATCACCTCGACATTGGGCTTGACATCGACGCATCACTCTTCTGCATCCCACATCTCACTGTTGCAACCAGGATCAAGGTATTTTGTTCATCAACCAGGCATGCATGACTCCTGTCCCCAGACTGCGCTCCATCGTGGTTATCCTGAACTATGTGTTGCACAAATACTTTACACATTGCCTCTTTAGATAAGCCTGACTTCTCTGTGCCAAGCTACCAGAGGGTGAGCACAGGTTATCTTTTAGTGTATATCTGACTTACCCTTACTTGGGTAGGCGTCTCTACTTTGGCAGGGTGCATACCTCTGCCACTTAGATACCCCATTTCCAACAGGGCTCAAAAGAGGAAGTCGGCCTTTGGACCTAAAACGTATCAGTAAGACTATCACATTTAGTTGTTCTGTGCCACTGTTCTAGGCTATAATCCCAATAGGTGACTTTTAAGGGGTTCCTGGTCACCCTATTAATAGATCGCTGACCTTGACAGACGGTTAAGAGCCCCAGGACCCACAGCCAGCGGATTATTTGCTATATGAAGTGAGCTCAGAAGTTGACCACAGTCTAGTCCATAGAATGATGGGCGTTAGACTAGCTATATCCGAAATCTTCTTAAGGCCAATGTCAAAAAAGAGCAGTATAATAGGGGTACTGTGATTTAAGTTGAATAAAGACCTCAAAACATTGTTCTCCTTGCGTGTCAACTCTTTAACATTGTCAATATTTATGCCCCATGTAAATATACACTTTGAGCTTTAGCTCGATAAACCTCAGTTGCCAGCAAGATAAATCTAGGAGTAGTAGGTCAATTCATTTTGACAACTGCTGAGGATCTATGGAGCATTACTTTAACATTCCTCTGTATGTGGTATTTGCATGTATGTGAGCGGTCAACTCTCATTCCTAGATAGTCAAATGTATCCACTTATGCAGACTGCTCTCCCTCATCTTAAAGGCACCTGTATATGTCAAAAACACAAAAGAGAACAGCATGAAGCACTTACGAGAACTAGTGAAAGTAAACTGTGCCAACCAAAGGAGGACTAATAGCATCTTAGTCCTGATACTTTTTTTCTCCCGCCATAGCAACGTGGTGCTTTTCAAATGAACATGAGATGTTTTAAACATATGGAATCCACAAGATCAAGGTGAAAATGTCCCAAAAAGTCATTAAGCCATGAAACAGGCACAGACAGCAAGCCCCAAATTTCATGCTTCACGTACTTGCCAGGTATTATGCAGTCCTCTGAAAATTGTACCCTGAATTGACTGTCACATGTTCCCCATATGTTTGTATATTCATTTGAATGCCACTTTCACGTTACGGAGGCACCCACCCGAACGCAGGTTTGAGTGGAATCTTGTGGCATATATATATATATCTTACTGAGAAACACAGGATCACTAGGAACATAGAGCATAGATTCAGCATTGTCAAGAAATTCATATATAAACAGTGTAGCAGTAAATATAAGGTACAATTGACCACACAAGCAGTACCTACAAGAGTAGTAGATTACCTAATTTGATGAACTGAAGGGTAGGAAATTGTTACAGTTTGGGAGCGGTATCCTGGAGTTGAAGAAGTTTTAGAACGCAAAGCAGCAGGTAGATGAAGAAACGTATGAAGGTTGCATATACTCCATGAGCTTTGTTGTGGCTTGCACTCCAGCATGGGTGCTTTAGGAAGAATAGCAGGTGTACAGTAGAAAAGCTGAGCCCAAACAATGGTCTGTTTCTTGTTGTGAGTGGTGATGAAAGTCCAGGAGTAATTTAGCGGTGGGCTCTAATGCTTCTTAATGCCTGAGCCCTATGTTCTCTTGCCGTGGCTGGGGGAAGGCAGAGAGGGTCAATTAGAATCAACACATTGGCGTGGAACAAGACTTGCACTTCAGTGAAACACCCGCCTAAAACTTGCAAAAAATGTACTTCTAATCTCTGACTTTGTGGCAGTCACAGCCCTCATTCCTATCTCAGTTCAAGCCCCTCTCCCACTCAGCTGGTCCCTATCTCTGAGCCTTCCTAGCTCTGCCTACTAGCAGTGCTGTAATAAGTAATAACACAAAGCTTTTCAACACAGGCACACATGACACATCCGCAACCTCACAACATACAGTTAAAATACATTCACATTGACAACGCCAAAAGTTCAAAGTTCGCCCATTGGGAAACTGCCCAAAGTATGTAGGACTGCTCCTAGTGCAGCTGGTCCATTATTGGGTAGGCAAGTGTGGAGAGAGGAGACCTTGCAAGGGTGGGAGATTACTATAGCCTTCACCGCCTCCTTATGATCCTGGAAAGGTGGAATGTGTTTAAGATTCTTGAGTTTGTGAAGGGTGGAACCTGGCAGACCTAGCCATAGCTTGGATGTGGCATTTAATATTGAGATTAGAGTCAAGAAGGCATCCCAGTGATTGAGAAGAGGTGGCCAGTTTTGGGGCGATAGATGGCAATTTTAAGGATTCAAACCACACCTTCCTTCACCAAGCAATCTTTTACATCACTGATTTTACAACACAAACCACTACCACCCATTTACATTCACACATATTTTAAACACCTTCACCACGCAATCCTCTACCACCCATACGTTTGCCATGCTTACTGTTACTGAAAAATCGTTTCACAGTCTAACACTGTCACCTACTGTTAAAAATATTATACGCTAATTTTTAATTCGTGTTTAACAACATATATATTTTTCTAACAAATTACTTTAGTTGTTTACAGGTTTGGCACTGTTTTATACTTTTATATTTTTGGGAGGAGATCCCCCAAGCTCCCTTTTTTAATTACCCTTAAAAATAACTTAAAAATTACCTTAAAAAATAACACTGTATGGGTTCCAGAGTAGCGTGCTACTCGCCGAAAAAAGCACTTCAACTCCCATCAGAGGTAGCAAGCACTATATTAATACAACCCTTTTTCCCTTCACTTTCCCTCCACTATCCTTCTTAATCTAAATAACTAACATATCCACCACTCAAATTAGGCTTCAGTGCCCATCAGGGGTAGCAAGCGCTATATAAATTCAAACCTTTTTCACTTCTCTATCCCTCCACTGTCCTTCTGAATCTAAATAACTGACTAACATATCCACCAATCAAATTACTTTCATATTTTCACTATAATAATTCACCACTAATCCTTTCTGGGTCCGAAGTAGGGTGCTACTCGCCGAAAAAGCCCGTCAACACCCCATCAAGGATAGCAAATGCTATATTAATGCAAACCATTTTCCCTCTTCTATCCCTCCACTATCCTTGCCAATCCAAATAACTGACTAACATATCCATCACTCAAATTACTTTCATATCTTCACTATACTAATTCACCACTAATCCTTCTTGGGTTTAGGAGTAGCGTGCTACTCGGCGAAAAAGCGCTTTGACGCCTCGTCAGATGCAATTACAATACGACACAATACAATACATAGAGAGACATTACCACCGACTGTTCAAATGCGTGTTAAAGTCTTGTGTTGAAAAGACTTGCGTGCGTCAGTAGTTTACAATGTAAACAAGCATTTGCAATGCAATCGGTCTCACCTTTGGGACCTTATAAGTATTAACAAAGCTGACATTTTCTGTGCAACGTGATTCCAGTGACAGACCGCGCATGAGAAGCTGTGCGCCCCTAAAAGTTAGTGCAACTAGAATGGAGGCCCAGTAAATTAGTTATTCTGGATACGTGTGCCAACTTAAACACACAAAAACAAACATTAAACTTTATTAATAAACCTGCTATAAAATATGGAAATGTGTTTCACAAAGTTCGGTGTGAAATATTTACAAACACGTCCGAAAACGTCACAATTGCATTGCAATCTGCAACGGAATTTTGTCAATAAGGAGTGCTGGCAATTTTCCAAGATCGTCCAGTTGCTGCTCTAAACAGCACCTTCAAAATTAGGAAATCGTAGACCCCTCCATGAAAACAATCATGCGGAAAACAAACATGACTCCAGGCATAAGCCATAGACCTGTCCATGAAAGCAACCAAGCAGAAAACAAACATGACTGCAGGCCTTCGAGTATCAGACCCCAAACATAAACAGTTGGGGCGGTCAAATTTTGAAAGGGCAGGGCAGACAGCAGGGTCTCTCCATGTTGCTCTTCAAAAAAGATAACAATGGCTCCTGTGGACTAATGGCAACGGTTATTTATATAATTTTTGAAACAAAAATACACACATGATATTGAAACGATAGATTAACAGTAGTGAGTGGTGTCCCAGTGAAAAATGTGAACCTTAAAACAGTGGTGACATATGTACAAGGTTTCCTATGTATAATAAAAACGACCATTGGAGAATGTATAGTGTATTAACCACACTTTATTTATACAATGATAGGTGCTGGTTTTTAATGGTTCGCTTTTATAAACAGTCGACGGCGTTTCGACCCTTTGTGCAATGTAGAGTCTCTTCAGGACCTAGGAGTGTAGGGACACCTGAAGGATCTCTATGCGCAGCCTTGTGTGAAGGGTGTGTCCCCGTGAGTATAGTGAAGGAATCAATACTCACATGGAACCCAGCCGGGCGCCCATGTAAGGGTAGAAGTAGGCTGGCAAAGTTCTGAATGGCACAACATGGAATTATCCGAAATGGGTAGAGATCAGGAAAGCACAGGGTATGTGCAGTCCTGGCGCGTACTCTAGACGGTGTGTCTGCGTACTGGAAGTGCAGGCTTCCTAATTGTATCCTGAAACACAATGGCACAATTTGGCCCCAGGGGCGGCTGCTCCGTCTCCCTGAAAATTGGTATCACTTGCACCCAGTGAAGATATCTTACTCAAGCGTAATTTTATGTTGGCCTGCACCTCGACTGCTTCATGGCAGAACAGCGTGTGTCTCTGCTCGGTTCGAAGACCGGTCATCATGATACATAGGAAACCTTGTACATATGTCACCATGTCACCACTGTTTTAAGGTTCACATTTTTCACTGGGACACCACTCACTACTGTTAAACTATCGTTTCAATATCCTGTGTGTATTTTTGTTTCAAACATTATATAAATAACTGTTGAATTACACATTTTTAGTGTGTTGGGCTTTCTCTTCTTTTGACATCACATTAACCCGTTTTATTGCCATTGAGCATTAATATATCAAAATTACGTTGCCATTAGTCCACAGGAGCCATTGTTTTTGTTAACAATTTAAGTACCCTGGTTCCACGTGAGTAGGGTTCCCTTGTATTTTGTTCTCTTCAAAAAAGATAAGCATATAAAAAAACACAATCCATATATTTAGTCCATGAACCCGACTCTTCTGCACCTGACTAAACATGATAAACAGGATGTCAAAAAAAGGATGAACACTTTTGCGTATCCAACTGTTCAAACGACACATCATTTAAGTAAACCGACTCACCCGCAGAAACTAAACTTGTGCTAGAGATGGTACATAGTGTACAAAAGAAGTTGTAAGTGTCTACATTCCACACCCGGCAATAAGCCAAATTAGTCCAAACTTCTCATTTTCCCTCCGGAGTCCCTCAGGTGATGATTACTTTATGAGTGCAGGTAAATGAGGCATCGAACAGCAATGAATACAGATCCTACAGCCTTGAAAACATACATTTCCTTCCGTCTACAGCACCTTAGTAAAAGGTTTTTTTTCAGTGCTATTCACTTGTACTAGCAAAGCATGAGCATTTCGATATGTGTTGAAAGAGCTTCTAATGGATCGTAGCCAGACAGGAAAGAGAAGAGACCATCACACTCTATAACAGTGTGATGGCCAAACAAAACATTCTCTCAGTGAAATCGCCAGGGAGGGAGCTAAGAACACAAAGGAAGGGCATTTAAACTAATGCACCAATAACAAGCTGGCATTTTTAAAAGACACAGATAACAACCAATGGCAATCGGTGGGTGTGCCAAAGCCCATTGAAGAGATACACCAGATCTTGCAGAAAGCACAAGCACTGTCGAGGCTTGACCTAAAAATGTATGGTAAATGTTATACATAGTAAAAACGTCAGAGTAAAGGCTGTTTTCCGCAGTGGATAGATCTGTTTTGGCTGTGAAGAGGAGAAACTTTGTCGCCATGCATTATATTTGTTATGCTTTTGCTCCATTATGTATATTGCTACATACAGGTTTGTAGACAATATTTCGGGAAATTGTGCTAAAAAATGCACAACCTACAAAATGCATTGGAACTTTTTTGTAGGTGCGCATATAGAGCCTATGGCATTTTAACCCATATATATGAAAAACGGCTGTGAAGTGCACTGTTTTCCCATTTTCAAAGATGTTCTAGGATAGAGAACTCTTCAGACCACTGTAGAGAAAGATAGACTCACTCAGTACAATCTGGGCAGGTGTATGCATGCACACCTTTCAGAGTTCACCCCTGGCACTGATCTGTCATAATGAAAGACACATTTTCTAGCCTTAAAGAAAGAGGCTACATGAATCATATTGGCAAAGTCCCCCTCTCTAAAATCTCGAATTAACCATACACCATTTTCCTTAAATAATTGTGATTAATTTTGTAATTATTTATTTTTATTTGGATATTCTTCAAGTAATTATTTTAGGCCTTCCGTAATTCTAATAAATTGCTGGCTTGTGGAGTTGCCATTTGAAACAAATTGTGCATCGGTTTTTGGATGTTTTTTTCAGTACAGTACTCTTAATAAGTTAAGTTTAAGGTCTTCACACTGATTGACAACATCCTGTTTCTAACAACTCTGGTTATTTACAGGACTAGAACTGGTCACGGGTATTACAAACCAGTTTTAGGTCTGGCTCAGAACACAGCTTTAGCTGTTCTCACCTTCTTGTAATAAGCAATAGATACACAAAGAATAATATTAATACATTCATAAAGGGGCTTTAGTGTAATTCCCTTCAGCTATGCCATTGCTTTGGCGATCAGCCTGTGGTTAGAAGAGAGCTGGGCAATGAGTCATTCCCCTTCAAGTATTGGGTTGGTTGGCATTGCTATTCACTTTTTTTCGAAAAGCCCCCAGCCCACACGATATCTGTTCGATGATTTGGCTATCAGGAATTTTGAGTGACAGCATTTTGCACCTGAATTTACATTGGGCACAAAGAGGCAAAGGCGTCTGCTTAGGAAGACAGTTTAATGTCAACCTTGAATGACTACAGTCCTCTGCCTGTAGTTGTCTTTTTTGCATGCTACATTAATTCATTTAAGGCTGTCCCCATTGAAACGAAGGCCTCAAAAGCCGCCATTGCTGTATAGTTTGGTCCCTCTCCTCCACTGTCTGCACTCTGAGGCTACTCAAGTGCTGTGTCCGGTATCTTTCAAGAGTTGGTAGTGTGGCATGCAGCATCGCCTACCATGGTAGCCGGTGCGATGAATGCCTGTCATGGAAGCAGAGGTGCTGGAATTGGAGTATGAGTCCTATAGTAAAATTGTCCCATTTTGTGCCCATATTTCTATTGAGCTAGCGGAAGGCCGCAGTCCTAATTTATTTCCCTAACGTTGTTTCGTACATTAGAGCTGCAGACCTCACACATGACTTTTCATTTAAGGACACGAAGTGTGATAAAGGCTGACTAGAGCAGGTCTCCATTTGACAGCATTGGGAGTGTGAAGAGGAGCAGTAACGAGTTGGCCCCTCATCCGAACCAGCCACTTGTTAGCAAAGAGCACAAGGCAAAGCCAAGCAATGTAAACATGTCAGTCTGTTGAAGCACCTGCCGGTAAGGAACTGGACTCCAAAGTCCTTTAACTTAGAAAGGTCTGAAAGAGTTGGGCTAAAGCAACATGATTGGGGGCTTATCCATGGTGTGCTCTATGAGGAACCATGTGCAGACCCCTTTGCTGCCACTTGGAAATGGGTCTATATGAGAAGCAATTGCCCACAGTACTCTTCATGAACCTCTTCTGCTTTGGAAAGATGGTTCCATTGCCTTGTAGTGATAGCAGGCACAGGAAGAGTAAGCCTCAGTAACTCGTGCCTCACACTCTGTTGTCAAACTGAAGGAGCGGAGCGGTTGGCAGACACAGGGATTGTAGAGGGCAGTACAGTGGCAGCTCTTCCTCTAAGGCAGAGGAGCCTCGCCCCACTGAACAAAAGGAAAAATAAAATGATAATAACTATTGTTATTATCATTTTATTTTTCCTATATACTTCAGTGGCTCTTGGGGGCGGTGCTGGCGGAGTAGGGAGATGAGTGGTTTTCACTGCGGAATGCGCACTTTGCATCTTCCTCTCTAGGCTGCATTACACAGCCTGGTGAGGAACAAGCAAACAACGAAAAAAGATTCCCTTTTCATCTGTAATGATAAAGACCAGTAGTAATCAGCACCCACCTGTTAATAGAGAGCCCCTATGATTAAGAAATTTTAAAACTAAAAAAACAATTCTTCGCGATAAATATAAATTGATAGCAACCATGAATGGAATTAAAAACAAGTGAACATACATTTTAAATCTTAATCATTCGAGACCCTGAAAAGCCATTGATCACAATTTTTTTTTATGTATATAAATATATATGTGAATCTTTAATTTTCCACCACATTTAAAAATGGGTAGCAAAAACATATGGATATATATCACAATCACATTCAATATCAGGGACAGATTACATGAAGTGCTTGTGCAAGTAATTTCAATTTTATCCACAGAATAAATATTAAAATTCCTCTAGTACATAGATTATGCTACCTTTCAAAGCATATTTTAATACAAAGGAAAGTCAATGAAAACAGTTCACATATTAAAAAACTGAGAAAAGAAAAAAACTGTTATGCTTCAACAGATTTCTTCCAGTTATCTATACCATAAGATTGTGATGCAGCACTTTTGTGAAAACACAAATTTTCATCACCTTCTTCAGGATATTTATTTAATCATTTAAATACAATCACTATAAAACAAAACAAAGGACATATCAGTAATTGAAACAATGGCTTTTCCTTCTAAAACATCACTTCTAAAGCTAGCTCTATGTTCACTTGTTTAAATAAATAAATAAATCCAACAATTAAAAACATTTTTTGGGGGAATTCAAAATCTACATGGAGCCAGTACTCTCGATTTATGAAAGATATTCTATCAATACCCGGAATACCTTCCGGGAAATACTTGGACTCCCTATATTGTACCACCAAAAATGAAGGGTCTAACAATATTATGGTATCTCAATTATTAAAATATATAACTGTATAAGAACAACTTACTTGTCTATAAAAAAGCAAGACTCTATATTTTATCGATTTTCTCTCCTTACAGTTGGACTGATGTCTTATCTATTTCCTGCGAGCGCTTCTTATCCAACTGATAAATAGCAACTACTTAGAGGTCTAAAAAACGGAAATTGAGTTCTATGTATTTTTTGCAGCCAAAAAATACTAAGTATCATTAATTGTATGAGTATATTAAACATCTTCCCCTTGCACTTACTTTAAAATACCCGTCATGTATCATTTAAATCATCTGCAGATCGGTAGTATCCCAATATCATGGAAAATGACAACATTTGGTCGAGGTGTTATCATGCAGAAGCACCACAATATATTCCTGTCAACTCAAGCAAAAGAATCATGGAGACCTGATTAAATGACTCTAAGGCCCTTCATTTTTTCAGTTTTTCTTTTTCTTGAGCTAACGCCAGTATTTTCAATTAACTGGATTTAAATATACTGTTGGGTCATTACTCTGTAGTACAATAGTGAGAGGAAAAAGAGAGAGGGAAGGAGGTCAAAGGAGAGGTGGCAGCTGTTTCAGGTAAGTGTTTTATTTGTTTTCTTTTTTTGTCCTCCCTCCCCCCAACCACCCGGGTCCGGTAGCAGCCGGTACTGGTAGAGGGGCATCTTCTGTCCTTCAGCAGCTCGTTCTATGAGTAATTGCCAGTTAATGCTGGGGTCATGCATGCCAGCATGGACAGCCATTTGCTTCATTGAGAGAGCAACTGGAGGTGATAATTGGACGCCATGGTGCACAGGGCAGACTCAATGTCTGGCACCATGCCTCGATATGGCCAGTATCCTTCGCCCTTGGCATAAGGGCCTACAGTGGTCCCCTTGCTTTTGGTCTACAGAGCTGGAGCAGAGCTGTTAAAGGTGAGTATAGCCTCCTTAAGCATACTGAAGGTGAACAGTCATATATAAGGTTTGATTAGATTTATATACCAGATGTCTGAGCATCCATCTATATGTCTTTCAGCTTATCGAGAAACTGGAGTCCCTCTTATCGGAGACCCCCCAGCACGAGCTTTTGCCTACCGATGTGGCACGTTACAAGCGCACAATTCGGGAGCTGCAATCTGTTAGTTATATAAAATACAACAAAGCAACTGAGGCTATACTTCAGGTAAATTACATGAATCTGTCCGATTTCTATTAAGATGATCAAGTGACATTGCTACAATTACTGTGTCAAATCTATGGAGCTACTTAATTGAAGTTCATGTTTACAGACCAATTTCAATAAAGATATGTAAGTGAAACTTAAAGCACTTCACAGTTCCTCTTATGATATTTGATGGAGAAAAATAAAAATGGCATATGTCACAGGTGGAAGGATGTCACCACTGTTAGAGGGCAGAGGATACTGGAGATCAGGCAATCCCCGTCGCTAACCCAATTCAGGAAGGATTTCAAGACCTGGCTGTTCGATTTAACCCCTGTGCCCAGACTGATCAGCAGCCCCCCTCCACCCCCTCAGCTCCTTGAGACCTTTACAGGTGAGAAGCCTTGCTATATATGGTGGGTGAGTCACGATGGAACCAGTTTGGAATGAGGTAGCTAGCAGTGCTAAAATGACAACTCTAAGACTAAGGGCATTATAGATAAGAGTACCCGAGTGTCTAGTTGTGACAGGATTCTTTTACTTCAATACACAGGACGATAGGAGGAGGTAGCAGGGGACTAAATGGTACACCCAAAAAAAAACAGATCAATCAGGAAGAATTGAGGAAATATTTTCTTAGAATACTTACCAGGAATTATTCTCTCGCCCGAGGGCGCCAGTGGCATCATCCAGCTGAAACTGGAACAATGAATAACACAAAGAAGCCATTACGAGAAATCCAACTTGCCTTACCAGACCTTCCTCAAAGCCCCCATCAAGAAGACATCCTCTATAACTTTACTTTGGCTTCATATTTAATTGAGTTTCGTGCTAAAGCCATCATTAGCAAATCAGATAGGCCTCCCAAGCCTTATTTTCGCCCATGCCTCCAACCGCAGCCAGTCCTGAAATGAAAAAAGTATTCTGTCTGGCTACTCGAGTTGGAGGAAGAGAGTGAACCTGCAGCTCGATTGAAAAGAGATCTCAGTTTATCCAAGAGGAACACTGCATCCAAGAGCATTCCTTCTCTCAAAATCGCCAGCTTGCATGTTACAGTTCTGGATGTCGGCTCTTCAAAAATTTTTTTTTAAAAACCTCTATGGGAACATAGGACAGAAACAGTTAAAAATGTAGTAGGCAGTTTTATGAATAGTGCTGTCAGATTGCCTTATGCGCATTAAAGAAGTGTTTTTTAAGCCCTCATCAATTTAGAAGTAATGTATGACATCACAATACAAACTATTACAACGCATGCCTTTACAATGAGGTCAATACAGCGCAGCACCCATTACAATGCAAGCCATTACAACACATACGCCATTACAACAAAAATTATTATTCTAACTCTGCCAGGTGCTTACCTCAGGGAAGGTGCTGGTCATTGACGGATATGCTTTATAATTTCATGTGTTGTAATGGCATGCATTGTATCTGATAGAGACATCTAGCCGCAGATTCCTTAACTTAGAATATCCCCAGGCGTCAGACTGGATCCGGAAAACTTTCCGCAGCAGCACCTTTGCGCGCTGGGGGGTGGCGCACTATGGGTCCACCCTGACGTTGTCCACGGACGTGATGTCAGCGGAGCCATATATGCCCGTTCCGGTGCGCTGACGCCAGTTTTCTTCTTTTCCGCGTCCCAACGCGGATCCTGGAAAACCAGTGGATCCTTGGCCTGTTTTTCGGGCCTTTTCGACGTCTTCGGTGTCACAGAACAGTGTGCGATGCCTTCGGGCTTTAAGGAATGTGAGACCTGCAAGCGACAGATGTCTGTCACGGATCCAAATGCGATATGTATGTGGTGCCTGGGGGTGCACCACGACTCCGAAGAGTGCGACGCCTGTCAACAGATGAAACCTAAGTCCCTTAGGGAGCATCGTATGAAGCTGCTGGCCGCCCACATGTCCGGTCCTGTGCCTTCATGCCGCCAATCTCCCTCTCAGGATTGGGCACGCTCACGGGGTCGTTCCCGCTTACGTCGTTTGGAGACGGGTAAGCACAAGCGTAAGTCGTGGAGGTCATCCTCCCATAAGCGAGATGCTGGGGCCTGCTGCTCTCGGTCCCTGCCAGACACAGGCGCCCAGCAGTCGTCTCCCCCATACCCACACTTCCCGGTGTCGCAGCGACAAGGACCCAAATGGAGGCCTATTCTAAGGCTCTCCACTCCTTCTTTGGGTTACCTCCTCTCCCTGGTGCGCCTACGGGTCTCACAGAGAAGGAAGGCACTCATGTCTGGTCTTCGCCGGCGGATTCGTCCTTGGCACCGGCTGTGTGCATCGACTCCGGCTCCGGAGTTGATACGACGTCGACGGGACACGGCCCGGAGGGGCATCCCAGTCATCTGTCCAGCCCGCCGTCCTGTCAACGCATAGCTCCGTGCGGTTTCTGCGCTTACGTCGGCCGCTGCACCGAGTTCGACACCCTGTCGTTCTCCTTCCTCCCCACAGGTAGAGGTTGAGTCGCCGTCCATCGGCGCCCGGATCGAGTCCCCTCTAGAGGCTCTTGATGTCGAGGCAAAGCAGTGCCGACGGCTCCTGTATTAAGGAGGATGAGCTCCCTTTGGGCTCTCCATGCCCAGGGTCGTTTCAGAGCGCCTTGGTGCAGGTGCCTAGTGTTCCTTGGCCTTTGGATCAACCCCAGGCTGTTCCATCTTTATTCTCTAGTGGACGAGTTAGCCTTCAACCGTCCCCGACCGACGGTTTGTTGTAGCCTCCCAGGATGGCGACAGAGGCTAGTGAGGCCTTCGCGAGGGCTATTCGTAGGGCTGCGGATATTCTCCGCTTGCAGCCCCCTGGGATTTCCCTTCCCACTGATCTTTTATTGGATCTCCTCCACATGGAGCCTGTGGACGTGGAGCCTTTGCTGCCCCTTGGTGGGTCTTTGTTTGATATCATGCTTGATACCTGGGTACGGCCCTCCTCTGGTGTCCCTGTGGATAGAGCCATTGCTCGCTGGCATCACCCGGTGCCAGACGATCCGATCTGCTTGTTGCTTCACGCTAGAGCTCAGGGTCTGGTTGTCCAGGTGGCTTTCGCCTTGCAGCATTATTTCGCTCTACCGTTGCTCCCTCTCACTAGGGAGTCTCGGTGGCTGGAGACATGTGGACGCAATATTTTTGCCTCCGCCAGTGCAGGCATCCGTGCTTTAAACACGTCTTGCGTGTTCGCACGTGCTTCCTTTGCCCTTTCGGACTTGGTTGAGCTCCTTCTTCCTTCTTTCCCAGAAGGGCCCCATGCTGACTTACAAAGTCTTCTTCTTGATGGCCGGGGATTGGCACAATATTCCATTCGATCGGCCCTGAACGCTACCGACTCTGTTAGTAGAGCGATGTCCCAGTCGGTGGCTTTGCCCTGCCATGCATGACTGCACAATAGTCGTTTTCCTGACAACGTTCGGGACGCTCTGCGGGATCTGCCATTCAATGGTGTGGACCTTTTTGTTTGTCACGCTGATTCAGTGGTCTCCCGCCTCATGTCTGGTCTCCCGTGATTCGCTGGCCCTTGCGGCCAGGCATTCTTGACTTTGTGGCCTGTCTTGTCACACATGGTGTGACTTTATGTTGCTTTCCTTGATAGGCAGCGTTGCCTTCCTTGTTTGGGACCCTGGGTTAATGACGTAATACCCAGATGGTCTGGGCGGATGTTCCGCCGTGTTTGCCTTGGTTGGTGCAGCTGGTCAGCTGGTTCTACCTTCTTTGCAGTCCTCTGTCTGTGAGCTTTGCTCCAGAAAAGGCCTCCTTGCCGGGGTTTAGATTTACCCAATGTGCCCTATGTGGGGTAATTGATGGCTGTTGTGTAGCTGCCTTCCTAAAAGGAAGGCTTGGTATGCTCCTGTGGAGTATTCTTAACAGGGGATCTTCTATGGATCACTATGTCTTCTATTTCTACTGCATGCATCCCTCATTTTGGCGGCGCTGTATTGCACTTTCATTTAAGGTTGTGATCTACGGTTGTCTGTAGTACTTCCAGGCATCGGTATGGGTTCCTTACCGTGATGCTTCTGCCTCGCTTGCCTTTAACTGGGGCGTTCTTCAGCATCACTGTGCTGCTCTTTGTCCGGGTTGGCTGCTCGTCTTTTCGCCGGCCACTGTCCCTTGGGGCCTTTGTTCGGTTCCGTCCAGGCACAGTGCTCCACCGCTGACGCCCTACCTTTGTTTAGCGCCAGGACAAAGCCGCTGTGCGGCACGCTTCTTCGTGTTGCATGTACTGAGAGTGCACCCTGGTATGATTTGCTATCATGGGTGTTTATGTTCTTTCTCCCACTTCTGCGGTGCTGGTTCAACCCTCCCCTCTTCGGGATGGGTAATGGTTTCTCATACTTCATGTCTATGCTGTTCATTGCCTTATGCACTCCACTTCTGGCCACTTCCCCAACAGGAGTTTCCTCTTTTTCCTGCTGCATTCTGCACAGGTTTTTTCCACACTTCTGCATTGGATTCCTGCTGTAACACTCTCAAGGGGAGTGCTCTCTTCTTGGGTCCCTGGGCCATTAGGTTGGTCCTAACTGTTTTCACTATCGTGTTTTGCTCCATCTCCTCATCTGTCTAGCGGGGGACCATGGCTCCTCCCGGGTGGGTGGCTGATGTCGCTTGCAACTACGGACATTGTCCTGTCCGCTTCTGCTTCCATATGACTGTTGGTACTTTTTGCGTACCCTAGTCCTTTATCAGGTAAAACATCATTTTTACACGTATATTTTCTTAATCTATATCTGTTCTGTGCTCTTCACACAGCAGAGTTGCGCAGGCAACGTTCCTTCCTGCTGTGTCCATGGTCTTCGCCCCGGTCTGCTCATCCTACGAGCTCTTATGTGGGTGTCCAGCTTGCCAGATAGCCATTTTTAGGTCTCGCTGAGCCAAAGGCTCGAAGAGACATTTTGTATGTGGGATTTTCAAAGTGCTACCCACAGTCTTTTGGCTGGCCTAAACCTTGAGTGCACGATCACATGCATGTGCACAGCTGCTCCCACTCCCCCCTCCCTTCTCTATAGCTTTCTTTCGCTTTAGCCGCTTTGACCCTAGCATTCCCCCCTCCCTTCTCACCCAGCCCTTTGATGCTCTTCTCGATTACTTTCACTTTCGCCGCTTTGATGTTTGATTTTTATTGCCTTTGTTTATGTGACGGAGATCCATTGCATTTGGCAGAACATTTCTGGGGCCGTATTGCATGAAATACACCAGGTGGCGCTAACGTGTTTTACAGAGCACCATACAGCATTTTGTTCTGCGTTAAAAAACAAGACGCTTTAGGAGCGGAAAGGAGCTATCCCTTTTACTTGTATTAAAATGTATTTTTAAAGGTGTCTCAAAGGATCCTGAACATAGTTTATACTAGCATGCTCCAATACTGTCCGTATTTCACTCCTGATTGCACTGGCCTTCCAGGTCCTAAGACTGAGACTCATGATTTTACTGTTATTTCAAAACCAATCTAACATTTGTTTTGTTTTAGGTATTACCTTAGTAAAGCATACCTATGTTATCTTACTCTCCTTGGTCAGTGTTTTATTATGGATGACAAGATGTTTTCTCATTAGGACTCGCACCATAAGCCTCTTTCATTCCAAACATCTGGAAACGCATTCGTCTCTGTAACTATATAGTAATGGCTTTCAGTTACAGCTGGTGGAAATTATGCTACACACCTATTTATTGCCTTCACCAAACGATTCTGCTTTCACTGGTGTGACCATAACTTGCCAAAATATTTTACTGATGCTTTCGGCAGTGTCTCCACTTCTGTCTGATCACTCCTCAAATGACACCTTCCTTAATCCCACCCACAAGCAAGGTAAGCCACTCAATTTTATGCTAATTTCAAACACGTTATCCAAATCGAAACCCATCATCGCTCCATCTGACATCACACATTTCACATGCAAATCAGTTCGCCTCCTTGTAGATCGCTCTCTCATGTACCCATCTGCTGTAGAAAACAGGACCCCACTGCTGTCACTGCTTTCCACGTGATCTTCATAAAGACCTCACTTCAGTCTTGCACTACAGCTCTTACAACTGCTTCATTATCCACCTTGTACCAAAGATAGGCCTCAGCCATGAATTACACTTGAAATAAGAGCGCATAACAGTAAATGAGGGCAGCAGTACATAAATGGCGAAAGCACATATTCACTGCTAACTTCTTGGTTAATAAGCAAGCTCTTCATACACTGCATAATGATCTAGAAGTTGTCAAATCTATCTATTTCCAGGACCTCATTACCTCACCATCCACAAGCGCTCTGTGCAAACCTTTAGCTCTTTACTCTCTCCATCATCTTCAATTATCAGTATTCTATTGTTCATCCTTACCTGCTCATGACTTCACCCTGCTACATCTGCTCCAAGATTAACACTATAATTAGTCCACAGTGCTCAAGTCCTCACTCGCCTCAACCCTGCGCAGTTACATTATTACGATTTAACACAACATCCTCCTAACAAACGTTTCCTCTTATGAAAGTAGCTAATCCACCCTGTAACCCCCCTGTAACCATTTCGTCCTCCCTTCATCAAATCTTTGCCTCTTTCATCCAACAGTTTCCCCTGCGTTTCCCTTCGCACTGACTGCCTGTCCTGTAACCGACTACTCAACCCTCTCCTGTGTTCGGGACCCTTCATTCCTCTATCCTATCCTCTCCTCTGTTCTTGTCTATGCTCATACTCTTAGATCGTTCTGCCTCTCCTTTTCTCAATGAGCGCACAGGGCATTAGCTGGGTACCAGCCCTTATGCTCCTCAATAAGCAGCAGCAATCGTTTCAGTTTCACCAAGGTGAGTTTAGTAAAAGTTTATTTTACTACTTTCGATAACTGGTGCCTTTCGCAAACAGAAAAGGTAATGACAATGTATGGCACATTACAAGATGGCATGTTTTAATACTAGGGCTTCTGATTATATGCATAACGTTTGATCTAGCAGACATGATTGAACATATGGTGAGACCCTTAAATGAAGGCTTAGGGCTCAAATCACAAAGGGACTAATATGCAATAAAGTTACGTGTCTCTTCACTCATGGCAGAATCTCCGCACTGCACTCACTGCAGTGCGCTGGACAGAGAGGCTGCCCAGAGTGCAGAGACTCCACACTTGTACCTTTAATACACGTAAGTCCCTTTGCAAATCAGACCCTCAACCTCTACTTCTTTGTGATTTTTAAAATAAAGAGAGGGAAGCATTTATAGTAAAAATGGAAAACTTGTGTCTCTATTTACAATGCAATTATTGGTTGTTTTTAACTTTCAAGAAAATAACACATTTGTTCTTAAACGACATCCATATCTTAAATCACACATTTTATGATTTTGACATTTGGAATTTCATGTCATATCCTTCACTTGTGCCCATTCCCAACTTCTTATACCCTTGTTATCTAGCAGTGCTTCCAACACCACAGGCCATCAAATTCTGGACGGAACGGCCCTAAACGGTTTCGCCCATACCTCTATAATCACACTCAAATGCTAACAAGCATTGGCATAGCCAATAGGTCTCGCCTTTGGGACCGTTTAAGTGTTTAGTTATCCAGCACAATATCCTTGGTGCAGTAACATTAACTGTTGCATGGCTAAACACTTATAAGGTCCCAAAGGCGAGACCTATTGGCTATGCCAATGCTTGTTACCAGTTGCCTACCTGCTAACGTATCCTTCACATCTGGGCTGCTCACGCTACCCTACACGTTTTTTTTTTATACTTTGTGTGGTTCTTCCATCCACACGGTATGCTTATGTGTGTTCCTGTCTTCCACATGACTATCATTCTTACTGTAGTCCTGTTTTGGGTGCTTCTGATTGTTGCCGTCAGCCCTCTCACATGTCTTGTGAAGGAGCGACTGCATGCTGGAGTGTCTTGTGTTTCTGGTACTACCGGCACTTTCTGGCCATGGGTCAGCATCCTGCCAATGCTGCCCCACGTATCTTGCCTGGTGCGGGTTCGACAGTGCTTTTTCCACTCTTGTGCATACTGGACCGGTATGCGCTGACTCTGTCATTCCAGTTTGTCATCTCTCTGGGTTTTACTTCAGTCGACACATCAGGTCCTGCGGATCCATCGGACCCTTGGCTCAGTCCTCTTCTTTACGAGACCATGAACTTTCTCTTCCGCACTGATATTTCAAGCTTTATGCTTTCTTTCTCTCAACCCGGTATACATACGGGGGTTTTCGAGCTGTTCTTTGACGGCTTGTGGTGCCTTTGCCTCCCATTGTTTTCTGCTCTTTTCAGAGCTTTGTGGTCTGGTGTGGCTGCGCTGGCTTGCAGTCCCCACTGTGTTTCGTCACCTTGCTGACGACTAAGTTCTCTCAGAAACTTTGTGGGGTTCAGTCGCAGACCCGCCTCCTCTATGAGCATGTCTTTGGTATCTATTCTAAGTTAAGGAATCTGTGGCTAGATGTCACTATCAGATGGACGAGTTACTTACCTTCGGTAACGATGTATCTAGTAGAGACACAGTCTAGCCGCAGATTCCTTAACGCCCAACCGTCCTCCCCGTTCTGCAAGGACCTTTTCAGGTTGGGCTTCCTGCATTCGCCTCCCTCCCTTGTCCTTCTGCGGGGTGACATCTTTCACTTCACTCCTACCCGGAATGCTTCATTCTGTTTGGCTTGTGCTACTCTTGCCATTCTTGTGACTGGGCGGTATGCTCATGTGTCATGTATCCTTTTACATCCCTATGCCCTGGGTTGTCCAGTGTGGAATCTACTCATGTTTCCCTACCCCCACTATCCCCTTCTCCATCGCCTTGGGGTCTCTTACCTCCCCTGCGGCCCATTGGTTTTAAGTCTATTGGCTCGGCCTCTGTCTATAGGCCTCTCACTAGGGATACGACGTCCCTTTCTGGAGCCCTCTTGTGGTGGATTGTTTTTGCTCATGGGTTCCGGACTTGTAGTCCTTCACGGTTATATCTTGTGATTGCAGACTCTGTCGTCTGCCATGATGTTTTTTCACATCTTCTTCTACCTCCGGGGGAGGTTTAGCCTTCGCTTTTGCTTGGTTGCTTTTCAGAGCGGTGCTCTGCTCTTTCCCTTCTCTAGTTTTCAATATACAGTGCCTGGCACTGTCCTTTATGGTGCTGTTTTTCACCATTCGACTTCTTTTGCTTTTACCTCTTTTTCTCACACTGTTCCCATATTCTCACAGTTTTTGGTGCTGGCTCCGCGTTGTGGCGCGGAAAGGTTTCTCCAAAGAAAACTGACGTCAGCGCGCCGGGAGGGGCATATATGGCTCCGCTGACGTCACGTCCGTGGACGACGTCAGGGTGGAGCCATGCAGCGCCGCCCCCCTGCGCGCAGAGGTGCTGCTGCGGAAAGTTTTCTGGATCATGTCTGACGCCTGGGGATATTCTAAGTTAAGGAATCTGCGGCTAGACTGTGTCTCTACCAGATACATCGTTACTGAAGGTAAGTAACTCATCCAATAGATCCTGCCTTGTACTGACTGTGTTGTAAAGGCCTGCGTTGTAATGGATGTTTCCTATTTAGAAGAGTTCCACATGCAGATTTGGATGCCAACCGTGTACTACATGTGCCAGAGAAAGCTGATGCTTCTCAGACATTGGCTAGAGGAAAGGTAAGCCATTTCTCTCAACTTTACTGAAGTCCTCCCAGAGATCTGTGAAAAGGAATTTTACCAGGAACATCCAAGATTCCCCGGTTGCAGGTTCACAAAATTCGGAAGTGGAAATGCAGCAGCATGAGGGTAATAAGGGAGCTACTGCAGCAGGCATCTAGAAGAAAAAAGGCATTTTCTTGTGACTCGGGTCTTCGTAGTTCCCAAGATGCATGTCCTGTTAAACTAGAGGCACATTGGTTAAAGGTCTCACTGCTACTGGAACTACAGACTTCACTGACCATTTGGAGATAGATCCTGCTTCTATTTAGCGGTTCACACACCTACTAGAGTACCTCCGTACAAACTGTTCTACTGTAAACAGAGAACTAGCCATATTTGCTAATCTCCTCTGAAGAGAGAGAGAGGGAACAACTAATACCCTCATTACAAGTGGCCTGTTAAAGTCCACGTTATTTCTCCAACCCGGAATTACCATTACCGGGAGTTCAGATAATCCTGGTGATGGGGGATTACTATCATTTCCACCTTGATTCTCTCATATTTCCCCCTGGGTTTTCACACAGAAATTTCAGCTGATTTCCTTGTGACAAATCAAAACTTGTGATGGGGGTCTAAGTGCCACTTGGGAACTAACTTACATATGTGTAGGCTTCGAAACCTGTGCCTGAACATGGATGGCCCTGACTGTCATGAGCCTGGAACTACACTCTCTATTGTTGCCAAGCCCATCTTTCACATCCAGATGGAATTACTTAATAATTTTCAGACTTCTTCCTTATTGGTTATCGCGAAATCACTAGGCGAATTTGTTCCCCGCCTCCATTTCTCTGTTCCGCTGAGCTCTTTCCAGTTTCCACACTAGTGGCAGACCTTAATCACAATCGGAGCAAATAAAACCTACAGTGGATGCACACGGTTTCTGGATGAAAACATAATTTATTACATTCTATCCTATAAGGACTTCTCTCAACTAGTACAACAATCATACTGTGCTTCATTTGTCAAAGATGAGTGCCAGTGGCGTCGCTGTCGAATTCCAGTACCGCCTTCATTCCACCACATGCCTCTTCATCCACTAGCAGACACTCCTGCCCTTTAACTCATTGTTTCTCGTTTTTCCGGCCTCCTTTCTTTCGTTGTAACTGGTTTTCTCCTACTCCTTTTTTCCCCCTTATCTATTTCTCCCTCTCTGTTCTTTGTCGAAGTCTGATAAGGATAAATAAGTGCCGGTCCCCAAAATTGAGTGCCGGTGATCCCCGCCTGTTCAAATTAAGCAATGAGCATGCATAATTTTGGTAAAATGCATATACAATAAGTGAAAAGAGTACTTACAGTCGGAGCGGTAGTTAAAGAAACATAGCATGACCTATTTTGGTTTACCTACCTTTGACTGAAAAAGGAGCACTGCGGTCTCCTACTCAGTTACAAGTCATACATTCTCTTTAGCTCATGCACTTGATGTTGTGCTGGACACTAGCTTACACTTTAACACGTTGTAACTAAACCTAATTTAAGAGATATGGCAAAGGCAGATGACAAATAGTAGGTGCAAATTGCACACTACTTGTTGCGACCTTCTTTTATTTTGCGATCAGACCTATGTACTATTAAGTTGTGTTGAAAAATGTCCCGTTGCAGAGCGACCACCCCGAGGCTGCCATACACAGCTCCCAAAAGGGAAGTTATGTATCGGGACAGCTTCCTTTTGAGAATCAATGACCTCCTCTTCTGTAATGTGGAACACTGTTCAATGGTTGCAGACCGCACTTGTGGTCCCAAACTATCAATAAAATCTCATTGTGAATCATAAACAGGAAGGAACACCCACTTCACTGCTCCCCTTCCTCAATGCGATTCAGAATGAGTCACATAACTCTTTTTGCGATTTGGAAAGGCTTTTGCAAAATGCGAAAGTGCTTTTGTACACTTTAAAAGTACATTTATGGTTGCAAACCTTTTGATTTAGTGAATAACAGAATTTGGGAATGCAAATGATTTTGCCCATTTGGCTCTTGAGCTCTGAACTTAACCTTTATCAGTCGCAATTCTTTAGACCAGAAGTCCTTCCTCAGATACGAAGATGTGGCCTCCGACTCTGCTCTTGTTGCCTTGACAGTTTACCCAACTGTAGGAATTTTGAAGGAAAAAAAACATTCATATGTAGGTGCATAAAATATTGTGGCCACTGCAAGAGAATTTGATCCAGAATAAGTGCAAATAAATAGGTGCAAATCATATTTGCACGTATTTTAGCACTAACTCCATTTAGTAGCTAAGCACAAGTTGCACTTTCTCCCATTTTTAGGTCTCTGCTGAAGAACGCATGTGCTGTCTTAAAAAGACATTTTTATATATTTTGTGGGCTTCAGCCAACCGTAGGCTTCACATTTGCCTGCTTTTGCCGTGCCTCTTCCTGTGTTTAGCCACTCCGCCCAGATCATGGACCAATCACTACTATCCATCCACCGCTCCCATTTAAGGAACTGTTTTAGGAACTACTTTATTTCTTTGTTCAAGAGCACTTTGCGCAATCGACGTGTACTCAATCACTCCGAGCTCCCCTTCCATTCTGTAAACAGGCCTGCAAATCTTGTTCTTAGTTTGGCACATTTGCTGTGCATTCAAAGACCGAGGTCACATTTCAGACGCTGTTCTCCATAGCTGCCTGTTTACTTTTCTTTCTCTGCCTTCAAAGTGAGACTGCTTCGCTGCTTCAGCACTCCCACCGACCCCCTCCCTTATTGCTGCGTGCCACCTCCGTTCGTCATTGCTTATTACATAAGCTATCAAGCCACAGATGCTAGCTTGTGCAGAGACAGGCTATAGTCATTTTTGCGGATGAACGCTATCAGCCATATTGTTCTCAGTATCTGTAAAATTATGACGGCTATATGAATGTGTATCTGCCGGCAGTCTTGAGCGATGAGAGCTCCCAGCGCGGCGCAATGCCACTCAAACAAACAGGCCATGAAACCCTTTCCTTATCCGTGTACGTGAACTAACACCATGTTATTTGCCCGTCCATCACATACCGTGAGTCAGGCAGTCAGGAGCTGCAAATGTTTTTAATTTTTTAGAGAAAGGGAGGTCGTGTGTGATTGTGCCACACGTGGCCTTTACTTAACACTTTATGATTTATGCGACTGAGTAGACCAGGGTGCGTGTGCCCACTTGGTTTCCAGTTTCACATAGCAAGCCTACCCTCTACTGGCAACATTTATGTCGGCAGCCTGCACAATCTGTGGCAAAAGAAATCGATGTTTTCTCTCTCCTATCAAGCATGGAATTCCTCCTAACATTGTCCCCAACAGCAGGGCTCTCCATTTGTCTCCCCCTGTTTCGCAGCTAGAGCTCAGTACGCCATTGTTCATCCCCCTTTATGGGACTCTCTAAGCTATCATAAAGAGCTGAAATTATTAATTTGCACATAAACAAATGTCTCCTAACAATTTAGGAAAACTTGGGGATAAAAACACTTTTGCTCAAGTTTGAGTCACCCCGAAGTGCAACTGAAGCGATTCTCATTTTGAATTGCATGCATTCCTTCCCCGAAATGAGTGCATGTGTTGCTCGATTGCCTTCGTTATAAGCCCTCTGCGTGTGATGCCATAACAAACAGGCCTATGTTCAAATTAATTCCTCTCGACTGAAGAATAGTTTAAATTGGTCAGTTTAAGGTTTTGGTTTTTAAAAGAAAACCCTCTGAAGTCAGTTATACAGCACATATCCTTTGTTCATTGGAAGCCTGTGGGCCCTTGCTCCTAGAACAGTTTGCACTTCGAAAGACACAAATCCACACCACATACTTCCACTACATACAACACAAGTAAATATCTCTTAATTCCACGCCACACAATTCAACTACACACACTTCCACTTCATGTCACATATCAAAATCCAATAAATTTGACACCACATATTACCACTCTGCTCTATGCCACATAATTACACTCCACGTAATACCACTACGTGCAACATGGTTCCACTCCACTTCAAACAACATAATTACACTCCACACAGCAAAATTAAACTCCAGATAATTCCACTACACATAATTCAAATCCAGACTACATAATTACTCTTCACGCCACATATTTAAATTCCACATACATCAATTCAACTCCAAAACACATATTTACACTCCACAAAGATCAACATCGCAACATGTCACATAATTCCACATCACATTATACCACACCATGCCACATAATTAGGCTCCACATAATTCCACTCCACACCATGCCACACAATTCCACATCACACAATTCAGTTCTACACAATTCCACGTTTGAATCATATGGGGGGGAGGGAGAGAGAAGAGAAGTGATGATCCATTCAGCTTCCAAATATGATAAAAAAATCAACAGGGGGAATGGATCACTTGTAACCACGTTACCAGGGTTTGCTAGTCAGTGGTGCCTTACGCACTACAAAAAGTCCATATGTGACCTCACATATGGACTTTTTGTAGTACGTAAGATCTAGTAACGCGGTCTAAAAACGCACGCTCACTATTTTAATTTCTTTGAACTCAGATCCACTAATAAATAATTACACACAAATGAGGAAGTTTAAAGAATTTTAATTTCACTTCACTGCGAGCACTTATTCTTAAGAACAATTTTTGGTCTCTGGACACTACTACAATACCAGTGGTTAACCTCCGAGTGGAGGTGAGCATACCAAATAAAACCCGATGATGATGCTGTCACGTCACGATTAGGCGGAGAATCAAGATATACCGCCTTCCATTTCCAACTACGTATGTGTATGAGGGTTTTTAATGAAGGCACCACTGACTAGCAAACCCTGGTAACGTGGTTACAAGTGATCCATTCCCCCTGTTGATTTTTGTGTCTACACAATTCCACACCACGCAACATATTTACACACTATTTAATACCAATCAACACCACATAATTCAACTCCACCTTATTACACTCTACTCAATACCACATAAATACACCCCACATAAATCCAATCTGTGCCACATAACAATCCACATGAATGCACTCCACACCCTGCCACCTAATTCCACTCAGCATAATTTCACTCAACGCCATACAGTGGCATGCCACCTAATTCAGCTCCACACAATTCCATTCTACACCACATAATTCCACACCAAACAATATAATTCCACTCCACAACACAATTCCACTACACATCATGTATATTCAATCCACAACACAGAATTCCACATCATGCCACAAAATTCAACATCACACCACATAATTCCACTCCACTACATGCCACTCCATGGCACACAATACCACTCCATTTTATTACACTCCAAAACATACAATCCCTTTGCACAAAAATCCTGTACCCTCTATACCACATAATTACTAACCACATAGTTCAACTGCACACAATGCCACACAATTCTACTACACATAACTCCAGTCAACACCTCACGTTTCCACAACAAAGCATTCCAGTCCAACCCACATAATTCCAATCCACACCACATACTTCCATTTCACTCCATACCACATAGCTAAGCGGCATTGACATGGACAACGCCAATAGCTCATGAATTGCTGCGGCCTATTGGCTTTGATAATGGTTGTTGCACATGCAATTACTGCCATCTAGTAAATGGTGGTTAATTGAGTGTGCAAAACAGTGGGCAAAGGGTAATAAAACAAGGCAACCCGAGTGTAAAACCGTTTGTTACCATTGTTTCCAATTAATTGTCTCACCAATGGTTCATAGTACTTAATCAGTGAAAGACCCACGAATAATTTGTGGAATAAGTATACTGATAGCTATTGGTTATCGGAATTTATTTTAAATAAATATGAATTGCCCCATAAACAAAAGTAAACAATTAAATTCTCTTTCACACTCACTTCATATAAAAATAGATGCATTTTGTATCTAACTCTGAGCGCTTATATCTTTTTTGCAGCATGCCTCATCTCTGGCAGATATTGAGACTGGAAATATGCAGCACGTCATCAAAGGCGAAAATGGGAAGCTTCGTATTTGGGCAAACCTGAACAAAAATCCAAGGTACAGCAAGTCTTTTATCCTCTCTTATTAAATGGCCACTGCTAGCCTTTTATGAGCCACCATGTGCACCTTCATTCATCCTTGCAACTCAACTGGGAACACCTAGATCAGGCCTCCACTCTTCCCTTTGTTGTAGACAGTTGTGGGACAGTAGTAGCCTTAAGTGTGGGTGAGTCGTGAACCGAGTGCCCAATAAGTTTAGTGCTTCTGCGTTGTGCGTGAGAGCACTCCATCACTGTGCAGGTGAGGCAGAAGCGCATGCCTTACTTTAGATGGGCATGCAGAGTGCCAGATCACACTGTTCTTGGTACTTTCCTTTGGCGTATACACCACCCCTTCCCTTGCAGAACATTGAAGATGGTGACCTGGTATCCGTAAGATGAAAGGTACTGTGAGGAGATCCACTGGAGCACGCACCAGGGCCTGCTCCTTTTACCTAGTCGTTTACACCAGACCTTTGCTGTTGTAAATGCCCTATTACATTAATTGCCCTATTTGGGATGCTGAACAGTTGTAAAAGTGATTGCTATTCATGCAAGAAGCCCTTGCCTTGTCACGTTCTGGTGTTCTTCCACACCGAGGGTTAAAAGGTGAAGGGTTTGTTCACCCTCATGTACAGTGCGTCTTTGGTTTGACTACAGACATCTTTAGCTGCCTAAAAGGGTCAATGTCAGGGGCTTTGGGTCAGTCTCTGTCAGTCATTGGTTCATTTGAGTTTACCCTTTTCGACAATTGCTTAAAGAAAGTGCCAATCACATTTAGGAACAGGCCATGGGAATATTTCTATGCCATTGTCAGCCATCAGTTAGCATCGGACACGTTAGTTCACCCGGCTAAAGGAATCACTTAAATGTATACTGATTAAAACACTTCATCAGGCCACGGAACCTGAACATCTTACGCTACCCAGCTGGAAGCAATACGAATTTTATTGCTGTTTCCTTGATTATAACACTGATTAACTCACCCTTTCTTGTGATTAAATTTTCTGGGGAGATTTCAACAATTCGTTTTAGAAAGATGCAGACACCTACACACTTCTCAAATCTTTCATACTGGACACAGCCGACTGCCATATTGTACTTTTGATATCCACAGTGATGGCTCTGTCCTTGACCTGATTTTGATAACAATGACAGTTAAATCTCTAACCCTTTCAAATTGGATTTGTCAGACCTCTTCTTCATTCATTTCAGTAACCTGACCCTAGCAAACCCACACTGTTAAACCAGTGATGAAAACTTGAATATCTGAAGACCTTTTTTAGTTGAAAAGGAAGTTTATTGAAAGTAATATGACATAGTACAATAAATACAGAAAGTGGGGAAAATGAGGAAGGGGAAGGAAGGAAATTGAAGGGAAATGTGACTTATAAAATATTACCATTGGGAGAACCACTTATATAAATATGAATAACTGCGCAAATACATAATTAAGAAGCATAGAAATTAAACAAGCAAAAATAAGTAACAATAAAAACAGTTCATGGCTGGTTAGGAACTTCTTCAATATGAGGATTGTGGGTTTGTGTTACATTTGCAGAAGCATCTAGAAAATGAGTAATAGGTGACCATAAACATTCTTGTTTTATAGCAAGGGATATGGGATGGACATATGCTCTATCTAACGTGTGGTTGTAACAGACTCCATACCACCAGGCTTGATAAGAGATGTTATTGGTGTTTTTCCGTGCCCTAGTAATCTGTTGAAAGGCAACCGCAAGAAGTAGATCTACAATATGAAAAGTATTTGGATAAGACTCCATGCCGAAGATACACTACCTAAAAATATGTTAACAAAAGTGAAGGGTATCTGTGTATGAAAAATATTGTTAATTTGATTCCATACCAGCAACCAAAGGTTATGAACAAGGGGGCAAGTGAATAACATGTGATGTAAATCTGCAGGGTATTTGTTACAAGACCAACAAGCTGGAGAGAGAATAGGGTTTATTTTGTGCAAGGAAATAGGAGTTAGTAATCTATTATAGATATAAAATAATGTTTGGATAGTATTAGCAGCCCTAGCGAATTTCCTAATCTTAATCCAAATCTTGTCTCAAGTAGAGACAGTTGGAGACAATGAAAAATGTCCTAGCTATCGTAACGGAAAGTTTCAATTCTATTAAGGAGCTCAGAGGCGAGGATTATGCTATTCTTTCTTCACTTTATTGAATAGCAGCCATTCAAAGTTAAGCAAACAAACTACTATTCCCATGAAACATCAGGAATAACACAACTAAAAATGATAGATTGTCCATGGGCAGAAAGTCCCCTTCTCATGTACCAATCACAGGGCTCCAAGGGGTTGGTAGTCCTCTGTCACTGTCCGTTCCCCCTCTTTCGTCGCTGAAGGTCAGCCAGCCAGGAGGCATCACGATTCTTGTTTACCAGACTCGCCTGCAAAGCAAAATAGAAGGTAAGCGACAGCAATAGCTAAGGCTTAACCTGCAGGGGAAACAGCACAGAAAATACATAGATGAACTGTAGTCATTGAGGCAGATACGCAAGAAAACGTCTTACTTACCCCAATACGAGGGAGGGAAAGGTATCAGAGAGAACCATGTACCCTGGGTGGGATCATCCTCGCCTCCTAGTCCTTAATAGAATTGAAACTTTCCATTACAATAGCTAGGACATTTTTCATTCTATGTCAGGACCGGAGGCAAGGATTATGCTCGTTTAAAGCTTGCTCCCCACCAAATGAGCCATGTCAATACCTGGTTTGAAATAAAACCGTTTGAAAGTGGAGCCTGAGGACCAATCTGCTGCATTCAGAATGTCCTCCTGACGAGCTTCCAGGGTAAAAGCTTTAGAGGCCAATGCCCCTCCGGCGGAATTGGCGCCAAAGGCCCGGAGGTTAATTCCACCTTCTTGCATTACCCACCTTACCCGACGGACAATGGTGGGGGAGGAAACCGCCTTATGTGGTTTCTTGAGCACAATGAGTAACTGTTATTCTCCTGGAGGACGGAACTCCTCCGACATTTCCTCGTATGTCTTGAGGCAAGATACCACGCAAAGCTTTGGAGAATCCGGAAAAGCCGGGTAAGAGATGGACTTCGTCCTACTCTTAGTTCATCGGCTATTCGTGAAGGTAACCCATGGGGGAAAAAATCCTGATGGAGACATCCAGGGCTCTAACATCGGAAACTCGTCTGCAGGATAAAAGGCAAAGAAGCATAGCCAACTTCGCTGATAACTCTTTCCTAGAGAGGAATCTGTTGGGTTGCCAGGATAAAAATACGTTTAAAAGCTGGTTAACATCCCAGAGCTGTGAGTACCGAGGCTCGGGAGGCAAAGAGAGACGGATACCTCAAAGGAGCCGACAAACCAAGTGGTGCTCACCCACCGGCGAGCCGTCCACCATGGTATGACCCGCTGAGATAGCCGAACGGGAGGTATTAATGGTTCTGTAGGCCAAGCCCTCATCTGCCAGGGAGGCCAGAAAATTTAGAATAGAGGTCACATCCGCTGGCACGGGATTGAGACTCCGTCGCACTCACCAACAATACCACCTTCTCCAGGTAGAGCGATATAGCTTGACGGTACTATCAGTCCAGGCCTTTGACATGAATGCCTCAGCCGCTGCCGAAAGGCCCAGGACCGCCCATTGCCCCATGTAATCCACCACGCCATCAGGGACAAAGAGGACAAAGAGCCCTGCACGATTGGAGAATCCCAAGAAAGTTCCAGAAGAACCGGAAACCAAACTTGAGACCTCCAAATTGGGGAGATGAGAACCACGTCCACTCTCTGGCGGCTAACCTGGGCTGAGACTCTCGTTAACATGGCAAACGTGGGAAAGGCATACCCCGGTTCGTCCTGCTCTCGACTGCGTGCCCCCGAGGTGGTTGATGTATCAGACTGCCGAAATGTTGTCCATCTTGAGAAGGACACAGGAGCGGACTGAGTCCTTGGTCGAGCACTGGATTGCAAACAATCCCGTCAAAAGTTCTAGACAGTTGATGTGTAACTGTTGTTCTTGTGAAGACCACACACCGCCTGTAGTTAACTCGCCACACCGCGCGCCCCAGCCGGATCTGCTGGCGTCTGACTCGATTACGATATCTGGCGCAAAACCGAAGATTGCTTGCCCATTCCAGGCCTCCATATTGGTGAGCCACCTCTGGAGTTCCTCTCTGGCTTCCGCCAAGAGAGTCACCTTCTGAGAGTAGGCTAAGCCCCTGCGCAGATGATGGGCTTTGAGACGTTGGAGGGCTCTGTAGTGGAGTGGGCCCGGGAAGATAGCTTGGATTGAGGCCGAGAGGAGACCCACGATCTGTGCCAGCTGCCTGAGGGAGAGCTGAGGTTGAACAAGTGTTCTCCGGATCTCGTGACGGATCTTCGTCATCTTTCAAGACCGGAGACTGAGTGTAGACTCCACTGAGTCGATCGAGAACCCAAGGAAAATGACCTTCTGAGCTGGTACGAGGGTGGATTTAGCCTCGTTGATCACAAAGCCCAGACTCTGAAGTAGGTCGACCATCGTCTGAAGCTGACGAGCTAAGTTGTTGGGAAACTGAGCCATCAGCAAGATGTCGTCCAGGTAGATGACAAGCCTCATACCCGACGCTCTCAGACACTCGATCACTGGACAGAGAACCTTGGTGAAGCACCAAGGGGCGGAGGACAGGCAGAAGGGGAGTGTAGTAAACTTGTACATCTTGTGCCGCCAGGGGAACTGTAGAAACCTCAGATGAGGAGTAAATATGGGTATGGTAAGGTAGGCATCCTTGAGGTCGAGGCGCGCCATCCAGTCGTTGGGCCTGAGAAGGTCGCGAAGAAGATTGATCCCCTCCATCTTGAAGTGGGGGTAAACCAGCCACTCGTTGAACTCGCGCATGTTGATGACGGGCCTCTGGCCCCCGTCCGTTTTGTCCACCACGGAGAGGTTGCTGACGAAACCTCTGGGAGGAAGAGAGGTCTCCACGATCGCACCCTTGTCCAGGAGGGACCGGACCTCCTGGTCGACCAATGCGGCATCTGCCGACGAGAAGGAGAGGAGACGCGGCAGAACCGGTTGCGAGGGTTCCCTGTGAAACTCTATGTGAAAACCCCAAACGGTTTGCAGAACCCAAGCGTCCCCCGTGACAGAAGTCCAGGCCTGGAAAAAATGCGCCAGACGGCCCTCCACTTTTAGAAGGGAAGAAGGGAGAACACTCACCAGACGAGCTGGAGGCTCCACCACCTCTGTTTTTCCCTCGATGTCCTCTTGTCGGGTAGAAATTGCTGAAACTGGCCTGATCCTGATACTGTCCATGCGTGCAGCCTTGTCCTCTGTTGATTCAGCCGGCCGGACGAGTGGCCCCTGCCTCGCCCGGCCCCTCGGAAAACCCGAGGACGAAACACCTTCTTAATGGAAGACTGCACCCTGTCTAAGGACGTAAAGGTGTTCACGAAGCGCCCAAGCTCCCTCATAAATGGCTCCCTGAAGAGGCCGCCCTGAGCAATGGGACCTGCTTCGGAGTCAGCCAGGTCCCCAAGTTTGGGGTCTAATTTAATTAAAAGGGACCTGCGCCGCTCTGTTGAAATAGCGAAATTGGCATTTCCAAGGAACGCCACAATGCCCTGGGCCCAAGCAGAGAGGTTTTCCGGAGATATGAGGGATCCAGATGACTTGGCTTCTTCCTCCATATGAAGAATTTTTGTAATGGGGCCCAGGGCGTCCAAGAGCTTGTCTTGGCAAGCACGCCAAGATCTGTCAATACCCTTTTTAGGGTCCTTGATGAACTTCTGTGAAATGTTGCAATGCGAGGGTCAATGTCAGGGGTGGCCGCTACCTTCCCTTCCAAAGTGGGGCGAGGGCACTCCGCCCTGAGACAGCTGTGAGCTGTAGCCTCTAACGGCCGGCATATTCGGCTGGCGACATATTGGGCGGCCCTCTCAGACAGTGCCCTGTACGAAGACCTAGGATGTAAGATATCATCGGGGTCTAACATGTCTGCGCAGATGTTCTGAGAAGTTGGATCAGGCGCAGGGCGTGTAGGACGCCAGGGACGAGAAGGGCCAGTGGCATCATCATCATCGTCCCCTGTAGTATTATCCCCCGGGGTAGTGGGTGTCACTGGCGGGGTGTTGTTTGCCAGGAAAGCCTGTTTAAGGTGGTCAAAGGCATCCATATCAACCCCGCCTCTTTGGGACGTTTGGCTGGAGGGGGATGAGGGTCAGTGGGAGGTCCACTGGGCGGTAGGGAGGTCGGGGTGGCCTGAGCGGCTCTGGTCAGCTTGTCGCAGGCCTGCTCAATCCGGCGGGAGAGGCGGTCCTCCAGAGGTACCATAACCTGCCCCACCGCCTTATGGATAGATGCGTCCACCGCATCATAAAAGTCTTTATCCCACTGAAGTACCATTAGTGGGTCCTCCTCCCTCTGGGGATCGAGGTAAGTATCATCCTGATAGGAATCCATTAGGACCAGGAGAAGATGACACAATTCAGGTAAGCTGGGTACATAAAAGAGAGGGGTTACCTCAGGCTAAGGGGGGCTGGGTGACAGCCTACACTTTCTGCGGGCAGTGCTCGCGTTAGGAGGGCAAAGCCCTGGGACCCAATCAGCCCTGGTGCAACTGATATGAAGGGCAGCCTGCCTAATGGGCCCCAGCAGGTTTAACCTGCAGTACAGACTCTGGTGGAGTGTTATAAGGCCTAGAAATACAGACCCCCAGCCAGGAGAAAGCCGCCAAATTCACGGTCTAATGACAGGTACGGACCCAATGGGCGTTCGTGGGGGCGTAAATAAAGAAAGCTGCCTAATGGCTGAAACACAAGACCACAAGAAGGTGTCAAGGCAGGCACAGGAGGCTCAGGCACGGCGGTGCGATCGGAGATTGCAGCGCGGAATCTCAAGAACGCCCGCTGAGCCGAGGACACAAGTCGCCCTCTAGCGGCCGGAGGAGCGCGCCGCGAGCCGCACCGTGACGCAGCCGCTAGGGAGAGAAACGCTCCCCCGGCTGAACGCGAGTCAGCCGAGTAGCGGCTGACTCGCGAAAAGGAAACCACAAATTAGGAACAAATGCCAAAATTCAGCCCAAAGCAATTAGCAACCAAGGCGAGGCGACCAATAGCAACCGCCAGCGTGTGACACCAAAGAAGTGCCTGAGGGAAAAAAAACACATGTAAAACCCGGCACAGGCAGGCACAATAACGGCCATGAAAGAACAAAGCACTGATAACAATCAGAAACTATGTAAAACAACCACAATAAGCATAAACACTGAGAGTGAGGTAAAACAGGACTTATCTGGCTGCAAGCAGAGAAGAAAGAGGGGGAATGGACAGTGACAGAGGACTACCAACCCCTTGGAGCCCTGTGATTGGTGCATGAGAAGGGGACTTTCTGCCCATGGACACTCTATCATTTTTACTTGTGTTATTCCCGATGTTTCATGGGAATAGTATTTTGTTTGCTTAGCTTTGAATGGCTGCTATTCAATAAAGTGAAGAAAAAATAGCACAATCCTCAGTTTTGTCGCGAATAATTGGAGAAGAGGAGAGATGTTTATAGACTTGGGATGCAGATGGAGAAAGAGACAACAGCGGAAGAATGGTGGGAGGAGAACAGGAGGAAGGGGTAGTGAATGATAAATTATTGTACGTTGACTGCATCAGCGTAATTAAAGAGGTACACATAGATAAACAGGAATTAGGCAAAGAAAAACACACTTGAGCAACTGAAAAAGGAATACATGTGTCATTCTGGAAAAGTTGATGAACCCAGTGAAGGCCTCTACCGTGCCATTCTTTCCAAAAGATGATTCTATGGTTAATTTTAAAAAGATTATTATACCATAAAGAGGATTGCATGAAACGATCCCTAGGAGAGACATGATCAATAAAGAAGGGTTGAAGAATTTTGCAACTAGTATTGAAAATAGGAAGAGAAAGAGAGAGAGGACGATGAGTTAAAGATAAAAATTCTTGGAAGGAGAAAGGATGAAGAAATTGCTTCTCGATAACAGTCCACAATGGTATTATCGAATCATCGTTGTCTTCTTGAATTAAAAGAGAAGTTTGTTTGAGAGAAAATGCGGTATGATAAGCTTGAAAATCTGGAAAATTGACATCTCCTAATTGTTTTGTTCTTTTAAGTTTAAGTAAACACATACAAGGTTTCTTATTATTCCACAGAAATTTCGATAGTATAGAATAAATTATTTTAAAATGTGAATTAGGAATGTTTAAGGGAAGATTGGAGATATAAAAGAGTATTATAGGGACTAACATCATCTTTATTGTGTCAAGACGACCTTATCGGGATAAAAATAAAAGGATTCCACCTGGACGTAGCATTTTTTAATAGCGTTTGTAATTCCTTTAAATTAATTGTAACAGAATCTTTAATAGAAGATTTAAACAACAGACCCTAAGTATTTTATTTTATCTGGGTTCCAACAAAAACCAGAAGATAGGAAATCTACGGAAAAACATAATGTATTTAATGGGAGAATGTCACATTTGTCGGAATTAAGTTTATAACCAGAAACAGGGGCAAAGGACTGAACTTCCGATAGGAAGACCGTTAGATGAGGTTGTGATAGAAAAAGCAGAATATCATCAGCGTAAACAGAAAGTTTTAATTGATTAAGAGCGGTATTTAAAACCAATAATGTTCACATTTGAGTGTATTTTAATCAGAAAGGGTTCAAGAGCTAAAATAAAAAGAAGAGGAGAAAGAGGACAACCCTGTCTTACTCCACAATGTAAAGGAAAAGAGGAAGATACAAGACCGTTAGCCAAAATGGAGGAAAGAGGAGAGGAGTAAAGCAAGGAAACATAATTTATAAATTTGTGACCAAAACCAAACCAGGACAGAGTGGAAAAGATTAAGGACCAACCAACTCTGTCGAAGGCTTTTTCAGCATCTAGAGATATAACTGCTAAAGAGTCCGCACATAACTTGGCTTTAGTAAGAACATTAAAAAAGAGTCTTGTATTGTCGGAGAGATGTCTTCCCTTAGTAAAACCACATTGCTCTCTTCCGATTAATTGGGGTGAAAATTTTTCTAGACTAAAAGCTAAGATTTTTGCAAAAATGTTATAATCCAGGTTAGTTCGAGAGATAGGCCTGTAGTTTTTACATGGATTATGATCATTCATAACCTTCTTTGGGAAGAAGGGAAATCATGGCTTCTTGAAAGGAACCACTAGACTTTTTGGAGGAATTAAAGAATTGAAATAAAAGAAGTAGTTTTGGGATAAGAAGACGAGAGGAATGAGAATACAATTAAATCGTAAAAACATCTGGTCCTGGGGCTTTACCTCGTTTAATGGCCCGAAAAGCAGAAAGAATGTCTGATTCTCGAATATCTTCATCTAACACTGAGAAATCTAGATCAGGAGAAGAAGGAGGATTAATAGAGGATAAGTATTGGAGTATAAGATCCTGAGACACCGGGTTTTCAGAAGTGTAAAGAGTTTGGAAGAATTGAGTAAATTCTGATAAAATGTCTTCATTTTTGTAAACTAAATGATTATGAGAGGACAGAATAGAACTACTTTTGGTGCACTCTTTTTTAACTTTAAGATAATTGGCTAAAAGTTTCCCCGCTTTGTTTTGACCTCCATAATATTTAGCTGAAGATTTAAGCAATAATGATTATATATGTCGATAATTTGTTACATTCGAATTCGGTTTTGATTAGTGGATCCAAGCAAGGTCTAGAGTTTGTCTGGAAAAAAGAGTGTTCTAATTCTTTGATACGTATGGTAAGTGCTTGTAAAGTATGTAAAGAGGAGTTCTTTCTTTGGGATCCAAAGGAAATAATATAGTCTCTGGAGGTTGCGTTAAAGGCATCCCAGACAATCTGTGGAGACATATCAGGAGTTTTATTCTCACGAAAAAATGTGGTGAGAAAGGATTCAAATTGTTGGGTAAAATTGAAATCTAGTAAAAGAGAATTATTGAATCTCCATCTACAAGTACCATGAATAGGAGGAAGTTCTAGATCTAAAGAGACAGGGACGTGGTCGGAAATCAGTATCTGAATAAGTAATATGTTGTGCAAGTGCTTTTGAAGTGAATAGGTAATCTAGACGAGATTGAGAAGAGTGTACTGGAGAAAAGAAAGAATATTCTCGGAGTGTAGGATTACATAACCGCCAGGCATTTATGAGAGATCTTTGTGGAATAATAGATGTGAATTGAAAATGCATAGGAGAGGAGGTGAATCTAAAAAGGGAGTTACGGTCAATAATAGGGTCCATAACCAAATTACAGTCCCCACAAACCAACAAATAATCATCATGAAAAGACATCAATTTAGATAGTATTATAAGCCAAAAAGTAACATCTGGGGCAGTGGGTGCATATAAATTAAGAAAAGTTAAGGGAATATTATTTAATAACAATGAAAAAGAGACCCATCTACCCACATCATCAGAATCTTGCGAAATAATTTTAAAATCAAGACGTTTATGACATAAAATGATTACACCATTACGATTACCGGTACCTGGCCAACCCATTGACGTTTAAGTTTAGCTATTTCCTTTTCTAAAACATGAATTTCTTGTGAAAATGCTAGATCACACTTTAAATTAGATAAATGAGAAAGTACCCATTGACGTTTTATAGTAGAACCCAAACCTTTAACATTCCATGAAACAACTCTTAAAGTCATCTACAATAAACAATGAGCTGTAGTTTAAATATAAAAATAATACAATGATTAAAATTTAACAATCAGCTATATGTGATAATGATCAGCATAAATTTAGTAATATCATAATGACCAAAAGAAAAAGTATAAAGGGGGAAACGAGTGGTTATGAAAAAAGAAAAATAAGAGAAAGAAATATGAGTGATTGATAAAGAGGAGATATAGAGAGGTGAAAGTAGGATAGGGAAAATAATAGAAAAAAGAAGAGGTGACTGAAAACAGATAAATAGGATAATGAAAGGGAGAAAGAAGAAATATGATAAATAAGAAATATACAACATATATTCCAGAAATATGAGAAACCATTTAAAGAAATATGAGCAAGGTGAAGGTGAGGAAGTCACTAAAGAAGGATGAACGAACTAACCAGATAAAAAGAGGAAATCTATATAGGAAGGGATGAATAATTATGAAATTCAAGAGAGTAAGAGGGAATGACGTAAGTTGACTGAAGGGAAATTGTATAGGGAAGAAAAGGGAGCTTACAGTTGAGGAAAAGAAATAACCTGGAAAAGGAAAGGAGAGTGGAGAAGGGATAAGACTACAAAGACAACAAATAAAAAACATATATTATAAAATCCATCAACATAATGACTAACTCCAGAAAACATAAACAAGATGAGGGTGGTGAAGTCACAAAAGAAAAATGGCACAACTAACCGGGCAACTCAGGGCAGACCGTGTAGGGAGGACATCATCGAAACGGACCAGGGATACATAAAGAATATGAAAACAGGTGAGTACAACATGAATACAACGTATGGGGAAACAAACTTCAGTAAACAAGTATATCACAACATTGTTTAAACAGCAGAACATATCAGATGAATGACAACATGAGACCAAACATTAGCTTGTCAGGACAGATCCATCTCCTCTTCTCTGCATTGTTTCAAGAATTGTTGTAGCAATGCAGGATCTTCATAGTTCGTGGTCTTGTTTTTATATGTCACTTTTAAAAGACATGGGTGTAAAAGACCAAATCTGGTGTTAAGATTACGGCGTGCTGGAACTTCTTCCTTCGATCTGCAGTCTCGTTAGCATAGTCCTGAGCAAAAAAGAGATTGGAGCCCTGCCAGGGAATGCACCCTTTAAGCATAGCTGCCTGTAAAACCTTTAATAAATCGGTATATTCCAAAAAATTGATTATGACTCCTCTAGGTTTAGCTGAAGAAATCATTATAGTTGGAGTACGACCTAAACGGTGAGCCTTTTGGATGTTTATGACAGGAGAAATAGGAAGACCAAGGACTTGGGGAAGAAAAGATTGGAAAAATGAAATAGCGTTTGCACATTCCAAGCCCAAGCATAAATGCGTAAATTATTACGCCTGTTGCGATCTTCCAAATTTTCAACTTGCTTTTTGAAAAGGGAGATCTCAGAATTCATCAAAGGAACTTGGTTTATCACAGCTTGGGCAGATTGTGTTTGATGTTCAATCTGTGTAACCCTACTTTCCATAATGGACCATTTGTCATCTAGATCCTGGAGCCTTTTATTAGATTCTTCCATGTAAGGCTAAAGAGCTCTTATCTCCTCAAGCAGTACTTCCAGCGTAATTGGATCTTTTTTTACACGCTTTCCAGAAGACGATATAGATGAAGTGGTTGTGTTAGGAGTCAGCCTGTTGATGGAAAGCGGAATATTAGATGATGCCCCCAATGATTCTTTGTTGGGAAAAGATGATGTACTCTCGGAGTGCTCCATATTTGTGGAAAGAGCAGAGTAAGGATTGTAATCAGCCATGGATCAAAACGGTACAGAGGAACTAGTAAGTCGACGAGCAGATTTTGTTCTCCCCATAGAATAAATACTAAACATCGTGTAAGGATATGAAAACACCAGAAACGCAAAAAGCAAGGATATATTATGAGGGACTTGACACTTATATCCTTCCAGGAACTACAAGAGGAGTATGCGATGCCGCCCTCCCAGTTTTACCGCTACCTACAATTTAGGCACGCCCTATCCCCTAGCTTGGAGGGCCTGAAGTCCCTACCCGACTTTAGCCCCATAGAGGCGAAGGTCTTCATGGGGGACCTCCTGGATCGCATGATCTCCCGTATATATCAGTCGCTGGTCATTCACTGCTCCCCCAACCTACAGAGGCTTAGGAGTGCTTGGGAGGAAGACGTGGGTGCATTGGAGGAGGAGGACTGGGCTGAGGCCCTAGCGGCCCCGCGGGGGTGGCGATGGAATGCGCCTACGGCGAGTGCAGTTCAAGTACTTACACAGGGTGTATTTCACCAGAGTGCGTCTGTGGAGGGCGGGAATGATCGCCTCTCCCGAGTGCCTTCGTTGTCATCGGGAGGACGGTACACTTATACACACGGTCTGGAGCTGCCTATCATTAAATAGCTTTTGGAGAGGGAAATACTCCTGCCTCTCTGAGGTATTGGGATGGGAGCTCCCCCGCACGCCTCAATTGGCCCTGCTACATGTTATGGAGGGAGTGGGGGGTAATATTTATAAATGCCACCTCTTACAACTGGGCCTCACATTAGCAAAAAGGGATATTGCCAGGGCCTGGAAGGCACCTAGGGCCCCATCGGTGGCTGCATGGAAAAATGGGCTAGATTTTTGTATGGGGTTAGAACAACCCATTTTCCTCACCAGGGGGTGTCCGCGCAAACACTTTAAGATATGAAAGCGGTGGGCAGACTACCGGGGTCTATTATTGGACCCGCCACAAGAAGTAGAGGCACACTTGCCGGACTAATTCACAGGCACTTTCTTGGACGGTGAGTGGGACGGCTCGAAGGGACCAGTTTCCCTGGTTGTGATGTTATATGAAGGACAGGTTTATGTGGCATCGGCGCAATCTGGGGGGGGGCGGGGAGTTGGGGGGATTTGTTATAATGTGGTTCGCTAATACCTGCAAAAGTCTAAGTCATTATCAATGTATGTTTGATGTGTGCAGATGTCTCTGGAGTGCAGAGCCCTGCAATATAAGTGAAACCAGACAAATAAAATAAAAAAATAAAAAGCCAGGATATGAGGGAATATAGTCGTAGCAACCAAAGAAGAAAGTTCCTGCTGAAGTGACAATAAACTATTGAAAAGAATAGATAGTTGAAAGTCCAGCAAAATGAGGCAAATCTGTGAACTCTCTCTGGTCTGTGGGGATTTCTTCACTTCATACTCCCCTAGATAATATGCAGTTCAAAAACTGTACCTCACATGTACTGAGCTGGGTGATATATTCTATCGTTGAACAGTCAAAATGCGAAAGGAGTGGTGAAAAAAACTGATTCTTTATCCAAAAGCAAAACGAAAACCTATTGTATCATTTCTTTCATAACAGAATGAGAGTGTTATTTCAAAGAGCCATAATAACCACAATGTTTAAGGAAAAGGCACCTTCTATATCCATTTAATGGTCTCACATAGTATTACAGTCTTTGGTGTATCAAGTGGCACTGTGGCATATCTCCAAAATTACCTTAATTTCAGCCATGTGGAGATATGGACGTTATAAAACCAAAGCACAATTATTCCTGACTCAGCAGCTCAGTTAAAAGAAGCACTGTGTAAAGACTGGCTGAGTACATCAAGCGTAGCAAGTTTAAACAAAGAAAACTCGTTTGGAGTGGAAATTTTCATTTAAATAAGGTTTCACGCTGCTATGCGGTGAAACAGGATGAGCACGGCAAAACGAAATGGGGGGCGCGAGTTCCATGAGAAAAAACGCGCCGGCCATATTTGATAAGGAATGCTCAACAAAGCTGAAAAATGCCACAAAACGGTCCTGGAAGCCCTTACATCACGAAAGCCGTCCCCGAAGTGGAGCCACAAGGGAAAGGTCCTCTGAAGACACCCGAACCTCCTCTGAGTCGCTGCGGAACTCCCTCAAGCAGCGGCCATCCTCGATTGGCGTCAAGCCACACCCCCAATATCTGAAGACCTTAAACATTTTGACAACAAACATTGAGGCCACTGATATGTCTGGCTTTAGTGGATTTTTACATATGAAAGCAGGCATGCCCAAATGCGTACAGGCACTTTGTGCCACGTCTATGTGCAACCTATCTCTTTGTGTGCCTCCTATATATGTGCCATGTTTTTTATCCTGCAATCGTGCAATGGTTCTATTTTTTATTTCCCCAGATTGAAGTGCTGGTGCAATGCAAGTACTGAATCTTGGGAAATAAAAATAGCGTACGGATATAGAGGGCACAGAAAAAGGCAGTTTGCCCAGAGGCTTGGTAAAGTAGTCTCTGTGCATTTGTGCAACCTAGTGTTTGCATGTGTTGTTACATTAAAGCTAGACCTGGTAGATTTGCTTATGTTTAGTCTGAAATGTAAATATATGTGGAGTGTGAAAAGTCACTTGAGTCTTGCATAATTGTTATATTCATCTAACCACCATACAAATTTGTCCTGAACGGGAATATGACCTATTTTAGATCAAACTAAATAAGTCCTAAAATATAAATTCCGATTTAACCTTTTTGGGTGAAGAGAAAAGCAGGTACTACAGAATCCAACAGTGGTGTGTCACAATTTGCGGAATTTACCTATATACTAGTATGAGCATAAATTTGGTCATTGACGCTTTTGCCAGTACATTTCTACCAACTGTTACACAATCACCCAGCAGTCTAGTGTGTTTCTTCTTGATACTGAACACTTATGTAAATGACTTAGGGCCTCATGTAGGTAACATACTATTTACCGATTCATAAATACTGAATTTTACCGATTCGGTATTTATGAATCGGTAAATAGTATGTAGGTAAATAATCGGTAATTATTACCGATTCGGTAAATATCGGTATTTATGAATCGGTATTTACCGAATCGGTAATAATGCATCCCTTCCCATTCATTCCTATGGGCCTGGAGGCCCATAGGAATGAATGGGAAGCCAGTTACTATTACCGATTCGGTAAATACCGAATCGGTAATAGGGGAGGCATTATCATGGGTGGCAGGGTGTCACATTGACACCCTGTTGCACCCCTGATTCGTGCATGTGTGCACATGTGGCGCACATACATGCCCTAAGGGCATGTATGTCTGCCACATGGCACTTTTAAATCAGCAAACTATAGCTGTTTGCAAGGTATTCGTTATTTATCACCAACCTGTATTTGGTGGTAAATACCGAATTCTTAATACTAATATTCACTCTTTTCAGTGCTCGCTACATATGATTTCAGGATTCGGTATTTTACCGTATCTGTATTTTACCGATTCGGTATTTTACCGATCCATTACCGATTCGGTAAATTACCGAATCCTGAAATCATGCCTCCTACATCGCAAATGCCTGAATACCGGTCGGTAACGGGATATTTACCGAATTTCGGCCGTTACCGACCGGTATTTAGCTACCTACATGAGGCCCTTAGTGTGCTCTGATGTGGGCTGTGGTATTTGTTACATATACTGAACACTCCTTCAGAGGACACAGATTATACTGAACTAACATATAGGTCTCTGGTTCTTTGCTGGCCCTCCGTCCCAACAGGTTGGGAAATGCCCAAATCATAGACACAGGCAGATTTTTTTTTTCTCAAGATACTTTAGGAATTTGCAAAGGACCAAAGCATGAATGTCCCCTCATCTTATGCAAGATCAACCCACTAATCACTTACCACAACCTTCCCATCCCAGTTTCTTTTTTCTACCAACCGGCTGGATGCATTAAAGTACGTCTTCTGACTCCCCCCTTTTTTGGGGGATCTGCATCAGTCTCTACTTCCTAATAGAAGCTATTTTTTTGGCTCATCTCAGTTTCCAACTTTCTAAAAAAGCTAATATGCCAACTTTGGTGCATGCAGTTGAAAACATTCTTCAATGCAGCAGTTTAATTTAAGCATGTGAGACCTGGTTTATATTGCCCCAGGGCAATCAGGGGTGACTGGGCTTCATCATTTGCATCTGATCTCATTGTCCGACAGTACTATTGGTGCCAATACCAAGTATTACCTTTTAGCGCTTGACGCTCTAAGGAAAATAAGGCAGAAGAGTCCAGCATAGTCCATGGTGGTGAGGTTTAGACACTTGCAGCACAGTAAAACTTCACAATACCTGAATGCGTTGTCAGTGCTGTACTTTATTACAAAAAGTGCTTTAATATTCACAAAACTAAAAACAAGGTATAGAAAAAGATACACAGAGAAAATCAGAACTCTAGCTCCTTCCTAGCTCAAAGGTTACAATAGCTTTTAGAACAGTTGGCTATGTAGTCATTGTTAGTTTATGGGAATGTGTGTGGTCATCCACCAACTTTGTGAGCATGAAACTAAAGTTCAAAGATCAATACCCATTTATATTCAGGGAAGAGTTCAACAGCTCCCAGTGCCACAAGTCGGGGCACAATCCAAGGGTGTTGACTAGACCACGTTGTGCACCGGTAATTCTGGTGACTGTGCAGCAAAATGTCTGTGTAGAGCACAAGTTATCTAAAAGACCCTATATATGAAGCAATACTGGTTGCAGTGCCTAGAGGCCAAGGAGCACAGATTTCTTCTCTAGTATTAGATCCTTCATAGACTTACGTGCTTGAATCATTCCCCGTTGCCGAAGTTGGAGTCCTACGGTATAATTTGAAAGCAGTACAGTATAATGCACATAGCCTGGAATGGCTAGAAAACATGAACTTCATTAACTTATCCACATAATTTATTAAGAACCAAACTTCAGCCAGTCAGGTGAACGCACCTTCGAGAACACTCCTGACAGAGACTTCACTCACTCAAATTTTCTAATGCACGTCGTGTGATGGGAGTCTCCCCAAGCTTTGCTCAGTTTGTTAGCAGTTTTCTCTTTTATAGAGGCCTATTCATCAGGAAAAACAGGTCCAACCTCCACCTGCCAAGAGCTGACTACTCAGTTTGTCAGAATAAACCAAGAATGGACTTTTCAGATCTTGTGGAACATGTGGGAAGAAACTACTACACTCAGAAGACTCACACAAGGAATGCATATACTGTCTATATCCTTCACACAATGTAAAAGAATGTGAGATATGCCATACCTTTTCTTCTAAATTCTAAAGAAGCTCCACTTTCTGAGGAGGATAGTGAGGATTCCTTAAAAACAGAAATGAGGCCACGAAAAAGAGAATGATTAAATGATAAGATGTCTTCAGTATCCCCAAAAAAGGTGAGCATAGAACATCAGGAGAACGCTCTCAAAAATGGAAAAAAGGAGAACGTTTCCTCAGATAAAAAAAGATTTGAGCCTACGCTCCGTCACCAGCCTGGCATTACAATGGAGAAGCCATTCTCAGTGCCATCCCAAAAAATATCTGTCTTAATGGTGACTGGCAAATCATCCTTAAAATTGTTGACAACTGCAACAATGGTAGCACTTTTGGTGAAGAAACCATCAATGACGCCGACACTAAAGAGGACGGTCAACACGTCAATGACATCGTTGACAAGAGAAAGAATAAACTCTCACCCATCTCAATACCAGCTGATAGCGAAGTATGGCATTTGGATTACATAGGGAAAAAATTTTCTACTACGTCTGCTACTACTGTTCTAACCGCGAATTCATTGGTTATTCTTGACCATTATAACAGACAAACGTGGTCAGACATCGCCGCATACATAGATCTCTTGCTAAAAGATGTAAGAGAAGAAGTAAAAAAGATGCTACAGGAAGGGAAAAGAACTTCATCTGAAGTGATTGACTGTGCGATTGACATCGCATGGGCAGGCTTTCTCCAGCTGGTGGGAGCTGCTGACCTCAAAGTATTTTCTACGTAACACACAGTTCCTTTTGGGAAGATACTTGTAAACTCAAATACAGAGAAACACAATCGTATGAATAAACATATACAGTAGGATGCGGCCAGGGAGTGCTCAGAAGCAGTAATGGTTGAAACCCATCTCATTCAGACCAGATATCTATGGTAAAATCTTAGACATATCATATGATGAGGAAGCATTGTATGGAAACCACGTGGACAATGCCTTACAGATGATTAAAGCAGACACGGATACCTGGAAATCTTTTGATGCCTTGCAGATGAGAAAAAACCCTTTTCGAGGAGCAAGAGGAAGAGAGCTATTTTAATACAGAGATGGATATCAACCATATAGATATCAGCAATATCAGCCCTTTAAGAGCAGTATCGATCTTCATATCCCCAGCAACAGTTTAGACAACCACTGACATTACTTACAACAAACAAGCTCAGAGAAAGAAACAGACTCCTCAAGGAAGGCACACTGATCGAAAACAAAAATACATTGATGGTGCTGGTTACACTCCTCTATCCCAGTAACCAATTGGGGGTCAGATCACAAAATATTTACATCAATGGAAACTGATAACAATTGACAGGTGGGTTTTGAACCTAAGCACTTATGATCATACCTTGGAATTCACTCAAAGACCACCAAATACCCCTTTGAAGTTAGTACCCCCAACTCATTTGCACCTGCTTCATCATCAAATAGTAACCATGATCAGCGAGGTAGCAATAGAAAGAGCACTCCACACTCTTCTTGACCAGAAAGAAAACAGGAGAATGGTAACTCATTTTGGATCTGCAGAAGTAAACAAATACCTAAGAAAACAATCCTTTTGCGTTCTCACTATTCAAGACATCCTACATCTTCTCAATCACAGCGAGTACATGTCAACATTGGATATCGAGGATGTCTACTTTCACATTCCAATTAACTCAAGACATTGCAAGTTCTTGAGATTCAGGGTGGTGGCTCTCTTTACTAATTCAAGGTTCTTCCTTTTGGGCTGAAATCACCTTCCCATATTTTTACAAAATGCTTAGCTCCAGCAGCAGCTGATTTATGACAGATGGGCTTTCAGGTATTCCCATACCTTGACGATTTGATGATAGAGGCACCAACTTCTCGTTAGGCTACAAGGGCCTGTTTAACACTGTTCAAAAACCTTGGTCTTTCCCAATGACCGCAGAAATTGTCACTTAATCCTTCAACGAAGATAACGTTCTTGGGAGCAGTTCTAGATACAATTCAAATCAAAGCATTCCTGTCATAAGAAAGGTGAATATGACTCAAACTCTTGGCTCAGGATTTACTGAAAAGAAAATCTTTCTTTCTTTATTTTGATCACAAAAGATCTTGAAAGAACACAGCACAGAATACAATAGAACAAAATAATGTTGACATAAATAAGTAAAAACATCAGTTAAAATGTTTTAAGATAAGTCCACTAAAGTTAAAAGTAGCATACATCATAGAATGGTTAACGTAGACCAAGGCCACAGGGTAATTCCCAAAAACTTTTGGCAAAATACATGGTATCTTCCTAAAACTGTATTTAAAATCACATTGATATAGAAAAGTGCAATGTGTCATAAAGTGTGTTAGAAACGGGGTAGCGTGGTGCGGAGCGGGTAGGCTAAACTCCGAAGGATTGTGTAAAGCAGCTGCACAGCACACATTCCCAGGCGACACACTGGACACACTACAAAAGAGACTCCACACCAGGTTGTGTAAAAATCGCTTTTGTATTAGAAAAAAAACACATTAGAATGCAATCACAGGTGTACACATAGTGCCAACTGGCACCCAGTGACCATTTACAGGGGGATTATGTACAGGGCAGCGCCAATCGGGCCGCTGCCAGGACCATCACAGAGCACAGTTTATAAATGTAAGACCAGCAATAAATGTGTAACGGCCGGTACCTACTGGCACGAACAGGAACTTAGTAACATCACATTAGCATAAATCAAAGTAGGCAGAAACCTGTGAACATAGAGGTATCATTAGACCTACGTCATAAAAACGTAATCCGGCAGGAACCTGGAACATCATAGGACAACCTTAGGTCAGGCGGATAACTGCGATATGCATAACCATAATAGCATTAGGTATAAACAGGTGAGCATCAACCGTTAGGCATATAAGCACATTAGGCATCATACTAGCATAGGTCACACTGGGTGTTGGACTTGGCCCATTTTGCTGGGCCATCCAGTAGTGTAATCCCCTTTGCCTGACTTAGAAGCAAGGGTCCCTATTTGGTCAAAGGTACCTACCTCTGCCAACTAGAGACCCCCTGTTCTAACATTGGTGGCAGCGGTGGGATTTGAACCTGCATTTGTGACTCATATATAGTGATTGGTGTACACTACTAGTGAGTGCAGACCAAACGCGACCAAATGCTTTTATGGTAGAATTTCTTTCATCCTTGGACTGTTATTTTTTCCTGAGAACTACCAATTCTTCCTGCCATGAGTAGACCAGCATCCGTTGCATCTATGGATCTAGATTTTGAGGAGGAGAGGATGGATACCTATAATGCCAAACACCTGAAAGCCTTCTGCAAAAAATTGAAAGTTGCTACCCAAGGTATTTCAAAGAAGGATGAATACCAAAACGTGCGGAGGGCCTGGGTGGAAGCAAGAAATGCCTCTGGGCTGGTGGTGGAGCCAGCTGAGGATGCGCATGGGCAGCTGGATAGGCCGGTGTTTCCAGCTAGGAAAGGGGTACCGTCACCACCTGGCAGTAGTGTCTCTTCCAAGGACCTGTCTCCCAGAGAGCTGGAAGACAGGGGGAGAAATAGGATGCATAAGCTGGGGATGGCTAAGCTTAAGAGGGAGCGTCAGAGGGAAACAGAGAAAAATAGGTTTTCCTTGGAGAGAATGAGAATGGAACATGAGTTGAGAATGAGAGAGCTTAAGTTGTAGCTCGAGAGGCTTGAGGCCATGAGTGCCTCAGCCCAACAACAAGAAATGTGCGTAGCTCAGAAAGTGAGCTTTGCTGAATTGGAGGTGGAATCCAGCTCAGATGGTGGCAGCAAAATTGAATGTTCTGGTGCTGAGAGAGTAGTACACACCCCCAGAGATGTGGCACCTGACTTGAAGGGGGTTAACATACACCAGCAGGTTCAAGGATCTGAGATAGCTCCAGTGGTGCACAGTGTCCAGGAAGTAGAGTGGGGCACTGGCGCAGGGGTTCATGGTCCTAGTGTTGAGAGGGAATCTCCACTGACTCTAGATGAGAAGGGTTCCCCCATGGTTGAAGTACTGGTGTGTGAATGTGGAGACCGCTCAGAAGAGTGTGGGTTGAATGACAGAGACAGTCAGATACTGTCTTGCCAATCTCAGGAGAGTGGTATGGAGTACGTGTGCGAGGCACTGGATGGTGAGGTGAAGGATAGTTTGGTTAACCCTTGTAGGGGGCTGTGTGATCCAATTGTGGGAGAGCATATTGTAAGTCCCTGTTTTCCAGAGCTATGCCAACACCTGTTGGAAAGTGGGTTCTCTGACCCCAGGGAGCTCACATTGGAGGCAGACCTTTTGGTGGAGTCCAGAGGGTCTGAAGAGGCATTGGAGAGTGATCCTAAGAGGAGTGGCTCAGGTATCTTCCAACCCAGTGTGGTGGAAGTGGCTCAGAGTAGCCCAGCTAGGTCCTGTAGTAGTGAGAGTGGTGTAGGGCCTCACGTACTGTCTTTAAGGGGAAGGAGTGAGAATGGGTTATGTCCCGGTAGTGCCCAACCTCAGTCTCAGAGCCTGGATGGTTCTTTAAGGGAACACCAGGTGGGGAGCCTAGTCTGTTCTGATGGGCTCCCCGTTGAGGGGGATCCCCTAGTTTCTGGGGAACTGGGAGTGTCTGTAGGCAAGCCTCCATCTGTTCTGGTGTATGGCAGTACCACTCCTAAGTGGAAGGTGCAGAAGTCCAGATTGAGGGGTGAGAGGGGGAAAGAGTCCTCAGTGGAAGACCCAGTGGGTCAGGGGCCAGCCAGAAGGGCTGAGTCGCCAAGGAGTGACCATGGTGACACCACTTCTGTCCTGGGGCATCTTCACGCACTGTCAGAGGGACAGGAGGTCATGAGCTCTGAACCAGGCAGACTGTCACACGACCCATTAGTTATGTGTCACCCACGGTGGGAGGGTATATGTACTCCCCAGGAAGTCCTGGTGCGCCGGGCAAGTGTTCAACTGCAGGGGTTGGTCCCTGGGTTGGAAAGCCAGTTTCAGGTGTTGCCTGACCTGGAGGAAGGGGCAACTGTAATCGGTGTCCCTACCAGTTTGTCTTCTAGGGGTACCACTCTAAGTGGGAGGGTGCAGAACTCTGGAAGGCAGAGGGAGGGAGTCCTCACCTCTGACTCCGGTGTCCCCCTGACCTGGACGCCCAGTTGCAGGATAGAACCCCTGAACTGGTGGGCGAATTGTGCAGGACACCTGCCACAGGTGCCCTGGCAATTCTGGAAGGGGGTACCACTCCAAGTGGAGTGTACAGAGCCCCAAGGAGGAAGAGGAGGACCGGGTGTGGGAAAACCCACCCCAGTCTCCTGTCCAGCCGCCGGGTACAGGCCGGGGGCTGGTGGGTCAGTGCCAGGATGTCATACCTGACCTGACAGGAGGGAGAGGGGACAAAGGGTGCCAAGCACCTGGGGCTACTGCCCCCTCACTCTCTGACGCTACAGAGGTTTGAGAGCCCTGAGAGGCCTGGGTCTCATTGCTGACTATGGTCAGTGGCCACTGTGACTTGCTGTCTGTCTGTTGGGACACACCTGTGAGCAAGTTAAGGTTAGGTGCTGCACAGGTGGGGTCCACAGGTGAGGAAGAGGGTTCCACATGGGTTAGCTTGGTGGACCCTGAGAGTATGGACAGAGGAATTGAAATGGGTTCAGAATGGCGTAGAACTGTAATATGCCCCTTCAGTTGCGGGCCAGGTCCAGGTTCTATCGCCCAAAGCAGGGAAGCCCATCGAGGTAGTGATTGGTCTACCCTGCGTTTTGGCTGGAAGGGGGTTGTGTTGGACTTTGCCATTTTTGCAGGGTCATCCTTGAACTTTTTGCTTTCTTCCTATATTTTCTCTGACCTTTTTTGTTGGTTTTATGACTCTGGGCACTTTACCACTGCTGATCAGTGCTAAAGTGCATATGCTCTCCCTATGTAAATTGATGTATTGATTAGTGACTCCATGATTGGGTAATTTGATGTACTTGTCAGACCCTAATACAGTGCACCAGGGGTGCCCAGGGCTTGTAAATCAAATGCTGCTGGTGGGCTTGCAGCACTGGTTGTGCCACCCACAGAAGCAGCTTGTAAAGTGTGTCTCAGGCCTGCCATTGCAGGGCCTGTGTGCAGTCTGTGATTGCCATGTTGACTGACCAAGTGCACCCACTTGCCAGTCCCTAAACCTTCCCTTTTCATATCAGACACCCCTCTGGTAGGCCCAAGGGCAGGGTGCATTTTAAGTATAAGGTAGGACATGCCCTGGTGTGTGTGGCATGTCCTAATAGTGAATTACAGCCATTTTCGTTTTTCACTATTGCAAGGCTACCTGTTCCACATAGGCCAGAATGGGTAGTTGATTATTACATCTTATAATCCCAACTGACTCAGGGAACTAGGTAGAAATTCGAGTTTAGTATGCCTGAACTCAGAATGATAAAATGCATCTTTTAGTGAAGTTGGTTTTAACATTCTGTGTTTGAAAATACCACTTTTAGAAAGTAGGTATTTTCTTGCTTAACTGTCCAAGCCTGCCTTTGCTAGGTTGTGTATTGTGTGTCTGGTTTTGTGAGTGACAGGGGCTGGGGGATTTGAGAGAGAGAGAGTGAGTCAGCACAGGGCTGAATAGAGAGATCTGCATGTAGAGCTGCACCTGGGACCTGAATAGGGCTGTGCCTTCCCTCCACAATGCTGGTTCCACCTCCTGTGGTGCGTCTGATGTCTCTGCCCTGCACTCTAAAAGGAAAGAAGGAGTCTTGTCAACAAAGTGCTCCAGGACTGAACAGAAATGGTTTGGACTAGGCAAAGGCCTCTCTGCCTTCAGAGAACAAAAAGAAAAGTAGTATAAATATGGGGACCCAGACCCCAAGACTTTAGATCACTTCTGGAACAACAACAAGAAACCTCTGTCAAGGAGAAGAACCCAGGGAAGCTGTAGGATTGGACTGCCCCCCTACCAGTGTGCTGTGTTGCTGGGTTGGCCTACAGTGGTGTCTTCAGTGCCAAGGAGAGGAAACTTTTTGTGTACTTCATCATCTTGCAGAATATTTCTCCAAGGGCTTGAACTCCTGCTGAAGTCTCAGGGACAACTGACTTCACCACCAGCTCCCCTCTGAATTTCCTTGCTGGGAATTCTATCTGCAGAAGCCTGCCTGTCGCTGGGAGCTGGAAGGACGACGCAACGAGAAGAAGCGTGTCGCCGCCGCAGCTGTAGTCATCGCATCGCCGGAGAAGCGTGCCGCCGCCGCATCTCCCAGAAGAGTGTCTTCGTTGCAGCTGTCTGCTGTCGCCTCACCAGAGAAGCGCGTCGTAACCGTGAGGGTCGCCTTCACATCATCGGAGAAGCATGTCGCAGGGCCTGTCCCAGCCCCAAAGTACAGAGTCACCGCAAGGCTGCCAGGGCGTGTACACATCGTCTTCACATCATCGCATCAAGGGCGCCATCTTATCGCATCGCACCGGATTGTCGCATCGCATCGAGGTGCCATCTTGCCGCATCGCAACTGGGATGCAGCACGAGAATCTACGCATCACCTCCTCTCCTGTAAGGATCAAGACGCATCCCCTACTCTGCACAAGCATTGAGGCGTGACGCACCGTCTCCCCCGAAGCAAGGAACCAACGCATCTCCAACGCTGTGAGCCTTTTGGTTATTTTGCATTACGCATCCAGGTACTTTTGTGAGAACTGTGTCGCATTTACCAACAACATGAATAAGCTAATTCTACCATCTTTAAATCAATTTTGAGTACAGTATTGTGGATTTTTGTTGTTTGTGGTCTTGTGTTAAGTCTATATAAAGAATACTTATTTTTATAAAACCTGTGTGGTGTCCATCTGTAGTGTTTTCACTGTATTACTGTATGTGTTCACAAATGCTTAACACACTGCCTCTGAGATAAGCCTGTCAGCTCGTGCCAAGCTACCAAGGGGGTGAGCAGGGGTTTTCCAGTAGTGTAATCCCATTTCCCTGACTTAGAAGCAAGGGTCCCTATTTGGTCAAAGGTACCTACCTTTGCCAACTAGAGACCCCCAGTTCTAACACTGGGCATAAACATAGAATCAGCCTGGCCAACCTGGTGACCTCTAGAACATCCTAACCTGACGTGCGGTATTCTCAGGAGCATAAATCACATTATGCATTAGGCATCATCATGGGCCTCAACAACACTGGCAGTGGGCACAACCACGTGAGCATGAAGGCATCCGTGGCAGGAAACACATTAGGAACCCAATAGGGGGCGGAACACATGAGGCCTTGCAGTAGGCACCTGAGTCTGAAGAGACCCTCCCAGTGGGGCTCGGAGAAAATTCCCCGCTCGCCGCAGCTGCCCGTTACGGCGGCGTGGCTCAAGAAAAGAAGATCAACAAGCACTGGGTGCAAGGGGTCCCGTCCCTGGGGCTTGGGAACACAGGGGGAAAGCACCGACAATGTGCCTCGACCAACCCTCCCGAGACCCGCCACAAAGCCCCACTCACCGGCTCTTCTGGAGGAATCGGCTCTTCCCAGTTGCGGCAATCCCCGGAGCCCTCAAGGCTCCAACACCGAGGCTCCTGAACTTCTCTCTCCCTCAGGGTCCGCCTCCCTGTTGTGGGGCGGGACTTCCGCAAGGTGCTCCTGCTGGCGCCAATCCCAGCACGGTTCCCCTGACGTCAGGGGGGAGCCCGCGCAGTGCTCCGGGACTCCCTGGTCCGCAGCGGTGATCTCCAGTAATTCCTCTGTGCGGGGTGGGCTCACGCTGGACACAACACCAGAGCGGGGTGGGCTCCCGCTCTCAAAATGAATATCGCTGCAGTAACAACATGGGGTAGGCTCTCGCTGTCAAGGTAACGCCAATGCGGGGTGGGCACCCGCTGTGTCTAAAGGCATAAATGCGGTGCAGGCAGCCACGAAAGAGATGCCAAATGCGGGGTGGGCACCCGCCCTCGTTTTAAGGATGCAGGAAGCACAGTGATAGCGCGGGGTGGGCTCCCGCGGTTTTAAATAAGCAAGAATGCGGGGTGGGCACCCGCTCTTCTGCAGGCAGCCCAGGGGGGAATCCCACGCGCCGGGATCCCCTTGTGGCACGCTGACAGCACAGAGCTGCAGTAACCACGCTCTTCTCTTCTGTGCAGGCAAAGCACTCACAAGGCGCTAGTGGCCAGGAGAGCCCAGTCCATGCAGGGCGAGATCAGCAGGCAGTACCGCAGCTCACCAAAGATGAAGCAGCAGTTCCTGGTAATAGTCAACCTCCATTAAGATGGCAATCCTCTCAGCGCAGCAGTCTCCTCTCCAGCAGAGTCTCTCCTGGTCTTGTAGAAAAGCAGAAGGGCGCAGGTGGGCACAGGGGCCAGCAGACAGGGTCCAGTGGCGGTTCCTCCTGGCAAAGTGTCCCCTCTACGTCCGCACACACAGCCCAGCACTCCCCACATGGAGTCACAGCTCCTCTATATATACGCCCCTCACCCCACCTACCAGAAAGGGCCAGAAGCTTCTGGAAGGCTCCCTGGGGAAACCGGTCCCAACTGGGTTTGGTGGAGGTGTAGAGCACCCTGTCACTTTGAGCACTAGAACGCCAACCCACCTCAGGCAGGCAAGCACAAAGCACACCAAAATGGCGATGAGTTTATGGTTAGGTCAAAAAAGTAAAAGATGAACAATGGATTCTGGGGCAATATTACATGCCGGACAGACGTCATCCATGGGAACATCTTTTCGCCAGCTTTTACTAAAACGTTTTGTAGGTATAGTCTTGTATCGACACTGGAAGAATCGTTTATGGGCCATAGGAGAGGTGGGACAATTTCATCTAATGTTTCCTCAAAGCAGGGAGACGATTTAAAATTAAAAAATTGAGAGGTCAATCGGCCCTCGGCTTTAGGCAAAATCTGCAATGATGTTACTTCTCAGAATTTTTCTTTCAGACTCTTTCGGGATACATCTGCCAAACTCTCTGGGTCATTCCAAAAGCCCTCCATCCCAAATTTCATCAATAGCGCTCTAAGTGATCTGAACCAGGGAATCGAGGTTATTGATGGTGACTTCAGTAGGTCAAGAAGTGGCTCCCGTTAAGACAGGAGTTCGTCCACAGTCCACAGCCTATGCCAGAATTATGAGAAGTTCATAGCTTAGCTTATGTGCTAGCTGCCTGTTTCAGGGTGCTTTTTCAGTCACTTCTTGGGTTGATGTCCTCTTGCATTTCTCTAGTGGAGTTTTGCCACCTCACAATGAAGTATTTACAGGAATGGTTAAACAAACAATGGCTTCAAACTCAAGGGTCATTCGATGACATAATCCATATCACTCCAAGCATGAGAGCTTCTTTACTCTAGTGGGCAAAGGATGCCAATCTGTCTAGAGGATTAACTTTCCTACCTCAGATACCCAATTTGGTTATTACCACAGACGCTTACCTAAAGGGGTCGGTCGCTCACCCACACAATTTAAGAATCAGTGGGAAATTGATTCCACGCCAAATAAAACTGTATATAAATTTGCCTGCACTCCAAGGCATTGAGTCTACAGTCATTCCTACCCTGGATAAAAGGATTGTCAGTATTAATTCATACACACAACTCCCACAACATGCATTATATTAACAAGCAAGGGTGTACAGGATCTCCAGCTCTAGCAAGCAGCACAAGAAATTTTAGGGGTGGGCTCTGCAACAACGAATGATGATCAATGCGAAGCAAGCAATGTTCTGGATAAGTTGGGCAGAATGAGGAAAAACTGTCAGAAATAGGAGCTCAACCAGGAAAATCTGAACAGCAATATCAGTCGTTGGGCAGACCAGATCTGCAAAAAATGCTGTTTTTATGCAAGTTGGCACCAAAGCAGGGGTTAAGGGGTAAAGCTTTTTTGATCAGATGGTCAGGGATCTTTCCTTACGATTTTCCTCTGATCCTGTTACTCTCAAGACTTCTCAACAAAAAGAAGACAGAACCGTGCCAAATAAGTTTGATTGCCCGAGATGAATCAGACCGCATTGGTTCACTGAACTACTGTTCCTGTCTGAGAAGAGTCACATTCTGCTGAAACCTCTACCTACATTACTGACAATGAACCACAACCTGGTACTTCACCCAAACCCTACACCCTTGTACTTGCCAGTCTGGGTCAAGAAAAAAATGAGTTTGCAAACTTGAACATTCCACAAGATTGTAGTGAAATTCTTGTGAAAGGCAGAGGTGATATTACCAAAAGGACGTAGAAGCTGGCATGGAAGCGTTTCTGTTTATGGTGCCAAAAATGACGCTTTATCAGGACCACCGGTACAGATTCTACCCTATCTTTTAACAAACTCCGGTTTGGTCCATTCTTCAATTAAAGTGCACCTAGCAGCAATTTTGAGATTTAGAAGATTGACTGGTTCACCATCCCTACGGTCTAGTAGGGTAGCCAATCAATTTCTTAAAGGGCTTTTCAAAGTCTTTCCTCCAATAAAGAAACCTCCTCCATCTTGGCAGCTAAATACAGTGCTTGCACAACTGATGAAGCCTCCATTAGAACCCATTCACAAAGCAGATATGACATTTTTAATGTGTAAATGGTACTTTCATTGGCTCTGCCATCAGCAAGAAGTTATATTTGAATATAGGCCTTCACAATTAAAGAACCATTTGTGCAATTCAAGGATAAAGTATGGTTCTACGAATCAATCTCACATTTATCACTAAAGTTCCAATGGAGTTTCATTTAAATTAACCAATTGTCCTTAAGGCATCCTTCGGAATCCTCAGGGTACTACTGAAAGATCTCTACATACTTTGGACATTAAAGAATGCCTGAAATTCTACCTACATTGAACAAGAAGGAAAACAAACCATTTGCTCGTTGCATATGGAAACCATCATAAGGGTTTTCCAGCACGGCGGCAACATGGAAGAACAGGCACACATTCACACAACACTACTGCCTGGAGTCAATAAGGCAGAGTCATGCAGCCTTGCGTTATTTATTCCAATAAGGGGAGCCTTTAATTAGTCTATTATCTGCCATTGTGTCATTGTAATTATGATTATGCGTGTGTTCTAACTGCTAGTTATTCTGATTCAAGCATGTGAATCTAAGAAAGAAACTGGGGAAGAAAATAAGTTACTTATCTGTTAACTATAGTTTTTTCGTATTAGCTTCTTTCATAGATTCACATGCTGCCCACCTTCCTCCCTGTAGAGGCTACCCTTATATGAGATAATTTTGTTCCTGCTAGTGCTTGAAAATCTGAGGGAGTGAAGCCTTTGTGGGGATGTTTTAGAGGGTGCTGTCTCCTGACTGGCGGAAGTTTGGTTCTTAATAGATGACGTGCATAAGTTAATGAAATGAATGTTTTCTATAAACAAGTCAATGGGGTAGTCCCTCTTGTGGGGTTTGTTCAACCCTGTGTTGTATAGAATCACTTGTCTGATCATCAGAGTCACAGGGGACCTGAATGGTCAGATCATGAAGCCCTCATGCACCCACTAGGGTGTCATTCTTCATCATAGGGCGCTCCTCCTCAGCCAGCGCTGCAATGCCTGACGGGCGTGGGGGCTCTTTATCCAAGATATTTTTGATCCTTAAATGCTGTATGATGCATGCATGTGAGAGATTAGAGAAATGTATAGGGTGGTGAAAGGGGAAATGTGATTAAAAGAGTTTAAGGGAACCTGAAAATTATTTTAATTATTAGAGTGATGGTCCGTTGACACAGTAAAAAAAAGGTGGTATCTCGTGGTCATCATGGACTTTAATAGTTAGTAAGTGGAAAGTGTAGTATGGTCAACAGTTTCATGCCCTGTTTGCCTGGAGTGTCAATTGGCATTTCATCAGGACCTAGGAATAAATCCTACCCTATTTATAATAGTGTGTAGGCCCTAACTATGGTCATGGGTGCCCGCTCAAGTATCCAATACTGGACCTGTGTTGATGCAGTGGGGTAGATTCCACCTAAGAGAAGAAAAAGAGGAATGTGTATGAATGACAAGTGAGACTGAGCCTGGCATTTCCCACATGACTTAGTCACATTAGTGTAAATATTCTTAAGTTTCGTCATTGCTCTGTCCTTCAGATAATCGTGTTGGAACACCTGAGTGTCAAGGGCTACAAACTGACTATATGTGTCTCTCTGTCGTTAAACATCAGTCATTATAATGCCAACACAAACACATTATTTTGCCCTATGTATTAATTTATACTCAAGGTACACCTTTTCAGCACAAAAGCACCTCTGCACAGCATCTGAGGCATGCTGCGCTTTACGCTCATTGGGGGGGCCCAAGGAACTAGTCTGCTTTCTTCAGCTGGGTCACAGCCTCGCCGCATTTACCCGTGGGAAGGACTACAACTCCCAAAAGGCCAAGCGCCAGGAGGTGCCATTGTCACATTCTAGCGCCCGGAGGCGCATAAAAACTGCCCAGGGCTCCCGCAGCGCGGGACGCACGCAGGCATGCCTGGGCCAAGGGCGGGCCCGTCTGAGACCGTCAGAGGCCGAAGGAGGCCGGGCAGGGCCACACTATTGATCGTTTACATCAGATAGTTCCTGGCTGTTTTTGTTACCAAGGTACTGTGATACAAAATTACATTGGTTGATCTTAGACTTTGCATAGTGGGCCTCCAGTATGAGTAGGCCTAAGACTGTGGCAGGGGGCTTTTGGGACTGTTGGGTTTTCTTATGAATGCTGAATCCGCTCTTATACATGAGATTGAACTTACTGAGCGGAGACTATCCCTAGACCCCCAAAGTTTGCTTAATCGAAATGCCCCTTCTGCTACTTTGTTACCCTTTAATAACGAAGAAAATCCTTCACATTCTAACAGACCAGACTCTTTGGTCTCGGGCCCTGAAGTTACAATGGTCCCGGAGATCACTGAGAAATCACACAGGCCAACCGTCACCACCAGGGGTCAGAAGGCTAAGATAGCTCATGGGCATACTCTTGCACCACCATCTAAGAAAAGGAAGGAGCAGGGAAATCATAAACAAAGTCAGCCTTTGCCAAAAAACTCAGGCCGTAAAGCCTGTCCATCTGATAATAAGCCCAACCAGGGGAGGATACCGGCATCAAAAGAGGGGGCCACCGTGGAAACATCATATATGCTGGCAAAAGAGGAGTTTCTGGGTAAACTAGAACTAATGCTATTAGCCCTATTAGACCCAATAGTGCAAAAACTAACCCAAATTGAAGTTAGGCTAGCTAACTTCGAAACATTTATGCTGAATATCTCTTGGACAATTGTCGGAGTAAAAGCGAAGTTACCTCTATAAATAATCAAACAGAGAGTCTTGAAATTAATAGGGGTACGCCCAATTTCAACCCTGGGATTCCCTTAAGGTCCCGTAACTCTGCACCTGAAATAAGTAATGCGACTAAGAATCACCGCTGAGTCCCCAATTGTCCCGGGTGGTGCGAACCGGGGACATGTTTTGTCCATGCAGGGTTCAAATGGGGATGCTGTTGGTAGGGACAACCATATTCAAGCTGGGAGAGGCCAGCCTCAACCACTGATCAAAGGGTCCATTATAACCCAGCTACAAATTTACACCTACCTCCAGAAGTAACCCCGTACACTGTGGTATTGGCGAATGTTCCCATCGTGTCATCCAGTAGTAATGAGCATTGGTCATCACTGAGAAACAAATCCCTTCATTTTCTCAGTGCAAGGACTGGGATTAATAACAAGCTTCTGTTCTCAGAATTCAAGATGGCACGAAGAATTGGCTGGGTTGGACAGTCCAGAAAGTCACTACTAGGGGACTACGTTGTGCTGTCATTCCTGCCCCCAGGTTTGGGACAGTCAATATTAGACAGGGCTGGTAATAGGCCCGTGAGACCACATAGCTATACTACCCTTGAGGCATTTTTACCCACCACCTAGATATCTATGGTATACTGCTGAGGAAGAGAGATTTACACAGGGTAACCAATTTAAGTATGCAGTCCCAACAAGTAACCATTTTGATATTCTGAGCACGTTGGAAGACATTGAGTGACTAGCCTCTCAGAATCACTGCCTAAGATCCCTAGTTAAGCAAGCTGGGTATTCTGGAGACAGGGTGTTAAAACAGGAAATTAGATCCCAAATTACAACAGAGCAGGAAAAGTCTGTGCCACTTTCGTCCCGTACAGAAGAGGAAGTCCAGGTCAATGGGTTTATACCTCGGAATCAGACCCCTCCTCCGGATTTATTAAATCTTCAAATTTTAGCGGAGGAATCCCAGGTCATTGGTTTTATTCCTTGGGATCAGGCCCCTCTCCTTGAATGAATTAAACCTCAGATTACAGTCCAGTCGCAGCCCTGTCATGGAGACTGCAGTTCTCATGACCTGGTGGTAACTAGTCTCCCCTATACTAATGTGAGCTCTGGTTGTAGACTTGTATCCTGGAACATATCTGGACTACGTTCCAAGATTAGTAACCCCCAATGGCCTGAATTCATATTAAAACATGATATTTTATGTTTTCGGGAAACGAGGCTGACGGATTCAACACACATAAATGGTTTTAAAACATTTAATACCCATGCCATAGGGGGCCTACACGGTAGAGCTAAAGGTGGGCTCTGTACATATATATCGAATAAGTTAAACCTTATTGAGTCTTACCTTGAGTATCCATATTATCAATTGCTTATTTTGTATTCAAATGTTTTCCATTGTACGGTACCGGTTAACCTTTCTAATAATATTCCATCAGATAGTTTTCCTGTTGAGGTTAAGAATTTGTGCCATGAACTGAAAACTGTGTGTAATTAAAATGTTAAAGATAAGTTGCTCATATTGCTTGGTGATTTTAACTGTGCTCTGTGCCCTCATGAGGATGATACAATATGTGGTTTTTATGTGGAAGAAGGCATACGTAATGCTCACTTCTGACACTCAAGTAGAGGGGAGTTGTTTAATGAGCTGGTGTTTAACCTGGACCTAGGCTTTGCTAATGAACTATGCACTAGACCTGCCCCTTTGCCACAGACCTTTAATGGTAGAGACCTTTGTTCCACAATAGATAATATGTTGCTATCAAATACATATGCATCTAGGTTGCTTTCTTTTACAGTTGATGCCAACCCGTTGAGTGATCATTTCCCACTGTGTATATCGGTACTACTCCCCACTAGTAAACAGGATAGGGATGAACAGGCGGTAGATCAGGCTCTAGCCAATGTAAAAATTGACAAAGTTAATGGGTACACCCTTTGATGGATTATGGTGGACACGATGTGGTAAATAAACAGCTGATAACTAAGTGTAGAATGGCCTTTGATACTTGCCTGAATGAATCAGCATCTTCTGAAAGCATCCTATCCTCTTTTCAAGTAATAGCAGGTGTGGTAAGGGATGTGTTACTTAAACAAGGTGTGAAAAAGTCTGGTCCCGAAAGGTGGTTTGACTCGAAGTGCTCCCGAGCATACTCCTCTCTGAAACATGAGCTGCATAATACCCCAAGGAACACCATTAAAATCAGACAGGCTGGAATGGATTATAAACTGGCCCTTACAGAAAGAAAGAATGCTTTAAGAAAAGAAGCGTGGGAGTCACTCACCACAGCCTCACAAATGAAAGATAGCGCTGCTTTCTGGAAAGTGGTAAAAAGACCATTCCTGTCCTTGGGTGGGGGTTCAGCTATTGAAATAGCCATAACCGAGGACCAATGGATTGAACACTTCTCTAAAATATACAACGGGCAAGTAATCTCTAATGGTCAAGATAGTGATATCCATTGATCTTCTAATTATACCCTGGATTTACACTTTAGCATAGATGAAGTAAATAGAACACCTTCATTAAGCTCAGGTGGCAAAGCCTCGGGCCGGATGGGATCCCGGTGGATGTATATAAGTCCAACACTACTCCCTGGGCCCCCATTATTACACAAATAATAAATGCTAGTACTCCGGTCTCTTTTCCATCAACCTGGGTGGAATCCACTATTGTCCCCATATTCAAAAAAGGTGATAGTCAGGATCATGCCTGTTAAAGGCCCATCTCATTATTGGATTCCCTGGCCAAAGTTGTTGGACGAATTATTTTGGAACGCCTACAGGTCTGGGCAGAGGACAATCAAATTTGATCAGATATTCAATATGGATTCCGTGAAGGACTAGGGACTGTAGAGCAGAGCTTAAACCTAGCTATTTTTGTTGGGAAGTATATTAGGGCAAAGAAGGGTAGATTGTTTTTAGCTTTTGTTGACCTCACGGCAGCTTTTGAATGTGTGAGGTATGCTAAACTTTGGGAGATTTTAGAAACATTGGGGGTTGATAAAAATATAATTTACTTTCTTAAGCGCCTCTACAGTGGAGCAAGGTCACATGTGCGCTTTGGCCTGGCGGGAGAGTGCACTGCCTCCTTCCCTATTAGGAGGGGGTTAGGCAAGGTTGTGTCCTATCCCCCTTCCTTTTTAACCTTTATATTAATGGGTTAGGGCAGGTACTTCTTAAGGATGCTCAAGATTTTCCCCAAATAGGTAACCGCCCCATACCAGCTCTTCTATATGCGGACGACGTTGTTATAATGTCCTGCACGCAAATCGGTCTCCAGAAGGTTTTAAATAATTTTTTTTTATTTTATGAAGGACCTCGGTCTTAGTATTAACAACTCAAAGACTTTTATAATGAGATGCGGATGTGGGAACCAGAGGTGTAGGGATATGTATGTGGATGGACATCTAATAGCCCAAACTAACAGTTTTTCAGATCTAGGGATTCTGTTTAGCCATAATAACACGTGGGCCCAAGCGGTCTCAGCAAAAAAGCTGGCACTTATTAGAACAACCACTGCTCTGGCCAGCTTTTCAAATAAACTGGGAAGGAAACCCCCAAGAGAACTCTTGCAAATATACAAAGCGAAATGCGTTTCGACTGTTATATATGGAGAAGGGGTCTGGGGTTTTGCTGTCACACATCCAATTCAACTAGTGGAGATCACATTTTTAAGATATATCTTATCAGCTTCCACCAGTACCTCCGCTTACGTCTGTCACGCTGAACTGGGCCTCCCATACATTTCCGACCTCATAAATTAGAGCTAATTCTTCTTTGCTACAGGATCTGGTCAAAAGAAGAGACCAAACTAAATAGGGGAGATCCTACAGGATAGTCTGAGGCTGGAAAGGGAGCACAAAATTCCATTGGTCAAGATTGAGAAAGACTTAGGCCATCCGGAATATTTTACAGACCCGAGCTCGCTCACGTTGATTACCAGAAAAAGCCTAAGAAAGGATGCCCTTCAATTCCTGGATATGTTAAGATTCTCTGGGCAAATCACGCAGCCAAGTATCCAGCAACATCAGATGGTCCTTACTACTTTTAGTCTGCAGCCATATTTAATATTTGTACCCGACGGTTTTGATAGGATTCTATTAATCAGATTCATATTGGGGACCATCCATAGATTTGTCTCTTTCCCAAAAATGAATGATTGGGCAAGTGAATTACAATTATGTCCTTGTGATAACAAATCGGCCCAATCATCACGTCACTTAATCTTATTTTGCAAATTTTATATAGAGTTAAGAAAGGTCTGGATAGTTCCCCTTTTAAAAATCTGGGGGCTGATGCAATGTCATCCGGCTTTTATCAAGCTCCAGCTTTTAGAAAATGAACATGTAGCTTGGAGGATATCCATGCTTTTAAAGAAAAAATGTGCCTTCCCCCCCCACCCCCAGTGCTGAGCCCTTTTTTGGCTATTTGGGGTAGTACGTGATTAGGCCTCTGTAACTTTTTGACCAGATAAAGTATCCACGCCAAATTTGGGTCCTTTTCTTCCAACATCATGGGGATTCTAAAGGTACCCAGGGTTTGTGGATTCCCATGGAGGGGTCCCAGAAATTAGCCAAAATACAGCTAAATTTGGGGGTTTTGGGGGGAAAAATTGGGAAAAAGTGCTGCAAATGTAAGCGTCTGAGTTGTTCCCTGTAAATGGTATCAAAAAAGGGTTTGTGGGGCTGAAATCACCATTTAACCAGCTTTTAGGGAATGACAGACCTTTGTCAGAAAATCAAAAATGTTTACACAGTATTGGCATTTTTCTGGGACATAGCCTATTTTTGCTATTTTTTTGTGCTTTCAACCTCCTTCCAGTTAAATGGCAGAAATGGGTATAAAAGTAATAATGGATCCTGAAAAGCTATACATTTTGGAAAAGTAGTCAAAATGCTGAATTCAGCAAGGGGTCATTTGTGTAAATCCATAAAGGTTTCTTTATAGAAATTAACAGTTAAATATAGGAAACATTGAAAAGTAGTTGAAAAAACAGCCTTTTGTGTTTTCACCTGTAACTTCTTCAAATTATGACAGCTCTTTGAAAGCAATATACCGTTACATCCACTGGACCTTACTGGATGTGGGGATATATAGGACTTGTAGGTTCACCAAGAACCCGACGAACCCAGAGCCAAAAACTGAGCAGCGTCTTGCAATGGGTTTTTATTATGTACGGTGTATATAGCAATTATTCTGGGAAAATGTATACATGGAGAATTCGGTATGAAAGACTCCTATGTATTTCTCAAATGGGACCAAAATATAGACTTTAGAAATAGTAGATATTTGCACATTTCCGATATTGGGAATACTCATACTAGCATGAGAATTATCGGTCATTTGTCAAAATGACTTCTTTTTTACACATTGTCTTTCATTTGGAAGGCAGAAGTGCATCAAAAGTCAATAGGTAATAACAGTTGCTTTACAAATCTGAATTACCCTAAGTCTCCCAATAAAAATGGTACCTCACTTGTGTGGGTAGGCATAGTGCCCACGACAGGAAATGGCTCAAAACGCCACGTGAACACACCACATTTTTGCAATGAAAAATTACCCTTTTTTTGCATAGTGCCTAGCTGTAGCTTTTGAACCCTTGCTCTGTCGGCACCTAGGGAAACCTATCAAACCTATACATATTTTTGAAAACTAGATACCCAGGGGAATCCAGGATGGGGTGACTTGACAGCCTCTCACCAGGTTCTGTTCCCCAGAATCCCTTGCAAACCTAAAAAATTGTCCAAAAAAGCACATTTTCCTCACATTTCTGTGGTGGAAAGTTCTGGAATCTACGTGGATCCACAAATTTCCACCCACCCCACGTTCCCCAAAGTCTTCCGAGAAAAATGGTACCTCACTTGTGTGGGTAGGCCTAGTGCCCGCGACAGAAATCGGCGCAAAACGCAACGTGGACACACCTCAATTTCACTGTGTTTCACGGGTGAACGTATGCTTTACAATTGCACACTATGACCTCCTTTGACTCCCTCACTACCATCCTTGCAAACGTGCCCCTCATCTCTCCATAGCCCCTCTCTCACATACATTTCATCTGTTTCAAAGTGTTTCTAGTGCGTGGCTTTACTAATCCACTTAGCTATCCACATAATACAGATCTGTTCTTTCCAGCATGGCCTTTATGGCGTCAAAACTGCCACTAGACAAAAGTCAGATATCTCTATCTAGCACAAATGTTTATTTGTACTCTGCTGCAGTAACACTCTTTACTGCCTTTCATGTAACTTCAAAGCTCCGTTTCCTTGTTTCCCAATAAGAAAAACAGAACTCGCAGGGGCAGTTGCTAGAGTTTATTGGCAGCGCTACAGAGCCTGGATAAATATTGCGGGCACACCCCCGCGTTTGTAAAGCACCCGTCCGCGTGTACGCCGTTCACAGGAGTGCTCGACACGCGTTGGGCTCTACATGAACTGAGAAGGTTTTGCCACTTTCGCAATGAAGTTTCTTCCCAATAAAGGCAGTTAACCTTTTGCTGTGTGGCATATATATATATATATATATATATATATATCACCAGAACCCCTCCTGAAACAAAAGGGAAGCCCACGGGGAAATTCATCTTGAAAGCACTTTATTGGACCTCTTGCTGGGCATAATGCATTTCGGCTGTAAATAGCCTTCCTCAGATGCCGCTAGAGTCCGGACACTTGCACACCAACGTTTAAATTAGTCCCCTTGCACTCCGATTGGTGCAGACACTGTTCTCCCAGGTCACGTGATCGCCCATCGATTTGCAGCCTGGTACTGACTACAATTCCCACAGTTCACTTTGGGAAGATGCTGCGCGGAGAACCTGTGATGGAATCCTCGTCTCTATGGACTGGTGCTGTGTGGGACTCGACGTGATATATATATATATATATATATCAACGATGCCACGCAAGGAGCCCATAGCCTTGACAGAGCGGCCAATGCTCCAGGAGCGGGGCTTCCTGAATATAAACACCAACTAATCCTCCTTTCACATCAAAAGAAGTGCACCAGCGCTGGTTGTGTAGTTTTGAAAATCATTTAATTCATGGAACATCACAGAAGCAATAAAGCGTTTCTGCTCGCCAGAGCCTTGATCATGGGAAAGCTCTCTGATTTTCAAATTGCCCATGTGATTGATTTAAAAACGCAGACCGTATTCTTTTGGTAGTGCGCAAGGGAATAATTAACCAACTTCAAATGCACGGAGGAAAGCGCAAATCCATTTTTAGAGTTCAGCGCTAAATAACATTTTCCCAGGGGGCAAGCAGGTCAGGCTCCCACACAATAACTCCAACTCCACGAGGCCACACAGGGAGCCCATGACTTATTGTGTGTGAGCCTGACCTGCTTGCCCGCTGGGGAAAGAGAGGATTTCCCTGTGCGTGGAAAGTAAGGGATGCAAAAGGATGAAATTCCTACATTGCAGGCTGATGTCCCCTTCAAAAGAGTAAGTGGAACTGAAAAGCAGAATATGCAATTGGGGCACACAAGACTTTGTAGCTAAGGGAATGACATGCTATGGAAGAAATGTTATTTAGCGCTGAACACTAAAAATGGATTATATAATACATTTTATCTCTACATATATTTATATTCACTTAAAAAACCATAGGTTTCTCACACGTTATAGTTAGGAATTAGCATTTAAAAAACCTTGCAAATTCACTAAAAAACCATAGGTTTCACACATGTTATAGTTAGCTGGACATTTCACTCGTAAAAAATGATTGAAATTCCCCCGTTATAATTAGTTCAGCTAACTATAACTCGAGCAACCGCAATCCACTGCTGATGACGTCACATATTACATCACTCATGACATGGTCAGTGACATCACTGATGACATCCCTTATGACATCTTAAATGACATCACTGATGACATCATCCTTGTGATAGTCTGAACTAACTATAACGGGGGAATTTCAATGGTTTTTTACAAGTGAAATGTCCAGCTAACTATAACATGTGTGAAACCTATGGTTTTTTAAGTGAATTTTTAAGGTTTTTTTAAATGCCAATTTATGTATGTATTATTATATTTTTATATATTTATTTTACAATAAACTACTTATGTATATAGTTATAGATTGACTGTATCCTGTAATATGGAATGGCTCAGCTCTTTTTTTTTTGAATTTGGATAAAGTTGAACAGCATAGTTAATATCTTCTATAAACTTATAAACAGTTTAAAATGTTTGTGTTTTTTAAGTTTTTTTCACGGTGCGCGCACCCCGCGATTTTTTGAAAAAAAAATAAATGTTTTTTTCACCATTCGGGGTCCTTCAGGGACCCTCTGACAAAGGCTAGGGGGTCAGGAACTCTCTACCCTGCCCCCTTTTCACGTTCTCCACCTTTCTTTTTCACTGCCACACACAAAATGGCGTCCGACACTTCCTGATTTCGACCGATTCGAATGTTGACTGACATCTAACCACCAATCAGAATTACGCTCGCGCACGGCACGGTGCGCGCATATAGATATTTATGTACTTTTAACTGCAATTTTCTCAGCAACTACTGAACAGATTGACACCATATATGCAAAAGGCACATGCCTGACCTGAGGACTACCTCTTTGCCAAATTTCAAGTAATTCTGTTCAGCCGTTCGGGCTGTACCTTCGACTAAAGGTCCAATGGGAAAATGCATGGGGAAAACGCGTTTTGGGACCCCCTTTTTTCTCAGCCCCCGCTTGACGAATCACCCCGAGACTTTCAGGGTAGGAGCTGAGCGGAACGCCCCATTAGTTTTGACAATTTCGCGAGGATTCGTCAACCGGCGCCAAAGTTATTCAAAATAGAATTTTCAGATTTCCTATGGGAACTCGGTCCTAACTATAACTATCTACTGGCGACCGCCAGTAGATAATATATGTATCTATATACATATATATGTATATAGATACATATGTATATCATTCACTCTGTAGACTTATGTATATATATATATATGAATCTATATACACATATATATGTATATAGATATACATATATCATCTACAGAGAAAAAGAGACTCTCTCTCTCTCTCTCTCTCTCTCTCTCTCTCTCTCTCTCGCTATATATATATGTATATATATATATATATATATGAGCAGGAGGACCGACCCCTTGCCAATATCTGCGCCATTTTTTAAATTTATTTTTCATAAAATGTATTACAATTTGGGGGGCGATCGCGCCCCCCAAGGAAAGCCAATATTAACAAATAAATTATTATGCCAGGAAACCCTTTCAGGAAGACCTCGTTTGAAAGGGGAGACTCTCCCCTTTCAAATGAGGCCTCCCTGAAAGCTGGGGAGGCCGTTTACGGCCTGTTTTCCCCATCGGAGTCGAGCGCGGCCTTACCTGTGGCTATCCTTGGCTCCGGTGGGGAAATCAATGACATCAGAGTGCCTCGCGGCATGCTGACATCACAGATGGGCGGGAGGACGGTTGGGGGGAGACGCGGAAAGCCTTCCATGTCTCCCCCGGAGATTTAAATGGGGGCCTCCCTGGTGACAGCCAATGGACGTGCGCTGCACCAGGGAGGTAGTGCTTGCGTCGGCCATTGGCAAAATTGGACGTAGCTGCAAGAGTTTGTAAAACCCGGATGGGGAGGTCTTAATTCAGGATGGCCGAGCAGGATGAGTGCTGCTCCTCATCAGGCGATGGATCTGGTCACCTGTGATGTTGGGCGACCGGATTGTAATCACTGTTTCCTTTCGGAAGTATAGTGTCAGTCACAATGGGTCCTGGTGGGCATGGCAATACGTCTAAGACTTGTTGCTCAGGTGGTTGAAGTTCTAGTGTCAACATGGCGGCCATCTTAAACCTTCTCTAAAACCCACATCAGTATATGTACCCATGCACTTAGTGACCCATGTAGGGATATAAGCTTGAATTCATGATAACAACCTGTACAATAAACAACAAGTGTAATTCTAAGTATTCTTTTTTAGAATCATATCGTAGTTGTTTGTGATTCTTTTATCTTTTTTCTTAGTTTTACACAATGTCTTGTTAAAAAATACGGTATTAATATCTGAGGCAAGTCAGAGGTACTACATGATTTGCGGGTTCATTTGGGAGGATGAATACCACCCCTGGAGCAGAATGCAACTTCTTATACGTTTGATTTGTTGATTTAGGTTTGTCAGCCATTTGTTAACTAACGTGGGTTCACACCTATGTATGTTTTGTATGTTAAGGTGTAAGACTCAAAATGTTAACTGTAACTCTTGTAGCAGTATAAGGGCTTCACATATGAAGTTCTATTCACAGATCACGTTCATGCCAAGGGATTTAGTCGTTCAATCCATCCATAAATATGGAAAGGCAGAAAATCCAAGTTCTTCTTTCTGGAAGACCGTCTTCTTATTTCATTGATTGTTTGCTTCAAGAATAGTCCATTTAAGGTTATCCAAGGTATGTTGTTTTTCGAAGAAATGACAACTCATTTTGGTAGAGCCTCTCTTGCAGCGGATGTTGCTGCAGTGTTCGTGTTTTCACAGGTCGGATGGTCATTCCAGTATATAAGAGTCTGCACGGACATTCTATCAAGTAAATGCAATTCTTGGTGTTTCAATTCGTATGGGCTCTTTTAGTCCTGACCTGTATTGGAGTTAGCATGATTGTCTTAGTTGGCTCTGTTAAGGGACAGATCCCTCAGTTGCCACACGAGAAATGTCCCGTTACCGGTGGTCGATCCGATAGAGTCCTTTGTTTAAGTTTTGATTTAGCTCGAGGTCTGATGTGCACCAAAAGATCTTGTAGGTTATTTGTGCATTTAAACGCAAAACGTGGCTGTGGAATGTTCACGGGGCCAGATTCCACGATGCGCCAATATTTCCATATAAGTTTATTGATCCTGTTGGAATTGGGTGTAAACGTTGTGACGCATGTGAATGCGTCCACCGATTTTTTGATTCTGGGCTCAAGTAATGCTTACCTGTGATTGTTTTTTGCCCTCTTGCATACATTTTTGATGATCATTGTGGGATAGTTACGAGTTTCCAAGTTATGGCTTAGTGCTCTTGCTTCTGTGTCATAATCCGTGGTTGAACTACAATTTCTGCATAAATGTAAAAATTGTCTGATTGGGAGGAGTTTTGGATGGTGGCTGTCACACAATGGTAAGTTATTGCAATTGGTTTGTTTTTTAAAAGTGGTAGTCATGAGGTGTCCATTATTGATAGTGATACGGAGATCCAGGAAAGTGATTTCCTTATCTGAGACTGTTTTGGGGAATTTTAGGTAAGGATTAAGCGAATTGATACATTCATAAAAGGTTTCGCAGCTGTTAAGATCTCCACTCCAAAAGATGATGATGTCATCTATAAACTTGTGCCATAGCTTGATGTTTTCCTGGTAAGGGTTTATATTATCAATGTGCTGGTGTTCAAACTCAGCCATGAACAAGCAGGCCAGGCTGGGGGCAAAGGTGCTCACCATCGAAGTGCCCTGGACCTGAAGGAACAAGAGGTCTTGGAACTGAAAGAAATTCTCTCTCAGGGCGATGGTTGCACATTCGATTATGAAATCCACTGGAGTGGGGGAAGTCCACATTTCATCTCGTAGGCATGTCTCAATAACAGTAAGTGTGGCTTGTTGAAGAATATTAGTATACAGAGCTTATTCATCCAAGGTTATTAAAAATGTGACATCATCAAGGCGGTCCCTCTCTGTGATCAGATTCAGGACATCTCTGGTGTTCTTCAAGTATGATGGAATTATTTTCATGAGTGGTTGTAGAAAATGATCAACAAATTTGATTAATGGTTCCAAGAGAGATTCAATCCCTGATACGATGGGTCTACCAGGTGGAGGTGTAATTCCCTATGTTTTTTCGGTAGGGTGTCTTCGGGTTGGTATTTACCAAGAATTCTGCTTCATTTTGGGATATCCATCCTTGTGACTCAGCTGAGTTATCAAGGGTTTGTATTCTGGTCAGTAGCATTGTGGTTGGATCTACAGTTATCTGACGATAGTATCTGTCATTGGATAGTTGGCGAAGACATTCCTGGTTGTAGTCACTAGTCTGGAGTATCAAGAGGGCTCCTCCTTTGTCAGCCGGTTTGATAGGGATTGACTCATCATTTGACAAGTGTCTAACTACGATCTTCTGTGACGTCATCTTGTAAAAAGGTCTGTCAGTGTTCATTTTATTCACATCCTTATTAAGAGCTTGTTCAAAGGTGAAGTTTTCGCAAGGTGTCATCCCTTCATGGGGGGGGAGAACTAGAAGGTGGGCATAAGCCTAAATCTTCCTTTTCAGGTAAGGTCTTGTCCTGGAAGTATGCTCAAAGTCTAAGTTTCCTGAAGAAGTTATTTTATTTCTTTCTTCAAGCGAAAGGTGTCTTCACGTGAGGTAGGCACAAAACCTAAACCCTTTTCCTGCACTCTTCGTTCTACGGGAATGAGTGTTTTTGTAGACTGATTCACCACTAGTTTCGTAGGCTCGTCTTGCTGCTGAGGTGAATTTGTGGTTGTGTCTGTTCGGGATGGTCTTGCCAGTGCACTCATTTGTATCCCATTTTTCTTTTTCTTATGCCGCTGCTCCAACCTCTTCCTAAAATAAGGGGGTGGGGAAAGTTCTGTTGACAAAATGGTGGTTGTGCTTGTTGGTGAGGTAGATGGTAAAGGGCCAGTAGGGTACATTGGTGGTGGCATGTCTCTTTTACTCTTATAGCTGCTCCAACTGTCCCCACTGGAAGAGCTGCTGAGAGACCCTTGTTTGCAGCAATAGTTTGTATAGCCATCCTCCGAAGAGCTATTGCCCCCTGATGCTTGATAGTCTTCTTTGGTGCAGGGGTATATTTTCTCTTTATCACATTTTTTAATATCCTTCTGGAGTTTATTGATTGTCTGCTTAATCAGGTGATCTTTATGTTCTTCCATTTCGGCGTTAATCTCTGCTAAGCGGGCTTTGAAGGTAGTGATGTTAATTCCTGCTTTTGCATTCTCTGCGACTGTTATCTTGAAAAATAGGTCATCGGATAAGCGCTTGGCTATAGTAATTATTAAAATGAACCAGTCACATGTGCAGTTCCAGGCTATGTGTGACCATTCTCGTCTGAATCCAATGTCTTCCAAAAAGATCTGGGGTGCTGTAGTTACCAAAAGGCCATTAGGGGCATTATTGGCCCGTAGGTACTCAGTCATGAGTGCGCCATGTAGGGCTATTTTATGTTGTTGCTTCTTTTGGGCTGCTACCGGGTTCCAGTCATCCCCTTTACTACTCGATGGGTCACCCCCATCTGCCCCTAGTAGAGAGGGTGCTCTTAGAATTTCGGCAACCATATCATTGCTATAGCTTAACCCTTGAGTATCCATGGTTATTATTAGAAACGTAATGGTATCAGCTCTTGTCAGTGACCTCAACTGGTGGTTGTGGTATCCCTATCTGGAGAAGAGTAGTCCATCATTAGCACATTGGAGGAGAGAATGTAGATATGAGAAAAGTATATGTGTGATCCGTTTTGGTTACAAAAATTCATATATTCTTCTGAAATTGCCCCATGGCACAGCTCAGCTGCCGTACAGTAATCTATAATTCGGAGTAAAAATGCCCCTTAAGTTTTAATGTTTCCATTCATTTAACAGTTGGTACCCGGAGTATGAATTATTACATAGGGCAAAATAATGTGTTTTTGATGGAATTAATGTGACTAAGTCATGTGGGAAATGCCAGGCTCATTGTGACCACAAGGTAGCTCCTTGTGTTTACTGTTTTTACTGTGTCAAGGGACCATCACTCTAATAATAAAAATAATTTTCAGGTTCCCTTATACTCTTTTAATCACAATTCCCTTTCCACCACCCTATATGGACGCGCTTGAGGCCACTAAGGTAATTGACTCGGATCAGTACACTCGGTACTGCAGCTCTGGGAGCGCCTGGCAAAGGGCTCCTCCTAATCATACCACAATTGCGCTCGTTGTTTTAAAAACCTGATTTTAACAGTTTTATAGTTTAAGTCACTCACTTTCCTACCTGCACACGTGGCCATTAGTGGGGTGCCTCCCTGTTCCATCGCGGATTGTTACGTTTCTATGGAGGGAGTCGACACCATCCGGAAGTAACCCAGGAGCACTTCCACTGGATACTCAAATCGGGGTTAGCAGTTCAGCTGCCTGCCTTCTATAAAAATAGATGCCTGGCTTGACGCTCAGCGGAGGTGCTTGAGGCCACTAAGGTAATTGACTCGGATCAGTACACTCGGTGCTGCAGCTCTGGGAGCGCCTGGCAAAGGGCTCCTCCTAATCGTATTACAATTGCGCTCGTTGTTTTAAAAACCTGTTTTTAACAGTTTTATTGTTTAAGTCACTCACTTTCCTACCTGCACTCGTAGCCATTAGTGGGGTGCCTCCCTGTTCCATCGCAGATTGTTCAGTTTGTATGGAGTAACCGAGGAGCACTTCCGCCGTATACATAAATCAGGGTTAGCAGTTCAGATGCCTGCCTTCTATAAAAATGTATGCCTGGCTTGACGCTCAGCGGACGCGCTTGAGGCCACCAAGGTAATTGACTCGGATCTGTACACTCGGTACTGCAGCTCTGGGAGCACCTGGCAAAGGGCTCCTCCTAATCTTATTACAATTGCGCTTGTTGTTTTACAAACCTGATTTTAACAGTTTTATAGTTTAAGTCACTCACTTTCCTACCTGCACTCATTGCCATTAGTGGGCTGTCTCCCTGTCCCCTCGCAGATTGTTCCGTTTGTATGGAGGAAGTCGACATCATCCAGAAGTAACCCAGGAGCACTTCCGCCGTATACTCTAATTGGGGTTAGCAGTTCAGCTGCCTGCCTTCTATAAAAATAGATGCCTGGCTTGACGCGCAGTGGACGCGCTTGAGGCCACCAAGGTAATTGACTCGGATCTGTACACTCGGTACTGCAGCTCTGGGAGCACCTGGCAAAGGGCTCCTCCTAATCTTATTACAATTGCGCTTGTTGTTTTACAAACCTGATTTTAACAGTTTTATAGTTTAAGTCACTCACTTTCCGACCTGCACTCGTAGCCATTAGTGGGGTGCCTCCCTGTTCCATCGCAGATTGTTCAGTTTGTATGGAGGGAGTCGACACCATCCGGAAGTAACCCAGGAGCACTTCCGCTGGATACTCGAATCGGGGTTAGCAGTTCAGCTGCCTGCCTGCTATAAAAATAGAGGCCTGCCCTACGCGCAGCGGACTAGCCGCTGGCGCGCCTAAGGCAAGCACGCCTGCGCCCGTCCGTGCCTGGATGTCGCCAGGAGCCAGAACCCCTGCTGGTTTGTTCCTTAATCCATCAAAATATGCTGGTGCCTCTCTGTTACTCCAGCCATGAGATGGTAAGAATTAGAGACAATCTTTTTCCCAAACATCCAGCAAACACTGCATGCACTATATCGGCAGGCGTAGAAGGACCTTTCTTATGCAGAACTTGTAGCTTTCAGAGTATGGTATCCACACAGCCTCGGACTAACAAAATAACAGCTGACCTGGGAATAAACCAACCACACTACACTAGCGAACAGGAAGGTCCCTCACATACCCACCACAACAATGGAGGATGGAATTGTTTTCTGGCCAATGTTAGATCTCTGCCTAAACATGCAATTAATATTTGGGATCTGCTCTCCTCCACTCTTCCCCATATTGGGTTTCTGAATGAAACCTGGACTAAACCCTGTTCCAATCCTGCCATTGCAATAGCGCATGCCGACGGAAATCACATTAAAAAACTGGATAGACCCCGCAGGGTAGGGGGGGGATTAGCTATCATTTATAAAGACCCCATTAAAATCTCCATCTTGGACCAATTATGTAATGACAAAATGGAAATCTTAGTCTTCAGAATTGACCTGCACTCACAACTTAGTTGGAGAGCAGCTCTCATATACCGCCCCTCCCCCCCCGCCCCCCCCCTCCCTCCGGGACCACTCACCAATTTCGCCCCTCAACTCATAGACCTCATCTCCCCTTATGTTATTTCGACTAAAAAACTTTCTACTTCTCGGAGATTTCAATGTGCACAGTGAAAATCTTGATTATCCAGAAGCTTCCTCACTATTGACAGACCTGTCCACACTCGATTTAATTAAGATAAAAAATGAACCCACTCTTGTGGCATGACATTCGCTGGATTTACTCCTAACCAACTCACCCAATTTTCTTTGTGGAGCAACCTGTCTTCTGTCATGGTCAGATCACTCAGTGATAAAATTCCAAATGAACGTCCCTAAAGAATTCTCAGCTCCCAAAACTCACATCATTAGGAGGTACAGACAGTGGCACCGACTTACGCCTACCCCCTTTCAAGACACTTTCATACCACCTCAGATTTCTCATTCTGATAGTGTGGAGGAGCGCTTAGCCACCTTTAATGCTAGTATGAAATCCACTGTCGACCTCCTAGCCCCCCTGAAACAGTCCCCACTGTCCATTAGACGTCCCCAGACACCATGGTATACTCCCAATCTCCATGGTATACTCCCAATCTCCGGACCGAAAAAAGTCAATGCAAAAAACACGAACGACACTTGCGCCGCTCCCATGACCTGCTTGATAAAGAAAGATTTAAACATGCACTGGCACAATACCATAGTAACCTGAAAACCGCCGGGAAAATGCATATTGCTTTACAATTGGAACAAACCGAGAACTCCCCTAGAATATTATTCCAGGTTTTAAAGTCTTCACTAACCCTAAGGCGTGCAACACTGAAGAGGCTCCATCCCAAATTTTATGCGACAACATAGCAGATAATCTAACCCTGAAAATCGAAAAGATCTACAAAAAGGTTACTTTGCCTAATGGCTCCCGCTTAAGCCCTAACTTAGACCCCCCACCGACCCTTCCAAATACTTCAATATTAGAGAACTTCCCGGCTCTTACTCCGGAGGAGGTTGAATCTCTATTAAAAGTACTTAAATCAGGGTCTCCATTAGACCTGATCCCTGTGAAGACCACCGCCCTGCTATCCAAGCAACTCGCTGCGTCCATCTGCTCTATTCTCAACAGTTCCATGGAGGAAGGCAGGCTCCCTTCTAAGTGGAAAGCAGCACAGATCATCCCCATCAGGAAAAATCCTAAAGCTCCCCCGGAAGATGTATCCAACTACCGCCCTATCTCCTTGCTCCCCCTACAAAGCAAACTTCTGGAGAAGCATATCAAAAGGCACTTTCCAGAATTCGTCGAATCCTCGAATTGCATTGACCTTTCGCAATCTGGATTTTGACCCAGACATAGTACAGAGACTGCGTTGGTGACAGTTTGCAATAACATTCGAATGCTAGCGGACAATGGTCAGGCAGTACTCTTGGTGCTGCTTGACCTGTCTGCAGCATTCAATACCATCTCCCACCAGACCCTACTTAGGAGACTTATGGACATAGGCCTCCAAGGGAATGCTCTGAAATGGATGTCTGAACCCAGACCATCAACCTTTTCGCTCGCAGACCACTAGAGTAACCAAGGGAGTACCCCAGGGCTCATGCTTGAGCCCTACTTTATTCAACATCTATGTTACTCCCTTGGGTGGATTATTGAGGAATTTAGGATTTATTCCTATCTCCTATGCCTATGACACTCAACTGCTTCTCTCCTTTGACAAAACCAACACCAACATTCAGACCACCTTTTCGGAGGGTATGAAAGTCATCGCGGACTGGATGAGAAACAACTTTCTTCAGCTTAACGCAGAAAAATCAGAAATAATGTTGTTTGGAGAAGCAGCAATGAGGTGGTCTCCTAAATGGTGGCCAGAGGAACTTGGCTCTGCCCCAACCCCTAAACAGGTGGTAAAGTACCTAGGTGTGCAGATAGATCATAAATTAACCCTCAAGGAGCATGCCACCACTATGGCTGGGGCCTGTTTTCACACACTTAGTCTACTTCGAAGAGTCTTTCCTCTCCTGCCACTCTCCACACGGAAAACCTTGATCCAAGCATTAGTCTTAAGCCGACTGGACTACTGCAATGCTTTGCTGATTTCAGCCAAGGAAACCTCCTTAAACAAATTGCAGATAGTCCAGAATGCGGCATACCGTTTGGTGACCAATGCACCTCCTAGAACAGCCTCTCCTCCCCTACTCCAAAAGCTACACTGGCTTCCGGTGTGGAAGAGGATTAAATTCAAGGGAGGTGGTATGGTTTACAAATCTCTCAACAAGTTGGGTCCTAGATATCTGACAGGCAAGTTGATCAGATATATGCCGTCTAGGCCCCTCCGGCCAGGGTCCAAAGCTCTCCTCCATATTCCTCGCATTAAACGAGCCCACTTAGGTGGAAAAGCTTTTTTCCCATCTAGCTCCACTCTACTGGAACCAACTGGCCATCCACTTACGTCAATGCACTAATTTTCTAGCTTTTAGAAAGCTGCTGAAAACAACACTGTTCTGATTCATCTCTCCTTGGTTGGCAAAGGCTGTCATAGCACGATGTCTGCTTAAATGTTCAGTTGGGCTAATTACCTTTCATTAACTACATTGTAAGGCCACTACTCTAGCTAGTAAGACTAGCTATTCTTAAACATTGAAACATGCAAACAATATTGGTTTAAACATTATTAACTTTTCAGATATTTGCTTAAATATAAAGCGGCAGACACAAAGAAAAACCTTTCTATTTTGCTTTATTTTACTTACAAAAGTATTCAAAAATCTTCTTTTTTTAATAATTTTATTTTTAAATAATTCCATACTTAACTTTTCATTGTCCCATAATAAAGCTGTCCTGGTGGCAGTGCTGTCACCACCTGTTGAAAATGTCCTTTTGTAAAAACAGGGCCACCTTTTGTAAAAAAAAAAACTAAAAAAATCCCAGAATACTCAACCCTTAAAAAGGAAGCCCAAATCAAATAATTATGTAATTTTACTTCTAAAGTACAGGTTGAATTCAAACATAGTATTTTGACTCACATTTCCTAAGTTGCCCATTTATTTTCCATGTTTATTTTTATTTTACCTATTAATTTTCCTCCCTGTTTTGAAACTTTTTTTTTAACTTGCATTTTTCAACGCAGTTTCTTTAATCACCCCATTTCATTTGCTAGAAATACTCTTTCAAATCATTTAATCATGTTATATTTAAAAAAAAGGATGCACCTCCTACACTTTGACCAATTGAAAACTGCTGCTGGAGGTTCAAATTATTTCATATTCAATGGCAGCAATCCCCCCCATAACCTGTGTTCCTTAGTCCCAACTCACTCAATTAACAATTCTCTCTCTACTCTAAGAGAAGAATGGACCAGATCTTGTTTTAAACAGTCTACTCTAGCTGCCAACAGAAACTCGAATGACACTTAAATTCTTCTGTTTCACATTTGAATCCCTTTCTTGGAAATCCATCATATTTCCCAAACATTCAACCATTTTTGGTGGATAACAAGGCTTCAGAATTTAAAGATTCCACATATGGGAACTTCATAGTACAACACATCTCTTCTATTTAATTAATATTTCGCTAGTTCTGCAGCTGGACTTTGTAATTCTATGTTTTTCCAAATTAAGACATAAATACTTTCTGACTTCTCCTGAGCTAAACAAACCAAAACAAAACCTGTATAGTATCTCTCCTCTCCTCTTCAATATTGTTTTATCTTGCAGTTTCTGAGTTTTTCAATGAAATGCTCTTTTTCCATTCTTGTTACATTGCATGAAATTTTGAGCTACGATTCGATGCACTAACTAGTTTTCCATATTTTTGGTGATTTTTACTATTACATATACAATGCACTAATGCCTCTTGGTACAGTAACAATATAGAAAAGTGTTAAATATAAAATATCCTAATCTTGTCCTCCCATGTTATTGAATAAATGCATCTAATTGTTCTTTTTCCAAATTAAATGGTAAAGTGAGGGGCAGCCTGATCTCATCCTTCTTTTTCAAGATTAAAGCTATCAGGAATCAGACCATTGGCTTTAAGTCTAGCTTTAGCTAAAAAATATAGAGCTCCAAAAATCCTTAGAAATCTCTCCCCACATCCAAACCAATGCAAATGAAAATTAGCTAACTGTGCTCAAAGCCTTCTGAGAATCAAGATAGTAGGCCTTAAATCATCCAGCAGAGTGCAATTAAGTCCAGTATTGTCACTCCTTCGTCAACCTTAATAATACCTGATTTGGGTGGATGTATTTGGGAAAGAATACAAGTAGCCAGTTGTGTAAATATTTTTGAAGCAAGGAATTTCACATTAAGGTTTAACAGTGAAATGGGTCTTTATGATGGTTCAAATACTCTTTTTTCTTTCTCCCCTTCTTCACAACGAGTGGTCCAGGTATGCATTGCTGACAGAACAAAAGTGGGCTGAGATGTTTGTACATGCCAAAGTACACTTTGGCATGTGACCCGGAAGTGGGCGCTCATGCTGGGATCCTGGGAACAATTGTTTGAATTACATTATCTATAGGAGAATAATTTTTACCAGCCCTATCGTACATTTGCCAACCAGTTATGAAGCAGCAAGGGTAAGAACTAAGTAAACTGGAATTATGATGTAGATATTTTTTTTCCTTTTCAGTGTATTTCTTTCACAACCCAGCAGGGCTCTGTTGAAACTGAATTACTTGTTTCTGATCCATTCAAAAACCTTTTACATTTTATTGAAATACTTCTCTGCCCATCTCTGACCTGCTTGATGCAGATGATTTTCTAGTTCAAAAGGAACTTCACATATTGTTGCATGGGAGGACAATCTATATGACTTTATGAAGACATCAAGCCCCTCCGTATCATTTTTCCTTGTATTTCTCACCAACTAAATGCACTCCTTGAGTGATTGGTTACTCCTTTTAACTAATCTCTGATAAAAAGGGCACCTCCGGTGCTTTCATTCCTCTCTTTTTTTTTTTTTTTTTTACATGTGTTTGGAGATTAGTTGAGTGCCAAAATTTGTTTTTAGAAAAATGGAAATCTATCTTTCTAGAATACAATAGAAAGCAAATCGATCACCCTGGAAGATTAAATCCCATTAACAAGTGCATCTACAGGCAATCTTTATAACTCACAATCATGACAATAAAATATACTAAAGTCTTTTCCCCTTGAATAGGTTTTCACAGTATCCAACAAGATTTTCTCGCAAGTAAGTTTATGATATACCATGGGGGGGGGGATTCATATCCTACTTGCAAATCCACTCTGGGACAACTTTTTTTTCTTTCCAATTCTCTGATACCTCTGTCTCCCTTAATAAAATGGCATAACCACAATTATCCCTCTACGCGATAAATCACAGCTCAAGGATAATTCCTTGAGCGGGCACATCCAGAAGTCCATAAAACCTCACTTTCCTTAATCTCACCACTTCTTACTTTCTTCACATTATCTCTCTCCTTATTAGAACCTCACCGTCCTCCAATTATGCAATGGTTCTTCAGACAGGACACCATCTAAAATTTCACAAGTTTTAACACCATCATTAAAATGCTCTTCCAGGGCTTTCATTTGATTCTCAATATGCTGGTCCAAAAATAATTGACGCAGTCAAACAAGTATGCTAAAACAATATCATACCCATGAAGAACACCAATCCACCTACTGGTACATGCTGAAATGACATCCAGAGCTTTTATAATGACCATTTCTCTGTCTGAAAGGAGAACCTACTTCCCCAAAGAAAAGATCTGAACCTCTTTATTTCCCAGAAGACAGCTGGAAGTTCCCCCTCTATTACCAAGTAGTTCCTTTCAGAGCCTCTCTGCACCCTAGAAACAAAACCCATAATGTTTACCAAACCTCTGACTGGCAGCATCAAGATTGTCCCTAGTCCCTTTGCACTAGCATCATTTACTTTGTGAGTTTGTAACTTAGGTCAAAGCTGTGCAAAATATACACATAAAAAAAAAACGTTATTTATAACTGTTGGCAATCAATACACATGAACACAAATTAGTTCTGATGGCGTGGCAATTGCAGCAATGACAAACTTAAATTCAACATCTTAATAAATAGCGTTAGTAGTACAGGTAAGGACATTTGCTCTCTAGATCAACCAGCAGGATGTCTCAAGGGCTGGAGAAAGGTCCGTCTCAAGGGGAGATCACGGGGGCATTATGTCCCAAAAATTGGATAGTTGTCATGGCAATAAGAAATGTCTTTGACCCAGTCTTGTGTCCTTGGCGCCAGTGTGTTGCCCCAGCACATTGCGACTCTGCACTTGGCAAGGAGGAGCATTAGAGCAGAGAGTTTATGAGATCTGCTGGCTATCTCCGCTACGTGACCCAGCAATCCGGTCAGGGGAGAGGGAGACAACTGTATTTTTGTGACTTTCTCTATTACCTCAAAAACCTCCATCTCGTATGCAGCGACAGCGGGGCATTGCCAGGTGAGATGAATAAAATCTGCTGAAGTGGCATGGCAACGTGTCCACTGAGAAACTGGAGATATGCCCATTTAATATAATAACACTGGAGTACGATAGGTGCGGTGTAGAAAATTAAAATTTATGAAACGTAGCCTGTAGTTTGGGGATAATCACTGAAGTTGGCCACAACAAAATGCCCATTGTGCCTCTCTGAGTGGGAGGGCGAGGTCTCTTCCCCAAGCTTCTTGGGCAGGTGTGGATGTTGCGGGTGAGGTGTGTTGTATATCTTTTTTATAGTGACCTGATTAATTTCCGGGGTGAAGTGGTAGTTTATATGTATTCTAGGGCTGTGTGGGTCGCCATGGGTGAAGGGAATGTATTGAATAGCTTTCGGCACGTCGCTCGTAATTGATAATATAAAAAAGTGTCCAGTGGCACACTGGATGTAGGTTGCGGGGTCGGAGGGGCGTGAAATTGGTCCTGCAGGAAGAGGTCTGCGAAGGTGTGAATGTTAAGCCTGTTAGCATGTCTGCATGTGTCCCCGTCATATAAGGGGGGCATAAGGGGCTGTCACACTACCGGGTCCGATGGGGCATAAAGGAGAGGAGCACCAGCTCGGCTTGTCAGCCCAGCCCACGCCCCCACCGCATACACTGCGAAGTGTCTATTTTGGAAATGGGCCGTTTGTATGGAGTAAACAGGGCTGTTGAGAGTGGCCATGGTAAAACTGCATCTATCACTACTGTGACATGCGGTTGAAAGGGCGTGGGATGCACCCAGTAATGTAGGAAGTGTGCCTGGGTGCATAGTGCGTAATGTTGTAGATCAGGTGCGCCTAGCCCTCCTTGGGTTTCCGGAAAGGTCAGCAGTTCATATTTGACCCAAGGTTGTTGGCCAGGCCAGACCAATGTTAGAGATTGGACTGAAGTTGTTTATAGAAGACCTGTGTGATCGGGATGGGAATGTTTATAAATGAATAAAGAAATTTTTGTAGTACAACCATCTTTGCAATGGCGACTCGGCTTGCCAGCAACAGTGGGAGCTTTGACCATATGGGAATGCAATCCTCAAGCCACGCCATCGCTCTGCCGAAATTGGCTTTCCACAGCTCAGTTGTGTCCCTGGTAGCGTACATTCCTAGATACTTAATGGGCCCCGTGGCCCACTGGAGGGGATACTCAACGGGAAATGGGATTGTGGTCGACTTACATAGAGAGTGATGTCGTATGCATATAAGGACACGGTGAGGCTTCGGGTTGTGAAGCCCACTCCCCAGTTCGCATGATGTTGGCGAATTTGTGCAGTTAAGGTTTCCATCACGATGGCAAAGAGCAGGGGTGAGAGGGGGCATCCCTACCGAATGCCCCTGCTGACCGGGAAGGGTTCTGATATCTACCCATTGAGTCGTACCCGAAGTGCGCCTGCCCCCCCCCCCCCTCAGGCTTGCAAGCAGTGTTCACTCACCGCCTCTCCAACGATTCTTGGCATGCTCTGTGGGCTGTGTGAGCAGCTCCAGTCCTTTTCTCTGCGCCTAGCAGCGGCCAGGCATAATCGGCGCACCGGTCGACCTGCACCCTGGGCCCGACCCCACAGTGCCACAGTGTGAGCGTTCTCTCTGAGGCGGTTTGGTGTGTCAGGTGTCGTGCTGGAAGCACCTGGTCTGCTCCGCCCCTTCAGCGCCCAAACGGTCGGCCTAGGCCTCGGCTTCTTCCCGGCCTCTCTGTACCAGCTGCCACGCCCGGCATCACATTAATGTAGGAGCTTTCGCCTCCTCATTGGTGCCAACCGTGCCACTGGTGCCTGCAGGATATTGTGACACAATGGCAGGGACAGATGGCCCCTATTTCCACTGGTGAAAGTCTGATTACGGGCCGGATGCGGCCGTCTTGCGCAGCGGTGAAGCCACGCCCCTGCAAAATATACACATTGATAACCTCTTTCTTTATGTTATGAAACTCCTCATCACATTCTTCTGACTGAATAAAAGCATAAACTTTCTTTAATAGTTCTATCCGGGCATTTTTCATAAATGTGCTGTAAAACTTTACAATTCATGAGATAGACATCATATCTTCCTTTTGTCTGCCTCTTAACATGTCTTTAATACTTTGCACCAAATCACTTTTCAGTCTCAAACCATCTTTCAAGATCTCATGGCCCACTACTCAAAATTTGCAGAGCCAAATCTACATTTTGACAATGTCAAGGTAAACCCCTTCTCTCTCAGCTTCTTCAACATATTATTTTTATTTGTTATTTATAAAGTCTTATGTAGCATGAACCAGATCATATAGCAACGGAACCTTTTTCAAAGAACAGAAAATAAACAGTGTCCTAAGTCTACATGTTAGAATGTAACTAGGAACAGTAAGTACAAACTAGAAATCATTAGCTGAATGTCTTAAACTTTCCCATAAATTAGGGTCTCTCAGGCGTCTGTTAACCATAGAAACAATTATGTTGAAAAATTAGGACTTCTCCTTATGGTGTAATGCCTCACTGTTGATAGATGGTGTGGAGCCATTCAGGGCTGCTCTTAGCACCAATGGCATCTGCCTAATTTATGATCTCCTTCTAGACAACTCTTACAAATCCTTTGCTGCAGTGCAAACCCAATTCAATCTGCCTTTATCAGTCTTTTTGGGACTACCAGAGAACCCACAATTGTATGTGGAAAGTGCTAATTCCGCCCCCCACTCTCCCAAAAAGTACTCCACACCTCTCCTATTCTTTAGTACCTGAGGAAATGGGGAGCATACAAAGGGGTGGTGTTTGCCCTCTACCACATACTGACAGATTACCAACACTCCGCTCCAGTGGTCATGGATGGTGCTCAACGAGACTAGGTCTACAATATTCGGATGATTACAACTGGCCAAGCATGATGGCCTTATCAGTTATCTCAAACTAAAATTCAGCTACTTTAAAATACTACATGGTTGGCATTGGACCTCTCTTAGGCTACAGCAGTCCTTACTACTCCCAATGGCAATATGTTGGTGGTGGGGGGCCCTTGAAGGAGACATCGTGCATCTTCCTTGGCAGTGCTCCACATTGGCCCATTATTGGACATCTGAAACCAACATGATTGTACATACCATTCCCCTGATTCTTCTTCATGACTCCACCCAATGGCCAGACATTACCAACCATCAATCGAGATGGCTTGACACGGCACTGGCCATGGCAAAAATCTGTATCTTACGATTCTGGAGTACATCCACCTGCCTGTATTCTGACTCCTGGCTACCAGAAATGTACAACATGGCATCCTGTGAACGTATCATTGCCAGGCCAAACAATCGTCCAGAGAAGTTTTTGGAAACATGGAGTGTGTTTATCAAGGGGCCCCTGATGTAGTCTACATGAACTGCTATGGATAGACTGAGACAGACTCAGTAAACAGCCATACTGATGGGGAATCTCAGGGTCTCCCGTGTTGAGTCAGTGATGCCAACACCTGCCCAAACAACCTCTTGAACTGTTTAGTGTTGTTTACTTAGAGGTTGGGTTGGCTTCCCCAATCCGCCTGTACCTGCCACGTCACTCCCCACTCCCCCTCACCTGTGCCCCTCCCTCTTCATAGGCTCTCCCCCGTGATACAGACACAGTTCCAAGTGTCTTTGGTTTATCACAGAGCCTCCAGGTGGGGTTCTCTAAGTCACTGTAGATTAGTTTTTTTGATAGGCTTTACTGGACCTGTGCTTCTGATTAGAGCGGCACCTGGACCATATATGTTTACACCTTTGCTGCATTCAGTTTGCCTTTTTCTGAATTATACCTGTAAAACCTCAATAAACAAATGTGATTTAAAAAAAAGAAAAAGTAGTACATTACATTTTTGTTTTAAAAGCTCACACAAGTGGTTGGTCCTAAGGTTAGATTAATTTTGTTCCAAATTTTCGTGGCATTCCCAGTGAACAATGTATTAAGCCTTTTTTACTTTTTGAATAGAGGTATTTTAAGTAAGAAGGAATTCGAACTTTTCAGGTAACTTAAGCATCCAGATACGGAAAGGTTATTTGATAGGTAGCAGGATTTTTCTCCATGTAGAATAGTGGACGATACATGCAGTCCCAAACACACTTCTAGTCTCCAGTGGAAACCCATTTTTAAAGATTAAAATTGGGGAGATGGGGTCCAATGTTCTGAAAACTCAGAACAGACAAGCAGTATCATTTAATGCAGCTTTGAGCTAAACCAAATACATGTTTCTTATGCTGAATAGTAAAGAGTTGCCTTTGTCTGTGTGTGTGTAAGTTTGATAAAGCTAAAAGATTTGGAATTATTGACAATGATGAGTTTTCAGTCCTGCAGTGTGGTGTTATCTAGCCATGTTTGGACAGGCTAGGAGGAATTAAATGTTTTTGGGGGGTTAGCTTTAGAAGGTTTAGTGACATCCTGAGCTACAGACAGTCCACGGTTTTGGCCATAAACACTATGGCCCTGATTCACAAAGGTATTTACGTGTAGTAAAGTTAGGACTGAGGAGTTTGGGGCAGAATCTCCGCACTGAGTACTTCAGTGCGAGTCTTAACTTTACTACACGTAAATACCCTACTGAATCAGGTCCTATGTCTTCAGGAAATATGATTCTCAGATACAATTGAATGTCATCAGAATATTCTTAGAAGAGAGTAGCGGGACACCTTGCACAGGTTAAAGAAAGTCAAGGAGAGCATAGAAGTTTAGGGTACTACTTGCTTGAGAAACAAGGGGTAAGAGGGTAAATTGGTTTAACTGTTGTGAGCAATTTACAAGGTAGAATGAAACCCCCTCGAGAACTGTGCCATTGATTCCCATCTGTTACTTTTAACTGGTTTTATTAGCTTTTAGAAGCAAGCAACAAAGTATCAATATCATAAAGCAGCATTAAACAAACAATGTACTGTTGCCCAAAATCACAACACCATTTTTAACCTTTCTTATGCATACTCGAAATTAGACCTACATACAGGCAATTTCCTGTTTGGCGACTATGAAGCCCAGTTACCAAATGTTCTGCTGTGCCCAGTCTCCATCCAACTCAGAAGTTATCCCTAACAGTGCCACCGTAGAGCTATATGGGATCTGTTTCCCAATTACCTGTGCCAAAGGTATATATATTTTGGGCCAATATATTTTAAGAGCCGGACAGTCCCACACCATATGTAGAAAGATTCCAGCATTATTGTCACATCTGGGACGGATGAGGAAATAGCTCCTATCCATTTTGTGTAAATGTTCTGAAGTAAAATCGACTTCATGGAAATAGCTGAATTGGATAAGACAGGGCCTAGCTTTAGGTAATCCGGGACAGACACTTGAGGCAGTGACGAGTTCATCATCATTGTCAACAAGGGAATAAGGCACTGGCAAATGCCCGTTATGATCGTAGCCAGAATCAGACCTGCAGAATAAGAGCAAGATTTGAGGTTTTTGATGGTGTTTTCCAGTCTATGTTGACAATCACTTTGAAGGCGGACTGTTCTGCAGCAGTTTTGGGAGAGAGAAACACAAGGGAGGTGGGGGCACAGTGTGTGAAAAGAAGAGCTCAATTTGGTCATATTTTATATATAAATAATTAGCTACATTTTTCACAGTTATCAATGTTGTTTGTAAGGTCCATGGTGGATAGAAAAGTAGTCAATTTTTTTGAAGGTTGAAGAGCTTCCTGCTAACTGTTGAGATTGCTTATCAATAGAAGGTGGCTTAAGTCTCACATATGTAAGTAAGTAAGTAAAAATTGTATTGTTTTTGATGAATTAAAACCATTGCAAAAATACATTTGGATAAAATATTTTGGTTAATTGACTCTCCGATCGGTACTCTGTTAAAATTGTTATGTGTCAAGACATGCATGAATAATTTGAAAGTGCAGAGTGACCATAGTTCATATTTTTGCTTGGAGCCTCTGGAGTCTATACGTTGGTTACAGTACTGCTGGTCCTTTGCTTAGATGCTACTTGAAGCAGAAACTTAACAAGCTTCCCATTTAGTTGTGGATCCGTTGGGTTAAAGCATGCGAGTACTGCTTGTCTCCGGGTACGTATGCCTCGTTCATTAAAGTGAGGTTTTAGGAGGCCTACACTTTCCTCTTTTTGCTTGATGCAGGAGCATATTATATGTTCAACGTCCTCATTTCCAACTCCACATAGCCGGCACAGGTTCCCATATTTCTTTCTCAGCCATGGTGAAAGATGAGGTATGGCTGGCAGGATTCCTAACCTGTGTTTTAGAAGGCTTCTTTAGACTTCCTAGAGTACCCAGTTCAAAGTATGCCTGTGACCTAAATGATTTGTAGCTGCACAGAGTCGTACATGCATGGTTCCTGTGTGCAAAGGTGGCTTTATCTTCTGTGAAAGAAAGTTTCTTAATAACCTTATTTCCGATGTGCTTAAAGTGCAAGTGTGTTGTTGGGATTTCCCATAGGTCTGCTAGTCCAGTGACGGCCAGTGATTCCTCCAAGTATGCTTTAGCCGGCGAGGTGGATGTGCTGCACAGTTCCAGCTGATGGTTCAATGTATTCCTGGCAGAGTTCTTAATTTTATGCCAGCACTTGATGTACGAGCCTCGCCTTGCGAGGAGTTGCTTCGTTAGACCAAGCTTGAGACGAATCTGTGCTGGCGAGGTATATGGCGGGAGGTTTAGCATTACTCTGTATGCTTTTGCCAAGCTGGTATCCAGCAATACAGCGTCACTGCCTCTCAGTACCTCGCTGCAGTATGTAACTGATGATGGAATTTTTGCTTGCGCATCATGGAGAAGTGGGGCAAATGTTGGTCCTGTCAATTTTTGTTTTAAGTTGCCTTAGCATTGTCGCAATCACCATTCCTTTCCTCTTGATGGCCTTAAGCTGGTTCGCGAATTGGCCCCCCTTGTCAATCATGACACCTAGGTACTTATACACATCGCAGTTCGCAATTGCGGTTTTTCCAAGCGACCAAACATGGAACCGTTTTTTTCCATTCTTTGTCAAAGTTTTAGTTTTGTCAATGTTAACTTCTAGGTAGTTCTCATCAGCGTACCCATGCAGTGTATTGAGTAGCCGTTGTAGACCTACTTGGGTGTGGCTAGTTAGAACAACATCGTCTGCATAAGACATGCTGGAAATAGTTTTTCCCTCCTATTCGAGGGGCATGCGCATTGCAAGCAGTGAGGGCTGTTGTCAGGTTTGCTGTATAAAGGTTAAAAAGAAAGGGTGCGAGAACGCACCCCTGCTTGAGGCCTTTAGTTGTTTGTATGCGCCTTGACAAGTGGGAGCCGTTGCCGAGCTTGACCTGTGTCCACGTGTTGAAGTGTAATTCTATTAGGAGATTCAGGAGGGACGGAGGAACCCCCTGGAGAGCCAATTTCCTCCAGAGGTTAGCTCGGTTGAAATTATCGAACGCCGCCTTAAAATCCACAAAGCAAAAATTGAGAGTTTGTTTAGTAAAAATTGCTTTATTGATGTGTAATGACATGGCTAAAAGGTTGGTTGTTGTTCCAGTCTCTCTAAAGAACCCTGTTCGGCTAGGGGGAATTATATTTTGCTCTGTTGCCCATTCTCACATATGAGTTTTTCATACTATTTGCATTTCACTCAGAAAAGTTCAAAACTCCAGTTGCAACAAAATTGGCACCAAGGCTGGTCAGCAATTCTGAGGGGCGGTCTCTTTTTTTCTTAGTTCTTTACACAAACATTAGTTTGAAATGTATTTGTTTCATCTTTTTAGTTTTAATGGGCAGGGTCATCTGCAGTTCCAGTCATAATACTCTTGCAATATTCTACAATCAGACTAGTGCCCTGGTCCGTCTAGACACAGCAGTTTTAGAGGCAATAGTAGATTTAAAGATTTAAGAACATCCAGGCCAACATATTTTAAGTCTCTGACCCATCTTTTAGTATATCTAGATAGGCACTGGGTTAAAGAATTCAGGCACTGAAGTGGAAAAGTAATCATAAAAAGGTCAAATCAATCTCCTGGGTTGAAGGACTGTCATTCAGTTGACGCTTTGGAGAAAATAAGTAGTTTGAGGATGGAGTCTTTTGTATGGCTGTGTGACAAAAAAAATCTTTGATGGCTTTCTCTAAAACCAAGAGTGATAATTGATATACAGCTATGTTTGAGGGATTGTCCCAATGGATATTAAACTTTCTTAAGAAGATGTTATTAGCACCATGTATTCCAGAAGTTGTTTGATGAAGAGCAGAGTATCTCCTGGGGGAGATCTATGATGTGCAAATTAGAGGGTTGATGATCTGAGTAAAGAATCAATTGAAAGACATTGGAAGTTGAGGAACTGATCAGTTAGTAGGCGTTTACAACCAAGGGAGAATGCCTATATAATCAGGATGGATGATTGAATATCCTGGAGGACTGAGGAGATCAATAACCTGTTGCATAGTGACTGTTAATCATGTTTCAGTGAGAAAAAGAAGGATGAGATTCTAGGGTAGGATTAGTTTGGAAATTTCAACGTGATGTTTCACTGTCAATCTACAGATAAGGACCTTGTAGGTAAAATAGTTCAGGTCAATTGTCATCACGAAAGTGAAGGAACATTGATAAAGTTGTCAGGTTAGGTGTGTTCTGCTCTGGGTCTAGGAGCCAACGTTCTATTGTTTGAGATGAAAGGACTGTTCTAAGAGCCAATTTGTTTAAGGAGAGGTTTGTGACAATTGTAGGGAAGAAGGAACTGATTGATGCATCGACAAAGAGGGATTAGAGAGTTCTGTTTGTTCAAGGTTCCTTGGTTTTGTGTGGGATGGACTTTGTTGTGTTGAACTCTTTATTGGTAGCATGAGAGAAGGTGGGATGTAAATTGAATGCCCATACCCGTAAGGTGGTATACATGATGGAGATAAAGACAGAAAGAGTTTTCAATTCAGGAAGGAGAATTGAGCTTTCCAGCGAGGAGAAAAAAGTTGGAGGATCATTTTTAGAAATATTATATATGGGTGATCGAGAATATGCGTGGATTTGGGAAGTATGGGAGATGAGACATTATGTGTTTTTTTTCAAGAAAAGGTCAGGTGAGGTACAATCGAATGAGTGACAAGAGCATTACTGGTAGACAGAGTGTGTGCAAGGGGAGGAGTAGAGGCAGAGTAGTGAGGGGAAATAGGGAGAGTAGTGAGAGTAAAGAGGGAGAGTGTGGTGGGAAGAAACCATCTTATTGTCAATGGTTGGCAAGTTCAGATAAGGAAGTGAGAGGAGGAGTTCAATGGTTGCGGAGATTTGGGGGATCATTCAGTTAGATAAGGGTTGAGGTCTCTGGTAGACGGAGCTGAGGGGTATTGATGGAGTGTCTTCCTGAAATTGAACATTGAGAATTGGTCATAATTGAATATTAAATTGTCCAAGAGCGGTGTCTGTTGATGTGAAAATGAGCTTGCCATAATTGAAGACAGAGATGGAAATCTTCGCTTTGATTGTATTTGAGGTAGTCCGTGTTTTTGCAAGAGAAATATTCATAGATTCAGTAATGTTCAGGCCATTAAGGAATGTTAGCTCCACATCCTTGGTGTGCTGATAGAAGAAGAGGAAATCAGTTTAGAGATGACTTTTGCTTCATCAGTGATGTTGATCTGAAATATGCATTTAAGGCAACTCTTGCATATTTTTGTATTTGAACTACTTAGTAAGGCTTTGAGGGGAAATTATTTTATGCAAATTAGGGCCTGATTTTGCAAGAAAACTAAAGGAATCCATGATATATGGTATTATGGGTTGTTAATTTCCAAAATATATATGGTAAAATTAATATGGTTTGGGCCTTGTGTCAGCCTTCAGAGGTATGCAGAAGTTAAATATGAGACAGAATAGAGGATATTGGCCCAGGGCATAACAATGGCAGAAAGGGGATGGCTACAAAATCTGTCCTTTAATTGTGTTAATTTTGTTAAGCAGTATTATTAATCTATTAAGAAGCATCTAGCATCTATATCCAGATGATATATTATATTAGCTAATGTAAACTATAGATGCATAATTTCATCTAGGAGAAACAGTTCATAATTTACAAATTAGTTAAAGGGTTTTAAGAGATGAGAACTCTTCATGGAGCTATATACCTTTCTTCAAGAATTAGGAGATGAAGTAGATCAGAGTTCTGCCTCAAGCAGCCTTTTCTCAGGAATTAGGAGATGTAGGGCATGTAAGTCTGTTTCTCCTCCTTGGTAAAGCGCTTGGGGATAGAACCCATGCAACTATCATTGCACCAACCAAAATCCTGCCAGGGAGGAGAGAATGTAGTCTGTCAAAAGAAGGCAGTGGGGGCAGAGTCTGGCCATGGAACATGATGGCTGTTTCGAGATAGAGCTCCAGATACCAACCCTGGAAAGGGGTGCCCCTGCTTTTCTCACTGGTGTGCGCACCCTCTAGACTGTGAGGATGGGGTCCTGTACTTAAGGTGGTTATTACAGCCCCTGGGGGGAAGGGAAGGTGGATGACCAACTGGGTCTGTCACTACTTGGCTTCTGTACGAGACTGTGGCGGCCCCATGTTGCCGCTCTGGGGCTGACGGGTGGCTGCGCCAAGTGGAGGAAAGGTGAGCAGCGTCGTGACCATGTGGGTGCAAGAGTGCTTCAGTGCCTTTTATCTCTACCCTGCCGGAACTAAATGTCCTCTGCGGCTGAGCGCCCCACCCCTGAACCGCTCTCCGGCACCATTTGGGATTACATACCAATCGAAGCAGGTGGTAAGAAGACAGAGGCTCCTATTCTCTGGTACCTCCAGCATTATTTCATTAACTGCCCATCATAATCCTCATGTTCCACTGGGGCCGGACACTGAGTTGCCTGCGCTTGAGTGTCCATCTGTTTAGCGTGAGCCAATTTTCATCAAGGAGGCATCCGCGAGACTCCCCTTGGACACTGGCTTTGCTTTACTGTCTTGAGGATTCCACCCACCCCTCTTCCTCCTCTGTATTATCTTGCCGGTCCTGTGTATGGGGGCCATATAGTTTGGAGATTATGCTGACCAAAGGCGAAACTGCAGGGTCTGCAGCCGAGGCTCTGTATTTTACCAGTATGTGGAACAGAGGTGTTCTAGTCTCCTGAAGCACTTGGAGTTCAGGCCCATAGACCGGCCACAAATTTTCCTTAGAAGTAGTAGTTCCCAGCAAGTTAGTGGGCCTTGAGGACGGCCACCCACTGCTCGATACCCCCATCATGTGTTGAATCTGTTGCAAAGAGTCACTGAGTCACAACAAGGTACCCATTTGTTATCCTCCCATTAAGTGTCTACACGGGAGAGGACTCCACCTCTCTTTGAGATGGCATCTAGCAAAACATTGCAACAGCTGCTCTTTTTTGGGGCAATGAGGAGTGTGAAACATTCAGCTGTATAGTCTTATTCAGAAGCCTCCCTGGAGACTATATTAAAGGAGATCATGCCATAGGCTTATGGTTGGGCTCCATGGATGTTACTTTATCAGGCCTTGCAACTGAAGTTAAATTCATGAGAACTGAAATAGACTCTTTCTACACCAGAGTGGATGGCTTGGAATATAATGTGACTCAGCTAGAAATCCAGCCCGCTACAATGGCCACCTGCCCCTCTGCCCTAAGATTCCTCAGATGGAAGGTGACCAATCTGGAGGACCGTGCTCAGAGAGATAATGTATGCTTCTATTGCTTGCTTTCTCCGTCACGAACAGACACGCAGGTAGTCCAGGGGGCACGAAACCATGGCCTCTAAGGCCTGGATAGACACACTATTGAGATATTTTCTAATTTTTCTATGGACACAAATGTTAAAAGGAAAGCCTTTCTGTCACTGAGGCTGAAATTGAGGAAATGGGAAATAAAATATGGCCTACTCGAACCAGCGAAAATGTGGATAACTATGGAAGGCAATTCCAACACCTTTACAGAGCCTAAGTACCTTGTTGGATTTTTGGATAGTCTGAAAGACCCTCTTAGAGATACTACATCACACTCTTTACACAGTGAAAAACTGCACCACCATAGTACTAAGCTTCCATCTCAAAATGGTAGGCCCCACAATCACCCCTTGGCAGTCAGAGAGTGAGAGAGTGATTTGCACCTTGGAGAAACTCACACATGAGGCCATCAGGGACAAATTAATATCTCCATTGAGAATAACATTGCATCCGGAATAAGATCTGACAGTACCCCCTCCATCCTGTGGCATGATAGAGAATTTGGCTGTGTACAGAAGCTGGACTCACTCTAGAAAAGTCCTTCCTTCCCTATCTACATGTCATCTTCAGTGCCTCTTTCTTTCTCTCTTCTTTCTTCCTCTATCTTTCTTTGCTCTTGAGCTTTTCCTTCTAAAGTTTGTGATTGTGTTGGTAACTATACGCTGGGTGTTACCGCCCTCACCTTTGGGTCAGAGAACTATGACATCCTAATTTAGTGTGTTCAGGTAGTATTGTATGTCCCTCAGGGGTGGTCGTACAGGTTTCTTCATATACTGCAACGCTGTTCTTTTTCGATACAGTGCTACCCTCCCCCCGTGCAGCCAGGCTTCCCTTACATGCCACTGTACTTTCACTTCTTGCCCCAAAGCACATTCTTCTTTATGCACATGGACCTTTATTTTTACAGCCCACCCATCGAAAGTTATAGTTGCGTGTTTTTGACTCTTTAGAAACTCTTTCCTTCCTTCCCTCCCTCCCTCCATTTTTTGTTTTTATTTGTTTTTGGTGTCCAACCGATTAGTCAGACTTTTTTACCTATTAGCTGTCTTCTCTTAGAGCATTGAGTGTTCGATGTTCATTCCTTACTGAAAGGATAGTGCTAATTCCCCTCCCTCTTCCTGTCTTCTCTACAACCGCCTGTATACACTAGTGGGGTTCCTCCCTCTTCCTTGTTCTCCGGGGTCTCCGTTGACCTTGGCCCTAGGTATGCTGCCTTCCCTACCCTAGCCACTGTGAGACATATTCTCAGTCTCTTCTAGGACCTTATGGTTTCCTACACACCAGCCCCGTAACTATTTCAGGGAACTTCATTTGAAGGACACATGAAGTCCAGACCTCTCACAGTAAATTTCTGTAATGCTTACTGTTGGAAAACCACTCCCACACTAGAAAGGGTGGTGGTGGTCTTCCGGACACACTGTGGTAGCTTGGCTCGAGTGGTCAAGAATCAGGCTCCGTGCTAAGCATACAACATACCCAAACAATAACCATGCGTGCATCCGTTCCAAAAACGACTCTACACCGTAAAAATTATGAAAATAACTCTCTTTATCTGCTTTTTCTCTTAGTTGCTGATTGGATAAAATAAATAACAATCACAATATACAAACTTTTTAGAAAGTGCAGGTCAAATAAATACTGGCTTAATGATTCAATAAATAGGGGTGATCATAAATACTGAAGGCATAAATAAAAGTGCAATACAGACAGGCAATTAAATATTCTGAGGCAATAAATACTGTAACCAATAAATATTGTGCATCAATAAATACTGTGGTCCAATAAATACAGTGGAACAATAAATAGGTTAAATACAATAAATACCGTGCCCCTAATAAATACTTAAAAGCTGACAGTGACACTCATGGATTCAGATCACTTTTGAATTCCTAAGGGCTGATTTGGCCCAGGCACAGCTTGTGGGGATGTGGAGGGCTTGGGGGTGTCTACTCCCTGGCTTGGTCAAGGCTGAGGCCTAAACTGAGGTAGATAAAGGGGGAAAATACCAGAGACCTGGCTCTCTCTCTCCACACCACTTCTCTAGATTAGTCCCAGTTCACCCCTGGCACAGTCAGGTTGGTTCCAGCACCTCCCTAGCCCCTTAGAGCAGTCTCTCAGGTCTCCACAGGGCCTTAGGCGCCCTCTACTCCACTTACTGCCCTTTTTCTGATGCTCCGACGCCGCTGGAGTCGGGTCGATGCCGTGAGGCGGTTCCAGCTCGATGTCGGCAGCCTCGGTACAATGTCAGTTCTTTGACGACGCCGGCAGGCGGCTCCGGTCTCGATGTCAGCGGCCTCGGTTCGATCTCGGCCTCCGATTCGATGGCGTCGGGCAGTCTTACTCGATGTCGACTTCGGGCGGCTCCGGTCCGATGGCGACCTCGGCTTCGATGACGTCGGCCGGCCTTGCCTCGATGTCGACTTCCGGCGGCTCCGGAGTGCGATCCTCACTCCCGACCTCCGGTGCTCCTCACAGGTTTCCGGCGACTCCGGAGTGCGACCTCCACTCCCGACCTCCGGCACGGTTCTCACAGGTTCCGGCGACTCCGGAGTGCGATCCTCACTCCCGACCTCCGTTACCCTTCACCTCGGTCTCCGACGACTCCGGAGGGCGGACTCCACTCCTCCGATGACGCCGCTCACTCGACCTCGGGTGACTTCCTCCTCGACCTCTGGTATTCCTCACGACCTCTGACGGCGCCCTCTCTCGACCTCTGGCGGCTCCGGGTACGACGTCTGCTTTTCCAGTCAGCGCCGCTTCTCCACCTCGGGCTCCAGGTCTTAGGCTACTCGACGTCGGACTTCAGGGAAACCAGCTTCCAGGTCAGGATCTTGCTGTTCTCTTGTTTCTAAGGCCTGTTCCTGCTGTCCAGGTCCTCAGGACGGTTTTTCTGACTTCTTCCCACACAGGGCTCTAGGCTGGGCTCCGTCAGTAGGGACTAGTATCAAGGGTGGGTTTATGGACCCCACTCCAGGCACAAGTTTCCACCCCTGCTGCTTCACTCCTTCCTCCTTCACGTTTTTGCTGCTCACTCCTCACCAGTCAGGTGCCAACTGCCAGCTCCAACTGCCAACTCTCTCTCTTAGCTTCCCAACATTCTAAACCGCCTCCAACTGTCACAGGGTTCTGGAATGTTCTGGAAGGTGCTAGTAGGTTCCAGTGGATGCTGGTGATGTCACAGGTGGCCACCATTTTGTGCTTCAGGCCCTCAGACAGAAGTTTCAGGGGTAGGTAAAATGGCTCCCTGAATCTGCAGCAACACTAAAAAGTCTGGTGGTTCCCAAGAAGGAAAAATTCAAACAGGGTTTGAGGCAAAAGTGGGACAAAATAAATAATGATGAGGAGGGACCACCCAAAGGGCTGACAGGTCTAACACGCGTCCCCCCCAGCTGAAAGTGGGGAGAGCTACCCAACCCCTTGGGAGTTCTCATCACTAAGGCGGAAATACCTTGAGAGACCGTCTGCATTGGCGTGGTCCACTCCAGGCCGATGTTCCACCTGAAAGTCCATTCCCTGTAGGGCAATAGACCACCTCAACAACTTGGGATTCTCCCCCTTCATTTGCATCAGCCAACGAAGGGGTCTGTGGTCGGTCTGAACCAGGAAGTGCGAGCCAAACAGGTATGGCCGCAACTTCTTCAGAGCCCATACCACTGCAAAGGCTTCACGCTCTATTGCACTCCACTTCTGTTCCCTGGGAAGTAGTCTCCGGGATAGGAAGACCACGGGTTGATCCAGACCCTCTTCGTTGAGTTGCGATAACACTGCCCCAATGCCATGTTCTGATGCATCTGTCTGGACAATGAACTCCTTGGAAAAGTCTGGGGCCCTTAAGACCGGGGCCTCGCACATGGCTTTCTTCAATCTCTCAAAGGCTTGCTGACAAGCCTCCGTCCAGACTACCCGTCGAGGTTGTTTCTTGGACGTGAGCTCCGTGAGGGGGGTTACGATGGTACCGTACCCCTTCACGAAGCGGCGGTAGTATCCCGTGAGGCCCAAAAATGCTCGGACCTCAGTCTGTGTCTTGGGGGGTTCCCAGGCCATGATGGCCTCGATCTTCGCCTGGAGGGGTTGCACCGCTCCCCTACCCACCAAGTGTCCAAGGTACACTACCGACCCCTGCCCGATCTGGCACTTGCTGGCCTTGAACGTCAATCCAGCTTGTCTCAGGGCCTGGAGAACAGCTTGCAGGTGACGCAAGTGATCCTCCCAGCTGTTACTGAAGACAGCTATGTCATCCAGATAAGCAGCAGAGAAACTCTCCATCCGGTGAGGATCTGGTTTACCAGGCGCTGAAACGTGGCAGGTGCGTTCTTGAGCCCAAAGGGCATCACACAGAACTGGTAGTGGCCATTGGGCGTGGAGAAGGCTGACCTTTCCCTTGCTCCATCAGTCAAAGAGATCTGCCAGTACCCAGAAGTAAGGTCAAAGGTACTTAGATATTGGGCAGCTCCCAGCCGGTCAATCAATTCATCCGCCCTAGGGATCGGATGAGCATCAGTTTTGGTCACTGAATTCAGTCCCCGGTAGTCCACACAGAACCTCAGTTCTGGTTGGGCACCCGGTGGTGCAGCTTTTGGTACTAACACCACCGGACTGGACCAGGGGCTGCTAGAAGGTTCGATCACTCCTAGCTCCAGCATCTTAGTGACTTCACTATGAATGCTGGCCTTCACCTTGTCTGACATCCGGTAGATCTTGGACTTCACAGGTGGGCTGTCTCCTGTGTCCACGTCATGGACGCACAGGTGAGTCCTACCCGGGACAAGGGAGAACAACGAGGAGTACTGCCCCAGGACCTGGCGACAGTCCTCCTGCTGTTCAGGAGTTAGAGATGGGGAGAGAATCACTCCCTCCACCGACCCATCCTTCTCTTGAGACGCAAACAGATCAGGGAGAGGCTCGCTTTCCACATCCTCTCCTCCGTCAGTCACCATCATCAAGATGACTTCGGGCCTCTCATGGTGGGGTTTGAGGCGGTTGGCATGCAGCACCCGCAGGGGCTGACGAGGGGTCTTCAGGTCCACCAAGTAGGTAGCCTTACCCTTCTTCTCCAACACCTCAAAGGGTCCTGACCAGCGATCCTGGAGGGCACTAAGCTCTCCGGGTTCGATCACCCACACCTTCTGGCCAGGCTCCAACTCCACCGGGTGAGCATTGTGGTCATACCACGCCTTCATCACTGCTTGGCTGGCTTCCAAGTTGTCAGAAGCTTGCTTCCACAACTTAGCCATTTGGCTCCGGAAGGCCAGCATGTAGCTCACCACATCCTGGGGAAGCTTTCTGGGAGTTCTTTCCCATCCGTCTCTCACCAGGTTGAGAGGTCCACGTACAGGGTGCCCATACAGAAGCTCGAAGGGGCTGAAGCCCACTCCCTTCTGTGGCACTTCCCTGTAGGAAAAAAGTAAACAGGGTAGGAGGACGTCCCATTTCCTCCGCAGGCTTTCAGGCAGACTTCTGATCATGCCCTTCAAGGTTTTGTTAAACCTCTCCACCAGACCATTGGTCTGGGGGTGGTAAGGAGTGGTGAACCGGTATGTCACTCCACACTCCTTCCACATTGCCCGCATGTACGCTGACATGAAGTTGGTCCCCCTGTCGGACACAACTTCCTTGGGAAAACCCACTCGGGTAAAGATTCCCATCAGGGCCCTTGCCACAACAGGTGCGGTTATGGTCCTCAGAGGTATTGCCTCTGGGTACCGTGTGGCATGATCCACCAGAACCAGGATAAACCTGTGACCAGCTGTAGTCGGTGGATCTAACGGACCCACAATGTCGATGCCCACCCTTTCAAAGGGGGTGCTAACGACAGGAAGTGGTTCCAGGGGAGCTTTCAGCTTCACCCCTGTTTTCCCACTGGCTTGGCAAGACACACATGTCCGGCAGTAGGTATCGGACGACACTTTCATCTGAGGCCAATAAAAGTGTGGGACAAGACGGGCGAAGGTCTTGTCTTGCCCCAAGTGTCCTGCCAATGGTATCTCGTGAGCCAACTCCAGAAGGAAGGCTCGATAACGTTGAGGGACTACCAAGGCTCGTGACGATCCGTGTAGGGGTGCCTTGGGTTCACTGTAGAGGAGGCCATCCTCCCAGTAAACACTGTAGTTCCCTTCAACGTTCCCTGCTGCCTGGGCTTCGGCCTGTCGCCTCAGCCCCTCAAGGGTAGGGCACTCCCTCTGGCCCTGGCAGAATTCCTCCCTGGACGGGCCTCCCTCCACGTGCCACTCGGCCGGGATGGGTAGGTCCTCCAGGTTGGTAACGTCCCCCACCGCAGACTCCTGGTCCACCACCTTCGGTGGCCTATCCGTCCTACGGGGTGTGGACGCCGAGGCAGGCTCCTCCTGTCCTCGGTTCTTCCCTTGACTGGCAGCTGGCTGGGCCTTTGTTCCAGGCTCCAGCCGAAATGAACTCCCTCTTCGGGTAGTCGTGGACCTTGTGCTAACACAGGCCCAGTCAGGTGTACCCAGCATCTCGGTGTGAGTCCGGTATTCCACCACCTTCCAAGCGTTGTGCTCCATGTCATTCCCCAGCAGACAATCGACTGGCACGGCAGGGCTTACGGCAACTCGAAGTGAACCTGCAACCCCCCCCCATTCAAAGGGAACCTCGGCCACTGGGTAGTGGCCTGTTCTGCCGTCAGCCATCGCGGCTGGGTGGAGTACATCGGGAATTACCTGCTCTGGAGACACCAGTTGGCTACGCACCATAGTCATACTGGCTCCTGTGTCTCTCAGAGCCTCCCCTCTTTGGCCGTTGATGGTGACCCACTGCCCATACTTTGCGGTATTTGCGGGCACCTGGATCTTAGGAACCATCTCCCGTTCTCCCAGGGACACTAAAGTGACACCCGCCCACTCCCTTCCCTTAGTTAAGGGCATCTCCTCCCCGAGCACTACACTGGCTACTCCGGGGGTCTTTCCTCCAGTGGGAGGGGGTGGTCGTTTCAGGCACTTCGGATCTCCTTTATAGTGTCCAACGCCACCGCACTCGTAGCAATGGACAACCCTTGGCTGCTGACTCTGGCCAGGATTAGGGTTTCTGGGCGGGTTAGCCTTAGGGGTGAATCCTGTTCCCTTCCCTTGGAAGTTATTTTGGGGGCCTTTGGAGAACTCCTTTTTCTTTTCCCCTCCCTCTTTCTTCTGGGGGGCGCCCTGTCCGGCCTTTTGAGTATCCCCTCCAGTCCCCCTTGTGGACACCCGGGTACTAGCCCAAATGTCCGCCTCCTCAGCAAGCTTCCGGGGACTGGTCAGCTTGCTATCCACCAGGTGTTGCCGCAGTTCAGGGAAACATTTCTCGAGCAGGTGTTCCTTCAGTACCAGGTCAAACAACCCCTCGTAGTTCCTCACTTCACTGCCCTGAATCCAACCTTCCAGTGCCTTCTTTGCATAGTCCAGGAAGTCCACCCAATTCTGCGTGCCCAGTTTGTGACTACCCCTGAACTTCTGTCTGTACTTTTCAGGTGTTAGTCCAAACTTTCTGATGAGCGCCAGTTTCATGGTGGGGTAGTGGGTCTGCTCATCCTCCTCGAGGGCCAATAAAGCATCCCTACCAGCTGGAGGCATGTACTTGTACAACCCCCCTCCCCAGTACTTCTCTGGAACCCCATGGGCCCTCAACGAGACCTCATAGGCCGCTAGCCACTTGGCGATATCGTCGCCCACTCCATAGCTAGCTACTATGTCCTTTGGCAGGTATGGTTTAGGTTCCCTGGTGATCTCTTGGGTTTGGCTGCCACCATTAGGAACAGGTTGTGCCCCGATTCTCAAGATCTGAAGATCTATTTCTTTCAGTCGTAATTCATGGGCCATCCTCTGCTCCTCCTTCTCCTTTTCCAGCCTTGCTAAGTCCCATGTGAGCTGTCTTTTCTCCCTCCGGTCTGTTAGCTCCACTTCAGACAAGCCACCGCTAGAGGCACTGCTGCCCTTCCTAGAAATGGTTCTGGGCCCTGCTGACAGGTTCCCCACCTCAGGTTGGTACATCTCAGCCCCCTCGGGGTCAGGCTCTCCATCCCTGTCTTCCTCCTCAGCCTTGCTTTCTCGGCGTGCCTCCCCCCAAGCCCTTAAGCTGGTTTGGAGTGCACCCTTCTTTGCTCCTGGGGGACAGTACACCCCCTCCCGCTGGCAAAACTCCCTGAGTTGGGCCACAGTGTACGTTTCTAGATTTTCTAGTACAAACTCCATCTTGCCCACTCAGGTTAGAGGACAGGTTTTTGTGCAGTAACTATGCAGGGGGGTACCTTTAATAATACCTCCTCCCACCACCAGAGTAAATTTGGAAAAAACAAAAACCCACAATTAGGAAGGCCGCTCTTGAGAAAACTCCCGGTGTAGGCCTATGGACTACCCACAGTTATTGTTGAGTATGCGTAGGCACAGCTCTATCCCACCACTGAACACCAATTTATGTTGGAAAACCACTCCCACACTAGAAAGGGTGGTGGTGGTCTTCCGGACACACTGTGGTAGCTTGGCTCGAGTGGTCAAGAATCAGGCTCGGTGCTAAGCATACAACAAACCCAAACAATAACCATGCGTGCATCCGTTCCAAAAACGACTCTACACCGTAAAAATTATGAAAATAACTCTCTTTATCTGCTTTTTCTCTTAGTTGCTGATTGGATAAAATAAATAACAATCACAATATACAAACTTTTTAGAAAGTGCAGGTCAAATAAATACTGGCTTAATGATTCAATAAATAGGGGTGATCATAAATACTGAAGGCATAAATAAAAGTGCAATACAGACAGGCAATTAAATATTCTGAGGCAATAAATACTGTAACCAATAAATATTGTGCATCAATAAATACTGTGGTCCAATAAATACAGTGGAACAATAAATAGGTTAAATACAATAAATACCGTGCCCCTAATAAATACTTAAAAGCTGACAGTGACACTCATGGATTCAGATCACTTTTGAATTCCTAAGGGCTGATTTGGCCCAGGCACAGCTTGTGGGGATGTGGAGGGCTTGGGGGTGTCTACTCCCTGGCTTGGTCAAGGCTGAGGCCTAAACTGAGGTAGATAAAGGGGGAAAATACCAGAGACCTGGCTCTCTCTCTCCACACCACTTCTCTAGATTAGTCCCAGTTCACCCCTGGCACAGTCAGGTTGGTTCCAGCACCTCCCTAGCCCCTTAGAGCAGTCTCTCAGGTCTCCACAGGGCCTTAGGCGCCCTCTACTCCACTTACTGCCCTTTTTCTGATGCTCCGACGCCGCTGGAGTCGGGTCGATGCCGTGAGGCGGTTCCAGCTCGATGTCGGCGGCCTCGGCACAATGTCAGTTCTTTGACGACGCCGGCAGGCGGCTCCGGTCTCGATGTCAGCGGCCTCGGTTCGATCTCGGCCTCCGATTCGATGGCGTCGGGCAGTCTTACTCGATGTCGACTTCGGGCGGCTCCGGTCCGATGGCGACCTCGGCTTCGATGACGTCGGCCGGCCTTGCCTCGATGTCGACTTCCGGCGGCTCCGGAGTGCGATCCTCACTCCCGACCTCCGGTGCTCCTCACAGGTTTCCGGCGACTCCGGAGTGCGACCTCCACTCCCGACCTCCGGCACGGTTCTCACAGGTTCCGGCGACTCCGGAGTGCGATCCTCACTCCCGACCTCCGTTACCCTTCACCTCGGTCTCCGACGACTCCGGAGGGCGGACTCCACTCCTCCGATGACGCCGCTCACTCGACCTCGGGTGACTTCCTCCTCGACCTCTGGTATTCCTCACGACCTCTGACGGCGCCCTCTCTCGACCTCTGGCGGCTCCGGGTACGACGTCTGCTTTTCCAGTCAGCGCCGCTTCTCCACCTCGGCTCCAGGTCTTAGGCTACTCGACGTCGGACTTCAGGGAAACCAGCTTCCAGGTCAGGATCTTGCTGTTCTCTTGTTTCTAAGGCCTGTTCCTGCTGTCCAGGTCCTCAGGAAAAATATATTAACCTTCTGTGGCTTGAAAGCAAGCTGACATTGCCCTCTTACAGGAGATGCACTTGAGTGTTAAGGAGATTGAGACATTTAAGAGAGACTTTCTGGGAAAGGTCATTTACAGCTGCTACTCAACACGCGACACATCCCATTACCTTTCGGCTAGTCCCAAGAAATGTGAGATGGTGATCCTCATAAAAATTCCCTTCCCTGTACAATTCTGCAGGCACGTGAAATATTTGTTCTAGACAAGCTGAAAATTGCTTCTAGGGTGCTTAGTGTGGGATCCAAATATGCCCCAAATGGAACTAAAACCAATTCCTTACTCATATTGAACAAGATACTGGCTAAACTTGTCATGACACATGTCACGTTGGGGGTGGGATGAGGGTGTTTGGAACCTGGCGATAGATACTATCCTGGACTGCCCAGGACCCAATGATGCAACCAATAGCAAAGATAGGGAGCTCTTGGGGATGTCATGATGAATCAGGGTCTTATTGCCATTTGGCACCTGCTACACCCTTCAGAGAATGAATATCCATTTTGTTCGTCAGTCCATGACTTCCATTCCCTGCTAGACTATTTCCTAATATCACAACTGACGGTTTCTAAGACTCTGGACTGTGATATAGTAGAGGGCTTTAAATCAGACTATGCTTGTGTCCGCCTCACCATAGACTGGAGCCTTACTAAATACTGTAAAGAAACCATATCATTTTAATGTTGCCCACTATAAACTGCCCTGCGAAAAGGCTGTACTGCAATCACATATTGGCACTTATTTAAAGGACAAAGAAGGCTCTGTGTCTTCTGTCAAGGTTTTATCGGCATCTGAATAAGGGATACCTAGGGCCCAAGTCATTGAAGACTCTCATAGCAAATTAATTGAGGAATGAGTTGCAAACCGCCCTTGGATGAGAAATCTTATCCCTGATGCATCAATACACTAATAACTCAACAGTAGAGGCTTGTCAGGTGTTAGAATCGGCTAAAATGGATCTCAGCACAGTCTACCCTACTAAAGCAGACTATATGCATTATCGCCTGAAAGACCACCACTGCTGCAATCAGGGCAAGAAAGCAGGGCGCCTTTTAGTGGCACAATCAAGAGAGAGGAAACCTATGATGGCTATCCCCTCCATAAAAGATTACTGAGGTAATTTACTGCATGACCCACAGGGTATATATAGCTGGAGAATTTGCCAAAAAATATATAGCTCTGAACTGGCTCCTGACTTGGTCCATGAGGATAGATTTTTTGTACCTCTTGCTGTCTCCTGCTTGAACAACAATGGTAGAGCACTTCTTGATAGTGAGATTATGAGACATAAAAATTGCACAGGCCATCTCTGACTTAGCCTATATTAAATCCGTGGTTACAGATGGGCTCCCTGAGGAACTTTATTAATGGGCAAAGCCTGAAATTACGGATCTACTTCATGCCAAATTTAAGGAGGCGTAATTCTCATCCTTTTTAAATGAGGCATTGATAGCTGTTCTCCCAAAGCTGGGCAAGGACCCTTTATATTGTAGCAGCTATTGCCTTTCTCGATGTGAATGTGAAAATCTTGGTGAGCATCCCAGCCTCCTGACTTAAGCGGGTTTTCCCAATGATGATACATCATACTTAAGTGAGTTTTGTGTCCAGGAGATCTTCCCGTAACCATGTTCGATGCTCACCCATTTGCTTTTGTCTTCCAAGGTATCGCAGGAAAATGTGATTGCCCTCTCCTTAGATGCTGAGAAGGCTTTTGTCAGGATTGCATGGGGTTTTTTGTTCTCTACCTTTCCTCGGGATGGATCATAGTGATAACTTTATCCAAAAGGTGAAATGGTTGTATCATCTCTCCACCGCACTGGTCAATTGCGGGGTTTACTTGTCAGACCCCTTCCACATCCACAGGTGGGAAAGACTGGGTTGTCCACTCTTCCTTTTACTATTATTGCTGGCATTGGAGCCCATAGTGGCTGCTAACCATCAATTTGGTTAGATTGCAGGGGTTTCCAAGCCGGTAGTCCCTTCTAAAAGTTTTCTTTATGTGGATGACATCTTGCTTATGATTTTGGGCCTGGAGACCTCCCTCCCAAGACTCATGACTCTCATCTCAGATTTGTCTTATATCTCCGGCTACAAAGTTAACTGGGACAAGAGCGAAGCTTTGCCCATGTCACAGCAAAAGCCGCCATTGCAAGTTATAAGTCCTGACAGAAGCCTGACCGTTTCAAATATTTGAGCATTTATGTTAACCGGGGGGCTAGAAAATATGTTGTCTGATAATTTGGATCCACATATTGCTAAAACTCGTAACACCTGCACTTATTGATGTGGGGTAGAGCCCAAGCCATAAAAACGGGTGTTGTACGCCATGTCATCGGCATGAAATCCCCAGTAATCAAAACTGCCTTCCTGCATTCAATTAATAGAGCAATCTGGGATTTTGTGAGAGGCAATGGGAAAGAAATGCTCAGCTTCTCGCAACTATTGGCCCATTGGGGACAAGGAAGCCCTAGGCTTTAGCTTACCTATTGTCGAATATTATTATACAGCCCTCCATCTCTCCCACCTGACCTATTTGAGACCGTACAACAAGGACCTTCCCCTTTGAATTCTTATAGAAAGCTGCCTTACACAGTGTGAGCCTGGACTCTAGGTACTATATTAACATAGGACGCCCTCTGAATTTACCCACTACCTCATGGTTCAGTCGATGGTACACGTCTTGATCAGCTTGTATAAACTACTGCAGTCACATGCTAACATTCCTAAACATGCCCAATATGGGACAATGCTAGCATCTGTATGAGAGGGTCAACTGATTGTGTGGGAGTTGTGTCTTAAATCTGGCATCCTTACCTTAGACCACTTGTTGCACCAGGGGACTTTGAATTTGTTTGAAGCACTCCAGGTGGAATATGGTTTACCCATAATTTAAAGGTGTAAATACGCACAACTGACTCAGTGCCTTAATAAGAAGTTGGGTAAACCCCATGCGACCTCCAACCCTCCCCCGTTGTTATATAACTTAAACAGTGGTGGCTGTTTAAAGAGATGACAATTGGGACCCATAATGTGCTATTGCAGCTTTTACATGCCAAACCCCTTCTCCCTACATACTAAATGGCAGACTGCAGACTGTTCTCCATATTGAAAAATGTGGACAAGGGTGTTAATCCAGAATTAAGGTTTATCTTTTTAAAACTCAGGATTGGTATTATATGCCATATAAGTTATCAAGAGCTGGGCTTCTTCATCACCCAAACTGCTGGAGATGTTCCCATCCACACTGTGACATCCTTCATGTTCTCTTTGACTGCCCAGTACAGTGTACCTTTTGGTCCCAGTTTGGCAGCTCATTAAGTGATATGATCTAGATGCCGCTCCCTATTACAAGAAAATTAGCCTTATTATATGATACAGCTGATCTCCCGTCACTAACTAATCATATGTATTGTCTATTGACTACTGCATTGTCTGCAGCTAAGGTATCCATCCTAAGACACTAGAGGTTCCCACACCTACCAAGACATGATGAGTGGCTTTCTAAAAGAAGGCCTCCTATCAAGGACTGATCTATATGCTCCTGGACTCTAGAGACTTTCTTTTCTGTATGGCCATCTTTTTTGGAGGTACGACGATTTGGAATTGCCTCTCAACTGTATCTAGTAAATCTCAGGGTTGAAGGTGATATACCATTGCCCATAAGCTCCCTGTCTCACTTTGCATACTTGCTTTCACTGTACCTCCACTCTCTAGGCATCTACCCACCGTCCCCTCCACCCATCTAGGGATCGATCCCCAAGGATTGCCTTTAAGAGTATTCTATTACTCTCCCTAACACTAAGAGTTTGAATTTGGCTCCCTACCTACTGCAGTTTGTTTGTAATACTACTACAGGGATTGTTTTTTCTTTTCTTTCTTCGACAGCACTAATGGGTTAATTTTCTGAAAGTTCTTTTAGTTGCTAGAAAGGCTAATGTATTGTTCTTCATTGTGTTATGTCCAATTTTCTACATGTGACTCCTGAAGATAAGGAGTGCAGCATTATGGTTGGACTTGTACACCTTATAATTATTTTCCCTCTAGGGCACCGTGGATTGCGACCCTTTAGAGTAATAGTTGTGTTATGGGAAAGGATATTGGTTTGCTGTCGGTGTGACATCTCTCACTGATCCCAATATGTGTACATGGACTTCTCTTGTCATCTGCTTGTTATATATTTGCCAAATGATTAATACACTAATTGCAACCCCAAAAAAAAGTGAAGGCGGTTTGGAGCCCTGGTAGTTCCATGGGCTGTCCAGGAAGAGTATGGTCTCAGCGTTTGGAGGCCTGGTAGTTCCTACATCCTTCTGGAGAGAGTTCAGACACTGCGCCCTTCCAAGGTGAGGAAACCAAGTTCCACATTAGTGTGCTATGATGGGGATCTCTATACAGGTGGCACAGGGGAAAGAAGCTATGGCTTGCGCTTGTGGCAGTTTTACGCACCAGTACTCTGGCAAGGATAAGAGGCTCCAGATATAAGGATAGTCTATAGTGGGTGACCAGCATTGGGAGCAGCCTTTGGAGATCAGATACTCGGACACTTCTGTGTTGTCGCCAGTGGAACATAACTCCAGGTCTTCAATTGTAATTTGTCTTGCTTCAAAAGGTGTTATAAAAGCCATCTAATCTCTTGATTGTTCTTGTAACTGAATATGGCGATTGATACGCCTAAAGGTCGAAAACTGAAACCATCTCTGTATTGTTTGGAAGAGATAAATGGTCCACAGTATCGTATGTCCCTGTCATGGGTATGCTCTCTGAATCCATAAACAGTAGAAATTCTCTGCACAAATACAGGAACATCATTTTTAAAATACATTTTTTAAAGGAAAACATTCCTAGAACAGGCAACATGTTCTATATTTTTTAGTTTTTAATTATAATTACCTAAATTAATATTATCATACATTTAGCTGAAACAACTAGCTCCTTTTCAAAGCCAGAAGAAAAGTGAAAATATAGCCTTTAATAAAGCTAAACACAGCATGCAATGCATGGGAATCACTGACACGATATTGTGTGGACATAATATTGTGTCAAATATTTCGAGGACCTAAATATCGAGAAGGAAAGTGCAAATAGGTAAGTATGGGTTTACTATTCTTAACTCCACATCTATGTACCTTGAAGATAGATATATGTGGAGTTATTCATAGTGAAACTTTACTTACCTATAGAAACTTACCTTCACAATATTTTTGTCCTCGATATTCCTGACAAGATATTTTGTCCCTCAATATTTTTGGTTCTGATATTCTGTCTAGACACCATGCATGGTAAGTGAGGCAGCTCATTTTTTTGGCTGACCAGTGGTGGCTCCCCCTCTAAGCCAGAGGAGCGTCGCTCCACTGCTGTGCAGCAGTGAAATAAAGGAAAAATCATAATAGTTCGAGGTCATTATCATTTTGTATTGTCCTGCTGTGTCAGCTTTGTGGGGTGGGATGGGGCTGCTCTGCCCACAGAGCAGGAGGAGGAGTAGTGGGCATACTAAGTCCACATGACTGGCCTGCCGTCTCTGGCCGGCCAAACCTTCATGTACACTTTGCATGTTCTCCACCCAGGCTGCTTTTAGAGCCTGGGTGGAGAACATGCCTAGGCTCCCATTCCCTGTCTGAGCATCGAACTACGGCGCTTAGACCAATAACAATGCTGCATTGCAGCGTTGTGATTGGCTTAAGGGATTCTGGATGTGCTTCCTGTTCAAGCAGTGTGGAGGGATGGGAAGGAGAGACGGAGGAGAGACGCAGCCATAAGGTACTTTTTTCTTCTTATTTTAGATCCCCTTAACCCCCTCATCCCCACGCCCTGCCACCCATGATCCGTGCCGGCCACCACTGCAGCTAACCAGGGAAAGCTCACCAAATTCTTCAGCCTTTCTATGGCTTGATGAAAATCTGCATTTTCCTTGGGTGGGGGGCGGTGTTTGGCTTCATTTAATGTCTTTTTTTGTATTATTGGGATCCCTGCTGTTTTGTTTGCAGCAAGTGCCTCTTTTTATCTTGTTTTGCTCCTAAGATATTTCATCTGACCTTTCCTTTAGTCACTGTGTGGACTCTGTTTGGTAGGGGCAATGCAGGTAGTTTGAGGATAGTTTTTAGGTCAAGCTCGGCAGTGCCTGTGCTGTCTCTTCAAGACCTGCTGTAATCAGTCTGTGGGCTTCAAGTCCATCCCCTTTCTTGACATTTCTTTTCATTTATCTATGTCAGTGTCCTTTAAAAATCTCTGCTTGCCAGTGGTCAGTCCTGCCTCTTTGTCCCTCTTTTCTCTCTTCTGTTTCTCATACAGAACAGGGACTTAGTACTGTCTCCTTCCGCTATGGTACTTTATCTGTTCTTTGGGGGACTATTTTTTCTTGTTTTTTTTTACTCTGTTACTGTTTGTCTGTGTGCAGCTTCAGCGCCCTAGCTACTTATATTTACATATATCATTCTTTCTCCCACCGCCTCTTAATGCCACAGTTGTGTTACTGCCGCCTCCTGCCCCATTGCTTGTTTTTAAAAAATTTCCTGTGTGTCTTTGGCGCTTGTTTACATTTCCGTCTATGGTGCACACATAGGAGGCTGGGGGGAGATTCCTGATGCCTCGCTTTTGTTGTTTCCTATGTATTACATTTCCATCTACGATGAACGCATAGAGGCTGCAAGGAGATTCCCAATGTGCCGCTTTCATTCTTTCCAGTACGTGTTTGGCTCTTCTTTAAATTTCCATCTGCGATGCACGCATAGGAATCTGCGATTTGCCCCGATCGCCTTTCTAAAAAAGCCGGGCAGCCTTAAGTCCTCCTCAGAGATAATCTGCAATCGGTTATGGAGCTCTGCAGCAACGAGTGGGCATGGTGACCCGAAGCTATTTTATGACACGGCTGGATTTAGTTTACCTTCACCTAATGCTTACTTAGACCTTTCACTGTGATCCAAAAACCTAAAGTAATAACGAATTTACAATATTTAATTCCTGTGGGGAAAAAAATGTGAGCCTGTAGTTTTACAAGATTGTAAGTATGTAGATATTTCATACAGGATTGAGCGACTGGAGATGTCATTTCCTCCACATCTTCATTTCAGGTGGCTCCCCTCCTTCCTTCATTATCTCCACAACCGGCGGCTCCTCTGAATATCTCTCCTGCACAGCAGCCTTAAAGGAGGCCGAGCGAAGCAGCTCTTTACGGATTACTTTGTTCATTGTTGGGCATGAAAAGTGCCATATCTGTTCCGGAACTCTCATCTCTCTCAACACCGTCTCACTCTCCAGGAGCAGCAATTATTTCTTTTTCGGCTCATTCGGTTTATAGAATAAGCACAAGAGGCAGTGACTGGATGTCCCTGTCTTAAGCGTGCTAGGGTGCAGTACCGCAGGTCATTACTAGATGGCCCTGTAGCCGGCAACAGTGGAGGTACAGTACCTCAAAACGTTACTAGATGTCCCTGTGTAGTCAGCAGCACAAGGTGCAGTACCGCAGGTCATTACCAGATGTCCTCGCAGAGTCAGCAGCACAAGGTGCAGAAGACCTTCACCAGCCCTCTGCCTGCTCAGGCTCATGGCACTCCCATTTTTTGCATTTTTTTTTAATAGATTAGATTTGTCAATGTATCATGTTCGCCACAGAATTTATGGACTATTTTCAATACATATTTTTTATTTTTTGTATTTCGAATGTTGCTACATCCTTTTTGACAGATACCAAAGTACAGTGAAGTTATGCAAAATAAATAAATAATACCATTTGAGAGCAAAAATTTTAAAAATGGGGCAGTTGGAACCGGTGTGTCCTCTACACTCAAGAAACTGGGAAACATACATTTTTGAGTTCAGAAAATGTTTCCAAAGAACTATGCTGACATCACCACACCTTCGTATATGTTTAATTCAAGAGATGACATTTAGTCTCATTTTTATAGTCACTGTATAGTTGGGAAATATTACAGATGCAGCAAAAATAGATCAGCCTTACTGAAATCACTCCTTAAACCAAGCATTTGCAAAGCAGTAGGTCTCGCATTGCTGAAAGTTTGAGCCATTGGCTGTGCCAATATTAATGAAACGCCAATAGCTCAAACTTTCAGTAAAGGGAGAGCTTATGCATTGCAAAAGGACAACAGCATTTGTGCTTTAGATGTTTAAAACTAAAGTGCGAGTGCCGTGATTGCTTTGTAATGCAATAATTTTTGCATTACTTACAGGTTGAGCTATTGGCGTTGCATTATTATTAGCAACGCCAATAGCTCAAACTTTCAGCAATGTGCAACCTATTGCATTGCAAATCCTTTTTTTAAACCACGCCTAGCTCGTAAACAAGAAGCATGGTTTTCGGAGCATCTAAAATCACTTAAACAACTGGCTAGAAAGCTAGAAAGGGTGTGGAGAACGACCCATGGTGAAACTGACAGGAATCATTATTGGGCAGCTCTCACCACCTATCACAAAGAAATTCGATGCGCCCGAAAAGCTCATATAGAGTCTCTTCTCTCTGCCGCAGGAAATACCCCCAGGATTCTATACCAAACCCTCCAGTCGTTTGTGAAACCAGCTGCTTGCGAAACTTCTGAACTAGCATCACAACAACTATGCAACGAAGTCGCTCAGTTTTTCACCAACAAAATAAATAGGATACATGATGACATTACTAGATCCAATCTATCCATCACAGGAGATACGCCCTCACTCTGGGAAGAAGGAAAAGAATTAGGATCGATGGCCTTGGACTCCTTTCCCCCCATCTCCCTGGTAGAGACTGAATGCTATTTAGGCCAGATTAAGAGTGGGAGCCCCTCAGACATCATCCCGGCCAGAATTGTACCGATAGTAGGTAAGATTCTTAGCCCACAGATTCAATGTCTCGTGAATCTCTCATTGATGAAGGGTCAAGTTCCTAGGGAATGGAAGAAAGCATTAGTAAGGCCTATCAGGAAAAACCCCTCCATTCCCTGGACTGATATGTCTAATCTTAGGCCTATCTCCCTACTTCCTTTTTTGGGGAAACTTATAGAGAAACACGTCAATAAACATGTATCAAACTATATTGAACAGACTGGTAGGCTAGACAGCTCTCAGTTTGGCTTTAGACCAAAACATAGTACCGAATCTGCCCTGTTATCGGTGACAGATGATCTTCACATGTACCAGGACAGAGGATATTCTGTTATCCTGGTACTATTAGATTTGTCGGCAGCGTTCGATACGATATCCCATAAAATCTTAATCGAACGCTTGACTATGATCGGCATTGAGAGCACAGCACTAGCCTGGTTAAAGAGTTTTTTATCTAACCGTACCCAAGCTGTCAACATGGGCTCATTTCGGTCGATTGAGACTTGCATCGCGAAGGGGGTGCCACAGGGCTCCTGTCTGAGCCCGACTCTTTTTAACATCTATGTGGCACCCCTGGCCAGAATTCTGAGAGACTTTGGGTTCATCCCCGTCTCCTACGCGGATGATACCCAGCTCTTATTCCCTTTCAAAAAGCTCACACATGAAGTGAAAACGGCCTTTTCCGAAGGCATGAAGGCTGTGGCAAATTGGATGACATCGAACTATCTCCAATGCAATGTAAATAAGACTGAAGTTGTGCTTTTTGGGGAGGTAAGAACGTTGTGGACACCGGACTGGTGGCCATGTGAGCTTGGCCAAGTGCCAGAACCTAAACAGGTAGTAAAAAACCTAGGGGTTTGTCTCGATTGAGAGCTCACTTTCAAACAACATGGCAACTGGGTGGTTGGCCAATGTTTCCATGTTATTGGACTCCTACGAAAAGTCTTTCCAATTTTACCGGACTCCATCAGAAAAACCCTGGTACAGGCACTAGTGTTGAGTCGCCTGGATTACTGCAATGGACTTTTGCTGTCAGCCAACGAGAGTGTCCTAGCAAAACTCCAGGTGATACAAAATACTGCAGCGAGGCTTGTGCTGAACGCCCCTCCAAGAACGCCATCAAAGCCCCTCCTGGATAAATTACACTGGCTTTCAGTCCGCAAGAGAATACATTTTAAGACTTGTTGTCTGATCCATAAGAGCCTACATGGATGTGGACCTTCCCATTGGAAGGATAAATTTATCCCATACAATCCCACACGTTCTCTCAGGTCAAGTAGCCAACTTTTATTGAAAATACCAATCACAAAGAAGGTCAGACAAGGTGGTAAAGCTCTTTCGGTTGTCGGACCAACTTTGTGGAATAAACTTCCTCTTGAGCTCAGGCAATGTCCAGAACATCTTAATTTTAGAAAAAAACTCAAAACATTTTTATTTTAATTGAATTGAACTGTAAGCTAATCTGTTGCTGCTGGTTTCTCTTTCTTTCTATTTTTCTTTCTGAGCGCAGAGATACTCTGTATAGAGTCGATTCTAGCGCGTTACAAACTATAAATAAATAAATACTGTGGTTATGCTGGGGCAGCTGGTGCCTGAACGGGATGTGAAGGACCTCATTTAGTTAACACTGGTGCGAGGAGATAGTGATTGAAATTATGATGTGATAAATGAATAACAAAGTAATCAGGACCAAACCTCGTCTTCGAAGTACCCAGCATTGGGGAACGAATTTTAGAGTGGGGTGCTATTCAATAACGGCACCTCACTAAAGGCAAAGGGGCTATTTGACAGAGTTTAAAAATGCTGCCATAAGAAAAACCTTTGACGGGCCCTTTATTGCTTATTCTCCATCTACACTCTTTCAAGTTTGATGTGGTAATGCAGCACCTCCCGCACCCCTTGTTCAATTGCCACTGGAACTACCTGCCAAAGTACCCATAACTTTGCCCAGTTTTCTTTTAATGCACCCACCAGACTGGACATTGCCATTAACTCTGCACCAGATATCAATTGTAATGGAGACTCCAAAGGGGTACTGAGAGACAGACGTTTCATTAATAGATTTTCAAATGAGCAACAGCAGCAAAAGCTTTCAGACTGTACTGTGGTGTTGGGGTGTCAGGTTCTAAACAACTTGTTACCAATGTGCAGATGTAATCCTCAGTGACTTCTCTTATGGTAAAACTAAGGTAGGTTTTACTAAAACAGCCATCTACCAGCCACCAGAGCAGGGCAACTCTAGCTGCCACTGGAATTGTATCATTATACTCATAACTAGGGCTCCCAGTTATATGGTATTTAATTTATTTGCATTTCCCTCTGTATTTATCCATATTTATTTTGTGTTTTGCCGATAAATGAAATTGTAAAACTGTACATTTCCATATTTATTTACCTGATAGACACGCACTCATACTCTGATGTCTGTCTGTTTAGCTATTTCTTTCAGCTGCCAAATATTATATAACAAAACATCCACTGGTAAATAGTAGCATTATCCCACAAATGTATGTTGACACATGGCATTATTTAATGAAGTTGCATCTTGTACATTTGCTCAGCTGTTGGCCTATAATATATGAAAGACAGCATAGAGTCCCTTAAAAGAAGCCCAATCTTCTGGATTTGTCCACTTTTAAAAATAAATGCAGACAGAAAACACACGGTAAAAATCTGTAAAACCGGGAGCCTTAATCATAACCAGACTAAAACTGAAAACAGAGCTCTTCTTGCATGGCTAATATTTTACTACAAGGGTTTTTATGAACAGAGTACCCTTTAAGTAAACAGCATAGTGACAGAACACATCTACTTCATGTATCAGTGGATCTAAAGTTGGAAAATGATAAATTATACAATAGTTCAGTACAACGTTTTCTTCTTAACTTAAGTCAGATCAGTGGCATTTGCAGTCATATTCAAAATACATCAGAATGGCTGGGCCCCCAAAAAAATCATAGAAAACGATCTGTGAATAGTTAATAAAAATAATAATAAATTCATCAATCGAACAGAAATCCAAAGGGATAGGATGGAAATGTGCACAGGAAAATAAACATTTGTGTACTGGATGGCACAATACGTTGAATTTTCTGAGACTGTTCAAGTTGCGGGTGCCATTTAGGATGCAAACATCAAAAAGTTCAAAGGCAGGTCAAGAGGCAAGTGAGGTCAACAGAAAAGAGATCATAAAAGTTAAGTGTATTCTATAGGCAGGCTAGGAGGTGGTCAGGGAGAAAACAACAGTTGTTTAAAAAAAGAGAACTCCTGGTCATTTCTTTGTGATCAAATAGTTCTAAACCGATCAGTTCAAGAAATGACTCTTGCTTCCAATTTCTCACCTGTAGTTACATGGTCTTGCTTTGATGACCAAAAATAGTAGAACTAAACATGAAGTGCTTAAATGGCATACAATTGGGGCCACATATATGTGCCGCTGTGGCCTAAGACCAGTGCCAATCACAAGCAATCTTAGGACCGGACCATTCTCCTTCTCAGACCATCTGCTTTGTGTTTGAGACCTGGCTGGAAAGAATCTGAGTGTAGAGTGACACACTGGCTGCTCACTCGTTCTTGTGGTGAATCACTTCCAGGAGTCTCCAGTACGGTGAGAGGGAGCGCACATCTCAAAAAAGGGAGGATTTGTTTGCCCGACGCATGAAATGAAGAGGTAATCCATTTGTTGGAAAAATACTGTCTGTAGAAGATGATGCTGTTCTCGACATTGACTTCATCAATAGCGAACTGTTTCCCTTCAGTTTCTACGGAGTACTACATCAGCCTTCTAAGATCCTATGGGTGCTTTTGTAGGGCAGAGTTCAGTCAGGCCAGTCAGTATCACGCAAATCGCCCCATGAAGGCTTTGTTTTAGCCTATATGTTACTGCTGGGCTTCAGAGATGCAGCAAAGGGGGTACAAATATGAAATACTACCCTGACCAACAACGTCTGGTCAATTAGGATATATTTCAAGTAAGGGTTCATATACAGTGGTAGGCAGGTGTCTATTTCCCCCAATAACCAGTTAACAGGAAAATGTGCATATTTTCTGAAATGAACTAAGGCATCAACTTAGGTATGCTAACCTTCACTGTACCTTTAACTAGTGTCTTAAATGTTGCTTCAAACTCAACTTGAGCAGTGCGTAGCGCAGCAAATTTGGCAGATCTATGACCCCAGAATATTATTGCTTAGACACTGGAAAATTGTAACAGAATACCAGTCGCCTACCTCCAACCAGTTTTGGCTAAGCTTCACAGAGACACGCCAAAAGTCGAGCTGTTCGGTGCAGACGTGGTCATTGCTGCAACAACCAACTCCAGTCCCTGCTCTCTCTTTTGTCCATTGATTTGTCACTGTGCCCTTTTAGCCTCTTGCTCATTCAGTTGTAAATCCCACTCCTATCACCCGCCACCCACCCACTGCGTTTGTGTCCATGACATAGCGTTGCTGTCTTCTAGCACTCTGATGCTACTGTTATAGCAGTCTCTCTTGATAATCCAATTCCCAATAGGCCTGGACCATGCCTGCTGTGGAGTACCTGGAATCTGAAGTGGAGTGGGAGACCATACTGGAAAAAATAAGCATTGGCATAGCCAATAGGCCTCGCCTTTGGGAACTTATAAGTATTTAGCTATGCAGCACATTATACTGGGTGCTACAACATTTATTGTTTCCACCTGTACCACTGGTGAATTGCCACATATTGCCAAGGATGATATTCCGTGCTATTTAATGAAAATATGATGAAGTCTCTTCAAGATTTAAAAAAGTGTATTCTTTATCAAGGAAGCATCAACACTAATAGTCACAGAGATGCGCACTGATATGGATTGTTCTTCACTGTCTTATTCACAGAAAAAGCAAGGTATATCATCACACTGGAAAGTGGTCAAGTGTATCAAAATCACACCTACTGTCTAGAAAAAACAAATTCTCCAAGTGAAAATGGATGATTACATAGTAATCACTTACGGCATGATTATACCAGAGACCGAAGTCAGCTCACTATTTCATAAGGAGAATTAATTTGCCAGCTATTGGGGAAAGAGAACATCCCTTTTGTGACTACACATAATTTTGGAGGGCACTGCAAAACATTTGATTTCTTAGGAGAGCATGGTGAACAGTTAAGGGAAGACAGGAGGCTTTGCTGCTCTGTGGCTAATGCTTCCATATTTGTATAAGTAAAGTTGGAGTTTAAAAATCAAAGATTTATATGTTTCCGTTACTCTTTTTACGCTTTTGAAGATGTGTCTCATATTGCTGCAATTGGAAGCATCAGTTTTACCATTTACTAAAAACTAGGAAGCAGATTGTTTGAAAAAAGTAACAACTTTCAAAATTTACATGCGCATTCAAAAAAACACGTTAGACGCATGATTTTATTAGCCACCTGCTAATTACTTATCTTGAAACAATGGCCATTGTAAGAGCATGGTGTTTTGCCAGTTGCAGAAACGAGAATTGTGAATCACATCCTCTCTGGACTTCATCTCATTTGCATTGCAGAGACTGCTCTGCTTTATTAACACTCAGTATCATGTGACACAAGGCACAATGAGATTCTGGCTAAATATGAGGTTCATTTGAACTCACATGGATGTTTGTCAGTGCACTAACCCCTAGGATTCATATATTTTATTAAGTATTTACTTCACTAACAGAATATTTTTAGGTCTTGCCTAGCATTGCAGCGCATGTGTTGCTCGCTTTGCGAGGCATGCAGTATGGTGTGGAAGCTTCATGGAATCTCCGCCCACTACCCGCCCTTTTTTTTTCATTGGCTTGTGTCTTAAGATTGGTTATAGGCTTGTTAGTCCCTCCTTATGAAGAGCATGTCATCATTAATATTCTTCCATGGGTACTAGCCCCTTCACTCTGAAAACTATTTTCTTTCCGTGTCTCCCCCACCCGCCCCCTCCCACAGTCCGTGATTTCACGGGCCCCCGCTTTTTCCCTCCCGTTCGTACCTTTTTAGCAGGTCTCTCATCGTGCATCTCTACGGTGTGTTCTGCTTAGCCATTGGCTTTGCTGGCGCACGGATGAGTTCCTAGAAATGTTGCATTATGTAACCACAGAATGTGCTGGCAGCCGGGCCGGCGGGTAGGAGGGAGGGATGGAAAGGAGGGGGGAGAGCCGGAGGTTGAGCAGGGAGGAGGGCGAGCCCATTACACTGTAAGAAGGCTGTCACAAAGAACCCACGGTCGCCTCCATAGCGGCAAAGCACCAGTTGACCTGCAAGGGAGTCTTTTAAAAGAGACTATCCGCGAGCTACGCTGCAGCGCCCGCTCTGCACGCTGAATATCAGTTTTCATTCATTGTGCTATATTTAGCACTGAGGTTCGCATCCTTCGTCACACGTTGTGATTTTGAGAGATCTTTTCTCCATTGCTTGAGAATTCAAGATGTCTAATCATTAACAGCAGTCTGCTTCTGTCTTTAAAAGGCCTCTTGGCTGGCCTTTGCTATTTGTGGTACTGGCTGATGCTGGCACACATCAATGGAGAGCAGAAAGAAGCAAAGCGCCCGGCATTCATTACAGGACAAAGCCCTGGCGCTGCATGTGTAACATGATCTGGGGCTCACCAAGATCTCCGATTGTTTAACGGGCGACAGTGTGTACCCTCTCCAACTGGTATCTATAATTAGATGCCTTTAGTTAAGCACCTTATTGATTCTCCAGGTGCTGTAAATTGATACCCCGTTTTTGGTGAAATCGCATTCGCCGAACCCCTGTCATAACTACGAACACGCCCACCTCTGTCTTTCCGTTCCAGGAAAGCGGGTCTTTCCCTGGGTTGTTGCCAGCTTTGGGATCGGTCTGTGCACCCATCTAGCACCCCGGGAAGTGCTTCTGTGATTAGAAATGGTTGCAGAGAGTAGCCAGAGCAGTCTTGCTATATCAAAAGAATTTTTTGGCGAACTGCATTGACAATTAGCCTCATGTCGCACCCTACTGTACCTAACCCTCCAGCGCCAATAGGTATTGGATATGGGGCGGGAGGGGGACTCTGTTGCTTCAAGCAGCATTTTTCTTTGTTTTGAGCTAGAAGAATCGTGTTTGTTCCCCTCAGCTGGTGATGGTCCGGGCAAGCACCCTGGCACTGGGAGATGGGCCCAGAGACGTAAAGCAGGCTCCAGCATGGGATGGGGGTAAAGGGCCACCTATCCCTGTCCCTCCATTAATTTCAAGGGCTATAAAAAAATCTGTGCGATATTGGCGACCTAAAGCATAATCAGAAGGGAGGGGGTGTCATTTTCCATCACGCCATTGGAAGGGTATGGGTGTGTAAGGCACATTTGCCCATGTGTTATCTGGCCTGAGTGACATAAGATGTACATAATGAAGCAGCTCTCGCCCCATTCCTTTGCAGGGCCATTCTACAACCGCGAGGCTTTACTCACAGCACGCCAAGCATGCTGCTCCTCTGACTGGAACAACACCCTCAAATTAAAGGATGTGCTTTGAGAGGCGAGCTGACAAGAGGCAGCAAACTGGGCTCATCCTCTCGCCTCCCATAAAGCATCAAGCTTCATTTATAGCATCTGGGCCACACCATGTTACCTTCACGCCTCATGTCACTGCACCGATGATCTAGTTATTGTTGCATGGTTGCTGCTGTATAGATACAATGATATGGGGACCATTACGTGCTTGGAGTACATCGCTCGTGTCAGGGAGCTATGAAATGGTTGAAACTTGAATTAATGTAATCTATTTGAACCACAGCAAAGGGACCACATTAATTTAAACTGCTGTAACAATTATAGCCTCCGACGGCTTTCAAGGCCAGAGAACAAACAGCTCCCCCGCACACAATGTAGACATAATTTATATTTCTCGAAAGTCTGCTGCATCTGTTCCATTATTACGATATTTCTGTTAAAATGAACTAAGATTTTAGGGGTTATTTCAAACGCGATGCAGTCTCAGAAAATATTTAAGGAAACACCGATGGAAATTCGAGTTGACCATTTGAATTATTCCTATTAGGTCAAAGAGGTACAAACAAGGGGGCTATGCTGGTTGGAAAGATTCCAATACAACCAAATCCGATAGATACAGTAACCATTCCCAGAGATAACCAGGAACCTATTGCATTGCAAATGCTTGTTTTCATTGCTGGTGAGAAACATGCAAATCTACAAAAACTCTTTCAAATGCATGCAGCACTAACTGCCTCATGCAAGGAAAAAATTGAACGACCACTGTTTTGCTGAAAATAAATCCATCGGAAACACAGTTGATCTTTCTTACACACAGACAAATATGATCTTCCTCATCATTCACCTTCCACCCATGCTCGTCCTGCTGCTTTCACGTGCACAAATGTTAGGAATTTAGTCAAGATCTTTGATGAAAATCTGTCTTGTTGAAGCAAACTGGTGTCATGCTCAAATCATAACCATCACCTTCACTAAAGGATCTGGGCATTATTTATGAGGCCCTTACGCCGCCATTGTGTCACTTTTTCACCGTCAAGCAGACAGTCTGGAGTTTAGAAAATGTGTGTTCCAATTTATCTGCATATACTGCAGGCATTCCATATGTTAAGCTTTAATCACAATGATGGATGTTCTGACAAATTCCCATATGCGTGAAATGGTGAACGCAACAATGTATCACCATGTTATACCACTTTAGAAACAAAAATGACATAAATGTGACATGCCCTCTACAGGCAGGGTTAAGGTTTATTTTAAAAGCTATATGCACACAGTCAAAACTGATATTTAGTGGCATTTATCATTCACAAAAACTAACTACTAAACAGATGGAATTAAGTTCAAATGCCAATGTACCATTTTTCAGGTCCGACCTCTGAAGGCCATCTCTCAACGTTGCAACCAGATGTAGAGGAGTAGAGATTAGTACCCGAGTTGGGAAGGAGTGGCGGGGACAATTAGTTTTCCTTCTTGTAACTGTCTCACTCCCCTATGTGCTTTGAATTTTGCCTTGTCAACAAGGAGTATGGGTCACTTGAGAGAACAAGATCACCTATATAGGGCCCAAATGCAAGCTGGAGTACTAACTAATTTTACCCCCTCCGTATCCCACCCTCCTGCCTCTCCTGCATCCCTCTGCCCCACATGATCACATTTTGAATGTAACGGAATGAGTGATAATTTATATTGCTAAACAGCTCTAGGTTAGCGCACAATCTGCCTGTAGTTTTCCATTGTTAGTCTGGGGTATGAGGACTTTCCAGACGTTTCCATCAATGAAACCGTGACTTTTACTGACACAAAGACACGAAAAGCAGGGGAGATGTTCATCTGATGGCAAAGTGAATACCGACTGCTGGTCAAACAAAAAAATGTAGCTACTACCTGGTGGCGAGACAGCGAGATTCATGAATATGCGTGAACAATCTGACGAATACAGCTTTATCCACACCATAGATTGTACCTCCTCGAAAATACCTGTAAATGAACTAGTCAGACAAATCAGCCCTTGGATTTCATTTTAGCTTCCAGCCACATATGACTGGGGGAATTCTTGTGACATGTTGATGGATGCACTTTCCATCTCTATGTAGCTATATGAGGATAGTCTAGAAAGCCTGATAACGGAATCAATGACTACATTTAATGCCAGCCCAACACAGCCACCCACATCGTCTGCCACTGCCGGATGTCAGAGACATTATAAAACAAGCGAAGTCGGCTCTATAAAACAAACACATCCGCTGAGACACCACATGTGGGCCATATTGTGGTACAATGCTGCTTGTAGCCAGATGTGCTGAATACAAGGCGACGCCATTGCACAGGCAGCCTTTTCTTCATGAACACATGTTTAAGTTTAATAAAAACACTGAACGAGCGCGGGCCTTTGTATCGCCATACACCCTCCGAAAATACTGCCTAGAGACGATGAAATAAGAATTGTACACAGGCTCTGTATTGTGGAAAGAGGAAAGCGCTTTTAAATGGAGTGCACTGTTAAAGAAATCTTTTTTCACTTTGCCCACATGCCTTCCTCTGCCGTTTGCCAGTCTTGTGTTTTGTTGCAGAGGAAGGCATGCAGGCAAAGGGAGAAAAGAAGACTTGGTAAACAGCACCAAAAGTTAACTATAGCCAATAAAATTTTGTAATTTTGTTTGTCCTGCTGAGCACGTTTCCACCTCTCTTTAAGGAGAAGGCTCCTGCACTCACCGCAAAGTAGCCACATCACAGCTGCTCCAATCGGAGCACAAGAGCTGTTCTTTTCCGGCTTGGAAGGAGGTGGAAGGGACGAATGCTGCAATAAAAGCAAGCAGCTACGGGCCTGAAGCACCCACAGTGTAACACGAGCAGGAAAGAAATAATAAAGTAGTCCACAAACCAAGAGATAAAGAACCAAAGCATAAAATTGCAGGACTCAGTCCCTGCTCCATGTGAGCCAACGAAAGACCAAAAGGAGGGACAAAGTTGGCCACTAGCAAGCAAGGATGTTTAAAAGATACTGAAACAAACAAATGAAGGTGGGGGATGGTTTTAAACTCACAAGAGAAGTATACTAAAGTATACAAGAGGTCTTGAATGCTCGACCTAAAAACTGAGGGCCTGTTCAGGAGCAGCAGTACATTTAAGTGAGAGAGAGAGTGTATGTCCTGTCAAATGTGTCTATGTACACACATGTGTCTGAGTATATTTGTTTGCCTGTGAGCATGTGCCAGTGTGTACATGCTATGCTATCCAGACAAAAGTAATAGAGAATACTTGATGAAGATGCCAAGATGATATTTAGGAGTGGGACGCAAATTAATGTAGTTACTGAAAATATAGAGCTGGGATTCGAGGACTGTATTTTCAGTAAGAGACAAGTAGATGATGGAGAATAAAATAAGACACATTTAATAATAGACCTCTAAATTAAGGATGCTAATTGCTGATGTTATGGCATCATTTCTTTCCTAGAAAATATTTCTTTTGGTAAAATGGATCAGTTATTTTTAAGATTATCTCGTACTATTATAGTTCTTACACTTGCGAACTGTGCTAGGCTACTGAAAGCACAGTAAGCAAAGCCATTGCAATAATTGGGCATAAATGCCTGGGTCATTATTTTTTAAGTGGCTGTTTCCTAACCTTTTCTGATTTACTCTGATCCTGTATCAGTATACTGAGACAGGTTGTGGGATTCGAATCAGAAAGTGATTTGAAGTTCTTGTTGATGAGGCTACCCTTACGGCGGTCACAATTTCTTCAAATACTGATTACTGTTGATGGCAGCTGTTACATATGAGAGGATTATTTTTTAAAGGTTTGGGTGGGCGCTCGTATGGTGCAAAGCATTTTGACAATTTTCCTCTGAATTGAAAACGTCCAAGTGTATAGCAATAAATTACTCAGTACTATGCAAATGTAGTCCTACATTTCACACAGATCACCACAACTTCACCAGACACACGAATTGCTAACATTCTATTGACGAAGAATATTCAGAACTGGGTATGAAAAAAACTGAAAGCCCTTTCCATGCGAAAAGCTACAGAATTCAAATTACCACTCTGATTCTCACAATTTCTACATGAGGTCTACAGCTAATTTCACATTTACTACTTGTAGTTTTTCTAATTTTAAATAGCATATGTCATGGTTCATACTAAAATTTCATAGCTTATTTTTATTTTTCAGGTTTAAAGGCTATACTTTTCCTGATGGGGCCTTTGGATTTGATTTGCCAAGGCCAATGGCGATGAGCAGCATTGCTTTGCGCATTTTGCACACTTATTATGACCATGTTTCTCAACGCAGTTCAACCTATGCCCCACCACCACCACCACCACCAAAATCAGCAGAAGAAAGCAAAGAAAAGTCCAACCTACATTTGGAGAGTATTGATGCAAATGTCAGTTACCCAGAGGGGGAGGAAGACAAAAATGAAGCTGAAATAGTTCCATCATCTCTTGATGAAACGCAGTTTGATGGAAGAAAGGTAGGACCCTTCACTTCAATGTAAGCGCTGATCTGAGAATCAACTGAAAATATACAAGCACGACTGAGCTTCTTTTGAATAGATTCTGAAATTTCATGTGGATGAAGCCAGAAATAATTTCACCAAATCAAAGAAGATAATTTTTGAGTAATGAAATGTTTTTTTCCAAAGGTGATTTCTAAATTTCATCTCAGTCTGGTGAAACTTCTTCCTGCACTCTGTACAACCTCAGAATGGAGAGGAGCAATTATACAGGCCTGAACATAAGTGTTGATGCACTGCATATTGACAACAGATATCTATCGTAAGGAAAGATAATTATTTATAGCATCAATGGTTTCAAGACCAAATTCGACCTCCAGTTGATAGTAGCATGCTATGAAGCTTACTATTGATCAGCCAACAAGGCTGTCCATGAAAATGTTACCTTTTTTCACCCTATGTTCAAAGGAACACGTTTTGTTGTGGATGTTTGCTGTTTTCTATGAGGTGCCGTAAGCCAAAATTCAATTAAATCCTGTATGACGCATATTTGTTTATATCGGTCATAGAGGTTCATTCACACAGCACCTACATTGGTTTATGTACGAAATTTATTGCATGTCCCTTGGTGCATACTGCACTGGTTCATACAAGGTGTATTGGTTTGCATACACCATACTGGTTGTGCACAGCGACGCTGGTTTGTGGAATCAATATGTTGGCTAATAAATAGATAAACTATTGGTAGATAAATGAAGCACTTTGGTTTATATGTGTTTTTAAGCTGAACAGATCAGTGTATGTTTCTAGACACCGGTTTATATCAACATCACGCTGCTGTGTCCTATTAGTGCATTGGTATATGCACAGTAAATAATGGTGTATCTATAAGACAGTTGGTGTGCTTGCACAATGTATATTTGTTTAGAGTAAACTCTATTGGTTTACTCTCATATTGGTTAAACTGTAAAATATTGTGGTTTGCCTGTATAACCTACTGGATACCCTACTGCCATGACACACACTAGGCTAGACGTGTAATGTATTTGTTGAGATGCATGACATATTTGAATGCCCTCAAAATGTACCGGTTTTGTACATATCACATTGATTCAAATGCATATCATACTGCTTTACTTGAATAATACATGTGTGGAAATGTTTAATGCATTTGTTCATACACATACTATATTGTATCACTCTTGAAATGGACTAGTTTCCATTATTCTGTTATGTTATGGTTATTTGTAGAGCATGCGATTCACCTGGCAGGGTATTCTGGCACAGATAAGCTCATGCCGTCTAGGAAATAACTGTGCCATGTCTAGGTGAAGAGTCAGGTCTTCAGTTTTATTTTCAAAATTCAAGAATTGAGGAGGTGACTGATAGGAAGTGACAGGTCATTCCAGGCTTTGAGACCAAAGTAGGAGAAGCACGACCTCTGGTTCTGGTTCTGCGGGAATGTGTGCAAGTTGGATTCCGGCTTGTGGACGTGGGTGAGATTATTGAGGAAGGTGGGCCAGGATGAAGCAGGGCTTTGCATGTGCGTGTAAGGAGTGGTGCGGTCATGACAAGCTGGTCATCCATCATTATGCTGAGTTTCTTTGCTTGTTTTGCACAGGCTGGGTCCAAGTTCTGCCATCCACCAGGTGGAGTTCCATAGCAATATTTATTTACAGAAGAGTTAAACTTCTGTTTTGTTTGTTTTCAGTTTGAAATAGTTGGGTTTCATGCAGCTGGTGATTTCGGACATGCAGGAGGGGAAGTTGGCCTGGGTAGTTGGTGTTTTGTCAAATAGGATTAGCCTGGGCATCATTTGCATAGGAGATGACATTTATTTCATGGGTGCAGATGATGCTGGTGAGTGGGTTCATGTAGGTGTTCAAAAGTGTGGGGCTGAGCAGAGAACGTTTGGGAACTCCGCAGATGAGGTTGGTGGCAGTCAAGGTGAAGGGAGTCAGGTTCACTGACAGGGTGTGATCTGTTAAGAAGGAGTAGATCCATCAAGTACAGAACCTTGTACGCTACCTTTGTGGACGTGTTGAATGAGTATTGGGTGGGAGATCATGTGGAAGGCGGTAAATAGGTCTAGCAAGATTAAGACCGTATTGTCTCCTCTATCACAGGTAGCTCTGACGGTAGTCTTGGTGCGTTGGTTAGACCTGAATCTGGGCTGGGTGGTGTTGAGGAGGTGGTTGTCATTGGGTTGGTCGACTAGCTCTTTGCTGATTTGTTCCAGGACTTTTTCTGGGTATGGTTGCACAGAGGTCGGTCAATAAAAAGTTTCTTTAGGAGGGGGAGTACTGTGATGCCCTTTCAAGTGACTGGTAAGGTGGCTGTATTGATCGAGTCATTGTGAATCGAGGTAAGGGCAGCACTGAAGGGGCCCAGCCCTTTGGCAAAGATGTGGTGCATGCAGTGGTCAGTGGGTGTCCCAGAATGTATGGACTGCATGGTTGCTGAAGTTTCTTCTGTCTTGATGGTGGGCCACATAATCAAGGTTGCATTTAATTTTTCTAAGTCATTCTGTACACCAATGTACTTGTGGCCTGGTCCTGTTAGTGTTGGAAGCTCTGAGTGGGGCAAGGGTGTCGGTGGTTTTTAGTGGGGCCAGGGTGACCACACTGGAGGTGATCCAAATAGTTTGAGTGAGGTTGTTCTGGTGTTGTGAAAGGTTGGTTTAAGGCTCTGGTTTCTTCTGGGCTCTTGTCCTAGTCTTGTTGTGTTGGTTGGGCACATTGAAGTAGACAATGGTGAGGTCAGTCCAATTCCAATTGCGTGCAGCCTGAAAGGTCAGTAGATAAGGGTAGCGTTCAGGGTGTAGTTGGTGATGTGCAGATGAAGGTCAGGTGTTCCATTCTGTTGTTAGTGTTCATGGCTGTGGTGGTGCACTAGATGTGCTCTTTAAAAAGTATGCAAAAGAAACAATTGATGGACGGAATGCTGGAAAATGCAAACATTCACCCCCAGTCAAAAGGATCTGGGTTAAATCCATCATTCTTTTGCTCACCACACCACCCCAGTTTGGACCGAGCCATATGCAAATCAGTCTTGTGGGAACAGTCCAGCCCGAACTGCCAACCTATTTAAAATGCAAACAGGGTGAATGGGACATCAGCCAATTTTTGAGAGATGTCTTCCCACCACCGGACTATAAATGATCTCTAGATTAAAGAAAAAGAGCAAAAGGGGCAACAAACGGGAGGTCTCAGGAGCCATGGAAAAGCAGCAAAGAGTGAGTGAAAGGCCAAAAAGGTGAGGAATGAGTGAGAAAATCAAGAACATGTGGGAAAGAATGAGTGAGGAAATCTGGGAAAAAGCAACAAAGAATAAGTGAGAAAGTCAAAGTAAAGCAGCAAAGAAAAAGTGAGAAACTCTTGAAGAAGAGGCAAGGTTGAGTTTAAGAATCAAGAGCAGGCCGACAGGAGGCAAAGAATGAGCGAGAAGCCAAAAAAAGGGCAAAGCAAATATTAGTAAGCAAGCGATAAAATGAAAAAAGCTTATGGCAATAGGTCAAGAGAGGCAAATAGATGGCATGAATGCAAGAGAGCAGAAGGTATAAGGAGAGAGAGAAAGGATATTTTCAAGAGGGTATATTTGTAATATATTGGTTGAAATGTACAACCTATTGATTTGAAAACATTACATTATGCTTTGAGTTCAGTTTGTGTACCTGCTGTTTTTTAAATCCTTTTTTAACACTGTGGTATTTTTGCCTTTCAGAAATACAGATAGTCATAGTATTGTTCTTTCTAGGAGCAGGATATTCCCGACCAAGATGTAATGGCGCCCATAATGTCTTGAATTGGATGGTATTTGCCTGCAAATGTCATCTTTACTTTACGTCTTTAAAGAGTAACGGCCAGATGTACAATAGTATTTTGTGGCCATAAAGCCTGCACTTCACAAACTCACAAGGGCTCAACAGCGGAACACCTTTGTGCAATGTATAATAGCCAGTTTACAACTCACATAAGGGATGCTCCCCTCCTGTATGCAATGTATCAATAGTATCTTATTCATAAAGGTGAAACTGTCCTATGAAACAACTTCCTCCTTTGAGGCATCATTACTTGTGGCCTCGTTGTGAGCTTACAGTGGTTCGTAGACTGCTTCATTCTCCCCAAAATGCCTTCCCTGGATGCGAACATGATTTTTAAAGCAGCACCTACCTCTTTAATGACATAGGCTGTTTTTAAAAATAAAATAGACTTCCACTGAACGCCCATGGAGGCCTGTTGTCTCTCTCCAGCTTCCATACCTGAATTTGCAGTAATTTGTAGTGGTGACAAAATGCCTCCTGACACATTAATATTGAAAATATATATTTTATGAATATACATTTTGCAGTGCAAATGGTTTATATCAGTTGAATCACAAAGTGAAGCACTGCTTGAAAAAAAAGTTGTGTGAAATTTGCACATGCTTGTTTGTGAACAGGGCTTTGTCCAATGACCCCGAAGCGTGCTTAGGGTGGAACCAGAACACAAGTTGATAGGACCCTAGAGATCAGCTGATTGTAAGATGCAGAAACTGAAGCAGAGATGGCACCACTTCACGGGTGCAGAAGATCTCGGGTATGCTTAATAATTAAGATGCAGGACAGAGGTGCCAGCTTCTTCTGCTAACTTGCAATAGCTTGAGCACCCTCAACCATTGTAGAATTTGATTTTGCTGTACAAGCTATTCCTGAAGAAAAGGGAAGATGTCAAGTCTACAGGTCTGTTTTTTTAGGTTTTACCTACAGACATCTTTAGCTGTTTGTTGGCTGACAGATCTATTACATTCAGTATAGGCCTAGAGTGTGCTTTTTGTCCACCCTGCTCATGATTCACTGAATTTCCTGTCTATCTCAGTTCCCTGCTCCTCATTCAATGGCTTTTCTCCCTAGTTTAGTGTTTGTTCCCTCGAAGTAGCATTTTGGTCTCGCAGGACTGTTTTTTTTCATTTAGCACTCCACAGTAGTTCATATCTTTTTTCCTTGCTTCCTGCCTGTCAACATCTTCTCCTTTATTTGTTTTAAAACTTTTTTTATACATGGACACATCACCCACTTTTTGATCGCTGCCCATTTTTGTTTAAGGTCTGGCAACCACAAAGTGCCACTGGGCTTCTCATTTGGTGCTATACCTTATTTTTTTATTTTCACTTTAGTTTTCAAAAAAGGCACCTGCAAGGTTGAAACTGTAAAGGGAAAAAAATCTAAAATGGCTGCCTGGGCATTACGGCGCATGTTAAACAGTAGCCATCTTGGAATGTTTTTTCTTTTACTAAGAAAACCCATTTCAAGATGGCCAGCTTTTGAAGGCGCAACCTATTGGGTTTGCCAGTAAATGCTTCTAAACGTCTAAAACCCTTTATGGTATACTATCGCTAGCTAATGGACACAATGCTGATATGCTTTCAATTCGGGAAGTAGGATGAATTTCTCTAAAGTCGGAGATATAGAGAGGTAAGAAGAATATACACACTATAAGATGGTTTCCAACAGTGATGAGGGCTCTCGTGAGCAGATTGGGACCAATTTATTTGGTATTCTTTTCTTTCTAAATGTATTATCGTTTTTCAGAGTTCTAATTCTATGATTGCTACGTCAGCCAAAGAAGGGACAAATGGTTTAACAGAGAACAATGAGCAATTGAAAGAAGACTTGGCTAACAAGACAGATGATCACAGAGAAGAGATTGCTAAAGGTACTTTATTAGTTCGTCTATAAGTATTATACAATAATGTGTGTTGAACGATTTGCATTCTTCTGTGATTGTGGCATTATTCCTTTAACTTCTAGCAAGTTCGCCATATGTTTTGCTGTATGAATGAACTCATAAACTGTACTCTCCGGAAAAGTCAGCCACTTACATCACATAGGTCCCGATTTAAAAATCCCGGCATATAAACCGACTACTCTATTTAGTCATACGTAAAGAGTAGGTGGCAGATTTACAAGCCCCTTGCGCCACTTTTGCGTCACTTTTCCCATTTTAAAAGTGACGCAAAAGTGGCGCACGGGGCTTGTAAATCTCCCCCCTTATTTCTTATTTTTGTGTGATTCTCAAAAAATACCCGGAGTTATCATTGAAATGTAAGACATAGGTTTTCAAGCGTAATACGATTTTATACATTTACTCATGGATATTATCTTCTCGATGGGAATTATTTATGCATCAGTCAAAAAGAATTGTGCATTTGCGCAAATCACTTTTTTAGTTTTTTCTTTCTCCTTAGGGAAACCATTTTGGGAAAAAACACTTATGCTATACTTCCAGTAAATATGGGCCTGCCCCCTTTCTTTCCATCTCAGGATAGGCAGTTCATTGACTGTTCATCAATCCTTTATTGTTTTCGGGCTGAGCCACAAATATTGCTTAATGCTAAATTTGGCATTATTAAAACAAGAATTAGCAAAGGTTAAAAGAGCGTCCACAATTCATACACTACAGTATATACAATGCTTTGCGGCCAACTTAAATTAATAAGATATTTTTCACATAACGAAATGCCTGGGCTGTTTGTAGAAAAGACGGTTGCTCCTGCCTTACATTGGAGTACATTTGTGTGTTCCCAGTTTTGTAAACTACTTGCTAGAGGTATGTTAATTTCCAAAACTGTATATGTTTGTGGATAGCTCACCCTGAAACGCCTTTTCTCTCATTCCAATCCCAAATGCAGTCCATGATCGTAAGGTTTCACCAGCCTTAACTCCGTGACTTTACAATCAAAAATTACTATTGTGCGCTTAAACAGTTCATAGGTGTGAAAAAGTAGTTGTGAATTGAACCCATTGTGTTTGATTTTATCCCCAGGGAGTCATGGAGGCGCTTTTTAGGATTCTTTAGTCCTGCCTGGGTGCCTTTCTGTCCATTGCCTTTTTATATGACTTTCAACTCTTGTGGGACCATTAGCGCAACGCATAGCTGTCTGGGAAGGTTAATTCACCAAATTCATTTAACATATGGGACATGAGCAGAGCCAACAAATTCTCACAACCTCTTAGATTTTTCCAATGGTTTCAAATGCCATACCCGACAGGGCCAAATATCGATTGTTGAACATTTGTCTTGTTCAGTACATGCAACAACTGTTTATTTGCCAAAGTCATTTGTAACATTAATTTAATAACACATTTTATTGAGTTTTCATGATACCAGCTGGGCCGTTGCCCTACATACATATATTGACACTGTTAGAAACAGGGTGTCCTGGGAGGCTAGGGCAAGCGCCAAAGCCAGGCCGAAACTCCCATTCTAGTCAGGGCGAGAGAGTTACACCCTGAGGATAACCCCTGCTCACCCCCTTGGTAACTTGGCAAGAGCAGTCAGGCTTATCCCAGAGGCAATGTGTAAAGCATTGGCGCAACACACACACACACACAGCGGCGACACACTACAAAAGAGACTCCACACAAGGTTATAGAAAAATAGCCTTTGTATTATAAAAACACATTAGAATGCAATCACATATTTATACACTGTGCCAACCGGCACCAGATAGCAATTTACAGGGGATTATGTACAGGGCCGCGCCAATCGGGTCGCTGCCAGAACCATCATAGAGCATCAACAGTAAATGCAAAACCACCAGTGATAAATGGATAACAGCCAGTAGCTACTGGTGAAATAGTGAACTCAGCATTGTCACACTAAGCATAAGGCATACCCACATTAGCTCAGGCATAACCTAACACATCTTAGCATCTCATTAGGCATAAAAACATGATGTATTCTCATATTCGGATGGGGCATAAGCCATGAGCATAAATCACATCCTGCATTAGGTATAATCATATGCATTAGGCATCACCATGATGCAGAAATGCATTAACCATAAATCATATAAGCAGTGAAGATAAAACATAGTCAGTAGTGCACACATAGGGATACCTAAAATAATTGCCCCCTACGTTGCAGCTGCCCGCTCCTGCAGTGCAGCTGTGACCAATGTGAGCCCCTACTCTGGGACTCTGAAAAGTAAATGGTGCCCCTAAAAGCATCTCTGGCACCACTGTCTACGCTGGAGCCCCACTCCGGGCCTCTGAAGTGAAAGAATGCCCAACGTTGCAGCTGCCCGCTCCTGCGGTGCAGCTGTGACCAATGTGAGCCCCTACTCTGGGACTCTGAAAAGTAAATGGTGCCCACACGTTGCAGCGCACGCTCCAGCGGTGCAACTGTGGCCAAGGTGAGCCGCCCTCCGGGACTCAAAAAGCATGTGGCGGTAACAGTGTATAGTTGAAGCCCCCCTCTGGGACTCTGAAAAGAAGATGGTGCCCACAAGAAAAGAAAAACGTCGCAGCGGCCCGCAACTGCGGTGTTGCTGTGTAGTCAAGAGGACCCTGTCTCCGTGCATGCTGGAGCCTTCCCCCCCCGGGGACTCAAAAAAAGAAATAGACTTTGCCAATAGCATTGCAGTGGCCCGCAACTGCGGTGCCGCTGAATAGTCCACCAGGTCAGAGCACTCTCTGTGCTCTAAGGGCAGCCCCCACCAGAAATCAGCTCTGGCGCCCCGGTGCCTCTGGAAGCGCCGCAATCCCCTCATTGCAGTTCCACTCACCAGGCCTGATGGGGACTCCTCGCGCTGCTCCCCCTGGTCACCGGACTTCCTCCTGCAGGGGTGAGGCACCGGTATGTGCCTCGGCAGTCCCCTGCTCGTTCAGGACCTTTCTGGACAGCTTTGCTGGGCTCTCCCCAGCACACAAGAACCCCGCCCGGCGCCTTGGCCCAACCGCAATCTCTGCCTTCCTCCTTCGGCCGCATGGGGATAGGCGGCCTCAGCTGCCTCCTACTCCGATTTCCGCCTCCGACCTCAGGCTTCCCCCACGACGCCCTCCTGTTGCCAGGCAACTCCCGGCACCAAGTTCAAGTTCAAGTTTATTTGGTTTAGTTCTCAGCTGAGAACCACAAATATTCAATACACGATATTAAACACTTTAGTTAAAAAAGAAAGGTTTTTATTCTAATACAAAGTTAAAATAAGTTTTAAAAAATGATATAATTTGTAGCAGACAAACTCATTTGGCGGAGCCTTACATAGTGTGATCAATTCCTGTACAGAGTTAATGCTACATTTTATATAAATTGGTTGTAAAAACCTTTTTCTTGCCTTTACCACTGTCGCATTGGGGCAAGTGAACAACAAATGTTCCAAGTCCTGCTCTCCACCATTACACAAATTACAATGAGTACTTGATTTTTCTTTTGGTAGCCACTTATATGTAAAAGGGAGTATCCCAAATCGAAGCAGTACAATCGATCTCCTAACGCTGTGCTTTAAATTAAAATTAATATACTGTTGTGTTTTCTTAAAAACCATAGTTTCTGCAACTTTTTATATAACGACAATATAGCGCACTGTTGAGAGTCAAGATCAAAGCTGAGTCTTGGAGTAAAGTGTTTTAAGAAGAGCTTCAGCTGAGCAGGAGTCCATGACTGTAGAAAATTAATATTAGCAGTAGATAACTTAAAAGCAATTAAAATATTCCTTGAAAATACATATTTCGAATATTCTTTACCAAATGTCTCTATTTTAAGTAAAGATCGAAGCGTTCCTTCTTCAGCATGGAGGAGGTTATATGCCAATCTGATGATATTAGTAATTCCTCTGGCATAGGAGCTGATTAATGAGAACTCGAGGCGGTGAGCTTGTACTGGTACAGCTTGAGACAGCTTTGTTAGTTTCCGTAAGATCTTCCCATCTTTTAGGTCTAGATAAATCCATTGGCTTATTGGGATGTATTCAAGAGCATATGACAGCACTGGTGGAATCTTGGCACTGTATACCTGAAGCAGTGAAGAAAAGTGTCTTTGTCCAGTTGAAAGATATAAGCGTGAAAGTGCCCTCACATGAACGTCGGATTTATTAGTCAGGTTCTGAATATGGAGCACATTTTGTAGAGACTTTGTGAAGATTCGACCTAAATAGGTATACTCATTTGTCACTGCCAACGTTTTTCCCCCTAGAGTCCAGTTGAATTTGGCACTCAGTTACCTTCCTGAAAACTGCACTATTTTTGTTTTGCGATGTTTGGTATTAAATAGTTTTCCTCCGTATATATGTGGAGTGCTTGCAGGCTTATTTGCAGGCCAAATGGTGTTAGGTCTAATATGATTACATCGTCTGCATACATCAAGGTGTGAATTTTGTGGAGGGCAATTTTAGGTGGAAAGTTGCAAATCTGTTTAAAACATTCAGGCAGATCGCTGAGGTAGAGTGAAAACAATAGGGGAGCAAGAAGGCATCCTTGCCTAAGGCCCTTTGGGGTCAGGATAGGGCTTGTGAGACCCTTTTCCCTCCTCATTTGAACCTGACATCAGGTTCCGGAATGTAATGATGTTATTATATGGAGTAATTTATCCGGGATACCCATTTTACTGAGTTTTCTCCAGAGTGTTCCTCTATCCACTCTATAAAATGCGGTAGTAAAGTCAATGAAAGCAGCATACACAACCTGGGATTTTATAGCCACATATTTGTCTAATATGGTTTGCAACACCGCAATATTGTCAGTGACCGAGTGCTTTGGTCTGAATCCGGCTTGATATAGGGGGATTAGTCCTGATGAAAAAGCCCAGTCCTTAAGGTGGTCTAATACTGCTGCTGTGAAAATCTTTCCTGTTGCATCTAGAAGGGCTATCTGTCTATAGTTTCCAGGATGCAGCCTTGAACCCTTTTTTGTGTATAGGTATTACAATGCTCCCCTTCCATGATTTGGGGATTTCCCGATGACAAAGATGTGGTTAAAAAGGGGAGATAACATCTTGCTCTATGCTTTAGGATTGCATTGGAGGACCTTGATCGGGATTTCGTCAGGACCCGTTGCTCCCGTTGATTTCGCCTTTTTTATATATAGCTCAATTGAAAAGGGACTTGGTGCTTCAATATTTAAAGATTTTACTTCTGGATTTCTTGCCAGATAATTAGAAATTTCTGACTTAGTATTTAATTTGTATAGATTGGCAAGGTATGATTCCCATTCTGCCGGAGGCACCGGGATGGCTTGTAATGTTTTTTTCGGGCCTGTTTCTTTAGCAATTATATTCCAATAGCCGCATCGGTTATTTTTTTTTGCTGCTATCTGAATGTCTACCCTGCTTTTATCCTGGGTTATTCCCTTGTTTTTTGCCTTTTCTCTTCTGCGTTGATTTTTCAATTTGTTAATTTCTAGCTGTTTTGATACAGAGTATTCAATAAACTGCGATCTAATCAATTTATTTAATTGTTTTGTATTTGTAACAAATTTTGGTTTTTCGTATTGATTCTTTGTTGGACCCCATTGTTTTAGCTTTTCCTGTAGTTTTTGTAATAACTTTTTGATGACCATTTCAAAGTTTATTATCGGATTTGTGGAGTGACTTATATGTAATAGTTGCGTTGTATCGATTATAGTAATGATTTTATTTAGTGTTACTGAATTCCATTGAATCCGTCTTTGGGCCTGATTTACCAAAATTGTGCTATGAATCTACATAATATGTCTTGAAAAAGAAAGTTGTGGAAGTGTCAATGCAGGGATGAGGAGAGGAGGCAAGATGGCGGTCGAGTGAGACCGTGGTGCGGATGGACCGTTGCTGGGGAGGTTACCGATAGCTTGGAGATTCTCATAACAAGCAATAGTAATCAACGGAAACATACGGAAACATACGGATACACTGAAGCGGAGAAGGAAAGAAGAATATGCCGATTAGCAAAAAAGTTTAAAAGTGTGTATTTGTTTAAGTTCCTGATGGTGCTGGAAATCGGAAAGACGCAAAATGCCTTGCCTAATATGAATGCGGGATCTACCTGAAGACTCTTGGCTCGCTCATCGGTTTCTCTGTCATCCGCTTCTTGTGCCGGCAACAGCTGTTGGCGCCACGGGAGTCAACGGAGCAATTACGTGCTGTCCGGGCAGACATAGCCGTTGAAGATTCCGGCCTTCAACTCCCTTGTAACGTCAACAGAGAGGGATCGGTGATGGCTCCTAAAAACGTCGGGTCCACCACCACGGCCAAGGCAAGGGCTGCAGCAGCGGCGGCGTCAAAGCAGGCACAACGAGAGGACGCCGTAAATGAAAGGCGGGCTGTCAAGGAAGTGGACGGGGGCTCTGGCGCCAGGACTCCGAAGCGAGGAGCTGCGGCATCAAGGAAAGCAAGCGCGGTCGGCCCCTCAGTTGCAGACTTCCTCCGCCGAACACCGGGTGGAGCCTTTCCGGGTCAAAGCAAGCAGAGTGAGCCAGCGAGTGTGGAGGAACCGCTGCAGAGCCGCTTGGGGGTCTCTGGAGCTCCAACTAGTAAAGTAAGGTCTAATTCACCTATGGGGGAAGTTGTGAAGGAGAACTTTGTGGATACTGTTAATGTTAATAAACTGCCTCAAAATGCCCTTACCATATCAGCTACAGTCACAAATCCAAACCAAAATGAAACGCTTCAAAGTAACTCCCCCATATCTATCCTGCAGCAGCTGACCACAGCTATAAATTCATCTATAAATAATGATAAGGACACTGTTGTCAGGGCTACCCCTGCATTATCTCCCGAGGCATGTCTCAAGGAGACCTCGGCTGGCATGGCTGACAGAGACACAAGCTCACTAAATCAGACGGTTATTGTGCCTAGTCTGTCAGGACTGAGTTACCCTATTGGCTCTCAAGATAAAAACACTGATAAAGCGGTTCACAGTGCCGAGACAAATAACAGGAAAACTGTAGATACAGATGCAGATAGGGATCCAACTGATTTTTACTCTTTTTCTGACGAACTTGAATGGTCAGACGAAACATGCTCTTTATCAACGGGGAGCGATAATGAAAATGAGTCTTGCAATGGAGCCCAAAAAACAGTAGTCAGAAAAAGAAAGGGCCACCAAGGCGTGACTGAATTGGCATGGGATTATACCCCTACAACCCAACTTTCCCCGAAACAATCTACAGATTATACGCCAATTAATGCCTTACATTCACCCCGTCAACCAGCTGCTCTTGGCCCTACTGATCTGCCTTCCGGCCCTCCTGCTACTTTGGACACAGTAATGGCAACGGTTCTCCAAGCAATCGCAGCACATAGGGAAGAGACTGCACATGACGGGCAGAAGGCCCAAGCTACTCTACGGAAAGTCCAAGGGGTGGTAAGGAGACTAAATAAAACTGTTAGTTCATTTAATGACAGAATGACTAACTTCGAATCTCGGATAGTATCTAAGGAATCTGAGATTGCTGTTAATCATGAGTTAGTAGAGTCACATGAAGCAGAGCTCTCTGATGTAAGATGAAAGCTAGAGGACTTCGAAAATCGCCTCTGGAGAAATAACCTCCGCGTTCTGGGTGTTCTTGAAACATTAGAAGGGGAGGATGCTCGGTCTTTTATTATTAAAGTATTTCGTGACTCTCTACCAGAACTGTCTAATTGGAACTGGGACTTAGAAATACAACGAGCTCATCGTGTGCCTATGTATTTAAAACAGCCTGTGTGCCCGGGTGGGTATCCACGTGCAATTCTAGTTTATTTCGGTAACTTCCTCCTCAGGCAGGCAATATCTGAGAAAGCTAGGCCAGAGGCGAAGCGTGTGAGTGGCACTATCTCCTATTTCGTCCGTCCCGATTTCTGCCATGCCACAGTGGAAAGGAGATGGCGTCTTCGCCAGTTGATCAAACCTTTCCAGGAGAAGAAAGTGGCGGCTTACCTGAATAACCCAGGCCGCCTCAAAATAATTAATGGAGGGGTTACGAAATTTTTCACATCTGAAATCAAGGCCAAAGAGTATTTAGACGGATTATGATTCTTCAATTTAAGTGCTGTGGAAAGTTGATATAATAGGAGGCATTTATCACAGAAACGAAATTTAAATTAAGGTGTGAGGGCACAAGTGGTAACTCTGACGCAATGGGGTTTTTTTTTTCTCCTTTGTAGTATTTCTTGGTCCTCTCCTTTTTTTTTTTTTTTTCTTCTTTTCCCACTTCATAATTTTTTTTTTTTACGAGTTTTTTTTCCCAACCCCTCAATAAATAAAGTGAGCTCTCGATTCCGGGTAAATGGTTATCATTATGCTATAAGTATAAGGTTCCAGCATCGGTCTTTGTTACGCACATTCATCAAACAGACTCTTTTGGAGTCTGAAAGCCTCACTGAGGGTGTGGGGGGAGGGGCGGGGCGGTGATAAGGGGGGGTTGAAAGCTGGAAGGGGGGGAAAAGCAAGGGAAAAAATGGCAACTCCGTACGTATATCGAATCTTAAACCAATTGATAGAATGTTTTTTAATTATAAAGACACAATTTTGGAGATCAACTGGACGACGCTATGGGGAAGCTGAAAATATGCTCTTGGAATGTGGCTGGTCTTAATGATAGAGCTAAGAGAGCTAGTATTTATGAAGTAATTAAACAAGGGCTTTACGATATTCTCTGTTTCCAAGAAACCCACATTACATGGGAAGATAGGGACTTACTAAGAATACCTGGGTATAACTTGTTAGCAACCACTTCACAGTCTTCCAAAACCTGTGGTGTAGCTATTTTTGCCAGAAGTTTTTTGGGTCAAGCTAAACGCAAGCTAGCAGACGCCTCTGGTAGATGGGCTATTATTGAGTAAGAACCCGGAATTACAATTTGCTCAGTCTATGCTCCCAATCATGACGATCCAAACATATTGGAGGATTTAGAGCTCAAGCTGGCTTCTTGGCCTAAGGTATTGATTTTGTGCGGTGATTTGAATATTTCTCTTAATCATGTAGGAATGCCTTATAACCAGTATTTGTCCACCTACACAGGAAGAAAACCCAAAGTTTATAGAGCGATCTCTCAACTCAGAGATAGTTTGGGCCTAATAGATATCTGGGCTTTTAAACAACAATTTGATCCTGGTTCTACTTATTTTTCATTTCAACATAATAAATACGTGCGAATCGATTATATGTGGGTGGTTAGTGAACAGACTTCGGCTGCTGAAATTGAGAGAAGTCCCAAAACACTTTCTGACCATAATATGCTTACTCTTACTATTAATTTGGCTAATCTTTATAGGCCCCGTTTCAACTGGACATTCAACAGGAATCTTCTCTCAAATAGAAAGTATATTGACCACATAAAGATTTGGACACAGGGGTATTTCGATTGTAATCGATATAGTACTTCGAGGGCTATAGTTTGGGACTGTTTCAAGGCTGCTCTCAGGGGAGAGACTATGAGTTTTGTAGCCAAACAAAAGAGAGAGGCAAATTCGGTCAACCAGCAGCAGATGCAAGACCTTGCCAAAACTGAACAAGAACATACAACCGCTATAATGGAAGGTGGGGACGGCAAAACTACATTATGTAAAATGCTAATTCTTAAAACTATGATCAATAGCAGGATCAATCAAAAGGCAGCTGAAACCTTTCAAACTAGCCGTAACAAACTGTACGAAGATGGGGAAAGGGTTGGAAAGCAACTGGCCCTACGCACTCGTCAGAAACAATCACTTAATAAAATTAGCAATATCCAAGCTAACGGTATGACTTATACCGATTCAGATAAGATACTAGAGGTATTTAAAGGATATTATGAAACTCTCTACAGAAACGAAGAGACTCTTGAGATAGATGAAATAAAAGAATCTTTACGGCTTTGGCTAAAAGAATGTGGATGTAATAATATTCTTGACGTAGCCTCTAGAGACGATTTAGATAAAGATATTACGCTAGTGGAGGTACAATTGGCTTTAACGGATCTCACTTCTGGCAAGGCAGCCTGTCCGGATAAGATCCCCCTGGACCTCTATAAAATTCTGGGAGAGGTCATCATACCATATATATTAGATCTCTGTATTGGTATACAGGGTAATGGCAATACGCCTCTATCTTGGAAGGAGACCAACATAGTGATATTTCCCAAGAAGGGCAAGCCCCCAGAACTTCCCACTTCGTATCGCCCGATTTCCTTAATTAATTCAGACTCAAATATATACGCAAAGGTCCTGGCTAATCGGCTCAGGAGGGTGGTAGAACATCTGGTCTCCCCGTGGCAGCATGGTTTCATTACTCATAAAGGAACTACGGATCATCCTCGTAGGGTTATATCACTTTTTGACATCATGGCTGCAACGGGGGGCCAGATGTCTATGATCCTCCTGGACGCCGAGAAGGCCTTTGATCGAGTCTCATGGAAATACATTTGGGCGATATTGGATCTTAACAACTTCGGGGCCTGTCTTATTAGATCTGTACAGGCAATGTATCAAGATCCAACCGCTAAAGTTCAGACGATGGGCTTAGAATTTAGATCATTTAACATCTTGAGGGGTACAAGGCAGGGGTGCCCCTGCTCTCCGATATTATTTTCCCTTTATATTAATCCGTTGATATTGAGATTATTGGCAAGTAATGCGATAATACCGATTAAGACAGGCACGCATGAAACTAAGATACTTGCTTATGCCGATGACGTAGCGGTCGTAACACCAAACCCCACTGAGGCAATTCGAGAAATTGAGACTATAACCCAGTCCTTCGGGGTCTTGTCCGGATACTCTCTGAACCGCGAAAAAACTGTCATTATCTGTACAAATAATATTTTATTCAATGATCCCAGAAAGGCAAATAATGCTGTGTATTTAGGCGTCTCTATATCTCCGCAGATCGAAAATATTAATAAGCTTAATTATGATCCCCTGCTTGAAAACATAAAAAAGGATCTTTTGAGGGTTAATAGTTTATATCTTTCAATAATTGGTAGGGTAAACTTTGTTAAAATGAACATTTTCCCGAGGATATTGTATTTTTTTCGTGCGATCCCTATAATGGTTGATGTGGTGATTATAGCCTTAGAATTGCAAATTTCTAAATTTATTTGGGCTTACGGTAAAATTAGGAGATCCCCAAAATTCCTCTTCCTACCGCAGGAGAGAGGGGGTTTGGGGCTTCCAAATTTGACTCTATATTTCTGGGCTAGTCTCCTCCAAGGGATGTCTTCACTATTTAACACAAACCCAATAAGTAATAACATACCCGGGATTGGGATCCCCTCAATATATGAGTTAGCTGTAGGGGAGAAAGCAAAAGGCCTTCTGCTGAGACAGATAGAACCATCGTACTATAAGAAGGTTACGTTCAAAATTATTAATTGCGCTTGGAGGATATGGAAGAAAGTCTCTAAACACCTGGATATTTCAACAATCAATAAATATACACCACTATGGCACTCCTTTATTTTCTCTAGGCAAGTCAATAATGATATTGCTAAGAGGTGGGAGTGTCTCGGACTGGTATCAGTGGGGGATTTTTTAGACGCTGAGCCTCGTGTGAGGTTCTCCAATCTCCAAATAAAATTTAACATTCCGGCATCTGACCTCTTTAAGTATGTCCAAATAAATACTATTCTTTCCTCAAAACTCTCAAAAATTTCAATGTTGAATATTTCTATTCTTGATCATATTCAGGGGAAGAATTTTTTTAATATAAGTATATTCTATGAATTGCTGCTTGAACAACAACATGACGATTTGGAGAAAATAGAATCATCCTGGGCATCTAAGCTGAATAATCCAAATGTCGACATTGATAAGGTCCTCTCCCTTTCTGATAAGGTTTTTCTAACATCAACCCTCAAGGCCCAACTTTATAAGACTATATACAATCTATATTTTACACCGGCAAAATTGTTTACATGGGGGAAAAGAATAGACGATAAATGTCCCAGTTGTGGTCTAGGCCCGGCCCATTTAATACATATGCTCGTTTAATATAGTAAATTAACTATCCTTAAATCAAAAGTATCAGTCTTCTGGGAAGAGGTATTCGGGCATGAAGTTCATATGTCCCCGACACTTTTCTTATTAGGCTATGATAATACCCTAGGGCATAGTATAGAAGAAGAAACATGCCTGTTTCTGGGTATGGCTGTATATAGGCTAATATTGTCTACACTATGGAAAGACATGGATTCTCCTAATTTTCAAGTTTGGATAACCCGGTTCTTGGGGATATTTAAGAAACGGCAATTTATTCAGCCAAGGGTAAAAAGGCTAGACAGCGTGGTACTCACATTTGGCTGCCTATTATTTCCTGGAAAAATAGGTTTTAGTTTTTTGCCTTTATATTATACCTGCAATTGGTCGTACTTTTGTGACTAAATGTAAATTAATTTAATGTAAATAAATATGTATGTGCGAAATACTCTGGCCACAAAATGTATAGCTTCAACATGTCTTAGCATTTTTTTGTTTTTTTTATTTTTCTATCATTATTTATTTGTCTCTTAATGGATTTATGTATGTAGTTATAATAATGAAATATTGTCTCAATTGTCGTCCATATCGTTGTACGTATTGAAGTTGCTTAATAAACATTTTTTATTTTTGTGCAGCATTCCATGGAAACTTTTTTTATAGCTCTCCCACATCGCCGAGAATGTCATAATGGAACGGCTTCGCTCGCGACTCCGCGTGATGTCATCGGAGCCATAAGAAGACTTCGTCGGTGTTCTGACGTCAGTTCTCTTTTTACCGCGTCGTAGACGTGGAACGGTTTTTCTAGGACTCTCCATTTCTTAGTAGTTTGTTACTGTCTTCTGTAATTGTAGCAGTGCGATGGCTGCTCAGAAAATGTCTGGGTTTAAACCTTGTAGGGAATGCAGGGTTCATATGTCCATCATGGACCCCCATGATAATTGTCTTTGGTGTCTGTTGTCTGACCATGACATCGAGGAATGTTCTTCGTTTTGGCGTATGAATCCGAAGGTCCTCAAGGAGAGGGAAGCTAAATTGTTCAAGGCCTGGGTGAAAAAGCAGAGGAGGATCCGGAGAAGGACAAGATCAAAGTTCAAGTCACTGACTTTACTCACCTCGAAGTGTTTAAGGAAGCACCAGAAGAAGCAGCGTCATGGCTCCTGACGTCACTCTTCTAAGTACAAGTCGCCAAAGTCAGGGTCCCCAGCTTTACGGCATCACAGGAAAAATGAGGTTTTGCCTTCCCCTTCACCCCAGGTGACTACGGCTTATTCTCTGACTCCGAGGGGCTTTCCGACGCCCGGGGAAGCGACACCTTCACCTCAGACCATTCCGCTCCTGGCTCTGGTGTCTCCGGCACCTCAACTACGGGTACAGATCTTTCGCATTTCTTAAATGCGATGTATGGTATGTTTGCCAGGGTGGCTAACCCTTCTGGTTCACTTGTGGGCCCCATGGGGCCGCTGTCTTTCAACATGGGCATACTACCTCAATATGCCCAGGCACCTTTTATGCTGTATATGCAGATTACCCCGAGTTGGCCTCTTCTAACACCAAGGTTCTTAACGCTGATACCATCCCACAAGGGAGGGAAGGATGTATTATTCTCCTGTGCTATCGGGCTCCGGTCCGGCACGATCTCGACTTCGTACGGCACCCCTGGCCATCCCTGGAGTGCCTCCATCAACACCAGCTCCAAAGTCACTGGTGCCACCACTGCTAATGCCCAAGATAAGATCAAGAAGGGAGGCACAGAGGCTTCTGGAGGAGGAAGAATTCCAGGAGCAACAGGAAGAGGTTGAGGAAGGGGAAATAGTGTATCCCATGCATGAGTTTGAAGGGCTTCAGGAAGCTGGTGGGCTAGATACGTCACCAGAGTGGGAACTTCCTTCTCCTAAGAGTGTTCCATCACAGGTGGTCTCTTCCTACCACTCAATCATCACGAAGGCGGTTGATCTTCTTGACTTGCAGTTGCCCACTGCAGACATTAAATCAAATATCCTGATGGAGGTTCTTCACTCTTCTTCATCTGTGACAGAGCCTCTGCTCCCATTTAATGAAGCTTTCACAGAGCCCATACTAGAAGTATGGGAAAACTCTATTTCTGCCTCAGCTGTGTCCAGATGGGTCGCAAGGCGGTACAAAGTTGCGCCTGGGGATCCAGCTATTTATCTACACACCCTTCTCCTGAGAGCTTGGTGGTTCAGGCGTCATGCTCTTCAGAACAATCTTTTGGCTCTTTTCCATCCACACCTAGAGATAGGGATTCAAAAAAGATATGGAACAATCGGCGAAGAAGGTATTTTCATCAGCCAGTATGGCTTTAAAGTCAACAAATGCAACATGCCTACTGGGTTGCTACATCCATGCGTTGATGGCTTCGGCTAAAGAGGTGGTCCCTAAACTCCCAGAGGATGTCCAAGGCCACTTTGTGGAGGTGCTGTTGGACACTCGGGTTGCGGCCACTATGGGTATTCAATCTGGGCTTGACACTACTGAATGTTACTAGAGTGATGGGATCCTCGGCGGCAACTAGGAGGCACGCCTGGTTGAGAGGGTCTAGTCACTCCCCAGATGTTCAGGCCACCCTTTTGGATTTACCCATTGATGGCTCTCGACTTTTCCGAACCAAGGCGGATTCCGCGCTACAGCACTTTAAAGACTGTAGGGTCTCTGCTAGATCACTAGGCCTGCAGTCGTAACCTAGAGGATTTGGTTACCTAAGATTTTGGGGCTTTGGAAAGGCTACTCCGTTTCGGGACCAGCAGCAACAACAACAGCTGGCAAACCTGCTATATAGATTATACAGAGGGAAAGGTAGATTTCGCCTGCGAGGCTCAGATTGCTAACAGGTCTTCTCCTACTACTCCTCCGCCTCTCCTGTTTCCCCAGCTGGTTCCGCAGGGAAGCAGCTCTAGATCCCATATCTTAGAGCATGCTAGACCCGAGGGAGGTTGGGTGTCCCATTTTCTACGAAATTGGAGATCTGTTACATCAGATCTCTGGCTTTTAGATCTTGTAGAAAATGGATACGCCCTTCCTTTCCCAGAGCTTCCCCCTCCTTTCCCGCCTCATCAGGGTTGGTGTTCGGAGGACAATCTGTTGCTCTGAGGTTATATCTTTGCTACAGAAAGGTGCGATAGAGGTGGTTCCGGAGCAGGAAAGGGGTCAGGAATGCTACTCCCGGTATTTCCTGATCCCCAAAAAGGACAGACGTTTGAGACCGATCCTGTACCTCAGGATCTTGAATTTTTACCTCAGGCAGGAGAAGTTCAAGATGTTGACCTTGGCTTAGGTTCTTTTGGCGCTGCAGCAGGAAGACTGGATGGTGTCGATTGATTTACAGGATGTGTATTTTCACATTCCCATCCTGAAGTTGCATCGGAAGTATCCCCGTTTTACTGTGGGCTCTCAACATTATCAGTTTGCGGTCCTTCCTTTCCGTCTTACATCCGCACCACGGGTCTTCACAAAGATGATAGTGGTGGTAGCAGCACATCTCAGGAGGTCGGGGATTCCTGTTTTCCCCTATCTGGATGACTGGCTGTTCAAAGCAAAGTTCCATGAGATGGTGCTGCATCATCTGCAAGTGATAACACTGCTGTTGTTTGACTTGGGTTTTTCGATAAATGTACCCAAATCTCACCTGGTGCCTTCTCAGTGTAACCTGTTCATAGGGTCAGTACTGTGACACTACTAGTAGTTGTGCTTTTCCGCCTCCTCAGAGGATTCTAGACAAGCGACTATTCCAGTTCTGAAGGTTCTGCGCCTGCTAGGTCTGTGTGCTTCCGGCATTCTGTTGGTCAACCATGCACGTTGGCACATAAGGGGACTCCTGTGGTGCCTCTGCAGACAGTGGTTTCAAAACAACGGAGATCTCAGGGAGGTGGTCAGAATCTCCAGAGACACTGCAGCGGATTTGTCATGGTGGAGTTTTCCAAGCAGTCTGTCCCAAGGGAAGCCTATCAACCTCCTTCTCCAGTGGCCACAGTGATAACGGATGCCTGCACTTTAGGGTGGGGAGCTCATCTGGGCATCTCGAGGTCAAGGGTCTTTGGTCTCCAGAGAAAAGATTGTTTCACTTCAATCTTCTAGAATTGCGGGCGATACATTTGGCTCTCAAGGCCTTTCTTCCCTCCCTTTGCGGTCAGTCAGTTCAGTTCCTGTTGGACAACACCACCACGATGTGGTACATCAACAAACGGGGAGGAGTAGGGTCCTATCGTCTCTGCAGAGGCTCAGGACCATCAGATTTGTGTAATTGCAAATCATCTGGCCGGGGTGCTGAATGTGCGTGCCGACAGTGTCAGTCGCCAATCACAAGTGGCGTCTTCATCGGGAGGTGGTCCATCACATTTTCAGGATGTGGGGATTCCTCGTTGGACCAGCTTGCCACTCTCGCGAACGTGCACTGCCCGTCGTTCTGCAGTCTCCAGTGTCCGATGTGGGGATTGTTGGGGGAACCGTTTCAGTTAGATTGGGGGCTCTCAGCTTCTTCATGCGTTCCCTACCATACCCCTGATTCCTCGGGTTGTGAGGAAGGTTCGCCGGGACCAGGCCCAAGTCAGGTTGATCGCCCCGAATTGGCCAAGAAGGGTGTGGTACACAGACCTACTTCACCTTCAAAGTCGAGGAAGCACAAGAAGAAGAGGAGGCATGGCTCTCGGCGTCGTTTGTCGAAGGGGAAGACTTCGAGATCACCTTCTTCGGCGCCTCAACGTCGACAAAAAGACTTTGTGTCTCCATCGCCTTCGCCATCTCCTCAGGTGACTCCGGCTAATTCTCCCTCTCCAAAAGGAACTCTGGCGCGGTCGCCGACGCCGAGGGGCTCTCCGGAGTCGGAGGGCTTACCAGTTCAGGATGAACCCTCTCCTGTACACGAGACTGGTCCTGTGGCTCCGCCTGTGGATCTGACTGTTCCTCAATTTCCTACACGTGGTTCAGATCCTCCGCATTTTTTGAATTCTATGTATGGTGTTTTTGCCAAGGCAGCCTTGCCCTCCGTAGCACCTTTGGGTCCCGTGGGTCCGCTGGTCTTCAATTTGGGCGTGCCTCAACATTATGCCCAGGCACCCTTCGTGCCCTTTATGCCGACGGCGCCGTCATGGCAGTTTCGGGCCTGAGGTTTTCGACGCCGTATACGGAGTCCCCAGCGCTGTCTGGTGGCCCTTCTTTTCTGCATCGTACGGCGCCGATTCCTGCATCGGACCCTCCTTCGACGCCGGCTCCGGAGCTGTCGGCGCCACGTGTGGCGCTGCCGACGCCGCAACCAAAATTGCGTTCGACGACAGAGGCGTAGAGACTGTTGGAGGAAGAACAGTATCAAAGAGAAGAGGTTGAAGAGGGGGAGATAGAGGAGTCTGTCAACTATTTCGAGGGGATTCAGGAGGCTAGTGGCCTGGACACTTCCCAAGAGTGGGAGCTTTCTTCTTCAAGGGCTTATCCACCTCAAGAAGTGGCTCTGTATCATACTGTTATTAGAAAGGCTGAGGAGCTTTTGGACTTGCAATTGCCTACAGCAGAGTACAAACCTAATTTGCTCACGGAGGTTTTGCATTCACCATCTTCGATAGTTGAGCCTCTGTTGCCTTTTAATGAGGCTTTAACTGAGCCTATCCTGGAAGTGTGGCGTAAACCACTCTCTTCTCCTGCTGTATCTAAATCTGTGGCAAGGAGATATAGGTCTGCTCCAGGAGACCCTCCTTTTTTCTCTTCTCATCCATCCCCGAAAGTTTGGTGGTACAGGCGTCCTGTTCTAAACAGTCTACAGACGCTTTTCCTCAAGCTCCTGCTGACAGGGACTCTAAGAATTAGAGCAATCGGCTAAGAAAGTCTTTTCTTCCTCTAGCATGGCACTAAAGTCAACCAATGCTACATGTTTGTTGGGACAATACATACATGCCTTGATGGATTCTGCTAAGCAATTGCGCTCAAGTAGCCTGATGAGGAGCGGGAGCATTTTATGGCGGTTCTGTCGGATGCTCAGGCTGCTGCTCGTCAGGTTATACAGTCTGGCCTGGACACAGCTGATTCGGTGGTCAGGGTTATGAGCTCCTCCATAGTTACCAGGAGACAGGCTTGACTCGGGTGCTCTAGGTTTTCCCCAGATGTACAGGCTACCCTTCTTGATTTGCCCTTTGATGGATCAAAACTTTTCGGGGAGAAGGCTGATTCTGCGCTTCAGAGATTCAAAGATAGCAAGGTCACAGCAAAATCCTTAGGGTTGCAAACTCAGTCAAGGGGGTTTGGATATACGAAGTATCGAGGATTTGGAAGGTCTTCCTTTCGTAGCTTTCGACAGCCTCAGCAACAGCAGCAGCACCAGCAGCAAAATCCTTTTTACAAGTCCTACAAAGGGAGAAACAGGGGTCACCAATGTGGGTCGGCCCGTAATCTCTCCTCCTCCTCTTCTACCTCCCCTGCTCCCCCTGGTAACGCAGGAAAGCATCCCTAGATCCCCCGTCCTGGAACATGTGGGTCCTATAGGGGGTCGGCTGACTCACTTTCTACAGGGTTGCAAATCGGTCACGTCAGACCTTTAGGTTTTAAACCTTGTAGAGAATGGGTGCGCCCTTCCCTTTCGGGAATTTCGTCCACCTTACCCTCCTTGCCACGGTTTCTGTTCAGAAGATCATTTGCTTCTTCTCCAGAAGGAGGTCCTTGCCTTATTACAAAAAGGTGCGATATAGGTGCTTCCGGAGCAGGAAAGGGGTCAGGGATGCTACTCCCGGTGTTTCCTGATTCCCAAAAAGGATGGCAGGTTTCGTCCGATCTTGGATCTCAGGGACTTGAATTTTTACCTCAAACAGGAGAAATTCAAGTTGCTGACCCTTGCTCAGGTTCTTTTGGCGCTGCAGCAAGAGGACTGGATGATGTCGATCGATTTGCAGAATGCATATTTTCACATCCCCATCCTGAAGTCGCACAGGAAGTGTCTCCGTTTCACGGTAGGGTCACAGCACTACCAGTTTGCGGTCCTATCATTTCGTCATACTACAGCACCTCGGGTCTTCAAAAAGGTGATGGCAGTGGTGGCAGCCCATCTCAGGAGGTCAGGGATCCCGGTTTTTCCCTACTTGGACGACTGGCATCTCAAAACGGAGTCGCCGGAGATGGTGCTTAATCATCTGCGAGTAACAACTCAGCTGTTGTTCAACTTGGGGTTTTCAATAAATGTGACCAAATCTCACCTGGTGCCTTCTCAGCGCAACCTGTTCATAGGGGGGGTTCTGGATACTACAGTGTGTCGAGCTTTTCCACCTCCACAGAGAATTCTCGACATTCAGAAGATGATTCCTATGTTTCGCGATGGAGCGGTTGTTCAAGTCCTGATGGTCCTACGCCTGCTCGGTCTGTTCGCTTCCTGCATTCTGTTGGTCAGTCATGCACGCTGGCATATGAGAGCACTCTAGTGGTGCCTCCCCAGGCAGTGGTTTCAACACAACAGAGATCTCAGGGAGTCGGTCTGAATCTCCAGAGACGCTGCAGCGGAGCTGACTTGGTGGAGTGTGCAGGGCAAGCTGTCTCAAGGAAAGCCCTTTCAACCTCCTCCACTGGTGGCCACAGTGATCACGGATGCCTCCACTCTAGGGTGGGGTGCTCATCTGGGGGATCTGTAGGTCTTTGGTCTTTGGTCTTCAGAGGAAAGGTTGCTTCACATCAACCTTCTGGAATTGCGGACGATATGTTTAGCACTAAAGGCTTTCCTTCCTTCCCTTCACGGTCAGTCAGTTCAGGTCCTGACGGACAACTCTGCCCCGATGTGGTACATCAACAAACTGGGAGGTGTGGGGTTGTTTAGTCTCTGTCGAGAGGCTCTGCGACTCTGGTCCTGGGTTCAGGGCCATCAGATTTGTGTGTTTGCAAATCATCTGGCCGGGGTGCTGAATGTTCATGTGGACAGTCTCAGTCGGCATTACTCGGCCGATCACAAGTGGCGGCTTCATCCGGAGGTGGTCCATCACATTTTCGAGATGTGGGGGTCCCCTCGGTTGGACCTGTTTGCCACTCACGAGAACGCACACTGCCTGTTGTTCTGCAGTCTCCAGTATCTGATGCAGGGGGCGCTGGGGGACGAGTTTCAGTTTGATTGGAGTTCAGAGCTCCTTTATGTGTTTCCTCCCATACCCTTGATTCCTCGGGTTCTGAGGAAGATTCGCCAAGACCGGGCCCAAGTCATATTGATCGCCCCGGATTGGCCAAGAAGGGTATGATACACAGATCTTTTTCACCTCTCATTGCACCCTCCGCTCCGTCTCCCTCTCCCTCTATTGGCAGACCTCCTCTCGCAGTCGCAGGGGCAGGTTCTACACCCCCACCTCCAGAGCTTGCACCTTCATGCCTGGAGATTGAACGGGGCAACCTGAGTTCCTTCTCTCTCCCGCCGGTTGTAGTGGATGTTATTTTATTGTCCAGGCAACACTCCACCAAGTCTATTTACTCCTCCAGATGGTCTAGGTTTTCCAAATGGTGTGGAGAGAGGTCTATTGATCCTTTAAAGGCTCGCTTGTCAGATGTACTTCAGTTTTCGCTATTTTTGGCTCAGCAGGGTTGTGCTGTGGCCACTGTTAAGGGCTACTTATCAGCTTTGTCTGCGTTTTTTTGTTTGCCGGATCAGCAGTCTTTGTTTAAATCTCCCATTGTTTTGAGATTTATTAAGAGCCTTACCAATAGGTTTCTGCCTTCTCCCTTTATTATGCCTCAATGAGATTTGAATCTTGTTTTGACTTTTTTCATGGGTTCCCCGTTTGAACCCTTACATAGTTATCCTTTAAGACTCCTGTCTTTTAAAACGGTCTTTCTTGTAGCTATTACCTCAGCGAGGAAGGTAAGTGAGCTTCAGGCTCTCAGCTCAAAACCCCAGTTTTTGACCATTCATGCTGAAAGGATGGTCCTCAGGACCAGGGTTGCTTTTTTGCCTAAGGTGGTTACTTCCTTCCATCTAGGGCAATCCATTACTCTTCCTGTGTTCTATCCACCATCTCACCCTTCTAAGGAGGAGGAGAGATTTCACCACCTGGATCCTAAAAGAGCATTGAGCTTTTATTTGGATAGAACTAAGACTTGCGATTGGACGATCAGCTCTTTGTGGGCTACGTTGGATGCATGAAGGGCAAGGCTGTGCACAAGCGCACTCTTTCCAGATGGATCATCTTGTGCATCAAGATCTGCTACGCCCTGGCTGGTAAGGAACCGCCTTTAAGGCTGCGACTTGGGCCTCCCTCCATACCTTTCACAAAGAATTATTGCTTGTATGCTGAGATGAGGAGGGAGGGCCATTTTGCGTTCTCTGTCCTGCAGAACTTTTTGGTATAGAAGGGTGGACACCCTCCTCCGGGAGTGGGACTGCTGTGGGATTCTATTCATAAGGTGAGGAATCCACAGGCAGATGTATCCATCAGAAGAACAAGTTACGTACCTTCGGTAATGCTTTTTCTGGTGGATACAGTATCTGCCTGTGGATTCCTCACTGACCCACCCTCCTCCCCGTTATCCACCCTTGTATACCTTAAATGTGGCATTATTTAACATGTTTGTTTGGTTCTTCTATCTGCCTTTGCGTGATTTGTAGGAAATGCTTTTATTCTTTGGCTTTCCTTTGGATTTTACACTATGTATATTTGTTTGAATATTGTGTACTGTGTATACTTTGTATTTGTTGTCGGTCCACCTGTTAAATGGGTGAAACTGACGTCATCACGCCGACGAGGCTCTGCTATGGCTCCAGTGACATCATACGGAGTTACGAGCGGAGCCGTAGTATTGTGAAGACCTCGTCGGCATGGAGAGCTATGAAAAAGTTTCCGTGGAATGCTGGCGCAGGGTTTATTCATAAGGTGAGTAATCCACAGGCAGATACTGTATCCACCAGAAAAAGCGTTACCGAAGGTAAGTAACTTGTTCGTTACTTCTCTATCTGCCTTGTTTGGAGATACATTTTTGGGTATTTCACCTTTCAGAGGGTAAACATCCTTTACACCGACTGCGTTACAACGCATGCCATTTGCCCCCATTGTTTACTCCACAGCAACCTTTACAATGCAGGGCTTTACACCACAAGCCATTACAATGCATTCCCCATTACAACATCCCGGTGGAGTTAGAATAGTAAATTGCATTGTAATGGACAATGAGTTGTAATGACTTGCAGTGTAAAGCCGTACGTTGTAAAAGTTGTTGCAGAGTAAAAAATGCAGGGTAATGGCACATGTTGTAAACACATGCGGAGTAAAGTGTCTTAATCCTTTTAGAGACCTTCTGGGCTTCAGCTCCCAGGCACATGGCCAGCGTTATTTCTCTATGAGTTCCAGGCCTATTTGCTCTTTCAAGACCCTTACAAATTGCCAAAATACTTGTTACTTCAGTTGATCTGGTGCCAAAGCATTTAATCTGAGAAGACCATTCCCACAAGGTTCTCACACACACCTAAAGCATGTTTCAGTAGCACTCTTTTATCCCCATATTCATTTATGGTTACCTTATATTTCTTCTCTCTGTCTGTGTTTCTGACAATAGTCTATGCCATGCAGTGTTCTCCTCTCACCTCAGACCTCTGTTTGTGCATCTTTAACCAGGGTTTCTGTAGCACTCGACTTACAGATGGGTGGCTTGCTGTTGCTAATTGTTTAAAATCCTTAGCACCAGGGCTGCCTGTGCGTGTGCATAAACCTCAACGTTTGGTGTCTAAACTCCCGTAGCCGTGCTCATGTTCTCGACCTATTCACTTTCCCAGACTTATGCTTCTATTACTTAGGGCCTGATTTAGATCTTGGCGGATCGGTTACTCCGTCACACCAGTGACGGAGTATCCCGTCAGCTGAAATGTAAATCCCATAGGATATAATGGGATTTATTTTTCGTCAGACTGGATATCCGTCACCGTTGTGACAGAGTAACCTGTCCGCCGAGATCTAAATCAGGCCTGTAGTCTGCTCTTAAAGCATTTGTTGGAGAGGAACCTCCTTACAGGGTTCTCTTCTCACTTTCCCAGCAAAAATCTCTGTTCAACTCATTATTATGGTTGTACCTTATTCACAGGGCCTACTTGCTATGGTAATCCATTTTCTTCAGCAGCAGTTCTCCTTGCCCGTGTGCCATCTCTTTGCTTCTAAGCTTCTTTGGCTCCTGAGTCTCGGTCAGAATTTGGTATATTCCTGATCTTGGGATTCGTCTTCCTCGGTGGTGACTCTTTTGGCACTCCAGTGGGCAGAATGTGCTTCCTTAAGTGGGTCTTTATAGGAATCGTACACAAATGTTGCCTCCATTTTCCATCAGATTAAGGGCACCAGCAACACTGGGGCTGCATGCTACATCACTTTTGCCACCCCGAGTGGGCCCTGGGGGACAGGAGGCAGAAAAAGCTTTAGTGTCTTAATGTATCGTCCATAATCATTTCATGTTAATTTCAGTTATAAAAACAAAAAACTATTAAAAAAAAAGGTTTAAATAATCGGTCATAATGCAATCCTAATTAGTACAATATACAGAAAATGGAATGTACTCAGCTGCATTGCCTTCCCCAATTAAAACAATACCCAACAACTTCATCATCTGAAATAAAGGATTTATCCAAGTATAAAATGTAACCCTTTCTCCAGCCCATGGGGCCCAAGCGCCAAATTCCAAATATGAATTTCTGCACACATGCTGATCTGTCTGTCTTAACCATAACTTTAAATTATATCAATAACATAATATCTAACTCCGATTTATGTTCATCAATCAATGTCATGGGTTGTTAGCAAAAAGCTAAGTGGTGATATGTAATCGTTAAAGCAATCCTCCACAAGGATCTGAACTATTCTTCCATCTCTAAACCACATGGGCAGAGCCGAAAGACTACAAACTTAGAGAAGGCATAGAATAGGTCAATGGAAAATGCAGACCCATGTAGTAAGAGCCAAAGCTTCCAGAGTAAGGCAGATCAGCTTCTCTTCACAAGCCTTATTCGAACTATCTCAAGCAATAGCGCTCAAAGGTCAGTTGAGACAGAGATTATATAAAGGCATACCATGCGCAGAAGCAAGAGGAGATGATATCTGAATACGTTTTTTTTCCTGACATGAGAGAATATCAGACGTCAGTCCGTTAACATTTAGTCCAAATGCGCTTACTCTGCTAATTTTGCTCCTCAAGTCTCTCAGACTCTGCAGTTTTATTTAAAATAATGATTACTGCCTTGAAACACAAGTTTTACTCCTCACATATATATTTCTTACTCTGCATTTTTTTTGCTTTTTAAAATAGTATATGCTCACTAAAAAAAAAAAAAAGTTAAAGGGACATTATAATTAGGTGGAACCTTCAGTTAAAACCTAACATTTTAAACTAACAAAATCACCATTCACCGGTTATAGTTATCTCTAGTAACTATAACTCATGCTCTAAAGTAACTATAACTAGCACCCCCACCATGCATAGTGTTGTCATCAATGATGTAATTTCCGATGTTGCAGCAATGTTATCAAAGATGTCATAGAAGACGTGATGAGTAAAGTTATATGGGAGGCAATTAGCAATGCATGGCAAGGATGTGAGTTATAGTTCTTTTAGGGCATGAGTTATAGTTACTTCAGATAACCAACTGGTGAATTTCAGTAGTTTTGTTCATTTAAAACAGTATATTTTAACTGAATTTTTCACCTAACTATGACGTACCTTTAACCTTAGGTTTTTCAGTGATTTTCTACATTTGTCTTTGTAAAGTAAGATATAATTACAATTCCCAACTATAATGTCACTTTAACCTTTGATATTTTAAGTGAATTCCTGTATGTTTTTTTTGTAAACTAACCACGTGGGGTTGGGTACAGGGCCTGGCTGCATTGCAGCCCTACACCTTACTCCCCGCTGGTGCCCAACCTCCTACTGTGCTCAGCTTTCAACCGTTGATTTTTTTCCCCAATAAGGCTTTATTAAAAATATAATTAGGACTCTTTTATTAAACATTGCAATGTTTGAATTTATATAATGTACATTTGGTTGTAATAATTGGTACATTTTTGGCAAAGATATTAGGTCTATTTTATTATTTTAATATGCTGGGCCTTTCATAAAACCAATAGCCCCACGTTTTATATTTTGCTGTTCTGATCCTTTGACAAAGTCAGTAGGTCTGCCTCACTTAAAATGACACCCTTTACGTTGTAACATCACATAGTCAGCTGTGCATGCCCGATGTGGTTTGGGTGTCAGGCCTGGCCACAGACCAGTCCCTGTGCACCACCCCACACTGCGCATGTAAGAGTACTTACTCATGCAGGCTCTTTTAGCTATCTGATTTTTCCTTTGTCGCTGTTTTACTTATATTTCTTTTCCATCTCCCTTTGCCTCCTTTCTCTCTCTTACTCTTAGTCCATGTGGGAATTAAGTTGCTGACCCCAACGTATTGGTGCTGGTGCGCAGGACCTGCAACCACTAGCACAAATTAACCACTTAGAGTGGATTTATTTTGCACTCAGTCTAATAACAGTTATAGTTACATGTGGAACATTCTGATATGAATATGCCTCCCTGTATTGTGTACGTGTCCCCCTGTGCCCCATACTGGTTAGCTTTAAGCATTATTTTGTGCTTAAAGGGGGTTAAGCACTCACTGCCAAGAATTACTCGCACATGAAATGTTTATTTCCCAGCAAGCTTCACTTTGCCCCATGGGGAATTTGTCTGACTGGGTAATCGCAACAGCCTTGGGCTAAGATGACCTGGCCACCCTCTCTAATGCCAAAAATACAATGATGGTTAAAAGTATACCCTAAACATGTTCCCTGTTAAAAACCTATGCATTTCAAAGCATCCTGCTTGCAAAGTCCTTCATGCCTCTTTTCCCATGTGCATATTCAGTGGTAGACAATTACCCAAGGCCCTTCCATCCCATCTGGCTGCAGTGCCCCTATCTGTCACTGTGCCAGTTCCACACAGACTGCACCTGGTCCAAGCTATCTCCACACAGACTGCTGAAGTGCAGTGAAAGCACAATACAATATAAAGGACATCAGGCAGACAGTTATAAATGTACTTCTGTATTTATTTAGAGGAGTGTTTTTCCATAAAAGCAGAGTATGCGGGCCTTAAGCTCCGTAATGCACCAGTGTCTGTCGCTATGTATGAGCTTTAGGTACGCTTTGGCTACACCCCGGATTGTTGGTTTGCTTGCCGACAATAATGTGTCTGCCTTCTGGACCATTCCCTGTTTGGTCTCAAATAGGACCGCATTTCCTCAAACTGGTGGTCCAGGAGACTGTCCTCCATGGGGAGCCAGACATTTAGATGCCATATAGGCCTCCTGTGATGCATTGGCTCCCGAGGTGATGTAACAGGAGATAACATGAGAAGGCATAATGACAGCCGAAGTGGAGGTCACGTTAGTGGCCAGGAGAAATATATGGTCAATTTGAGTTTTCGAGGACATGAAGTGTGAGTGTAAGGCCTTTCCCACAGGTGCCACACCCGCCAAATGTTGCAAAGTCCCAAATAATCCATCTAGGATCCAGGTTTCTTGGAGAAAGCTCACTGTCTCATGAAAAGGGGCCAGGCACGTCCATTGCCAGATTTAGGATGACCTTAAAATTCCCCGCAAGTTAAGGTAACTCAGCGACTGTCCCAGTGTGGTCTCAGAAAATGTGCCTATTTAAATGGGAAGGTGCATAAAAGCTCAGAGGATTGTAGGGCTTGCCCTCTAATATCCTGGTCACTTCCTTATAGCGGCCCTGAGGGTTATGTATGATCTGTGAAACCACCAAGGGAAGTGTTTGTGGAGAAGGATCACTACCCCTCTGGAACCCCTACTAAAGCCTGAGAGATAGACACGTCATAACCAAACCTACAAAAGAAGGGGATCAGGGCACCTAGGAGATGTGTCTCTTGCAGTAACACAATACCTGGCTGGTGACGCTGAAGAAGCTCGAGGACCACAGTGCGTTTAATACGGTCCAGTAGGCCGTTGACGTTCTATGAGATTTGACTAAACTCCACCATGGGGAGGGAACAGGGGATCAAGAAGTGGCGGGCAAGTCCACCGCAAATGGCACGGTGAATGGTGTAAGGCACACATGTGAGCAATCACATCAAAAGGAAATAAAACACATAGACAGGTAAAATAATTTAACACCCCCTAACAACAACAATTTTCCCCCACACTTCCACCCATGAAGTACGTGTAGCCAAACATCACTCAGCAAAATAGGCAGTGTACATAACAGGGTATTCGAAGTGGACCACCTCCTATGTAGGATGTGTAGCCAGAAGTCAGAACACACCCTAGGTCCATGGCCAGTAAATATCAACAAAGAGTACTGGAGAGTTACAATGGGGCGCCAAGGTACTCACTCTCACCAGAGGCATCAGCCCCGTTGGGTTCCGGGGCCTCATCATTCTTCGTGGAAACAAGGGGAACCCAGTTTATCCCTTGGAATTGACTCCTATCAGTATCTGAGGGTTCAGGATAGGGTCCACGCCAACCCTGCATTCCTTTGGATTTAGGACATTCTCTGGTCTGGGATCGGTTGAGAGCTGTGCGTGGTGAGCCATGACCCATCTGGACAATGCAGTCAGGGGGCTCATAGTATTGAGGGGTCTGTTGTTTGGTTGCCCAATCCCAGACCGCCTCTGGAGAATCAAAGAAGTGAGAGCGGGACCCATGAATGAGCCTCAGCCGTACGGGGGAGAGCAGCATATATTGAAGTGCATTACCCTGGTCTTCTGCTTAAGGGCATCAAAGAGCTTGCATTGTTTTTGCGTCGATTTGGTATAGTACGGGAAGACTATAATGTGAGATAATGGAAAATGAAGCTTGCCATGGATACAAGCTTCTCAAAGAATGGCGTCCCAGTCACGATTCAATATTTTGGCACTGACAGGGCATTGTGGTGCTCCGGGGGGGGGGGAAGATGTTGTGTCAGGGCCTGGTGTGCCCATTCAACCACAGACCAGGGCAACAGATCCTTTTCTGGAACCCATGACTTAATCTAGTCTTCGATAAAAGGCTCTGAATGAAGGGTCTCGACTCCCTCGGGGAAGCCCACAAACTGCAGATGTTCCAACTGGAGCGATGTTTAGCATCTTCAGTTCTTGCCTTGAGAGTGCAAACAGTTGAACGCAGCATATTCACCTTAGTCTTTAGAGCTGTTGAATTATCTTCAAGGGTGGACACCCTACTCTCCATCTATGTAAACCTCCCAGCCACACTGCAGAAGTCTTGACGAAGGAGAGCAACATCAACACCCAACTCACAATTTTTTGACTCCAAGGCTTCTCATGAGGCCCGATGGCATGTAGTATTTGGGTCGTATCCGCAGCAGTAGAGGGCAACAGGGTGTGTTTGCCTACCATCAGCTGCTTACTGGAGTCTGAGGGTCCTGTCGTGAATTTGTTAATTTTATATTGACCACCCATCGTCGGGCCTTGTCCTTCCCCATTATACCTTGTGGAGTGGGGCTCTGAGCCACTCAATGTCGCAAGGTTGGAAAGATTGGCCAAATGTGGTAGAGCCAGGCTTCAGGGTTCTCTGAGACCGGTATAGTCAGTCATTCTGATGGTGGCGACGATGACCTATGGAGGTTTGGTATTAACTGCCCCTGGCCTGCTTGCCCAGAGTGGGGATGGGCAGCCCGAGCAGCCGGTTGAAGGTCAATGGCTAGTAAGATGGGGGGCTCATAGTGGAAAGACATGGGGAAGATGGCAGGGGTTCTGTTTCACTCTCACATTTAGCCGCCCCAGAGGTATCCACGTGTCCAGCCATCCAACATTCCACCAGATCAGAGGGGGGTCACTGGTACCATGTCCCTGGCCCGCTTACCTCTAGGTCCTCAAGGAGACTGCATGAGTAGCCAGGGTGAAAGCCCTCCAGGCGGCCCGGGTATCAACCAGGGGGGAGGCCCCCACTCACTGCCTGAGCAATGCATGTCAAAATGCAAGGGTCTAGTGCAGTTGGGGCATAGTGCCTCCTGGGTCTGCAAGTATGTGTGGTCCACAGAGGCCTCCGAGTAAAACAATCGTGGAGAAAAGGCCTCGCCACATCCAGGGGCATAGGTTTCTGGGGCTCTCCCGTTGCACCCTGCCCTCCTGACTTCCCATGGCAGCTCAGTAAGTAGGGTCTACAGGAGGTAGCTGGGGGGAAATGCCCAGGTCATAACTCTGATACGATACATGGTTCGCGGTTAGTTGCTGCCCATCTTGAGCCATGCCACTGGGCATGCCCAGTTGAGTGGAGTGGAGTCACTCAAGGAGGAATACTCCTGGCTCAGCGGCGCTTCACTTGGCAACTCTGCTTTGCCCCATTGGCCATCCTCTGGCACCGTAGCTGCACCCATCTTAGGTGGGAGGACCTCCACATGCTCTCTTTCAGTGCCTGCAGGTGGGCGCCATTTTGAAAAATTGCAGCAAGACCCACGGCGAACTGCGGCACCTCCGGGTCCCAACAGGACGCAATCTGTCTCTGTCTGATCAGGCCAATGCCATAGGGAGTATAGGCTAGGGCTGGAGCGGTGCCCAAGTGATCCAGGGCTTCAGATTAGATGGGATGGTGGAGAAGGTCCTAGGAGTGTCACTAAGAGGCATCTGCCATCTTGGCTACTTTGCATCAGACATTTAGGAGTTGGGTTCTCTCTACGGCTTGCTTACTAGCTCTTGGAAATTTTAGAGCAAACACCTGGTGGGTCCCTTCCTTTTTTTTTATTTTTAAAAAAAAAATCTTTTTATTGAGCATTTTTACATTTATGTACAAGGCACAGTGCACTATTCCAAAAAGTAGCGTGACAGCAGTGAGATATTCCATCTACAATAAGAGCGACAAGGGCCAGAAAATTTAACGTAGGAACAAGAATACATAACACAAAAAAGAGATAAACAAGCGAGACCATAAAAATCATTAATTACCATGATCAATATCCCCCTCCCTTTCGAAGCACTATCTGCCTACCCATAAGGAACCTTTAATAGACTATACACCAAATAATCACAAATTCTAGTCAGCAGAGAGCATATATGAACATGCATTACCAGACCCATTCAGTTCGTTAAAATAATTTAGAAATTCCCTTCCTTCCATCGAGTGATGGGATCCCAGATTACCCTGCCCATTTTCCTCCCGTTTTTGCCTTTCCTAGCATATATCTCTTTCTCCAGATGATACATCGAAAGCAATTTAGCAAGCCACTGATGAAATGTAGGCGGGAGAGGATCTAGCCATGCAGAGGCTAGGCACAATCTAAGAACTGCTACCGCTACAAACAAGAATTCCCCCCCTAACTGCATCTCTCCTTCCTCCTCATTTATGCCTAATAGAATTATTGCGGGGGTTAATGAAAAAGAATTTATTCCTAGTACAGTCTTTATAAAATTTCCAATATCCTTCTTCAACAAATATAAATGGGGGCATGTGGCAAATACATGTTCTAAGTCTGCCTCATTACTTCCACATCTATAACAATTTGTTCCTACAGTTCCTCCCCACTGAGCTAATTTAGCTGGGGTGTAGTACAGATGATACAACGTTTTGTAATGCTGTGCCTGTAATGATGCAGAACACAGAAGTCTATGACCCTTTTCCAGGGATAACTCAAAGCAATCCTGACTGACACTCAGACTATCCTTCCACTTATCACCCCATTTCCCTAAATCATCCTGCTTTCCTTTCGTTAGTTCAAAATAAAATCGTTTAATCGTACACTCTTTCCCTGTTCGTATCAATTCCATTACCGAGTCTCTACCAAACCCCAGAGATCCGCCCACTTTACTCATCAAGAAGCTCCTGATTTGTAAAAACTTGAAGAAGTGACTGTTGTGTAAATTGTACCTGTTCTGCATTTCTGAAAATTGGCAGACACTTGAGTCCCCCAGAACGTCCCCAAAGCTCTTAACTCCCTTACCTACCCATTCTGTGAACACCGAGTCCGCAAAAATCTCTTCTGGAATATTAGGGTTATCTGTGAATCTAGTGTAGCGGTTATACCTCCCCAGGCCTGACCTTTTCATAAATGCTTTCCAGACTGCAAATGCTGCCATGAGAGTCTTACATTTTGTTCTCTTGTAATAGCTGGCCTCCGTAAATTTTAGAAACACATTTTCTACCTCCATACCCAAAACCAGTCCAAATATTGCAACCGTGCCTAGATCGCTCCCTCCTTCAGCCTCCGCACCCCCTACCAACCCTAACATATTTTGAAACGTTGCAGCCCAATAATAGTCTTAAATCGGGTACTGCCCACCCTCCCCTTTCCTTTGGCAATGTCATGAACCTTAATGCCCTTCGTGTCTTTCCTTTTCCCCAAATAAATCTATTAAGCATGTGTTCTATCCTTTTGAACCACCTAGCATCAAACAGCAAGGGAATTGCCCTAAATAAATATAAAAATTTAGGGAGAATTAACATTTTAATTATATTCGTCCTCCCCACTAAACTCAAATGCAAGTTCTCCAATCTGTCCAGGTCTTTTTCTACTTTTTTCATTAATGGAGCAATATTCCTTTCCACTAATGAGTCCAAATCAGCCGAAATAGAGACTCCTAGATATATTCCTGAGCATATAACTCGGTTGTCAGTACAGATGGCAAATCTATTTTTTATTATTTGAGTCTTTCCCGTATTTAACCTATACCCCGAGATATACCCGAAATTTGTGGCCTCTATTTCGATTTGATTAATGGACTCCGTCGGTGTTGGCGTGACCACTGCAACATCGTCAGCATAGGCTAGAACTTTACACTGCCCAGTTAGGGTAGGGAGAGCACTAACCAGACCACATGCCTCAATTCGCCGTATAAATGGGTTCATGTAGATGGCAAACAGCAGTGGTGAACAAGGACACCCCTGCCTAGTTCCGCGACCTATTTGAAATTGCCTCGTACACCCTGCGTTAACCCGAACCGCGGCGACAGGATTCAGGTACAATGCCTTGATTGATTTAATAAATCCCTGCTTTACACCAGATCTTTCCAGTACCCCCCATAGATAGCCCCAGGAGACCCGATCGAATGCTTTTTCCGCATCCAGTAGCATAACAGCCATCGGGTCTCCTGCAACTTCCGTCGCATCAAATAGAGTAATCACTTTACGAATATGATGGGTTGTCCCCCTTCCAGGGATGAACCCATGTTGCATTCTGCTCACAGTGTTAGCGATCACTCCTGCTAGTCTTGTTGCCAATGCTTTGGAGAACACTTTGGCATCAGAGTTCATTAAAGTGATTGGTCTATAAGAGCCAGGCTCCTCCGGAGGTTTCCCTTTTTTGAGTATTAACACAATCACCGCACCCCCCCACGATGCAGGAATTGAGAATCCTGCTTGCGCCTGCTGTATTAGATTTGTTATAACCTCCTTCAGGGCCCCCCAGAAAACCTGATAAAATTCGACCGGAATTTGATTCGGTCCTGCTGCCTTACCCACCGGCAAATTCCATACTGCATCTTTTATCTCTTCTAATTGCAGTGCCCCCTCCAAACCTTCCGAGTCCTCCTCCTCCAATGCTACCCCAGGTATCCCTTGGAGATACTCATTCACCGCCCGGTTATCAATATCCCCCAGATCATCAGTGTATAGCCTCTCATAAAAGCTCCTAAATACATCTCTAATTTCCTCCGGGTCCGTATGTAGCCCGCCCGCTGTATCCCTTATCTCCCTTATTATTCCCGTAGACTCTTGCTGTCTTGCCGAACAGCAAGGTGTCTGCCTACGGATTCACTAAACTCATAGCACTTCTCCCTTTTAGACGTGTACAATTTAGCCGCTTTAATAGCAACGTCCCTTTCAGCCTCCCCTTTAACCTTGAGTAGCTCATTCCATGCATTGTCAATTTGGATACCGTCAAAAGACAGCTTTCTAATTCTGCCTCCGCCTCGATCACTTTTCCCCTTGCCTCCTCGCTCCTTGAGCGTTCTTGTTTCTGCTTATAGGAACTGAAGCTCATTGTCTCGCCCCGGATTCCTGCCTTAAAGGCATCCCAGACCACCCCCTCTGCCGCGCTACCTCTATTAATCTGGAAAAAATCTTTGATCCACTTAGTCATGTGTCCTACATAACCCTCATCTTTTAGCAGCCCCCTTTCAAACGTCCAACTAGTGCGCTGTCTTTCATTTGTTTTACTTGAGATTGGAAGTATTAGTGGGTTATGGTCGCTGAATATCCTTGGTAATTTACCTATCTGTACATTCGAGACATCAGAGCTAGGGACCAAAAAATAATCTAACCTGACACACACTTGGTGTGGAGCTGAATAGTATGTGTACCCCTTGTCAGCCATCCGTTTAATCCCCCAGACATCTATTAGGGCATTATTTACGATTAAGCTTCCCAATGCCCGGCTCACTCTTTTCTTCCTCCCTTTATATTTACCAAAGGAGCCCTGCCCTAACCCATCTGACCCATTAATATTAAAATCCCCTGCGATAATGACTCTCGGGGCCCAAGTAGATAATTCTACATCTAAGAATTGAAAGATTTCCGGATCATCTTCCGTAGACCCATAGACAGATACAAGCGTGGTCCATACCCCATCCAAGAGACACTCTACCATAGCCCACCGCCCCCACTGATCCTGTGCTTTCTTCTTTACCACAATATTCCTATTCCTAGCAAGGATGGCTACCCCTCTCTTTTTCACCCCCTGCCTAGAGATCACTAATAGGTAAAATCCCAGCTGATTCAACAGGTACACCTGCGAGTCCATTATATGTGTCTCCTGCATGAAAACTAAATCAGCATTCATTTGCCTTAAGGCAATGTAGATTCTCATTCTTTTTTGTGCATCATTTAGCCCACATACGTTCCACGTTACACACCTAATATCCATGAGGACCCAAGGGCATCATTACTCGCATCCTTTCTCCTTCCTTGAATTATTTCTTTTTGTTTCTGGCCCTCTCCCCCTAAAGTAGCCTCCCTCCGCTTGCATGTAGTCGCCATTTTCCAGTTACTTGAATCTACTGACAGCTTTCTTACCCTCTCCTTATATCCTCCTCCTTGCCTTTTTTGCCTCTTTTGCCTCTTTTGCCCTACCTGTTCCATACGCACCGTGCCTTGTACCCCCCCAAGTGCCCCAACCCACTCCCCCCTCCCTTATTGGCAAATAGGTCGATCCCGACCTATGTGTGACAGCCGGTCCTCCCAAGAAGCACCCCCACCCTGCCCACACATCTTAAGCCTTCAATCCATTCTACACTGATGTGATAACCCCACTTTTTGCAGTCAGATATTTTTCCCTCTTTTCATTTCATTTCATTTTACTTTTTACTTCTTTTTCTCTTTTTTTTTGTTTTTTTTTTGGGGATGTTGCTATGTTACTATGGATGTTACTATGTCAAACGTTCTGTGTTCCTGATAGCTGCAACTCAATCACTTTGCCTGTTTTGTTCCCTCTCTCCCCTTCGCCCCTTCTCTTCCTTCAAAAAAGTTAAATATTCCTGTGCAACAATTTCTGAGAAGAACACCCTGGTCTGACCATTAACGATAACTTTAAGACGTGACGGGAACATTAAATACACTTCGCAACCAATGTTCTGAAACGGTGTAATAAGTTGTCTCATTCGCCATCTTCTCTCAACTGTTATGTGGCAGAAGTCTGGGCGGGCAAAGAAGGAGATATCTTTGTATGTTCGTTTCTTCATTGGTTTGGCTTTCATGATTATCTCCTCCCTCAGTAGGTAGTTCCCCACATAAACTAAAATGGCTCTAGACTTTGCTCCTGTCATATTCTTCTTCTGAACCAATGGAAATCTATGTGCGCGCTGCACCTCCTTATCCCAGTCCCAGTTATCCATCTCCGGGAACGCACCTTTCAACAGCTCCACCACAAAAGCCCGCATGTCTCCCTCTTCCCTCCCTTCCTCCACACCAAGAATTCTTATGTTATTACGCCTCTGCCTGTTCTCAAGATCTTCGAGCTTCCAGAGGACATCCAGTGCTGTTTTCTCCTGCTTTTGTCTAAACTCTTGCAGCGCCACCACCTCCTCCTCCACTTTGCCAGTTCTCTCTTCAACTTCCTCTAGTCTGCCAGATACTTCTTCATATAGCTTATCAACCTTGCGAAGTGAGGTTTGAGTTTTTTTATTCGCGTGTTTTGCCCTTTTGCTCTCCAGGCGAGCCTCTCCCTGGATCTGTTTCAGAGTTGAGAATAACAAATCAAACTTATCCGTGTGCCCCTCCATTTGTCCAGTAGGTTGCCCTCCGGCTCTCTCCTGGATTGAGTGTAACTGTTTTCCCCCTGAGGCACCCCCCAAGTTCGATTGTGAGGTAGCTGACGCCTCCCAAACTAACCTCTTGACAATATCTCCTTGTGGTGGGTGCTCCGTTCTTTTTGTTCTCCTTCGCGGCCCCCCCCTCGGCCTGCTGGGTTTCGCCTTTGACTTCACTGCGACACTCCTCCTTAAAGCGGTATTTTTCCCCACCATCACCTCTGACAGCTCTGAGGCCTCTGAATCTAACTCCTCTGAGTAACTCTCCACCGAGAGATCTGTAGATGAAACAGTACTGGAGCCCGTGTCCTCTAGCCCCCCATCCCCCTCGTCCTCTTCCTCATCTTCCTCATCCTTTTCATCAACTCCTGTATAAAAGCAATCATCGCTCGGTGAGCCCGTAGTTCTCAAATGAGTACCTCTAGTACCTCTAGTTCCATCATGAGTGGCTCTTGTGGATTTGCTCCTTACAACTGGTTCGCCACCAGTTGCTGACTGTGATGGGTTGGTCACACTATCCCAGTTGGCTAAGTTATCATGATTTATAGATCTATTCACATCTTGGACATCTTTCTGTGCAATGGCGCCACTACTCCCACCGTTTTTACCACCATCCACCTTCCCTTGCTTCTCTTGGGAGTTAAATGACACATCTTGATTCATAGGAGTTGACCCATTCTCCTCAGAGCCAGAGCCAGAGCCAGAGCCAAGGGGCTGATTATTTATTATAGCTAGCGCACCAACCTTCCTGCCCTCCGTCTCCTTTTTCTTCCCTGCACTCCCCGCTATTTGCCTGTCATCACGCCTGGGGCTGCCCTCCAGCAGATTTATTTCCGCATCCGCAGGCTTTGTTACAGCAGACAAATCAGGCTCACCAAGCAGAACTCCTGCTCCCCTGTCATCCGCTGCTGCTATTGGTGTCGGTGCCGGTGTCTGGATCTCTGCAGGGCCTGGCTGCGCACTGACAGCCTGCGCGTCAATCACGTCATCCCCGCCTGCCCCGCCTACTCCTCCTACAAGAGGCGCGGCGTTCACTAGCTCTGTAACTTCTGCTGAGGCCGGTAACGGAGCTGCTGCTGCTGTTGACACCGGCATCCCTTCCTCGGCTTCCATCTCTGCAGGCGCTGCTGGGGCCTCCGATTGAGCCGCTGACATCTCCGCAGATACCGCCAGCGTCTCTCCTGGAGCTTCTCCCTCTGCGAGTCCGTCAGCAGGTGCAGTTACCAAGATCCGCTCCGGGTGAAACAAGGTAAAAGATTCGAATAGTGTGGGCTGCCGAAGGGAGCTATCTTTCTGCCTCTCGCCGCTCGTGACTCTGTTGGATGCTCCTTTTCCAGGCAGCACCTTCCTCCTGCTGCATTCGACCTCTCGATCCTGTCTTCGCCTCTCGCTTGCAGCCAAGCGCTCCTCCTCACGAAGTCTAGCAGCCTCTTTTCGTGCCTGTCCCTTCCGGTGATTCTTGGCTCTTAGGTTTGCGGCTGGTATATCAGAGTCGCTCCCCGGCGCCTCTTGTCTTCTTGTGACCTCCTTCACTGCCCTCTGTACTTTCGGGGCCATGTCCCGACTGAAGTCTCTTCTACCCCTTGGCTGATATTCAGATACGCAATTAACCACCAGCTTTATCAACGCAGTCAGCTTACTCCGTGCAGTCAGCTTCTTCCCCAGTCTCTTAATCAGCCATGATGCAAAGATGTTTGGCTCCCAGAGCATCTCTTCTTTCCAGTTCTTCTATGCTCTCTCGGTCTCTTTGACTCAATTCACTCCCCCTTACTCTCCAAACTTTCAGATTGAGATTCCATCACATCAGTGTATCCTCACTAGAAAATTATCAGGAGCAGGGCTCAGGGGCTGCTGCTTCCTACGGACTGTCGGCGGCCATCTTGCCTCCTGGTGGGTCCCTTCCATGTATTAACAGTCATGAGACACAAATACCTTCTGTTTCTTTGTCGTACAGTAATGCAAGTTGATTGTGCCCCAAATAAATGTTGTTAAATGTTAAAATAATGTTAATGTAGATGACCTGGATAGTGCCGTGAACGTGTTATTTTACTTGTTATTCCTATATCATTTTCCTATTTGTCTTTAGAGATGTTTAGTGTCTTTCGTGTAATGATGCATTCTGGAGCAAGTGTTTATATTTTTAATGGCAAATCTTTTGTGTAGGTCACAGGAAGGAGAAATCACCCTTCAGGAACATATATGTTGTTTTATAGTGCATTATATTTCATAATACTGCCAAGAATTTTCAACCGTTGTGTCTTATTTTAGAAGTTTATATACATCTTATATTACTGCAGGGGCCCTGTAGATTCACTTACATTTATGTAAAATGTATATATTTTGTTGACCTTTGAATGTCTTTTTAAGGATTATCATTGTCAGAAATTAACTTTGATTGTGAAGTATGTATTCTTCCAGGAGATCTAGAACCTTGATAATCTAAAAACATCTTTAAGGCAAAGAATATATTATTCTTTATTTGTATAGTAATCAGCTGAACTTTATTAATGCTTAGTTAATGAATCAACACCAGGGATGGATTACACAGCACCAGGGACGGAGCTCATAGAGAATAAAGATGAAGACATTCAAGATGGTGTGGTTGATTTGCGTCAGTTCACACCCCTTGGTGGGTTGTATTATCTCCATGTACTGAAGCTCCCACCTCAAGCTAAACATGTTAATGGATGGACAATGTTAGAGGTAAGTTTGTAGCCTAAAGAAATGCTTTGGTAAATACCCTTGTCTGATTGTTTGGAACCCGAAATCTATAAGTATGTAACAGTGGTTTATTTCAGCAATCCATTTTCAAGAGGTATGACCTATGTAATATCACCATAATACTCTTCAGATCTTCATTTTAGATTGTGGAAAATCCTTATTTATTAATTTTATCAAGTGTATTTCGAATGTGTACTAAATTTGGTTTCAAATTCTTCAGGCTAGCAGTGCAACTCCCTTGGTGCTTTAGTATATTAGAGATATAGGACTATAGTGTGTCTTCATCACTGGATGTCTGTGGGACTCGGTTCCTTTTAAAACACAAATAAATCCCGAGGTTAAGTGTAGAAAATTTGCTTATTAAAAGGAGTAAGATAAATAGTATCTCTTAGAGTTCAGCTACTCGTGCCCTATGGGGTTTCCATACTGTAAAACAAAATGGTGACATGTCAAAGGTGGAAGAGTTGATTACAATTTCCATACAGGATTTGGCTGTGCTCCCAAAAACCCTCGCTAGAAAGGATCTAAAGAGGTGAGCCAGTGTCTCACTAAAGAATCAGTTCCCACTACCTATATCAACATGGGTTGATTTCAATATTTATTTTTAGTAATTACTAGTCAAGGGTCTGAAGTATGTACCCCAACCCGGATGGAACTCCACAGGCTTCCCTTGGCAATGCACACCATCTTCAAAACCAGTTGCATAATCTATAAAGTCACCACAACCTGTAAATATACATATCTGACAAGCTCTCTATTTGCTGTGACTATTGGCACTCCCACAGTAAGGCCACTATGAGAACAGCGACAGAGAAATACAAAAATTAAAAAAAACTAGTCAATAAGCCTTAGCTGTTTACAAACCCTTTATCTGGAATGACCTGTCTGTTTCCAAACCTGCTCAAAGTTAGGAAACTGCTGAAGAAACCTCTTTAAAAGCACAACATGATGATGGAGTAACAGTTCACCTCCACTCAATTTCCATTCCAGGCACCCATTAACTCTATCCTTTGGCCCTGTACAACACTCAACTTGCCTTTTAGCTAGGTTTGCGCTAAATAAATACTACCTACGTACATGGTACTTAAAAGTGACTTCCTAATCAATTGCTTGTCATGACTTACTGCTTTTTAAATTTACGAGCCAGTTTGAAGTGTACATTCAAGAGGTAAATTCTCTTTGCTGAGCTCTGTGCCCATGAAGCATGACCCAGTACATGAACACATTAAAGGTATGATCATTTATATAATAAAACGTGTTTGCATTTGATTTTTTATAATCTGGATATTTTCTTGTTAAGTTTAAAACCTGGATTTCTATGTCCAAAGGCATCGGGGGAGGGGGCCCATACATAAGACCACAGACCTGCGGCCCCAGGTGAGCCCTGGTTACCAATCAAAATGTAGGTCTTGTCTCCTTTAACTTTCCATTTCTTACCACTCATCCAACATTGGACAGCTACTAGACAATGCTTAATAGTATTCTAAAGTTTATTAAGAGGTTTACCAAAACTGAACAGGAGTAGAATGTCATCTGCATAAGACACATACACCTGTCCAAATGAGTGTACCAGATGTATCAAAGATTAATTGTAGATATTAAATCGAAATGGAGACAAGGAGGATCCCCATGTGACCCAGAAATTAACATGCCTCCTTTTAGATTTGAAGGAGCAAAGTTTCAAAACCCGAATGTGATCCTGCAGAAAAGAGTTGAATCAACTCAGAGCACAACCTCTTAGCCCAACGCATGACAAACGCTTAACCACAATAATTGAAAGAGATCATGTCAAATTAGTTAGTTTTTTAATTTATAATGCGTGACAGCTACCCAAAAAGAGTTTCCCGGCGCAGAAGCAGGTCAAGGCATGATAGACCGAGAGCATTCTATTTATTGAACAGCCAGGTTTTTAGCGACCTGCGGAACTTGATATAGTTTGTCTCATTACGGAGAGCAATGGCAAGAGAATTCCAAAGTGAGGGGCCTAGGTGTGAGAAGGATTTGCCGCCCATCCGGGCTTATTTGAATTTCGGTGGCTGATCGAAGATTGCGAGAAGGAAGGTATGGCTTGGCCAGGGCCAACAGGTAGCGGGGAGCACTGCGGGATTTAATTTTGTGCATATAGTTAAGCGCCTTGAATTTTATTCGACTCTCGATTTTCAGCCAGTGTAGTTTGTGTCGATAAGTCGAGATGGGGATGGTCTTAGGGACTCCAAATAGAAGTCTAACTGCGGCATTTTGGGCCATCTGTAGTCTGTGAATTACCGATTTGTTTGATCCCACATAGAGCACATTTCCGTAGTCAAGCCTTGATGTAATTAAGGCATTGACTACGGATTTTCTAGTCGCTTCTGGTAGCATCCAACAAATTTTCCGCAGCCATTTAATGATGGTGAAGCAGGTTGCTGCGACTTTCACTGATTGGGGATGCATTCATCAATTATGATGCATAAGTTACGGACTTGTGGTGAGGGGGATGGGAGATCACCCATTTTGCAAGGCCAATGTTGCTGGTTCCAGAGGCCTTTCTGTTTTCCCAACACCAGTACCTCCGTTTTCTCTCCATTTAATTTCAGAAACATCTTTTGCATCCATGATGGTATATTATTTAGGCCAGTTTTTAGAGTAGAGGGGGTGGTTGTGTTATGTGAAGATAGGGAGAAAATAATTTGAGAATCATCGGCATAGGAAAACATGGATAAGCCGGATTTCTAAGCCATCTCAGCCAATGGTCTTACATAAAGATTAAATAATAAAGGGTTGAGAATGGATCCCTGAGCAAAAGAATGAACTTCAGAGCTTGCAGTTTGGGAGAAAACTTGGAAGGTACGGTTGGAGAGGAAGGCAATAAGCCAATTTAGGGTGTCCCCTCCAATACCCTGTGATTTGAGTGTATTTATAAGCACCGTCTGGGATACAGTGTCAAAAGCGGCGCTCAAATCCAAAAGAATGAACGCCACTATGTCCCCGTTGTCTAGATGGTGACTTATGCCTTCCATAACCTCAAGTAGGGTGGTTTCAGTAGAAAAGCCCGCTCTGAAGCATGATTGAGAGGAATGGAGAAGGTGGTGTGTTGTGGAATACTCAGTTAAGTGAACATGAATATGTTTTTCTAAAATATTAGACAGCGCGGTTTAAAGATCTAGGAACAACATTCTTGCAGGGAAGCCATTACCTGTACTTAATCTGAGGATATAGAGAACTGAGACTAGTGCAATTTCTGTACCCCATTCCAGGTATAACTGCAATCTGGAACATATCTAGAAGACTATGATTTCCTAAGTGTTCTGTCTGATTTTGCCAAGCAATGGGAGCAATGAGATAGGTCTATAGCTCGAAGGGAGCATAGGATCAAGATAAGGTTTTTTAGAAAAGGTTTTGCTATGCTTTCATTCCATACCAGAATGAAATGGAAGATTTTATATATTAAATATTGCTGGACTGTCAGCATTCACCAACTTATGTAGCGTTTAGGGTGGGGGGGGCAAATTTCATTGAGCGAGTTAGAACTGACAAGAGAGTATACTAATTCCAATCACTTGTGGTTTTCATAGGTCTTACAATTTAAGATCTTTTCTCATCTTATATGGGAGCACTAGATGCTTGTCTAATGTTAAAGTTGCTTGTATTCTGATTAGAATATCTGGGTGAATCCTCTCACAGCGATGGTGTTGAAGGACTATCTGAATGGTAGTTAAGTAAAGGTTTACCTCCTACCACAAAGTGGACTTTTTCATGGGATTAAGCCAATGGTGTGTTACCCTGGGGACTGCACTTTGCAGTTCAAGATCAACAACTGATACCAGACCATCATTCCCCTCACGTTTCAAAAAGGTTTATGTCCTCATTGAAATTACCACTATCCCCAGCCAAACACTACACTCTTTGCTGATAACAATGTTTAATTGCATATTAACACAAATCGTTTATAGTATACTCAGCAACTTGTGGCTTTATTCTAAAGCTTGTTTATGATTATATTACAGAAATGCTAAAATTTGTTCAAACACTAAAATTTTGGTTGGTATCCAAATAACTTTTGCCCTTATTTTCTTAACCCTATACGACCTTTCTACGAGTGATTCGTTTTACATTTTTAGTTTCATTATCCTCCAATGTTTCCTTACAATATGTAGGCAAAGATTACAATGTGACTGGGTGTTTATATGTACCATATAATTTAAAGTTTATGAAGTGTCATGGGTAAGATCAAAAAAATGAAATAGCTATTGTCCATTTTACATGTGCATGACTTCTGTTTAGCAATGGTATACTCTGGCTTTTGGAGACTGGTACTAATTATTTAAAAATGTCCATTGTATTTTCAGTTAGTAGAAGGTTTGCAGTACTATCACTATCCTCCAAACACAGTAAGCAGCAGTGACTCCAAAGAAGAGAAAGAAAATGATCTTTCAACTTATCCTCCAGTTGGAATACATTTTAGGCTTCCTAGCAATGTGGTATTTTTCGAGGAACCGCAAATCGCAAGATGGGATATCAAAGGTATAGTAAATATCCATGTTTATCACTTCTGCCATCACAAGGCTCATTCTTTCAAATGTACGATTATCCCGCTACCTACACATGTTTTTGGTCTGGTCCTATGGCAGGTTGTAAAATTTAAGCCAATGCAAAGGTCTATTAAGTTGTGGGCCTTCGGAACTGTTGTATATCATTTTTAGATAATGAAGTCCTGTTCCTCTGAAGTCCTCTGAAGGATATCCTTTTAATTGATAAACATCAGAACAACTCTAGGTGCGTGCCAAACACATTTCAATTGGAAATGTTTTGATTTTGAAATTAATTTTACGCAGAAAAATGCCGGTCTAAATGTAGTATGTTCTGTTATTTTTTGTGAAGTTCAATAAGAATCATATTTTACATTAATACTTCACTTAAAGTAAGGAAACCCATTTTAAATCCACTAAAAAACAAAGCATGCACCACTCTTCAAAAAAATGTTTGCAATATGTATTTGTGTACAACTCTATAGCGCAAACCTAGCCAAAAGGCTTAAAGTCAGTGAGTAATAGGAGAGGGAGCTGATATGTGAACGCTTAGAACATTGGGATGCAGTGTTCTATAAAGAGGTGATTCTTCAACTGTGTGCTAAATTTTAGCAGTGTTGGTGGTCCCATTGTATGCAGGGATGCTGTTCCATATCGTGGATACATAGATTTCAACCAGCACATTGCAGATGGTGGACTTTGACGCCGCTGCTTTTGGGTACAATTATTGCCATGATTCATTTCTGAAGCTGAGGACTGCCTACACGTTTAATATGTATATTAACTGCTGTATTAAATGTTCCTTCTACACAAATATAGTCCTAAAATGGTCTCATGGATGTTTACATTTTTGAGACTGAAACGTTGACAATTTACACACATCAGCCCATATAAAGTAGAACTATTTGTATTACAATCCTTTGTATCCTTACTCTTATGCCTTATGTTAAAACAAGTTTTATTTTTCACCCCATGGAACCTTTTTGTGAATTTGAATATATCAGACACCTATAAGTCTTATCTGGTGATTTTCTTTATTTGTATGTGACCTTTCATTTATTTGTTTGTACTTCCTTGCTTTCTTGATATATATATATATATATATATATATATATATATATATATATATATTCACTGAAAAAACCATAGGTTTCACACATGTTATAGTTAGCGGAAATTTTACTGATAAAAAACCAATGAAATTCCCCCGTTATAGTTAGTGCAGGCAACTATAACTCACGCGACCGCAATCTTCTGCTGATGCTAATACTGTATTTAGACACTTATTTGCCCATGTCTTCTTCCATAAATTTTTAGCTATACATATATTACAAATATTTTTTTTTCATAAAGACACATATGTCATCAGCAGAGGATTGCGGTCACGTGAGTTATAGTTGCCTGCACTAACTATAACGGGGGAATTTCATTGGTTTTTTATCAGTAAAATTTCCGCTAACTATAACATGTGTGAAACCTATGTTTTTTTCAGTGAATTTGCAAGGTTTTTTAAATGCTAATTCCTAACTATAACGTGTGTGAAACCTATGGTTTTTTCAGTGAATTTGTACGTTTTTTTAAATGCTAAGTTACTTTACGCCATTCGTGGCGTGCGCGCCCACTTAACGCAGTTCGTTCCGTGCGCGCACGGTGCGCTTCGCGCACCGTGCGTGCACAGTGAGCAAGCGGTGCGCTTTGCGCACCGCGTGCCCACTTTACGCAGTTAGTGCCGTGCACGCACGGTGGGCACGCGGTGCGCTACGCGCACCGCGTGCCCACGTTACGCTAGATGGGCCATGTACGCACGATGCACTTCGCGCACCGTGCGCACGTGGAGGACATATGATGCGCTTCGTTGTGAAAGGTAATATTTTAATTTTTCAAATTTGTGATATGCAATGCACAAATGGTGCCCTTCGGGCAACATTTGCACATGGGGTGGGGAGAGTATGGATAATTTTTTTTTTAAAATACTTTTTACCGTACGCGTACGGTAAGCGTAATCGGCGAAATTATCGAAAAAATTAAAATTCCGTTTTTGGCATTGGGGGATCTTTGGGGACTCCCTCAACATGGCTAGGTGCTTAGGAGCTGTCGAAACAGCCCCTTTACATGTTTTTGTCCTTTGTTTTTTAATCCCCACTCAGAGTGCGAGAGAGAAAATGGCGGCCGCCGCTTCCTGGTTTCGACCGATTCGAATGTTTACTAAGATCTAACAGCCAATCAGAATCGCGCTCGCGCACGTCACCGTACGCGTACGGTAAGCGCACCGTAAGCGCACCGTAAGCTGGCTCAGATATATATATTGATTTAAAGGCTATTTTCTCAGAATCTACTGAACAGATTTACACCAAACATACAAAAGGCACTTCCTTGACCTGTAGACTACCTCTCTGCCAAATTTCAAGGAACTCTGTTCAGCCGTTCGGGCTGTAGCTGTGTCTAAAGGTCCTATGGAAAAATGCATGGGAAAAACGCGTTTTGGGACCCCCCTTTTATCTCAGCCCCCGCTTGACAAAACCCCCCAAGACTTTCAGGGTAGGAGCGGAGCGTAGCGCCCCATTAGTTTTGAAAATTTCGCGAGGATTCGTCGACCGGCGCCAAAGTTATTCAAAATAGAATGTTGCGGTTTTCCTATGGAAACAGGGTCCTAACTATAACTACCTACTGGCGACCGCCAGTAGGTAATATATATATATATATATATATATACTAAGTACTAAAACTAATATGACCAGCATGCCACTGCGTCTATTAGGGAGAGACTCTTCATTTAAATAAATCACATGTTCTTGAATCCCGTTTCTCGTCCCTGTGCTGCCAGTGAAGAAGAGCTGATACAAGCTCGAAACGTGTATGGCAGTAAGTGTGCACATCGCTGGACTGCTACTTACCTGTGTATATGGATTACCACGCCGAGTTGTGGCTTCGCCAGTTGGGGACAACTTTGTGTTTTTATGTTAAGCGGCGGGTCCAGCCGCAGCGAAGCCCCACCGCGACACATGTGGGACCTCTTTGCAGGATACTAAGAGGCATTGAGGGACGGCGCGGCCAACGCAGGCAAGATGTATTTATGCAAGCAAGGCAGTGAGTGCATGCCCAACCGGGTGTTTATTTTTTAACTTGGAGGCAGGTACAGAGCCACTTGGTTAATGAACATTGAGTAGTGGTGGCAGTTATTGAGACTATTATGACCAGCATGCCACTGCGCCTGTTAGGGCGGGACTCTTTATTTAAATAAATCACATGTTCTTGAATCCCGTTTTCTGTCTCCTTGCCGCCAGTGAAAAAGAGCTGTTACAAGCTCGAAACGCGTATGGCAGTAAGTGTGCACATCGCTGGACTGCTACTTACCTGTGTATATGGATTACCACGCCGAGTTGTGGCTTCGCCAGTTGGAGACAACTTTGTGTTTTTATGTTAAGCGACGGGTCCAGCCGCAGCAAAGCTCCACCGCGACACATGCGGGACCTCTTTGCAGGATACTAAGAGGCATTGAGGGACGGCGCGGCCAACGCAGGCAAGATGTATTTATGCAAGCCAGTCAGTGAGCGCATGCCCAACCGGGTGTTTATTTTTTAACTTGGAGGCAGGTACGGAGCCACTTGGTTAATGAACATTGAGTAGTGGTGGCTGTTACTAAGACTACTTTGACCAGCATGCCACTGCGCCTATTAGGGCGGGACTTTTTATTTAAATAAATCACATGTTCTTGAATCTCATTTCCTGTTTCCTTGCTGCCAGTGAACAAGAGCTGATACAAGCTTGAAACGCGTATGGCAGTAAGTGAGCACATCACTGGACTGCTACTTACCTGTGTATATGGATTACCACGCCGAGTTGTAGCTTTGCCAGTTGGGATGGTGGTGGGCAGTGCTGTATGGGTTGGTGATTGGGTACGTGAGTGGCAGTACGGGTGATTTATTGGTTGTCTGAGTACCTGTTTGAGTGTGTGAGGGGGTGTGTGACTGCCTGCATTGATGAGTGAGAGGGTGAGTCAGTGGCTGTATAGGTTAGTGAGTGCTTCTATGAGCGGCTGTATGGGGGACTGAGTGTGTATATGGATGAGTTGTGGGTGAATGGATGTGTCAGTAGTATATGGATGAGTAACTGCATATATGAAAGGCAGCATAGGTGAGTGTTGGAGTATATGAATGACTGGATGTGTGACTGAGTGATTGCGAGAGTGGCCATATGGGTGAGTGTGTGCATGTGTCAGTGACTGTGTAGGTGAGTGAATATGTGAGTGAGTATGTGTTAATATCCATATGAATAAGTGAGTGGGTGTGTGTATAATCGCATAGGTGAGTAAATGGCTGTGTAATTGACTATGGGTGAGTGACTAGATTTGTGAGTAGCTCTATGGGTGACTGACAGTGTGTTAGTGGCTGTATGGGTGTATGAGTGGATATATCAGTGGCTGTATTGGTCAGTGAGTTGGTTATGCATGGCTGTATAGGTGAGTGTGTGCTTGTGTCAGTGACTGTATAGGTGAGTATGTTTAGTATCTGTATGAATAAGTGGGTGTATGTATAACTGTATAGGTGAGTAAGTGGCTGTGTGATTGACTTTATGGGTGTGTGAGTAGCTCTATGCGTGACTGACAGTGTGTGAGTGGCTATATGGGTATATGAGTGGATATATTAGAGGCTGTATTAGTGTGTTGAGTTGGTGTATGTGTGGCTGTATGGGTGACTGAGTGAATGTGTGTGTGTAGACCTATGAATGAGCAAGTGGGTGTGTAAGTACTAGTATGGGTGTGTCAATCGTTTTGAGAATGGTAGTGTGTTAGTTGGTGTGGGGGTATGAAAGGTTATATTGGGGTGTGAGTAGGGGTGTCAGAGATTCTGTGGTGATGCCATTTGAGATGTCATCAGTGATGTCACTGAACAAGTCATGAGTGATGTAATATGTGAGGTCATAAGCAGTGCATTGCGAGGGCACAAGTTATAGTTAGCTCAGCACTTTTTTCTTGGGACTTGGTGAAGCTGTGTCCCAAGATGGCTGCCAACACTTCCTCGTTAAAGTGTTGGCAGCCAATCAGAGCAGTGCGTTTCCCTGCACAAGCTCATCTTTTTTCGTGAAGACTTCGCAACCAGAGATATCACTATAATTTTCAACTTCAATTTCTCAACAACACACCAAATAAGCAAAATGTACTTCCTTGAACCAACATCTACCTCCCTGACAAATTTGGTGTAAGTCCGCTCAGCGGTTCGGGCTGTAGCTGTGGCTAAAAATTCTCATGGGAATTAACATTACAAATGCACCCTTATTTTGCGCCCGAATTTCTCAGTCCCCACTGCACAGATCAGCCCCACACTTTTCATGACACACAGAACCTACCTTGACATTTTTGGGGGAAATTTTCATGAAGATTGGTCAAACGACACCAAAGTTATAGCCAAGTCACAAAATGCTTTCCCTATGGAAACTAGGTTCTAACTAACTACCTACTGGCAACCACTAGTAGGATAGAAATAAAAAAAAAAATATATATATATATATATATATATATTTTTTTTCCCCAAGAAACCTTTGTATCTTGCGCCGTATACCTATAAAAAGAATAACTCACACTCCAGGATGGTAGTCACTCAATTATTGTATTTGAATCAACTGCAATGCGTTTCGACCACAAGGTCTTTTTCAAAGCCAGTTTGCACAAACAACAAACCACCATTTTAATGTCATCAGTGATGTCATTAGCGATGTCATTTGAGATGTCATCAGTGATGTCACTGACCATGTCATGAGTGATGTAATATGTGACATCATCAGCAGTGCATTGCGGGGGCACAAGTTATAGTTAGCTCAACTAACTATAACGGCCTAATTTATAACTATAACGTAGTAGTCACGTTTGTCCAGTGGTGCAGAAAGGGGGCTGAGCCTCCGACCAGCGCTCAGCAATTCCACTGTGTAGGACGTACAGGAGGTACCAGGAGGGCTACTTGGCCCCTAAAGTCCCTCAGGAGTAAAGTGGACTTCGTCCCCCAGCCGGTAGTGTGCCATGTGGTGCATTTGCAGAGTGGTGGAGAAAAGAGGGCGTGGCCTCCGAAGACCTCTTAGCAATACCAGTGTGTGGGACTTACTGGAGGTAACAGGAGGGGTAGTTGGCCCCCAAGGACAACCTTGGGCGCCAACTACCCCTCCTATTACCTCCAGTAAGTCCCACACAGCAGGATTGCTAAGTTCTCAAAGCAGGTCACCCCCGTTTGCCCACCAGTCTGCAAACGTGCTTGGTGGTGCACTCTTGGATGGGAAATAAAGTCCTCTTTGCTGCTGGGGGTTGTTAGGGGCCGTCTAGCCTACCAGACACCAAAAGTAAGCCCCAGATAGTGGGATTGCTGAGACGTGGACACAGGCCACTTCCCCTTTCTCCACCACTCTGTAAACGCGCCTATCGGTGTGCTATTGGTTGGGCGATGAAGCCCCCTTGCCTCCTGAGGGTCCCTTGGGGCCAACTAGCCCTCCTGTTATCTCTACAAAGACCGACACAGCTAGATTGCTGAGACTGGTCCAAGGCCACGCCCTCTTTTTACACCACTCCGGAATTGTGCCTCCTGGCGCACTTCTGCTCGGGGGCTGAAGTCCACTTTAGTCCTGTGGTCCTCAGGACACAAGAGGACCTCATCGCCCCAGCAGCAATGCACCAAGAAGCGCGTTTGCACAGTGGTGTAAAAAGGGGCAAGGCCTCAGACCTCCTCTCAGCAATTCCACTGTGTGGGTCTTACTGGAGGTACCTGGTGGGCTAGTTGGCCACTAAGGACCCTTAAGATTGTAGGGGACTTAATCCCCCCACCCAGGCCAAGTGGTGCAGGGAGGGTGCGGGCCCTCTGGTGAGCCTCTTCTCTTAATATTTTTTGGGGCCCGCGGACCCCATCCCCCAGGGCCTGATACTTTTTTTTAAATAGGAAGGGGGCCATGTGGCCCTCCTCCCGAGGCCGATTTTGGCCCTGGGACCCCATTCCCCGGGGGATGGCCACATATGTTTTTAAATGTTCTGTCATTAGCAATAAAAGGAGGGGGACCGCCCTACTGAGACCATTATTGGCCCAGGTACCCCATCCCCCAGGGCCTGGCCTCAACGTTGGGGACCGTAAGGGGAGCTCCAATACCCCCGCGGTCCCTACCAGCTCCCCGCCTCCTGCAGGAGCCGCCATTGCTTTTGAGCGAAGGGAACTGCTGATATGCAGCTCCCTTTGCCCAAAAGCAATTCTGCTTTGCTTCCTGGAAGCAAAGCAGTGTTTGCTATGACAGAGCGGGAGCTGTGCCTGCCATAGCAAACTGCAATGTCCCACGGGGGGCACCCTGGGACATTGCTGGAGCACGGCCCCCCTCCCTTCATGATTAAAGCCCCGGGGATGTTGTGGTCCCCGGTGGTCTGCAACTCACCCGCACCCTTAATTTAAGTTTGCGCCAGGGATGTGGTGTTCTCCAGAGCAGTGTGGGGAGGGGCAGGAGCACCCCCACACACACACTTTTAGTACAAATTTAAGCACTGGGAGGTGGCAGTCCCTGGGGTTTGGGGGGGCCCGCGAGGCCCCCTGTGCATTAATAATTAAAACCCTGGGGAGGTGGCGGTCCCCGGGGCGGCCGGGGGCCGCTTGCTCTGCATATTATTAATCATGCCCTCGCATATATTTTCATCATTGCCCCCGGGACCTGAACCACACGGGGGCTTATTAAAAGGAAGCGCAGGACACTGCGCTTTGTTTTATTTACATTTTTTCAGTGGGATTCACGCACAGTACGCAATTCCCGCCAAAAAAAAATAATTTATTTTTTCGGCCCATGGGGTCCCCTGAGCAGGGCTAGGGGGTCAGGGTGTTTCTACACTGCCTTATCTTGTTTTTCCACCTTTTTTCTTGTGACTCGGATCATATTTACCAGGCAGCACTACGCCACTTTTTTGGGCTTAAAGCTTAATGCTGCCTTGTAAATGTCATTTTCTTTGCAGTGGGTTTTGCAGTGGGTTTTGCAGGGGGCATTCCCAGCAACAACCATGGCCTCCTTTTTGACACTGCCCGAGATTTATAAGAAATTGTAACTCTGAGGTAGAGCCAAAAACTTACACCTCTCCAGGGGAGATGTAAGGGAGGCACAACAAGGAGAAATATCTTTACTTCTCCTCATTTTTCCTTTTTACTATGTGTGCTGAATTCTGCAGCTCACATACAAAGAGGAAAAAGCCTCTTCTGATTGTTTTTGTGGAAGAAGGTTTACTTCCTGCATAAAAATAGTCATCCCCGCAACACAGGCACCCTTGCACCATGGTGCAAAGGTGGCACCTGCATTGGCACACAGAAGCCCCTTGTGCGCCAGCGCATGGGAAAAGGACAGGAATGTGCCGTTATCTGATAGATACAGCACATTCATGCCCTTTTCTTTTGCCATGGGGCAGCCCAGCAGGAAGGCCTGCGACGCTGCTCTACGGCAAAAATGAATAAATGTGGCATTTTCAGACTGGCAAGTTTAAGACTAACTTTATTAAAAGATGAATTTTTAAATTGTGAATCCAGAGACACCAAATTCCAATTTTTCTATCAGCTCTCATTTGACAGATACACTTGTAAGGGGTTACAAGGCATATCTAAGCCTAACCTATGGGAGAGATAGACCTTGCTGTAGTCAATAACTAAATTAGCAGTATTTCAATACCAGGACATATAAAACACAACAGCACATGTCCTACGTTTTAAAATCTGAAAGAAACGGTTAGTTATAGATTCCTTACCTTAGAATTACCCCCAGGCGTCAGATTGGATCCGGAAAGTTTCTTCGTCAGCAGTACCCCTGCGCGTCGGAAGGTGGTGTCGGGCGACTCCGCATTCATTGTTGGCGTCGTGGTCGCCGGGATGACGTTGCGGTAGCTACATAGGCGTCGCCCTCGCACGCTGACGTCAGTTCTTTCTTTTTTCGCGCCAGCAAGCGCAGATCCGGAGAGAGCGCTACCTCTAGTCACTTTTTGACTGACTTTTTATCAACTTTTGTCGACTTAGTTTTTTTAGTCCATCTACTCCTGGTGCACGAGGGATGCCCGTCTTCAAGGCTTGCAGTTCCTGTAACCGACTGATGTCGGTGGTGGATCCGCACCGTGTGTGCCTCTACTGCCTGGAGCACGAGCACGACCCCGAGTCGTGCTCCGGCCGCCGGACCATGGCCCGAAGTCTTTGTGGGAGCGACCCCTGCCCAGCTTCGTCAGTTTTATGAAGCAATGTACGCCATCTTTGGGTAGCCCGACTCCACTCACGCGCCTTCAGGCCCCATGGATTCGGCTGGAGGCCCTGGGCCTTCGCCGCCGGTGGCATCGGCGCCGCAGGGTCCCCTTGGATCCAGGCCTGAATCCAGATCGGCACCGGTCGACCTCGTTACACCTCCCCCGGCGCCAATTCCACCGGCACCACGTCCGCAGCCGGCATCGGCTGTGTCCCCAGCCGACATTGACCCCAGCCTCCACCTCGAGGAAGACACGGAGCCGGACCGACATCGACCGACACAGGACCCGGCACCGACGGGTACTTTTCTGCCCCTGTTCTACCCTGGCTATTTGAGACCAGATTGGCAGCCAGAGGAGGGTGAGGAGGACTGGGAGGGGTCTGGGGACTCTTTAACTGACCAGTTAGGTTATGAACCGGACTGGAGGAGACAACATGCCAAGGTTTGGATACCTACCCAGACATTGGCTTGTTGTCTCCTCCTACTGTGCCCTCGGAGGAGGGAGTGTCATAGGCAGTGGTGTTGCGTAGGGCGGCCGAGGCTCTCCACCCCGAGCTACCTATGGTGGCAGTCAGGACTAACCTCCTAACAGGTTGTCCAACCGGCAGCGAGCTCTTCGGAGCCCCGGCTGCCATTTAATTAAGCCCTCATGGACTGCCTTTTGGGCAGCTGGTCCAGGCCCAACACAGGGGCTCCTGTGTACAGGGTGATTGCCCGACGCTACCACCTGGCCCCGGGCAACCCCACTTTCCTCTCCCAACATCCCACCCCTGAGAGCTTGGTGGTCCAAGCCTCCACCTCCAAGGGCACATTCCCTACCGCTCCACCTGATAGGGAATCCAAAAAGCTGGACCATCTTAGGAAGAAGATGTTTTCTTCCTCCAGCTTGGGACTGCGGTCGGTAAACACTGCATGTCTGTTGGGCCGTTACACCCACTCCGTGTGGGATACGGTTGCGCAAGTGCTGCCTCAGTGCCCTGAGGAGGCTCGGCCTGTGCTCTCTCGACCAGTTGCCGAATGGAGAGACGCAGCGAAGTTTACCATCCGCTGTGGGCTGGATACCGCCGATTCACTAGGCAGGTCGATTTCCAAGCCGGTAGGCCTTCGACGCCTGGTTGAGGTCAACTGGTTTTACAGGGGATGTCCAATCCACTCTTATGGACATGCCCTTTGATGGCCGTCGCCTTTTTGGCGACAAGGCAGACAATGCGCTGGAGCGCTTTAAGGACTCTCGGGCTACGGCCAGGTCCTTGGGCCTCTCCACCACCCATCCTGTGCAGTCTGCCTTTCGCCCCTTTTGTGGCTACGGAAGGGGTGCCCCGCCACATCCCGCCCAGAGCCACAGGCCGGCGCAAGCTGTTCAGCCTCTGTGTGGCCGGGAACGTGGGAACCAGCCCTGTGGTTCTGGGGGCCAGCGGCTGGGCCAGTCCACCACAGCCCTCTCTGCAGCAGCCTCCAAACCCACCTAGTCCGACCTTTCAGGGCCACCAAACGCCAGTGGGCGGCAGGATTCGCCTTCACCTCCCCCACAGGCGCACCATCACATCGGACAGGTGGGTTTTGCAAATAGTCCGAAGGGGCTACTCCCTCCCATTCAAGACTACCCCTCCATCCATGCCACCTCAGTACCATCACATGTCAGAGGATCATCTGGCCCTTCTCCAACAGGAAGTTTCGGCACTCTTGGCCAAGGGAGCCATCGAGCGCGTTCCTGTCCCAGAAGTAGGCCGTGATTGCTATTCCCACTACTTTCTGTTGCCCAATAAAGACAAAGGCCTGCATCCTATCTTGGATCTCAGGCACGTTAACCGCTTCCTCCGGAAGGAGTAGTTCAAAATGTTGACGCTCGCTCAGGTCCTGTCTGCCCTCAAACCATGAGACTGGATGTTAGCGCTGGACTTGCAGGGCGCTTACTTTCACATCCCTGTCCTCCCAGCACACCAGCGTTACCTGCGGTTCACGGTAGGCGATGAACATTTTCAGTTTACCGTGCTCCCCTTTGGCCTTACCAGCACCCCTCGGGTGTTCACGAAAGTGATGGCGGTGGTCGCAGCTCATCTACGCAGATCAGGGGTTCCAGTCTTCCCCTATCTTGATGACTGGCTGTTAAAGGCGGGCTCGCCCCAGGCTGTCGTCTCCCACCTCCAGACAATGGCCGATGTCCTGCATTTGCTGGGGTTTTCCATCAACGTGTTGAAGTCACACCTGACTCCCTCTCAGAAGCTCCTCTTCATCGGAGCGGTTCTGGACACTACGCAATTTTGGGTCTACCCTCCGAACAATGAGTCCGGGATATTCGGGCTATGATTCTGATCTTTCAGCCTCTATCCCGGGTTTCGGTCAGGATGACCCTCAGGCTACTGGGTCTGATGGCCTCCTGCATCCTACTGGTGGACCATGCCAGATGGCATATGTGGGCTCTACAGTGGGACCTGAAGTTCCAGTGGGCCCAACATCAGAGGAACCTGTCCGATGGCGTCCAGATTTCGGAAGGCATTGCACACTGATTGCAGTGGTGATAACAAACCAGGATTGGGTCGACAGCAGATTCCTCTTCCTTCCTCAACCAGAGTTCACAGTGGTGACCAAAGCATCACTTCTGGAATGGGGCGGCCACATGGGGGAGGCGGAGATCAGAGGCCTCTGGTCTCCGGCGGAGTCCGAGCTCCATATCAACCTTCTGGAGCTTCGGGCGATTAGTCTTGCACTCAAAGCATTCCTTCCTTCTGTACGGGGAAGAATAGTGCAGGTGCTCATGGACAACACCACCGCCATGTGGTACTGCAACAAACAGAGCGGGGTGGGGTCGTAGGCCCTATGCCAGGAGGCCGTCCGCCTCTGGACATGGCTGGAACATCAGGGCATATCCCTGGTGGTTCACAATGGCAGGTTCCCTGAAGGCCAGGGCGGACAAACTCAGTCGCAGGTGCATGATGGATCACGAATGGCGTCTTCACTCGGAGGTGGTGCAATGTCTCTTTCGGCATGGGGAGATCCTTGGTTATATCTATTCACCACCGAAGAGAACGTGCAATGTCAGCAGTTCTGCGCGTTGGAATTTCCAAGGCAGCACTCGCTAGGTGACGCTTTTCGTGGAGTTGTGGTCGTCTATAAGCCTTTCCGCCTATGCCACTTCTGCCCATAGTGCTGAAGAAGATCAAGCGCGACCGGGCCCAAGTCATTCTTGTGGCTCCGGATTGGGCACGAAGAGTCTGGTATCCCGAGGTGCTCAACATGGCCATCGATCCTCCAATCTGACTGCCTCTTCGGGAGGATCTTTTGTCGCAGCAGCAGGGAACAGTCCTCCACCCGAACCTGTACAGCCTCCACCTCCTTGCACGGAGATTGAGCGGCGGCAGTTGACGTCATTTGACCTGCCTCCCAAAGTCTGCAATGTTCTTTTGGCAGCCAGGCGTCCCTCCACTAAGACGCCTCCTACGTAAGACCTTCAAATTGATCCCCCTTGAACACAGAAAGACCGTCACTCACGCCCTGATCACCAGCAGACTCGACTACAGCAACGCGCTCTACGCCGGAATGAACAAAAACCTCACCCGCAAGCTACAGAACATCCAGAACGCCGCCACATGACAGGTCCTTAACCTGCCAAGTCACTGCCACATCTCCCAGCACCTGCGCACACTCCACTGGATCCCCATCAAGGCCTGAGTCACCTTCAAGATGCTCACCCATGCACACAAGGCCCTCCATGACACCGTGCCAGCATGCCTGAACAGCCGACTCAATTTTCACGCACCCCAAAGGACCCTACGATCAGCCCAACTCTACAACGCTGTGGTCCCCCACACCAGAAAGACCAGATCGGGAGGCCGCTCCTTCTCCTTCCTCGCGGCCAGAGCCAGGAACGCCCTTCCTCTCCACCTCCGACAGACAAAATCTCTTCCCATCTTCATAAGAAACCTCAAAACCTGGCTCTTTGACAGACCCCCTCCTTGATGGACTGGAACCTGCATCCCTCCCTACCCCCAGCACCTTGACACCCTTACGGGTGAGTAGTAGCGCTTAACAAACGCCTGATTGATTGATTGATTGATTGACGGTATGCGCCTGCAGCTGGAACAATTGTGTGGCATGGTGCACAGCAAAGGCTGTGGATCCCCTTTTCACCCCTCTTTCTGAGGTTCTCTTGTTCCTTCTATCATGGCTCTACTCTGGGCACTCTAAAGGGCTACCTCTCGGCCATTTCAGCCTTCCTTAGGCTTCCTGATCAGCCTTCTCTTTTCAAGTCCCCCTGTTGTAAATAGATTCCTTAAGGGCATTACTCATCTTTTTCCTCCTGTTCCCTTCGTAATGCCCCAGTGGGAATTGAACTTGGTTCTTACATATCTTATGTGCGCTCCCTTTGAGCCGCTACATAACTGTCCTCTCAGACTTCTCACTTTGAAAACTGCCTTTCTGGTGGCCATCACCTCTATACGCAGGGTGAGAGAGCTACAAGCGCTTTCTTCTAAGCCTCCCTTTCTGGCTGTCCATCCGGACAAGGTCATCCTTAGAACTCGACCTACCTTTCTTCCCAATGTGGTTACTTCTTTCCACACTAGCCAAACCATCACTTTGCCCACCTTCTTCCCGCCTCCGCATCCTTCGAAAGGGAGGCTCCATCGTTTGGATCCAAAACGTGTGCTATCCTTCTACTTGGATCGCACCAAACAATTCAGGGTGGACGACCAGCTCTTTGTTGGTTACGTGGGCGCTAAGAAAGGTTGGACCGTGCACAAACGGACCATTTCCAGATGGGACGTTCTGTGCATTAAAGCCTGCTATTCTTTGGCGAAGAAGGAGCCTCCAGTGGTAATGCACCCCCATTCCACCAGGGCGACGGCAGCTACCACTGCTTTGGGACGAGGAGTCCCCCTAAATGATATCTGTCAGGCAGCTACATGGGCATTGCTGCACACATTCACCAAACACTACTGCCTAGACAGCCAAGTCCGTAGAGACAGCTTCTTTGACCGTTCTGTTCTTCAGGAGTTTCTGGTGTGAACTTAGTTCGCAGACCCCAGGTTGGTATTGCTGGGGTATTTATTCTAAGATAAGGAATCTATAACTAACTGTTTTTTTCAGATGAACAATTTAGTTACCTTTGGTAACTATATATCTGTAAGAAACGTAGGTTAGTTATGGATTCCATACCGCCCCATCCATCCTCCCGCTCTTCTGCGAACTGACTTCTAGGGTTAAGGTCTTCCTTTCAGTGCCCTAGTTTTGTGCACCAGTGGTCTGTGTCTTGCATGGCTCTGCGCTTCTAGCGTGGAAAGTCGTGTACAGAACTGACGTCAGCGCACGTGAGCAGCATCTATTTAGCTACCACGACATCATCCCGGCGACCAGACGCCAACGCCGAACGCTGAATCAACCGACGCCACCTTCTGACACGCAGGGGTACTGCTGACGAAAAAACTATCCGGATCCAGTCTGATGCCTGGGAGTAATTCTAAGGTAAGGAATCTATAATTAACCTATGTTTCTTACAGATATATCTTTACCAAAGGTAAGTAACTTGTTCTATACTGCAATCTGCCCATGGGGCTACCTAGGATCTACCTTAGGGGTACCTTACATGTAATAAAAGGGAAGGTTTGGGCCTAGCAAGTAGGTGTGCCTGCCAGGTCGAAATGGCAGTTTAAAACCACCCATAGACAATGCAGTGGCAGGCCTGAGACATTTTTTCAGGGCTACTCATGTAGGTGGCACAATCAGTGCGGCAGGCTTACTAGTAGCATTTGATTTACAGGCCCAGTGCACACACAGTGTAATGTGCCAGGGTCTTACTAGTAAGTCAAATATGCCAACTATGGAGAAAACAATTACAATTACATTTTAGACATGGAGCACTCACACTTTAGCCCTGGTCAGCAGTGGTATAGTGCCCAGAGTCCTAACACCCCCAAAAACGAAATGCAGCTTACATTCAAAAACAGGAGATCAGATACAAAAAAAACCAGGTGAAACCATGCCGAAAGATGCCAGGTCTAAAATACTAACATATACACACACACTTATATTCATGAATATATATATATTCGCGGATGGGAGCGAAACGCGTCAATGGCGGACACTATGTCCGATGACTTCCTTGGATACTATAATGCCGAATAAACCTGCACCTGCATTGGATTATCTTTTGGTCCTGATTTATTGAGCGGATTCTGTCCTAAGAGGTCCTCGCCAGATAAACCCCGTTTGAGATCGTATGCGGCGGGGCTGTAACCGTTTCTTGATATATCTATCTATCTATCTATCTATCTATCTATCTATCTATCTATCTATCTATCTCTCTCTCTCTCTATATATATATATATATATATATATATTAAAAAAAGAAAAAAGAGAAAAGGAATGAAATGAAACGTATTATGAACAGAATAAGATGCATTTGACCCACTATAAGATTGCCGCCATGTAGGATTTTAAATGGTCTGTCTTTATTTTTATTTTTATTTTGTTGAGCAGATAACGACGACCAATAGTCGGATATAATACTAACTAAATAATCAGTAAAGTGCAATTACCCAAGAATATCGCCAGGTCCCGGGGCAAATCTATCTTTATATATTGAGGAGGGGGGCGCACACGGCTCCACTTCCCAGGCCATTTACGGCCCCAGGTACCACCACCTCCTCAGGGCAAGGCCCCCCCTGTTGTAGTCATTAATGCCCTGAGGACTGCCACCCACCAAGGCTGGCTCCCTATGTCCAACGGTGCCTGCCATTGGGACATAGATGCCTACTTTCACTTGGCAGGAGCTTTGACATCTTTCACCAAACAAGAGCAAACAACAAGTCCCCTCCCAGCAGGGAGGAGCAGGAAAACTGCTCCCTCTCGCTGAGAGCAGACTTTTCATCTATTGCCCTGCCCACTCTCCAGTGGGCAGGAAAATAGATGCAAAAAATTGCATCTATGCAATGTCAACAGTGATGTCATGAGTTATGTCACTGACCATGTCATGGGTTATGTAATATGTGAGGTCATAAGCATTGCATTGCGGGGGCGTACATTATAGTTATCTCAGCCGGATATAACTGATGAATTTCTATGATTTTGTGCTTGTAATGTCCCTTTAATATTTTTTTCAGTGACAATATATATTCCTTTTGTTATCGAAACTATTTACTTTTTCTTAGAGTAGCAAAAACTACTTACCTGTCCTTTTTATATGCCCTTAAAAGGTTCTTCTACATAAAGGATATTCATCAATTGTGTTGGCTTGAGTAAATCCTGAATGACCAATCTAAAAGTTATCCCAAAAAATAATTTAGAAGAATTTGTTCATGAGTTCATTGTTGTTCACATTATTCACGTATCTCCCAAGGGAATATTGGGTCACCCTGTTTTGTTCTTGTTGGCTTTGTAAATTATGCAGATATTTTTAAAGATGGTGTGAGCTTGCAATTGGAGCCATCAGGAAGGGGATGATGTGATCATGTTTCTTCAGACTTTAGATGAGACGTGCCCACAGCATTAGGCTAACGCTAGGGGGTGCCAGTGTGGAGTGTGAGAGACCATAGAGTAGGGCATTACCACCATCCAGATACAAGAGTATAAGAGCTTGAACAACAGTTCTGAAGTCCTTTTCTTTAAGAAGCGGTTTGACTTTCTTTAGAAGAGAGAGCTAGAACCAGGCCTTTTTTCTTGTTTTTATGGCAATTTGTTCCTTGAGGGAGCAGTCAGTGTCAAGGGTGAATCCAAATGATTTGGCATTCAATGAGAGTTGTGGTTCAAAACGGTCAATGTTCATGTCATTGAGACAGATTTATACTGTATTTTTTTTTTTATAGGAATTTGGTCTTCTCTGGGTTGAGTTCTGCTGCTGGACATCAAGGTCTGGATTATGTGCAAGCTGTGTTTGAGGGGTTAGATAACTGAAGCAGAGGAGACTTTAAAATAGAGTTGATTATGTTATCTGTGAGTAAAACAACTACTGGCTCTATATAACGTTTGAAGATGACAGGAGACTGCATGGAATCCTGGGGGACTCCTCATGTGATAGGGATCTTTTGTGACTTGGAAGTGCCCATGTAAACAAACTGGTGTTAGTTAGAAGAATTTTGACACTGTCACTTTAAGGCACCATGGAACTTGTATGCAGAACAGTATAGGTTTAGTTCAAGTTCCTTACAAAAAATGACTCACATTTCTGTGAATCATTTTCCTTCCTGACTAACTTGGAAGACTTTTTATGTTGTCCAGGTCTTCCATTGGTAGTGCTGTAGTCCTAGATAAGTGTGAAAAGCACCAGGTTTGAGACTGAGGCAAGTGGTCAAATCGGCCCTAATATAACTGGATAGTAACATGACCTAAGCTGAAAAATGAATACCTCTGCATACTTACTTGAAGGTTTGGAATCTTGCACAATGTAAAAAGATGACAACACCATAACAGCTATGTCCTGGACAATCATAATTACACAAATCAGAAATCTAGGATAGAGACAAGGGTTTTATGTCAGGATCTCTAAGACAGAACCTACATTGACAAAGAACATAGGTTTGTAATTCTACTATAGCCATTTCACAACTGAGTAGTTTCAGAATATAGAACCTGCAGTAAAAAAGAATAAAGAAGTTAAATTGTTACATCACACATAAAAAAATACCAAAACTCACAAAATTAATACAATTCTTACAAGCTACCTTACAAATTCTGGTATTTTACCTAAAAGTTTAGCTTTTGTTGGGATCAACACCCCTCAAATTTCTGCAAATAATTCATGTGTTGAAATTTATTTGGGAGAGCGTCCGAGAAGGAAACCCAAAACAAAGGCAAAAGAGAAACTTCAGCTATGGGTAGAATGTGTAACAACAGAGTAAATCGTTTACATTTTAATCCATAAAGAAATCTTACAAACCTCCCTCAAAAAATATTCAAAACCAGCTCCCTAACAAATACGAAAGTAGCTATGGCTCTCAAATTATTGCAAATAATTTCTTTGTCCTGATTCATTGGACAGGGTCTCACAGAAAAGAATCTGTAAGAAGAACAAATAAATAGAGCTGCCAGCTATGGAAAATAATCAAAAAAATCCACATGTACTACCAAGCTACCTCCTAAATCCTATCTTTTACCCTCAAGGTATGAAGCTGTTGGCGGACATATTCATGTTTTTTTTCTCTGAAGGGCTAGAGTAGATGTGATATTTTTCTAGATCCTTTTCTGCCCTCAATCACAGGGGGAAACATAATTAATATTTGAATTTCACCCCAAAAAATGTAAAAAAAACTTTTACCCTAAATATTTGTTACTCACTATTACAATCTGAGATGTTTTACCTCAATGTACTAACTTTTTGTCCATAGTTTTCTTTGGTTGCTCTCCATTGGTCTAGATTACATTTGTCACACTGATTCACAGGATAGTAATCTTGGATAACAGAACCTGTTATTATAAAGATGAACTAATACTTCATTATGACCTACCAAAGGATGTTCAAATACTCCAAATCAAAAGAAATCTGTATCAAAACCCTACAAGATGGATAACATTTGATTACTTCATGAGATATGTTTTTTACTTGTAAGCCTTAGCTATTGCCCAAAGTTTTCACTGGGTTCATGCCTAAGGACTGAGGAATGTCTAATAAGAAGATCTGCTCTGAAATTCTTATGGCTCCACTTATCAATTATTATTGTGCTACCTCTTATCAATTTCCATAGGAGGAGATGCAATGTAAAGTATGCTGCAAAATATAGCCCTATAAAACATGATGGAAGATGTGTACAAATGCCAGCAGCTTATAATCAAGTACTTACAAAAGGTTTGTTCATATATGCCCCGTCCTTATGGTCAGGTCTGTGGATGAATTGGTTATTAGTCAATGAAGAGATCCTCCGGCAATGCACTTTTTTTTAAACCTTGCATATTATGTGTTGGGTATTGGATCATTTGTTGACTAGGGTATGAGACCTGTTCAAGCAGCAACGACAATCCTAGTCAGAGTAAGAGGCAGGCAAAGCCTAAATTAGCTTGTGCTCACCCTCCGGCAGCTTGGCACAGAACAGTCAGACTTAAATTTAGAGGCTCTGTGTAAAGTATTTGTGCAACATTTCAAATATTAAAACAGTGAAAACACCACACAAAATGATTCCACACCAGTTTAGAAAAAATCAGCCTCGTTTTGATAAATAAAACAAGACCAAAATGACAAAAATCCAATTAGTAGAAAAGCCTTATTGGGGATATCTGGTAGCTTCAGAACAGGACCAAGTCACACGTTCAGGGCGACCACAATGGAGTGCGGGCCGGCTACAGGGACCTAGTTAGGCCTGCTAAACAAAGTACTTTAAATCCGGGTTGCATGGATTTGCGTCAAAGTTGCGTCACACAGCTGAGGTGATGTGTCGGTTCTGAGATGCAATGAGGCTGTAGTACGACTTCCTGTTGTGTTGACTTTGAGAATCCTGTTGACGGGGCTCGCAATGCGAAGTCCTGATTCAAGCATACGTGGCGCAGTAGAGGTGATGTGTTGGTTCCGTTGAGCGGTGAAGTAGTGGCTGCCGTCAACGATGGATTCAAGGAGCTTGCACCTTATAAAGCATCACACAGCAGCAGTTCTGAAGGCACGGCACACAGCAGCAGCAATGCGTCGATTCTGCATGAGGATGTGGGGCTCAGCCGAAGAGATGCGTCGGTTCTGCCTGAGGATGCATCAGTCCCACTGGCAAGCACCGTAGGCCCACTTCCAAGGGTCCATGGAGTGGAGTGGCACCACTTGGCTGGGTAGACTCAAAGATTGCAGAGTCCAGGTGCAGGGATTGAAAGCCTATGATGTCATTGAGACTTCAGATCACTGAAAAATCTTAAAAATGACAAAACAATCATTATTGGACAGGCATATAAAGGTGGTGCAATTGTGATTTGGTCACAGGAAAACTACATCAAACAAATCTTAGACCAAAGATTTTACCGCAAAATACCAACAGATCCAGCTAAGAACATTCAAGGAGAAATCTCTGCAATTTTAGAAGAAGCATTTGACAGTGATTATATTAGCCCTAAAGAATTAGAATTTCTGAAGAAAATGAATTCAAGAACCCCTGTCATGTACTTCCTACCGAAGATACATAAAAATGAGAAGAATCCCCCAGGGCGACCGATCGTGTCAGGGTGTTTTGGAACCAATCTCACAATATGTGGATGCATTTTTAAAAACCATGTATCAAAGAATTACCATTGTATCTAAGAGGCACAATTAATTTTATCAATAAAATTGAAGGTTTACAATTCAGTCCTGGTACACAATGTTTGGTCACATTTGACGTGGAGTCCCTGTATACCCAAATACCACAAATCAATGGCCTGGAGGCAATGACATTTTATCTAGAGGCAAGACCTAGGCCACATAGAGTTCTAACTCAATTCATTCTAAAGTTGGTGAGTCTAGGACTCAAGAGAAATGATTTCACATTTGAAGAAGATTTCCATTTTTCAGATAAAGGGGACACCATGGGATGTCCTTTTGCACCGGAAATGGTAGTATTGTTCATGGTATTATATAAAGAAACAAATCATATGAAACAGCAATCCTTTCTACAATAACATAACAAAATGGCTCAGATTCATAATTGATATCTGTTGCATATGAACTGAAGATGAAGAAACTCTCAACCAGTTCCACATTTATTTGAACAATAGTGTCCCAGACATCAAATTCAGTATATTTAAACATGAAAATACGCTCACATTTTGACATGTACAGTAAATGTTTTTGAATGCCAGCTAATTACAAAACTCTACTAGAAGCCAACAGATAACAACTATGTGTTACACTTCAGAAGCTTTCACGCACAAAATCTAAGAGAAAATGTGCCTTACAAGAAAACTTAAAGGAAAGCGAGCATGGTACACGGAAAGAGAGTGCCTTCTAGAACAGACAGATAAACACACTGGGAAGGCTAGCCTGCATGTCCACATTTTGTCCCCCAAAAACAATTTAAAGAAAATTATCATGAAAAACTGGCACCTGATATCAAGTTCAGAATGTGACCTTGTACGCCCACTGTGTGCCCTAAGGAAGAACTCAAGCATTGGTAGACATTTGATCAGAACATATACTCCTCCAAAACACTAAAAAACAAATTGAGGCAACATTGGAATATGGCCCAATTGGAAGGACATCATAAGTGTGGAATTTGTGTGGCATGTAGCAAAACAGTAGAGGGAAAAGAATTTCAGATGGGGTATATTAAATGGAGGCACATCAAGTTTTCTAACTGTAAATCAAAAAATTGTTGTTTATGATTTTTGTGTCCCTGCCAAACATTATACATTGGAAAAACCAGCCAGGAGATGAGACAAATGATTGCTCAGCATAAATCTTGAATAAAAACAAAGGCAATTACAGCACCAATTGTAAGCCACTTCCTATCAACGGGACATACTGAGATTTCAGATATACAGTCCTAATGGGAGTCCAGCCCAATCCAAGAGGTGGAGATTTAGAGGCAGTTCTCCAACAAAATGAAGCATATTTGATCTTGTGTTATAATACTACAGCTATGGAATTAAACGAGATGTCAGAACTACACCGATTATAAGGTGGATCAAAAGAAACTCATTACAAATAGGCTGGAAAAGCAAATATTGCAAGAGTGAGCATACTTTGACCGCCACATCTAACCATGAGCTAAAATCCGACATACCAATGTTATTTTAGGCAGAATCAATCTAGAGCCTCAACCGGAGTTATGCCCCAGTATAAACTGAAATGGAAATGCCAAAATTGGTCTCCTACTATACTGAATTAGGTAAAAAAGACACATTGCAATCCAGATGAAAAGTTCAGTTCAGTCCTGGCTCCTTTTCTGTTTACTTTATACACAAATGGCCTTGAAAAGGCCCTGTTGGAGGGAAGCCAGGACGTTCCCCAACTGCATCTGAATTCGGGAAATAGACTAATACCTGCACTGCTTTATGCAGATGATGCCGTAATCATGGCAAGGACCCCAATGGCATTGCAGAGGGCACTAGATTCTTACAATATTTTTATGGGAAACATTGACCTAAAGATAAATGCCACAAAAACATACGTGATGAATTGTGGAAGAGGTGGCAAGAAAAGGAAGGACTTATTTTTAAATGGGAGTAAACTGACAAATACCTCTACCTATCCATATTTAGGGATATTAATAGATGACAAGGGTACATGGGGCCAAGCGATTAACACCAGGAAACTCCTATTTATGAGATCCACATCAGCCCTTGTCAACTTCTCACAAAAATTAGGTAAGAGGCCTCCAACCGAACTAATAAAGATCTATAAGGCTAAGTGTACAAGTGTAGCATTGTATGGGGCAGGGATTTGGGGCCACCGCAACGTATCCGTGATACAGAAAGTGGAAAATGCATTTTTTAGATATTTATTAGCTGTGCCCTGTTCCACTTCTACCTATATCTGTCATACTGAGCTAGGAGTTCCCTATATAACTGACATTATAAAAATCCAGCCAGTAATCCTGTGGCACCGTATTTGGAAGTCACAAAGTAGCAAACTCAATCAGTTGGTGTTGCAGGATGCCTTGAAGCTGGACCATTCTCTAGATATAGAATGGATAAGATATATAAGGGACTTCATGACAGACATAGGAAAACCTGAATATTTTTACAACCCAGAGTCAATCTCCGGTATCCCAGGTAAAGAATTCAAAAAACAGTGCTTGCAACATATGGAGAAGTTAAGATTTGTGAACGAGGCGATAAAACCTACTGTCCTCTCAAACCTTATGTTAACCTCCTCTTTTAGCATGCAACCGTACCTTCAAAACACCATAAAGGGATACGACAGATTTGTTCTTACTTGCTTCAGGTTGAACATTTTTCACAGACTGGTCACCTTTCCAATGGTTAATGATTGGTCCAAAAACTTATCCACTTGCCCATGTGACAATTTATCTTTACAATCAACGATGCATGTCACCTTGTTTTGCAAATTTTACAATGACCTGAGGAGAAAGTGGATAGTGCCAATTTTAAAAATATGGGGCCTTCGACAATGTCGCCCAGCCTATATTGCCCTTCAACTTTTAGATAATGAATGCTTAACTATAAATGTCGCCTCTTTTTTAAAGAAAATAATCAAACGCCGGAATCAACCTGACTTGGATCTCACTGTTAATAATGATAGAGCGTCCCTTTAATGCTATTTACATGTATTGAAAATCTGAAGATGAATATGAATGCTCCGTATTACAAATACAATTAATTGACTGAGGAGCTCCCAACAAAATAACGTACTGTATAACTGTTTTGTCTATCTCATTTTAAAAATACTTTTAACTTTTTAATAATAGAAATGTTTCAAAATGTCCTTTTGTAATGGTCCCTGAAATATGGAAACCAAAAACTGTGTGATATTTGTATTAATGAACTTGTACGCTTTCATGGTTTTTATTTGACAAAAATCGAATAAAGCATATTCTTATCTTATCTTATCAGTTCAGTTCAAGACCAAGTTTATTTGGACTCCACAGTCTTTAAACACATAAAAACGAGATAAATAGAATACATACAATAGATTTCTTTTTTTTTTTTTTACATAAAATCAAATTCTTCATCTCAGTTAAAAATTCTGCTGCCTGTGGCCTATTAGTTATACTATACTTTTTAAAAATTGGACATAAAATCTCCTTCCGGAACTCTAAAACCATATAACAATCCAATAAAATATGTAAAATATCACATGTTGTCCCTGGGATACAGTTACACTTCCCATTACTACCAATCATTAGTCTTTTTGTCTCGTTATTATGCTAGCAGGGGTTAACACCGATTCTCAGCCTTAAAACCTCACTTCTCAAGCGGCGACAGGGCAACCTATCAATATAGGGAAACTGAGCAGCATTTTGCCACGAGAAGGTCATAAAACATACCCATTTTTTCCCCATGTGGTACTCCTGGTCCTGCACACGAGATATTTCTTATCCCAGGTATTTCAATCTTCTGAGATAGACTTCCCTCTGTGTCCAGACTTATCTGCGCCCATTTGCAAGTATGTAGTACTTAAACTAAGTAAATCTCTAGGGATATCGAAGCCAGTCAACGTTTCCCACAGTGTCTCACGGTCAAATCAAATGCTGCACGGAAGTCCACAAAGCAGAAAAACAAAACATCCTCTCTGCTCAATAGACTTCCGCGCGATGGACCAGAGCGCAAAACAGTGTTCGACCATTGAGTGACCCTCTTTAAATCCCCCCTGTTCTGGAGGAACCACGTGTTTACTTTCTGTCCACTCTTTCAGTCTCTCCAGAATTATTTTGGCAAAAACTTTTTCACCTATATCTAAGAGATTAATTAGTCTATAATTTTTCTGGCTTGTTATGTCTCCTTTCTTATGGATGGGTCTTACAACTGCACCTCTCCAGTTTTCTGAAATTATGCCTGTGGTCAGCACCCCCTGGAACAGTTTTGAGAAGAAATCTGCCCACCACTCAGGCCTCTTTTTTATAATCACTGCAGGGAGATTATCTGGGCCTGCCGCTCGCGTCAGAGTTAGATTCAACATTATTTTTCTCACATTACTACCCAAAAAATGTACCTTAATTTCCTCTCTCACTCCTGGCCACAGATTTGAGTTTGAACTCTCTATATCTTTCCAGTTTCCATAAATTTCACCGAGGTATGAGACCCAATCTGCTTCTGGTACCACACAAGACATAATGCCCAGGGATTTACCTGAGCTTTCTTGAACTAGTTTCCAGACTCGTTTGATATCTTTGGATTCTATCGCAGTTAGAAGTTTAACCCAGCAGCTCTCTTTATAAGATCTTTATTTGTTCCTTACTAACTTTTTATATCTTCTCTTTTGCTTTTGGAGTTTAAGGGACAGATCAACATTATACTTAACCATGAGTCTTCCTCCACATTGTCTAATGCTCACTTTAGCTTTTCGACACTCTTCGTCAAACCAGTTCTTTACGTTTCTTTGAGGGCGGCCTTTCTTCCCACACCCTGGCTTACAACCTTTAATATTTACCCTTAAACAATCTACTAATTTACTGATAGAATTTTCAAACCAGGTGATATCATAAACTGGCGGGATATTCTCCACCGGGAGCATCTGCTGGACTGCTACTAATTTTTCAATGCTTTCCTCCGATAAACGGGTTGTGAGGCGCCTAGGGTAATTCACGTGAACCTGTAGCACAGCATCTCTACATTTTCCATCGGACCCAACAATTTATATTTTCAGCGGATGGTGATCACTTCCGCACTTACCACTTCAAAGTGCTTGACTAGGTCAAAATTCTAGGCATGTAAATACACATAATCTATTGGGCATGCTTGGTGGCCTAGCTTAAAAGTGTGTTTTGCTGGTCTATCTGTGTCCAATCTTGCATTCACACAGACCAAACCCATGGCACCCAGAAGTTTTCCGAGAGCCAAGTCTTTTACCGACACAGCCCCCCTCGGGAATATGGCATCATTTATTTTGTATGAGGCCAGCAGTTCCTTGCACCATGCGTCGGTCCTGTAAGGATTCACCTTGTGATTAATATCCCCCAACACCAACAAAACATCATTCTGATAGATATCGGGGACAGATGACAGATCCTCTTTTAGTTTTTCCATTTCAGCCTTATAATCATGATCATCCCCCCTCTGCATGTAAACATTTAGTATAATTATACCTTCATATTGAGGCTTGGGGTTCAATAACTGCACTCTACATCCTATTACCCACTTACATTTTACATCCAGAAGTGTCACCTTCCTAGCAATCTTGGCTGAGACCAACGTCTGTTGTCCTCCTGAGGGTTTATCCAAGCATTTTCTACTCGCCACTTTCATTTGTTGGAAAAAACCCTCAGTTACTAGGGTTTCGTCGCACAGCCAGGTCTCCTGCAAGCATACAATATCATTACTGTCAATGACCTCTTTAGCTCTTCTGGTACGCCAAACTATTATAGCCATTAACGTTCCAGGATAGTATGGCCAGGCTGTGCGACAACCCAAGAACCTAGTCTATCTCACTTAGGGACCCATCTGCCTCATAAGCTGGAGAAGCTAGAGCTCTATATATATTACTGGCTTGTAGACCTTCATCAATTATCTCTCTTTCCCTGCGTCTTATTGTGATTTTGAGGTCCTCTTTTTTATCCCAGCAGGCCTCGATCATCCTAACCTGTCTAAGGTCCAGCCCTGCGTGGTTTGTAAGGAATGGATTCTCATACTTATTATTATGATCTTGAACTATCCTAATTCCTTCCTTAAATAAATTGTGCTCTGCTTTTATTATTGCTGTCTTAACTAACGCAGAATACAGTAAAACCTTTGTTACTTCCATCCCCTTACTATTTATGACAAAGCCTACCTCTTTAAGGTCCTCTGTACCAATAGCCCGTAGGCTAACACATTTAGATAGAGAGAAAACTAATTGTGAACGATTTAATGGATTTAGTTTCCTCACTCTTTTTCCTCCTTTACCCTGTGCAACTGCCTCCAGGTAAATCCACAAGTTCTGTTTACCTTTTAGCTCCGGCTGTTGGGAGCCCCCTATACAGTCGTACTCTCCTCTGCCTTGAAAATCAAATTCAATGTCATCCTCTATAGAGGGTCAGTTGATACTAATGCCTTCTTGGGTTCTCACTCCCCCTCTTCTCCTAATGCCGACCACTTCTTTCCCTTTTTCCTTTTCTCCCCAAGTTTTCTTTGAGTTAGATTCCCTCCTCCTTGAAGTTCCTGCACCTTTTTCCCTCCATTCACCATATTCTAACTTACAGGTTGTTGTTCTCTTCCCTAAGGCCTTATTCTTTGTTGGGGCTGGCCTCTAGGTCTTTCTGACTCTCTTTTGCACTTCTTCACTTCCTACCGTACCTATACCTAACTCTTGCAGTGGTGGGGTTTTACCCTTTCTAGATTTATTCTTTCACCACCTTGGGCGGGGGATACACAGCTTCAAACTCCTCCTTTCCCCCCCGTTTTTTTATAATCATTGGGATCCGTAAAATAAACACGCTGGGCTCCTCATTCTGCGATGGGGCCTCAGTTGGCTCACCTCCCTTTCTGGTCCTAGCCTCCTCTTCAAGGTCCCCATCAACTGGTCTCATTAGAGAGGGCATAAGGTCTTTAATTTGTTTCAATTCCCCAATCATGATGTTAAACTGGTCCCATTGAGATTTTAAAAAGTCATTATTCATTACATATTCCTCAAGTAACCCTTGCAAGGTCTTTTGCAGAATTAATATTGCATCCAGCATTGAGGCACTGGAGGTTCCAGTTACTTCCAGATTAAAAAGAGATGGTCCCGAGAGATCTTTTGCTTTGTCCTGGGACAATTCTATACCCTCCTTCACAACTGGATTACCACTGAGTCCCTTGTCATACAGTCCCTCATCAACCATTTCCTGCTCGTCATCTTCTTCTTCGGACTCATGAGTTCTCGGAGAGGAAGAAGAAAGTCTTGGTGATGAAGACAGTCTTGGTTCCAGGAATAAACCAGATATACTGAGACAGGTTTGGTTGGAGAAGACTAACTCCGGGATGCTAGGGTTGCCATAGTCATTGGAGCTACCCGAGTGTCTCCCAGAGACAGTTTTGTGACTATCAGTCCCTTCCCTTTAAAGTGTTTTCCTACGAAATCTTTAATTGAACTGATTGATTTTGTTACAGAGGATACTCCTTTTAACCCCCTCTGCCTGCCTTGCTGCAGGGTTGAATCCGAAGGGTGAGTTTCCCTCTGAGGTTCACTCTGTGATGATTTTCTACGTTCAGAGGTAACATCTTGGATGCCTTTCATGTTCGGGATTGTGCCCATACTCTCTTCTCCCAAATCACTATATACAAGTTTTTTTAGGGTCTTTTGGCCTTTCCGGATTTTTGGTTTGCCAGGGTCATCCCTTTTGGGTTCCTTAACCTTAATAGGGACCCACTCCCTTCTTTAGGAGCTCCAAAACCAACTTATAACAGGCCCCTTTTCTTAAATACATTTTTCAGTGCTTATAGACCAAACGGCTGCGCCCCTCTTGCGTTGCACTTACCTCTAATTCGCCGGTGGTACACGTGCGACTCTGCTACAACTTGCTCCTCTTCAGTCAGCTACCAAGCGTTGTTCATCACCATGTCCAGCTCTGCGCGCCAACACCCGTTTTCCCTTCTCATATGGACGCCTAGCGCATATATTTTCCTTATGCGTCTTTTCCCGGTGCCTTAAAACCAACATCGTCGCAATTCACTTCCTCATCTCAGGTCCCCATCCACGGCCGCAGCCGCTACGTTTCCAGCTGAAAACCGCAGAGCCCGCTAAGGTACGTGGTCACGTGGTGGGGGAGTCCTGATCCAGCGTGATGCGTTCAGCCGTACGTACGTATCGCAGTGCAGGGAGCAGAGTGCAGAGTCACGTAACCGGAAATCAGAGCGTGCCAGATGAAAAGACCAAATATAAGGTATGGGGTTGGAATAAACATAGATTATAACTTGCACTGAGTACTACAAGGACCAGAATGCAACTGACATAATTGGAAAGTCCACTACTCAGGTGTAGCCAAATGACCAATATTTCAAATGCAATCAGAAACCATGAGGTAAAGAACAGTAACGCAAAGGAGCCTAGCCAGAGAGCTGATACAAACGTTTTCATTCAATGGAAAGGAAGTAAAAACTCAAAACAAAGTTATGCTGCAAAAGGCATTCTCAGTTAAAAACTGCATGCTGACTTGCACTAGCAGAAACACTGACTCACAGCTAAGCAACAATGTGGCAGGCTTTACTGAGAGATAATTAATAGAGTTCAGGTATCGAACTAAGTTTGTCTTACAGACTGAATTCTTTTCGTTACGTGAAATGGAAACTTATTTTAGTGCATATTCACTCTACGTCAACAGGAGCCACGGATGAAAATTAGGAGAAAGTTATACAGAAACAGAGTGGCAGCAGAACACAGAGAAACACCCTTTTCTTTTAGAGATTAGAAGGAAACAAATGTTTTTGTATACTTTCTTCCAGTTTATCACTAAGTCACAAATTGAAATCAGGACATACTATACATAAGAGGATACCAAAGTCAAGCAGAAAACGAACAATTCACACTGTGGGATTGCGTGGTTAAGTCACAAGTAAACTCGTTTTACCAACAATCATGTGCAACAAACTGCACATTTTAAACATTAGTGAAAATTAAGTGAATCTAGACTAAAATGGTGCTCCATTTTATTTCACTTTCTTCAAGAAAAAGACTGGTTAAATCTTGTTAAGTGAATAAAAAAACTGGAAGGAAAACAGAGAGGAAAACGTCAGACAATAATTGATAAATAAGACATAGACCTTATTTGAAATGACATAGTTTACAAAAATGTTTTTATGTATTCTCTTTATTGGTTTATACTGGTATCAGTCTTGAAACCAGTCTAGGTCTCAGTATAGCCTATAACAAGAGGAATTGAAGCATGTGGACAATGTTAACCGAGGGAGTTGGTGATACTTAACAACCACTCACAGGCAATCCTATAAGGAACATTTGATACCTTGTTCTACCAAAATAAAATGATGGTTCAACCCCTCTAAATGCGCACAAATAAGTAGTTCCCACTTTGGAAATCGTTTTTTATAGGAAAACTCCACCCATTTATCGAATTGATGACTGGCATAATGAAATTGCATTTGTTGTATTGTTTTTTTATATTCATTTGATGTGTGATTTATGTACTTCGTTATTTTAAGTATCTGGACTTAAAACATTAACAAAAGTACGGTGTTGTTGTCCAAAGGTTATTAAAGGTTTATAGACATTAATATAAGGTCAAGAAAATTAAAAATGTGATCATTTATGAAAAATTGTGTGGACAGAATAATTGTCAGCAAGGGAACTAGTTGTTCTATGATTTATAAGTGGCTTACCCTACCTAACTAAATAGACTCAAACCCCCAAAATAAAGAACTTTTTCGAAATAAAATAACAGATTGCTCAATTACAAGAAAATACATCTACATCATACTCATCAGGTATTGTCCTTTTTAGATTTGCCTACTGCAAAGTCTACACAGTGTGCAGTACAGAGCTGTCAATGTTTAGCAACAGGGATCAAATGGTTGCAAGTCTATTCATTGGTAGACTAATACTGAAGCTCTTATGCTCTAGGTATGCTACATTTGCTGCCAGAGTTAAGTACCTTTTCAACTTCTTAGTCACAGTTTTTTCTTGTAAAGCTTTGATGGACCATTCTGCAAATGTTGTTGAAGACGCGGGTGCAGCTTTAACATTCTGTGAATATGTAGGGAAGGCTTTTATGGTCACTGACACCATTTTCCATGCCTTCAGGTTATCCAGTCCACTTGTCTGAATATACTTAGACAAAGGTTTGGTTGAAGCAAAAATGCTAAGATACAACTGGTATAAGAAATTTGGTTCCGAGTTGAGGTGAGTGAAACTTTACTCAAGCAGCAACCACAATTCTTGTCAAGGTGAGGCACAAGCAAACCCTAATTTAACCTGTGCTCAAACTCTGGTAGCTTGGCACATAGCAGTCAGGCTTAACTTGGAGGCAATGCGTAAAGTATTTGTCCAACACTTCAAACAGTAACACAGTGACAACAAATCGCAAGAAGATCCCACACCATATTTAGAAAAGTAGATTAAGCTTTAATAAATAAAACAAGACTAAAACAACAAAAATTCAATTAGTAGAAATAACACCAACAAGTACAAATTGCTAACTTTGTGATGAAAGGACTTTCACTGGGAAGGCGTAGTAAAGTGGTATTTCCGATGCGGGCCACGAGGTCGATGCACAGTCCTTGTGCTGGGGGGAATCCTTGCAGCAGACACAATGTTTCAGTTCTGCTATGGTTTGTACTGCACAGCAGAGGAGATGCATCAGTTGTGCTGGATCTACAAACGGGCTACTAGAGCACCTTCGGGCCCTCTTCCAAGAGTCCCAAGACTAGGGTGGTACCACTTGGCAGGGTAGGCCTCAGAGATGGCAGAGTCCAGGTGCTTGGTTCATGGTTATTGAAGCCTTCTGTCCCTGAGGCTTTAATCAGGAGGCCAGCTATGTAGCCCATAGCGTCACTCTGGGGTCCTGCATTCAGCAGATGCAGGTCTCACCCAGGCAAAAGGGCAGCAGGTCAGCACAGCAAGACAGCAGTCCAACAAGGCAGTAGTCCAGCAGGGAACAGTCCAGCAGGTGGCAGCCCTTTCACCAGCACAGCAGTCCTTCTTCCTGGCAGCGTATCCACAGGTCCAGAAGTGTCCTGAAGAGTTGGTTTCTGACATCCAATATTTATACCTCGGCCTTCCTTTAAGGTTGGGAGAAGCTTCTAGAGTTTGACCTTTGAAGTACACAGTCTTCCTTCCTTTCCTGCCCTGGCTCCAGACTAACTGCATCGGGTGTGCAGTGTTTTGTGTGGAGTCAGGACCCTCCCTCTTCAAGTGTAAGTAGAGCTGTGCCCAGCTTCGCACTCTCATCCTTCCAGTTATGTCCCAGGCACGGTTAAGCTCTTTATTGTGTATGGCTGTCTAAAGGAATACACAAAACCCAACTGTCAGCTACATCCAGTCAGGTGACTCCGAGACAGGCTGCAGGCGCTAAATGGCTATGGCAGACAAATGCCAGCTTTCTAAAAAGGCACTTTCAAAATTGTAATTTAAATTCCGACTTCTCTACAAAAGAGAATTTTTCACTACAATTTATAAAAACAAACAAACATGAAGTGGTCACTTAATCACAAATAGAAGTTACAACTTAGTATATGTAATAGGGAAACTCCAATGTTATGCTATAGGAGAGGTAGATCTATATCAGAACATAAAAACCGGATAAGTACAGGTCATACCTTTTCAAAAATACACTGCACTCTGCCCTCTGGGCTATCCAGGGCCTACCCTATAGTGACTTTTAAGTATTAAAAAAGATGGTTTGGACCTGGAAAGAAGTTTATTTTCAAATTCACACACAAAAGTATATCTGGTACAAGGATGGAAGACCAAAGATAGTGGAAGTCAGGAGCAGGTAGTCATTTGGATGAGAAACCTCACTCACCTAAAGGTGACATGCTTCACCATTGGGCTCCCCCCACACAGCAGGACCGCAAGGTACCTGCTGTGAGCTACGACTCCCAAGCCGGGGAGGAGCTGAGGTGTTTTATCAAGGATGAGCAATAGCAGTGGTCTGAGTGAGGGGCAGAATGCAGTTGTATAACAATCTTTCTGGTGGGCGAAGTGAAAAAGTTTCTGGTGCCCCCAGTGGATAGGGTGAAATACAGAGCTAAGGAATGTGCAATAAGCACACTGTTTATTTTTTATGAGGTCGATATTTTTCTGTCCAGGTGTAACTCTGAAAAAGTATGTTTTTTCGGGCATTCCTCAGGACCAGAAATAATAGGAGTCACTCTGCTTGAATTTATATAAATTAAAAATACCGGCCTTAGATCAATATGCCTGGTACTGAATTGGATAGACCATCATTGGTGTATCGGTCCACCTACAAAAAGAAAAAAACATAATAACATATCATGCTTTTCTTAAAAACACATTATCGATACTCACTTCCTAGAGTGAGGTTAGTTGCAAAGGCTAACTTTAACATCCCTGTCATAAAGTGATAACTGTATTCCCTAACCATCACTCTTCACACAGGTGCTCCGTGAAGAATAGGTGTTTAAGAACAGTAAGGATAATCTTACCCCTGATTTGGGTATATGTATCCTTCTCAAGCCTCCAATCGCCACCAATGTATTATTACTGCATGTGGTAAAAGACAAGAACGTGAGAATTCCTTAGGGCCATTGTGGTATTATATTAATATTGCACTGGGCAACAATTGTTTGTATCTTGCTGGAGACAAATGTAGGCTGCCCATTTTTTTTAGATAAACTATGTTTTCTATGTAAAAGTGTGCACCAAACAAAACACAAACAGAAGTATTGTGGATGTGTATCTTTTCCCACAATCAGATAATCCCTGATTTTCATAAAAGACTACACGCTCCTGATTCCCACTATCTGTGGTCTTCAATACTTGTACCAGGCGTACTTTTGTGTGTGAATTTGATTATTAGCATTACGTCATTTGGTGCTCCCTCCCCGTATCCTCCTATGTGATTTAAAAACAGATTTATTTTAACAGGCCGAAATGGCAGTTTAAAACTGTACACCCAGGCTGCAATGGCTGAGGTATGTTTAAAGTTCTACCTAAGTGGGTGGCACAAGTAGTACTGCAGGCCTACTAGTAGCATTACATTTACTGGCCCTCAGCACACGTAGTATCACTTTACTAGTGACTTACAAGTGAATGAAATATGCCAATTACGGACAAGCCAATGTTAACACGTTTTAAGGACTGTGCACATCCACTTTAGCACTGGTTAGCAGTGGTAGAGTGGCCGGAGTCATAAGGCCAACAAATCCAGATGACCAAAAATAAGAGGTGCAAAGGCAAAATGTTTGGAGGAGGACCACCCTAAGGCTGTCAGGTCTAACAACTGGGCTGTAAGGATTCTTTGCAATTTAACTAACCCATCAGCAACATGTAGGACTTTGGACCATCCATTTGGAGAATGTAAGACTGTCAGAGCAAACATTATGGAGTACGTGGATCAGATCAATGAACACAACAATAGCAGAATATTAAAAGAGCCAGACATTTTCTTGAGAGGTGCATCTTTTGCCCTCTGACCTGTATCTCTTGTCATCTAACTGTGCCACCACCCCATGCCAGCTTGTACCACACATCCATTCTTTTACATGATTGTCGGAGAATGAATCCACAAGAGAGGCCCAAAGTGAAAGGTTGACACAGTAGATGTGTGGGTTACCTCATCTGGTACGAGTTTTAAATGACTTACATAGCACCAGACATCCATGTGACATGGGGTTTTTTGCTTGCCTGAGTATTAAATCCGTAGTATTGACCTTGCATGTTGGAAGCACCATCAATAGAATTCCAGTGCACTTAGTTGTCATTACTTTTTTGCTGAAATGCAGTTTGCAGATTTTTCTGGCTGCTAGGTGCATGTTAGAACTAGCAGCCTTCGGGTGGTCTTCCTTCCACCCTTTTGCCTAACTCCTCCACTTTTCTGACCTCGTTTTCGCTGGCTTTAGGACTGTGCACTTTACCACTGCTAACCAGTGATAAAGTGCTTATGCTCTCCCCCTAAACAGTGTAACATTGGTTTATCCCCAAATGGCACATTTAATTTACTTATAAGTCCCTAGTAAAATGGTACCCCCTGTACCCAGTGCCTGTCAATTAAATGCTACGAATGGGCCTGCAGCACTGATTGTGCCATCCACTGAAGTGGCCTTTTCAACATGTCTCAGGCTTGCCACTGCAGAGGCTGTGTGTGCCGTCTTATTCTGCCATGTCGGCCTATCAAAAATAAACCTTTTGCTTGGCCCAACCCTTCCCTTTTTCTACAATTTAGTCACCCCTAAGGTAAGTCTTGAACAACCCAGAGGGCAGGGTGCAATGTATTTAAAAGGCAGGATATGTACTTTTTAATTTTACATGTCTATGGGGGAGAGGATGTAGCCTTACGGCTAGAGCGGTCGACCTCGAAGCTGGGGAAACCGAGTCTCGGCAACGACGCTCAACATCCTGTGATTCAGGGCAAAATCACTTAATCTCCCTGTGCCTCACAAAAATGAATGTGTCCATCTGTAACGAAACTGGTGCTCATGTAAAGCGCTCTGATACCCGATTTCTCCGGTCTAGTTTGCACTATATAAAACTCTTTTTAAAAAAAGAAAAAAATGTCCTTGTAGCGAAAAACTCCCAAAGTCATTTTTCACTACTGCAAGGCTTATCTCTCCCAGATTAACATTCGGATTTCCTTATTACATTTTATAAGTGTAATTTGGAATTGGCAAGAGATAAGAACTTCACGTCTGATGTCTCTGGAATCCTAATTTAAAATCCTAATTTATGGTGAAGTTGGATTTTAAATTGCAATTTGGAATATGCCACTTTTAGAAAGTTGACATTTTCTAACTTTAGCCATTTGGAGCCTTCTGCCTGTCTCTGACCAGTCTGGGGTGAGTGACAGCTGGACTTTGTGTTTTCCCCCAGACAGTCACACATAATGGGAGCTTAGGTATGACTTGTAGGGCCATCCCGGGAGGAAGGGAGGGCTCCCCACACAAAGGGCTGCATACTCCCCTTTAGTGAGTCTGGAGTCAGGACAAGAAGGGAGGACCTCTGAGCTCTTCAAATACCTATCTTTGAAGTCTCCCCCACTTCAGAGGCCCAACTGGGTATAAGTATTGGGCCTCTGACATCATCACGTCAGTACACATCTGGACATGTGAAGACTCTGCCAGGAAAAAGGACTGCTATGCTACTGAAGGACTGCCACTCTGCTTGGCTGATGCTTTGCTGGACTCCTGCCGTACTGTGCTGCCCTGCTGCCTGCTGTTCCACTGCCTGGGTGAGAAGGACTGGACCTGCATCACTTGAATCCATAGTGACCCCATGGGTTATCTGGCTGGCCTCCTGATCTGAAGTCTCCTGGACATAAGATTTCCAACCTACCTGCTCTGCACCTGGACTCTGCAATCTGTTAGTCTGCCCTGCCAAGTGGAGCCACTCTAGTCCTGGACCCTTGGAAGTGAGTCTAAGGTGCTCTTCTCCAGCAAAACCTGTGACCCTCTATCGAACCTGAGCATGGCCGCTGTTGTGTGGATAAGAACCAGTTGCTCCTGTTGTGTGTACTAGAACTGGTCTCTGCTGTGTGGTTCGACACTGACGCATCACCTTCAACCACCACAGCGCGATGCTGCTACCGACGCAAGGTCTTCACATCCCCATCGACAGCACCCTTGATGATGAATCTCTGCATCACAGCTCTTCGCTGATTGGAGCTAATGCATTGCCGGTGCTGCGTGGATCGGGACCAGTGGATCGACACGACGCATCGCTTTGGCTACCCCAGCATCTTCGATGTCGATGCTACCAGGATTAAGGTACTTTTGTTCAGTTGGCCTAACTGGGCCCCTGCATCTGGCCCGCACTCCATCACAGTGGACTTGGACTTTTGATTTTGTCCTGGTCCAGCGCGACCAGATATCCCAAGTAAGCACTGATTGCTTCTAAGCGCTATTTTTTATTTTATTCCTTAAAAATGTGTATCTTAACTGATACCTACTGTATTTTCGTTGATTTGTTCTTGTTTTATGTATCATTTTAAGATTTATTTTTCTAACCTGGTGTGGAATCTTTTTGTTTGGTATTTTCACTATTTTAGTGTTTGAAGTGTTGCACAAACACTTAACACATTGGGCCTTATGTAGGTAAATTACATTTACCGATTCTTAAATACCGAATTTTACCGATTCGGTATTTATGAATCGGTAAATGTAATGTAGGGAAAAAAATATCGATTCGGTAAGTGTCGGTATTTTAGAGTCTGTATTTACCGATTCGGTAATGGGAACCTGTATCTCATTGATTCCTATGGGCCAGGAGGCCCATAGGAATCAATGGGAAGCCAGTTACCATTACCGAATCGGTAAATACCGAATAGGTAATGGGGGGAGCTCAATCAAGGGTGGCAGGGTGTCACATTGACACCCTGTTGCACCCCTGATTTCTGCATGTGTGCACATGTGGCACACATACATGCCCTGAGGGCATGTGTGTCTGCCACATTGCACACATCTAAGGGCCAAAAAATGCATTTCCTGAGTCATTTGTCATTTACCACCAACTTACAGTTGGTGGTAAATAACGAATCCCCACACCCACCACACACTCCCCCTACATCTCATTACTGTATTCGGTATTTACCGAATCGGTAAAATTACCGATTCGGTAAATTACCGAATACAGAAATGAGCCCCCTACATGTCAAAAGCCTAAATACCGGTCGGTAACGGTATAATTACCGAAAATCGGCCGTTACCGACCGGTATTACGCTACGTACATATGGCCCATTGTCTCTAAGTTAAGTCTGACTGCTCTGTGCCAAGCTATCAGAGGGTTAGCACATGTTAATTTAAGGTTTGCCTGCTTTTTACCCTGAATAGGGTTGTGGTTGCTGCTTGACTAGGGCCATACCTTCGGTAAACTACACCCATTTCTAACAGTGATGTAGACTCTAAAGTGAAGCTGTCTGAGGGATGCTGTTGCCTTTATCCACCTCAACCTGGGTGTAACCAGGCATTGCCATCAAGAAGGCAGGAAGGAAATGGTTTAATTATCATATCCCCTCCCCGCCAGCTTCCAAACCTCCAGCATAGCTCACTGGCTAGCTGACAAAGAGTTTGAGGCTCTGACCATCATGATTCATGCAGGAGCTTTCCCTGGGCATATTTTCCAACACTTACATGCCCAAACCAGGAAGAGACATTTTCACACAGGACTGAGGTGGGAATACATATCTCTGAACCTTTTGAGGCTCCAAGAAGTGATAGTGTGGTGGTAACATTTAGGTCAATGGGAGGTATTTTTCTTGGTTGAAGGCTGATGATGAGGCCAAGTAGGTTCCAGGAGTCGAGAGACAAACTGTTGGCTGTATCACAGATATGGTTGCTAGCTGACCTGTCTTTTACCATCCTGGCTGGTATTTTCATATCAAGACAGGAAAACAAAATTAACAAAATCAAGAAAATCATTACAACCTGGTATTTTTCTCAACTTTTAATATAAAATGAATGCAACAAATACTAAACAAAAGCATGTCATAGCATTTACTGTTGTGAAGATTATTGCTGAAGGATTTTTAAAGCACTGAGCTAAAAGACTAAGGGCCATATGTAGGAAGCCCAATACCGGTCGGTAACGGCCGATTTTCGGTAAAAATCCCGTTACCGACCGGTATTCAGGCTTTTGGTATGTAGGGGGCACATTTCAGGATTCGGTAATTTACCGAATCTGTAATTTTACCGATTCGGTAAATACCGAATCCTGAAATGATATGTAGGGGGAGTGTGTGGGTGTTGTGGGGATTCGTTATTTACCGCCAACTAAAAGTTGGTGGTAAATGACGAATGGCTGTGAAAAAGCATTTTTTTGCACTTAGAAGTGTGCAATGTGGCAGACATACATGCCCTTAGGGCATGTATGTGTGCCACATGTGCACACATGCAGGAATCAGGGGTGCAACAGGGTGTCACTGTGACACCCTGCCACCCTTGATTGTGCTCCCCCCATTACCGAATCGGTATTTACCGATTCGGTAATGGTAACTGGCTTCCCATTGATTCCTATGGGCCTCCTGGCCCATAGGAATCAATGGGAAGCCAGTTACCATTACCGAATCGGTAAATACCGATTCTAAATTACCGACCCATTCCGAATCGGTAAATATTACCGATGGATTACCTACATAGCATTTACCACTTCATAAATACTGAATCGGTAAAATTCGGTATGTATGAAGTGGTAAATGTTAGGCCACCTACATATGGCCCTATGTCATGCAGCCCACAGATATTCAGTTTCATTTTGAGGAAATATATTTGCGTGATCTACAGTTCACCCTTATAATATTAGTAAGCACTTGTCGGTACTATTGTCACTTGGACATATTCTGCCTCACATACCCATGAATCTTGAACCACCACCATTGAAGCCTGCTGCTGAGGGCTGCAACAGTTGGTAAGTGCTCTCCCCTAGTTATAGACCTCAGCCGCACGCAAGGGCCTGTAAGAAGAAAGACTGCATTTAAGGTCCATGTTCATCCACAGCCTCAGCTACTGACTATCTTGGCTTTTTATTTCATCAATACGCTGATTATACACAGCTCATAATCAAAGTAGAGGATGACAGAGTTGATTGGACAGCGGTTTCAACCCTATGTATTGGCTATTGCCAGCTGGATGAAGCACATGGAACTCAAATGAATGTTGGTAAAACACAGTTTTTAAAAGAAAATGTTTTTAACAAGAAAAATAAAAAGGAAAACATAACATATGCTTCAGAAATCATTACAGCATACATAGTATTTAAGTCAACATACACAGATGTGTTGAGAAAAGAGTAAATCAACCCCCCCCCAATGTCCCTTCATCCCAAGAGGCAATCAGGGCCAAGGCCATAAACCAAATAGCTTAAGTTATCAACAATGTTCACTTTATGGTGTGGGTTGACCGGTTCTGTATACCGTCCACGCCCTCCATAACTTCTCCCATTTGCGCGGGGACCCCCTGCTCTGATATTCTGTCTGCTCAGCCCTCTGGCACCAGTCCAAATCGCTCTCCCAAGGTCGCACTGTCGGAGTTGTCTTGGCTCCCCATGCGCGGGCAATATTACACTTCGCTACCGCTCTCGCAAGAGCTAGCCACGTACTGGCCCATGTAGGCCAGACTATAAACACAAGTTTTAATGTCTTAACATTCCCGTAATTTTTGGTTAGAGGCTTAGTGGCTAATCTCAATTGGCAATATGCAGAGGCTCCTATTAATATGTATTCCTCTCTCTTTCCACTGCCTCTTAAACCCCTCTCATGCGCATTGCTGGTCATATCATGTATTTTAATATTATGTGCCAGCGTGATGGTCAAGTAATCTGATGCTCACGCCCCCCCAATCTTACTGACCAAGCTATGCCCCAGGCAATATGTCGACTCTTGTTAATGAAACCAGATATCTTGATTTATATAATCGAAAGTAATCTTTTTGTATTCATTTTATTTTTTATTTTATTTTTCATTTTATGCAAATATATCAACCAAAAATACAGAATGATCTACCGATTCGTAAATGTAACATAAAGAAGGAATCAAAAATACAATACTCTCAACATTATTGTAAACAGGATAATAAACAAAGCATAAACATAAGGGGGGGGAGGGAACAAAGACACAATGAAGAAGTACATACAGAAATATCCAATGATATCCGCCAACGCTTGTAGTAGGGAGCGTAATGGCACTTAAACCCCAGCCCATCGCTACCATCATCCAGACCAACATCATATGTCCCAATACTCATGAATTCCGTCATGACTGTTGTGACCCTTCAGTGGGGGGGGGGGGGGATTGTGTGGCTTGTTCTCCAGATTGTGACTCAATGTAAGTTGTGTTTAAGCTTCAGAAGTTTTTTGGCCGATTGCGAGGTGGGAGCATTTCACTATACGCCTCCATTTGCGTGTTGCAATACATCATGTCCCTAGCCCATTGTGACAGGGAAGGAAGGGGGCCGCGGGACCAGGGCATTGCTAGAACGCGTTTGGCGATCAGGAGGGCCATGTCCACCAGGCATCTGATGGGTTTCGGCACTTTTATGGAATATCGAGGAGAGCCAGTAGTGGGTCAGGGTGAACCACCACCTGTGTGACTCTGCTTAGTTCCCTAAACACTTGTTGCCAGAACTTGCCGATTGCAGGGCAGTGCCACGCTAAGTGTATGAAGTCGGAGTCACCCGCTCCACACCTCTCACAATTGGACGTATCACGTAGGCCAAATCTATGCTGGCGTATCGGTGTGTCGGTGTGTGATGGATCTGATTTAGAAATTTGAACTGTATTAGCCGGTGCCTACCGTTAAGTGAAATGCGTCTAGTGGCTTCGCAGCAATATTTCCACATGTCATCTATATCTATTGCTAAGTCCGCTTGCCACTCGTGTCTAGCTTTGATGTAGTGGTTACGACGCAGCTCCTTTGTCAGCGAATATATATACGGGAGACTATCCTCTTAGGGGAGTCAGCACGCACTAAAGCGTTGAAGGACAGGACCTCCGGGGGTTCCAGTAGCTCGTCCCCAAGTAAGTCTCGCATTGCACTTCTTGCCCTATAGTAGTGGAAAGTGGTACGAGGAGGAGGTGTTGGCTCCGTTATTAAATGGTCCGCAGAAGGTTTACCTATTCCCTCGTGAAAGAAATCGCCTATTGTGTCCATCTTTATAGAGTGTAAGGCCGCAACCATCTCAGGAGAGGTGAGGAGTGGGAGCCACGCACACCAAGCAATGGGCGTCACGGGAGAGTACAATATGGAGAGTGCTTGCCGGTTAAGAATTCTATGCCAGGCATGTGTAGTTGCATTGATCGAGTCCAATACCCCAGTAATGCATCCCCGGGGCCCGAAACAGCGCCGTGGCGATATGAGCAGGTGCGTGCTTGAGACGTTCTATATGTAAGTGAGGGGGGGTGTTTGTTGATGTACCCAGTAATATGCATGCAAAGCCTGGGTGGCACAATAATAGAGATCAAGGTCTGGGGCTCCCAATCCCCCATAGAGTATGGCAACTTGAGGAGCTCCCAACTGGAACATGGTTGTTTGTCAGCCCAAACTAGTTTAATTTGTAAAGTTCTGATTTGTTTAAAGAAGTGTGCCGGCAAGACCATTGGGATGTTAAGAAATAAAAAGAGAAACCTGGGTAGGACAACCATCTTCATGAGCGATATGCTGCCTAAAAGAAGAGGGGGAGGCGATTCCATTTCGCAATGTCTTTCTCAAACCTAAGGATGGCGCGGCCGTAATTTTCCCCCGAACTCCAGCTCGGAGTCGGTGTGAATTTGAATTCCCAAGTATCGCACCGGATCTGTGGAATAGAAAGTGCAGGGCCTCGGGTAGTGTTGCCGGTGTGAGAGGGAATATGACCGACTTTGCCCAGTTGATTTTCAGTCCGGAGATCCCACGAAATCTCACAATTTCACGCAGGATGGGAGACACATTCCGGGCCGGATCACGTACATAGAGAAGAGTATCGTCCGCATAAGAGGAGACGACGAGGCTGTACCCCGGGAAACGGAGTCCCCTGTAACTATGATATTCGCGCAGTGCGCAAGCTAAAGGCTCAGCCACCAAGGCGTATAGGAGGGGGTAAAGCAGTTAACCCTGTCGGGTACCCCTGGAGATAGTAAAGGGGGCAGTAACCTCGTTGCCCACCTGCACGCGGGCTCTCGGATTCTGATATAAAGTGCCAATCAGACTCAGAAAGACCCTCCCCCAGGGCTAGCTGCATAAAGCTCCACTCAACTGAATGAAACGCTTTTTCAGCGTCCAGAAAAATTGCGGCTGCCTTGGTGTCTGGGTTGGTATGCTGGATTGCACCAAATACTGTGCATAGGTTATGGGTAAGTGAGCGGCTGGTTATAAAGCCTGCCTGTTCTGATCCAGTGAGAGAGTTGGCAGTAGAGGGGCCAGCCTATTTGCTAGCACTTTAGCAAAAATCTTGGTGTCAATATTTAATAGTGAAAGTGGCCTGTAAGAGGAACATTATTGCGGGGGTTTCGTGGGCTTTAAAAGTACTACCAGTAGGGCCTCGCGCATTGTGGGGGGCATAGTGCCATCCTCCGCCATTTCCTCGAATAGTGTTAGTAGGTGTGGGGTAAGGAGGTCCTTAAATTCCTTATAGAATCCACAGTGAGGCCAGCTTGTCCCGGCGCACTACCAGAGCGCATCGTGGAAAGGGCATCAGATATTCTCTGTGGGCATCCAGCAACCAGGGCAGTTTAATATATTCAAAGAAGTCCAGTATCTCGGAGAACGTGTTGCACGACTTGGACTTGTATATTGCCTGAAACACTCTTCAACCTCCGCCGAGTCAGTAATCGTGTCACCGTAATCTTGGGCTAATTCAATGGGGTGTTGGGCTGGGTGACGCCCCTTCATGAGATTTGCCAGGACAGCGCCGGGGCGTTCCCCCTCCCAGTATGATCTTGCTATTGCGTATTTCCCCAGGAGTTTGACCTCTCTATCCGCCTCAGCGTGGTATTCCTCTAGTGTTGTCTTAATGGTGGTTAGCAATATGGGGTCATTAGTGTCGCTGGACCTTCTCTCCAGCTGTGTCAGGGTTTGTTCTAACAGTGTCAACCGTTTCCTGATTGATTTTAGTACTCCTGAGCGTTTAGAGATTGCCATTCCCCGAACATAAACCTTAAAAGTCTCCCAAACTGTGGTAAAGTGTGGGACGGATCCCAGATTAGTATCGAAGAAGGTTTCCATAGCCTCCAGTAATTCCACCCTAAAGGCTTCATCTAATAGTGCGTAGGGGGGGGGAGCGCCATGCAAATGGAGGAGGGCGTTTGATAGAAGTGGCGAATGTTAGCAGTACAGGGGAGTGGTCTGAATAAGTCCGTGGCAGGACTTCATAGTCCCGTATAGCGCTTCTGAGGGAGCCCATTAGGAACCAGTAGTCTATCCTGGTATGGAGATTATGGGGGCCTCAGAAGTGTGTGTAACCTCCCTGAGCAGCCGAGCGGGAACACCAGACGTCCACCATACTCAGCTCTGTAAGGGCATCTAGAATAGCCGTGGCTGACTGTGAAATGCATCTCGGGGGCCCCCCGATGGGTCCAAATCCGGGTTAAGGATGCAATTAAAGTCTCCGCCCCAAATCTGTGGAACATTGGGTATCTGGCGTGCTAAAGTGAGGAGGTCATGATTGAACTGCGGACAGTCATGGTTAGGGCCATACACATTGAATATTCTATATTCCGTACCATTCCCACTGCACCGGGACACCACATATCTGCCGTCAGTATCAGTGTGTAACTCCTCAAGGGTGAGGCGGGCTGTGGGATTGATCCAAGTGAGAACCCCCGAGCATGTGTAGTGAAAACCGCAGCATGGAACGTGCCACGGATCCTGCCGCGCACCCGCAGGAGACTCGACACCGGGAGATGCGTCTCCTGCAGAAGGGCTATATCAACCCTATGTCTAGTGCGGTATGACACAACCCTCCTTATTTTGCTCTGGACCTTAAGGCCCCTGACATTCCAGGTCAGGAATTTCAATCTATTTTCCATGTCCATGGTGGTCAAATATGTGAGTGATGGCGTTAGACACTATCCAGTACAACTTGGGAGATGTATCAAGATTACAGTGTGGTCGTCCTGTGTGTCCAGAGTGTGAGCTTCGCTCCATTGTGTCAATAACAACCAAAGAAAAAATAAAACCACTCAATTGAATTAAACTTAATAAAACCACAAACCCCCCAACCCCCCCGTCCTACGCCATGATAACCCCAAAAGAGCATAGTCGATTGTTCCACCCCCTCCCTGAGAAATCTATGGCAACTAGCCATATAGTGGGTAACACGCAGGGGCGGATGTTACCAAGCACTACGAATAACCTTCAGATTAACTCCACTTTGCAATAAACATAGCATGACAATCAAATTTAGAGAACATTTAACTGGCCCGGCAAGGGATGTAATCTCTGAATGCAGTGTTCTACGATCAATGAACCGGAGGCCGCCCCACAATGGATAACTCCTAGATACAGCTGAGCTCACCATCAGTCATTATTACAATGTAACTGCCCCTCAATTCAACACCACATGCAGGTTTCAGATACTTGCGGAAAGTGCAGAATGACGTTGTCCCATGCCATCACACCATCGATGCCCAGTTGTGCCGCCGGGGATCAGCAACCATGGCACAGGCACATCCAAGTGAGTATATTCTGTTAATGCGAAAAACGTGTGGTTCATAACGGTAACCGGGACCCACACAGAGGGTCTAGTCATTGTTATCAAGGGAGGACCCCTGCGATGCCCCCGGCACTGCATCCAAACCTCCCTGCGCAGCCTTGCGTTGTGACTTCTTGAGTAACCCTTTTAGTTCTTTTTGCAGGGCCTTCGGGTCCGTGAAAATGCGAGTGGATTCGCCCAGGTGTACCTTCAACTTGTCTGGATACAGCATGGCATATGCGATGTTGTGGTCACGAAGTTGGCGTTTGAAGGGTTTGAATTGGTGTCTCGCCTCCTGCACTCGAACAGTGAAGTCCGGATAGAGAGAGATCGCCCAGCCCTCATAGCGAAGATCTCCCAGCTCTCTTGCTCGCCGCAAGGCAGAGTCGCGGTCTCTGTAGTTGAGTAGTTTGGCTATCACCGGGCGTGGCTGAGCCCCAGGGACAGGCCGTGGGACCAGTGACTGATGAGCACTCTCCACTACAAATAGATCCGAAAAAGTTTCACGGCCTAGTACAGTGACAAGTAGATTTTCAATGAATTGTTCCGCATTCCCCATGGGAGTGGATTCCGGAAGATCCGTTATACGAATATTGCTGCGGCGGGAACGGGCCTCCAAATCTTCTGCTTTGTCCAGAAACGTAGCGAGGGATTTAGCCATTTATCACTGTGCAGAGTCTGTCTCCGTCTGAGCCTCCTCTACCTCCGTTAGTCTGCGTTCGGTCATGTCGAGGCGTTCAGTATGTTTATCTAGCCGTTCCGACATCCTGTCCATGTGGTACACCAGAGAGTCAATCTTCCCATCGTTGTGAGGCTTTTCTGGATCACTGTGAACATTTGTTTCACCTCACTCGGGTCATCCTCAGGGGTATCCACCCTGCTGTCTGCATATCGGGCCCCGTCCGTCTCTCTATTTCTGGTGCTCTTGGCGTCAAATGGGAGCTTGGTCTGAGTCCTGTCTACTCTGCCCATGATGGTGGTTGCGTGTGAGGGCGGGTAGGGTAGACCAGTCAGTTCACAAGGGTTATGTAGGGGAGCCAGGAACTATCACCAGAGCTGCGCTCTAAGGGTGTTGCAAGGTGCCCCCGAGTGGTGGTCAAAGGGCGCTCAGTGTGGGGAGTCAACAGTTCAACAGAGTTGGTGAGCGCACTCTCACGCGTCCCCATGTGATACTTAGAAGGAGGGGAGTTCACCATTTCCGCCAGAGCGACCCGGAGTGTAGGGACAATGCACCCACAGCCACCTCACGGCCGCCCCAGGCACCAGGAACGCACCTCCGGCCAAACAGCGTCTGTGCACTAGGAGGGCAAGACACTGCCGGCCCCCCCGCCTTTAATCTAGAGCTCCAGTCCCCAGAGCTGCAGAGTCTGATATTTGGCCCTGGGTGAGTGCAGGCAGACAGGCACCAAGTCCCTTCCCGCAGGCCTGCAGATAGTTCCAGTCCTTCTGCAGCCACACCATTAGGGCAGTTATGGAGAGAAGGGGGGAGAACAGCACCCCCCTCCCATTACCGTGAAGACTGCACCTGCCGGTCATGCTGTTGTTGGCCTATGAGGCTCAGCTGGCAGCAGGCAAACAGTGCTGTTGGGAGGCTCTCATCGTCAGGGGGACAGCGGTCACGTCAGGGCTCTCCAGCGTCAGCTAACACAACTTGCCCCCGGGCGGTGAACAGCTGTGGCGTGGGCGTGCTCCCCTCACTGTTCGGCTGGAGCGCCCGCAGGGATTCCAGGCAGGGATCGTAAGAAGGCCGCAGCAGTTCCGCCGCACGCCAATCCCCCAGCGCGGCACACCTGACACCACGTCGGCCCCGTCAGACCGGGAGCCGCGACAACATCCGGAGGAGGCAATGGGACGGTGCAGCCCCCGCGGCAGGTGAGCAGTGGCCAATTGGGGTCCCCCAACAGGGAATTACCAGGTCCTATGCAGTGTCAGTGGGGCCAGGTGGCGAAGACGAGCGCCGCTCCCAGCCGCAGTCCACAGCACGGGGGTCGGCCCGATGCGTGCACAGCCTCCTCCGTCCCTCACTCACGCAGGCCTCGCGACCATCTCCGGCCGCTCTCAGGGGGTTGATTTGCTTCAAAAGGGAAATCAAGCTGCAGCGCCTCCCCCACTGTAATATTATCAGGCAATTTTTCGTAAAATGGTGCAATGATCGTCAGGATAACTTAAATGAAGTGCTGACGGCCTGCGGAGCTCTAACTCTACGCAGCCATCTTGTGCTGCAGCAAGCTCTGCCCCCAGCATATTTGAAAGTAATCTTACCTTAAAAACACAAATCAACAAGCTCTTTTTCCCATGTCCTGTTAATTGCAGAAACACCATAGGGTAGACTACAATAACATAGCCCTAGGGACTGTGGGAACACGATTTATGTGGGTCTCCCAGAGTACTTGACAAAGAAATTGTATGTGATAAGAAAATAGAATCATGGGCTGATCCTGGACCTCAAACGAAGCAACTCTCTCAATAGTTTTAGTCAATCCTCACTAGCTACAAAGGACAAGGTGATTCTGGTTTAACTGGTTGTGCTTTTGTCACGATTAAGTACTCTAGCCCAATGTTTCTAAATGTATGAGACATGCACCAGATAAAAAGCTTCAATCATCTAGCATTTATTTTTTGAGAGTGCCAATAATCAAGAAGAGTGAAGCTTGTGTCTGGGCCTCTCTCAAGCCTCACATTTAAGATAGTCGTATTTTTGTGTCCACTGAAGTGCTGCTCTCCAGCTGTCAGAGCTGGCATCGGAAGAGCCCATCTTGTCTCTGCAGATTGGTTGCTGCTGGTCACAAGGTGATGTTATGTTCACGTACTGTAAATATTATGCACAACATCCACATAGCGCTTGTGACTTTAATAAAACCCACCCTCAGTGACTCGCGTATGTCATCAAATGATATAAAATAGTTGAATATCGGTTTGATTTTTTTTGCAGGCAAAAACTGGACAACTGACAATGTTATCGAGCAAGACTACAGAAAAGAAGAAAGGATGATGCACATTCAGATGGACTCATTTTATACCTTCGCGATGTTCCAAGATGCACACCTTAATATGCCGTATGAGTCGTGGGAACTAACGCCAAAAGGAGTGAATGAAGTTGCTTTTGTTATCTTTGCTGCTTTCACTGAAGTAAAAATAGATATTAAGGTATGTATTTGGAAAATATGCGCAACATGAATAAATCCACTTGCATAGCCATATCGGATCACAAGCACCTCCAAAGACAATTCTACGTGTCTTGAGAGTGATGATCAATACGGAATTGAAATCACGTGTCTTAAATTCAACATAATCAGTGAAAGAAATATCTCTATAGACAAACGATTGTAAACACATTTTTCCAGCAAATTTTTCTGCAGCAGCATGACCTCGTACTAGGAAAGGACTGTAAATAAAATAGTGCGTATTTAAAGAGGCTACACCTAGCAGATGAGTACTGTAGTGTCTTTGACACTGTAACAATAACAGTACGCAACAATAACATTGTAACAGTATATAACAATGCTACTGCAACAGTACTCCATAACAACAACGCTAACAGTACATAACAATAACACTGTAACAAAAACTGTATGTAACAATAACAATACTTTTGTTACTAATAGAGCAAACTAGCATTTCACTAGATGTAATAGTAGCAGCATGAGGAGCAGCAGTAGCTTTCAGTCTTCTAAAGGATAACATTTTATTATGAATCATATATATATATATATATATATATATATATATATATATATATATACACACACACACACACACACATATATATATATATATATATATTTATGTATTATCTACTGGCGGTCGCCAGTAGATAGTTATAGTTAGGACCGTGTTTCCATAGGAAATCCGCAACATTCTATTTGGAATAACTTTGGCGCCGGTTGACGAATCCTCGCGAAATTTTCAAAATAGGTGGGGCGCTCCGCTCCGCTCCTACCCTGAAAGTCTCGGGGGGATTCGTCAAGCGGGGGCTGAGAAAAAAGGGGGGTCCCAAAACTCGTTTTCCCCATGCAATTTCCCATAGGGACCTTTAGTCCAAGGTACAGCCCGAACGGCTGAACAGAATTACTTGAAATTTGGCAGAGAGGTAGTCCTCAGGTCAGGGATGTGCCTTTTGCAGGTCTGGTGTCAATCTGTTCAGTAGTTCCTGAGAAAATCAAAAGTAAAATCATATATATATGTGGGCGGAGCCTAACCACACATCTCATCCTGAGATCTGATTGGCTGTCAGCACTTCATCCAAGAAGTGTTGGCAGCCATCTTGGGACCAATATACATGATAGCACCTCATTAAAAAGCATTGCAGTTAATAGAAGGTTTTAAGACTTTAGTTACATTATAAATCATTTGTTGATGGTACCATACTCATTTTAGGAATTGTGGTATGTTCTAAGGTGATTTCACCATGTGAAAAAGCCTTCTGCTGGGATATCATGATTGAGAGAAAAATATTTTCTCATGCTTTTCCCACAGAGGTTTGGAAGGTGATCTATAAGCTAAACTGAGAGCTTATTTTCTGTAAATTCACATTATCTTTCTCAGTCATGTGAGAATGAAGTCTCACATTCTCAGTAAAACATGTACATCCAACAAGGGCAGAGACTGTCAGTTGATTCCTTTGTGTTCTACTGCAGCTTCCCAGAGTGTTCCAAAGAACAACTAGAGCGCAAACAGTCCTACTTATGATAAACGTATGGCACACCTGAAGCCATCTTGCTTGGTTTAAAGTGGTAACTCTTAAAACATTTAATTTAAAAAGGAACAAAATGAGGGGGTTCATTTTTCCATAAAAAGTATGATTAGTGCTGCAGAAAGAAAAATTAGGGCACATTTTGAGTGACTTCTCAAATCCTCTTCTATTTCATTAAAAAATTCTGACATGCAGACTGAAACATGCACTTTCAATACCAGCAGCAGTTTTCCCTGGTGAGTAGTAGCTTTACTACAGTGATCTAATGAGCAAAAAGAGTGCTAACATTCTGAATTTATGGCAAATGTGTGACACATCTGAATGCCTTTGGAATCAAAGTAAAACACAGAGTATTTCCTACTGAGGAGACTGCAGTAAATGAGGAAATTAGGAAACTTCATAACAAATAAGTCTGCCAAGATGGCCACCAGAGACAAAAGAGCCCAAATGTAGCCCAAATATCACCCAGATGTAGCCCAAGTATAGCCCAATGACAGAATGTCCCAGAGTGTTCTTAAAAACAACTAGAGCCCTTACTGTCTTCATTATGACAAAAGTATGGCACACCTGAAGCCATCTTGATTGGAATAAACTGGTAACACTTAAAACATTTAATTTAAAAAGGAACACAATGAGGGGGTTCATTTTGCCATTGAAATTATGATTAATGCTGAAGAAAGAAAATGAGGGCACATTTTGAGTGACTTCTCAAATCCTCTTCTATTTCATTAAAAAATTCTGACATGCAGACTGAAACATGCACTTTTAATACCAGGAGCAGACTTCCATGGTGAACAGTAGTTTTACTACAGTGATCTAATGAGCAGCTAGAGTGCTAACATTCAGAATTTATGGCAAATGTGTGACATATCTGAATACCTTCATGATGGAATCAAAGTAAAAAACTGAAAGCATTTCCTACTGAGTAGACTGCAGTACATGAGGAAATTAGGAAACTTCATAACAAATGAATCTCCCAAGATGGCCACCGGAGACAAAAGAGCCCAAATGTAGCCCAAAATCACCCAGATGTAGCCCAAATATAGCCCAATGACAGAAGTGTGCAAAACACTTATTATTTTGTGTTTTTGCAGTGTTATATAGTGCAGACTTGTCAGGTATTGGAGTGCTTTACATGAGCATTGGTTACATCACACAAGAACAAATTCATTTTGGTTGTAGACATGGGGAGACTAAGTGATTTGGCCAGAATCACAGAATGTCGAGCTGAAGCAGAAACTCCAACCTGGTTCCCCAGTTGCAAAGTCTGCAGTTCTGGAAGTAACACCACATCCTCTCCCCTAAGTGCAACATTTAATCAAGTGGTCAACTGGATAAAAAAACATAAAGGTAACAAATAATTTAAAAGTGCTTTCTCGCTATTTGAAAACTCAGAAAATATGTCCTTATTTTAGTCTTTTAGAGCACTAACCATAATTTTGATGCCAATAAGACCCTCTCATATATGTAATTTCTAAAGGAAATGCTCTAGGTATTACAGTTTTGATTACATCAAGATGACGTCAGGCGTTCCAGACTTTTGTAATAAATATAGAATGTTGGCAATCTAGTTGTTCATTAGGATACTGTTGAGAGGCAGAGGCCAGGGGCACGGACTCTGAAAATTGAAGGCAGGTAGGAGGGTGCAAAGGCAACAATTTAACCACACTGAGCAGGCAGGAAGGGCCGTGGCAGCACAACAGACTATGGAGGGCAGTGGAAAGGGGGGCAGGGGCAACAAACCAACAATACAGGACTTGCAAGAGAGGCTGTGGCAATGTAATAGACCATTGTGGGCAGAAGGAAGAGGCAATGGTAGTACAACCATACATGCCAACAGACCCGATTCAGCCAGGAAACGTCCAATGTTTTTAAGCTCAAATGGGCTTTATTTGATCTGTCTCCTGTCTACAATCTCCTCTTTTTCAATGTAACTCAAAGGGGAAAATCAATACCCCAGTTTTTTTTCAAAATCTCCCTCTTACCAAGTTCAAAATGTTCGCAAGTATGGTACATTGGATCATGGAAGGAAATGGGGTAGGGACATGGACTTGGATAACAGAGGACAGGAGGGACATGGAGAGGTGCACCAAACTGACCCTGCAGGGCAGGCATCAGGGTTTGCAGCAGCACAATACACCACACAGGGCATGCGGGACGGGAGTGCAGCACAACAATCCATAGAAAGCAAGAGGGAGGGGACAGGACCATGCACATGGACAACAGAGAACAGAGGGGCAAGAGGCAGGACTCGACGCTTCCCAGCTGAGTGGTCGCTCCCTTTGGCTCCGGTATCGTTGTGTAACGCTTCTTGCTGGAAACTGTGTGAAATTAATTGCCTGCTGTGCGCTTTGTATGCCGCTTTGCATATTTCATTATTAAGATTGCCAGCGCGACTTTCCTGCTCTTTTAGTGTATTCCCCCAAGCGCCCTCCATTTTGTTGTTGTTGTCCTCCTACTTAGCCCGCCCCGCCTCCCAGCTGAGCCGCCCTTGCCCCTCCCCCCCACCCTCCTTATATGACAACCGTTCCCGCGCGCAGCGTTCACGCGCAGCGTTCGCGCCCAATCCGCGCCGAAGGTGCGCCAAAGGTAAGCCCGTCTACGCCCGTCCGCGCCTGGACCGCGCCCAGCGCCAGACCCCCTGGCCCGTGCACCCCCCACCCCTCCCGCATCACTTACGATGCCACCACCCTCCTAGCCCTTAACCCCGGTCGCGCCCCCAACTGCGTCCAAGCCGCTCCCGGACACACCCATGGACCTTTCTCTTGCTACTCCTGCAAATTCAGCGGCACCGACAACATCTCCGCTACGACCACACCACAAATTCCCGACCCCAATCACCTACAATGCATCCTTCTCAACACCCGATCGATCCACAGGCACGCCATTGACCTATGGAATCTACTAGACACCATCTCTCCGGACGTCGCCTTCCTAACAGAAACATGGATGAACGCTTCCTCCGCCCCAGACATCACCATTGCCATCCCTGAAGATTATAAGATCACACGCAAAGACCGTACCGGCCACACAGGAGGAGGAATCGCTATCGTCCATAAAAAATCAATCCGCATCTCAACCAGCTCTGACACCAACCTCGCCAACTCCGAACACCTTCACTTCCAGATCCACATCGACCCCAAGACCACACTCAGAGGCACCCTCCTCTACAGACCACCAGGACCCCGCGCAAAATTCAGTGAAGAAATCACGGACTTCATCACTCCACACGCGATCCCCTCCAAAGACTACATCCTTCTGGGAGACCTCAACTTTCACCTTGAAAAGATCAACGACCGCAACACCACCACCCTCTTGGACAACCTCGCCAACCTCGGACTTAAACAACTGGTCACTTCCCCCACCCACATCGCAGGCCACACACTCGACCCCTTCTTCACCTCCAGCAAACATGTCTCCTTCAACTACACTACGGATCTCCTCTGGACTGACCACAGCTGCGTTCACTTCACCTACAACAAGCCAAAACCCACCAACCACCTCCAACCAACTCTGCAAAGAAACTGGAACAAAATCACCATCGACCAGATCTCCTCATCGCTCCTTCTAAACACCCCAGCCCACTCTTCTAACCCAAACCAAGCCGCCGCCAACTTCACCCTTTGGTTATCCAACACCGCCGACACCTTAGCACCACTGAAAAAACGACAAATCAAACTTGGCAGCAAGAAGGCCTCATGGTTCAACGATGATCTTAAGAAATCCAAGAAACTCTGCCGCTCCCTCGAAAAGGCCTGGAAAAAAGACCCAACCACTAGCACCAAGGACGCCTTCAAAAACGCCACCCGCACACACCACCAATTAATCCGAAAGGCCAAGAAAACAGCATTCAAGGATCGACTTGACAACAGCGCCCACAACAGCAAGGAACTTTTCAACATCGTCAAGGAGTTTACCAATCCCTTGGCCAACTCCAACGACATCACCCCCTCTCAAACCCTCTGCGACTCCCTAGCCTCATTCTTCCACAACAAAATTGCAGACATCCACAACAGCTTCGACAACCAACCCGGAGACCAACCCACCGAACCATATGCCGAACATTCTCCCCCCTTGAACACCCTTAACGACTGGAACCCAATCTCCACTGAGGACACCATCCGCCTGATGAACTCCATCCACTCAGGATCCCCCACAGACCCATGTCCTCACCACATCTTCAACAAAGCAGACTCCGTCATAGCACCACACCTCCGAGACGTCATCAACTGCTCCTTCAACTCCTCCACCTTCCCGGAAAAATGGAAACACGCTGAACTCACCGCCCTTCTGAAAAAACCCACAGCGGACCCCACCGAACTCAAAAATTACCGCCCCATTTCGCTCCTTCCATTCCCGGCCAAAGTAATCGAGAACGCTGCCAACAACCAGCTCGCCGCTTTTTTCTCGAAGCCAACAAATCCCTCGACTCCTCACAGTCCGGCTTCCGAGCAAAACACAGCACTGAGACCGCCCTCATCGCAGCAACAGACGACATTCGAACTCTACTGGACAATGGAGACACAGTCGCCCTCATCCTCCTCGACCTCTCTGCAGCCTTCGACACAGTCTGCCACAGCACCCTTTTACAACGCCTCAGAAATATCGGAATACAAGGAAAAGCACTTGAATGGATCACCTCGTTCCTCACCGGTAGAACCCAGAGAGTCCGCCTTCCACCATTCAAGTCCGAGGCCACTGAAGTCATCTGTGGCGTACCACAAGGATCCTCACTCAGTCCCACCCTCTTCAACGTATACATGAGTCCCCTCGCGACCATCGCCCGCCAACACAACCTCAACATCATCTCCTACGCGGATGACACTCAACTGATCCTTTCTCTCACCAATGACCCCAGCACCGCCAAAACTAACCTACACGAAGGAATGAAAGAAGTTGCCGAATGGATGAAACACAGCCGTCTGAAACTGAACTCAGATAAAACAGAAGTCCTCATCTTAGGTACTTCCCCCTCTGCTTGGGACGACTCCTGGTGGCCGGAAGCTCTTGGAAAAGCACCCATCCCGACAGACCACGCACGGAACCTAGGCGTTATCCTGGATTCTTCACTCTCAATGTACAGACAAGTCAACGCCGTATCCTCATCCTGCTTCAACATTCTTCGCATGCTCAAAAAAACATTTCGCTGGATCCCCACCGAAACCAGAAAAACAGTCACCCATGCTCTGGTCACGAGCCGACTGGACTACGGAAACACCCTCTACGCAGGTACTACCGCTAAACTCCAGAAGAAACTCCAACGAATCCAAAACGCCTCAGCCAGGATCATATTAGACATCCCGCGCAACGAACACATCTCTGGTCACCTGAAAGACCTCCACTGGCTACCCGTCAATAAGAAGATCACTTTCCGACTGCTAACCCACGCACACAAATCACTCTACGACATCGGACCAGAATGCCTCAACTCACGACTGTCCTTCTACACCCCCTCCCGCCAACTACGTTCTTCCAGCCAAGCCCTCGCCACTGTACCTCGCATCAACAAGACCACAATGGGAGGCAGATCCTTCTCATACCTGGCTGCTAAAACATGGAACTCACTCCCCACTTACCTTCGCCTTACCCAGAACCACCTAGCATTCAGAAAGCAACTTAAAATGTGGATATTTGACAAGTAATCCTCCTCCCCTCCCTAAGCGCCTTGAGACCCTCCGGGTATGTAGTGCGCTATATAAATTCTTTGACTTGACTTGACTTGAATGGACAGACAGGAGAGAAAGCTGCAGCATAACAGACCATAAAGGGCAGGAGGGATGGATCAGGGGCATTACAATGGTAACAGACAAGCCAGGAGGGAGGGAGTAGGGGTCTGCACATGTAAACAGAGGGCTGGGGCAAGGGGGCAGGGCAGGAGCAGCAAGATAGCCATGGAGGTCAGGCAGGATGGGCACTAGAAGCAAGACACACCATGAAGAGCAACAGTGAGACTGTGATGGCATACACACAGACCATGGAGGGAAGGTGGGAGGGGTTCAGGGGCAGCTAACTGACCACACAGGGAAGGTGGGAGGGGCCATGGCAGCACAGAAGACCATGCATGGCAAGTGGGAGGGTTAGTGGTAGCACAATGGCTATGATGGGCAAGAAGGAGGGTGCAGGGGCATGCACAAAGGACGATGGAGGATAGAAGGGAGGGTCAGGACCTGTGCACAGACAAGAAAGTTCAGGGGAAGGGGCCTCACAACAGACCGCACGGGGCAGGCAGGAGGAGCAGTTGCAGCACAACAGACCAGGGAGGGCAGAAGGGTGTGGCAGTACAATGGACCATGTAGGACAGGAGGAAGAGGATAGGGGCATGGCATGTGGACAGGCAGGGTGGAGGTGGCAGGGACAGGTTACAGTCATCTGACAATGCTAGGCAGGTGGGAGGGGAGTGGCAGCTCAACAGAACACTCAGAGTAGATAGGAGTGGCAGGTCCATGGAACATGGTGGGCAAAAAGGATGGAGTTGGGGCATACACAAAGACATCGGAGGGCAGGGGGAAGGAGAATAGGGGCAGCAAGCTAAGCACAGAGTTTAAGCAGGAGGTCAATGATGGGGCATAGAATTGGGCAATGGAGGGCAGGAGGAGTGGACTGGTACATCATACTAAATTGAGGGCAGTGGCAGCACATCAGACCATGCATGGCAGGAGGGAGGAGGCTAGTCCATGGATTCACACAACAGAGGATAGGGAGGAGGGGGATGGGGCAGCAAGCTAACTGTTCAGAGAAGGCTGGTATTAGGAACTTTATTGTTTTTAAAACGTGTGTCTGTGCGAACTACTTAAAATATGAACAAGTATGAAGCATAATCTCACTTTTATTCAGGAAGAAGAGGACGTTTGTGACTGTGACTCCGGGCTCACTTGGCAGAAACATGCCCTGACCCTCCACCCCCTATCGCAAAATGTAATGCCCGTGAATAGGGTAGGTGAACACAGTGTTATATAGAACATAGTCCTGAGAGCACGATTGAAAATGAAAACTAGATATAGTGTATGGTATAAACTATGCACCAAAAAGTGTGATATAAGATGAACCGGGCGTGAAATATAATATGCAATACATTGTGCGCAATGACAGATTCATTGGAGAGCGCAAGATAGCACAGGCACTAGCGCGTGCTATGCGATATGCGCCTTGGAGTGTAATATGCACAGGGCAGTGTTGTGTAACCTAACTAGTCTCTAAAGTTGTAATATAAAATGTGTGCTGGGGAGTGTAACGTTGCATATGCACTGTGACAAAGATATGGATCCCAGATTGTAATATGTATGGCATAGCACTGTGCGTTATAACATAGGCATCGAGGAAGGCACGTTAGATGGGGCAATACAAACCTGTGCGAAGACAAGTGTGGCATGACATATTCACGGGGTGGTGTTACAGTGCACATGGGCTAGAGAGTGTCATAGCATATGCACTAGCTAGTGGAATACAACACAGAGGTGTGTGGCACTCAGCAGGCAATGGTGGGTGTAACACAGCATTGGGCTCTGCCAGGAGCGCGCTGTGACTCTCAAGTGATGTTCGTCCCCTTTCCAGAGAGTAAAATAAAAAGTATTACACATCCGGCAGTGGATGTGTGTTTTATTAACCGTGAGGGGGGTTTCTTGCATAGTTTTGGTCGAATTTTTGTCGAATCCCCTTTGAATGGCTTGGTGTGCATGTGTATTAAATGTGCCCGTCAATAGCTACCCATGTTTGTATAAATAAACGACAAGGGTGTCTACCGGGATTAGGCACGGTAGGGCATCAGACATGTCAGAGCTTCACTAGTGGTGTAAATACATTCCACGTGGATTCATTGTATGCATAGTCGCCTTTTAATGAATATCACGCAAATCGTCATGCTGATAGGTACGTACGGTTTGTCCAGCATGTCCTAGGTGTGTCTATAAATATATATTTTTTAAAAATAATAAAAAACAGTGGCCGGCCCTGGGGATTGGGGTCAAAAAAATATAATTAGGAGACAGGCCCTGGGGGATGGGGTCATCAGGGCCAATAAATTAGAATAAGAAGGGGAACCACACAGCCCCCCTTCTTAAAAAATTAAAATAAATAAAAGACTGGCATCGTGCCGGAGGCCACGCCCCCTCCTTGCAGCACTCTGCAAACGTGCCCCCTGGCGAGTTGTAAGTTGGGGAATTAATTCCTCTTCAATACTGAGGGTCCCTGAGGGCCAACTAGCCCAACAGGCATCTCCAGTATGCACCAGGGAGCTGCGCTGCAGACAGGTGTTCTGAGGCCAAGCCCCTTTTTACACCTCTCTGCAACGCAGCTCTGTGGCGCTTACTGGAGGTACCTAGTGGTCTAGTTTGACCCTAGGGACCCTTAGGATTCAAGGGGACTTAATCTCTCAACTTAGAACAGCCACAGGGCGCGTTTACACAGTGGTGAAGGGAGGGGACGGGGCCTGAGGTGACGTGTGCAAACACGCACTATGGCACGTTTTAAATTGGGGATATAATTTTCCTTCAATACTGAGGGCCCCTGGGGGCTAACTAGCCCACCAAGGGCTTCCAGTAAGCGCCACTGAGCTGCATTGCAGAGAGGTGGTCCAGGCCGTGCCACTTTTTACACCTCTCTGCAACGCAGCTCTGTGGCACTTACTGGAGGTACCTAGTGGGCTAGTTGGACCCTAGGGACCCTCAGGATTCAAATGAACTTAATCTCCCAACTAAAAACGGACACAGGGCGTGTTTACACAGTGGTGAAGGGAGGGGACGGGGCCTGAGTTAACGTGTGCAATAACGCCCGGTGGCCTGTTTTAAGAGGTAGTTTTAATCCCCCTGCCCTATTATATACTAGGGGCTTACAGAGGAGGTCATGCTAATCACAGGGGGACCCCAACGCATAATGTTCCCTAGTGTATGTAGGTGTTTTCACTGTATTCTAAGTGTCTTTTAACATAGCACTGGCTCTAGGACTGGTTAGTCAGACTCAGTTACCACCAGTATCCGTCTGAAAAAGTTGAGGGTACAGGATGATTTTGCAACAAGGCTTCTTTCTGCTCTTCTTTTTGTTCTTTCTGCACGTTATGCTTCTTCCTGCACTTTTCTTCGTCTTTGAGGACTTCTGTTGCTTCTTTCTGCACTTCTTTTTTTCTTTCTCTTCATTTTTTCTTCTTTCTTCACATGTCCTATCTCTGTAGGCATAGTTAGAAATTAGCATTTAAAAAACCTTTGAAATTCACAGAAAAAACCATAGGTTTCAGGCACGTTATAGTTAGGAATTAGCATTTAAAAAACCTCAGAAATTCACTGAAAAAAACATAGGTTTCAGGGGTGTTATAGTTAGCTGGACTTTTCACTTGTACAAAACCATTGAAATTCCCCCGTTATAGTTAGTTCAGCTAACTATAACTCGCGCGCCCGCAATGCACTGCTGATGACGTCACATATTACATCACTCATGACATGGTCAGTGACATCACTCATGACATCACTGATGACATCTCAAATGACATCACTGATGACATCATCCTTGTGATAGAGTGGCAGACCTCCTCTCACCCTAATATAACCTTTGATACACACATTCAAAAATAGAGACTAAACTTTTCAAAACAATGGACATACCAATACCAGTTACAACAACCTCTTCAGTACTTCTAAGATCCACATACACATCCACTCATTCACCAACAGTCCTATACAGTCACTCATACATGTATTCACTCATCATATGTACTCATACACCTATACATCCTGTTACACAATGCCACTCATCCATAGAGTTACTCACACACATAGTCACTCATGCTAATAAAGAATCAAACATACATTTATTTGCATATACAGTTACACACACCACCACACTTACTTCTACGGAAACTTACACATACTTAGTCTTTTAAACAATCACTTATAGAAACACATACTTATTCATACAGGAACTCTTTCAATCTCTCACTCTCACATATACTCACTTATATACACCAATAGTCACATATACTAGTTTAAAACATATGTAGTTACTCATAAAGACACGATTGAGACAGTCATTCACTCACTAACACACCCATACACACACTCATCCACCCATACAGTCCTGCACACATGCTGTCTTCAACACATACAAACAGTGAGTCACTCATTCATGCACCTATGCACTACGTAATACCCCCCACCGAACCATGCAGACACTCAGACTGATACTCAAAAAACCAACTAATAACCTATATAGACACCCATGTAGCTACTCACCAACCCATGCAGCCACTTATACACAAAGTGAGAGACTGATACAGATATTTACATATTTAAACATTACTCACTAAGCCATGTATTCACTATGATACACTAAATCAGTCAGTTACACAATCAATTTTTCAAAAACAAATCATCCATTTAGACACTTATATACCCATTTATTCTTCCATCGACCTTGAGATATACATATATAAAACATATTTAATTTTCAGAAAAACACACATTCACTGGATGATGTCATCAGTGATGTCATTTGAGATGTCATCAGTGATGTCATGAGTGATGTCACTGACCATGTCATGAGTGATGTAATATGTGACGTCATCAGCAGTGCATTGTGGGCGCACGAGTTATAGTTAGCTGAACTAACTATAACGGGGGAATTTCAATGGTTTTGTACAAGTGAAAAGTCCAGCTAACTATAACACCCCTGAAACCTATGGTTTTTTCAGTGAATATATATATACGTAGATATATATTACCAAGTGGCCAGTTGCCACTGGGTAGTTATAGTTGGGTCAGCTGTCCATATGAAAAGCATTTTCTGGTGTTGCTCCTCGTTTGATGAATCTCCATGACACTTTCCCCAAAAAGTGCTACTTTTTGACTAGTGTGTGCATGGAAAGTTTTGGGGAGATCCGTGAAGCAGGGGCCAAGACAAAAATGGGGGTCCCAACACACAAAATCTCTGTGCATTTCCCCTGGAAGTACTACTGAATGGAGCTACACCAAATTTGGCAAGAAGCTTGCTATTGGTACGCAATTTGTGCTTTTTGTGATTTGGTGTAAATCTGTTCCGAAGTTTTGGAGAAATTAAGGTTATAAATATCTGAACAGTTGGTGTCCAGTTCCACTCTGATTGGCCAATTTCAAGTGGACTAGTCAATCCTGATTGATTGATTGATTTCAACCTGAGCAATATGTTTTGGCAGCAATTACAAGACTCAGGGACTTGATCCCTGTGTGCTCTAAATGAATCAAAAAAGATATATCTAATGGGGCAGAGTGAGCACACCCAACATGCTGTGGAAGCAGTTACAGGACTCTGGGATATGAACTCGATTGAAATGCATTGTAGTGAATGGCAGGCTTGGAAGGTCAACAAATGAAGCACGTATAAAAAGATGATAACAGATCATTAGTTGGTGGTACCCTACTAAATTTAAGAATTGTGGTGTGTTTGAAGGTGATTTTACCTTGTGAAAAATGCTGACCTTGTGCTGGGACTTAATGAATCATGTTTAAGAGAAAACTGTTTTCTTATAAAGGTTATGGAAGGTGCTCCAGGAGCTAAAATGAGAACATATATTCTGTAAATTCACACTATCTTTCTCCACCATGTGAGAATAATGTCTGACATTCTCAGTAAAATCTACTTCCATCAGGAGCAGCCTGTCAGTTGAATCCCCTGTGTTATACTTCAGCTTCCCAGAGTGTTTTAAAGAACAACTAGAGTTCTAACAGTCTTACGTACTACAAAAGTGTGGCACAACTGAAGACATCTCGATTGAATCAAACTGGTAAAAGTTAAAACAATTCATTTAGAAAGGAACAAAATGAGGGGGTTCATTTTGTCCTAGAAATTATGGTTAGTTCTGTAGAAAACAAAATTTGGGCACATTTTTAATGAGTTCTCAAATATCTCCCTCTTCTATTTCATTAAATCATTCTGACATGCAGACTGAAACATGCACTTTAAACACCATCAACAAATTGCCAGATGATCAGCAGCTTTGCCGCAGTGTTCAAATGAGCAAGTGAAGTATTAACATTGTGAAGTTATGCCAATAGTGTGGAAACTCTGTACGCCATCTTGAATTGGAAAACTTAAAGCATTTTCTACTGAGGATACTGCAGTGAATGAGGAACTTAGGGAGCTTCATAACAAAAAAAGTCTCCCAAGATGGCTACCAGAGAAAAAAAGAGCACAAATGTAACACAAATATCATGCAAATGTTGCTGAAGAAAAAAGCCCAATGGCAGAAGTGTGTAAAATGCTTACTTTTTTACATTTAGTTTTGTTGTTTTATGTAGTGCGGACTTAACCCTATAGATATTGGAGTGCTTTACTGAGCATCAGTTACATTACATAAGGATACACTCATTCTGCTTTTAGGCATGGGGAAACTGAGTGATTTGCCCACAATCACAGGATGTTGTGCCAACGCTGAAACTAAAACCTGGTTCCCCAGTTGTAAAGTGGCAGCTCTGTTTCTTACAACACATCCTCTCCCCTAAGTGTAACAATTAATCAAGAGATCAACTGGATAAAAAAACATAAATTTAGCAAATAATTTTAAAGTGCTTTGTTGCTATTTGAGAAATCATAAATTGTGCCCTCATTTTAGATTTTTAGAAAACTAACCCTACTTTCTTTGGGACAAAGAACCCTCCTTTTTATAATTTCTAAAGGAAATGCTTTAGGTATTACAGTTTTGATTACATCAAGATGACTTAAGGCGTGCTACACTTTTGTTATAAATATAGAATGTTAGCAATATAGTTTTTCATTAGAACATTGTGGTGTGGCATAGGTCAGGGGCACAGACTCGGACAATTGAGGGCAGGGTGAAATGGGCTTTTGGGTTCAGCCTAAAGTAACTATAACTTGCACCATCACCATGCCCTGATTTTACCCTTACATATTAAATCACTACTGACAGTCATTGACTACATTTAGATCATCCCTAGTCACATCTGAAATACCATCATTGTTGTACACTGTGCAAGGCGGGTCACAAGTTATGGTTACTTTAGGATATAAGTTATAGTTATTTGAGATAACCCTCAAATTATTAAAAGTAGCGGACCTTGTTACACACTCTTTTCAGCTCACTTACCAGACAACACTAACTATAACTCACCACTCTACCATGCACAGTGTTCTCACAACTGATGATACTCCACTATACAACACTTCACTGTACGAGACTCTCTGCCACTCTACTACATGACACTTCACTCAACAACACTTCACTATATGAAAATCTACTTCACTGAACACCACTTTATTCCACTACAATCTACAACACTCTGCTACACTCTACTTGATGGCACTCCACTCCACCACATCCCATTCCAAGACACTCCATTGTACAACACTCAGCTCTACTGTTCAACACACCACTAAAACTGTACAACACACCGTTCCACTCTACAATACTCCAATCCACAATATGTCACACCACTCCACTGTATAACATGTTACTCCACTGTAGTCTACATCACTCCACTCCACTGTACTCCACTCTATTGCACTCTACAATACTGCACTTTACGACACTAGACTCTACAACACTCTCTTTCACTGTACTGTACTACACTCCACTTTACGACACTCCAATCAATGACACTAAACACTGTGATTTGAAACACATTTTTATTAAAACATAAAAACCTTCAATATACAATGAAAAAAACAAAGCTTAAGGATAATTTATAGTTGCAAATACCATATGTATTCTTTCTATACAAACCAATCTTAAAATACACAAACATTAAAGATTGTAAAGTTATAATTACAACTTCAATTTATAATTTACACACCACCTTCAAATTACTATAAGTTGCACACCTCTGAACACAGTCTTGTCCCCTCACTCTCCATACTACATAAACTATAACTCATGCCTTTTAATGCTTTGTTTATACCCTTTCATACTACATCAGTTATAGCATGTGAAATCATAGCATGCTTAAGAGCACTTATAACTGTTCAAATGACATTATTTGTCACAACACAGTGCATTGTAGAATGGAGAGTTAGAGTTAATGTTGTTTGGTTAGTGAGCTGCAAAGAGTATGTAATAACGTACACTAGTTATGATAATTTGAGGTGGTGGATAAATTGTAAATGAGAGTTATATCTTTGCAATTTTGCGTTGTTTAAACTTGGTTTGCATAGAGAAAATAAGATTTCCTAACCATAACTAATTTTTAACCTATGTTTTTTTTCATCCTTTGTGTGTTTATATATATGTATATATATATATAAACTATATAAACACACACACATATATATGTATATATGTATATATTCACAGAAAAAACCATAGGTTTCAGGCACGTTATAGTTAGGAATTAGCATTTAAAAAACCTCAGAAATTCACTGAAAAAAACATAGGTTTCAGGGGTGTTATAGTTAGCTGGACTTTTCACTTGTACAAAACCATTGAAATTCCCCCGTTATAGTTAGTTCAGCTAACTATAACTCGTGCGCCCACAATGCACTGCTGATGACGTCACATATTACATCACTCATGACATGGTCAGTGACATCACTCATGACATCACTGATGACATCTCAAATGACATCACTGATGACATCATCCAGTGAATGTGTGTTTTTCTGAAAATTAAATATGTTTTATATATGTATATCTCAAGGTCGATGGAAGAATAAATGGGTATATAAGTGTCTAAATGGATGATTTGTTTTTGAAAAATTGATTGTGTAACTGACTGATTTAGTGTATCATAGTGAATACATGGCTTAGTGAGTAATGTTTAAATATGTAAATATCTGTATCAGTCTCTCACTTTGTGTATAAGTGGCTGCATGGGTTGGTGAGTAGCTACATGGGTGTCTATATAGGTTATTAGTTGTTTTTTTGAGTATCAGTCTGAGTGTCTGCATGGTTCGGTGGGGGGTATTACGTAGTGCATAGGTGCATGAATGAGTGACTCACTGTTTGTATGTGTTGAAGACAGCATGTGTGCAGGACTGTATGGGTGGATGAGTGTGTGTATGGGTGTGTTAGTGAGTGAATGACTGTCTCAATCGTGTCTTTATGAGTAACTACATATGTTTTAAACTAGTATATGTGACTATTGGTGTATATAAGTGAGTATATGTGAGAGTGAGAGATTGAAAGAGTTCCTGTATGAATAAGTATGTGTTTCTATAAGTGATTGTTTAAAAGACTAAGTATGTGTAAGTTTCCGTAGAAGTAAGTGTGGTGGTGTGTGTAACTGTATATGCAAATAAATGTATGTTTGATTCTTTATTAGCATGAGTGACTATGTGTGTGAGTAACTCTATGGATGAGTGGCATTGTGTAACAGGATGTATAGGTGTATGAGTACATATGATGAGTGAATACATGTATGAGTGACTGTATAGGACTGTTGGTGAATGAGTGGATGTGTATGTGGATCTTAGAAGTACTGAAGAGGTTGTTGTAACTGGTATTGGTATGTCCATTGTTTTGAAAAGTTTAGTCTCTATTTTTGAATGTGTGTATCAAAGGTTATATTAGGGTGAGAGGAGGTCTGCCACTCTATCACAAGGATGATGTCATCAGTGATGTCATTTGAGATGTCATCAGTGATGTCATGAGTGATGTCACTGACCATGTCATGAGTGATGTAATATGTGACGTCATCAGCAGTGCATTGCGGGCGCGCGAGTTATAGTTAGCTGAACTAACTATAACGGGGGAATTTCAATGGTTTTGTACAAGTGAAAAGTCCAGCTAACTATAACACCCCTGAAACCTATGTTTTTTTCAGTGAATTTCTGAGGTTTTTTAAATGCTAATTCCTAACTATAACGTGCCTGAAACCTATGGTTTTTTCTGTGAATTTCAAAGGTTTTTTAAATGCTAATTTCTAACTATGCCTACAGAGATAGGACATGTGAAGAAAGAAGAAAAAATGCAGAGAAAGAAAAAAAGAAGTGCAGAAAGAAGCAACAGAAGTCCTCAAAGACGAAGAAAAGTGCAGGAAGAAGCATAACGTGCAGAAAGAACAAAAAGAAGAGCAGAAAGAAGCCTTGTTGCAAAATCATCCTGTACCCTCAACTTTTTCAGACGGATACTGGTGGTAACTGAGTCTGACTAACCAGTCCTAGAGCCAGTGCTATGTTAAAAGACACTTAGAATACAGTGAAAACACCTACATACACTAGGGAACATTATGCGTTGGGGTCCCCTGTGATTAGCATGACCTCCTCTGTAAGCCCCTAGTATATAATAGGGCAGGGGGATTAAAACTACCTCTTAAAACAGGCCACCGGGCGTTATTGCACACGTTAACTCAGGCCCCGTCCCCTCCCTTCACCACTGTGTAAACACGCCCTGTGTCCGTTTTTAGTTGGGAGATTAAGTTCATTTGAATCCTGAGGGTCCCTAGGGTCCAACTAGCCCACTAGGTACCTCCAGTAAGTGCCACAGAGCTGCGTTGCAGAGAGGTGTAAAAAGTGGCACGGCCTGGACCACCTCTCTGCAATGCAGCTCAGTGGCGCTTACTGGAAGCCCTTGGTGGGCTAGTTAGCCCCCAGGGGCCCTCAGTATTGAAGGAAAATTATATCCCCAATTTAAAACGTGCCATAGTGCGTGTTTGCACACGTCACCTCAGGCCCCGTCCCCTCCCTTCACCACTGTGTAAACGCGCCCTGTGGCTGTTCTAAGTTGAGAGATTAAGTCCCCTTGAATCCTAAGGGTCCCTAGGGTCAAACTAGACCACTAGGTACCTCCAGTAAGCGCCACAGAGCTGCGTTGCAGAGAGGTGTAAAAAGGGGCTTGGCCTCAGAACACCTGTCTGCAGCGCAGCTCCCTGGTGCATACTGGAGATGCCTGTTGGGCTAGTTGGCCCTCAGGGACCCTCAGTATTGAAGAGGAATTAATTCCCCAACTTACAACTCGCCAGGGGGCACGTTTGCAGAGTGCTGCAAGGAGGGGGCGTGGCCTCCGGCACGATGCCAGTCTTTTATTTATTTTAATTTTTTAAGAAGGGGGGCTGTGTGGTTCCCCTTCTTATTCTAATTTATTGGCCCTGATGACCCCATCCCCCAGGGCCTGTCTCCTAATTATATTTTTTTGACCCCAATCCCCAGGGCCGGCCACTGTTTTTTATTATTTTTAAAAAATATATATTTATAGACACACCTAGGACATGCTGGACAAACCGTACGTACCTATCAGCATGACGATTTGCGTGATATTCATTAAAAGGCGACTATGCATACAATGAATCCACGTGGAATGTATTTACACCACTAGTGAAGCTCTGACATGTCTGATGCCCTACCGTGCCTAATCCCGGTAGACACCCTTGTCGTTTATTTATACAAACATGGGTAGCTATTGACGGGCACATTTAATACACATGCACACCAAGCCATTCAAAGGGGATTCGACAAAAATTCGACCAAAACTATGCAAGAAACCCCCCTCACGGTTAATAAAACACACATCCACTGCCGGATGTGTAATACTTTTTATTTTACTCTCTGGAAAGGGGACGAACATCACTTGAGAGTCACAGCGCGCTCCTGGCAGAGCCCAATGCTGTGTTACACCCACCATTGCCTGCTGAGTGCCACACACCTCTGTGTTGTATTCCACTAGCTAGTGCATATGCTATGACACTCTCTAGCCCATGTGCACTGTAACACCACCCCGTGAATATGTCATGCCACACTTGTCTTCGCACAGGTTATATTGCCCCATCTAACGTGCCTTCCTCGATGCCTATGTTATAACGCACAGTGCTATGCCATACATATTACAATCTGGGATCCATATCTTTGTCACAGTGCATATGCAACGTTACACTCCCCAGCACACATTTTATATTACAACTTTAGAGACTAGTTAGGTTACACAACACTGCCCTGTGCATATTACACTCCAAGGCGCATATCGCATAGCACGCGCTAGTGCCTGTGCTATCTCGCGCTCTCCAATGAATCTGTCATTGCGCACAATGTATTGCATATTATATTTCACGCCCGGTTCATCTTATATCACACTTTTTGGTGCATAGTTTATACCATACACTATATCTAGTTTTCATTTTCAATCGTGCTCTCAGGACTATGTTCTATATAACACTGTGTTCACCTACCCTATTCACGGGCATTACATTTTGCGATAGGGGGTGGAGGGTCAGGGCGTGTTTCTGCCAAGTGAGCCCGGAGTCACAGTCACAAACGTCCTCTTCTTCCTGAATAAAAGTGAGATTATGCTTCATACTTGTTCATATTTTAAGTAGTTCGCACAGACACACGTTTTAAAAACAATAAAGTTCCTAATACCAGCCTTCTCTGAACAGTTAGCTTGCTGCCCCATCCCCCTCCTCCCTATCCTCTGTTGTGTGAATCCATGGACTAGCCTCCTCCCTCCTGCCATGCATGGTCTGATGTGCTGCCACTGCCCTCAATTTAGTATGATGTACCAGTCCACTCCTCCTGCCCTCCATTGCCCAATTCTATGCCCCATCATTGACCTCCTGCTTAAACTCTGTGCTTAGCTTGCTGCCCCTATTCTCCTTCCCCCTGCCCTCCGATGTCTTTGTGTATGCCCCAACTCCATCCTTTTTGCCCACCATGTTCCATGGACCTGCCACTCCTATCTACTCTGAGTGTTCTGTTGAGCTGCCACTCCCCTCCCACCTGCCTAGCATTGTCAGATGACTGTAACCTGTCCCTGCCACCTCCACCCTGCCTGTCCACATGCCATGCCCCTATCCTCTTCCTCCTGTCCTACATGGTCCATTGTACTGCCACACCCTTCTGCCCTCCCTGGTCTGTTGTGCTGCAACTGCTCCTCCTGCCTGCCCCGTGCGGTCTGTTGTGAGGCCCCTTCCCCTGAACTTTCTTGTCTGTGCACAGGTCCTGACCCTCCCTTCTATCCTCCATCGTCCTTTGTGCATGCCCCTGCACCCTCCTTCTTGCCCATCATAGCCATTGTGCTACCACTAACCCTCCCACTTGCCATGCATGGTCTTCTGTGCTGCCATGGCCCCTCCCACCTTCCCTGTGTGGTCAGTTAGCTGCCCCTGAACCCCTCCCACCTTCCCTCCATGGTCTGTGTGTATGCCATCACAGTCTCACTGTTGCTCTTCATGGTGTGTCTTGCTTCTAGTGCCCATCCTGCCTGACCTCCATGGCTATCTTGCTGCTCCTGCCCTGCCCCCTTGCCCCAGCCCTCTGTTTACATGTGCAGACCCCTACTCCCTCCCTCCTGGCTTGTCTGTTACCATTGTAATGCCCCTGATCCATCCCTCCTGCCCTTTATGGTCTGTTATGCTGCAGCTTTCTCTCCTGTCTGTCCATTCAAGTCAAGTCAAGTCAAAGAATTTATATAGCGCACTACATACCCGGAGGGTCTCAAGGCGCTTAGGGAGGGGAGGAGGATTACTTGTCAAATATCCACATTTTAAGTTGCTTTCTGAATGCTAGGTGGTTCTGGGTAAGGCGAAGGTAAGTGGGGAGTGAGTTCCATGTTTTAGCAGCCAGGTATGAGAAGGATCTGCCTCCCATTGTGGTCTTGTTGATGCGAGGTACAGTGGCGAGGGCTTGGCTGGAAGAACGTAGTTGGCGGGAGGGGGTGTAGAAGGACAGTCGTGAGTTGAGGCATTCTGGTCCGATGTCGTAGAGTGATTTGTGTGCGTGGGTTAGCAGTCGGAAAGTGATCTTCTTATTGACGGGTAGCCAGTGGAGGTCTTTCAGGTGACCAGAGATGTGTTCGTTGCGCGGGATGTCTAATATGATCCTGGCTGAGGCGTTTTGGATTCGTTGGAGTTTCTTCTGGAGTTTAGCGGTAGTACCTGCGTAGAGGGTGTTTCCGTAGTCCAGTCGGCTCGTGACCAGAGCATGGGTGACTGTTTTTCTGGTTTCGGTGGGGATCCAGCGAAATGTTTTTTTGAGCATGCGAAGAATGTTGAAGCAGGATGAGGATACGGCGTTGACTTGTCTGTACATTGAGAGTGAAGAATCCAGGATAACGCCTAGGTTCCGTGCGTGGTCTGTCGGGATGGGTGCTTTTCCAAGAGCTTCCGGCCACCAGGAGTCGTCCCAAGCAGAGGGGGAAGTACCTAAGATGAGGACTTCTGTTTTATCTGAGTTCAGTTTCAGACGGCTGTGTTTCATCCATTCGGCAACTTCTTTCATTCCTTCGTGTAGGTTAGTTTTGGCGGTGCTGGGGTCATTGGTGAGAGAAAGGATCAGTTGAGTGTCATCCGCGTAGGAGATGATGTTGAGGTTGTGTTGGCGGGCGATGGTCGCGAGGGGACTCATGTATACGTTGAAGAGGGTGGGACTGAGTGAGGATCCTTGTGGTACGCCACAGATGACTTCAGTGGCCTCGGACTTGAATGGTGGAAGGCGGACTCTCTGGGTTCTACCGGTGAGGAACGAGGTGATCCATTCAAGTGCTTTTCCTTGTATTCCGATATTTCTGAGGCGTTGTAAAAGGGTGCTGTGGCAGACTGTGTCGAAGGCTGCAGAGAGGTCGAGGAGGATGAGGGCGACTCTGTCTCCATTGTCCAGTAGAGTTCGAATGTCGTCTGTTGCTGCGATGAGGGCGGTCTCAGTGCTGTGTTTTGCTCGGAAGCCGGACTGTGAGGAGTCGAGGGATTTGTTGGCTTCGAGAAAAAAGCGGCGAGCTGGTTGTTGGCAGCGTTCTCGATTACTTTGGCCGGGAATGGAAGGAGCGAAATGGGGCGGTAATTTTTGAGTTCGGTGGGGTCCGCTGTGGGTTTTTTCAGAAGGGCGGTGAGTTCAGCGTGTTTCCATTTTTCCGGGAAGGTGGCGGAGTTGAAGGAGCAGTTGATGACGTCTCGGAGGTGTGGTGCTATGACGGAGTCTGCTTTGTTGAAGATGTGGTGAGGACATGGGTCTGTGGGGGATCCTGAGTGGATGGAGTTCATCAGGCGGATGGTGTCCTCAGTGGAGATTGGGTTCCAGTCGTTAAGGGTGTTCAAGGGGGGAGAATGTTCGGCATATGGTTCGGTGGGTTGGTCTCCGGGTTGGTTGTCGAAGCTGTTGTGGATGTCTGCAATTTTGTTGTGGAAGAATGAGGCTAGGGAGTCGCAGAGGGTTTGAGAGGGGGTGATGTCGTTGGAGTTGGCCAAGGGATTGGTAAACTCCTTGACGATGTTGAAAAGTTCCTTGCTGTTGTGGGCGCTGTTGTCAAGTCGATCCTTGAATGCTGTTTTCTTGGCCTTTCGGATTAATTGGTGGTGTGTGCGGGTGGCGTTTTTGAAGGCGTCCTTGGTGCTAGTGGTTGGGTCTTTTTTCCAGGCCTTTTCGAGGGAGCGGCAGAGTTTCTTGGATTTCTTAAGATCATCGTTGAACCATGAGGCCTTCTTGCTGCCAAGTTTGATTTGTCGTTTTTTCAGTGGTGCTAAGGTGTCGGCGGTGTTGGATAACCAAAGGGTGAAGTTGGCGGCGGCTTGGTTTGGGTTAGAAGAGTGGGCTGGGGTGTTTAGAAGGAGCGATGAGGAGATCTGGTCGATGGTGATTTTGTTCCAGTTTCTTTGCAGAGTTGGTTGGAGGTGGTTGGTGGGTTTTGGCTTGTTGTAGGTGAAGTGAACGCAGCTGTGGTCAGTCCAGAGGAGATCCGTAGTGTAGTTGAAGGAGACATGTTTGCTGGAGGTGAAGATGGGGTCGAGTGTGTGGCCTGCGATGTGGGTGGGGGAAGTGACCAGTTGTTTAAGTCCGAGGTTGGCGAGGTTGTCCAAGAGGGTGGTGGTGTTGCGGTCGTTGATCTTTTCAAGGTGAAAGTTGAGGTCTCCCAGAAGGATGTAGTCTTTGGAGGGGATCGCGTGTGGAGTGATGGAGTCCGTGATTTCTTCACTGAATTTTGCGCGGGGTCCTGGTGGTCTGTAGAGGAGGGTGCCTCTGAGTGTGGTCTTGGGGTCGATGTGGATCTGGAAGTGAAGGTGTTCGGAGTTGGCGAGGTTGGTGTCAGAGCTGGTTGAGATGCGGATTGATTTTTTATGGACGATAGCGATTCCTCCTCCTGTGTGGCCGGTACGGTCTTTGCGTGTGATCTTATAATCTTCAGGGATGGCAATGGTGATGTCTGGGGCGGAGGAAGCGTTCATCCATGTTTCTGTTAGGAAGGCGACGTCCGGAGAGATGGTGTCTAGTAGATTCCATAGGTCAATGGCGTGCCTGTGGATCGATCGGGTGTTGAGAAGGATGCATTGTAGGTGATTGGGGTCGGGAATTTGTGGTGTGGTCGTAGCGGAGATGTTGTCGGTGCCGCTGAATTTGCAGGAGTAGCAAGAGAAAGGTCCATGGGTGTGTCCGGGAGCGGCTTGGACGCAGTTGGGGGCGCGACCGGGGTTAAGGGCTAGGAGGGTGGTGGCATCGTAAGTGATGCGGGAGGGGTGGGGGGTGCAAGGGCCAGGGGGTCTGGCGCTGGGCGCGGTCCAGGCGCGGACGGGCGTAGACGGGCTTACCTTTGGCGCACCTTCGGCGCGGATTGGGCGCGGTCGCTGCGCGTGAACGCTGCGCGCGGGAACGGTTGTCATATAAGGAGGGTGGGGGGGAGGGGCAAGGGCGGCTCAGCTGGGAGGCGGGGCGGGCTAAGTAGGAGGACAACAACAACAAAATGGAGGGCGCTTGGGGGAATACACTAAAAGAGCAGGAAAGTCGCGCTGGCAATCTTAATAATGAAATATGCAAAGCGGCATACAAAGCGCACAGCAGGCAATTAATTTCACACAGTTTCCAGCAAGAAGCGTTACACAACGATACCGGAGCCAAAGGGAGCGACCACTCAGCTGGGAAGCGTCGAGTCCTGCCTCTTGCCCCTCTGTTCTCTGTTGTCCATGTGCATGGTCCTGTCCCCTCCCTCTTGCTTTCTATGGATTGTTGTGCTGCACTCCCGTCCCGCATGCCCTGTGTGGTGTATTGTGCTGCTGCAAACCCTGATGCCTGCCCTGCAGGGTCAGTTTGGTGCACCTCTCCATGTCCCTCCTGTCCTCTGTTATCCAAGTCCATGTCCCTACCCCATTTCCTTCCATGATCCAATGTACCATACTTGCGAACATTTTGAACTTGGTAAGAGGGAGATTTTGAAAAAAAACTGGGGTATTGATTTTCCCCTTTGAGTTACATTGAAAAAGAGGAGATTGTAGACAGGAGACAAATCAAATAAAGCCCATTTGAGCTTAAAAACATTGGACGTTTCCTGGCTGAATCGGGTCTGTTGGCATGTATGGTTGTACTACCATTGCCTCTTCCTTCTGCCCACAATGGTCTATTACATTGCCACAGCCTCTCTTGCAAGTCCTGTATTGTTGGTTTGTTGCCCCTGCCCCCCTTTCCACTGCCCTCCATAGTCTGTTGTGCTGCCACGGCCCTTCCTGCCTGCTCAGTGTGGTTAAATTGTTGCCTTTGCACCCTCCTACCTGCCTTCAATTTTCAGAGTCCGTGCCCCTGGCCTCTGCCTCTCAACAGTATCCTAATGAACAACTAGATTGCCAACATTCTATATTTATTACAAAAGTCTGGAACGCCTGACGTCATCTTGATGTAATCAAAACTGTAATACCTAGAGCATTTCCTTTAGAAATTACATATATGAGAGGGTCTTATTGGCATCAAAATTATGGTTAGTGCTCTAAAAGACTAAAATAAGGACATATTTTCTGAGTTTTCAAATAGCGAGAAAGCACTTTTAAATTATTTGTTACCTTTATGTTTTTTTATCCAGTTGACCACTTGATTAAATGTTGCACTTAGGGGAGAGGATGTGGTGTTACTTCCAGAACTGCAGACTTTGCAACTGGGGAACCAGGTTGGAGTTTCTGCTTCAGCTCGACATTCTGTGATTCTGGCCAAATCACTTAGTCTCCCCATGTCTACAACCAAAATGAATTTGTTCTTGTGTGATGTAACCAATGCTCATGTAAAGCACTCCAATACCTGACAAGTCTGCACTATATAACACTGCAAAAACACAAAATAATAAGTGTTTTGCACACTTCTGTCATTGGGCTATATTTGGGCTACATCTGGGTGATTTTGGGCTACATTTGGGCTCTTTTGTCTCCGGTGGCCATCTTGGGAGATTCATTTGTTATGAAGTTTCCTAATTTCCTCATGTACTGCAGTCTACTCAGTAGGAAATGCTTTCAGTTTTTTACTTTGATTCCATCATGAAGGTATTCAGATATGTCACACATTTGCCATAAATTCTGAATGTTAGCACTCTAGCTGCTCATTAGATCACTGTAGTAAAACTACTGTTCACCATGGAAGTCTGCTCCTGGTATTAAAAGTGCATGTTTCAGTCTGCATGTCAGAATTTTTTAATGAAATAGAAGAGGATTTGAGAAGTCACTCAAAATGTGCCCTCATTTTCTTTCTTCAGCATTAATCATAATTTCAATGGCAAAATGAACCCCCTCATTGTGTTCCTTTTTAAATTAAATGTTTTAAGTGTTACCAGTTTATTCCAATCAAGATGGCTTCAGGTGTGCCATACTTTTGTCATAATGAAGACAGTAAGGGCTCTAGTTGTTTTTAAGAACACTCTGGGACATTCTGTCATTGGGCTATACTTGGGCTACATCTGGGTGATATTTGGGCTACATTTGGGCTCTTTTGTCTCTGGTGGCCATCTTGGCAGACTTATTTGTTATGAAGTTTCCTAATTTCCTCATTTACTGCAGTCTCCTCAGTAGGAAATACTCTCAGTGTTTTACTTTGATTCCAAAGGCATTCAGATGTGTCACACATTTGCCATAAATTCAGAATGTTAGCACTCTTTTTGCTCATTAGATCACTGTAGTAAAGCTACTACTCACCAGGGAAAACTGCTGCTGGTATTGAAAGTGCATGTTTCAGTCTGCATGTCAGAATTTTTTAATGAAATAGAAGAGGATTTGAGAAGTCACTCAAAATGTGCCCTAATTTTTCTTTCTGCAGCACTAATCATACTTTTTATGGAAAAATGAACCCCCTCATTTTGTTCCTTTTTAAATTAAATGTTTTAAGAGTTACCACTTTAAACCAAGCAAGATGGCTTCAGGTGTGCCATACGTTTATCATAAGTAGGACTGTTTGCGCTCTAGTTGTTCTTTGGAACACTCTGGGAAGCTGCAGTAGAACACAAAGGAATCAACTGACAGTCTCTGCCCTTGTTGGATGTACATGTTTTACTGAGAATGTGAGACTTCATTCTCACATGACTGAGAAAGATAATGTGAATTTACAGAAAATAAGCTCTCAGTTTAGCTTATAGATCACCTTCCAAACCTCTGTGGGAAAAGCATGAGAAAATATTTTTCTCTCAATCATGATATCCCAGCAGAAGGCTTTTTCACATGGTGAAATCACCTTAGAACATACCACAATTCCTAAAATGAGTATGGTACCATCAACAAATGATTTATAATGTAACTAAAGTCTTAAAAACTTCTATTAACTGCAATGCTTTTTAATGAGGTGCTATCATGTATATTGGTCCCAAGATGGCTGCCAACACTTCTGGGATGAAGTGCTGACAGCCAATTAGATCTCAGGATGAGATGTGTGGTTAGGCTCCGCCCACATATATATATGATTTTACTTTTGATTTTCTCAGGAACTACTGAACAGATTGACACCAGACCTGCAAAAGGCACATCCCTGACCTGAGGACTACCTCTCTGCCAAATTTCAAGTAATTCTGTTCAGCCGTTCGGGCTGTACCTTGGACTAAAGGTCCCTATGGGAAATTGCATGGGGAAAACGCGTTTTGGGACCCCCCTTTTTTCTCAGCCCCCGCTTGACGAATCCCCCCGAGACTTTCAGGGTAGGAGCGGAGCGGAGCGCCCCACCTATTTTGAAAATTTCGCGAGGATTCGTCAACCGGCGCCAAAGTTATTCCAAATAGAATGTTGCGGATTTCCTATGGAAACACGGTCCTAACTATAACTATCTACTGGCGACCGCCAGTAGATAATATGTGTATATATATATATATATATATATATATATATATATGTGTGTGTATTACCTACTAGCAGTCGCCAGTAGATAGTTATAGTTAGGACCTAGTTTCCATCGGAAAAGCGTTTTTTGTTTTTCCAATAACTTTGGCGTCGTTTGACGAATCTTCGCGAAATTATCAAAACTAGTGGGGCGCTCCTGTCAGCTCCTGTCTTGAAAGGCTCGGGTGATTTGTCAAGCGGGGACCGAGAAAAAAGGGGGGTTCCAAAACACGTTTTCCCCATGCTATTTTCCATAGGAAACTTTAGATAAAGCTACAGCTCGAACTGCTAAATGGAATTACACCAAATTTGTCAAAAATGTAGGTCTTGGTTCAGAAAGAGACCTTTTTTTAAAATGGTGTAAATCCGTTCAGTAGTGCCTGAGAAATTAAAAAAAGAAAACGTTTCGATATCTGTGGCCAAGGACGGTTCGCGAACCCTCCCGACCACGAGCTTCATTCTAATTGGCTGCCAACACTCCAAACCAGGAAGTGTTGGCTGCCATCTTGTGACTCGGTAGAACCGAGTCACAAGACAACAGAAAAAAGAGGTTAAAAAACAATAAAAAGAGGAAGGGTAGAAACACCCTGCTCAGGGGGTCCCACAAGGACCCCCAGGGCCAAAAAAAGCATGTTGGGGTCGCGATCTTGCCGAAATTATTTGAAAAAAATGAAGCGCAGGCTCCCGCGCTTTGTTTTCTAAAAGCCCCGGGGTGGGCCAGGTCCCAGGGGTACTGCCAGTTAATTAGTGGCAGCCCATGGGGGCTCCCGCAGCCCTGGGGAAGCCACCTCCCCGGGGCTTTCAGAAACAACTGCGGGGGCACGCGGCCCCCGCAGCCCCAGGGACCGCCACCTCCCAGGGGCTGTGAAAAAAATGTGTGGGGGGTCCCAATCCCCCCACTCTGCCCTGGGGACCACCACCTCCCCGGGGCTCTATTTTTTTATTAAACCTGTGTGCAGGTGCTCGAGTCCCCCCACATGCCCGGGGACCACCACCTCCCCGGGGCACTAAATATGGAAATGTGGGGGTCCGTTACAGACCTCGAGCCCCGGGGACCACCACCTCCCCGGGGCTTTGCACTGGTATGGAAGGGGGCCATGCGTCCCCCCTCCTGGAGCCCTTGATGGCCCTGGGGACCGCCACCCCCCAGGGCCAGCTCCTGCAGTGTCCCGGGGTGCCCACACGGGACACTGCTGTTTGGTATGACAGGGCGGGAGCCATGCGGCTTCCGCCCTGTCATAGTAAACACTGCTTTTCTTCATTGAAGCGAGAGCAGGGAAACCTGCTCTCACTTCAATGAAGCAAAGCAGGATTGCTTTTCGACAAGGGGAGCTGCTCCCCTTGTGGAAAAGCAATGCTGGCTTCCGCAGGAGGCGGGCAGCCGGCGGGACCGTGGGGGCTTTGGGGCTCCCCCTACGGTCCCCAACGGCGTGGCCAGGCCCCAGGGGATGGGGTCCCCAGGGCTAGAAGTGGCCTGAGGAGGGGGGCCACGCAGCCCCCCTACAAATATTTTAAATACAATTTTAAATACTGCCCATGCCCAGGGGGATGGGGTCCCCGGGCCACAAATGGCCTCAGTAAAGGGCCACGCGGCCCCCTTCCCGTATTTTTTTTTTAAAAAATGAACAAAATAGGGGTCAGGCCCTGATTTGCTTTGCAAGGAGGTGTAAAAAGAGGCGTGGCCTCGGACCACCTCTCTGCAACGCAGCTCTGAGGAGCTTACTGGACTTACCTGGTGGGCTAGTTGGCCCCCAGGGACCCTCAGGATTCAAGAGGACTTAATCCCCCAACTTTAAATGCGCCACGGGGTGCGTTTGCACACTTGTCACATCAGGCCCCACCCCCTTCCTTCACCACTGTGCAAACGGGCCCACTGGTGCTTTGTAACTTGGGGGATTAAGTCCCCTTGAATCCCAACTAGCCCACCAGGTACCTCCGGTAAGTGCCACAGAGCTGAATTGCAGAGAGGTGTAAAAAGTGGCATGGCCTTGGACCACCTGTCTGCAAAGCAGCTCTGTGCCGCTTACTGGAGGTACCTGGTGGGCTAGTTAGCCCCCAGGGACCCTCAGTATTCAAGAGGACTTAATCCCCCAACTTACAACGTGCTAGGGGCCACGTTTGCACATTAGTGCAGGGAGGGGGCGGGGCCTGATATAAGAAGTTAGCAATCCTGTTGTGTGGGACTGACTGGTGGTAATAAAAGGGATAGTTGGCCCCGAGGTTGACGATGGGGGCTAACTACTCCTCCTGTTACCTCCAGTAAATCCCACACAGTGGGATTGCTAAGAGGTGTTTCGGAGGCCACGCTCTCCTTTCTCCACCACTCTGGAAACGTGACTGGTATGTTATAGTTAGAAATTAGCTTTTAAAAAACCTTTGAAATTCACTGAAAAAACCATAGGCTTCAGGGACGTTATAGTTAGACATTGGCATTTAAAAAACCATTGAAATTCAGTGAAAAAAACATAGGTTTCAGGCACGTGATAGTTAGAAATTAGCATTTAAAAAACCTAAGAAATTCACTGAAAAAAACATAGGTTTCAGGGACGTTATAGTTAGTTGGACATTTCACTCGTACAAAACCAGAGCAATTCCGCCATTATAGTTAGTTCAGCTAACTATAACATGCGCCCCCGCAATGCACAGCTGATGATGTCACATATTACATCATTCATGACATGGTCAGTGACATCACTGATGACATCTCAAATAACATCACTGATGACATCATCCACGTGAAAATCTGATGCACCTCCTCGCTCTAATATAACCTTTGATACACCCACTGTAAAATACAAACCATCGGCACACCAATACCAGTTACTACATATGCACTCACTGATTCCTAGGTCTAACTCATACATGCAGTCACTTATCAATACAAAACTATCATATGCACTCATACACCTATACAGACACACACCGCCACTTATCCATTGAGTTACTCACAAACCTAATCAGTCATGCAAAGAATTAATCACACTCCCATTTACTCACTTATACAGTTATACACACACTACCTCACTTATTTATACAGATACTAACACATACTTACTCTCTTATATAATCAGTGATACAAGTACACACTCATCCATACAGCCACTCTCACAATCACGGACTCTCACGTATAGTCATTTATATAGTCCAACTCTCACATACACTGCCTCTTACATATGTGGTTACTTGGACATGTACCACTGAGACATACATTCACTCACCAACACACCCATACACACACTCACCCACCCATACAGCTGTTTCCACATGCACTCTTGAACCCATACACCCAGTGAATCAACCACTCACACATCTATATACAGAGTCACACACCTCTCACCCACCCCCACACACACTCAGTCTCCCATACAAATACTCAGGCAACCAATCAATAGCCCATATAGACACTCATGTAGCTACTGACCAACCCATGCAGCAGCTTAACAACAGTCAGACTGATACAGACATTCACACAGTTTAGTCACTAACCCATGCATTCAGTAAGACACATTTAATCACTCACTTATACAGTCAGTCACGCACCTACTAAATTCTCCATCCAGACACTTATACACCCACTCATTCTTCAATACACCATGGCATATATATAAAACATATTTAAACTTTAAAGAAACACACAGTCACTGGATGATGTCATCAGTGATGTCATTTGAGATGTCATCAGTGATGTCACTGAACATCTCATAAATTATGTAATATGTGACATCATCAGTAGTGCATTGCGGGGGCGCGAGTTATAGGTAGGAATTTCTCTGGTTTTGTACGAGTGAAATGTCCAACTAACTATAACGTCCCTGAAACCCATGGTTTTTTCAGTGAATTTCTAAGGTTTTTTAAATGCTAATTTCTAACTATAACGTGCCTGAAACCTATGTTGTGTGTGTGTGTGTGTGTTTGTGTTTGTGTGTGTGCGTGTGTGTGTGTGCGTGCGTGTGTGTGCGTGCGTGTACGCACTTTGGATAATCAAAATCCAGCAATAATTGGTTATGTATTAGCAAATTGTTTAAAAATATGATGTATTTACTAATGTAATGATTTTGAATAGCAATACCAAAATGTGGGCATCAATACAGAAGAGTTAACTTTCTGAATAGGGGTACCAGCAACCTATATGATCATGAGGAATTTCTGGCCAGGAACACAAGCAGAGGAGATTGCTTTTGGTGAAATCTTTCCCAAATTCTAAAAGATTTGTCTCTTAGTTGGAATTATCAATGTAGGGAAACACTAATTAAAAGCTCTATTCACAGTTTACAGCTATAGCTACACATATCAATATGTGTACCATATTCACAATGTTCTTTCTCCTGTAAATTTACTTTGTGACTTTACATTACCTGTATAGTGCTTTGGTGTCTCACAGGATATAATCTGCTCTATACAAAACAGTATAGATAAATAGAATTAAGTACATAAAAAGATAACATGTATATTCAAATATATAATTATATCAATGTGTCCAATATTACTCTTATAATGTGATTGAACAGGCTTACATCAACTGTAAAAACACCAAATCCAAAAAAGTAGCCATAAAAAATACAACCTTGACCTATAGATTAATGCATCAGATAACAGTTTAAACAGGTAAAGGCGCATTTGTCATTAAGAAAAACAAAGACATGAAAAATCTTACATCCTTGTTCCCCTCCAAGAATCTTCCCGCAGCAAGTCCACATGAAATGAAACACACACTTTCATTGTTGGAATAAAACATTAGCTGTAAGTACATGATTTAAAATATATAAATATATTAAGAAGCCTCACAGCTTGTCTGATACTAGTCTGGATTCTTCTCAGGTGTCAGTACACCAGGCACACATTAGACCAGGATTCAAGTAGCTTTCCCTTGTGCATCCAGCTTACTAAATTGGAACCTTTCGCTTGGTTGCATTAATATATCTATGCCAAAATAGTTTTTTCAAGATGAAAATGCATATATGTTCATGAGCTGATGAAAAATGGCTTTATTTCCAAAATATATTTAAAGCTGATTTTTGAGTAATAAATCATGTGTGGAGAATTATTACTAACATTATTACTATTGTGCCAGGGCCACTGCATAGTGCTGGCAAGTATAACCCTGGCAGAGGCATTTCAAACAGACAAAGCCTTTTATACATCACTTCTGGCAACTCTCCCTGATGCACTGAGGCGATCGCTGCTGGTAATCTTGCATACAGTGACCAATAATGTAGTCTTGTCTGATGTGATCATTATTACAACACTAGTAATAAAAGTAGCTCTCCATGATTTTAATTGTAGCTCTTATTATAGAAAAGGCTGGAGACCCCTGCTTTAGATCTGCTGATCGCTCTTAGCCTCAGCGGTTTCAACAGACTCTACCACATTATGTCAGCCATATAAAGGACGCTCCTCACGTAGACCTAGACAGCAGACTCCAGTTTCCTCTTGCTTGTCAACTTCTACCTCTATGAACCGCTCTTTGGAAGAACCCACTTTATTTTGATTGGGAATGTTGATTGTGAATCTCCTGGTTCTTCAGACTATGATGAGGGATTTACTTTTAGGTTCATGAAAACAATACCAACTGTTTTTACTTTGATCTCCTGCCACCCCAGACCCTTCTCAAACGTCTTCTTAAGGGGACTATAGAATACATTCCAGAATCGGATAAGGAATTGTTCTTTATTCAATATATTCCATTATTAAAAAAAAAAGATGAGGCTCTGAAACATGTTTTCCATTTATGTTTCTTTAACAAGTTTCCGATCTGAGCCAATCATAACAAATATGCCTTTTGCTTCCCATGTCCTGGCCCCATACTGTCGACACCCAAACTAGGAGCCAAGGACCCTTTCTGGCACTTAGCTCTCACATTAGTGAGGCAGAGCATCCCAAGGCTTACTCAGAGTGGTGCTGAGGGCTAGAGACACAGAACACGGCAGCACAGCAAACAACACTTAGTACATCATTGTACTGTGAGTTTTTTGCTTTTAAAGAGAAAAAAGTACGTGAGTATGCACATAACTAAATATTATGCACAAAATCACAAATATGTACTAGATGGCAGGTCGATATATCAGTGAGGACTCTCAGTAGGTGGTCTCACAAGCTACAGAGTGCAGAACAAGGAAGGGTATTTGTCACCTAATATTCCCATGGGAGTTCACTGCTCCTCATCGTGTTGCCCAGCCTCATAAATCACGTTGGCAGTGCCCTCACTCCTCTTGTGACATCACTGGAAGAGTTATGCACATTTTTATATGATTCACAAAGGTTTATGGGCTGTAGCTTCTGCCTTAGGCAATTCCTTTGAACTGCCCATTCATGCAGTTGGTAAACAGTTACTTTTTCTGTCTATTGCGGTAAAAACTCCCGCTTTGGCATGGGACAGGCAGTGTGTTCCCATGCTTCCCAGGGACACTGCACAGGAGGCCAGGGGTCATGTTATGTCTGGGCTGTTCAGGATCTCCTTCACCTGCCTGTAAGGAGGTGCACATATCTGCAGCTCTTCTGCGCTCCTGCTTGCCTCAAATAATACTGCTTTGGAGTTGCTGGGTGGCAGAGGTGAGTTCTGCCTGGTACCTCCTCTCCCTGTTCAAGTGGGTAGAGCCACATTAGGACACCGGTTCACACAGGGGTAGAGAGGGCCACTTTGTAGGCTGCAGTGGCAGGTCTGTGCGTTCGAGAGGCTTGCAGAACACAAATGATTCTGTTCACCACCCTCTAATGGGATGAAAGTAACCTTTAGTGAGACGGTGCCAATGCTCTTTGTGCTCCCCTACCCCCCAACCCTCAAGGAGACTGACTTATATTTGGAGAACAGCTTGCTGTGGTACGAATTATGTTGACAAAGCAGCCCATGGACCCCAGGGGGTGTGCAGGCACACAAGGGCTGTGTGGGAGCAGTACACTCCAAAGGGAAAATCTCTGGCTCGATGAGCCATTTTTTAATAGGATTCCCTTCTTGTGGTTCTATGGTGGGTCGCTTCAGTTGCTAACAATGCATGGTTAGGGCCTCTTGGCCTCTATAATTATAGGTTGCTATTTTTGGGTGGAACCAATTTTTTCCAGCCTCTTGACATTGCTGCTCCCTTCTGCTCAATAGCAATGGCTTTAAGAGAGTGAACATGAATTTTTGTTCACTTCTTGGCAGTCACTTGGGCCAGGTTCTTCCTTCAGAAGCACCTTACACCCCACCTCATCCTTCATTCCCCAGACACCCACGCCTCCTGTTCATCTGCAGGGCACATGTGCATCCAGCAGGTGTGTGGGATGCCAGCACATAGGGTGACCACACACTGCCACAACTAGTTAACAGAAATCCATAGTGCCCTCTTATTTCAGGGTCCTAGGTAAGCCCACCATCTACTGTCTTAAAAAGGTAGTGAAGAAACTAGTGCCATTGGCGTTTTGAGACAGAGTCCAAGTAGTTCACATCCAGAGTCTTTCTAATCCAGTCTGAGATTCATCAACACGCTGTTCTTTCCTTCCTCTTCTGTTGATACACACTTCTTAAAGTCCCTTCCTTTATGCATAGGTTTAAAAGCAGAGGTGAAGAATTTCAAAATGTGAACGTCCTACCCAAAATAGGGGTGTCACATTACTTCTCCACTGCTTACTGGTATTTCTTATGAGAAGCCATGGTTGTCCAACCCATCCCAGCTCAATTGTCATGATGGCAATTTCACCCAAAAGTCCTTTCCTCTGTGCCTGACTCCTACCCAGAATTGGTTTTTTCACTCAGTGTCCTTGGCAGGAAACCCTGGGGAAAAGGGTGCCACTGTGTTGCATGCTCTCTTTGTCTATTATGGGAGCAACACTTCTAGACTTGTCAGAGAGAAGCACCTGATCACCTTTGCTGATTTCTCCCCCACCTCCTTCTTCTCCGACGTGAAGGCTAATCCTTGAAAATGGCCTGTTTTTTAAGAGGAGACTTTGAACTGAAATCAAAATAATAAACTTGCCACAGTAGGATAGTTCAAAACCTGGATCTCATTAAATCTTGATCTGGGAAATATTGCAAACTTCAAAACACTGAATATGAGTTTTGGAAAATATAAGAAATGGATCTTCACTTTTCTTTCTACATTGAGTCAATTCAAATTTATATTTAATTCTTCTTCACGCAATGTGGAAATACAGTTGAAACACTACAGCTTTACATTTCATCCTAAAAGGAATAGCCGCCATCATTAATTTATTCTGGATCCCGTCTGCGATAATACTACCTGCTGCAAATGCTAGTCAAAGTGAGACAACTGTCTTCCTCGCTAAGCCTGCACACAGTTTTATGTGTGTGTACTTGTGTTCATGAATAGTCAGCGACTGAACTCTTATCCCTGCATTCAGCAGTTGACTTTATTTTATAAAAGTGGGCACTGGTGGGTAGAGCTCAAAAACATTTTAATAGTTAGGGAAACTCTTTCACAACCAGTGATTTAGAAACCATACAGTCCAACATGCAAAAAAAATTGGAGTTTTTTATAGGTCAGAATGTACACTGTTAGAGGTTGATTATAATAGAATCTATATGATCAAGATAATGTTTTTGAATCTTCAAGTTTGCCAGTTGGTCTGTCTTGGGTCCCCAGAAATTTGACAAACTAGGGGCCCATTGAAAAGTATATTCCTTAGTCATCTGAAAAATGCAGTGTATTTTCTTTATATTTTGTGGTTTTCTGTGATCAAAAAGACGTCTTGTCAGACTGAACAAGGGGCTCAGTTGGATTCTTCTAGGAATAAAGGTGAACTGTTTGTGTTGCACACAGGATGGGCAGCACAGTCAGTTCTTTCCCTTTTGAGCGTTTAGCATCCGGTTTCTGACAGAGACTTCTAGCCACAGATTCCTCATCTTTTGGATATTCTCCAGTCATCAGACTGGACCCAGAAATGTTTTAGCAGTACCTCTGCATGCCAGTAGTTGGTGCCTTGCAGAGCCATACTGCTTTAGAGATTACATGCAGAGCCTATATAGGCGCAACTCCCGCTTGCCGACATCAGTTCTTTTCTCGCATAAGATGCGGATCCGGAGCTCCCTCTTGTCTCTTGGTGACTCTTTATCTCCTCAAAATTGTAAAACAGTGTCCAAGGGAAATCTCACCTCCCAAACGAACAGGTTTGAAATCTTATAGGAATCGTCACAAGCAAATATCTGTGACAGACCGTCATCAGGTTTGCCTGTGATGCCTAGGGTCGAGCCACAACTGTTAAGCCTGTAGCGTTTGGGTGTCAATATACCCAAAAGCCATCCGAGCCCAGGAAGCAAAAGTCTTCATCGCCAAGAAGACTTGGCGATGGGACAGCTCCAAGACAAAACTTTGGTCTCAATCCTGTTGCAGATCAAGATGTTGCAGGAATTGTTCCAGGGGTCAGTCTTCTTCTCGATCACAGTCATGGGGTAAGTAAAAGAAATAACTTCCTCAGCAAACATATATGGATGAATTAAGAATGGGAGCATCATTAATAGACAGCTCATTTGAATTGTTGCTGGTGGGAGATCCTGCAAGTGGATCTTTTTGCAAGAATAGTAAGTATGTTATACACTATTTCACATTATGACATAGAGGGAAATGGTGTTTCAATGCCATTGGATTTAAGCCTCAGATATGCATTTCTGCCCATTCCATTGATGCAGAAGTACTGCTCCTAATGGTTAGCAAGTGATTCTTGCTATCAGGATTTGCTGGAGCAGAGATGTGCAGCTCCATAATCATATCCTATGTTGGAGAATATTTTGTTAGACTAAGGGGTACAGGATTTCTTTAACCAGATGTTCATTCATTAAAACTTCATGCTTAGAACGTCAGAGGTTGGCGCTCTCCCACTTCTATTTCCCTGATGCGGTCTTGAGTATTTTGCCAGGGCTTGAAGACCTTTTATTAAGGCTTTATATTCCAGTTGTTGTCTGCTTTAGCTAAATATTATTTCTGAAAGGAGGTGGATGCCTTACAAGTTGATTTTGTGCACATGTTGCTGTTTGTAAGAACTATATGGCTAGCATTGACGGGTCCTTGCAGACAAGTTGCGGATCAAAATTAGCCATGATAACTGCTTACTGATGGGACCCCCAAAGCCACCACCTTTTCCTTTGACAAAGTCATGAACTTTGCCATGTGTCCATACTATCTGCTACCACATTCCACAGGAATCAAGGGAAACCCAGGGCACAGTGGTAGGTGTTCACCTTTATGTTCAAATACATTTTCGGCTAATCTTCTCCACATCTTACCTTGTTAGATTTCATACTCCACTCCATTACCTTTCCTCATTGAGCCTACACCTCGTAGGTGTGCCAAGGCTCCCAAGGTCCCACCTCAAGGTTTTGTTCCTTCAAGTTAAAATATTATAATCTCTTCAATAAAGAACTCTCACAAAGCAACTTCAAGCTACCTCTTGCCTCACTGTATTTATTCAAGCTCTAAAATACCATCTCCTGGCACTTGAAGTGTGAGGCAGTTGACACTCTAATCCCCTCATCCTTGATCCAATGTACTGCTGCGTAAGGTGCCATGAACCCACAACCCCTACCTCAACTGCTACTCTAATGCAAGTTATATAAATACAAGCTGAACTAGCGCATTTCCCAGAGAACAGTCAGGGTTTGATTTATTTTCAACCAAATTCAACTCCAAATGCCCACACTTTTTATCTGGATGAAACAGGAGCTTGGATCACCTTATAGGCTCCTATCTTATTGATGCCATTCTAAAGTTCAAATAATCCACAATACTTTGCAGATGTTCAGGCGTGCACGAATATCTCTACAGTTGTTATTGCAAAATCATGGACTTACCAGTTTCACTGTATGGTTGCTGGAAAAAATGTTGTGTGACTTCCCCAGTAGCTAAATTGGTATTAAGTATGGCTCTCATTGATGGCCATTGGGGCGTATAACGAATTCTGCTGTGACGTAAAAGCAGAGGAAAAGTAATAGTTTTTCCACTGTTGAACCTTACAAAAGGATGTGCTTGCTTACACGGTGTTCTCTTACTTCGTTGTTGTCTTCAGAGATGACAGTGAAGCAACATAATGATAAATCATAGTCTTACTTCTCATGTGCCTTCCACTACCTTTCTTACTTCTCTGCAAACCCAAGGGAAGCGATGGAACACAGGTTGTGCTCTACCACCCCGTTTTGCCTGTCAGTTGCAAGGCAGCAGAAATCTTGACCTTACAGGAGGGTTCAAGGTTCCACTGATTCAGCACTCAGAGAACAGATAGCAGCACAGCACCCACTCAAAGCTTTGCTTTGGGTGTGGAGGTGTGGGAATAGATATAAGGTGGTGAGGTACGATGGAAGGATGCCAAATATGACTTTTGTCTTGTATGGCCTGGGAGAAGGCAATGAACAGCAGCTGGAGAATGTGGATGGCAGGGTACAACATTTGAGTGAGGAAGATAGGGAGTACAGTGTGGTGGGGGTGGGCATGTTTACAAGGAAAGACAGGTACCCACTAAATGATTTAAGGTCTAGGAGGAGGGGGAAACAAAAAACTGAGAGAGCAAACCTCTAAACTGACCTATGTTCCTTTTCATGCGGCCAATGTTGGCTCAAAGATAACCCTTCCCCAAATTCATGTTATATGACAGTTGATTACAATTTTGAAATATTTTATTTTTCATAGTGCAAAATAATTTTATACTTTTTTTATATTATATATGATAAAACTATTCTATTATTACACAGATTAAAACAAAAGACAAATACACATTTTTACATACATGTACACAACTGTTGAATGCAACAAATAAGTACATAGAAATGTGTATAATCACAAGAGTTCAAATGTGCTATAGTCACATATCATGCTATCTCTTGGGTTATCAGTCATCTATCAGATTGTTATGCATTATTCTTTACACACAAACTAAGTAATGTACACCATATTTGTTGAAAATAGCATAGGATGACTGAGAAATACACCTCAATACATTTAAAGATGAATAGATAAATTACCCCACACACACCATCCCCAGAACTCACTCATTAATCATACTTACTCATTCACTATTTCACTCATACTAAAAAGAGATTCAAACAACCAGGGAGGTCCCACAATAATCTAATAGTTGCAGATTCTATAATTGTTAGTTGGTGTGAATCACATCCATCAGATGTCTATGATGTGTCTGTCTCTATGGGATCTCCGGATATGGTGTGTTGGTCAACACACATTTCGGTGGATCTACAATTGCCCCACCTTCTTCAGGACCAGAGACAATAAAGAAGAATCTCAAAATAAGGTGGCTGGGGGTTATCTGTTACCGGCCAATACTCCAATCTTGTTCCACGCAGCTAGAAATTGTCATTAGTAAAAGAGTCACTTATGACAGAGATGTATTTATTTTTCCAATAGGCCGATTATTTGCTTAGTCTTTGGCAGGATCATGAGTCGGGCTTCCTTTAAAGCGAGGTATTGTGGCTAAAGTGTTTCTACAATGTGGAGCCCGGAATTACACTTCTTAATTCTCCTGGTCCGGCACCTAACACCCTTGGATTTCTGAGGCTAATCTGTTGGAATATCGCTGGCCTCGCTAACAAACTGGAGGACCCGGACTGGGCAAATTACATCGAGTCGGGGGACATATGTATGTTCCAGGAGACCTGGGCCAGAGAGGAACATGGCCATCAAGGCTACATGTCATTCTCCATTCCAGCGAGATGGGAGGGCAAAGGCCGGCCGTCAGGAGGACTCACGACTTGGGTTGCATCCCATCTGGGTTGTGTGGCAACTCGGATGCCGACCAACTCTGAGGACATCCTTGCAATTTCTCTATTATGGCCCAACCAAGTTAAACTGGTGTTTATTAACATTTATTCCAGGCCAATGGGGAATGTAAAGGAATCGCCGACCATAGATGAACTCTCCAATTTTCTAACTGACCTATCGAGTGACTCATATTATGTTGTGGGAGGGGATTTTAATTCTCACTTTGAGCCACTCCCTGGTCTTTTGGATGGGTTATCATCTGATGAAGAAGTTAAATGGGCAGTCCCTATGGTGGAAGCCCCACCCCCAAAGGCGTGGACCCCTTTAGCGGTGCAAATCACAGCCCTCACCCTGAAGTTTGGACTCAGAGCTTGTAATGGGCGAATAAAATCTGACATACCCAGTAAAACCACCTACAACAGGCTGGGAAGAGAGTCCCGCCTGGATTATGTCTTGGCTCAAATAGTGAAGTGGCCGACAATCCAGGACTTCAGGGTGATGGAAAGGTCTGATAGTGACCATAATGCACTTGAGCTCGACCTTGTCCATCCTGGTCCCCAAGCTCCTCTGAATAATGTGGTAGAAAATACCCCTGTACTTCTCCTTGACAACAACCGCAGAAGGATCAGGTGGGAGCACTTGGCCACGAGCAAGAATAAACTCCCTAGGCTCTATGATGGGATAATTCCCATTTTGGAAACTGTGGGTTGCTTGGACGCCGAACCATACAACAAAGACTCCCAGGGTAAATTATTCAAAGCCCATGAGGAACTTATAAAAGCTGCGGCACCCCATTTCACTTGTAGCCCGCGAAAGGCAAAAGGGGGGCGTCCAGGAAAAACACTATGGTACAACCTTGCCTGCAGAAGGGCAAAAACAGAGCTCCTCAAACTAATCAAGGAGGGTCTTGGTGGGGATACTCTAAAACAAAGCAGGCGAGTTTATAAGAAACTCACTGCCCACGCTAAGGCAGAATGGGAGGAAGAACAGTGGGAAAAACTCACTAAGGCACTAGCAACCCAAGACCATCGGTTGTTCTGGAGGATTGTGAATGGGGGGTCGGGGAACTTAAAATCGGCACTAGAGCCCAATATTGCTCCTGGGGTATGGCAGGCTCACTTTCAGACTCTATATAGCCCTGACTCGGAAGAATCCCCTGTTGCCGATGCGGTAGGCCTCCCGGACTATGAAGGGGAGCTGATAACGCTCGGTGAAGTGATTGCTGCCATTTCAGGACTTGCCCCTGGAAAGGCGCCGGGATTGGACGGACTACCAGGGGATATGTTTAAGCAGGAACCTGTTGTATGGGCCCCTTATCTTACCGCACTCTTCAATGGAGTTATCGGTGGTATGGAGATCCCTAGTACTTGGCTGGGGGCTGAGGTGGTCCCCATCTTTAAAAAGGGCTCACCTCTCCTCCCAGCCAACTATAGACCCATCAGCTTGATAGACGTGACGCAGAAGCTGTTTGGTAGGGTGATGTTGAATAGGCTACAGGACTGGATTGAGGAGGTGGGAGCCCTTAGCCCCTACCAGGCGGGATTCAGGAGGGGGGTATCCACAGTGGACCAGGTTTTCAGATTGAATCTGGTCTACTGGCGGGTAGCGAAAATCGAGGGCGGTAGTTTGTACACAATTTTTGTGGACTTACGGGCCGCTTTTGATTTGGTGCCCCGGGGGAAACTTTGGAGCATCTTGGCAGAGATGGGCGTCCCCCCGGACATCCTCTTGATCTTACAGAGATTGCATCACAATAACTATGCCCGAGTGAGGTGTGGGAGGGCGGGGGAACTGACCGACAGATTCCCCGTTGACCGGGGGGTAAGGCAGGGCTGTGTATTGGCACCGACCCTGTTTTGCCTCTTTGTCAACGGGGTAATCGCCCATTTGAATGCCACTGAATACACTGATGCCCCGAAATTGAATGGCAGCAGGGTGCCCGCAATTATGTTTGCGGACGACACCCTGCTGCTATCCAAAACCCCCATGGGTATTCAGAGGATTCTTGACTCCTTCGTGGCCTTCTGCAACGATAGGGGGCTCGAAATTAATGCGGCAAAAACCAAATATATGGTTCTGAATCCGAGGCAAAAACTTCGCCCAAATCCGCAACTGGGAGCTGGACGGCTGGAGAGAGTGACTACTTTTGAATACCTTGGTGTGACTATCAACGAGACCATGACTTGGGGATCCCACCAGAGCAGGGCAAGCCTCAAACTCACGCAGATCACTGGGGGTATTGCTCGTATGATGAATGGTTCATCATATCGTCCACTGGGGGCATTGATCCAGATATATAAAGCCCAGGCTAGGGGAGCAATAATGTATGGGGCGGAAATTTGGGGCCACACGTCTTGCAAGAGTCTGTCATTAGTGGAAAACAAGTTTATTAGACAGATAGCCGCACTCCCTCCCAGTACTCCGCTCCTCCCCCTGAGGCTAGATCTGGGCCTACGTCCACTAGCTGACGAAATAAGCCTGAGACCTCTAGCACTTTGGCGTAGGCTGTGGAGCAGTACTGATCTCGTAGAATATAGGGCGGAATTGGCTGAACTTTTGAAAGACCCAATGGCGCTCAGTATTCCCTGGGTCAAAAACATCCAAGCCATTTGTGTGGGAATAGGGCTCCCCGACCTATGGAATGACCCGGCGAGAGCCGCACCGAAAATATCCAAAAGGTCCCTGGCTAAGGTTTACCATGAATATAAACTAGACAGGGCTCAAGCTACCCAGGCAGAAGGGTCCCTAGCTTCTGTGTTCATGCAGAGCAAGGATGTCTATAGACCGGAGAGGGTGCTGGATCCCATCTCCCCCGTACTCACCAGGAAGCTGTTCCTCCAATGGAGATACGGCACATTGCCGTTCAGATTTTTCACAAGCACCTGGTCTTCGGGTCCCACCCTAAAGCATTATCTGGCTTGTGACGCCATGGAAGAAACTGATTTGCACGTGGTTTTCTTCTGCCCTGCCTATAAAATAGCACGAAAATACTGGCTCCTCCCGTTGATAAGGAATATGGGTTGTAGGGAATACGCACCAATGTACAGAATCTTAAAAACTGATCTCTCTGGCCCAATTGTTTTCGCATTAGCAAAATTTTTGACCAATGTTTGGCACACGCGTAACCGGATTTTAAAGGCGTTAGTACCCCTATAAATGTTTTTACCTCTTACCAGAGATTGAATATGTATATTTGTACTCTTGATTGTTTTCACTTTGATAACTGCTGTTTAATAACTTTTTATCTTAAATTCTGAATTATTTATGTATTTTATGCTTGTACATATTTTACCTGTGCTTTTATGGTCATCTGACCGAAATAAAGCTATCAAAGTAAAAAAGTTTCTACAATTTTTGCCAAGTATTTTTAGATACCGAAGCTGCCTGCCAGCTAATCATCATGCAAAACAGTTCTCAAGGGAGCTCCCGCTTGTCCCACGCTATCGCGTTTGGCAGTCACTCTTATGATTATACACATTTCTATGTACCTATTTCTGCATTCAACAGTTGTGTACATGTATTTAAAAATTTTATTTGTATTTTGTTTTAATCTGTTGAATAATAGAATAGTTTTATCATATATGATATAAAAAACGTTCAAGGGTGCCTGCGTTGCAGGCAGGATTGTTTTTGTGTAGGGAGGGACATCTTCCTGCACAAAAACAATCCTTGGAGGCTATTTCCTCTTTCTAATTGTGCTGCAGAATGCCCAGTTCCTAGCTTTCAATAGAGACTTAGTGGGGTTCCCTGAATTCCAGTATGGATTCCAAGGGGGTCGACAGCAGTCAAAATGGTAGGAACCACTGTTCTACTGCACTCCGACTAGGAAATCAGTCCAACGCATTTTGGCAGAGGGAGGGCAGCAGGACAGTAAATGACTTTTACTGGGATCCACCCACATTGTCAGCTATATTTCCTTCACTACCACTGAGCCTTCCTTCCAAAATGTTCTGTGATCGAATAACATACACTGCCTAAAATTTAGCAGAAGTGGGGGTACTCTCCATTAAAGAATGGCACCCGATGCATGGGTGGGCACGCACAAGATAAGCTAGCTTTGGAAATGTTGAAGCCATTGCTTATTTTGAAAATTACATCTTAGGGAACAGGTTCCCTGGTAAGGAAGGGGCTCTCAGTTACTCGTGCAGGGAGAAGTACAGAGACAGAGAGCACCTGAAATAAAGTGCTACTCTTTGTTAAATGTTCCGCCCACTCTCTCACGATGTGTTATTAGATCTTTAACACAGGGCAGCTTCCCCACCCAGCCCTTCCAGAGAGCAAGTGTCCTGAGTTGGATTCTTTACAGTTACTGTTTCCTAACGGATATCACTGAATTTAGGAACAAAAAATATAACCCTAGAAACATATTAAAATAAAAATGTGTTGTACCCAAGATGTCAAATGATTCACTTTACTAAAAATTTTAAAAGCGCGTGGAACGGCTGGTGCGTCGTAAGCGGTTTTCCTTTCCAAGCATTGTAATTCAGTTTGAACTTTTGGTTTTAAAATTAAATAATTGATTTGTATTTGGCTTTCCGTGGGGATGCGGAGAACCCCTTTCTTTGATACTACTACCCCACATATCGCTGCTGCTGATCCTAATGCAGATGCAGACGTTATTTTTATCAATTTGCTTTATATTTCAAAATCTCATCAACTGAGAGTTTTTCTTTCCCTCTTAATTGAGGAGTTGAAGTGCCAAAAAGGAGAAGCAAGCCCTTCTTCTTTTATACAGCCAGGATCTGGAACCACACCCCTACCTGTGAGGACCACCCAATCCCTACTCCAATTTAGGAAAGAGCTGAAGAATGGCAGCATTTAAGAACACGACTCAATGACGAAGTTAACTGTCCACTTTTAGATGACTAGAGGTCATCTAACCCTTCAGTCTCTGGTTAACTTAATCTGTGCCTTTGACTCTGACCAGCCCTGCACTGCCCTTCGCCTAGGTTCGGTGTATATAAATACAACAAACATATATAGGAAAATGAGCACACTTTTAATACAGACAATGACCAGCAGTTTTGAAAGCTTAGAACAACGTTGCGTTTGTCTGAGTGTTCTTGGAATCCTGTTGTGATCAGTGTTTCAATGCCACAGCAAACTATTACTTAAACATTTTACCACTTCGTGCCTGTGTGTCCTTTTGTAAAATGTCCTGAAGACATTTGAAACATTTCTAGAACTTTCTGTGGCTTTTGCAGAGATTAAACCTTTCTGCGTTTTTTCCCACCCCACCAGGATAACCAATGCAGGCTGGTATCGCTTTCTAACGTCGAAGGCGTGAAGCTTTCACATGTTATGAGGAAATGGATGAGCCCCTTTGCTCTTAGGAGTGCAATGAGACGTGCCGGTGTTAATATCTTTCCAGAAGTAGATTCGGACAGATACGTAAGCATTAACAAGAAGGTGAGTCTTTTAATAATCGTACCAGGTAACTGACTAAACTGTTTTGTATTTAAAAAAAATAGAAATTTAAAATGTTCTGAGTTTTTGTAAGTTGAAATAACACATTTTTTGCGCTGATGCTGGCCAGACCTATACTATATTAACGTATTTATCTTATGGAAGTCACTGCTAGTGACTCGTGTTCCTTTTGGCATTTCCTTGCAAATAAAGTCAATAGGTTTGGATCGACTGTCCTAATCACTGAGGAAATATGTGCAGTTTTCAGCATGTCCAAGAAGAATAAGTTACGTACCTCTGAAAGAGCTGAATATAATAAATATATCTTTCTTCTTCAAATTTCAAGTTTAATTTCAAATGTTTAAAATAGTCGAAACAGTCATACCACCAGGCTAGGACCTATTTTCAGACTGTCACAGTGTAGGGAGGAACAATAGTGGGTACAGAGAATGCCTTCGCACAGTTTTCCCAGATCGTGGACATTCACAGCATGTACTGTACCAAATGCCCTCTAGCCAATGTTCAAGGCTAACTTAGTGGCAGGAGTGCTAAGTATGACCATTCTCAGTGCTTGCTGGGCACAGCCATGCCCAGTTGGTGGAACAAGCAGGGGTGCGGGATACAGTAAGTTTCTGAAGCGTGTGAGGAGTACATTGAGGGCATGGGGGTTTTATATACATAAACTTCAAACTCCTCATCACCGTCAACTACACCCTGAGCGGCACCTTCCTGCACTGTACTGCCGGACAATGCGCCAAACTTCAGCAATGCTCTTGCAGACTTGGTTGCCCCTCTGATCCTCTACTCCAGCACCTAAAACCTCCTCGGTAAACTCAACTACCACCTGGAGGATTTCACCAACCCCAACACGACCAATCAATTCAAGGACCTGTCCAATCTCAGACTTACCCATCTAGTGGAAGGCCCCACACACACTGCCAGACACCTACCTGACCCAATCTTCACCAGCTTCAGCAACATCACAGTAGATAAGCTCAAACCAGTTGTCTGGTTGGACCACACTCATCAACTTCAGCATACCTATCCCACGCCACTACTGAAACACCATCACCAAATAACCACAACGGGACTGGAAAAAGGTCTTTGAAGTATTGTGGTCTTCCAAAGTCCTACACAACTGGCCTTGGCACAAAAGCGACCTCCCTAAATCCATCTCCAAGTTAAACACCTGGGTCACAACCTTCGCAGATACCCTGGCTCCTCTCAAAACCAAGAAAGCCACGAGTACCAGACCGCAAGCAAGCTCGTACGTAGAAGATCTCAGGCCCACCACATGCCACTGCAAGCAACTTATAGAAGAGTTCAGCCTCACCATATGCTACTGCAAGCAACTTGAACGTAGATGGAGGCAAAGCCAGAACGACACAAACAAAGGCACCTACAAATTTGCCCTCAGATGGTACCATCACCAAATCAAAACCACCAAATGCTCCACGCTCAGCAACTGCATCGAAAAAATCACCAAGGAAATACTTGCCATAGTGAAAGACTTCACCTCTTCAGCAGCAATCTGCACTAGTGTAGCCCCTCTCAGGAACTCTGCACCCACTGTCCCTATTCTCCACTAACAAGATTATCAGCATCTATGAAAACCTCAAGCCCTAACTGGACCATTCCACCCTCATAGCCTACCCAGAGAACTACACTGACTACCTGGCCCACTCAGGAAACTGCAATGACCATGCATTCTTTACTGTCCTGAACACCCTCGGACCCCTGCCCTCACCATGTTTTCATCAAAGGTCCGGTTACTATCAACGCAGCCCTCACACTGATCCTGAACGAATTTGTTATTACAACCACCTACCTGGATGCCTGGAAACACGTCACAGTACCCACATGTAATAATGGTATTAAAACTATTCACATTTGAAGTACAAATCACTAGTGACTATAGCTAAACAGACGATTTATTTCATTTCTACATATTCATATACAGGTTTTCATTTCAACAAATTCATATACATATTACACACATCTGGACCCTACAACAACCCTTCACAAAGTTAAAAACATGTACTAACAAAAGATACAGGATCCAGTAGTCTCTATTTCGTCATCTGTAAAACTATAATACATATTCTCCAACGACTCTTCAATTCCCAGCCCTTATCCTTAAAAGCGACTAAGATATCATAGTTTTGACTTGATTATTTGACCTGCCTTCACTTATAGTGCCTCACCGTTATATTATAACAACAAATCAATGATGTCTTATTCAAACTTAAAAAGAGTGATTGTTAATCCTGTGTTCAAAAAATCGCCAGTCATTTTTAAAGAGACTGACTTATTTTAGACCTTATGTTATTTCTGATCAAGCAGAGTTCCACTACTCCCCAAATTCAAAAAACGTCAAACAAATTTGGGATGACCTTAATGGTGTGGGACTATATGTGAAATATGTTTATTAATATAGTTTGGGTCTTTTTAGACACATCTGTGCTACATTTTGAAACATACTAATATGTATATCTGCTATCTGGATGCGGATGGGTCAAATAATCAAGCTGAAATATGACATCATAGTAAACTGAAGGATAAGGACCGGAAGTTGAAGAGTCGCTGGAGATCCACACCCCTCCGGACAACCCATGCAAGAAACCTCAGAATAGTATTAAAAAACCAAACATGACTGGCAAAGTGAATGCCATTTTAGTCTCCTGCTTCCACACACTCAATATGCTCTATAAGATCTTCAGATGGCTCCTAACCAACGCTCACAGTACCGTCACCCAAGCCCTCATCACAAGTATGCTGGACTATGGCATAGCACTCTATTCTGAAATCAACGTTCAATTGACCAGAAGACGCCAGACCATACAAAATTCTGTAAGCCAGGTACACTCTCAACCTCCCACTCACATCAACCGCACATCAAAGATCTCCACTGGCTCCCAATCCACAAACAAGCACTCTTCAAACTCCTCACAGACACATACAAAGCCTTCCACAACATTGGCCTCACGTGGCTCAGCAGCCGTATCAATATCCACAACCTCTGCTCAGCCAGACACATACTCGCACACGCAGAACCAGATTCAGGGGTTGTGCCTTCTCCTACATTGCTCCAAAAGCCTAGAATGACAGCCCCTGCTGATCACAGCCTCCTCCTCAGTTCTTGAATCCTGCAATGAACTGAAGACCTGGCTCTTCAACTTGCCAGGTATCTGGTTCGGGCCATACAGCTCATGCTTCGGCACCAGTGAACTCTCCTGGTTAAGATGTGTGCTATGCAAATACACATAAGATAGCCCCTTATCTAAATATTTAGAAAACGTTTTATTTTACAGGAAATATAAGTGTGTGTTTGTATGCACATGTATTATTATAAAGATACTCAAATACACACACTCACCTAATATTATTTCATTAATAGTAATGGTTTTAGAACCCTATATTTATAATTTATTTATTTTCTATAATGCATGCAAAATTAACATTGCCGTTGTGATTTATGGATTTCAGCCAATTATAAATAAGGATAGTTTGCGTTCCATTTGATTATCATGTTACCAAGACCCCACTCTCGAATTATAGACCTCTCTTTTCACATTTGCTCTCTATTTGTATTATATACAGACATATCAGTGATGGAGTGGAAATTTCAGTATACACTTTACAAATGATATACAATATCATTCTCGCTGGAATACTCATACAATATTTGGTGAACGTTAATAAAAAAATTAGAACATGTTTTAAAGGTGGTTATAGCACATTTATAACCAAATGTTTTGTGATCAATCTTATTGGCATTAAGTCACAACACATACATATTATCAGATAACAAACATTCACAATCATCTATAGAAGTACATTAATCCAGACAGGTCTGTAAATAAAAATCTATACTTTTCCATCATTAGTTCACTGCAAGCAATTAGCAACTGTAAGGAAAGGTTTGGAAACTATATGAATCACATGAGTGCATCTGCCTTACCAAAGGTGATTGCAATGGAGCCCAGATTGTTCAATTTTTAAAATTACATCCAGAACCTTTGTATATTGCTTCTTACAAAATCCTACACATATTGATTACTTGGATCTACTTATCAACTCGTGCCTCTGCAGCATTCTGTTCTATGTCTCTTTGGTCCAGAACGAAGCATAAATTTAAAGTCTTGCCACCCGATTTAGAGTTACTCCATACCCTCGGCAGCCAAGTTTATGCCAATTGACTGAAATTCACGGTCGGCTTAAACTCCTAATGAGAAATTTTGTGTATTGTAGAGCAAAGCTTTGTACAGGAATTAACATGAGAAATCACACTTTTGGAACCCCTCCCTTTTTCTTAGCTCCTGCTTGAGGGTTCAGTGTGAAACGTTCCTTTGAAAACTTTGACCTAACTATTACTTCTAATGTTATGACCCAGTGGAAGGCACCAATGGATAGTTATAGTTAGGACCATGTTTCCATAGGATTATTTCGGTTCACTAATAACTTTGGCACCATTTGACGAAACTTTTTTTTTTTTTTTTAAAAGTCCCTTCCACCACAGCTCCTTCCTGGCATGTTTTGAGGTGGTCAATCAAGTGGAGCCGAGAAAAAGGGATTGCCCCAAAACACATATTCCCCCTGCAATTTTCATAGTAAAATCAGACAGACCTACAGCCAAAACAACTGAACGGAATTGCACCAAATTTGCAAGAAAACTAGTGCCCTAAGGTAACTATATCTCACGCCCTCTCCATACACTGCCTTAGCCCTCATATATTGCATCACTTATGATATGTTCAGTGACTGCATTGATATTATCTGTAATGACATAATTGAGAACAACACTGTGCATGGTGGGGGCACCAATTATAGTTGCTTTGGTGCACAACCTCTAGTTACTTTAAATAACTAACTGGTGAATTTCAGTGGTTTGTTAGTTTAAAATGTTACCTTTTCAGCTCCAAACTGGCGTTTCGTGCTAAAAACATCGAGAAAGGCGACCTGCCGAAACGCGTCTGTTGTGCGCCCAGAGTTCCCGAAATAAATATACCATTGGAACTCTCCCCCGTGAGTGCTGTCTTCTGTGATAACAAGGTACGATTACCTATTGACAGTTTGGAGCTGATATTAAAGGGGGGAGAACCCCCGCCGAGACGAGCACCGTTCATGTGTGCGCCGGGCTGGTGCATTCATGGAGCAAAAAAAAAAATAAAAAATATATATATATATATATATATATATATATATATATATATATATATATATATATATTCACTGAAAAAACCATAGGTTTCACACATGTTATAGTTAGCGGAAATTTTAATCATAAAAAACCATTGAAATTCCCCCGTTATAGTTAGTGCAGGCAACTATAACTCACGCAACCGCAATCCTCTGCTGATGACATATGTGTCTTTATGAAAAAAAAATATTTGTAATATATGTATAGCTAAAATTTAATGAAAGAAGACATGGGCAAATAAGTGTCTAAATACAGTATTAGCATCAGCAGAGGATTGCGGTTGCGTGAGTTATAGTTGCCTGCACTAACTATAACGGGGGAATTTCAATGGTTTTTTATGATTAAAATTTCCGCTAACTGTAACATGTGTGAAACCTATGGTTTTTTCAGTGAATTTGCAAGGTTTTTTAAATGCTAATTCCTAACTATAACGTGTGTGAAACCTATGGTTTTTTCAGTGAATTTGTACGGTTTTTTAAATGCTAGGTTACTTTATGCCATTCGTGGCGTGCGCGCCCAGTTAACTGAGTCTATAAGTGAGTCATTAAATGTATCTTACTGCACACTAGTGACTTAACTGTGTAAATGTCTGTATGTGTCTGTGTGTTGGTGTCTAAGTTGCTCCATGGTTTTATGATTAGCTATATGAGTGTCTATATGGTTATTGATTGGTTGTCTGAATATCTGTATGGGTGCCTGTGTGTTTGTGTGGGTAGGGTGTGTGTTACTCTGTGCGTAGATGTGTTTCAGTGGGTGATTCTATGGGTGCATGGTTTTAAGAGTGCATCTGTGATGGACTGTATGGTTGAGTGAGTGTATGTATGGGTGTGTTAGGGATTGAATGTATATCTCAGTGGTACATTTGTGAGTAACTACATATGTGAAAGGCAGTATATATGCGTGTAAGAGTATATAAGTGGGTATATGTGAGAGTGTGTGATTGTGAGATTGGCTGTATGGATGCTTGTGTGCTTGTATCAATTATTGTATAAGAGCGTAAGAATGTGGTACTATTTTTAAGAGTAAGTGAACTTGAGTGTGTTTAACTGTATAGGTGAGTAAATTGGACTGTGTTTAATTATTTGCACGACTGAGTAGGTGTGTTAGTACCTCAATGGATGATTGGCGGTGTGTGAGTGTCTATATAGGTGTCTAAATACATATGATAGTCTTGTATGGAGAAACTGTAAGTATGAGTGACTGTACAGGTGAATGAGTGGAGTTGTATGTAGACCTAAGAGTTAATAAGTGAGTATCTAGTTATTGGTATTTGAGTACGAATGGTTTTGAGAATGTAACTCTGAAATTTTCAGTCGGTGTTTGAAAGGTTATGTTAGGGTGTGAGAAAATGTGGTAATTTATCACATGGATGACGTCATCAGTGATGTCATCAGTGATGTCATTTGAGATGTCATCAGTGATGTCATGAGTGATGTCACTGACCATGTCATGAGTGATGTAATATGTGACGTCATCAGCAGTGGATTGCGGGCGCGCGAGTTATAGTTAGCTGAACTAACTATAACGGTGGCATTTCATTGGTTTTTTACGAGCGAAATGTCCAGCTAACTATAACGTGTGAAACCTATGGTTTTTTCAGTGAATTTGCAAGGTGTTTTAAATGCTAATTCCTAACTATAACGTGTGTGAAACCTATGGTTTTTCCAGTGAATTTCAAAGGTTTTTTAAATGCTAATTCCTAACTATAACGTGTGTGAAACCTATGGTTTTTTCAGTGAATTTGCAAGGTTTTTTAAATGCTAATTTTTGAATTTATTATTATTTTTTAGATTTGTTTTTTTAACAATATGCTACCTGTGTATATAATTATAGATTTACTGTATCCTGCAATATGGAACGGCTCACCTTTTTTAAAAAAATGTTTAGATATAGTTGAACAGCATAGTTAATATCTTCTACAAACCTCTAAACATTGTGGTTTTTTTTTTAAGGGATTTTTACCGTGCGCGCACCGTAAGCTTACGGTGCGCGCACGGTATGGTACAAGTACGGTGCACGCACGTAGTTTGCATGGCTACGTGCTCCGTGTGCGCATGCGTACGTGATTTACGTACGCATGCGTACTTCGTCTGCGATGTACGCGCATGCGCGCGTTTTCTTTTTGCACATGCGCGCGTGCTCCTTACGATATTTGATTGGCAATTTCAAAGCACATTTACTACTGTGGTAGAGCAACTGATAATTGCTGTAACAGCCTGACACATTTTCCTTATAGTTTAGAGAGGCAGAAAAGAGCACATGTCCTAACAGCTACTTGAGACCATGAGCATGTGGAACCTGGGTGAGTGAGTAGACTAGAGCAAAGGAAATGAGCCTTGGTGACATTGAATGTGTTAGCGTTACACACTACTATCTAAAATACCACACAGTGCTGAATACTTAGCATGGGAGTGCAAGAGAAGCAACTGTCTGTGTTCTAAGAGCGTGCTTCTGGAGACTGTGTATTGTCAGGTGAAAGAGAGATCTGCATGGACGCTTGCAGAACTGCATGAAGACTGCACAGATGTATGTAAGAGTACATGTGGGGTAAGGGTTAATTGCAGTTTGGAACATGTAGGATCTACCTCACCCATGGCAGGTGTGGAAGGAAAATCCACCCTTTTTAAAAAAAATGTGTTAGCATTTGCCTCTCATTTGTGAGATAGTGATTTCTGCTGAATGCAAACCATCACAGTTCAAGAAAACAAGCTGCCCCTTTCCTACGGATGCATGTCTTACAGTACAAGAGCAACACAAATTAAATCTCTGACAACACATTCCTGTGTGCACACAGACTCATGGTGTGATTCTAGGCAGAAAACGATTTTTCATAGGCAATTTCAAAGCACATTTACCGCTGTGGTTTTACAAGTGATAATTACTGTAAGAGCCTGACTCATTTTCCTTATAGTTTAGAGAGGCAGAAAAGAGCACGTGTCCTAACAGCTACTTGAGAGCATGAGCATATGGAACCTGGGTGAGTGATTAGACTACAGCAAAGGAAATGAGCCTTAGAGACATTAAATGTGTTGGAGTGGGTGCCTTTGGATTTTCCCTTCGCGTGTGAGGAGAGAGACAGACTTTCGTTGCCTCCAGCCCCGCTAACTCTGCTACCTTTCGCGACACCCGCTTCGCGGGTGCCGCTCATCTGCCCTGTGACCCTCTGCTCCCTGGTGTGAGCGGCTCCACAGCCGGTGGAGGGATAACGCGCTCCCAGGTCGAGTTAACTTAAAAGTGCACAGTGCGTGGAGCCTACCGGGGGACTGCGAGGACCAGCAGCCCCAGCTCTTCACAGCTGCTGCCTCTTCCCCCGGCGGCCACGCCCCCAGCCTTCAGCCTTATCAACGCCTGGGTGTGTCTGCTGAGTGGGTGCCTTTGGATTTTCCCTTCGCGTGTGAGGAGAGAGACAGACTTTCGTTGCCTCCAGCCCCGCTAACTCTGCTACCTTTCGTGACACCCGCTTCGCGGGTGCCGCTCATCTGCCCTGTGACCCTCTGCTCCCTGGTGTGAGCGGCTCCACAGCCGGTGGAGGGATAACGCGCTCCCAGGTCGAGTTAACTTAAAAGTGCACAGTGCGTGGAGCCTACCGGGGGACTGCGAGGACCAGCAGCCCCAGCTCTTCACAGCTGCTGCCTCTTCCCCCGGCGGCCACGCCCCCAGCCTTCAGCCTTATCAACGCCTGGGTGTGTCTGCTGAGTGGGTGCCTTTGGATTTTCCCTTCGCGTGTGAGGAGAGAGACAGACTTTCGTTGCCTCCAGCCCCGCTAACTCTGCTACCTTTCGCGACACCCGCTTCGCGGGTGCCGCTCATCTGCCCTGTGACCCTCTGCTCCCTGGTGTGAGCGGCTCCACAGCCGGTGGAGGGATAACGCGCTCCCAGGTGGAGTTAACTTAAAAGTGCACAGTGCGTGGAGCCTACCGGGGGACTGCGAGGACCAGCAGCCCCAGCTCTTCACAGCTGCTGCCTCTTCCCCCGGCGGCCACGCCCCCAACCTTCTTGTACTTCATTGGCCTCAGCACCACCACGACGGGGGACGCGCGCGGGACGGAGCACGGGGCGAAGACCGGGCAAAGAGCGGGCCGTTTGAGGCCGTTCGAGTACGTGATAGTCCGGTCCGGGCCCCCCCTCTTTGCCTGTATCCAAAGGTCTTTGAACCATTAGTAAAATGTGTACACGGGAAACCAGGAGCAAAACTTCTTCACTAGCTGCAGCCGGGGCTGTTAAAGGCCCTATTGACACTTACTTTGCTAAAGCTGGCTCCCTTTTGATTGAGGAAATCGAGGTTCTGGAGCGCAGAATCTCACAAGAAATAGACTGGGTAAGGAGGTCTTCAATGGGCCCTATGGCCCAAGCTAGAACCCCAGAAAACAGATCTGGTCTTCCAAACAGCCATAGCACAGACCAGGCAACATGTCCACTCCCAGTCACTAATCCCACCAACCCCGAGCTCACTATTGAGGTCCCGAGTGACTTTGAGGACATGAGCCTTATGGCCCTACCTAACACCCAAATTCTCTAGCTTATAACCACAGAGAACATTGAGACAGCCAAAGTTGTAGGAACCAACTTAGATAGCAATAGGGGTACTAGGGAAGGGGCTATTCCTAAAAAGAAGCAGGGGCTTCAAAATAAAGAAGATCATAGGACCAAAACTCCGAAATCCAAGCAAGTCAGAGGCAAAAGGGAGAAAGGTGCTTCCTCTGACCCTATTGTGAATATATCAGGACCGCCATCTCCCCCAAGAATGATCAATTCAACCTCACTACCACAACTCAGCAGCAACGCACCATTAGACACTACCTCAGACGACATCACTTTAGAGGATATAGGCACACTAGTTAGGTCTCTGCTGAGCCCCCTTGAGGCAAGACTTATCAAGATCGAAGCTAGACTAGTTAGCATCGAAAAGGCAACCGTGCAACTTGCCGACTCAAGGAAAATTGTTAACAGTGGGACCAAAACAACAAGAGAGGGACCAGGACCAAAATCCACCAAAGGCAATGGTCCTCCCACAACAATAATTAATAAACCCCCACAAACTAATCCCAAACCCTCACAACCTGCACCAATCAACGCTCCGGCATCACTAGTTGCAAACAAGGCCCCTATCCCTACCCAACAAACGGCAACTGCTACCCCAAAATCAACCCTTCCACTGAAAGATAATATTCAGCCTCCGGCTAAAGCTAAGAGAGATCCTCCTACTACTGGAGAGAAACCTAATACTACTCCCAAACCTAAATCCATAAACCTCCCCCCAGAAGCAGCACCCTACACTCTAGTTCTGGCGGGGGTTCCTGAACTAAATTCCACCACATTTGAATCCACCACTTCACTCAAAAACAAAGTAATCAACTGGCTCTCCGTAAACAGACCGCTACCGAGAGGAACTACTAGCGATATATCCATGGCTAGGAGGGCAACGTGGGTGGGCTACACTAAGAAATCCATTAGAGGTGACTGTATTCTGGTCACCTTCAGAGATCCGAATACAGCCGCATATATCTGTACCTGTGCTGCTGATGAGGATTTTGCGAGCATCATCCAACCATTACCCCTCTCATTTTTTTACCCCTCAAATCTGTATAACCTTGAGGACCACAGGTGGAGGTACTACCAGGAGTTGCTGGAGGGTTGGGAAAACTGTCACAGGGAGAACAACAACTATCCGTCACACAGGGAAAGACCAACAGAGCAGTTCCCTACATATGGGGATGAGGCCGGCTGGGAAACTGTCACAAGAAGGAGGGGGGGAGGTGGTGGACACAGGAGGGGAATTCCAGGGCCACATAGAATACACTACCCCGCCTATTTACCTACCCATAACCGATACAGCAGTCTTGAAATGGTAGACTGACATGCGGTTGATGAGGGGAACGCAACTCAAATATCTTCCACAAACGAGCCCAAATTCGCCACAGCTGCTGATACTTATTTTTTAGCACCTGGCACAGTTGATCCCAGACAGGTCCCAAGCGTTACGCCTTCCTCTCCTTCCCCTGATAACAGACCCAAGGGTACGTTTCTCGTCCCCACAAATCCACGGCCGCCCCACGAGTGTACTACTACCAACTCGGTTTTTATGGGCACGGCCTCCACCCAACCACTAGAAATAACAGTGATTTCTTGGAATGTGGCAGGCCTTGCTAGCAAAATAGATTGCACAGAATGGGGTACATACATCAGATCAAAAAATATAATTCTTCTACAAGAAACTTGGGCGCGCGAAGAAACAGCATTCCCGGGTTTTGCCTCCTTCTTTAAAGCAGCTAAATGGGGGGGAAGGGGTAGGCCATCTGGGGGACTAACTACTTGGGTAGCCACGGACTTAGGTTGCCAAGCTACTTATTTAGAGACCGCTTCTGATGATCTATTGGCTGTCTCACTCGAGTGGCCGGACTCATCGAAATTGCTAGTAATCAATATCTACTCAAGGCCGGTTCCAATGCACAAAGAATCTGGCACAGTGGATGAGCTAGCCAAGCTCTTAGAAGGAATCCCAAGCGAACTTGCTTGCCTGGTAGGAGGCGATTTCAATGCTCAATACGAACCACTGCCTGGGCTACGTGATGGTCCTTCCCTGGAGGAAGATTCATATTGGCTTATACCTGAGACGGTGGCACCACCCCCACGGGCCTGGACTCCTTTAGCCCTACAGATAACTGCCCTCACCCTCAACCTTGGCTTAAGGGCATGCAACGGTCGTACCAAATCAGACACACCAAGTACCCATACTTTTAACAAACCCGGCAGCGAATCCAGATTGGACTATATTATGGTCAAACTGTTTATGTGGCCAGCAATAGTCGACTTTAAAGTCACCCCAAGATTAGACAGTGACCACAATTCCCTGGAACTGACTTATTCCCTGCCTGGGAGAGAGGCAATAATCAATGGGTCGGACAAAGATAAAACGGGCCTCCTACTTGAAAATAATCGTAGGAAGGTCAAGTGGGAGAAACTGGCCAGCAACCCAGAACGAATATCCCGGCTATATGAAAGGATAATCCCATTACTGGAGGATGCCTTCCAGCTAGGAACTAGGGTCTTAGACGATGCTACTAGAGGAGAGCTTGCACAAATACATGCAGGCATCCTCACCACCCTAGAGCAGGACCTATTCTCATCTGCAAGGCAAAGGAATGGCCCTAAACCGAAGACATCTTGGTATAATGCCGCTTGCAGGGAAGCCAAGGCCCACTTGCTACTTGCTATAAAGGAACACCATAACAAAGATGAAATCCGCGCCAGGAGAAGATCATATAAAATCCTCCTGGAGAACGCAAGGGCAGAATGGGACCACGATTACTGGGAAAACCTCACTAATGCATTAACAGCTAGAGATTCCCGTAAATTTTGGCGCGTAGTGGCGAACGGCACGGAGGATTTATCCTCCGCAATAGAGCCCAATATAGCCCCTACGGTATGGCAGACCCACTTTGAGGCCCTGTACGCAGAGGGTGGGGGTGAACAGAACAGAGATGGTTCCACAATTTCATCCTGTCCCACTAGGGTTGTTTTCACTGAAAAAGAAGTGAGGGACGCCATTAAAGGGCTAGCTGCCGGAAAAGCCCCAGGACTTGATGGGGTGCCCGGAGACCTGTTTAAGCAGGAACCCGGGATATGGGCACCCTATCTTACACTAATATTCAATGCCATTGCGGGGGGACTGGAGGTGCCCGATACTTGGAGGGGAGCAGAGGTGGTCCCAATTTACAAAAAGGGATCCCCCTTGCTCCCTTCCAACTATCGTCCTATCAGTCTAATCGACATATCCCAAAAATTGTTCGGGAGACTGATTCTGAATCGACTGCAGGCCTGGACCGAAGAAATGGAAATTTTGTCCCCTTACCAGGCAGGATTCAGGGAGGGTGTATCAACCATAGACCAAATCTTCAGGTTAAATCTCCTCTACTGGAGAACAGCTGTAATCGAGGGCGGCAGTCTATATACCATCTTTGTAGACCTACGTGCCGCCTTTGATTTGGTTCCCAGAGCGAGGCTATGGAGAGTCATGGAAGAGTTGAATGTCCCTACTGATATCCTGACAATCCTGATGAGACTCCACTACAACAACTACGCTCGCGTAAGGTGTGGCAAAGGTGGCAAACTAACCGAAAGGTTCCCCGTTCGCAGAGGTGTGAGACAGGGTTGCGTGCTCGCACCGACCCTGTTCTGCATCTTTGTGAACGGGGTTGTTGCCCACCTAAACAGGATCCCCAACTCCGATGCCCCAAAATTGACCGGCAGCAGGGTGCCTGCAATCATGTTTGCAGACGACACCCTGCTGCTGTCTAAATCCCCCATGGGGATTCAGCGCATTTTGGACGGTTTTCTAGACTTTTGTAATGATCGGGGATTGGAAATCAACCCCCAAAAAACTAAGTTCATGATCCTGAACCCCAACCCCCAGAATCGAGCCCCACCCAGGCTAGGCACAACACAACTGGAACGTGTGCACAATATTGAATATTTGGGGATCACGTTAAACGAACATCTATCGTGGACGTCTCATCAGGCCAAAGTGACCATCAAACTGGCACAGTTGGCGGGTGGCACTATGCGCCTGGCGAACAAATCCTTTTATCGTCCACTAACCCCAATTATTCACATATATAAAACTCAAGCACGGGCGGGTGTCACATATGGGGGTGAGCTCTGGGGTCACACTCATCTCCCAAAGTTACAGTCCACCGAAAATAAATTCCTGAGACAGGTCACTGCCCTCCCCCAGAGCACTCCATTACTCCCCCTCAGATTAGATCTGGGAGTAAGACCAATAACAGAGGAGCTAGGTCTTAAACCCCTAACCTTTTGGAGGCGTTTGTGGTGCAGCCCCGATCTCTTAAATTACAGAGAGGAACTCCAGGAATTCTTGCAGCTGCGGAATGCCACGAGGATCCCGTGGCTGACCTATGTCATGGGAAGGCTCGAGGATCTGGGCTACCCGGAACTATGGACGGATCCTTCCAACTCCTGTACAAAGATTTCAAAGAAGGTACTCGCGAGAGCATACTACGAACTGATGCTCACAAGAGCTATCAACGACAGCCGTGAAGGATCCCTGACACACTTATTCCTGAAAGCGAAAGACTCTTACTGTCTCGAAAGTACTCTTGATGCGATCTCCCCTCTGCTAACGAGGAAACTATTCTTTCAATGGAGATACGGATGCCTCCCTCTAGCATTTTTTACAGCGTCTTGGTCTCCTCGCTCCACCATAGCAACTTGCCCTGTCTGTGCTCATCCGAAGGAGGATGAAGTTCACGCTGTTTTCTTCTGCAAGGGCTACGAGAGGAGCAGGAAACGTTGGTTAGTCCCGTTACTCAGGAACTTGGGCTTCAGATCCTTCCAACCTGCCTATAGAGTCTTAAAGACAGATCTTTCGCCTATTGTTGTCTTTGCACTTTCAAAATTTTTAACCTCCCTGTGGTTTACTCGTAGTCGCGTGCTGAAAAGACTTGTATAACAGACCCCCTGATAGACTTTAGCACAGTACACTGTACCCTCTGTTCTCCTTTTAATGTATTTTAATGTCTTAACTATTGGATCACATCATGTTTAATACGTTTATAACTGTGTATATTTTGTTATGTATCTTTCATGATCTGTGATCGAAATAAAGATTTTTGAAACGGAAACGTTAGCGTTACACACTGCTATCTGAAATACCACACTGTGCAAACCATCACAGTTCAAGAAAACAAGCTGCCCCTTTCCTACGAATGCAAGTCTTACAGAACCAGACCACCACAAATTAAATCTCTGACAACAAATTCCTGTGTGCACACAGACTCATGTTGTGATTCTAGACAGAAAACAGAATTCCTGGGTGATACCAGTACACCTTGACTTATTTTGAAGACATACTCCATATTATCTGACAAGTTCATGGCAGTTAAATTTCTTCCAAAACATAAAATGTAAAACACAACTTTAAAACAAGAATCTCATTTACATTTTTTTTTATCAAAATGCACCACATACATCCCCTCCCAAATTCATAACTCACCTTTAAAAGTAGTTAGTTGAGAAAGAAATGTGGCACTCACACAGCAGATTATCAGAGCCAGAATCTCTGAACTGTACACCTCTCAGAAGAACCAGTAAATGGCAATGTTTCCCTCTCTTTTTTCACACATATACATGTTAACTTCAAATCACAGTGCTTCCCACATTTTTTCAAATGGAAACACACATTTCTATTGGTTGCAAATTTCAACCCTTTTCTAAATGATTCCTACCCCCAACATGACTTCTGCCTGCTACCATAGCAACAGGTCATGGAACACTGGTGTGAGCAGAGAGGTCAGAAGTTCAGCACACAATGTTTCTAATCCAAAGAGCAAGAGTGCTTGACTTTTCAAACCTAACAGCAACTCTAAAGTAATGTTCTGTGGGTACACATTTTTCTGAACCAATACAAAACATGCTTTTAAAAATTTAAACTTACAGCCTAGTTTTTTGTGTAGAATGATCTGAAATAGCCAATGAGCTCTTTTTATTAAAAAAAAGTATGTAAGCCTCCATTTTACAACTATCTTTCTTTTCATACTGCCATTCTAATGAAAGACACCTTCTGAGTGCATCCAGATCTCCTTGAAAGATGTTCACAGTGTGGATTGTAGGTCATAGCTATGTCTTCTGGAGTGAAAAGTATGCAGAAAAAAGAGGTATTTTCAAAGATCTTGCTTTGCCAAATGTAGACATTAAATGGATTTGTCAGAGAGGGTTAAAGTGGCACCAATTAATGCCCTTGGTGAAATCCTTTCTACATCTCCCACAGCCTGACCTTTTAATTGTGCACTGTGGTGGAAATGACCTAGGCACTTTAACTGGGGTAGGTCTGGAAATGCTTGTTAAGGACACCTTTGTGCAATTGATGTCACTTTTTCCACAAACTACCTTTGTATATTCTAATATATGCCAAAGGCAAAAGTGGAACTGGTCCAACCATTATTGTCCACAGATTGACAAAGCAAGAAAGCACGTCAATAAGTCGGTTTCTGCTTTCCTCAGAGACTATGGTATGGGTTCTATATACCACAACAACTTGCGTTACAACATGCAAGGCATTTATAGAGGAGACGGTGTTCATTTCACTGATGAAGGCAACAGAGTCTTCCTCTTGAACTTTAGACTCTGCATCGGTACTTACTTGTAGGTACAAAAAACACTCAATAAACACAACGGCTCTTTTTAGAGCCAACCAACATCTAAACACTTATACTAGATTTTTTAATCTATTTTGTTATGTTTTTTTTGCCACCGTGCGCGCACCCCGCGATATTTTTTGTAATTTTTTTTTTTTGAGACCTAAGAGGTCTTTCATGGTCCCCCTGACATGGCCTAGAGGGTCAGGGACTCTCTACCCTGCCCCCTTTTCACGTTTTCCTCTTTTGTTTTTAACTCTCTTCTACCTCTAAAACTCAAAATGGCGGCTAGCGAGGCGCGCACCGTGCGCGCACCCCGCGATTTTTTGAAAAAAAATAAAATGTTTTATTCACCCTTCGGGGTCCTTCAGGGACCCCCTGACAAAGGCTAGGGGGTCAGGAACTCTCAACCCTGCCCCCTTTTCACGTTCGCCACCTTCCTTTTCCACTCTCACACTGAAAACAAACAAAATGGCGGCCGACACTTCCTGATTTCGACCGATTCGAATGTTGACTGACAGTAATCCACCAATCAGAATTACGCTCGCGCACGTTAGGGTGCGCGCACCGTGCGCGCGCCGTGCGCATACCGTGCGCGTACGGTGCGCGCGTATAGACATGTATGTGCTTTTAACTGCAATTTTCTCAGGAACTACTGAACAGATTGACACCATATATGCAAAAGGCACATGCCTGACCTGAGGACTACCTCTCTGCCAAATTTCAAGTAATTCTGTTCAGACGTTCGGGCTGTACCTTCGACTAAAGGTCCTATGGGAAAATGCATGGGGGAAAACGCGTTTTGGGACCCCCCTTTTTTCTCAGCCCCCGCTTGACGAATCACCCCGAGACTTTCAGGATAGGAGCTGAGCGGAGCGCCCCATTAGTTTTGAAAATTTTGCGAGGATTAGTCAACCGGCGCGAAAGTTATTCAAAATAGAATTTTGAGATTTTCTATGGAAACACGGTCCTAATTATAACTATCTACTGGCGACCGCCAGTAGATAATATATATATTACCTACTGGCGGTCGCCAGTAGGTAGTTATAGTTAGGACCCTGTTTCCATAGGAAAACCGCAACATTCTATTTTGAATAACTTTGGCGCCGGTCGACGAATCCTCGCCACATTTTCAAAATAGGTGGGGCGCTGCGCTGCGCTCCGCTCCTACCCTGAAAGTCTCAGGGGGATTCGTCAAGCGGGGGCTGAGATAAAAGGGGGGTCCCAAAACGCGTTTTTCCCATGCATTTTTCCATAGGACCTTTAGACACAGCCACAGCCCGAACGGCTGAACAGAGTTCCTTGAAATTTGGCAGAGAGGTAGTCTACAGGTCAAGGAAGTGCCTTTTGTAGGTTTGGTGTAAATCTGTTCAGTAGATTCTGAGAAAATAGCCTTTAAATCAATATATATATCTGAGCCAGCTTACGGTGCGCTTACGGTGCGCTTACCGTACGCGTACGGTGACGTGCGCGAGCGCGATTCTGATTGGCTGTTCGATCTAAGTAAACATTCGAATCGGTCGAAACCAGGAAGCGGCGGCCGCCATTTTCTCTCTCGCACTCTGAGGGGGGCTGCAAAAACCAAGACAAAAAAATCTACAGGGGGAGTATATTCAGTTCTTAAACACCCAGCATCCATATATGGGTCCCCAAACAACCCCCAAGGCCAAAAAAACTAATTTATTTTTTTTCGAAAAATCGCCGATTACGCTTACGTACGGCAAAAAATTTATAAAAAAAAAAAATTATCCACACTTTCCCCACCCCGTGTGCAAATGGTGCCCGTAGGGCACCATTTGGTCATGGCCTAGATAATTAAATGGAAAGTACAAATGAATAACGTTCACAACGAAACGCATAATATGTCCCCCATGTGCGCACGGTGCGCGAAGCGCATCGTGCGTACATGGCCCATCCTGCGTAAAGTGGGCGCGCGGTGCGCGAAGCGCACCGCGTGCTCACTGTGCGCGCACGGTGCGCGAAGCGCACGGTGCGCGCACGGAACGAACTGCGTTAACTGGGCGCGCACGCCACGAATGGCGTAAAGTAACTTAGCATTTAAAAAACCGTACAAATTCACTGAAAAAACCATAGGTTTCACACACGTTATAGTTAGGAATTAGCATTTAAAAAACCTTGCAAATTCACTGAAAAAACCATAGGTTTCACACAAGTTATAGTTAGCTGTACATTTCACTCGTAAAAAACCAATGAAATTCCCCCGTTATAGTTAGTGCAGGCAACTATAACTCACGCGACCGCAATCCTCTGCTGATGACATATGTGTCTTTATGAAAAAAAAACATTTGTAATATATGTATAGCTAAAATTTAATGGAAGAAGACATGGGCAAATAAGTGTCTAAATACAGTATTAGCATCAGCAGAGGATTGCGGTCGCGTGAGTTATAGTTGCCTGCACTAACTATAACGGGGGAATTTCATTGGTTTTTTACGAGTGAAATGTACAGCTAACTATAACTTGTGTGAAACCTATGGTTTTTTCAGTGAATATATATATATATATGATTAATTAGGTTAACTGTTCCATCAGAAAAACATTTATTGTGTTGCTAATAACTTTGGCACCATTTGATAAACCTCCACAAATCTTTCCAAAAAGGTGCATGGAAAGGTTTTGCAGTGATCCAAAAAGCAGGGGCTGAGAATAAAAGGTGGATTCAAAACACAAAAGCCCCATGCTGAATAGAATTACACCAAATTTGTCAGGAGGCTAAATCTTGGTCCGCAGATTGTGCTTTTAGTGATATGGTGTAAATCCGTTCAGCAGTTTAAAATTAAGGTTCAAATATAATTGCATTTCTGCACAGTTGGTGTTCAGATATGCTCCAATTGGCCAATTTAAAGGAGACCAGTCAATCCTGATTGGTTGTTGACAACCTGAACCATATTTTTTGGCAGCCATTACAAGACTCCAGGACTTGGTCCTTGTATATGTACGGGGCAGGGTGAGCACACCCATACCACAATGGGTATGTTGGGGTACCCCAAAGGGTCCCCCTTTTATTTGCTAGCCAAAACATGCTGTGGCAGCACTTACAGGTTTCTGGTACATGGTCCTATATTAAATGCATTGTAGTGAATGGCTAGTTTTGAGGGTTAGAAAAAGACGCATGTACAAAGGATGAGAACTGTTTTTATGTACAACACAAGCCATTTGTTGATTGTACCAGACTAATATTAGGAATTGTGGTGTGTTCTAAGGTGATTTTACCCTGTGAAAAATGCGGAAATCTGCTGGGATTTCATGAATCATGTTTGAGGAAAAACCGTTTTCACTCTTGATTTCTCATAGGTTATGGAAGGTGCTCAAGAAGCTGAAATTAGAGAATGTTCTTTGTAAATTCATACTATCTTTCTAAGTCATGTGAAAGTAGTCTGACATTCTCAGTAAAACATGTACTTCTAACAGCAGTAGCCTGTCAGTTGATTTACCTGTGTTAGACTGCAGCCTCCCAGAGTGTTCTAAAGAACAACTAGAGCGCTAACAGTCTTACTTATGAGAAACATGTGGCAGTCCTGAAGCCATCTTGATTGAATCAAACTGGTAACATTTTAAACATTTCATTTAAAAAGGAACAAAATGGGGGTTCATTTTGTCATAGAAATTAGTGCTGTAGAAAGCACAATTAGGACACATTTTAAATGAGTTCTCAAATTACTTCCACATCAATTTAATTATAACACGCAGACAGAAACATGCACTCATAAAACCAGAAGCAGACTGCCAGTTTACTCCCTGGTGATCAACTGAAGCTTTACCACGTGTTATAATGAGCAACTAGGGTGCTAACATTCCGAATTCATGACAAAAGTGTGGCACATATAAATGCCATCTTGATGGAATACATGTGGAAAACTGAAACCACTTTCTATTGTGGATACTGCAGTAAATAGGGAAATTAGGGAGCTTCATAACAAAAAAAATCTCCCAAGATAGCTACCAGAGACAAAAGAGCCCAAAGGCCATCCATTACATAGCTTTAGTATAACCCAATGTCATTTTATATAGTGTGGACATGATCCGAAGTTTTTGGAGTGCTTTACATGAGAACACATTTATTTTGGTTTTGGGCACGGGAAGAATATTGATTTGCCCTGGATCACAGTATGTTGAGTCAGTGTTCAAACTCGACAGTTACAAAGTCAGCAGCTCTGGCCATAACACCACATCCTCTCCCCTAAGAGCAAAAAATAATGAAGTGATAAATTGGGTGAAAAATCAAAGATACAAAATAATTTAAAAGTGCTTTGTCGCTATTTGCAAGTCAGAAAATGTGTTCTCATGTTAGTTTTTTAGACCACTCGCCATAATGTCTATGGGAAAAGACCTCCTAATTTTTATCATTTCTAAAGGGAATGCTTTGGGTTTTACACTTGATTCCATCAAGATAACTTCTTGTGTGCCACACTTTCGTAATAAATACAGAGGCCCTTATTCCGATGTCGGTCAGAGTTGCCACCTACTGACACCACTGTGGAATGATAACTGATCGACCTCAGGTCGGCGGTTCCCACCACATTATTATGTGCGACCGCAGGCTCCCATTAAGAAATGGGAGTTTGGGAACATCTCTGCACCCTGAACAGATCCAGGGGGCAAGGGGGCCCTGCTAGGCGCCCGAAATGTCTTTTTCTGACAGAAAGGCTGACATGGAAAGGCTATAAGAAACAGAAATCATAATCCCAACCGCGGAAACGCCATCCTTAAGGGATTATGAGGCCTTTCTGACCAACCGACGGGCTCCTTGAGGCTGTCGGATTGTGTTGGTCGGTTCCTCTGACTGCTGCCTCCCACCACACACATCGTAACCGCAACAGTAGATGTGGTTCAGACCGCAACCTACAAGCCGTCGGTTGCGGTTCAAACCGCATCGTAATGAGGCCCAAAATGTTAGCGATCTAATTGTTCATTAGTACACTATGGGAAGATAGAGGTTAGGGGCACTGACTCAGACAGTAGAGGTCAAGGAGGAAGAGGCAGCAAGTTAACCATGCTGGGCACACAGGAGGGGCAGTGGCAGCACAATAGACAATGAAGGGCAAGGCAAAGAGGGAAGGGGCAGCAAACCAGACCATAAAGGACAGGCAAGAGAGCCTGTGACAACACAACTGACCACTGAGGCCAGAAAGGAGAGGCAATGGCAGCACAACCATACAGTCCAACAGACATGATTCAGGCATGACCCTCATTTTTTTAAGCCCAAAAGAGCTTTATTTTAGCTGTCTCCCGCATAAAATTACCTCTTTTTCAATGCAATTCAATGGGGGAAAATCAATTTCCGCAATTTTATTTTCAAATTTGAAATGTTGACATTTATTAAAGGGCAGAAAGAATGGGGAAGGGTGATGGACATGGACAATGGATGGAGGTGGCAAGGGCACCAAACTGACCTGCCAAGCGCCAGGGGTTGTGGCACCACAATACACCACACAGGGCAAGCAGGATTGCAGTGCAGCACAACGGCCCATGGAAGGCAATAGGGAGGGGGCAGGGCAGTGCACATGGACAACAGAGAGCAGTGGGGAGTAGGCAAGGGCAGCAAGCTGACCATACAGGGTAGGCAGCAGGGGCAGCTGCACCACAACGGACCATGGAGGGGAGGTGAAAGGTGGCAGGGGCATGCCAAGGCACCATGGAAGTCAGAAGGGAGGCAATAGGGTCCCACACATGGACAACAGAGGGCAGGAGCAAGAGGGCAGGAGAAGCAAGCAGGTCATGCAGGGCACTGGAAATACAACACACCATGGAGGACAAAAGGGAGCCTATAAAGCATACATACGGACAATAGAGAGAAGGTGGGAGGGGCAGGGGCAGCACGCTGACTGCACAGGGCAGGTGGGAGGGGCAGATCCAGCACATAAGAGCATGCAGGGTAGAGGAGAGGGTTAGTGGCAGCACAACAGCCATGATGGACAAAAGGGAGGGGGCAGGGACATGCACAAAGGACCATGGAGGACTGAAAGGAGGAGTAGGGCTGGAAACTGACAACTGAGGGTAGGGAAAGGAAGTGGAGCTTCATAGCATACCACACAGAGTGGGCAGGAGGAGTAGTTGCAACACAACAGAGCATGGAGGGCAGAAGGGAGTGGATGCAAAACGGACCATGGAGGGCAGGAGGGAAGGTATAGGAGCATGGGATTCAGACAATGGAAGGCAAGGTAGGGGGAGCTGGGATAGGCAGCAGCCATCTGAGCTTTCTGCGCAGACAGGAGGGGCAGTGGCAACTCAACAGAATACTCAGAGTAGACAGGAGGGGCAGTTGCAGCTCCGTGGAGCATCGTGGACAAAAGGGAGGGAGCAGGGGCATGCACACTGACCTCGGATTGTGAAGGGAAGCAGGTTTGGGGCAGCAACCTAAGCAGGAGAGCAGTGGAAGGGGAATAGACTAAGGCAATGGAGGGCAGGAGGAGTGAGAAGGGTCAGCAAGGTAACTGGACTGGAGGGCAGTGGCAGCACAATGGACCAGCCAGGGCAAGAGGGTGGGGGCAGGTGCATGAACTCAGACAAAAAAGGGCAGGGAGGAGGGGGTATGGGCAGTAAGCTAAATATGCTGGGCAGACGGGAAGGTCAGTGACAGAAGAACAGGCAAACAGGGCTAGAGATTCACTGAAAAAAAAACAAAGGTTAAAGTGATGTCATAGTGAGGAATTGTAAAAAGTTCAAATTTTACAATAGCCTTAGAAATTCACTGAAAAAACGAGGTAGAGTTAGGTGAAAATGTTACGTAAATCATACCATTTGAAACTAACAAAATCACCAGTTATGGTTCTCTAAAGTAACTATAACTTGTGCTCTAGGGTATCTATGGCATTTCAGATGTGATTAGGAATGTTATACATGTAGTCAATAAGTATTTCATGAGTGATTTAATATGCAAGGGTTTAAGTTGGGGGATTGTGTCCCTGAGACGAATTAAAGGTCGGAGAGAGGCTGCATGCCCCCCTCCCCTTCATATATATGTTTAGGCTCCAGGGGAAGGAGTCCCCCAGGCCTGAAGGCCAACCCTATGCTGTGCACACCAAAGCCAGTGCATGGTGTGGGGATGGCAGCCTGCTGGTGGTTTAGCCACAAGGCCTGGTGGCAGGCCAAACCTTATGGCCAACCCCCGCTGTGCACGGCCAAAGGCTTTGTGCTGCATGGGGTGGCTGTCTGTGGGGAGTTGAAAGCAGTGAATGGCTGTAAGACAGACTCTTCGGCTATCCCCACACCAGACTCGACCAAAGGCCATGAGTGGTGTGTAGTTGGCTGCTTCCAGTGAACCCCAAGCTGCATGCATTGAGAGGCCTTGCGCAGCGTGGGGATGGCTGCTTCTGTTGCTAACTCTCTGCTGTGCACGGCCCAAGGCACAGTGTGGGGTTTGCTGCCTGTGGGGCATTTGTCATGGAGGTTGGTTGCAGGGACCAGCCCCCCACTGCACACGGCCAGGGAGAAAGTTGGTTTTAGCTATGGTAATAAAATACTACTTTACATTTTTTGGGAAACTAGACATTTTCTGAAACAATATTGTTATAGTTAGGTGTGATAATAAAAAGTCTGTTTCTAAATAAAGTTTGAGAAATTTACTGGAAAAAACAAAGGTTAAAGTAACAATATAATAATAATATTAATGATCTTTATTAGGCAGTAATCACAGCCATAAAAGATACAAAGACAAAAAATCTGTAACAAATCCATTAAAACAATACATCATTGCTTAAGTGAATAAGTCAGTGACAACATTACCATTTTGAACTAAAAAAAAACCCACAGAAATTCACCAATTATAGTTTGCAAAGCAAACTATACTTGCGTCCCCACCATGAACTACTTATGACCTCACATATTACTTCACTCATGACATGTTCTGACATCATTTATGTAATTACTTATGACATCTCAAATTACATCATTGATGACATCATCCAATGAGTGTGTTAGTTTGTTTTATAATTTACATGTTGGCGTGTAGCTACCGTATTACTTTTCTCCCTAATGTTATACAGCCTGTGTTCAGTTAATGTGTGTGCATACAGAACGCAAGTGCTTCTAATGCATCTTAGGTGTGTAGAGGAATTGATGTTGTAACTTTTTTTAACCTAATTATAACATGACTTTAACCTTCGTATTTTTCAATGAATATATGGAGTTATGGAAATGGCGGTCGCCAGTAGGTAGATATAGTTGGGACCTATTTTCCATATATCTATCTATCTATCTATCTATCTATCTATCTGTCTATCTATATAAATATATATATATATATATTCCACAATCCTCAGACAACGCTGATGTTGCAAAATCAGGTACGGACGACTCGGTAGGTTATTAAAGATGCAGTGCTTTATTATCCAAAGACAGCAGCATGACGCGTTTCGACCGGGTAAACCCGGTCTTGAGCACATGACATGCCCAAGACCAAACGTGTTTAAATACTGTGGTGAATTGAACAAATTATCCTCCTACTACCTCATAGAAAGCAACAAAATACTATAGGTAACACACATTAGCACGCTTCAATTATAGTGTGGCCAGCAATAAGTATAGGTAATGGGATTCACATATCCAAAATGGATCCGAAAATTTCACCACACATATAAATACATCACAGAGATGAATATACAAAATTCTCGATATTTGTAAGACATAAAGGGCAAGTGCCCAATTCTGTGCAATATAAGAAGCGTATAATACATTGAAAGTAATACCCAATAGTCAAGTTCACTTAAAATGCAAGTAGCCATGTGCAGTAGAGAACACAACAGAAAATATTAGTGCTAATAAAAATTAAAATACACAAATCAAATTATTAAATCATAATAGATTTGCTCAAAATACATAGCTAGACTCAAAATAACATTATCAATTAAAAAGAAAAGAAAGTGCACAGTGCCTATACAAAGTACAGAAAAGTGCAAAAAGTTAAATGAATGCATTCAAAATTCTTAACCAGGTACAACAAGAGAGTAAAAGGACCCAGGAGTGCAAAATTCCAATATAATGTGCAAACAGTCGCAAAAGTTCATGAATAGAAAGGACTAATATCTATTATCCTTCCAAATAAATGAATAAAACAATAAAGTGCATTAAGCCCCCTCCTGCCCAGCTGATCAATACCCGATCCTCACACCTCACAATTACCGAATTAAAACTAGGAAAACTAGGAAACTAGTAAAACCAGCCAAAAGTCTGATAAAAACAAGGCATAAAAAGGAAACCGATAAAAACCAACCGAGTTAAAAAAAAGACTTAAAACTCACTCATTATCTACATAACAGCAAAAAGATATCGCTCATAAGTCATAGAGCTCAGGTTACATGATAAAACAAGTCAAATAAAAAATGGGGACAAGCCGGCTCCATAGACTGATCTGAACAATGAAGGACCTTATAAAAAGTTGTGAAGATCCTCTCCAGTATTAAGACCATTAGGGATCTTCGTGTCCAATAGCAAGATATACTGACTCTCTAGCTGCCGTAACTTACTTTCCCTGTCACCACCTCTTTTAGACCATGGGACTGCGTCAATAACAAAATATCTTAAATCATTAAGATTATTGTGGTGTACTAATTTAAAGTGACGTGCCACAGGGTAGCTGGAGTCAGAATAAACAATAGCACGGAGATGCTGCAAAATACGGTCGAAAACCTGGAGCTTAGTGCTCCCAACATACTGAAGAGGGCATGTGTATCGTAATACATAAACAGCATGATCTGTTTTACAGGTAAACAACCCCTTGATTTTACACATAGTCTGAGAGAAAGCGTCTGGATATTCTTGGGTATTGACCCCAAATTTACAGGCCCTGCAGGAACTGCATTTATAAAAGCCAGATCTATTTGAGAGCCAATTAGAGGATTTTACAGTTTCTGGACTGGTCTTAACAAGAGCATCCCTCATAGAGGGTGCCCTCCTAAAGGTGATAGCTGATAACTCACTTAATAACGGAGCAAGAGTAATATCAGTTTTAAGTATAGGCCAGTTCGAATTAAGTATATTTCTCACTTTCTTCTCATAGCAACTATACGTAGTGATCAACCTAACTGCCATATCATCCCTAATAGAAGAACTAGCTTCATTAGATATTGCAATAACAGTGTTAGTAACATGGGGTGATTCCTTTGCTGTTATGCATTTTGTTCATAGCAGGATGTAAATCAGTCATTTTGTAACCACGAGCCAAAAATCTTTGTACAGATTCATTTAAACATTCAATGAAGTCGATTTCGCTGCTGCAGATTCTTTGAATCCTTAAAAACTCCCCATAGGGGATGCTTTTAATGAGGTGACGCGGATGGGCACTAGAAGCATGAAGAATCGAATTTCCAGCCGTCGTTTTCATATGAAGTTTAGTATGTACAACATTCTCTTTTACATAAACTTACACGTCAATAAACTCTACTCTCTCATTGCTAATAGTAGCGATAAATTCCAGATTGAGCGTGTTAACGTTAATCTCATCAACAAACTTCTCAGCATTTTCCCTAGACCCATGCCGTATTATAAACATATCATCTATGAAACACCACATATGAATAATACCCGTTTCTCTAGCTTTCTCCAGGGTGTGACCAAGAACATGCCTCTCCCACCAGCCCACGTGTAAACACGCGTAGCCACACCCCGTAATTGCTGGTATATCTCATTATTAAAAAGGAAATAATTATTACACAGGCATAACTCAAATCATTTTCACTAACATTTTGGTATGTTGATTAAATTTAACATCTCTTTCTGATAAGAATTGCTGAATAGCATACAATCCATCTTGATGATTACTAGAAGTGTAGAGTGAGCAAATGTCCATTACAATAAAATAAAACTCCGAGTTCCAAGGAACCTCCTTCAATTTGGTGAGGAAATGGCCAGTATCTCTCATGTGGGACGGAAGAGCTTCCACATGTTCGAGTAGGAAAAAGTCTACATATTTAGACATAGATTCAACTAACCCATTCTGAGCGGAAATAATAGGACGCCCAGGTACAGGTAATAAACATTTATGCACTTTGGGTAAGAAATAAAGGGTCAGGGTAATAGGATGAACAATACTCTTTTTTACTAATCAAACCCTCCCTTTTCCAATGTGCCAACTGCTTATGAACCTGATCTTTCACTTTATTTAATTCATTAAAAGAAGCCTTCCTGTAGCATAAGGGGTCATTCAAGTGCCTTTCCGCCTCTTTTATGTAGACATCCCTAGGCCATAAAACTACATTTCCCCCTTTGTCAGCCTTGTTCCCAATAATGTTCCTATGATCATTAATTTTTCGGATAAGATTGGAGTATTGCCTCTCCACATAGCTTCTCCGCTAATTTTTAAGGGAAATGGATCTATTCAACTCCTTCAAATCCTCAATCATGCGATCACTAAAGATGTCTATGGCGTCCTTAGGCATCATGGGAACAAAGGTAGACCGGGGGCCAAACGGACTCATAGCTGCACTCCCACTGTTAACACCTATTTGCAGTCATTCTTCCTGGGTGTCAGTGATCATCTCATCATCCTGATTAGATAAAGAATACATTGCTTTAAGAGTAGTAATATCTGCAACTTGAATATTCATGCTGGGTTGAGAGTTTGCTATGATATTGCTAGCTGCATTGGTTGTTTTATTCAATTTGCGTATAAACTTAAACACATCAATACGCGACTGCACATACTTAAATCCATTTTTAGGACAAAAAGATAGATAGTTAGATAGAGATATGCATATACATACATACATACATACATACACACATATATATATATATATATATATATATATATATATATTCACTGAAAAAACCATGGGTTTCACACATGTTATAGTTAGCTGGACATTTCACTCGTAAAAAACCAATGAAATTCCCCCGTTATAGTTAGTTCAGCTAACTATAACTCGCGCGCCCGCAATGCACTACTGATGACGTCACATATTACATCACTCATGACATGGTCACTGACATCACTGATGACATCTCAAATGACATCACTGATGACATCACTGATGACATCATCCAGTGAATGTGTGTATTTCTGAAAATTAAATATGTTTAATATATGTATATCTCAAGGTCAATGAAAGAATAAATGGGTATATAAGTGTCTAAATGGATGCTTTGTTTTTGAAAAATTTATTGTGTATCTGACTGATTAAGTGTATCATACTGAATACATGGCTTACTGAGTAATGTTTAAATATGAAAATATCTGGATCAGTCTCTCACTTTGTGTATAAGTGGCTGCATGGGTTGGTGAGTAGCTTCTTGGGTGTCTATATAGGTTATTAGTTGTTTTTTTGAGTATCAGTCTGAGTGTCTGTATGGTTCGGTGGGGGTATTATGTAGTGCATAGGTGCATGAATGAGTGATTCACTCTTTGTATGTGTTGAAGACAGCATGTGTGCAGGACTGTATGGGTGGATGAGTGTGTGTATGGGTGTGTTAGTGAGTGAATGACTGTCTCAATAGTGTCTTTATGAGTAACTACATATCTATTAAACTAGTATATGTGACTATTGGTGTATATAAGTGAGTATATGTGAGAGTGAGAGATTGAAAGAGTTCCTGTATGAATAAGTATGTGTTTCTATAAGTGATTGTTTATAAGACTAAGTATGTGTAATTTTCCGTAGAAGTAAGTGTGGTGGTGTGTGTATAACTGTATAAGCTAATAAATGTATGTTTGTTTCTTTATTAGCATGAGTGAGTATGTGTGAGTAACTCTATGGATGAGTGGCATTGTGTAACAGGATGTATAGGTGTATGAGTACATATGATGAGTGAGTGCATGTATGAGTGACTGTATAGGACTGTTGGTGAATGAGTGGATGTGTATGTGGTTCTTAGAATTACTTAAGAGGTTCGTGTAACTGGTATTGGTATGTCCATTGTTTTAAAAATTTTAGTCTCTATTTTTGAATGTGTGTATCAAAGGATATATTTGGGGAAGAGGAGGTCTGCCACTCTATCACAAGGAAGATGTCATCAGTGATGTCATCAGTGATGTCATTTGAGATGTCATCAGTGATGTCATGAGTGATGTCAGTGACCATGTCATGAGTGATGTAATATGTGACGTCATCAGTAGTGCATTGCGGGCGCGCGAGTTATAGTTAGCTGAACTAACTATAACGGGGGAATTTCATTGTTTTTTTACGAGTGAAATGTCCAGCTAACTATAACATGTGTGAAACCCATGGTTTTTTCAGTGAATTTGCAAGGTTTTTTAAATGCTAATTCCTAACTATAACGTGTGTGAAACCCATGGTTTTTTCAGTGAATTTGCAAGGTTTTTTAAATGCTAATTCCTAACTATAACTTGTGTGAAACCCATGGTTTTTTCAGTGAATTTGCAAGGTTTTTTAAATGCTAATTTTTTTTTTCAATTTTTTAACATATTTTTATTTTAATATTCTATCCTTTTTTAAAGACTATGGTTAAATTAAAAAAATTCTACAATATATATATTTTTTTACCATTTTTTTAAACTAAACAGGTAAGATTTATTAGTATAACAGTGTTTTTTTTTCCCCTTTTTTTTTCTAAAATTATTTTTTTAACGTGCGCGTACGGTAAGCGCACGTTTTGCTTTCATTACGTTAGATTTCTACGCTGTTTGCGTTCATTTACGCAATTTGCGTAGACGTACGTCACGCGCGCGCAGCGCGTAACGCGTACGCTGCACGCGCATGTTACGCGGAAGTGAAGGGGCGTGCCTGTTTTGCGCATGCTCGCGTGTGCGTGTCTTTTTTACGCGCATGCGTACTTTTACCGTAAGCGCTCCGTAAGCGTAACGTACGCGCACGGTGGGTCATGTGATCATGAAACACAACTTTTGATTGGTTGAAACTACTTTCAGTTCTAGAACTCTCCTACACCACACCCATTCCCCTCATTTCTGCTTGTGATCCCTTAGGAGAAGGAGCTGAGTTGTCTTTGTGATACGATGGCAGAACAGCAGAACTCTTCTGAGAGTGAGGCTAGCAGCACTACCTTGAGGCAGAGAAGGAGGAAACAAAAGAGCTCTTTCATATGGGAGTATTTTTCTTTTCCAGAGGACAAGAAAAAGGTAAATGCACCCTTAGTGACTTGTAAGCTTTTTGGCCGTGTACTTTCAAGAGGGAATCCCAACAAGAAGTATTCCTTCGGGAATCACACCATGTTGAGACACCTTCAAGATGTACACGGTAGGACACATGCTCGACATACTGAAGGTAACCCTTCAGTAAGTCAACCAAGCACATCCACAGCAGCTCAGCCTGGTCCATCATCTGCAGGGCCGAGTCCATCTTCGGTAGGTCAGCTGAGCCCTTCATCTGTGGGGGGAGCATCTCCTTTTTCTCGTCCTCTGGAAACCAACCATCGGTTTGCGAGGGTTTTAATTCGGTGCGCCACTTGTCATGATCTAATTTGTCATAGGGAGACCAGTGTTGCCCTAGTGAACAATTTAATAGATCAGCACATTTGTCGTACCGACTAATATTCCCATTCTTTCTTTCCTCTGTCCCTGCATGAACACAACGGCTCTTTTAAGAGCCAACTTTACCTTTTAACTTTTTTTTATATTTTTTTTAAAACTTTTTTTTTTTTTTTTTTACCGTACGTGTATTTTTTTTTTTTTTTTTTTTTTTAAACTAAAAATCAATTATCACATTACAAGGTCCTTGAGAGACTACAATGAAAAACTGAAAATGTGATTGTGGAGAAGTGGAAAAAAGGGACCATGAAATTTTTGACTTACCATACCCATTCAAAAAATTATTTTCTAATTTAAATTTAATTTTAATTGCTTTAAAAATGGTTCAAGTTTTTGAAAATTTTCTATCTCAATCTGAAAAAAAAGAAAAAAGTATTAATATTTAATAAAACATTTTATAATACAGTACACATATTTACATATTTTCCCCAAAAAATGTTTGCCTTTTTTTTGCTGTTTTCAGAATATATTGCATTTCACTATAAATTGTGAAAGCAATTGCATTCATCATTTAACAGCGGGCAAAAAAAAAATAACAATCTCAAAGATTGTTTTAAAAAAGCCCAGAATCTCTTTTAACTTAAACATAACATTATAGAAATGCATAATATTCTTAAAAAATATCATCTAATATCAATACTTATTTCTTTAAAATACCGTCTGACATTTTTGTTTCAGAAGTATAATCCCAAAAATATTATATCTCAAATAACTCCACAATACATGTGGTTCCATTTCCTTTAGGCCAAATAGTAATTTTAAAATTCTTTTTTGATTAAATTTCCAATGTTAATCCAATAAAATTCCAAAGTTTAAATTGTACAGATCTCACCGATTCTCTGTAACATTTTGGTTTCCGAAAGATTAATTAATAATTAAATAAGTCCACAATACAATTGTTTACCTTTCCTCATGGCCAAATAGTAATTTTAAAAATCTTTTTTGAATACATTTCCAATGGCAATCCAATAACATTCCAAAATTTAAATTGTGCAGATGTTACCGATTTTGTCTAAATTTTTGGTTTTCCAAAGTTTCATTAAAAGTTTAAAAAGTCCACATTGCAATTGGTTACCTTTCCATTTGGCCAAATGATAATTTGTAAAATCATTTTTTTTGAAAATACCAATGGTAATCCAATAAAATGGTAAAATTGTTTTGTACAGATCTTGCCAAGTCTCTCTAAAATTTTGGTTTCAGGAAGATTAGATAGGAATTTGCTAAATCAAAAGGCAAACGTTGCTTGAAAATCAATTTTGAATCATTACACAGTGTCCAGCCTTTTTCACATTTAAGATAAACTGTGTAATGTCCAGAAGTAACAGTAGGTCCTTCATGGAAAATTATTGCAACTGTTACAAAAGTTTTTCCTGAAATTGATAATTGCTGTCCTGTAAACTTCTTTATTAAAGTATCTAATTTTGACCCATCAGCTTTACATCGTTGCATCATTAAAATTACATATTGTCCGTATTCCTTTAAAATTAACGTTGAAAACATTTCAGATTTACACTCACTGCATTCCATGCTATGATTAGCATCTTTAACTAATTTAGCAAAAGTGACTGTTTTACTTTCTGGCAATGTTAAATAAATAAACCTTTCAGAATCAACATTAGAGCCACATATATTATAACAGTTTTCACAACTATGTTCCCATTTATAAGAGAGACCAAACTAATTTTCAATGGGAACCCCTTCTTCTTCCAGTACCTGAAGAAAAAACATCAAGAATTCCTGTGCGTCTTGCTGTACATTTTGAGAAAACTGTGTTCGTCCTGAACATACATCTAAAAGTTTTCTAATTTCAGTAGCACTTTCTATTTGAGTTTTATCATTACTCAGCTTTTGAAAAAGGAGACTCAACTCAGAACAGAATCTTTTTCCCTGATTTACTATTATCTGCTCTTGCACACTTTCCAGATAAAATGCAACATTCAGCACTACATTAGCGTAGCAGTTGACACCAGAGCTATTTTCAAAATGACATCCTACAACCTCTTCTTCATTTTCCTTTTTCTTTTTGCTTGCAATTACATCACTTCTCTTTTTTTTCCTCCTCACTACATCTTCATTACAGATATTCTCATTTCTCCTTTTACGAGAAACTACACGTTTCTCCAACACAGGATACTGACCTAAATGAGGAGCATAGGTTCTTCTTAATCTATTATACTCCTTTACACAATTTGTATCAGCACTAACTTTTGAGTCATCAAAGTCTAATATTAATAAACCAGATAATGTTTTCACTCGTGACAAAGCTACAAAAGCCATACCTTCTTTGAACACAGTTGAACCAATGTTCACAAAAGCACAATCTACAGTCAATCCTTGAGACTTGTGAATAGTTACAGCATATGCTAGAGAAAACGGAAACTGCTTCCTACGTACATATAAGTCTTTCACAAGCATGAAACGAACTGAACAACGACAAATATCTTTAACTTCTTCTATCTGATCAAATTTTATTTTTAAACATTCAATTCCATCTTTTTTCTGATAATTAATAAAACCCACAACTCTTCCCATAGCTCCATTAACTAAACCTTTTTCAACATCCAAATTTCTCCTTAAAAATACTCTACAGTTCATGCAAACATATAGATTTTTTTCTAATCCAGCTGTTTTGGAAATGTTCTTCTCTAGTGAATCCAATTTATTTTTCAGTGTGCCTGTTAATGTGATAGTAATTCTTCCATCCTCAATTTTGTCCACTGCTTCCAATTTCCTGATATCTTCCTTTTCCAATTTTAAAAGCTCCTCATTGAATATTGAGCATTCACGTAGAGTTGGCATTAAGCAGATGACACTTTTCTTTTCTGCAATTTTCTTGTATATCTTCTCTGCAACTATTTCTTCCTTTGGAAATAAATTATGTAGCAGCCGACTCTGTAATGCTTTTTTGCCAACTTCTGTGAGTAGTCCAATCCTGATATCTTTCAGAATACTTCCATATTCTTCATCGTTTGCTTGCCTCATATTAGTAGTAAGTTCCTTGTACTCAAAGAAGGACCAAATATTTGCATTACCGATGCTTCCCAATGACTTCTTTGTGTCTTCGTGTGTCACAGTATTAAACACTGGTTGTCCTTTAACTGGAGTAAGCTGTAGAAGATCCCCAAAAACTATGACTTGTTTTCCACCAAATAACATGTCATAGTCTGTCCTTAGAATTTGCTGCATTCTTAAATGCACAAAGGCAAGCATTAACTTTGATACCATGCTCACCTCATCAATAATGAGAACTTGCATCTTCTTCAATACTCTTGAAACTTCCAAGCATGCTTCTCCAGTTAGCTTGTTGTATTGTATTTTGTTCTCATGCTCCACTGGTAACATTAGCAAACGATGTAAGGTAATTCCTTTTATGTTATATGCTGCTAACCCAGTTGGAGCAGTAACCACACAAGACAAAGTAGAATCCGTTTTTTGCTGTAGGTAGCTTCTGATGACTTTTATTAGGAAACTTTTTCCAGTTCCAGCTTGTCCGCTTACATACATCCTGATTGGATGAAATGATGTGCATGAGCACTCTTTTTTTTCATGTAGAAATCCGTGATCAATTTTGTTTCTGATCTCTTCATAAATTTGTTGCTGCTCTTCGTTCAGTTGTCTTTCCAAATTTTGTAAGTCTATAAATTCTTCTTGAGCTTGATTCATAGCCGTTTCCACTTCATTCATGGCTATTGATGCTTCATTTTCAACGATTGGTTGTCCTAGGGGATCTTGACTGAGTGTTCCTGAACTTTGGCTGTCCTGAGAACTGTCTCTAGCTACTTCTGCTGCAATTGTAGTTTCCTGTTCAATTTCTTCATTTAACATTTGCAGATAAGTTGTGAATGTATTGCATTGTATGCTGTCTTTGCAAGCATTAAATGAATCTTCATAGCTTTGAAATTCTCCCAGTAGTTCATCCTCTGAACGCCATGGTTTAAACAGCTGTAAAAGAGCCAAGTAGTAAAATTCCTTTTTGTCAGTAGTGTCGCAACTCAGCTTCCGGTGATTTATCAAACTTCCTTTTGTTTGCTTCACCAAACATCCTTCCTCACCAATGACTTTATATTTTCCATTTTTGATGTCTTCTGCGGCTTTCCGTGAATAAATGTAGTTCTGCAGCACTTCATAGAGACACATGTTCTCCAGATGTTGACTTCTCTTGGGATAATATGTGTCCAACATGTTTGATTTCAAAATATCTGTACTTTCTGGGTCATTCTCGGCCAAATATTCAATTTCTCCAACAGATTTCAGTACCCGATTTCTCATTGCTGCAAGGCCTAAACTTGCCCAAATTATTCTTCTTGATTTCGAGTAGAGACTTGCAGATGATAACCTATCTGAACATTCGTAGGATCCAATTTCTCGATGCAATAACATCTTTAAACTGAAACTGTACAGCTTCTTACTGACAGTCTTCTCGTGAGAAATCTCTTCCCACATTTCTTTCAATTCAGTTTTTTCAGATTTAGTAATGTAAGACGTTACATATCGAGCAACAGCAATGGAATTGTCAGCTACATACTGTATATCCATGTTAGCATTCCACATGGATAAAATGACTGGGTTGTAGTCATTTATATTTTTTGATTCTTCTTTTCTTTTTAGGTTGTAGGTATTCTTAGGTGATTTTCTTGTGATAGTATGTCTCACAGATGACATAAAACTGTTTACTCTTCCATTTGAAAGAACAGGTCTAGGAAATCCAAATCGACATTTAGTGTAGTATTTATCTTTGCACTTGTATTTCCGTCGACAGTATTTTCCACACCGATGACTTTGGAAACGTAAAACCTGCTCCTTTAACTTTTTCTCTTCTGTGCTTTTTGGTATAGCACATGTTGCATATTCTTCAATGTAAGATAACACTGCTTCATCAGTATCTGTTCCAAACTTTGGGGCATCCTTGATCCACAACAGCATATGAATATGAGGAGCACCTCTTGCCTGGTACTCTTTTCTCCAAAAGAAATCCACTACTTCTCCTAGAGGTGGATTTTTTTTATTGCAGATGAAGGACATCATAGCCTCAAATCTATGATTGAAATATCTGCAAACATTAACCGGATCCAATGAGCACAGTTCTCCTGCTGTCTTGTATTCGATGTTTTTAATGTTTGAATTTGCCTCTCGTAGAAAATCCAGTAAATCATCCCAAGCGTACTCAGCACAGCTTAGGGTAATGAACCATGTTGGTGTTCCTAAATTTCGTAACATGCATTTTAATTCACCATGGCGTCGGTACCAATATTCATTTGTCCCACGCTGACAAGCCATCAGATTGATCAGTTGTGTTTCCAAATGATCATCTCGGTGCTGCACTTTCTCCATAAAATCCTTAGCAGACACATTTTGTAAATGTACTCCACTTTTTAAAATGTGATTTACTGCATAAGATAGTGCAGACAAGTCGCTTTCAAATAAAAGATGGAACAAATAAGGAATACTTTGTCGAAATCTGGGATCTTCAGCATATAGTCTTGTAGTCCGATACTCAGAAGCTGGAATCTGTTCTGGACGTTCATTGTATCATCCTCCTTTTCCTTTAGGAAACAGCTGGGGAAAACATTGAGCTTCCAAGCTCTCCTCCCATACACTCACGGGAGTTCCTTTTGCTTTCTTCATCTGAAACAGATCAATATTATCTCCCATAACATCTTTTGAATGAAGAGGATGTATGCTAAAATGTTCATAAATTTCTTCTTCCTTTGACTTGTCCACTTTTTCAATTTGTCCAGTTGGTGTTTCTGTGTCTTCTTGTAAATCTTCTTCTTCTATATAAATTGATTCATACCATTTGTTATTCCTTTTCAAATACAAATTTGCTCTTTGTACTTTCCGTACATCTACCAGCTCCTGCCAAATCTTCTTATTCTTTGTAGGTACACCATTAACCAGAATAACTAATGGTTCAGTTTCCAAAGTATCCGCATCAATAGTTTCCATATTTTTTTTCAAATCCAAGGGCAAATACACCACTCTACCTTTTAAACCTCTCAGTAAATCTGAAGGAGGTAATTTACCAGTTTTGGGCTCCATACGTACTATGGTCTGGAACGGATGAACACATTGAATAAGTATAGACTCATATGTATTTAATTCAGAAAGTTCAGCAGGAATAGCATCCAATTCTAAATTATTATGTACAGCTCTGGTCTGCATTCTATTTTCCTCTAACTTGTTTTAACAGTATTTACAAATACGCTGATCTTCACCCAATTCAAAACAATTTTCTAGAAATATATATGTGGCAAAATCTTTCCACTTATAATTATCCTCATTTTCACTCTTTCTGTAGAGATCAACATTCCTAGTTTGTTTTCTATAATGAGTTCTGCGGCAACAAATACAAGTAATATTTGGTCTTTCATTAGAGATTTTTTCAAATTTTGTTATGTGATCATTAAATGTCTTACTTACAGAGGGTTCTACATTGTCTTCCACTTCTTCCTCATCTACTGTGTCCTTTTCTGCACTGTTTTGTTCAGGACCAAAGTAACAAAACTGAATTTCATCAACAACCTTCTCTACATCTGATACCGATCCACGGAACAGAGCCCTATTCAATTCATCTAACTTTATTGCTGGACTTTTAGCAAAATACAACTGTCTCACAAACTTTCTCATTTCAGTATGATGAACAGCCAGCATCCTAAAATGATGGAAAACACTATTACACACTTTTCTAGATAGACAAGCCAGAGAATGACCCTGCAAACCAGTATTCTCTCTCACTCTGCATGGATCTAGACTTTGAAGCACCTTAATCTTCTGTTTTACACTTTTTTTTACTATATTCTCTTAGAAACTCACGAAATTTATCAATAGATTCCTGACGCACAGTGCAAATACTACTACAATTCCAAGTGTACACTGGGGCTTTAGGACGTCTCCCCATAGCCTCATCCGCCATCACTTGTACCTCATCTCTTGGAACCATTATCTCCTTCTCCATTATGCAACCATTTTTCACTTCATAAGCACGACCTCTGGTGTCAACTGCATGCAGCAAACTATTACTTTGAAAATAACTCTCTTCATTAAAAAAAGGTTCACTACTTGAACTATGCATCCATTTTCCTAAAAACACTTTACAAAAGTTTGTTCTGTTCACTACTCTTTTCCTTTTGCTTTGTGATTTCAGTACATTAACCATTTTATCTAATGTACGCATCCTATTCAAAATTAAAATGAATAGTTTCCTTTTTAATTCTAATGCCTTTGCTGCAATGGCTTCAATTTCTTTTTTTCTCTTGTAATATTTTGCCTTTTGCTTATATTTCTTCACATCCTTTATCAAATTGGACATAACTCTTCTCTGAAACATTTTTCTACGTATCTCTTTAAACGCTGTTTTTCTGTTTAAGTTAATCTTTATTGTTGCAGAAGGTATATTTGCATTATCTAAATTCTCAATTTTTTCCTGTTTTTTTCTATTGAAAACATTCTTTCCAGTACAGACATTTTGTACATTTTTCCTTTTTTTGAAGATGTTCTTTAAAAAATCTTTTGTCTGCTTACCAGAAGATTTGTTCTTTTTCCCAACATGAGCATCTCCAACTAACTTAGGTCCTCCAGTTGTCTTCAAATATAGGTTTTTTTTGTGGTCTTTCTTTAGTCTGGATTTTGTAGGCATCTTAAATTTTGTTCACTGCTCTTCAGCAATACCTGAAAAAAACTAAAAAAAATTCCTTTATTTTATTTAAATATATTACTACATTTTTTATGATCTTTTGAAATCTTAAAATACTATAAACCCCTTTCCTATAAAAGAAAATCACAATAACACCTTCACAAATTAAATATCTAAAAACAATTCCTGTGTGCACACAGAATCATGCTTTGAAATTAGGCAGAAAACGAAATTTCTTTGCCAATTGCAAAGCATACTTTCTACTACTTTTTTGGCAAGTGATAAGTACTTTTACAGTCTGACACATTTTGAATCCACTTTTCAGATTCTGAAAACAGCACATGTCCAAACAGCTTTTTCAGACCAGCAACATGTGTAACCTGGGTGACTGACTACACTCCAGCAAGGGCAACCAGCCTTAGTGATGCTGAATGTATTTGCATTACTGATTAAAACCTCAAACCCCACTCGGTTGTAAATACTGTGCATGTTTCCACAGGATAAACAGCTGGTGTGTGCTAAGAGTTTGCTTCTGCACAAAAAAAATAGGTCCCCCTTTCCATCTAATGCAAATGTAAAATCACCAGAGCAATACGCAATAAATCTCTGCCTGTAATTCCTCTTTGTACACAGAGTCATGTTTACATATTAGTCAGAATTCGCAATTTCTTTGCCAATTTGAAAGCACACTTACTACTCTTTTTTTTGACAAGTGATAAACACTTTTACAGTCTGACACATTTTGAATCCACTTTTTAGATTCTGATAAAAGCACATGTCCAAACAACATTTTCAGACCAGCAACATGTGTAACCTGGGTGACTGACTACACTCCAGCAAGGGCAACCAGCCTTAGTGATGCTGAATGTATTTGCATTACTGACTGCAACCTCAAACCCCACTCGGTTGTGAATACTGTGCTTGATTCCACAGGATAAGCAGCTGGTTGTGTGCTAAGAGTCTGCTTCTGCATAAAAAAATAACACCCCCTTTCCATCTAATGCAAATGTAAAATCACCAGAGCAATACCAAACAGCTTTCTCTGACCAGCAACATGTGTAACCTGGGTGACTGACTACACTCCAGCAAGGGCAACCAGCGTTAGTGATGCTGAATATATTTGCATTACTAAGTGCAACCTCAAACCCCACTCGGATGTGAATACTGTGCATGATTCCACAGGATAAGCAGCTGGGTGTGTGCTAAGAGTCTGCTTCTGCATAAAAAAATAGCTCCCCCTTTCCATCTATTGCAAATGTAAAATCACCAGAGCAATACCAAACACCTTTCTGAGACCAGCAACATGTGTAACCTGGGTGACTGACTACACTCCAGCAAGGGCAACCAGCCTTACTGATGCTGAATGTATTTGCATTACTGACTGAAACCTCAAACCCCACTCGGTTGTGAATACTATGCATGATTCCACAGGATAAGCAGCTGGCTGTGTGCTAAGAGTCTGCTTCTGCACAAAAAAATGGCTCCCCCTTTACATCTAATGCAAATGTAAATTCACCAAAGCAATACGCAATAAATCTATGCCTGTAATTCCTCTTTGCACACAGATTCATGGTTAGATATTAGGCAGAAAACGAAATTTCTTTGCTAATTTGAAAGCACACTTACTACTCTTTTTTTTGGCAAGTGATAAGTACTTTTACAGACTGACACATTTTGAATCCACTTTTCAGATTCTGATAAAAGCACATGTCAAAACTGCTTTTTCAGACCAGCACCATGTGTAACCTGGGTGACTGACTACACTCCAGCAAGGGCAACCAGCCTTAGTGATGCTGAATGTATTTGCATTACTGACTGAAACCTCAAACCCCACTCGGTTGTGAATACTGTGCATGATTCCACAGGATAAGCAGCTGGGTGTGTACTAAGAGTCTGCTTCTGCTTAAAAAAATACCTCCCCCTTTCCATCTAATACAAATGTAAAATCACCAGAGCGATACGCAATAAATCTCTGCCTGTAATTCCTATTTACACACAGAGTCATGTTTTCACAATAGTCACAAAACAAAATTTCTTTGCCAATTTGAAAGCACACTTACTACTCTTTTTTTTGGCAAGTGATAAGTACTTTAACAGACTGACACATTATGAATCCACTTTTCAGATTCTGATAAAAGCTCATGTCCAAACTGCTTTTTAAGACCAGCACCATGTGTAACCTGGGTGACTGACTACACTCCAGCAAGGGCAACCAGCCTTAGTGATGCTGAATGTATTTGCATTACTGACTGAAACCTCAAACCCCACTCGGTTGTGAATACTATGCATGATTCCACAGGATAAGCAGCTGGCTGTGTGCTAAGAGTCTGCTTCTGCATACAAAAACATGGCTCCCCCTTTCCATCTAATGCAAATGTAAAATCACCAGAGCAATACGCAATAAATCTCTGCCTGTAATTCCTATTTGCACACAGAGTCATGTTTTCATATTAGTCACAAAACGAAATTTCTTTGCCAATTTGAAAGCACACTTACTACTCTTTTTTTTGGCAAGTGATAAACACTTTTACAGACTGACACATTTTGAATCCACTTTTCAGATTCTAAAAACAGCACATGTCCAAACTGCTTTTTGAAACCAGCACCATGTGTAACCTGGGTGACTGACTACACTCCAGCAAGGGCAACCAGCCTTAGTGATGCTGAATGTATTTGCATTACTAACTGAAACCTCAAACCCCACTCGGTTGTGAATACTATCCATGATTCCACAGGATAACCAGCTGGCTGTGTGCTAAGAGTCTGCTTCTGCATAAAAAAATACCTCCCCCTTTCCATCTAATGCAAATGTAAAATCACCAGAGCAATACCAAACAGCTTTCTGAGACCAGCAACATGTGTAACCTGGGTGACTCACTACACTCCAGTAAGGGCAACCAGCCTCACTGATGCTGAATGTATTTGCATTACTGAGTGCAACCTCAAACCCTTAAAGTATTCCTTATTTTTATCAGTACACCTTAATTTTTTGTGAAAACATAGTCCATATTATTTTACATGTTCCTCACATTTAAATTTCTCCCAAAACAGAAAATAATAAACACAACTTCAACAAAAGGAATTCCAATTCTATTATTCATTTCTTAATTTACCATATACATCCCCTCTCAAACTCTAAACTCACCTTTAAAATTAGTTAATTGTAAAAGAAATGTGGCACTCAAACAGCAGATTATCAGAGCCAGGATCTCTGTTCTGTACACCTCTCTCCTCTCAGCAGAACCAGTTAATGGCAAACTTTCCCTCTCTTTTTCCACACATATACATGTTAATTTCAAATCTCAGTGCTTCCCCCTTTTTTTCAAATGTAATCACACATTTCTATTGGTTGAAAACCAACCCTTTTCCAAAAGTACCCTTCCCCCAACTTGACTTCTGCCTAGTACCCTTCCCCCAACTTGACTTCTGCCTGCTACCATAGCAACAGCTCATGGAACACTGCTGTGTGGAGTTAGGTCAGAAGTTCGCCACACAATGTTTCATTTCCAAAGAGCAGGAGTGCTTGACTTTTCAAACCTAACAGCAAATCCATAGTACTGTTCTTTGGTAACACATTTTTCTGTACCAATACAAAACATGCTTCTATAAATTTACACATACAGCCTAGTTTTTATTCTAGAATGGTATGAAACAGCCAATCAGTTCTTTTTTTATAAAAAAAATATGTATGCCTCCATTTCCAAACTGTCTTTCATTTCTTTTTACCATTCTACTGAATTACACCTCCTGAGTGCATCCAGTTCTCCTTTGAAGATGTTCACAGTGTGGATTGTAGGGCACAGCTATGTCTTCTGGAGTGAAAAGTATGCAGAGAAAACAGATATGGTGAGAGACCTTGCTTTGCCAAATGTAGACATTAAATGGATTGGTCAGAGAGGGTTAAAGTGGCACCAATTGATGCCATTGGTGAAATCCTTCATGCAAATCCAACACCCTGACCTCATAATAGTGCACTGGGGTGGCAATGACCTAGGCACTTTGACTGGGGTAGGTCTGGAAATGCTTATGAAGGAGACCTTTGCACAACTGTTTTCACTTTTCCCTAAAACTGCCTTTGTGTTTTCTAACATATGCCAAAGGCAAAAATGGAACTGGTCCAATCATTTTTGTCCACAGATTGACAAAGCAAGAAAGCACGTCAACAAATCTGTTTCTGCTTTCCTCCGTGACTATGGTATGGGTTCCATTTACCACAACAACTTGCGTTACGACATGCAAGACATTTATAGAGGAGATGGTGTACACTTCACTGATGAAGGGAACAGAGTCTTCCTCTTGAACCTTAGACTCTGCATCGGTACTTACTTGTAGGTACCAATAAAAAATCACTTCATAAACACAACGGCTCTTTTTAGAGCCCCCTAATATCTAAACACTTAAATCTGCATTTCATTTCTTTTTTTATTTTTTTTTTACCGTACGCGTACGGTGAGCTTACCGTACGCGTACCCCGCGATTTTTTTTAAAATCAATAAACATTTTCTTTGTACTTTTCTGTCCTTCTTTGACCCCCTTACAAATGTTAGGGGGTCTGTAACTCTTCCTTGCCCCCTTTTCAAGTTATCACCCTTTTTTTCTGAGTGAAATGCACAAAATGGCGGCCGCCGCTTCCTGGTTTCGACCGATTCGAATGTTTACTAAGATCTAAGAGCCAATCAGAATCGCGATCGCGCACGTCACCGTACGCGTACGGTAAGCGCACCGTAAGCGCACCGTAAGCTGGCTCAGATATATATATTGATTTAAAGGCTATTTTCTCAGAATCTACTGAACAGATTTACACCAAACCTACAAAAGGCACTTCCTTGACCTGAGGACTACCTCTCTGCCAAATTTCAAGTAATTCTGTTCAGCCGTTCGGGCTGTAGCTGTGTCTAAAGGTCCTATGGAAAAATGCATGGGAAAAACGCGTTTTGGGACCCCCTTTTATCTCAGCCCCCGCTTGACGAATCCCCCCGAGACTTTCAGGGTAGGAGCGGAGCGTAGCGCCCCACCTATTTTGAAAATTTCGCGAGGATTCGTCGACCGGCGCCAAAGTTATTCCAAATAGAATGTTGCGGATTTCCTATGGAAACAGGGTCCTAACTATAACTACCTACTGGCGACCGCCAGTAGGTTATATATATATATATATATATACACACACACACGTGTACCACTGTTGTGTTTCTTAGGGTACTCCAATATAGGCTTGAGTAGTCACCTGACCCTTCACCTACATTTACCGTACCATTGTACTACATAACAGGTTTCGGTATTGAGCTATTATCTAGTTAAGCACTTCATAAATGTAGTGTGGTTTTGCCCGAAAACTAGCCTCATTAATTATGCAGAAGGATTCTCAGAATCACAGCAGGCTTACCATCTTCTGCATAATAACTATGTATATGGGTCATCCTTTCCGTCATCCTGGGCTGACATGACACAGCAAGGTAGAACCCAGGAGGGTACCTTTTGGGAATATACACACCACATCTTTGCTGGGGCAGTCAGAGGAGAAAGACCTACATATTGACACACTGACGTGAGACGCTGAGGTTCCAGCACTCAGCCACTCCAGCTCGCAGTGGTCTGATATCCCTCGTGGGTGTCCATCTCGAGACCAATACGAGGTCCCACAGTCTCTCACTTCAGGTAATGGGGTTGACTTCAGCCTAGGGGGATTCTTCTCTCCACACCTACATACATGCTAGGTACACTTAGGTAAATCTAGTTAGGGTTGCATCGTAGGAGTAGGCATTATTATTGTCACGTATTTATATATCTGCCTGTATTAATTATTTTAGCACTATGGTAGGAATCTACCATCCATTTACACTATTGGTGCTTATAATAATTTATATCTGTTTATGTCTTATGGTAGCAGCACACCTATTTTACACTAGAATGACCCTGGTTCAATAAATGCTTATTAAAAAACATCTACACCGTTTATTCTGTGTATCAATCTAAGACAAAGTGAGCAAGAGTGAAAAGTACTGTACTGTTTCCATGATCCCTGATGGGACAGAATAGTCGAGCGATATTTGCCAAACATATTCTCTCCCTGGTAAGAGGAGTTTATAGTGGCACTGTGAGCTAGCTGGTATACAGGGGAACATACCCAGTGGGGGTGTCTGGAATCAGCCTGGACACCAAATCCCACATTTTATGTAGTCTAAACATGCAGATCCTATATAGGTTTATTGGAATGACAACATGATGCTGCCAATGTTGGTTTGGTACTTATTTAACGGTCAAATGTGAGTAGTTCTGTTGTGCTTTTCTCAGAGACCCCTACTCACGTTATTCTAGAGATGTCTGGAGTGGGAGGGAAAATCCGCCACAGCTTATGTCAGTTTTCTTGAAAATGTTTCAGCAAATTGGCTGACGAAGATCTTGTTGTGCCAGTGGAAGAAGGAGAACAAGAAGGCGAAATAAACATTTTAGAAAATGTCAGAACTGCCCTTACTTTAAAATTAGCAGACTATGGAGTCACAGCTAGGGGTAGGACAGTAACATTTGTGATTGAGGCACACAAATCATATAGAACAGAGGTATTATATTCATCGGTTACATTTCCACCAGCAGATGCACGCACAAATACATTTCATTCTTACACTGAAGATGGAAAACTAGGGGAATATTGTCCATACGAGGACATTGAAGTTCCGCTCACCTACAAGGAGCACATAAACTGGTTTAGAGGCGCCCTCGCACACACAAAAGATAAAGTAAGATTCAGTCTGCTCGGCAGACACGGAGCGATTTGGCCGGTCCGAGCGGCTTACACACCGCATCCTGACATACTATGCCAGTAGCAAACTTATGTCCACTACACAAAGAAATAATAAAACTTTACAGAAACCTGACACAGTTTGTGATGAGAACACCCAAATTTCAGCCAACAAGGGCTACACAAGCAGGACAAATTCAGGGATCTACAACTAAAATAACTCCAAAAATGCTACATGCAGTTATGGGTAAAATGCCCACCAAACTTGAGCAAATACCATTCTGGATAGCTCAGAAAATAACACAGTTAGAGGCAGGGTTTCCACACACAAGCCCGCAAGAAAAACACAGAATGCTAACAATCTGCTTGCCAATTGGGATAGCTCCCCAGATGGAGGATTGTACCTCTTGGGGTACAGTTTTCGCTGCCATATATACCAGAACTCATGGTATCCCTTCAATAGCAGTAATACCAGATGTATTAAGACAAATACAGAATGAGTATGGCGCAGAACCTGCTCTGAACCTAAGACTGAAATTGTTAGGAAATGTTGCCCATGTTTCAACTATTATATTAGCAAACATAAAAGGGAGGCAGCAGCAGTGGCAATACGCCAATGACTGAGGGATTTCACTCCTTTACAACAGAAGCGTGAATTACCTAAAATTATCGTAGATACCTATGCCGAATTAGGTAGATAGTTTGGGAGCTAGAGCAACAAAACTTCAACTCATGGGTGGACCTGAAAAGAATAACACCAAGCAAGCACCAGATTCTTCCAAGAAGAAATGGGATAATAAAAAACAAAAGAATAGAGAGATTAAGTCAAAATCCAGGGGTGGGTCTCCTCAACAGGAGCCCTCCGAAAGGAGGTACAACCTTAGGAATCGTGATAACATTAAGAAACCTGACAGGTATCAGGATACTGATACACTTTCCTCTCCTTCCTTTCAGGGTTCATCAAAAAACTCAGAGAGGGAAGGACGGTCAGAACACAGACAAGAATAATGGACAAAGTCCAGAGACACACATCGTACTTCGGACTATAATAGCAAAAAAGAAGATAAACCAAAATCAAAACCTCAATTTATAAAGAAGAAAGTAGCAGGTCTTAAAGTTAGATATGTCCACTCAACCAGAGGGGGTCGCCTAATTGCAACATACGTAGAGAACAGCAGGGGCAATCAGAGATGCAATCAGGAAAAAGTCTCTACCTGTACGTATCTATTCATGCAAAAAGTTAATGATAGATAAAACACTAACAATTCAGGGCCAAAGAGTAATCAGAAACACATATAAATGGACATATCAAAAGGTTTATTATTGTTGATAGTCACTAGATCAAATTAAATTTACTAAGACACATGTATATATATATATAAAATATTCAAAAAGCACATCCCACAAAACATTCACTCAACCATATCAAACAACCTGATTCATAAGCACACACACTCACACGTCAAGAAATATCAGACATCCAACAATGACATATTTATGAACAGATGAGCAGGTACCTCAGAGTTCCAACAATTACACAGAAAATATTATCCTCTTTATTTAAACATTGATGAAACACATAAGGCAATGGGGATTTGAAAATGTGAAGAGACAATCAATCAATCAGATAAGAAATGCAATTTGTATATGTAAACAGATGATAATTTCTCGTAGTTTTGGGGGATTTCTCAACCATAAAGCTCCGGCTTGCTCATCCAGCGCCAATGCGCGTTTCGGTGTTAGACCCCTATATTGGTCTCACCTTCTTCAGGGCGCAAGTGTCTACTCTATTAGAAGTGGGACGTCCCTGGACAAGCGGGCTGATGCACTGATGGGTGATCCAGGAGGGTACATGACAACGCGAACGTGGCTGGGCCGAACCTTGAATTCCGCAGCCTGAGTCGATAAGCGGTGTAGTCCAGGGAGCGATATGTTGATAATGTGTATCGCCCGCTCGAAGAAGTGGTTCCGGCTGGGTATAAATTAAGGAATGCAGAATCCTTACGTGAAGCAAACGGTAATGGAATAGAAATGATGTTACCGCGTAGCGTGTATACGGGTCACTAGATAATGGAACAAGTCTCAGAACTAGCAACATGACAATCTAAAATGTGGATTCAGCCAAATCCAGGATATGCTTAACACCGGGCGCGCATCCAGTAACGCTGCTCCAAAATCTGGAAGAGAGGTATATCAATCGCTCAGAGAACGGCTCACATAGAGTCCAGTTAGATATGCCCAGAATTATGGGGACTCAACTTCTGAATGGGGAATGGGCTCTGACGATGCTAGACAGTGCAGCAGAAGTAACAATAGCTCGCCAGAAACTGATGGAATTTCTGATGACAGAGGAGTTGAATGAACACATCACGGTGGAAACACAGGATACAAGGGTAAGTGTCCCACATTGGTTACATGAGGTAACACTCCAAATGGAGGGGGACAAACCCAGGAAAATTAAAGGTCTATTTTGGGAGAACCTGACTTTTGGCTATGACATCTTTCTAGCTGAGAGAGATTGGCCGGCTGAGATTGTTATGGAGAGCCCAAAAGGAGAAACAGTAATTTTCCAACCTCGTTCCAGTAGACTTAAAACATTCATATGCGCAGGAGTTAGCACTTGCTCCAGCATTATATCGCAACCATGTAGGGTGGGATGATGAGTCACCTCACCATGTAATCCTAGTAAAAAAATACACCAACTCCACAGAGACAGTACCCCACTAAACAAGAAGTGAGGAAAAAGATCAGGGAGATCTTAGATCAACTTGAATACCAGGGTGTAATAGAAACTTGCACCTCTTCAATGAATAATCCTTTGTTTCCTGTCATGAAACCCTATAATTCATACTGTCTAGTTTTATACTACAAGTGTTGAAATATCGCGCACTCCCGTTTAATCTCTGAGTATGTTGAATTTTAACAAGTAGTGGCGTGCTGCTAGAGGAGCGACCCCTAAACCAAGGTCGAAGAAATAACAAGAGTTGCACTATCCCATCCAGGGTGGTGTCCCTCTATGCGCACAGCGTTGTGGGGTAACAAAGTTACCAATTTTCGTTCTGGTTAAACCAAAGTTCATTTATTCATGATTAGAAATTAGAAATTCATTGTTCCGTGTAACAAATTATCACATGTTGTGTCAACAAAGGTGCTGGTGGATATCCTCTATGCATTTCGGGTAAAACCCTTCATCAGGAGGAATCCTGTAAACAAAAACAGGAGATAATGTTGCATGTCCCCTCATAGGATTTAACTTCCACTTACAAATTAAAGCGTTAACAAAGTTAAATAAGTGAAAACATGTACCATCCAAGATATCAAGCTTCAAAAAGTGCACGAAAGCATATCAAGAAACGCTGTTAAGGAGAACTACAAAGGCGTATTAGAAATTGCACCCAAGCTGTCCGGTGTCTTTTTTGAAAATTTCCGGCGTGTGAATCGTGCTGTGAAATAGATACGGTGATAGCGGCGTGTTAAATAGATACGTGAATGTTATATGAAATATGCGTGCCGAGATCAAGTGAGATAGTCCAACACTTGTACAAAGTAAAGCATGCAGTGTTAGCAACATAAGCCATAAGATAGAACCACGCACCAAAGTCGATTGAGATCGTGACAGTTACCTCAGTTCACCCGTTCGAATGAGCATATCCAAACTGCTCTGATCCGAAAAACCGTTAGTAAGCGTGTAGCCATGTTAAGTATGCGGATAGTGAACAAAGAAAGAAGACTCTAATAGTGGCGGCCATCTTAGAATAGGAAACACATAAATTGTCAGAACATGACAAAAAGCAATAAACAATGACTCGACAAGAAAACCGAGTTAGTACAATGTAACCAAGGCAAAATACATAAAAGTTGAAATAATAAGTTGTGGTCACCAATGTAAGATAAAAGCTAAAAAACGGTGTTGGAAAAAATTAAATAAATAAAGTTGTAAAGAATCAAATCAAAAAGAAACATGGATGGAAAATACATGTAAGCAGAAAGGTTGAAGATGGGTAAAGAAACAGTGGAGAAAAAACAATAACATTTTAAACATGAAAGATGTATATGAGCTTTTGGGCATTCTTGTAGGCAACAATTCAAAGTCAAATAAAGCAACTCAGTTCGAGACGATCATTCAGTCCAAGGGGTACCATGGAGTTCATTTTGTAAATCCAAAAGGTCTCTCTTTGAATCAGAAATTTTCTGTTGTCACAACCTTCCCTTAGCGGAACTGTTTCACACACTAGGAAACGTAATTGACTGACGTTGTGTTTGTGTTCATTGAAGTGTACTGCTACTGTCGAATTGAGATTGTTGTTGCGGATGTTGCTTTTGTGTTCGTTTAATCGGGTTTTCATTTTCCTTTCGGTTTTGCCAATATAAGGCAAGCCGCATGGGCACTTCAACATGTAAACAATATTTTTGGAATCACAAGTTGCAGAAACGAAAAGTTTTATGTTGTGACCTTTAGTTGGATGTTGTATGTTCGTGCCTGTAATGATGTTATTACAATTCCCACAATTGTGGCAAGGTATAGTACCCTTGTATTCAGAAAATGGCTGTGAGGAGCTTGTTGATTTTAATACCTCCATAAAATTTCTACTCCTTTCGTAGGCAAACAGTGGTTGCTGCGAAAAGATCTGATTGAAGTCAGATTCCATTTGTAGTAAAGGCCAATGTCTGAGAATGGATTTCCTGATGTTAAAACTTTCTGTTGAGAATTTTGTAACCATAACCATTCTCGTAGCTGTGTCTGAGGCTGTTGGTTGTTTTTCCAACAACGTTCCCCTTTGTTTATTGGACGATTTGTCAATGGCTGTTGTCAGTATTTGTGATGGATAACCTCGCTTTACAAAGCGTCGTTCCATTTCCAAGGTTTGTTGGGTTAGTTGTTGGGGTTCAGAGATGATTCTCTTTATCCTGAGAAATTGGGAAAATGGTAGATGTCGTTTTAGAGAAGGTTGATGAAAACTCGAGTAGTGTAGCAGATTGTTTCTGTCTGTGTCTTTCCTGAAGAGTGTAGTTTGAATGTGATGATCCACGATGTAAATGTGAACATCTAGGAAATTTATGTCTGTTTCACTGATGGTAGAAGTGAACTTGAGTCTATCGTTGATGGTGTTAAGATTCGTAATCGCTTCAGTCAATATGGTTTTTGAACCTCTCCAAATTAAAAAAATGTCATCAATGTAGCGAACAAACAGTAACAGATGATTCTCCCATGGTGTGGTGTGCAAAATGTGATCCAACTCAAACTTGTGCATGAACAGGTTAGCGTAGCAAGGTGCTGCACAATTTCCCATGGATGTTCCATTCAATTGAAGAAAATATTGGTTGTTGTGAGAGAAATAGCTGTGATAAAGTGTAAAGTGTAGAAGCTCCATTAGAAAAACCTGTAAATCGTGAGAAATTTGTGATTGTAGAAGAAAATGTTCCGTGGCTTCTAACCCCATGTTATGGGGAATTGAGGTGTAGAGGGAAGTAACATCTATCGTGCAGAGGTACATATCCGTATCTATTTAACACGCCGCTATCACCGTATCTATTTCACAGCACGATTCACACACCGGAAATTTTCAAAAAAGACACCGGACAGCTTGGGTGCAATTTCTAATACGCCTTTGTAGTTCTCCTTAACAGCGTTTCTTGATATGCTTTCGTGCACTTTTTGAAGCTTGATATCTTGGATGGTACATGTTTTCACTTATTTAACTTTGTTAACGCTTTAATTTGTAAGTGGAAGTTAAATCCTATGAGGGGACATGCAACATTATCTCCTGTTTTTGTTTACAGGATTCCTCCTGATGAAGGGTTTTACCCGAAATGCATAGAGGATATCCACCAGCACCTTTGTTGACACAACATGTGATAATTTGTTACACGGAACAATGAATTTCTAATTTCTAATCATGAATAAATGAACTTTGGTTTAACCAGAACGAAAATTGGTAACTTTGTTACCCCACAACGCTGTGCGCATAGAGGGACACCACCCTGGATGGGATAGTGCAACTCTTGTAGTTTTATACTACAGACATCTGGACACATGACATTTGAAGTACAGAATGCACACAGTGCCGCATTAATGAATATCATTGTGCGGAAAAAATACAAAACGGCACTAGATATTTCAAATGGATTTTTCTGCCAAAACATAGCACCTGAAAGCAGATATTTGACAGCATTCTCAGCTCTGTTTACTGCGTCAATTCTCTAGACTGCCCCAAGGGTATAAGAATAGCCCTGGGTTGTTCTCAGCTAGGGTAATCTAGTTACTTCAAAATTTGGATGAACAGGCATTGTCCTATGTAGATGATATTTATATCACGAATGATGATTTATTGGATCATTTGACCAGGGTGAGCAACATAATTTTGGGGTTCGTCTCTAAGGGCTACAAATTCAACTTTAAAAAATCAAAAATAGCCCACCTCAATGTCCTCTTTTTGGGATATGAGCTATCAAGTGAAGGGAAAAGCCTAGCAGCTAACTTTGTAGAAAAGTGTGCTCTGCTCCAACCTCCAAAATCTCTGAAAAACTTACAATCCATATTGGGATTTCTAAATTTTGGCAGAACATTCATTTTGGACTACGCAGAAAAAGTGCAACCTTTCTCCGATTCAATCAGACCTGATTTTTCAATTAAACATTGGACCCAGGAACACACATGCTTCCTTCCTTACAAGTTGACATGATAGCTTCAAAACACCTACACACACGTGTAAATACCACAAATCTGGTGATCCATGTAATCGCGGGTCAATCGGTACACTTGCCTAACCTACAATTAAGGCAAAACAGTACCCATTGCATACAAATCACACTTGTACACAAACGCTGAAATGCGTTTCGCTTCTACAGAACAAAGTCTGACAGCAGTACAGACTGCTGTAGTAGGAGAAAGAGCATTGGCTCAGGGGAAACAAATAATTGTAGTAACTCCAGTATCGGCCTTAGAGGCTGTTACAAGAGCAATCGTTCCAAATACTAATGCGCTACATATGCGATGGATACAATTAGCTAATTCTCTCACTGTAACGGATGTACACTACAAATGTGATTTTACACTCAAAACTCAAGCATTCCTGCAATACGAACAAGAATATCCTCTCCCGAATGAAATAATGCCTCTAGATCAGTATGGATACATTGTTTACACTGACGGTTCTGCTCAGCATGCCATAGGAAGTAAACAGCAATACAGCGCAGCTTGTGTGATTGTAAAAGGATGTATGTAGGTTGGCAAGTTCCATCCTAGCAGTACGAAGACACAGTCTCTAGGAGACTGCACAGCACAGCTGGCAGAATTAAAAGCTCTATTACTGGCACTAATACACACTGATTGAGAATTCCCCATACTTATAGTGTGCGATTCGTTTTACTGTGTCCAGTCTTACAATGAATATCTTCACTACTGGGTTCAAAATGGGTTTAAAGGCTCAAAAGGTTGCACAATAAAGCACAAAATGCTTTGGAAACAAGTGGCAGAGTTGAAAAAAGACTTGCCGAGAGCTCATGTGAAACACACGCTGAGTCATCAACATGATGGCGTTCCCCTTGAAGGGAATTAATTGGCTAATAAAGCCGCAAAGGGGGCAGTATGAACTGTTGCCATAGCTGCAATCACGCATTCTAGTATGAGAATAGACGGAAGCACAATGGTAGCTGTCTTTGCTTCTTCGGAAAAACAGCACAGCCTTTCCGAAAAGTTTTCCACTCATGTACTCCTACAAGTAAGATGCAAAAAATATTCTGTATGCTCAAATTCCAGGAGTGGGGGAACATGGATCGCAGATTAGGTTTAATTCTAACTGCACACGAGTGTCTGGGTTCTGCACATGCAGGGATTACTGCAACAGTTTCTCTATTAAAACAATGCTATTGGTGGTCAGGATTAACAAAACAAACAAAAGCATTTGTTCTTGAGTGCGACATCTGCCAGCAGATGAAGGGTTCCATCGTAGCACGTCCGGCCATTACTAATATCAGACAGACCTCTCGCCTGTGTCTATTTGGACCACTGCGGCCCCTTACAATCTGATGGGGCTTACAAATCCATCTTGGTGGCAGTGGATTCATGTTCTAGATTCCTGCGGGTTTGGCCTTAGCTGTCAGCTGACGCTCGAACTGTTATAAAAGATTTGCAAGTCTTCATAGGGACATACGCAGTTGGCATATTACATTCTGACTGCGGCCCCACATTTAACTCTAGGGTTTACAAGGAAGCCATAGGAAGTGTGGGTGTAGCACTGCAGTACTCCTCTCCATACCATCCTGAGAGAAATTCAGTTGTGGAGAGGAAAAAACAGGACTTAAAGCAATCTTTAACAGCAAGGGATTATGTTCAGGTGGTAGTTGGGTTAATCACCTATATGGGGTCCAGAGGTTGATGCCAAGAAGTTCCCAAGGAGGTGTCACCCCTTACGAAGTTCTATTTGGGACAAGAATGTGGGTACCTGATCTCGATTATGAAATCACAGTGGCAGATGAAAAACCTTTTGATATCAACAAACATTTGGCTGTTTTACAGGAGCTTAATAAATTCCGGCTGTACAAAGAAACGTGCAAGTAAAACGCACCGCCACTGGGGAAGTCAAATCAATCACGGCAAGACCTGTCTGGATCCCAAAAGTCAGGGATCTGGTCGAAGAAAAGATTGTGTACAAAAAATAATTTGGGCCATATTACACAAAGCCTGTCCTGGCTGTTGAACGAACAAGAACAGTACTTCTTCCGCCTCATGCCCGCAAGAAATAAAAGAGATTCCTCTCTGATCAAACCACACTATGTGGCCTATCCTGAATAGCAGGCCACATGGGCTCCTGGGTAGCCGCCGCTCTGCTCTCGCTACCATACAGGAAGTTAAGACAGAAAGACTAATAGCATTCGAAGAGCTTTGTATACGAAGTAATGGAGTTACCAACAATGAAATGGAACTGGTGCCTATTGAAACAGAACATCAAAACTCAAATGAAACACAGATATCAATTCGGCCTACCACCGACATCTACATCAAGATGCCTTTACAGGAGACATCTGCCAGTTCAACAAAACCTGCTGAGCTACCAAAGATAGATCGAACTGCATATGGTTATTCCATTGATTTCGACACATTTTCTCTTGATCCAAGTGAACCTGAGTCACCGCCAGCTCCAGTTTCCCGCAAAAAACAACTTCATGATTTCTACATTTTCCTGAAAAAGACATACCTAGTCGCACCATGGCTACAACTCTGGATAATCAATGGAATATTTTTCCTACTGTTTTAGATAGGCTTAGTGACTGTCTTTTTCTTACTTCTGAATGGACACTATCTTCCAGAATGCTCCACAACATCACTTGTGAACTTGGTACTGAAACCTCATACGTCATCTCATCTTGAACAAAGAGACCTGTCCTATGTGAACATAACAGTGGTTCTGGTTCCTTACGGAATAGTTTGGGATACAGTTTCATATGATGTATTTGGTCCTACTGAACTTTTGGAAATACCACATGTATACAAAATTTCTTTGAATTATATCATTACCTCCAGTACATACTCTGACGATTGGGATTTTGAAACTGTAAATAATCTGTTGTCTGATTTAGAACTATCTGCAGCATTTAAAAACAATGACATGTTTGATGGCAATATTGATTTCAACACAATGTACTGTTATCAACATTATGTTTATCACTTTCTTCATAAAACAAGGGCGCCACGTAATGTTTTCACATATCACCAATGGGAACATTGCCGTACGCCACCGAAGGTAGTTCACTTACGTTTGCACAGAAGTTTGTTTACTTCTCTGGGTTTAATACATCAGATCCCCGCTCATACTATTATAAGCTTGCACCCACATCTGCAAAGAATAGTATGCTCACTAACACGAAACAGATGAACTCTGCATCCTTTATTGCCCAAATGTCTGAACAGGGTTTCGACTTATGGAAGGACACTATAGACATAAAAGAAGCTGCGGAGAGATTGTGTGAAATTGACAGAATTAACCTAGAAAAGGGCTTAGCAGTGGTTAATAATGCTATGACCACATTAACATCCAGAATTTATTCACTGGGCAACATTGTATCTTCTTCTATAGATATACTGGAACAGGATCTGTACATCTTACAACATGGACAATCACTGTTACGTTCTATTATGTCATTAAGCTGGACGCTACAATCCTTGCGCTCTGGCTATGTGCCCTGGAGATATATCAACAGTACGTCTCTGTTCTCTGCATATAATTTGAATAAAAAGCAGATAACAATGGCACAAAGGGTTGAGAAATTTACAATGCTGCACATTCAAAAATGAGACCAATTACCTTTCACTGTGGCAGAGTCACCGTCCACAGAATGGTTAATTCCCGCTATATAACATTGCCGGTAACAGCTTTCCAGTTTCAATATTGCCTAGAACACCACCAGGTAGGCAGATATGAAGTAACGGGTAGGGAATTCATCCATGAATCTTGGGACACTGAAGTGTTTTTCAGTGGTACAGACTGTGAGAATTCTTTGGGTGGATTTCTCATTTGCCAGGATATTATGCTTCACCTGTAATGGTTCAGTTCAAACTTGTCCTGTCTTTTGAAAGGGTCCCCAGCTGCTGTGATTAATCTGGTGTTCAGGCTGCTCTCAAATGGGAGTTACTTAATGCTGAATGATCAAGGCTGTTGTGGGATGCTTTCTGGCATCGCATATCTTGTCAGTGTCAGTTACAGGGTTTCTTGTTGTATACAAGTATTGTTTCCACCGACCCACCCAGTTAGGGAGGCGCCGTTAGGGCCTCCGTTGAATGTTTCATTTATACGGTTTGATACTCTGAGCCGAATGTAAGCCATGCTTTTACAGAAAGATGTGCCCTTAACCTCGGCCCAAAAGACTGTTGATCTCTAGGTTGCAAGGTCCTCAGCTGAGATACAGGCACTTGTATGAACTAACTGCCCCATCCATTTCAGAGAAATGGTACAGCGTATCTTTAACATGTCTGATATGAAGGGTATAGTACACCTATTTAAGACCATAAGTTCTGGACTGTAAAGCACCCTTCAGACAGTCTTCGGAGTGATTCCAGCTTTTATACACTCTGTATTCTGCAGCATTTTTGGAGGACTTCTGTTAATCCTGCTACTGATAGCGGGAATCATGATTTTAGTTTTTCTGCTACACAATGGACGTTCCAGTCACCAAGGAGATGGAAAAAACACTTTTGGAGCACAGTTACCGTGATCGCATGGTACTTCATCTGGACTCACCCCGACTTCGGGAACTAAGAGAGTCTTGGTTCCTATCATTTTGACCAGTCTGGATTGACTGTGTTTTGCCTGTCCTCCGCTGCCTATTCTGCGGACAAGAATGCGTGTTGGACCTCTGTCTAACACTTCCATCGGTTGCGCCACCGGGCGTGGATGTATTGCTGGACCCGTTAACGGCTCACGTACTGCAGTGTCATCAGTGTATTCCCATGTTGATGTCGGCATTCTTAGAGCCACCACAGAATGCTTCAGCTTCTGTTGGGATGGATACCGACTCCTTTACAGGCACACAAGGCTTTGGATGTTTCAAATGCTTCCTCAGCGTCAGCTGTGGGAGCTGAAGAAGATCACCTTTGCTCGATTTACCTGATCTGTGAGGTGTTACAGGGACCGTCGTCTGCAAAGACAAGCAACAGTGATGTTGCGTATACCACACATAAACATTTGGCTCTCCGTGTGTTGGGAAGTAATTCAGCCTTTTTCCAAAACAACTGAAATTGGAATATTTAAACAACATTTCTTTCCTCTATTATTTACTCTTGCTGAGCACCATGGCTATCAGACTTACTTACTTAGGGGCATATTAATAAGCCAGGCGATAAAATTATCGTGCTTTAGCTGCAGAAAACTGCAGCTAAAACGGCGATAATGGGCTTGATAATATGCTCTATGGAATTCCAATTGAAGCCCATGTTAGATGTGAAGGACATCTAACATGGGCTTCAATTGGAATTCCATAGAGCATACTATCAAGCCCATTATCGCCGTTTTAGCGGCAGTTTTCTGCCGCTAAAGCGGCGATAATTTTATCGCCTGGCTTGATAATATGCCCCTTAGTTGCTCAGACTATATATATGAACATATTTTAAGGGATTTTTAAAGTTTATTTTTAGATCATTTTTGAGCTTTTAGACAATTTTTAAATGTCTTTTTGAAAATGTTTAATGCTTGATTAAATTGACATTTCCATTTTAATATGTCGTCCGGTCGGATGAGGACTGGGTGTTATGTTTCTTAGGGTACCCCACTATAGGCCTGAGTAGTCACCTGACCCGTCACCTACATTTACAGTACCATTGTACTACAGAACGGGTTTTGGTATTGGCCTTTTACCTAGTAAAGCACTGCAGAAATGTTGTGTGGTTTTCCTCGAAAACTAGCCTAATTAATTCTGCATAAGGATTCTCAGAATAACAGCAGGATTACCATCTTCTGCATATGTATAAGGGTCATCCCTTCCATCATCCTCCGCCTACATGCCACAGCAAGGTAGGACCCCTGAGGGTACCTATTGGGTATATATACAACATATCTTTGTTGGGGCAGGCAGAGGAGAAAGACTTCCATTCTGACACACTGACCAATGACGTTGAGGTTCTGGCACACAGACACTCCAGCTCGCAGTGGTCTGACATCCCTCAAGGTGTGTCCATCTCTTGACCAAGACGGGGTCCCACAGTCTCTCACTTCAGGTAATGGGGTTGGCTTCAGCCTAGGGGGATTCTTGGGTCTACACCTTGGGTCTGCATGCTAGGTGCACTTAGGTACAGTTAGGGTTTCATCATAGGAGTATGCATCATTATTGTCAGTATTTATATACTTGCCTGTATTTATTATTTTAGCACTATGGTAGGAACCTACCATCCGTTTACCCTATTTGTGCTTATAATCATTTATAACTGTTTCTGTCTATGGCTGTTTCAGCTCACCTATTTTACACTAGAATGATGCTGGCTCAATAAATGCTTATTGAAAAACATCACCACCGTTTATTCTGTGTATCTCTCTGAGACAAAGTGAGCACGACTGACTGAGCGAAAAGTACTGTACTGTTTCCACGATCCCTGATAGAAAAGAGAAGTCATGTTCGATAATTGCAAAGAACTATTCTCTCCTTGGTAAGAGGAGTTTACAGTGGCACTGTGAGCTAGCTGGTATACAGGCGAACATACCCGGTGGGGGTGTCTGGAATCAGTCTGGACACCAATCCCACAGTTTATTTTTTTCTCTAAATGCCCAGATCCTGTATAGGTTTATAGGAACTACAAAACACCACCATTTCCATAGTTCTTCATCACCCAAGGTTTAAATGCTTTAAAAACAATCATTTTATTTAGTTTATGTATCCCACGTATGTGCCATTGTATCTTCATGGTCCTGATGGTACCATACACATGTTGAAATGCAACAAATACATTTTCTGCCCTCAGTCTTGACTCTGTGCTTCTTTGCAAAGCAAGATTTAAATATCCCCTTAATGCTATTCTTTGAAAAGTGTTCCTTTCTTCGCATGCTACCTACGTGATGCATCTCTCACCTATTGTATTTGTATCATTGATGTCACATTCCCCTGTGACTATTGTAATTGGTGCAACACTGTAAACGTGCAACTATGATGGAACATTTCAAAACACTGAACTCAACATTAACATACAAACTAATGATTCGGTGTTCTAAATGTCCCTTGGATTATTTATACAGGAATAAATGTGATGCGTTACATTTTGTCAGTTACTGAAAAGAAATCATGGAAAACCATTCTAAGTCGCTATTCAAGAATACTCCGTTAAACTATACCTTTGTGTTGCAGGATGAACGAACGGAAAAGTCCGCATACGAACAGTTGGCTATTCTTTCACCATCCTTTGCTTTCAGCTGGAGCCAGTGGAATGTGAAGTGCGACTATACACAAATAATTGTTAAGGTATGATAGTGCTTTCTGTATCACAAGATGCCATGTGATGTCATCTAAACCCCTGCTCATCCCGCTAGCCATGGGGAAAAACAATGGCATATCCATCTAACTTTCCTTGAAATTATATTGCTGCCAAACATAAGTGAGTCTGAAAAAACGATCAATGGCTGAAGGAGGTTGACCAAAAGCCCAGCCTCCCTTCATTGTCTAAATGTTATATATATGTTGTATGGAATTAGTAACATGAGGCCCCTGACAGACAGCTAAAGGAAATAAAAGTTATTGATGTCACAAAGGAGAGCAACTGGTTTTTAGGAACCACTGAACTTGTAAGTCCTTACCTGTGAGGGAGGGACAGTCGTGTTGGAAGGTACCATATGATAGTAACATCTTAACTGTGAGGGAGTGACAGTTGTGTTGGAAGGTACCATGTGTAGTGGGTTTGTATTGGAATGTCAAGTTGTTCTAAAAGAAAGTCATTACTTGAACAATGGTGGCCCATGCATGGAGTGGTCACCATCAAGGGAAAGAATATAGTAGGGTGGAAAGATCTAGCACAAATGGGTCTGTACTTGGTGCCTGGGGATGACAACCCTATAAGGGTGAAGGAGATGTCAGTGTGTAATGTGAATGAGTCTAGGATTGATGCTAATGAGTTATTAGCTGAATTTCGTAATGTGCAGAGTGATCAGATGGGTCTGCTGAAAGAAGTGGAACATAGAATTAGGCTGTTACCTGGTGCTCATCCAGTGATGCATAAGGTTTGTCCTGTGCCATTGAGTGTGAGAGAGGAGTTAAGGTCTATGCTTGATGAGTTATGTTCACAGGGCATTATATATTCTACGGAGTCATCACAATGGGTCGCACTCATTGTGGTTGCTCGAAATAAAACTGGTGAGATTAGGTTGCGTGTGGACTTCAGGGGTCTTAACAAGAATATTATGATGGACTGTCACCCCCTCCCTAGGATCCAGGAACTTTTAGCGAATTTAGGAGCCAAATGGTCAGCCTATCATCAGGTCCCGTTGTCTAAGGAGTCTCAGGAGCTGACTACTTTTGTAACCCTGTTTAGACTACCCTTCTGACTGGCATCGGCTGCCAGCGTATTTCAGAGATTGATGTTTGGAGGAACATAATAAGTTGTTGTAAAAGGGGTTGTCCATTCTAGGGGAACGTGGCATGACAGTAAGAGAGGATAAATGCAAGTTTGTATGAGTGAGTTGGAATACTTGGGACATACGGTATCTGAAACAGCTATCAGACTAAAGTTCTCAGTGATGAGAGCATTAAAGGATGCAAGGGCCCCCTGTGACAAAAATACGCTTCGCTCTTTTTTGGGGATGGTAGAGTATTATGCTAGTTTTGTGGTCAACTATGCTCAGACTGTGGAGCCTCTACAAACGTTGCTCAAGAAGGGTCAAACATTTTTGTGCTCGGAGGAGCTTGATGGGGTATTTACAAGAGTGAAGGAGTTGATTGTTTTGGCTCAAGCCCTCCATGCTTTTCGTGACAATTGTATCTCAGTCATAACAGTGGATGCAAGCATGAGGGGTTTGGGGGCAGTATTAAGCCAGCAGGCGGATGCCAGGGAACAGACAGTATCTTTTGCCTCTAGGTCTTGTAAGCAGTTTTAATGTCACAACAGTATCATCGAGCGAGAAGCTTTGGCCTGTGTCTGGGCGGCTCAAAAATTTAAGATGTATATTTGGGGTAGCAAATTGGTAATCTATACTGATCACAAGCCTCTATCTTTCATCTTTAGCAAAGGTAATGGCAACAACATGTCTGCCAGATTGACCAGGCTAGTATCAAAACTTCAGGATTATAATTTAAAAATGAAACACATTTCGGGAGGAAGGAATTTCCATGCGGATTGTTTATCTAGAATGTTGATGGAGGAGGACGATGAGGAAGATCTGGTTGAGGAGTATGTGGAGTGTGTGCCCGTGGTAGACGCAGTTGAAGAATGGGGTTCGGTCATTTCAGAGAATAAATGGACTGATGCTAGTATGAATGAAGCTGTTCTATCCAAGGTGCTGGAATATTCTAAGGGCCCGAGGTGAGAAGTTTGATTGGGGACTTGAAGAATTTTGCTCAGGTGGCGGATGAGCTATCAGTGAAGGATAATATTGTGATGAGAAGGGACAAGTTCATTCCTCCAGCTGGTTTGTGAGATTCCATATTAAGAGTTGCTCACAAGGGGCACATGGGAGTTACTAAAACCAGCATAAGAGTTAAACAACACTATTGGTGGCCCGCCATAGACTCTCAAGTCAGAAACGTGGTGAATAGTTGCGAGGAGTGTTTGTTGTTGGACAAACACTGGAAGACAGCACGCTCACCTTTGCCCCCGACTCAGTTTCCTGGGGCAGCTTGGGAGAAAGTTGGATTGGACTTCTCTGGACCTTATAATGAGTTGCCAAATGAAAGGAGCTATCTAATTTTGGTTATAGGCTATTATTCAGGATGGATTATTATAAATGTATGGAATCTCCAGATACCGATAATACTATTGGATTTTTGAAAAAGGTATTTTTGTTGTAAAAACCGCATTGTAAAAGCACACGATGTAATACATCGCGATGTAATGAGGCATATTTTTGGGTAATGATCAAAAAAACTATTAAAGTCAGGAAGGGGGACTCCGTATTTTCAAACTCTATACAAGGTAGCAGGGTAAGTAAGGGGGCGGCTTTCTTGGATGTTAAAGGATGGTGAAACAAAAGGCAGTTGGTGAAGGTGACACAAGATCAAGCCAAGATCATTAGTCGTAAGAAGGACGCTTTGAGGTTGCAAGTTCATGGGTAGACTCATTGGCTGCAGTCATAAGCGGGGGTCGGACATTCTGTGGAGAGTGCAGGGCCAGTAATTAGTGGGCCTTAGGGAGTTCTTTGACTTTGAACTCAGTGGCCAGGTAAGGAGGGCTCCGACTAGGTTCAAGGATTTTGTTAGATATTAATTGTATTTTGTTTATCCTGGTGTTTGTCTTCGTTTTGTAAAATAGGGTGAGGTGATGTACTGGGTTTATATTAGCATGTCAATGTTAAGTTGTTGTAAAAGAATGTTATTACTTGAACAATGGTGGTCCATGCATGGAGTGTGCACTGGCTGTAGGTTCGATGGGCAATGTCAGTTGCAGATCGACCTTCATGCCAGGGCATACTCCATGCCGTGGGTGAAGTACTAACCTGAATAAATACTCTTCTTACCTGAAGAACGTCTTCCGAGTGGTATTTCTATGCTTACCACACAATGGGACAGTAACATCTTGACTGTGAGTGAAGGACAGTCGGGTTGGAAGGTACCATATAACAGTAACTGTGAGGGAGGGACAGTTGTGTTAAAAGGTACCATGTGACAGTAATATCTTGCCTGTGAGAGAGGGACAGTTGTGTTGGAAGGTACCATGGGACAGTAACACCTTACCTGTGAGGGAGGGACAGTTGTGTTGAAAGGTACCATGTGAACAGGGAAGATGGATGAGGCACAAGAGAAGGATGTAGTAAAAATTTAAACTTCATAAATTCAAGGCAGTGTAGAAGGAGCAGACGGACTATTATGTGGGTGTAAGTTTAAGATATTTTAGGATCTGAGGGCATTAAATCAGGTGCTTAAGACAACTTACCGAATGGGCGATAACAGAAGGATGGAAAGATGACCCATTAGGTAACAGTATGAATGGAGGAGAGAAGTGTTTACAGAGGCTACAGGCTAAACCCACTCTTTAATTTGTTTCGAAGAAATGTAAGGTGTGCTGTTTCTTGATGCATGTTAAAGAAAAATTTGAATGAACAAACAAAAAATTATTAGGAGACTTCCTGTGATTGTATCTTTTCCCTGCCCCACTATATTTTGTATCCCAGAAGTGCAGTGTCCGCTACTCCACAGCATGAACTGAAATGAGACTAAAAGGACTATAAACATTGAGCAGTAAATATCTATCACAGGGAACCCCATGTACCGGTCCTGGGGTAGCAAAAAAAGGCCCTATGAGGTTGGTCCCTAATATCGTTTGTGCATGCATATTACTTTGTATGAAAGAATGATATGATGAACGCCGATGGTGTCACCTAGAACATGGGAATGTTTTAAGTAGTCCTCATTCAATTGAGGCCTGTGTGTAGAGAGCAAGCAGTGCATGGACGTGCTGGGGACCAGGCATTGCTATTATTCCACCAGTTCTGAGATTTTTCTAATAACATTTCTGGACATTTCTTTTGGTTGTTTGGATCCATTTAGCACCTCCACTTACAAGGCATTCATTCACACATTGTGGTTTGTAATCCATGCCAGCATATTAGTCTGACTCTAGGTTTTCAGTGATGCAGTTTCTTGACACTGGGTTGCACACCTCTGTCGTGGGAGAAATGATACACCACTTCCATTTTAGAATCCCTTAGCCAAGTTCCCCAAGAATCAGAAGAGTGTGTTGCCTAAAAAATCCTCACATTCAATCTTCTTACGACATTCCTCGTTCGAGGATGTTCACCAGATTTTCTGACATAAAGTGCAAAGACTCCTTATGAGGAGAAAGTCATTAAAGGCATTTGTATGTATTTCACCATTTACCAAATCACAGGAAATCTCAATGGTGAATCGTTTCAAGCTTCTTACAGTGAAGATACAAAAGATAGTGGGTGATTCTGAACAAAAACTGTCTTATATTCTGAATCGTTAACTTGCTCTGGTAAGTGGATATGTATGCAGAACACCTCTGTTTACTGGTAGGGTAAGTCTACATCAAATTACTAAGGATTGGCATCTCAGGTCAATGTTGCCAGTGTAGACTTTACCATTCACCCAAGAGGCAGCTTAGTAGTGCTAATTAATAGTAGTAATAGTTGCATGTTCCAAGACAACGTAGACCATGTGTGCTCCTAATTGAAAATGTTATATATTAGTTATTTTGTAAACCAAATCTATGACACGTGCACAAGTTCAAATTCTGACTTTTTGACATGATATATGTGTCTCCTACCAGCTGAAGAAAAGCAAACATCTGGCAACGTTGGTGAACATCTGTGAGGGAAATTCGAACCCCTCCAACCCAATCATCCACAAGAAATCAGTTAATATATAACTGAGAGGAGGCACTCGTAAATTCTTTTTTATTTGTATGCAGCAACAAGTACAAGTTAACGTGTACATGTTATTTTACCTAGAAATAAAATAACCTCAATTGTAGGAATCCAGGAGTTCTGCCTTTGTTATGTTTTAAATGATCCTTTGTGTATATATATATATATATATATATATATATATATATATATATATATATATATATATATATATATATATATTCACTGAAAAAACCATAGGTTTCACACGTTATAGTTAGCGGAAATTTTACTGATAAAAAACCAATGAAATTCCCCCGTTATAGTTAGTGCAGGCAACTATAACTCACGCGACCGCAATCCTCTGCTGATGCTAATACTGTATTTAGACACTTATTTGCCCATGTCTTCTTCCATAAATTTTTAGCTATACATATATTACAAATATTTTTTTTTCATAAAGACACATATGTCATCAGCAGAAGATTGCGGTCGCGTGAGTTATAGTTGCCTGCACTAACTATAACGGGGGAATTTCATTGGTTTTTTATCAGTAAAATTTCCGCTAACTATAACATGTGTGAAACCTATGGTTTTTTCAGTGAATTTGCAAGGTTTTTTAAATGCTAATTCCTAACTATAACGTGTGTGAAACCTATGGTTTTTTCAGTGAATTTGTACGGTTTTTTAAATGCTAAGTTACTTTACGCCATTCGTGGCGTGCGCGCCCACTTAACGCAGTTCGTTCCCACGTTACGCTAGATGGGCCATGTACGCACGATGCGCTTCGCGGCATGCGCGCCCATTCGTGGGCCCACTTAACGCAGTTCGTTCCGTGCGCACACCGTGCGCTTCGCAAAGCGCACCGCGCGCCCACTTTACGCAGTTAGTGCCGTGCACGTACGGTGGGCACGCGGTGCGCTACGCGCACCGCTTGCCCACGTTACGCTAGATGGGCCATGTACGCACGATGCGCTTCGCGCACCGTGCGCACATGGAGGACATATGATGCGCTTCGTTGTGAAAGGTAATATTTTACTTTTTCACATCTGTGATATGCCATGCACAAATAGTGCCCTTCGGGCACCATTTGCACATGGGGTGGGGAGAGTATGGATAATTTTTTTTAAAAAATTTTTTTTACCGTACACGTACAGTAAGCGTAATCGGCGAAATTATCGAAAAAATTAAAATTCCGTTTTTGGCCATGGGGGATCTTTGGGGACTCCCCCAACATGGCTAGGTGCTTAGGAGCTGTCTAAACAGCCCCTTTACATGTTTTGGTCCTTTGTTTTTTAATCCCCACTCAGAGTGCGAGAGAGAAAATGGCGGCCGCCGCTTCCTGGTTTCGACCGATTCGAATGTTTACTAAGATCTAACAGCCAATCAGAATCGCGCTCGCGCACGTCACCGTACGCGTACGGTAAGCGCACCGTAAGCTGGCTCAGATATATATATTCATTTTAAGGCTATTTTCTCAGAATCTACTGAACAGATTTACACCAAACCTACAAAAGGCACTTCCTTGACCTGTAGACTACCTCTCTGCCAAATTTCAAGGAACTCTGTTCAGCCGTTCGGGCTGTAGCTGTGTCTAAAGGTCCTATGGAAAAATGCATGGGAAAAACGCGTTTTGGGACCCCCCTTTTATCTCAGCCCCCGCTTGACGAATCCCCCCCGAGACTTTCAGGGTAGGAGCGGAGCGCAGCGCCCCGCCTATTTTGAAAATTTCGCGAGGATTCGTCGACCGGCGCCAAAGTTATTCAAAATAGAATGTTGCGGTTTTCCTATGGAAACAGGGTCCTAACTATAACTACTTACTGGCGACCGCCAGTAGGTAATATATACATATATATATACACATATATACATTTAGTTATAGTTGGGCTCAGATTTCACTCGCACAAAACTATAGAAATTCAGAAGTTATATTTATTTACCTGAGCCGACTATAATTTACGCTCCCGCAATGCACTGCTTATGACCTCACATATTACATCACTCATGACATGTTCAGTGACATCACTTATGACATCATCCACAGAACTACTTACACACCCACTCACACCCTCATACCGGAGGTTACAGGAGGGATTCTTGGACCCCTAGAACTCTCACCAGACAGGTGGCGCATTTGCAGAGTAGTGAACAAAGGGAGTGGGGTCGCCAACAACCTCTCAGGAATCCCTCTGTGGGGCTTACTGGAGGTAACAGGTAGGGTTCCTGGCCCCCAAGGACCCTCAGCATCCAAGGGGACTTAATTCCCCAGCCATGAGGCGCGTTTGCAGAGTGGTGGAGAAAGAGGGCATGGCCTCCGACGACCTCTCAGCAATCTCGCTGTATAGGACTTACTGGAGGTGACAGGAGAGGTTGCTCCCCCCAAAAACCCTCACTAACCAAGGGGACTTCATCCCCCAACATGTTGTGCGCTAGGAGGCCCCTTTGCAGAGTGGTTAAGAAAGGGGGCAGGGCTTCCGGTGACTTCCCCAGGCCTGCCTTTTTAATTTGTTTTATTTTATTTGGGGAGGGGGGCTGCCTGCCCTCCCTTCCCCAGGAACTCCACCCTCCGGGGCAGGCCTTTGTATAATGATGGAGGGGGCTCCCCTCCCCGCTGATCTCAGCCTACTTTTAATAGGGGAGTGAGGCAGCACGGACCCCCCTGGTCCACCGCTCCCTGGGCAGGGTTTGGCCCCAAGTAACCCATCCACCAGGATCCGGCCTTTTCTTAATTTTGTTTTTTTAAATACTAGTGGGGAGGCGGGCTTAACCCCCCACCTCCCAGGCTTATTTCGGCCCTGGGGACCTCATCCCCCGGGTGCCGGATATTTACAGATGGGCACCCACTCTCCATTGGGACCGTGAGGGGGGCCTGAAGGCCTGAAGGCCCCTGCTGTGCCAGTTCTCCGCCTCCTGTAGGAGCCTGCATAGCTTTCAGACAAAGGGGGCTGCTGAACATGCAGCTCCCTGTGTCTGAAAGGAATTCTGCTCTACTTCCTGCAAGCAAGAGCGTTTCTGAGCTCTCGCTTGTGGAAGTGGAGCGTTTGATGTGGCTTGGCGGGAGCGATAAAGCTCCTGCCAAGCCACAGCAAACAGCTATATCCTGGGGGTGGGCAACCCAGGACATAGCAGGAGCCGGCCTTGGGAGTGGTGGTCCCCAGGGCCACCTACGGCCCCCCTCCATTCATGTATTAGGGCCTGCATTGGGGAGGTGGCAAGCCCTGGGTCGAGAATGGGCCATTTAGCCCCCATCCCATTAAAAAAAAAAAAACAATTGGGCCCCGGGGAGGTGGTGGTCCCTGGGTGTCTGGTAGGCCCCCCCTTACAAGAAATAACAGCCCCGGGGAGGTGGTGGTGGTCCCCAGGTCATGGGGAGGTCCGCAAGGCCCCCCCTGATTTCTTTTGTAGTAGCCCGGGGGGGGGGGTGGTGGCGGTCCCCCGCATCATTTTGATAAATAGCCCCGGGGAGTGGCGGTCCCCAGGGTATGAGGTGGTCCGCGAATTCCCCCTTACTTAAAAACAAGCATTTGCAATGCAATCGGTCTTTGGGACATTATATGTATTTAGCTATGAAGCACTTTAACCTGGGTGCTGAAACATCTACTGTTCTTTAACATAGAGGGAAAGTAAACATCAAACTGCGTGACACGCCAGGTGTGGGATCACACGGAGGGAAATATTGCCTTTCAGCGGGAAATGGTACAGTCCAAAGCTTTGTTTTTAACATAAAATCAGGGCCTTCGGTGGTCATATCACTGAAAATACAAGATTTGAAAAAAATATTGTTGTCTACGGGTGCTCGTGGAAGACAATTTTGTATGGACTGGAATCTAGAGAATGCTAAAGTGATTCTTGTATTTTACTGACCTCTACTGGTCGCATTCTATCAAGAAAGTTAAGAAGAGGCAGTTGCCAGAAAATTTAAAAAAGAAAGTTCCTCAGCAGAAAGCAATTCTGGTATTTTACTGACCTCTACTGGTCGTTTTCTATCAATACAGTTAATTAGAGGCAGTTGAACAGAAAACAAAGTCCCTAAGCGGAAGCAGACAAGTCCTAGGGCTGATCTCCAGAGTTTACAAAGTACATATACATATATACTAAAGTATATACAAGAGGTCTCGAATGCTCAACCTAATAAGCCCCAGGAGGTGGCGGTCCCCCGGGCACAGAGGGGTCCGCGAGACCCCCCATTTCTTTACAGCATTAATGCCAGCATGCCCCTGGCCCACTTGGGTTGCTTATCAATAGAGAAGCGTGGGAACCCATGCTTCTCTTTTTATAATTTTTGAGCCAGCGCTACTCCTGCCAATTTTCCTTTTAAAGAAAAAAGGTTTCTTGCCCTCCCAAGAGGCCTAGGGGTCAGGGTATTCATTCCCTGCCTCCTTTTCTTAGTGGTTAATGTTGTTTCTGGGACTCCACTCAAGCCAAGTCCTAAGGTGGCTGCCAACACTTCTTGGTTTGAAGTATTGGCAGGCAATCAGATTTGAGCATGGAGACTGTCGGATTCTCTGAGGTTCTGCGTCCCTATATATATACAAATTTGGATTTTGGTTAATAGCTCTAAATCCTCTGAACAGATTTACACCAAATCACAAAAAGGCACTTCCCTGGACCAATGTCTACCTTTCTGTCAAATTTGGTGTAAATCCATTCAGCAGTTCAGGCTATAGCCATGTCTAAAGTTCCTATGGGAACTAACATGGGGAAAATGTTATTGGCAAATATAAAAATGCTCTACCTATGAAACTACATCCTAACTATAACTAACTACTGGCGACTGCGTGCCAGGGGCAGATTGGATGCCTACTCAAGATTATGCATGTCAGACAGGTAGGGGAGGTTGTGATGGGCTGTCTGAAGGCCATGCGATGGGCTCTATTTTGATATCTAAGGGATTTAGGACCAGATGTACAAACATTATGATTACCGAATTCCTAATTGCGATTCTCTTTGAATCAAAATTAGGAAATCTGTGTTCTTAATGTATGAAACTCATTGAGTTTCATTTAGGGATTCCGTGTGAGTCGCAAATGGACCTACTTCATGAATATTAATGAGATAGGTTGTAGTTTTTGACCCATTAGGAATCGCAGCCAGCAGACCATCATGTCTATGATTTCTTTTTAATAAAGCAATTTTATTTTTTACTGCAGTCCATTTTCCTTATAAGGAAAACGAGATGTGTTTAAATACAAAAAATGTAAACCTTGAAGTCTCATTTTTTAAGGGTATGCAGTGGCCCTTAGGACCAGTGCCTGCTGTTAAAAAATATTTGTGTTTACATTCTGGAAGGGGTCCCTTGGGACCCCTTCGACAATGAGTTACAACTGATTTTAAACTGTTGGTAAAGTATTGCCGGTTTTCCACCGGAATTCAGTCGCAATACAGTAATACACACCATACCGATCCGGCATTTGGAAGGGACACCCTAAACACGCCCCTTCCAAATACCAAATCGTAAATGCAAAATGCAATTCAGTAACAAGTTACCGAATCGCATTGTACATTTGAAAAAGCATTTTTACGGTAACAAATAGCCCGATTCTGCGTATTGGGCCGATTGTGACCGGAAACATGCTTTTTACATCTGGCCCAAATATCTAGAGTTTGGGGCCTAGACAGAGAAATATCCTTCCCTTCATCAGAATTGTATTTAGATGTGGATGTATTTCCTCTTAGTAGATATTCTGTCCAGGGAGAGTCACTAATTAAATACGTATGAGGAGACCTACAAAAAGAGGTCTGTGGGTTAGGGATGGTGCAGCAGTTTTGAGTTTGAGCTCATTCTCTGTAATATTCCTTCTATGATTTTATCTAATCTGGCCAGATACTCGATATGTCAGTCTAAATCTACCATTGTACCACATCATGGATAGCAGTTCATAATGGCAAATATTGATGCAGATCTTGGCATGGTTTTTACCTCTCATAGAAGTGCCTAGCCACAGGGTGTCCGCTTCAACATCTAATACTGGTAAGTAACACAATTAGGGCAAATCTCTTGTGACTCTTAAGTGAAGCTTATAAGCATTTTTTCATCCGTGTCCCTGAAGGGTAAAATGTATGTACAAACTTGAAGGGCACATCATTGGGGACAATGCTACAGAGAACTTCATATGTCAAACTTGTGTGTGTAAGGATAGGTCTAAATCCACATCGTAAATGGCTGCAACCAGCTAACATTTCTACAGGCCTTAACCAAAGCAGAATTTTAGTTTCCATTTGATGGTTTTGCTGACTGCAGGTGGAGATGAAAATTTTCTATCTCGCTTATCCTAAAGCCAAAGAAAACATTTGTGGTACAGACTCAGAACTTATCTACACTTTTCTTGGGAAGGTGGACAATTCCAACATTTACTATAGTGAGTCTGAGAACAAGAAACCCAGCTCCGTGTCACATATTGTGGAGATTGATATCTAGTTTGAAACTCAGAAAAGGTGGTGGAAGAAAGGAGCAGGTCACTGAGAGAGGTGAGGCAAATCTATCAGAACTTTGAGCTACAGACACCCCTGATCTGTTATTTACCACAACTAGAGTGGGGAACAAACGTATACCTCCCCTGGCAGATAGAGCTCAGAGGATTTGGAAAAAAAAGGTATCCACAGATACAATAGGACTCAATGAGGATTGGACTGCTGTTCAGTTTTTGCTGTGGCTGTTCCCCGATGTTGGATGACCACTACATGAGTAATTTGTGTGCGAGAGAATTAGAGAGTAAAGATGGAGACCACTGGGATCATCTTCTACCAGAGAAGGAGAGGGCATTCCTCATGCAACACAACCATAACTATACAAATGCTAACTATAAAACTCTGGAGGTAACTGTTAAATGACCATAGTAGAATAACTAGACCTGGGAGAACATCAGCTCCTGTCAAATAGAGATAAAATAACACACAAATGCTGCACTGCGTGACTAGGAGAGAGCAGGAGAGCACCATATCTATGCTTTCCATTCCTTTTCCTTACAAACCAACACAAATACCAATTTTTGTTGGTTTGTAGATCCCCAAAAAGGTTTTCCGTTGGGTATGCGTTAACGAAGTATGCAAACCTGATGCAACACCTTTGTAAATCTTGTTTTTTGTTTTTTTCATTTTTGGTTCTCTGGCACTGCCTTTCAATGTAGCATCAGGTTTTTCGGATGACCCAACTCTGAAAACAGATGCTACTGTCAAGTGACTGAATGCCTAGAGTCTTAAGGCTTATACTCTCAGAGTTCATCAGCGTTGACCATTTAGCAGTTGAACATGAGAATGTGGGGCTAGAACATCTACTTTAAGCTGAAGTGTATCCTTCACAATGAATGAATTGTTAAAACCAATGTCATTCTTTTATAAAAAGATATAAGGATGATATTATAGTGAATCAATATTGTCTTGTAAGTATAGTTAGTATATGGTATTGATAGGATAACATGACTGTATAATCTTCATTATGCTGTATGTCAACTAGAGTGAAGACTTTGAGAGCTTTACAAAGTTTGCATACACTGTAGTAATCCCCAAAGTATAGCCGAGTGCAGTGCTTTGTGAGTGCATGTGCTTGATTTATCACAGTTAATATATGATAATCCTTAGTTGCTAGGCAGCAGCCGTGCAGGCAACACTGGTTGGGGGATCATAAATAAGCACACCTATGGAGCGGTTTGTCTTCAGGAGCAGGATGGCAGGTACGAGGAGGAAGGGAAGGCATATAGGCCATGCACACTTAACTGCCGCTTGTAGAAATGATGCAGTACACAAAGGTCAAGGCTCACTGGCCACCCACATTCATCACAGGATGCATGGTGAACACACATGTCCTCTCACGATCATCATGTGCTGTTGAAGACGTGTTAGTGATGTAATGATGCAAGGTGCAAACACTCTTGCAATCATCAGGTGTTAGTGACGATACGACTATAGCTGCAAGTAGTGATCATCAGGGGCTGGTGGAGATGTAGCGGTGCAGATTATCATGATCATCACAGACAGAAAAGGATGCTACAATGCATAATTGGGGCTCATGAATCTCACATAATTGAGTGCAGAACAGGAAGCAGTGATGCAGGATTCCACCTCAGGGGTCTTTTACGATCACCAAGGACAGGCTACTGCCATTGACTGTTCAGATACATAGGCCATTCACGATCATCAAGCGCACACAACCACACTGGCTGTGGGGCTGCATTCAAAGGGAGCATGCACGTAGGGCTGAGCAGTGGTTTGCAGCTCCCAGCCTCAGCAGGCTTGGCTTCTCTGACTCATTTACAAGATGTGATAAACTTCTGAGCAGGAAAGTTCTCTTCATGCCAGGCAGTTTAAATCCTGATTCTGTTGACTGCAACATCCTGTTTCCAGCAGCAGGGTCTCTTAACCTTAGAAAGCGTATTGCCTGGTTTGCTAAGCTACTGGAGATAAAAACTGAACCCTGTATTTGCTCGTGAGGCCATGGATTTCTAAATTTCCTATCAAATCCAAAGTTTGCATCAAACTACTGGGGGAATGAACAACATTGAAGTGCTGTTTTCTGGTTGGTCCTAACTTCATGGAAACCATTTGAAGGAAACAGTAGTTTATATGGATTCCAGATAGAGCTTTCCTGCTCCGAGTACAAAGAGGAGAGGTGATGATCTTAATCTTTATATGAGAGGCGAACCCAAGGCTAAATTTCCAAGCCGTAGTTCTTGCCCAAGTGTTGTTGCCTGGCCTATTCCTAATTCACTTATTAAGCCCTCCAAGATGGCCACCACTATGTGACATCACAGTAGTCAGGCACTGGTACAAGTTGATGATGGACAGTTATTTTAGACTTGACTGGTCAGTTTGAGTCCAGAAACTACACAGAAGAATAGGCGAAGAATCATGGGTCACTGGAAGAGGCCTCCTGACTGCAGATGTTCTAGCTCCCTGGCCAAATCTTTTTGGATATAGAACATACATCAATTGAGGCTGCTCAAGAAGGTCATGGATAGTGCTATTCCTTGTGCACACCAATCTGTTCCATGAAATCTCTGCCTTCTACGTTGCTTATTAGGCAAATTGAAATCACCCATAGGTGAGGATTATTGGACTAAGTCATGCTGCTAGGGTTTACACAGTGTACCTTATACATGTGAGATGTGCCTTGCAGGCAGCGACAAAGCAACAGAAATGTCCCAGGTACAGCATGAGTTATCAAGATAATGTAAATATGGCTGTTAAAATTGTGGCAGAAATCATTACCTGTTTTAGTGCATGTTCTACATGGATTAACAGAGTGACAGCCATTTGTGCCCTATATATTTGAATGGGGGCACTGGTGTATCACTGCAGTGCACTATAGGCTCCAGGGAATTGTGGATTCATTATAAGCAGTGTTGTGGTAGATAAGAATTGTGGATTCTTTATAAGCAGTGTGATAGGTACCCATGCTCAGAATGCTGACGTCTTCAATAACAACCAGAAAAAGGCATCAGTCTTGCAGGTCATTTAGCCCTATTTGAGGTAACAGCAGTGGTATTGAAGAAGGACCAGTGTTGGACTTGGACCTTTCTGTAGGGTCATCACTATAATTTTTCCTTTCACCCTCCTGTTTTCTGAACCCGTTTTTGTTGGTTTTTATGACTCTAGGCACTTTATCACTGTTGACCAGTGTTAGAGTGCTTGTGTTCTCTCCTTTAAAGATGGTGAAATTGGCTTACACCCAATCAACACATCTAATTTACTTGTAAGTCCCTATGACAGTGGCACTACAAGTACTCAGGACCTGTATATTAAATGCTACTAGTGGGCCTGCAGCATTTATAGTGCCACCCACTTTGCAGCCTGTATGTGCAGTTTTAAACTGTGTGTCATACTTGGCCCTTTCTGCAGGGTCATCCCCAGACTTTTGCCTTCCTCCTCCTATTTTTTTGCTTAATTAATTTTTGTTGGCCTTAGGACTCTGTACACTTTACCATTGCTAACCAGTGCTAAAGTGCATTTGCTCACTCCTTAAAACCTGGTAATATTGACTTATCCCCAATTGACATATTACATTTACTTCTAAGTCCTTAGTAAAGTGGTATTACATGTACCCAGGGACTTTAAATGAAACGCTACTAGTGTGCCTGCAGCACTGATAGTGCCACCCACTTACATAGCCCTTTAAATATGTCTCAGGCCTGCCATTACAGCCTGGGTGGGCCGTTTAACTGCCATGTCGACCTGGCAAAATAAACCTTTTGCCAGGCCCAAACCTTCTTTTTTAATACTTATTGTTGTTTTTAAGTTGATGTGATGGTTTAAATGTAATCTTTGTGTTGTTTTTAATCTGTGGATCTTTTATGTTAAATCTTTGTGCTGAAAAAAGAAATTTGAATACAAACATGTCACCCTTAGGGTAGGTCCTGGACAGCCCAGAGGGTAGGGTGCAATAAATTTAAAAAGTAGGACATGTACTTTAAGTTTTATATGTTCTGGTAGTGAAAAACTCTTCAATTCGTTTTTCACTACTGCAAGGCCTACTTCTCATATAGGATAACTGTGAGAAACCAGGGCTTGTTGCAGTGTCACCCCTCTTTTTTCCCTCATTTTGAGTACTGGATGCTGGTTTTCTAACTCTGGGGCTGTGCTCAGATTAAAAGTACAGGGTTATTAGGTATAATTACAATTGGTACTGACAACCTACCTGTAAGTCCCTAGTATATGGTAGAGCATGTAGGTTTATAGGCCCAGTGGATTTAATGCACTTAAGTGTGCACTGCTGTGGTGCCTGCTGTCATTATAAAGGGAGCCCTGCTTTCCAGGTTGCTTTTCAAATAAAATGATATGCAAATTTGACCTTGAAATTAAAGGTATGTCCAAAGTCTTTAACTACCTTATTGTTACATACAAGTCACCCCTAAGGTCCAACCTAGGTGCCCCCAGGGTAAGGTGCCATGCACAAATAAGCAGGGACATTTTAAAAGATGTTTTATATGCCTTGCTGAGGGAAAAACTGCCAATTCGTTTTTCCCTATTGTATCACATTGGCTCCATAGGCTAGCATGAGAATACTTTACTAAAGTATAACCATTTAAAATGAGTGAGCAAAAAATCTACTTCAAAATATTAAAATGATAGAATTAATGCAACAAATTGCCAAAGTTAGATGTATTATAAGAATCCCAGTAAGTTATAGAACGTACATTTCTTTCTCTTTAAAAAATATTTATTGCAGTTTTTATACATAAAAGCGATAAACGAGAACAGTACTACTGAAAGATAACAATTATCTTAAAAGAAGCAAGTATACAGAATACAACATAGGGGAATTAATAAATACTCTTATCATGCATGGGAATCACAGTTCATCGCATAAAAGGTTATAAAATTCATGTTACCGAAAGACCTGCATACAATGCTAAAATTCACCTTCAGGATTTGCAGATTACACATTTTCATCTTTAAAGTGTATAGCAGGCAGGGAGCTTCTACCAACCTCGTTGGCAAGCAAAGCCTCCAGGTGCCTAGCATAGAATGCAGATATATGCCACATTTTATTAGCTGAAGTTTATCGGTACTATTGCCCCAAAGATGATGTTTCCTATCCAACTAATATAGTCTAATGGGCGATCGGATCCTAGGATTGATTACCATGTCAATCTAAGAAGGGTGCCCAGATCAGTTTCACCTTTAGGCTAGCGTTTTTACCTCTCCTAGACTATAAAGACAAATTAAATATGGCTAACAGCTGGGCAAGCCATGGTCAAAAAGTCGCGAGGATATTATCAAACCAAGACGAAGCAATACACAAATGGACCGCCGCTATATCGATGAATATAAACTGCTGTGCGGGACCAGGAACCACTTTGCCATGTACCCACAATCAGATAAGGTGAGAGGTTACAGTAATTTTCATTCTTAAGCTGTAGTCGAAAGATTTGGTAATCTCAGTCGTAAATAGTTCTATTTGGGGGCAACTACAAAACATATGTATTAAATCAGCCTCAAAATTGGCAGCATGGGCAAGTAATATCAATAATACAGATCGTACATACTTTTGTAGTGCTGTGCTTGTAGATTGGCCGAGAGTATTTTAGTACAAACTAGCCCCAACGATTCAACAATCTGCATTCCCCAACTTGTTTTGCCACTTTTCAGATTGTTTTTCCAGGTCATCTCATGTGAGGGTGTTCAGTTATTTGTAGATTTGACTGATAGTATATTGATCAGCCCCGACCAACTGATCCAACAGATCTATTTTCATAAATCTCCTGAGCCCCACCCTTCCGAGTTAAAAAAATCTCAAATCTGAAGTTATTTAAAACAGTATTTCTGGGAAACCTCAACCATAGCATATAATTCTACGAATAAATTATTCCTATTTGGGTGAAGAAATCACCTAATCTCCTAATTCCAAAGTCCTCCCAACATGAGAGAACCCCTTTAAATACCTGGAAGTGACGGGTTTCTTTGCAGTCGGGTATAGTGGTTAAATCGTCCTAGCCCCAGCTTCTTCTGGAGTGAGGTCCATATCTTAAAAACTTCCTGCAAGGTCTAAAAACGAACCTTCTTGAAGCATCTTGGTTTGACTTGTCCCAAGAAACATCATCTGGCTTCTTTATTGAGCAATAACTCAAATATAGGAGGGGTTTCACCTGCCCATCCATCTATCCCTTGGTCCCTGAATTGTGAACACATGTATTGGAGAGCCGCTGCCCTGTCATAAAGTTTTAGATCCGGTACAGCCCAGCCACCTCTACCTCTGGTGAGAGTTAGATATTTGAGCGCCCTTCTGGTTTTGGAATACGCCTGATAAAGCGTGTAATCATATTATTCATGGCCTTAAACCAGTTTAAATTTACGAGGAATGGTCCAGAACAGATACAGCACTTTAGGCAAAAAAATCATCTTAATGACATTGCTACGTCTACCTATAGAAAGGAGTGTCCATTCTATGTAGATCTCTGTTTGCCTTCGCAATAATGGGGGCTGGATTGATTTCAACCTGTTGACCTACCCCACCCATCATGGTAACTCCCAAATACACAGCTTTCTCAACTACCCTATGTTCCCTAAACTGTAAATACCTGTTTAGTACTTCTTGGGTTTTGCAATGATTGAACAGGCAAAGCGTCCAAATGCCTGAGCCTCCAATTCAATTTCAATTAAAGCCATCACGGACCTAGGTGTAACTAGAGCTACATCATTTATGTAGGCAAGTGCTTTAGTATCTCAGTCGTGACATTGCATAGGTGCTATCAAGGGGTTCAGATCTAGTTTCCATATCAAGGGGTTAATGTAGAGCATGAAAAGTACAGGGGAACAGAGACACTCCTGCCTGGTGCCTCTTTGAATTTGGATTTCCCCTGACTGACCACCCATCAGTTGCAGGCTAGCAATCGGTCTTTGATACACTGCTCTCACTGCCTTGATATGTCCGGACCCTATTCCGAACTGACCCATGACTGTCTACAGATATTTCTAGGAAACTCTACCAAATGCCTTTTCTGCATCGAATTATATCAAAGTCATAGGGTTCCCAGACACAGTTTAGGCATCTAAAAGCTTAATGACTCGGCGGGTGTGGTCCATGGTTTCCTTTCCAAGTATAAACCCAAGCTGTCTTGGAGAGACAATATTGCCTATAACTTGGCTCAAATATAAAGCTAGGGTTTTAGAATAGATCTTTATGTTGCTATTGATGAGGGGTATCAGCCTATATGGCCCTGGCTCTTGAGGTGGTTTGCCTTTTTCAGGAAAATAATTATATTTGCTGTAGACCATGAGTGTGGGGCAAGCTGCCCTAATGTAAACAGCAGGTCTGATTCAGTTGTGAGAAAAATACTTTTAAAAACTCTAGCGGAACCCTATCCACTCCTACTAATGTCTCCGAGGGTAAATTTTTGATAGCGGTTTGTACTTCTTCCGACAACAAAGAGGCTTCCAATAAGTCCTGATCTTCCACACTTAGTCTTCCAAATGGACTGACTCAAGGAAGTGTATTAGATCCCTTTCTGTGTTATAATTTTCCTTTTCTTCTTTATATTGCCTCATGAAATTCCCAAAATACCTGCCGAATTCCATCAGGGTCGGAGACCGGGACTCCATGAGAGTCCCTTATCTCTGTCATCTCAGACTGTGTGTTTTTTTTCCCCTGGTTCAAATGGCCAACAGGTGCCCACCTGCTCACTATACTCCCAGCACCCCATTTTCCAAGCCTGGTATTTATCAGCGGACTTCCTTCCTGAGATATCAGTGATTGCAGCTTTGGCCAATCTTATGTTACATTGAGGCCCCTCAATATTATGCCCTTTAGAGGCCGCTGAAATTAATTGGGATTCATCTTTTTCCAGAGCCCAGTATAGCTCTTTGAGCTGCAGCTTTTCTTTCTTTTGGCAATTAACGTCAAAGTTGAAGGTTTGCCTCCATAATCTGGCGTTAAAGGTGTCCCACACTGCCCCCGTTGATGCACTCCCTTGATTAAACTCCATGAAGCCCAAGATCGAACCATTTATATGCTGAATATAGTCTTCATCTGTGAGCAGTGCACGCTTGAACGTTCAGTTCCGTACAATAGACCACAGACCTGTCCCAGCCAGCTCCAAGACTAGGGGGTTATTGTCGGACATGACCCTAGGAAATCTTTCAATCTTTGACCCATGTAATAGGCTATGTGATGCACACTTATAATCCAAATGGGTATTTGATATATGTGATACACAATAGGTATACCCCGGATCTCGTGATTTAAGCTTATACCAAGCATCAATCAACCCATTGTTAAATCCCTAGATGGGCCAGAGATCTAAAAACCTTTGACTTCCAACCTGAATAACAGCTTAACCCTTCCTCTAGCCGCCCCCCACTTCCATTAATGTTAAGATCCCCACAAATTATGATCAGAGTTGGCCAGAGTGCCAATTCGGTGTTCAGCCAATTAAAAATTGCCAGATCAACTACTGACCCATACACTCATCCCAGGGTAAAGAGAGTATTCCCATGTTGACCCTCAGTAATCACCCATCTTCTAAACGTATCTGACTTTGTACGATTGAAACTACAATAATTTCTTCATTCCATAATAGCCACCCCGGGTCCTTATATCCTAGGTTGTACACCCAACCAATTTAAAGCTACCTTTCTCCTCTTACAACTATTATTTAGCCCACACATGTTCACAGTTGCTATGTATATCTTACTCATGCTCTCTATTCCTGAAAAAGTATAACTGTACTGAGACCCTGAATTTCATTCGAAAGCCTATTTCCCCACTGCTAACTGTTGCCGTTGCCCCCATCCTTCCCACTCCCTCCTCCACCCATGGCCCAGAAGCCCCCCTGATGCCCCCCAGAAAACCCTGCCCTCAACCTCCCTCCCCCACCAACATCTAAAGGCAGTCAGGCCCCCAAGGCCTGAATGATTACTCTAAATACCACCCTTTAGGTGCTTGCCCTTCCCCTGCTCATATGTACTTTATTATGGGGGAATACCAAACACAATATGCAAGTACCTGTATCCTAAAGAGGAATATGACCAACACTCCCTTCCTTTCTCTATTCCCCTCTCATGATTTTCATACCAATAACAACACACCCTAAGAACAATAAATCAGCCTGTGCAAGAAGAAAATATAAGGGCGAAGAATTTTCCAAGGATCAGTGAGCCATATGCCTTGTGTTATCGACTTATTCCAGACAGTTATGTTTCTGATTAGGAGAATTTCCCTGCCCTGGGGGGAATATCTTTCAAGTACTCTGAAGCTTTTATCTCCAAAGAGAATGTCCTCACTTTGAGGCCAACCACATACTGACAGACACAACCCCCACATAGAGAACATCATGTTGTGGCGTAGCTACATCGATTAGGTCCTCATCTTTTGGAAGTGGGATCAAGCTATGATCCAGGCTTTTGTCATATTAGGTCAATGGCCTCAACCCGTATTTAAAATTCACAGCTAACACGTCTAACCAGGAATTACCTTTCCTGGATTTAATGATCAGTCTTAAGTCGAACAAACTGGAAACAAGAACCTACAAGAAACTAACAGACAGTCACAGTCCCTTGCTGTACAGCAGTTTCCACTCGAAGGTCCTTCGGGAAAAATTACCTTATGGGCAGTTCCTTCGAATACGACAGAACTGTAATAATCTGGATGACTTCACTAACCAATCCTCTGAGCTCACCAACCATCTGGCCAGATGGGAATACCCATTGAGAAACGTAAAAACAGCCCAAAAAAGAGCCCGAAATAGTAATAGAAAGGCACTCTTAGAAATACATCCAAAACCTGAGTCAAATAACCTAACCTGTGTAACCACGTACACACCAGAATCTAACATGATCAGGAGAATAATAAGAAAACATTGGAGAATTCTTCAAATTGGCGAACTTGCACCAAGTCCCCCCAGATTTGCTTTTAAGAGAACGGCAAACCTTAAAGACTTGCTGATTAACACCAGACCCAAACGGAGGGAGCCATAGCAACAACAACAGCTATGGAATTTGCCCCCTGTGGTTGGCCACTACCCATGTGGGCAATGCATAGTTTGTCCCCTGACCAGCATAACCAAGATGATAACATTAACAGACACCCTCACATGGATGCAGACCAAGCAAACAAATTGCAATATATGCAACTGCGTCTATCTGATCACCTGCCCGTGCCTACTCAAATATGTGGGGATGACAACACGCCCTGTAAAAATCTCGCCATCCCCGTTGGGGCACACTGTTGAATCCCGAATTAGCCACAAATCGAGACCCCCTCAGGGTCAATGAATGCTGCACTATCACGTGATCAATACTGGGATCATTTCACGTAATCTCACTATTTGCCGCTGAGTCTTTCTGTCACGCAGCACTTTAAAGTTGTTTTTGTCATCATTTATTTTCAGGTTCCTCAATACCAGCTAAATTGGACTTGGTATTCACTCACAAAGCTGGTAACTATTACATTCCTTGTACTCTGAGCACTAGCATTGCAGTAGTGTAAGATTGACGATAATCTCCTGAAACCACCGATCCTGATGAATTGCCATTCGGGGCTACCTTAGGCAAGAAACATGTCAACCTTAAACATCACACACGCCCTTTTGGATCATGGTACCCTGTTAGGGCGTCATTGTTTTTAGTTAGGTTAGTGGGCGCTATGGATAAAATGTAGGCAATAGGGTATCCCTAAAACTTTTTTAACACCACTTTGCACTCACTACACTACTTGTTCCACACACCCACATGCACCAAACGGCTTAACCAAAAACATCTCTGCCAAAGAGCCCCTTCGCCGGTGCCCGTCGGGCTGCTCTGCAATGCCCAACGGGCACCGGCGAAGGAGCATGACATCCTTCGGGGTGTGTGAGGGCACTTTTTCACAAACCTGAACACTCACTTACACTTAGGAACTGCACACAGATTGATTATACTTAGTTCTTGGTTGGAAGTACGTGTGCAGGACCTGCTTAAAAAGCTCCCGGTTCCTCTCATCTGAAGAGAAAATGTTCGCACTATGCCATGACAGTCTTGGAATGGTTCAATGAGCTTCTTCTCCACTGCAGCATGACAGAAATCAGGTTGGGCGAAAAAAAGAGTGCCCATCGTAACTCCGCTTGGCATTAGGCTGGGCTTTTTCAAAAATTGCCTGTCACAACAGAAAGCTCCCAAAGTAAACCAATGTGGTTCTGGTTCTATCAACTTTTCCATCTTGCGATTTTTTTTTTTACATTAGAGGGAAGTGATGCATGTCCCAATTCCAAGTGGCGAGTTCAGGAAAAGCCCCTATCTGCACTGTCTATTTTCAAAGTCTTCTATCTTCCACACTATGTTGGACATCTGGGATTGCTGCATTTTGGTTTGACCTCGGAGTACCTCTACATCTAGTTCCAGTGTTGTTGCACGCTCTTGTACGGATGACAGGGGTCGTGTGATCATTTTCCTGACGGGGTGAGTTCATACGTGACAACGGCTCTTTCAGATAAACTGGTCTTGTCGCAGAATAGTCCCTTTTTATAGCAGAGCTACTAGAGATTTATTTTACCCCTCGACCCACTTCTTTGTGCTTCCTCCTCTCGATTCTTTTCCTCTGATGTTTCTTCTGCTTAGCAGTACTACTGGGTTCATCAAGTGTGCTGACCTCTGAGGCCTGTGAAGCCCTTGATGTTATAGATAGCAAATCCGTATCCAGGTCACTTGTTCTTGAATTGGAGGATTCTTACCCATCCGTGAAAGAGAAAAACATCCCCATGTTTCGGGGGGTCTGCCATGCTGTTTAGACCAGCTGTTTACTGCTTGCTGGAGCTCAGTTCTATGTGTGTGGGGATGGTTAAAGCATGAACTTAAGGAGGCATTTGAGAATCATGGTTTATTAACTTAAGGGGGTTAGAGGTGGCCAGAAATGTTACATTGAGATGGTACTGCCCTGCCAGTTCTTTCCCTGGTTCCATTTCTATTTTCTGCAATTGCTACAGGACTTCAGACTTCACATTTGCTGCTACAGAGCTTGGCGTATGCCCTTCAAGTGAACCCCCTACACTGACCTGCTTGAGTACTGATGCTTCCTGGTCTAGCATGCCCTCTATCCCCCCTCCAGCCCTTTCTGAACCTCCTTGCCAACATCTTGAGGCCACAGCTGAGAGGTGTCTACTGTTCCAACCTGGCCAGCAATCAGTGCAGATAAATCAGACAGACCCCGCCAGCCTCTCCACGACTAACAACCACTTGCTTTCTGTCTTCTGGAACTTGCTCTGCCCCCATTTCCACGGTAGTTCAGGAGAAATACTCCGCAATGGTAGGTTGTGTCTACTGTTCCCGTTGTTGGTCTAATTGGTTAGGAGCCTGTTTGCCGACACCTGAAGCGAAGCATCCACATCTTTGCTGCCCTTTATCTCAGTTTTTCTGATGCTAGAGCTGCCCCGTTCCATTTCCAGGCGTGTCGTATAGTTCCTAGGACCCCCCAGGACCTGCACGTTTTGGGTGGCCTAAACTGAGGGCTTGGTGTGCACACAGACTCTGGACACCCCCACAGGATGAGTCAGCCGTTAGACCAGCTAGCTCTATGGTGCCACTACCACCCCCTGTATTCTACAGTGGTGTTTTTAGTCTCTTGCAACCACTGAAGATGACAACCCTAATTCCTCAGGTATCGTGGAAACAATACGGTATATTTTGTTCAGTCACTCTTGCTTGCTTTTCTCAGAATACATAGACTGGCGATTGGAACAGGTTCAATAATTTTTTATTGGGCAAGTTTCAGTCTAGTATGAAACATGATATCAAGTGAGCAGAGGTGGTCATTGTTGTTTCCCATGGCAGGCGCCGGGGAAGAAGTAGATGCCTGTGTGCCTGACACTGATGCTTGCACATCCGTTGCAGAGCTGTTTTCCGGTTCAACAGGAGCTGCAGCGTCCCGTGGAGGCTCTAGGAATGCCATCATCAACATGGGAATACGCTGCGGAAATGGGCCCGTGAATGCGCCAAGATCATGTCTATGTCCGGCAGCGCAACCGATGGAAGTGTTAGACAGAGGTCCAACATGCATCCAAATCTGCAAAAGAGGCAGCGGAAGACTGATAGGATGCAGTCAAGCCAGTCTGAAAGACAGGAACCAATGGTCACTCAGCTCTTGAAGTCAAGGTAAGCCCATTAGGAACACAAATCGCTCATGATAACATCGCTTCAGCAGTGCTCTCTCCATGTCTAGAGTGATGCTGACATCCAATGCGAAGCAATAGAAGTAAAATCAGGATGACTGCTATCAAAAGCAGGACAAAAGGAAGCCCCCGACAAACGCTTCCAAGTACGGAGTTTATGAAAGATGGAATCACTCCAAAAATGGTTTGAAAGGTGGTTAACAGACCTGATCCAATGCTCTTAAATAAGTGTACAATACCACTCGTATCATACGATGGAGCATTTCTCCGAAATGGAGAGGGAAGTTCATATGGACCAACGCCTGTATCTCTGCAGAAGACCTTGCCACTTGGAGATCAAAAGTCTCTCGGGCTGAAGTTAAGACCACATTATGCTGAAACAGCATGGCTTTCAGTGTGCTCAGAGAATCAAACCCAATGTTTATGCATTCAGTGAAGGCCACAGTGGTGCCTCCCTAACTGTGCGAGCTGGGGGAAACAATACTTGCTTACAACAAATAACCATGGAGTTGACGGTCACTAGATAAGCAATGCCGGGAGTCAACTGGGGTGGCGTAGTGGGCAAAAGAACGATGGATTTAACCCAGATCTCTTGACTGGGGGAGAATGTCTGCATTGTCAGCATTCCGTCCATCATTTGTTTGTTGTAACGCTTTTCGCCCTAAGTGGGATGGGTATTCCCAGACGTGGGACCCATGCTCACTACGCCACTGGAGTCAAGCTATCCTGGCTGATGACGGCTGATAGCCAGAAACCGGTCCTAGGATGCTTGATTCCGGTCCAGGGAAGACATGGCTTGGCAGTTCGGGCTGGACTGTTCCCATGAGGCACAGGGTCAAGACTGATTTGCATATGGCCATGTCTAAACTGGGGTGGCGTAGTGGGCAAAAGAACGATGGATTTAACCCAGATCTCTTGACTGGGGGAGAATGTCTGCATTGTCAGCATTCCGTCCATCATTTGTTTGTTGTAACGGGAGTCATACCACAGCAGCCTTGGTCATTCAGCATCAAGTAACTCCCATTTATAAGTAACTCGAAAACCGGAAGAATTGTGTCACCTAGAGAACCCTTCAGGTAGCAGGACAAGTGCGCTATTGACGCATTACATGCACCGTGCAGCGATATTTCTTTACACAATAAAGACCCACTCAAGGCCTTTTCGCAGTTATAACCACTCAGAAAAATGTCTTTGTTCCTTCACCTATATGTGTACGGTAACTCCAAGGCTTCTCGTAGGTACCCTTCGCCCAACGCTTCAGATCTCCCTACTGGGTAATATTTCAGGCAGTACTGGAATTGGAATGTCGTGATTGGCAGTGTGATATAGGCATGGATTAACCATTCCGTAGACGGTGATTCTGCTACAGTAAAACGTCATTGCTCTAGTTTTTCGATGAGCTGCATGTTTTACTTCGCATCTCCAATAATTTTCTGTCGGTCAGCTTGTAAGCCGAAAACAGATGTGCGTCTTTAATGTATCGCAATAGAACGTGGCCAGAACGCAATGATTGAAGAGTCTAGCTAAGAAGCATAATAGTGCGTTGCTGTGATTGCCCATGTTGTAAAATAGACAAATCTTGTTCCATTATGTCGATAGCGGAGGACACAATGATGCCCAGTGAATAAATACGAGACAAGAGTGTGGTCATGCCGCGGTCTACCACAGCTAAAGCCTTTTTAAGGTTAATTCTATCTATCTCACGTAGTCTCTCTGCAGCTTACTGTTGGGAGACTTTCCAAACCCCATTATACATGGTGTATACGAAGCGTTTCTTATGTGGTTTCTTGGGACTTAACAAGAAATTCCTAAGATCCATGTTATCTGACAGAAGGGACAAGTGTTGTTCCACCTGTGATAGTGTCGAGGCAATTAGCCAATCTAGGCACAACTTCCCGACACTATAGGAAGTCACTACCCATGGGTCGTCTATATGTACATAGCGTGGATCGGGCCTATGGATACTAAACCCTTCGGTGGTACCCCTGAATCTTGAGTGACATCCATTTGTGTCTACTGGCCAAACCAACCAACCCTTCCAATCGGGAGATGACGAATTGTATGTACTTGTACCATGTGCCCATTCACTTGTTAATGTGTTATTCGTGAAAACCTTAATAGGTGTGGGTGAAAGGATGCTTGGTGTTTTCAAGTCTTTGATTTTTGCAAGTAGTGTGTTGTCTGGCAAATCATCTGTAATGGTATGAGGCAAGCTCTACATAAAGCCTCAGTTCCCTGAACCTGCCACTCTCTTGTCCCCAGATGGATTTTGTGTCTATGGTGTCTCTCTAGTAGTCGAAACCCTGTACAGACAGTTGGGAGTTAAAGGTGCTCAATATATCAGCTTTGTGTTTGTGAGCATAATGTTCTTTGCAGTTGCATTAGTCTGTGCAAGTTTATAGTAAAATGATTCTGGGTCGGATGTATTGAATCCTGAAAAGTATGCTAACTTCTGTGTGAATGTAGCAGAATTACCTTTTGGTGGGGTAGGGCAATGTTCCCATTGATGGTACACATTAGCTATGCGTGGTACACTTGCTCTATGCAAAGAAATGACCATAATGCTGGTAAAAAAACATTGTATCGTAGTCATTTGTTTCCTCATACAATTCCCTGTAACAAAATGCAGCAGACTGTTCTAAATCTGTATGCAATTATTTACAGTCTCAATGTCCCAATCATCAGATAGTGTACATGGGGTAATGAAATAATTTAAACAAATTTTAAACAAATGTGGAATTTTCAAATGTTTAGTGGGACATATACATCATAAGAACCTTTATCCCAAACTATACATTCTGGTATTGGAATTGATGTAATGTTCACCAGGGACAAGTCTCTTCATTCACGGTGTGATGACGTATGTGGTTTCAGGACCAAGTTCAGATTGTACTGCAGAATATTCTGGGAGGTAATTTCTGTTCAGAAGCAGGAAAAAGACTGTCACTGTGCCAATCCAAATTAACAGATATACTACCCCTAACCAAATATGCAACTAAGGTGGCACTAAGTAAGTCTTTTTGAGCAAAATATGGAATTGGCGAACATTTTATTTCTTTGAAGTGGGTGTGGTTTGATCAGGTTTACTTGGATCTGAAGAGAAATCATCGAAGTTGATGAAGTAGCCAGACCCAGTTCGATCAATCTTTGGCAGCTCAGCAGGTTTTATAGAACTGGCAGATGTGTTGTCTGAAGGCACATTAATGTAGTCATCATTATTGGGCGAAATTGCAACTTGCATTGTCATTTCTTTTTAATGTTTTTCAATTTCAACTGGTGTGATTTGTATTCCATTGTTCGTTACTCCTTCACATTGGGTAGTGGAGTCTTGAAAGGTTATTAATCTTTCCATCTGAACTTGCTGTATAGTAGTTTCCTTTTTGCCAGCAAGAGGTGGGAGAAGTTCTGTTCTTGTTCCTACCACCGCTAGGACAGGTACAGCTGTTCTGTAAGATGGCCCAAACTCTCTTGTCCATGATCTTTTCACTGACCAGGTCCCCAAACTGTGGGACCCAGGCAGGTCTTGCCAGAACTGGTTTTACTTCCCCAGTGGTGGTGTGTTTGACTTACACGTTGCTTTGTAGTGCTTGGAGTTCCTGTAAAACAGCCAAACGGACATTCAGTTCAAATAGTTTTGCATCCGCAACTGTGCTGGCATAATCGAGATCAGGTACCCACATTCTTGTCCCAAACAGAATTATATAAGGGGTACGGCCTCCCAAGGATTTTCTTGGCATATTGTTCAGTGCCCTCTGGACCCTATATAGGTGATTGACCCACGTACCGCCCGCGCCTATTACCCTTGCTGTTAAGGATTGCTGTAGGTCCCGCTTTTTCCTCTCAACCACCGGAGGAGTACCGCAAGGCCATGCCCAAACCTTCCATGGCTTCCTTGCAAGCCCTAGAGCTAAACGCAGGACCACGGTCGGAATGTAATATGCCAAGTGGGTATGTCTCAATGAAGACTCGCAAATCCTTTATAACAGTTTGAGCGTCAGCCGAGCGCTGGGGCCAAACCCATAGGAATCTAGAGCATGAATCCACTGTCACCAAGATGTACTTGTAAGCCCGTCTGAATTTAAGGGGCCGCAGTTGTCCAATTAAACACATGCGAGGGGTCGATCTGAAAAGCAATAATGGTGTTTGTGGTGTCCTGTGAATGGTGGAACCCTTCATCTGCTGGCAAATATGACACGTCAGGACATAGTCCTTCGTTTTTCAGCCCCGACCACCAGTAACGCTGCTTCAATAATGAAATTGTTGCAGTGACTTCTTCGTGTGCTGAGCCCAGACTCTCATTTGCAGCTAGTAGTAAACCTAATCCTCGATCTTTATTTGGTATTACTCTATCTCCCACTCCTGGAATTTGTGCATACAGTTAGTTATGTGCATCTAACTTGTAGGAGTACTTCAGTGGAAAGCCTTTTGGCAGGACGGGTGAGCAGTTCTTTGAGGCATTGATAGCTACTATTGTATCTCCGTCTACTCTTGTGTGCGAACGAGTGATTGCAGCTACAGCAGCAGTTCGCACTGTCGCCTTGGCAGCTTCATCAGCCAGTGAATTCCCTTCAACGTGTATGCCAACACGCTGATGACTCAAGGTGTGAATAACTTGAGCCCGTGGCAGGCCTTCTTTCAGCTTTGCCACTTGTTCCCACAACAATTTGTGTTTTATCGTGCCACCCTTGGCGTCTTTAAATCCATTCTGGCCACAATAGTGAAGATATTCATTGTAAGAGTGCACACAGTAAAACAAACCGCACACAATCAGTGTGGGGAATTCCCGATCCGTATACTGTAGTGCTAGTATCAGGGCTTTCAGTTCTGCCAGCTGCACAGTATAATCTCTTAGAGACTGCGTAGTTGTATTGCTGGGGTGGACCTTACCATCCCACATCCGACCTTTCACTATAGCGCCTGCAGGGTTATGCTGCTGTTTACTTCCTATGGCAGGTTGCGCAGAACCATCAATGTAAATGATGTATTCATACTGATCTAGAGGAAAGGTTTCATTCAGAAGAGATTACTCTTGTTTGTACTGCAGGAATACTTGTGTTCCAAGTCTTGGATCGTATCCATATTCTACATCTGTTGCAGTGAGAGAATTAGCCCATTGTATCCAACGTGGATGCAGTGCCTTTGTATTTGGAATGCTGGCTTTAGTTACCGCTTCTAAAGTCGGTATCAGAGTTACAATGATAATGTGTTTCCCCTCTGCTAGTGCTCTTTCTCTCATTACAGCAGTCTGTACAGCTGTTAGAATTTTTTCTATTGCTTCAAATCGATTTTCAGCATTTGTGTACAGATGAGATTTGTATGTGATAGGAACTGTCTCACCTTCATTGAACGTGAAGTAGGTATACCTTGATATCTCAGTGATGACCCGTATTACCAGGTTGCGGAGGTTTACTCATGTCTGCAAGTGTTTTGAAGCTATCATGTCAGCTTGAACTGAACGAAGAGTGTGAGTATGTTTTGAGTCCACTTGCTGTGAAACCAGGTCTGATTAAGTCATAGAAAGGGGTTACTCTTTCTGCGTAGTCTTGAATGTATGTTCTGCCGAAATTTAAACATCCTAATATGGATTTCAGAGTTTTAGGAGGCTGGATTAGCGCGCATTTTTCTAGAAAATTTGCGACCAGGCTTTTGCCTTCACTAGACAGCTCATATCCCAAGAATAGGATACTGAGATGGGCAATATTTGATTTTTTTTTAAAGTTAAATTTATAGCCCAAATTGCCAAAACAAAAATTATGTTGTTCACCCTGCACAAGTGATCAGGTAATTCATATTCCGTCAGATAAGTATCATCCTCATAGGACACTGCCTCTTCATCGTAAGTTTGTAATAGCTATGACATTCTTGTTGAGAATAACCCAGGGCTGTTCTTATAGCCTTGGGGTCAGGTGAAAAAACTGACGCTGAGTGCCAAGGGTGGAAAATCCTTTCAAATATCAGCTTTCAGGAGCTTTATTCTGGCAGAAGAATCCTTTCCAGATATCTAGAGTTGTTCTGTATTTCTTCCGCACAATGTTATTCATGTAAGCGGTGCTGTGTGAGTTCTGAACTACAATTTTTTTGGAGCATGTGTTCAAGTGTATGTAATCTAAAACCAAACAAAATGTGTTGTCAGGTTTCTTTACGTGCAAGTTTCAATCACACCTTGGTATTCAAGTTGGTCTAGGATTTCTCTGACCGGTTTCTTCGCTTCATTTTTAATAGGGTACTGTCTCTGTGGAGTTGGAGTACTTTTTAATGGTATGATGCCGGAGCCAGCGCTTGCGCCCACTCCCGTGCATATGAGTGTTTTAAGGAAACAGGAACAAGGTCAGAAAAAGCAGACAAAATTACGCTTTTACCTTTTGGGCAACCCATTATAAATTCAGGTGGCCGATCTTTTTCTGCTAACAGGATGTCCTTGAGATGTTCCCCCTCCATTTGGAGATTAATTTCGTGTAGACGATGGGGGACACTTACTCTTCTATCAGGTGTTTCCACCGTGATGTGTTCATTCAATACTGCTGTCACCAGAAATTCCTTCCGGTTCTGGGGAGCTATTGTTACTTCTGCCACGCTGTCTAGCATCATCAGAGCCCATTCCCCGTTAAGAAGCTGAGTCCTCAGTATTCTGGGCATGTCTAAGTCAGCTACTTTCTTCTTTTTGAACTAAGTCTTTGCTTTAGGTCGCTCTTCCTGTTTGATAATGAACAGTGAAGTGTGATGTATCTCCCTTTTTCCCTTCGGTCGTTCTTCAATTTTTTGTTCTGTCGTCCTTGCCTCTCGGAGCTTTTTGATGCACCCTGAAAGGAACAAAAGGAACGTGTATCAGTATCCTGATACCTGGCCAGTTTCATAATGTTATCACAATTCCTAAGGTTGTATCTCTTTTCAGAGGACTCCCTTTGGCGAGACCCACCCGTTGATCGGAAAGTGTTTTTGTTATTATTACTTTTCGGTTGACTATTATCCCATTTCTTTTTAGAAGAAGTGGGTGCTTGCTTTCAGTTGTCTTTTTCAGAACTACTCACCACTAGTGGTTTCCCGAGTTTGGCTACCAAACTATCTCTGCCTAGTGAAGCATAGGTGTCTTTGATCATTTTTGGTAATGCACGCTCCCGATTTGCAGGAGCTGTTTCCTTTAGGCGTTGACGTATAGCCACTGCTGCTGCTTCCCCCTTAATGTTGCTCAGCATAATTGCCAAGGCTTGGTCAAAATTACCCATCCTTTTCATCCCCAAGTCCATGGCAGGTCCTGCCCTGTACTCATTCTGTGTTTCTTTTAATACTACAGGAATAACTGATATGGTTGGTGTACCATGTATCCTAATGTATACTGCAGCAAACATTGTTCCCCATGTGGTACAATCCTCAATCGAGGGAACCATTCACAGTGGCAAGCAAATTGTTAACATTCTGTGTTTTTCCTGCGGACCGTACGGGGCAATACTGCTTCCAATTGTGCTATTTTGTTTAGCAATCCAGATTCGTACTTGATCCCTTCCTGATGAGAACACACGCATTATTGCTTTTAGGGTTTGTGGACTAATTATTGGTGTGGGCTGGGCCTGGACTAATCCAGGTGGAGCAGCTCTCGCAGGTTGTAATGTTCGTGTTCGCATGATGACCTGGACAATATGTCTGTATAACCTATTTCTTGGTAAAATGTACGCACTTCCCCTACTGGGAGTGTTTCTATCTCGGGATGCGGAGTATAAGCCGCTAAGACCGGTCATGTTGCTCCTCCTATGCTGGGCGGACCTAGTCTTATGACTGAAGTTGTGTGCTTGAGGGCGCCTTTAAACCAGTTTTTATGTTGCTGGTAAGTTAACAGGACTTCAATGTCCTCGTATGGGATGTATTCTTCCGGTGGATCCACTTCAATGTATTCGTGAAATAATAGTGTCTGTGGATTTGCAGGATGTTGTAGGTAGCCTATGTTCTAATAACTTTAGAGTTACTGCCTGTCTGCAGTTTTCTGAAATGTTAAGAGCATTCGCAAATTAGTCTCCTTCCTCGCCTCCACCGCCATTTGCGGTTTCAGTCATTTTGAAGGTAGAAGAAGGTAAGTGATTTAAGAGTTAGGGTTTAGCACGATAGGGAACTTTTAGTCCTTACAAGCTTGTCTAAAACCTTCAGCAAATACACAGGGTGTGCCTGCTCAGCTGAGGCGGGTTAACTTTCCCATTTCAGACGTCTCTGAAAAATGTGAGTAGGATTGTCTGAGAAAGCACGACTGAACTACTCAGAATTTACTGTTTATATAAGAACCTAACCAACGTTGGCGCGCCATGTCGTGTAGTTCCTAGGACCCCTCAGGACCTGCGCATTTTGGATGACCTAAATGGAGGGCTTGGTGTGCAGGCAGACTCTAGACACCAAAAACACAATATATCAAGGGGTCACAGGGGAATTAATTTAAGGACTACCACACCTCTAATCCCCGATCAGCACTTAAACAACTAACAGGAGGTGCTAAGTCCGTTCATAAAGAACAGAAAGCCACTGAATGCTGCGAAAGAGTGTGAAAAAACCTCCTCAGATAGTTTGCTCATCACCTGGCGGGAGTCAAGAGTCCATCAGCCCACCCTCACTGGCGGAGCTTCGTCATCTGAGACTCTAGGGGGTCGAGGTCTAGGCCCACAGGGTGCCCAACCTGGTACTCCCGGTACGTAAGCATTGGCATATCCTTAATGTGGCATCCGAAAACATCCCGCCTCCTCTTTTTGCGTTTAAGAAGGGTCCAAGTTTACGGAACAGCCTGGTCCATACACGACCACTGTCACAGTCCACACGTGACGCCAATACTTTGTGGTCACTACCCCCGGTACGAGGCCATTATCCTTGTGGCTCGTGCAGTGTCTGTCCTCAGACAACCAAAATAACATCAGTGGACATAGGGACTAGCCGTCCTTGGATACTGCAGAACCATGCGAACTGTAATTCTGAGTGTGTGATCTATATGATCACATGCCCTTGCACTCTGCATTACATTGGGTATACCACAGGCAAAGTAAAGCTCCGCATAAGTGAGCATAAGAGTACTATTCGATGTATGAAACAGTCTACTTGTCTGACAGACCATTTTTTGGCCAAAAAACATAAGGCAGATGATTTGAGGTGGCTTGTGCTGGAACGTCCTTTTATTCCCCAGCACGTAACAGATGTTCCAAGATTTCTGTTTTCTAAAGAACAGAGGTGGATTTTTAGATTGAAGACAGACACACATGGCCTCAATGACAGTATACCATGGGCTTCTATCTGAAATCTTGTTTGATCATCTTATTTCTGAAATCGACTGGTGCGTAGATATTCCATCAGATACTTCATCACATACGATATCCTTCACCATAGATAGGACAGTTGATCCTAATGGACATCTACGCAATTGTGTATAGGAGTGTTCAGTACTCATTCTACACAGACACATGTATATCTAGGCATATGCCATCCTTTATGTACTATCTGTCTCTAGAGCTGTCGAGTACATCTATTGTTCTATTTACCTGAATGTGAAAGGCTGCAATTGCTGGTCATCATTGCTGGCTATATCTGGATTTATCGACCTTGTGTCTAGATCAAGTGTTTTGGTGGTAGATTGTCCCTGTGTTTCATTCTCTTTGTATTGATATTATACCTGATAAGCAGCCCGGGCTCGGTTGCTGCTATATATCCTAAAAGGGGATGGTGGGGTCCATCGACATAAGAACAAACCCTTTAGGTTTTCAAAGAGTAAGAAATGGAGCGGTTTGTTTGTGTTTTTTTACATTTTGCCATTACGAAGGTCCGAGTTTTTAGCTCGTGCCGCAAATAATGATTCAAGTTGGGCAGTTTCCATCCTAATACGCATGCGCGGATACGGAGCCATGAAGTACCAAAGGTTCCGTTTACCGTGTATGAGCCTAATGTAGTGTTGTTACTTGAAACATGGCTTCTACCGAGGCCGTGCCTCTCGACTTGTTCGTTCCTTGGAACACGCATGCACCGCAGCGAGTGTTTCGGTGCTCACGCTTCTTTCTGTTGTCCTCTGACGCGCATGCGTGTTTTTGCAAAGGACACACTAGCCGTGCACCTTGACTTGACTAGTCTTTCTAATACGCATGCACCGAAGTGAGTGTCTCGATACTTGCGCCTGCCTCCTTTGATGCGCAGGCTTGTTTGTGCTAAGGACACACTAGCACCTGGTTCCAATTAAGTGAGTTTGTTAAATTAAGGCGTGTATTTAAGGAGCTCCCCCTCCCCCTGCCGTCACCTTCCAGACAGCTCGTAGTCTGGTTTGAAGTACCGACGGACAGGTAAGGAGAAGAGAGCTCCGCACTTTGGTTGAGGGCTGTAGGTCCATCTCTGCAAACATTTTTTTTGTTTGTTTTGATTTAATAGTGAGGTGGCAACACCTCTCGCTCTGAACCTTGCATAGGGTATGTGTTTTTTTCCCCCTGAACTCTGTTGTATTTGATGTTGGAATGAGCCAGGGGCGACTGTATATATCGAGGTATTCATCATTGTGAATCCTTGGATTATTGTATGTTCCAAACAAATCAACAAGTTCTGGAAGGAACATCTTTTTCATTTACCTGCATTATTGTGTCCATGAGGGGCCGGGTTTTTTTAGGTCATTGACTTTTAAGTTTTTCATAGGTTTATTATATTGTTTAAATGTACATGTGAGGAGTTTAGACAGATGAGTATCTGTTTTTCCTCACATTTGAACAGAGCGGTGCCTCCATCTCCAAGCAGTCAGCCGGGTGAGGCGAGGCTTTTCTCCCACAAAAAGCTGGGTGAGTTGAATACAATACTTTTGAAAATCTTGTTTGCGTGAAACCATTGCTTGGGTTCTTTTGTAATGAGAGCAGTGCACAATGGGCACTGCTGAACAGTCGTCACTGATGCTGCGATTTATATGTGAAGTGTCTTTCTGATGGTCCGATTCTCTGAATTTTTTTAGGAAAGAAGACATAGTTCTTACGTCCAAGCACGAGGTTGCTTGTCCGGTAGGGTGGCCATTGCCACAGTCTTACCTGATTATTGCGTTTCCACTTTTTGAGTATTGTTTTTCACGATTTATACACCAAATGTGTCTATCCTGCAGTAGCCTTTATTTCCACCACATTTAGGTCCTGAAGAAAGCCGGGTCAGTTGACCAATTCGGCTGAAACATGTCGACCTTATTAGACTAAGCCAGGAAATAGTCAATTTTTTCAAGACTATTTGTTTTTTTTAAATCTGGCACCTGGACAATTTCTAATAAACATATTTTTTGCCCAGGTAGCCATTTTTAACTCACATTCACTTTAGAGCACTGCACATCACTAGAGTCTTTGTAGTTTGAACACACACCTTGGCAGGAGTCCTTCTTTTTCGGGAGTACCAGGTTGGGCACCCGGCAGGGTCTGCTGGCTCGACACTGTGGGCCTAGACGTCGACCCCCTAGAGTCTCAGATGACGAAGCTCCGCCAGTGAGGGTGGGCTGATGGACTCTTGACTCCCGCCAGGTGATGAGCAAACTATCTGAGGAGGTTTTTTCACACTCTTTCGCAGCGTTCAGTGGCTTTCTGTTCTTTATGAACGGACTTAGCACCTCCTGTTAGTTGTTTAAAGACTCTAGACACCCCCACAGGATGAGTCAGCCATTAGACCAGCTAGCTCTACGGTGCCACTGCCTCCCCCCTGTATTCTAAAGTGGTGTATGTAGTTTCTGGCAACCACTGAACACGACAACCCTGATTCTCAGGTATCGTTGAAACAATATGGTATCTTTCACTCAGTCACTCGTGCTTGCTTTTCTCAGAATACATAGACTGACAATTGGAACGGTTTCAATAATTATTTATTGGTCAAGCTTCAGTATAGTATGAAACATGTTAGTTGCGACAATCAAAAGACAAGAGCAGACAAATATAATCGCTAGTACCAATATCGTAAAAAGTAGATACATTTCTACCATAATGCTAATAAGATGAATAAAAGCATAATATATAAAATAATAACATTGACGTACTCCTACGATGTGTATCTTACCTAACTGTGCCTAGCCTAGAAGTGTAAGTGAAGCATTTATGTGTAATTTCTGGGATATGTCCTAATGAGACCTAATGGAGCCAAGAATTCCCTGGGGAAGTGCTAACCCCTCATGTGATGGTTCTGAATGAAAGACCCCGTCTCTGCGTTGAGGATGGCACCCCGCAAGGGATGTCAGGTCTCTGCCTATCGAAGGATCAGCCTGCAGAGTCTCGGTCCAGCCTGGAAGGAATTCTCCTCTGTCTAGTAAGGAGGAGTGAGAGTCTTTTATACTAAAGTGGTCACTCCGGGGGTTTTCTAGAATCAATATGTTTTGAAAACATTCGCTAAGCCCTTGCAAATCATTTCTTAACAAACATCATCATTCACAGCTGGTTGTTGGCCATGAAGGAAAAAAGTGGTGACCTTTGTACAGAATAAATCTAACCTGCCTGGGGACATGTTTGTGTAAGTCAGGTTCAGGGATTAAGATATGGTACCAAGAGCCTAATGTCGGAGAGACAGAAGTTAGCTACTAGATAAAAGGTCCCCTGTGTAAGACTGTTATGTCGTGTGGATGGGACACAATGTATGTAATCGGTGTGTACATGATGGGACTAATCTAAAACACATGACATGCGTGTCTGCCCAGTAAGCCATGGCCCTTCTGACCTTTTTCGTAGCAGCCTTGATCCTCTGGGCGGCATACTTTGTCTCCAGAGATGCCAGGACAGAATGCCACCAAAAGCGTTGGATAACTGTTGGTCCACGATACGACTGAAGCGCCAATTAACCTTAACCAAAGCTTCCGTCTCTCGGGTAGTTTGTAAAGCCCAGCGTGTACTCCAAAGGAGGGGTGGATTCTCCAATGTAAGTAGAACCTCATCTCCAGCCCCACAGCCTGGCTTTCTGCCTTCATTCCCCCATTCTGCTTAGCGAACAGCAAGAGTTTAGGGGAGAGCTACAAACTGGGCGTGCTACTCGATTGCCATCTTGCCTCCTCCCGAATTTACTTTTTTGATGTGCCAAACTCCAGCCTTCCAGTAGCCTCTCCCGATTGGCCAGAATTTGACAGTCTGAGCCAAACTGCTCTGATGAGGTCTGAAGTAGCCTGCATAGAGACAAAAGGCATTTGGTGGGAGGCGATCTACAGCTGCAGAGCAAAAGGCAGAATGAGGGTGAAGTAGCCAAACTGTATTCGAAGATTGAATGACACGACGCAGGCTCTGCCCCCCACATCCTGCATCCCCCAGCCAGACAGGAGCCCCAGTAATTGAATAAGCAGAGGGGCGGGAAGGGAAGTTCTATGGAAACTTAGCCACACCAGTGGGTTGGCTTAGCCAGATCTTAACCTACCGGAAAGACTTTCTCCTGTTGGATTTTCCCAAACAGTGCTTTCTGGGACAAGAATATGCCACACTTTGGAGGAAGCTGTCATACTTTTGATGGCACCCTGTAGCCTATTGGCCAGGGGTCCCCCCACCTGTAACTGAAGAACACTGGATACATGTGGGACACCTGCCCAACAACTCAGATCCCTGCATTAATATCACAAGAAGAAGAACTGCCCTGCTGGTTCCTTGGACTGTACAAGAGAGGCCTGCACTGATTTGGACTGCACCTGCTGCACACTTCTGTCTTCAGCCCAAAAGGGGCTCAACCTTGCTCTGAAAGTTAAAGGAGTGGACTCCCACAAAAGCAACAGGTAAAATGAACTCCACTTGCATCATCTCTACCAAGAAGACACCAGCTGGAGTGTTCAGTAGACTTTTAAAGATTTGCCCAGGTGCATTGTGGGTCTCACAAGAATATTCTGGACCTTGGATTGGTGTTGTGGACCTTCAATGACCACAAAAAAAGTCTGGAGAAGAAGAACTACCCTGCTGGACACTTGGACTGCACAAGAGAGGACTGCACCTGGTGCACCCACAAGGTTTCACAACAAAAGGCCTTTCCCTGTCTTAAAGGATAAGAAGTGGACTGTCTGGTCAGCCAAATGTAGAAAAGTGCTAGAAGGGCTACCTGCAAGATCGTCAATGAGGACTACTCCAGCTGGCAACCTTCACCTGAATTTTACGTGGACTGACCAAGTGCATTGTGGGAGTTGTAGTCCCAGACCCCAAGGGGCAATCCAGAGCTTCTGAACTCTTGGCTGGTGATCAAGAAACACTTCTGGAAACATGTATAAAAGTGTTACATCGAGGGACTTTGACTGGTTCAGCATAACCTTTTTTAACACTTTGAGAGCTATTTGCTTCTAAGTGCAAGTTTTAAATTTAATTTTTAAAAATTCATATCTCCGATTCCCTTCTTTGGATTTTAGTGTCATTTTACTAATACAACTCTAACCTATTTTTATAAATTGCTGTTGGATTTTTTTTGTGTGTTGTGTCTTACTTAGTGTCCTAGTGTTTTTAAATGCTTTACACACCAGTCTCCCAAGTTAATGCTGCTCTCAGCCAGTTACCAAGGGTTGAGCAAGGGAATAATTTTTTGTGATCTTGACTGGGAATTATATCGTGAATGTGGCCTTATTTCTAGTGGTAGGTACTAGCTTACCCCTACTAATAAACCACCGTCCAACGATAACATTGGAATTCCATTATCACAATTCATGTGTCATTTCCAAATGAGAACAGATAACTTGTTTCATGTTTGGTGTCTCTGGAATCACAATTTAAAATCTTAACTTATGGCGCAGTCAGATTTTAAATTTCAATTCTGAGAATTCCACTTTCAGAAAGTTGGCATTTTCTTGCCTTAGCCATTTAGTTCCTGTAGCCTGTCTCCGATCAGCCAAAGGACTGGGTGTAGCTGACACTTGAGCTTTCTGTACTTCTCCTCGACAGCCACGCCCAATAGTGTGCTTAGGTATGCCTGGATGGGCCATCACTGGCAGGATGGGAGAGAAGAGCTGGGCACAGCTCTACCTACACTTTAATAGGCTGTGTCCTGCCTCAACACAAAGGGCTGCATACCCCCTATAGTTAGTCTGAAACCAGGCCTGTGGAAACAGTATGCCAAGTGACTTCAAAGAGAAATCTCTAGAAGATTATCCCCCACTTCAAAGGCACAGCTGGGTATAAATTCTGGATCTCAGACATCAACTCATCAGTAAACTGCTGGATTTGTGGATATTCTGACAGGAAGAAGGACTGCTGTGCTGATACTAAGACTACCACTCTGCTGGACTGCTCAGCTAAAGGAACTGCTGCCCTGTTGTCTTCTTGCCTGGGGAAAAAGAACTGGACCTGAAACTTCATATTGACCCCAGAGTGACTCCAAGGGCTAATCTGGGACATTAAAGGCTCCCCAAACAGCTCCTGGACCCAGTTGCAGGGAGTTCCTAATAAAAGTGGTGCCTTTCAGATCCTGGACCCTTAATGTAGCTCACATGAACAGAAATCAAGCTTTTGGACTCTGTGCGACATTCTCACAGAGACTGCAACACTAGCACAGAAAGTCTGCGCGCGCTGCCAGCCCATCACTTCACACTACAGGATCGACAGCTTGCGAGGGATCGCCAATGTGAGGCTCCAGCCCACCCATCCACAACGCCCTGCCTGCTCTTCGCACCATGCCGACAACCTCCTGTGACACTATTCTTGCTCCTCGTGTACCTCTCCAGTGCAAACAGGACTCCTGGCACAAAACGTCTGTAACTTCTGGGACTGTATCCGACCTGCGCTCCATCATGATTGGCCTGAACTCTTGACTTTTTACCCAGTCTAGCACAGCCAGATTGGCGCTTTATGCTTTTCGGTGCTATTTTACTCTTTATTTGTTAAAGAATTATAACTCTGGTTCTACTAATTGGTTCTTGGTCATTTTGGTCTTATTTTATTTATTACAGTATGCTGTATTATTCTAACCTGGTGTGGGAACCTTTTTGTGTTATGTTTTCACTGTTTTACTGTTTGAAGGATTGCAGAAAAACTTTGCACATTGCCTTCAAGTTAAGCCTGACTTCTCTGTACCAAGCTACCAGGGAGTTGAGCACAGGTTAATTTGGAGTTTGCTTGTGCCTTACCCTGACAAGGATTGTGGTTGCTGCTTGACCAGGGCTCAGACCCTAATCAACCTTTAACCAAACTTGTTAGATTGCCATTTCGACCTGGCCAAAAAAGCCTTTTGCCCTTCATAGACCTTACTTTTTAATACATATATGTCTCCCTGGAGGTAGACCTTACACAGCCCATAGGGTAGGGTGCAGTGTTTTTCAAAAGTGGAATATGTATTTGTAAGTTTTACATGTCTTGGTATGGAAAAACTCTTACATTTGTTTTTCACTACTGCTAGGCCTACCTCTCCAGTAGGATAACATGGGGTTACCTTATGTTGCAGGGAGTTCGTAACCCCCAAGTGGTGCCTCTCAGGTACTGGACCCTTGGTGTGGGTCACAGGCACTGAAATCAAGCTTTTGGGCTCTACGTGACCACTAACGGGCCCATTCGCGCCAAGACTGTGACACTAGCACCAAAAGTCAGTGCGAGCTGCTGCAGCTCATCTCTTCGCACTGCAGGCTCAACGTCTTGTGAGGGATTGCCAACGACAATGTGAGGCTCCAGCCCACCAATCCTCGACACCCTGCCTGCTCTTCCCACCATGCCGACAACCTCCCCTAATGCTATTCTTGCTCCAGAAGGACTGCTACTCTGCTGCTGCCTGAATGAAAAGGACTGGACCTGCATCTTGAGCCCAGGACCACCAGAGTTTCTCCAAGGGCTAGTTGACTAGCCTCCTGATCAGAGCTTCAGGGACAGAAAAGGGTCCAACCACCTTGATCCCAGCACCTGGACTCTGTCTGCTGTGAGTCTTGCCCCCTAAGTGGTGCTACCCTACTCCTGGACCTTTAGAAGTGGGACTGAACATGCTCAGCTAGCCCAGCTGTGTTTTTGTGGTCAGAACCGATGCAGTGCAAAACATCACCTCACATCCCTAATGCAGGACTCCGCAGCATTTCAGAATTGCTGCTGCATGATGCGTTCTCAACGCAGGAACTCACTTCGCATCCCCACAAACCGCTGCTATAGGATGCATCCTCGACATGGTACCTCGCATCGTAGACCACCAGAACCGCCGCTGCCCGACACATCCTCAACGCCGAATTTCATAGTGTTCCGCAACCAGATTTAAGGTACTTTGTTCAGTGAGCCTAACTTTGTCCCTGTATCCAGCCCATGCTCCTTCTTGGTCAGCCTGAACTTGCGACTTCGTGCCTGATGGAAGCGACCAGATAACCACAGTTGGCGCTTTGTGCTTCTGAGCACTATTTCTACTTAAATCATTAGAATTGCATATCTCCGGTTCTACGGATTGGATTGTCATTTTGGTCTCAAATAATTGATTACATTTTACTCTGTTTTTCCAAATCGGTGTGGGATTTTTCTTGTGTTGTCACTTTATTATTGTTTAAAGCGCAGCATAAATTCCCCCCTCAACGAATCACCCAATTTCCTACAACCAGGCAGCAGCAATCCTCATGACCTCATGTCACAGCATTCATTGGGCAGAGAACAACCTCAATCCTCAAATGCAAATGACGCTCTACCAGCAGTTGTAGACTGGCTTGTGATAGGACAGTGATATGCCAGAGGTATGCTTGGAAACTATGTAGCAGCTCCCTGCATGGCCTCCTCATCACAGCCGTCACTGTACAAGGCCAGTCTTGATTAAAAACAGACCCTATGCTGGCAGTTGTAGATCAGCCTGTGATGGATGTTGGGAATAGTTGCTAGAGGTATGAGTGTATTACCTACTACAACATTACAGGGAGGGTAGTGGAGCAATGAGGGCGCACATTGAAAGGCAAAAAAGGTGAGAAGACCATGGAGGTTCAAATGTAGACAGGATCATAGTTAAGTCATGAAGTTTCATTACTTCAAAGAATATTTATTAAAGGTAGGCGCATATATGCCATGGGGCTCCTTTTAAAAAGATGACTGAAGTTACCTGGAAAATTCTGGTGAAACTATGGGCATGTTTACCTACATTTAACGCAATGCAGGGCAGCAAGCACAGTTTTGCATGAAAGGGAGGCAGTAGAAATGTGCCATATGTACTAAGATATATGTATTTCTGCTTTCTCCTAGCACTGGTGCAGTGTTTGCTGCCTAACACCAATACAGGCACCCTTGCACCATAGTGAAAAGGTGTCTGCATTACAGGCAAGATTGTTTTTGTGTATTTAGGTGCACATTCCTGCACAAAATCAATCCTTAGAAGCAATTTGCTCTTCGTATGCGTGCTGCAGAATACAGTAAGCGTAGAAAGGGGAAGTAACATGGAGAAATAAAGATATTTATTCCTGTAATGTCTGCTTCAGGAAGGTGTAGCTTTTTGGAGCAATCCCAGGCGTTGTGTGTTTCTTGTAAGGCCCATTGTCGTTTTCCATATGTTAGCCTAATTGTGCACATTGTTGGCCACTTTTGTTTTGCACGTTACTAAAAATTACTCTCGCTTTTGTGCCTCATTTTATATTCACACAGAACCAGCATATCTTTTTGCATTTTATTATTTTCCTGGAATTTAGTCTGAACAGCCTAGGCAAAGTCAAATAACATTGCCCTTTGTTATTCTCTCTGGTCAGACACTAGCACCCTAGACATAATAAAAGAATGCAGCTGATGTTTTGAATACACATCTCTTGCTATATAACTAGAGACAGGGTTCTGGAAAACAATAGACTCACAGAGCGAAGGTACTGAGACAAGAGTGCTGCGTCAGCTGAGATGTAGAACATCCACTATGTATGCTAAGGTATGGGGTCTGCCACTAATCCCAGAGATCTATAATTTATAACCACTTAACTTCAGTAGTATAGGAGTGTTTCGGCGGATCTCTCAGATAACATGACAGTGCTGTTGATTGTATATGGTTTATTAGCCATGCTGATATTATTGACATGCAGTGGCAGCTCCTCCGTGGAGGAGCGTTGCCCCACTGCTTTTAAGCAGTGTGACAAATGGAAAAATAAAATGATAATAACAAGTTATCATTGTATTATTTTCAGCCACTTTGCGGGCGGGGCTGCTCTACTCTCACAGCAGGGCAGAGAAGAAGTGCTTTGCCCACTCCAAGTAAACAATTATGTGCACTTTGCATGTTCTCCACGCAGGGTGCATTACAGCCTGCGTGGAGAACATACCCAGGCCCCCATTCCCTGGAAGTGCACTGAACCACAGTGCTCAGACCAATCACTACGCTGCATTGCAGTGTTGTGTTTGGTCAGGGAAGCCAATCGAGAGGATCAAGAGTGTTGTGTTCTGGGGTGCCAAATCACTTGTCTCTCTGGAAATGTTAAAAGGGCAAGCGAGGCACTATAGCTGGTCAGACTCGGGCTCATAGATACTGAGGTGATAGGCTGACAGTCCCCTACATATTGATGTTCTATGGTCCCAAGCATAGTTCTGTTCCTGAGCAGAATCCCTGCAACAGAGGTTCACTTACGATAGTAAATCTGCTTTTGCTTTAAAATCCTTGAGTGGATGAATGGTAATGCCCATGCTCCACCAATGGAAGGCCTCCCCGACACAGAGTAATGCAAGTCAAAGCTATGCGATACCTTGCATTACTTTGTACTAAACCTTCCAGAATGGATTGCGTGCCTTAGTAAATGCCAAAAAGGATTTTGCGTCAGGGCTGCGCAATAAAAGTAATGCAACCCAATTGAAAACCTTAGTAAATCTGCCACAGGATACTTATTCGCAAGCTTGACTGATACGCTGCTATACCAGTCAACCATCAATAAACTGATTATGGTTTCATTATAAATACTTGTTTAATAGAAAGGCTGCTAAAAATGACTGGTCTAAAGCAAAATAATAATTTCAATTAAATTGGCTTCAACAACATCCAATATTTTATATACTCTAAATCAAATTGCCAAATATTGAAGGTCTTGCGCCAGCTATTTCTCACTGTCATCCTTTCTTTTAAATTCACTAGGAATGGACAATATCTTTTAAAACACTTGAAGCTTTCTCTGGTCACTGACTACTTCAAAGACCACTTTATTTGTGTTCATAAAGCAGTGGTATAAACGTAGACTATTTCAAAGCTATAACATTTTTGTACCAATACAAAAATGTCTAGAAATATGTTAATTTCAGATTCTTTTATTAATTTTATTAATACATCTGTAGTTGTTCTCCCTCATTCAGACAGTGTTAACAATGATGTTTTCCTCATAGACATCTGAGATCCTTTATTCACTCTGTAGATTGATTACAATATCGGTGACCGCGGTAACTATCCTGCCCCATTGTTAATATACCTAGAACAACTTAGGTCTTTATAAAAACAACAAATATAATACAATCAATTGTTCCATAGCATTAGTGTCCTCCATAAGGGAGACAATCTTTCACCTGTCGCTGCAGATCTCAGGCCGTTCTTCATGCCAAGAACTCAAATGCAGGAGTTCTGTTAATTAAAAGGATGCAAAGATATCGAGTTCCTGGGCATTTGTATGCTATTCCTGGCTATTAATGTGTGTGGCTTGTTATATCCTTACCTGTCCATATGTTGACAGATTTCCTGACATAGCATAGTAGCACCATCATATCCTTGCAAATAGAATAACATTTGCCTTGTATAGCGAGGCTGTGTATTTATATCACTGTTTTCTTTGTATCCACTTTGGTGTCACTGTATTTAGGCTGAAAGTTCATATGATGTCTAATCTAGAGATGCCATCATGGGAAGACTGGTGCTCGACTTCACTTTTGCTATCCTTTGATTTTTGGTGAATTTGTCACTCTGGTACTGTCCGTTTTAGAAGCCCTATTTTCTGGGTCAGATTTTTCAACCTTTTTCTTGAGCCTTCCCCCATTGACAAGGCATCCTTTCAGAGATGAAACTGGAAGCTTCCTAAAGAATTAGCATTTTACCCTCTGCAATTCGCTGGGATTCACTATAAACATGTCAAAGTCACACTTGACTCCTTCTCAGATGCTCTCATTCATTAAGCTGTTCTGGACACAGTGCAGTTTTGTGCTTATCCTGCCGAAACAGCAAGTCCAGAATAGTCAGGTTATGATACCGATGTTTCAGCCTCTATGCTGGATTTCGGTGAGAATGACTTAGAGGCTGCTGGGACTCATGGCCTCCTGCATCCTGTTGGTAAATCATGCTACATGGCAAATGCATGCTCTGCAGTCGAACCTGGAATTCCAGTGGCTGTAACTTCAGGGAAATCTTTGATGTGGTCCAGATCTCGCAGGAAATAGCAAAGGATCTGCAGTGGTGGCTATTGATTGGGTCAGAGGCAAACCCTTCTCCTTTTCCCAACCAGATCTCACAGTAGTTGGGGCAGCATCTGGGTGAGGTGGAGATCAGAGGACTCTGGTCTTCAGCGGAATCTGGGCTCCACATCAACCTGTTGGAGCTTCGGGCGATCTGACTAGCATTGAAGGCATTTCTTTCCTCAGTCAAGGGGTAGTTAGTGCAAGTGTTCACAGACAACACCACCTCCATGTGGTACTGCAACAAGCAGGGCTCTGTGGGGGTCATGGACCCTTTGTCAAGAGGCTCTGCATCTCTGGACATGGCTTGAACAGCAAGGCATAACCCTTGGGGTTCAACACCTGTCAGGTTTTCTGAACCCCAGGGTGGACAAACTCAGCCATCGATGCCTCGCAGATCACAAATGACATCTCCATTCAGAGGGGTTGCAAGGTCTCTTTTAGCAATGTGGAGAGCCATGTTTAATTCTGTTTGCCTACAAAGAGAACTTGCAATGTCAGTTCTGCGCGTTGGAGTTTCCAAAGCGGCTATCGCTCGGCGAAGCTTTTAGTTGCGAGTGAAGCTCAGGCACCCTGTATGCCTTTCCTCCCATTCCACTTCTTCCCAGAGTTTTCAAGAAGATCAAGAACGACCAGGCACAAGTCATTCATGTGGCTTTGGACCGGGAAGAGTTTGTTATCCAAAGGTTCTGAAAATGAGCATCGATCTGCCGATCAGGCTGCCCCTTCAGTAGGATCTTCTGTCACAGCAGCAGGGGAGGGTCCTCCACCCGAACCTGTCAACTATCCACCTCCTTGCATGGAGATTGAGCAGCAACAGGGGAGGGTCCTCCACCCAAACTTGTCAACTGTCCGCCTCCTTGCATGAAGATTGAGCATCAACAGTTGATAGCTTTTCACCTTCCTCCCTGAGTTTGTGAAATTACTCAGGCAGCCAGGTGGCCCTCCACCAAAACAGTATTCACCTGCGGTTGGCAACATTTTGTAAAATATTGTACAGAAAAGTCTATTGACCCTCTTTCTGCCGCTCTTTCAGATTTTTGACTCTTTATTCTTACCGTTGGCCAGCAGAGCTCTACTCTCGGCACTCTCAGGGCTTATTTTTCTGCTCTTTCCTGCAGCAGCCTGACCAACCCTCTTTATGTCCCCTATTGTAAATAGGTTCCTGAAAGGACTTGTGCATATGTTCCCCCTTCGCCCTGCATATTGCCCCAGTGGGATCTGAACCTGGTTTTAACTTACCGCATGTGTGCTCCCTTTGAGCCGTTACACAATTGTCCCCTCCGGCTGCTTACCATTAAGAGAGCATTTCTAGTGGCAATAACATCTGCCCAGGGGGTGAGTGACTTGCAGGCTTTATCATCCAAGCCTCCCTATTTTATGGTTTTCCCAGAAAAGGTGGTGCTTTGCACCAAGGCCTCTTTCCTACCTAAGGTGATGACCCCATTCCAGTTTGGACAATCTGTCACCTTGCCCACCTTTTATGCTACTCCACATCCCTCTAAAGAGGAGGAATGACTCCACTGTCTGGACCCAAAAAGAGTGTTGTTGTTCTACCTTAACCACACAAAAGAGTGGACGACCAACTCTTTCTGGGCTACGTAGGGGCTAAAAGAGGTCGGGCAGCTTAGAAACGAACCATTTTCTCCTAGGTCGTTCTCTGTATCAAGATCTGCCACACCTTGGCTAAAAAGCAGCATCCTGAGGGCTTACAGGTCAATTCCACCAGGAGCAAAGCTGCAACCATGGCATTGGCTCATGGTGTTCTAGTCCTGGACATCTGCTACGCAGAAATGTGGGTATCCCTGCACACGTTTGCCAAACACTAATGCCTGGACAGTCAAGACCGCAGGGATGGGCATTTCGCCTGTTCAGTCCTGCAGGACTTTTTAGTGTCTGTCCGCAGACCACTGCCTGGATGCTCTGGCTTTGGTATCTATTCAAAGGTAATGAATCTGCAGCTAAAAGTCTATCAGATGAACAAGTTACTTTCCTTCGATAATGCATTATCTGGTAGAGACTATATCTAGCTGCAGATTCCATACAGACCCACCCATGCCTCCCTGGTCTGTGGACACATTTCTAGGGTTGCTACCTTTTCAGGCCCCTCATGTGGACATACATTAGTCAATTACCTTCATGGCTCTGGACATCTGGCGTGCAAAGTCATGAAAAGTAACTGACACCCACACGCCTGGTTGGTGCCTATATAGGTGACAGCAACATCACCACCGGCGCCAGTAATGCTACTTAGAGTCACCCGGCGGTGCACAGGGGTACTGCTCATGCAAAACGTTTCCTGATCCAGTCTGACACCAGGGAAATTAAAAGGCAAGGAATTTGCAGGTAGATATTGTCTCTACCTGATAATGTGTTACCAAAGGTACCTTACTTGTTCTTTATGGCTGCAAGTCACATGGAACCTATTCTGACTTACAGAATTGTGAAAGGGGGTCACCTTGTATCAATCTAAGAGGTGCTTGAATGTTTCACTCAATTATGAATTGATTCCTGACATCTTCTTTAATGTTGGGCTTTCTAGACACTGATCTAGTTGACACAGAAGAAAACTCGGAGTGACAAAATTATGTCTCCAGGTTTGAAGACCCTTTTTCCAATTGGAAATTCTGTTTTGATAAACTGGTCAAGGAAATTTCATTATGCCTCCCCCTCCTAAAGGTAATCTCTAGGTGCAAAACAAAGATGATTCTCAACTAGACAGCTGTGCTTCTCATAGCTCTTTCAGCTGCCATCTGTTCATATTAGAGGTGTTTGTGTTAGCCGTATCTGCTCGTTAGGATATCGGGCAAGATTTTTGATCAGCTATCCATCACTAAGTTTGATCGCTGGACTCATAAGTACCTATAGGACCAACATCTGATTCTCACACAAATATATGAACGTTCTTATGGAAACTGAAAGCCCCCCTTCAAGATCCTCCATGTTATCAAGCAGAAGCGGTTCTGTGTCTTAAGAAGAAGGTAATCCGAAGAACCCACCAGGAAGAAACAATACAACTATACCTGGCTAAATCCAGCTTACAGTTTTTTTCTAGTAAAGTAAATGTTTCTGCCTTTAATACGTATTGCTGCTTATTGCAAGTGTTTTTGACAGGCATCTTTTTCATGATTCTCCTGTGATCAAAGCATTTAAAATGTTTCCCCTCCCACTCCGCCACTATACCCTATCATCCCAGGTGAGAAGATCTTCCTACATCTGTTAATTGAATACAGTTATCAAGTTCATGGGGCAACCTTTTGAGTCTTTGCAGAATGTGGACTATCATCCTTTAAAGGTTGCCTTCTTAGTGGTGGTCAATCTGGCCATCAAAATATTTCTGCCTCCCAGACCCTGCTGTTCAAGATGAGATAGATATACCTTCTGGAAATCTTGAAGAGGCAGTTTTGTTCTTATTGTAGACTTTTTCTGTTTTATTGCAGCTTATATCACATATGATTGAATTTGTGCAAATGGCAATGTATCACTCACCCAAAGAAATCAACAAATTGGTACCTTAATTAGGTGAACAAAGTCATTTTTGTCTTCTAAGTTTCTGTGACAACTAGTACGTCTTCAGTCAGGCACTCGGTGAAACATTTCTGAGCTCTCAGCACAACTTAAGACCGATTCCCTTATCTTCACTAATGTCTGGTTGCCATCAATTCGCTGGAACTCACATTCGTCCCATAGAGGCAAAGATTGATGTGTAATCCTACACCGATGTAGGCTATGGAAATACAGATAAAACAATATTTTTTCAGGCGATGATCAGATGCACTTGTAAGAGTATCATATTTGGTCTCAGTTTGGATGTCAAAACGTATGTCTCTCAGTATCGCTTAGTTCACCACACACATTTAAATAAAACAATGTTTTTTTTACATCAGCATCACTTTCATCCCCAACGTGAGAAAGTGAATTATTAGTTGAGGTGGATCGCAGTCCAATGCAAGTAATAATGTTAGGTCCAGCAAAGGTTTCAGCAATTTAAACCAAATTCAACCTCTGCTAGCTATGGCACAGAGAAATCAGGCTTAACTTAAGAAAAATGTGTAAAGCACTTAAAAGTACCAAAGCAATTTTAAAAGTTGAAAACCTAACACAATAAATATATCACTCTAATTTATATAAAAGAATAAAATGTATTAAGCAAAATGACACCAAAACATAGATCCAATAAGGGGGAACCAGAGACATAAGGTATTACAAATGTAAGTGAAAATAGCGGCAGAAAGAGCTAATTATTAATGCTAGTCAATGGTTGTGGTAGACCAGTACATAGGCGCTGTTTGAGGCTAAGAGCAATGGGAGTACAGGTAGGATACAACAAGTAGATTAGCTAGGGCCTGAAAGTGGGGAAGTTAAAAATTGTTTGAAAAGGGACTTTGTTGCTTTTCTTAAGAAAATCTCTTCTCTGTGTGGGACAAACCAAAATTCAGTCTGATGCTTTGGAACTGCCCATTGGATACTTTCTGTGGTCTGTCCCCTTAAAGCTCTAGATAAAAAGTTTAAAAAAATGTCCTTGGTACCCAAACAACCACAGGAGCGCACTTCCAAGGCACCCAGGACCTCAGTGGTAGCACTCAGACTCCCAGGTGTCAGGCTCACTACAACAGCGAAGTCCAGTCGTGGTTTAGTTGCCAATGGTTAGCTGGGATTCTTCATATGATTATCTTCCTTTATTTGATTTATGTTCCTCGAGCGACCCAGGGGATCATCCCTATGATACTTGGAGATCTTAGGTCACTGGATTTCAAATGGAAATGGGTCAACATTCTTAGGGTCTTCTCACAGAAGCAAAGTGCAGCTGGTTCAGTCAGCCTCGTGTCCTTGCGCAAGTCCGTCAGTGTTCTGATGGGGTGCCATATTTTTGCCTGGCACTAGCTAGTGGATGAGAATGACTACAAGGCACTCTCTAACCAAAGGGGTAAAAGTTCCCAGAGGGAACCCTACCAACGTATTCAGCAGTTCCTGTTTGCCTGATTGCAAATAAGGCCGACATACCATATGCCACTGCATTTGCAAGCTGGTGAAAGTCTTTGGCCACAATAAACTTGGGAGCTGGAAGTGTGTGGGTAGAACACAAGGGCTCTCCCACATCTAAAATCCAGTTTGAAACCGCACTGTACCCACTGCAAGCAGAGAGACAGAAGTCTGTTAGCATTAAAGCAGGGTCCTTCATCAACCAGAATCATTTTGGCATCCTCTTCTCTCACTATTAGGTGCACTCAAAGTGTTACATGTGGTGTCAGCAGGATGCCGGTGGCCCGTCCGAATATTCAGTGGTGCCATCTCTGCCCCATTCAGGCCAGCCAATTGTTTGCTCGTGCAACACATTTCACACCTACTTCTGATATTTAGCACAGGCCGGGAGTTGGCAGATGCTTATGTTAATTAACCATCTTACAGTTCAGGTATGTAAAGGGTAACTTTCTTAAGGTTAATTTTCCTTAATATTTAATAAGTCAGACTTCACACGTGAATTGGATTTTTAATAACTAATAAAAATAGATGGTTTGATTATTTTTCTAGTTTATCCCATCCCTACAATAGCAGCCTTAGTAATTTAATCTGTACCCTCTTGTCTACATAGATTAGCTAGACCTGCCACAGTGAAAAGAGATTTTAGGGACATGGTAACATTAATTTTCTTTGTGTACCACTTTTAAAAACAAATGCACCCTGACTTGTGGTAAATAGAACTCACTTACTAATATTTAAAAGGGAGTTTTTTTTACCTGTTGAAAGAGTTACTTTAGCAAGTCACACTGCAGATTTTACACTGCCATAGTCAGGCTACATGGGTAGGCCTGAAGCCATGTTTTCCTTTGCCAAACTGATGGATGGCATAAGTGTTGCTGTCACCAGGTGAAATGTAACTTTTCATGCCATGGGTGTATTTACTCATCACATACTTTAGCCATATAGAAATGTTAAAATAAGGTAATACGCAGTTAGTCAACTTGTACATGTTTTATGGGTCAAAGCACATACACCAGGCACTGGACAGTAGTAAGCCAGTGTTAAGAGTCTAAAAAATAGCAGTAAAATTCAGCAAAGAAATGGGGGTGACCACGAAAAAAGGAGCATTTACTCCTGTAAACACACCTTTTGATCTCTAACCCTTTCCACTGAAAAGCTCTTTAAGGAATACACTTGATAATTTAGAAAAAGACACACAGACATCCCCCCCCCCCCGTTGGATGCCTTCAGGAAGGCTTGCTGGGCAGAGATTGTAATAATCATGCCGTACTGGTGTCTTTGAAAGATCTGCTGCAATCAGATAAACTGTTAGTGGCATGCTGGAAAAGAGGCCAAAGACAACTACAGTACAAGTCAGGCGTGTTGCTAGGAAATACGTTTTTGGGATGATGTGTCTATAGGGCTTGTACAAATGAGGCACAGAGTGTAACATGAGACCTATGCCACTTAGTGGCTGGAGGGCCTTGGGCATAGTTAATCCCATATTAAATCATTGTTGCTGGACACCTGTGTGTCAAGCAAATGCAAATTAGACACTTCAGGTTTCGGTAAGTCACAGGCTCCACTGTTGTTACTGAAATATAGGTCAGGTTAAATATATAGATAGAATTCAGCAGAGGCAAGGTTGGGCACAGGCAGCCACCTGTACAACATCAGATTTTTGAAGGTCAATTGGCCTGAGGTGGTGTCAGCGTCATGATGCCAATATGCATGGAGCTGACACGGCAAGATGCTGTCCAGGGTTACTTTGACTGGATTGTAATGGATGAGCTTAAGTTGGTTAGTTGCTTTTTTTAATTGGTCCCTCTGGAAGGGTTTGGCTGGAGTCAGACACTTGTCAGATGAATGTCCTTGTAGGTTGGTGGGTCTGGGGCTAAATCAGTCACATATTCGAAAAGTGTTTCGGAAAGAATGAGGATGTGTCAAGCCAGAATGTTACAAGCTGCGCACATCTGGGGTGCAGGGAAAAGTATAGAAGTTTATCAGTCAGGACCGTGACACATGAAATGATGGTGCCTGTTCAAATCTCCTCTAAGCAGGGGTGGCTGCTCCACTGGAGCGGAGGAGGGTTTCCCCACTCAGGTGTCCCTCAAAGCCCCAGAGATGAAAAATAAAATGGTAATTAATTACCACTTTTTTTTTCATTGTACCGTCCTGAACCAAGCGCAAGGAAAGGCATGTGGGAGTGGTGGGGTGAGGGCTGGCTTTGCACTTGTTCAAAATGTACGTGTCTTTTTGGCCAGCATCTTGCAATGGCCAGCCACACACGTGCACCTTAAAGCTCTCAACCCAGCTGTCTTAAGACAGCTAGGTTGAGAGCAAGTGCAGGCATCCAATGCCCTCAGGAGCACCAAGAGAGGCTGTTCTCACCAATCGGGGCATGGTTCACATGCTGGTTAACCCCACGTGAGCAGGCCAGGATTGGTTGAGGGAGTTTGATGGTGCTGCACTGCAGTCCCAGAAGAAAAGGTCGGAGTGAGGAGGCCATCGTCCGTCAGGATTCAGTAAGTTTTTATCTTTTCTTTTTTCCTTTCTTTTTTTAATTAAATATTTCCGCGTGCACACCCCTCCCATTTGCCCACTCCCCTCCCTCAGTAGATGCCAGCCACCATTGCCTCTAAGTGTATTGAAAAGTTGCATGCACTTGTAGTCATAAGGGTTCCAGCCCCTTTCTGTTTTGAAGTTACCTTTGAGTACTGTAATTTTTGGACTTGATCTTCTGGTAAAATCATGATAAATGCTCACCTTCAGCTCTATGGGTAACTGGTCTCTTAAGGTGAAGATGTTGGAGTCATTCACTTATGTAGTCCTTGCCTGTTTTTGTTTTTTACAACACATTATCCCCTACCTGAGCATTTTAAACAAAAAGTATTAAGTAAACCAAATTGCTAAAGATGCAGATGAAACTCTTGTGTGGCATAGTTCTATTCTCCATGACATGAACTTGTAATTTGCATACCATTATTCTCTTTAGACTAAAGTTGTTTGTGACATCCTCAGCTGTCCCCTTCCTTTGATTCTGTTTGTCTTGATACAGAATAGGTTACAATTCCCTGGCAATCTCATGTAGGGTTTCTAACTGAGTATGAGGTATCCTGGTTGCCGTTTGTATTTGGATGTCCATAATCCAGTTATTCTACCTTTGCTTTATTAAGTCAGATCTCAAAGCCTCATGTGTTTGTTAAACTCTGACGTATCTAAGATTTTCTGGTTGTACTGTATACCTTCACTGAATATTGTGGCACTCCTCAGATAGCTATCCTTGTTTATTCTTTTGTGGTGTACTTTGATACATAACCAGTTGTCTTTCACTGTGATGGTGATGTCCAGGAAATGTAATCCTTAGGATATGTATAAAAGCTTATGATTAATAGTGTGCAGAATTTATCAAAGGTTCTGTGAAAGTGTACGAAACCCTGTGCCCCAACCTTCCAGACCAGGTGTCTCCAACCAGTCCATCACACAGAAACCTTCATAGTAGCCCCCACCCTTGAGTTCATTTATAAATAAAAACTGCAATAAATAAGCGTTGTGTTGTTCTTTTAAGGTCAAGGAAAGCTATTGTATTCGATATTATCAGGCTGCAGATAGCAGAGCATGATAATGAGCAGTGCTCAGTCAGATTTATGACCCATGTGGGTCACCTAGGTCCAGAACTGGCTCACAGAGGTATTTGGGTCTTAAATGAAAGTTGTTCTCTACTTAATAGTGGAATATGAGAACAAAATGATATTTCTGAATGCTTTTAAATGAGAGACCAGGCTCGGGAATTTTCCCAAACCCGCAGACCTGTACGATATTTCCACAGGCGGTGCAATCCTCCACGGCCGGGCTGCCGTGTTACACATTTCCCAAAGATGCCACAAGCTTTAAGGACGCTACTCAGCAGAAGACTGATTAACACAATCATTTATTAAAACCAGCATTTACATTCCCAAAGTCAATGCTTTCCCGGTCTGCGGGTTTGGAAAAATTCCCGAGCCTGGTGGCAGCACAGAAGACTTTTAAATTCAACCAGCTCTTACTTTCCTGGGGCCCACCGGAGGGCTTGTATTATCAAAATGGAAGTTGAATTTACCTGTCAAGGAAACGGGCCGCACTGGAGGGGTTTAATGGCACTACAACTCCCGACATGCTGCTCACTTGGGAGCACATGTAAAAGCGAAAATTATCAGTAGCGTCCTTAAAGCTAGTGGCATCTTTGGGAAATATATATATATATATATATATATATATATATATATATGGGTAACATATAATATGGTACTATATGCCATCTCTGGGGTCTGGCGACTTTTATAGAGCACTTGGCTTTCAGCTTTGTGTTTTATGTTTATATTATATGATTATATTTTGTTTAACATTGATGGCGCTAGCACCAGTGTAGTTCTAGATAAGTCAGACTTCTTAGGAAAGACTTTTTTATTTTCTTTACTTTCCAGAACAAAAAAAATCATCCACTTTGGCTCCTTTATGGAACGTTTTTCATCGATAGGTCAAGTGGGCTCCAAGAAAAAGGGAGAGTCCAAAAAAGGGCTATTTCCTATTTTAGTACCCACAGGAAAATTTGGTGGCCGATACAGAAAAAAATGGAGAATGGAATTATAACAAATTTGGCCTAATGTTATAACTTTACTCAGAAAGTGTGCTTTTTGCGTTGTAGTGCACATCCTTTCAACCATTTTAGAGTAATTAGCATTAAAAGAGGGGTTCGGATAGGACATAAAGGGGTTAAGCTTTTACTCCTGTAGGCCATTTCGGTACTATGTCTCCAGAGAAGGATCTGCTGTACCAAAAATATCTGAAGGTTGTATACCATTGTGCTATACTCAATGTGTATAGTTTATTTTATCCAACTACGAAGGGTTGTCCTTATGGTCTGGCGGAAGGCATCAGATCAGCTATCAATTCAAACTTGTAAGCCTCTTAACTCAACATTACGGGACAGTGAAGTCTTTCTGAGGGTGATCCTATTAAGGTGAAAAGAAATTAAACACTTTTTAATACATACAAAACGGTACCCGATTGGGAGATAAAAAGCATTGTTTTTTAAAAGTAGGGTGCACATTTGTTTTGTGGAAAAGTATGTTTGTGATTGGTTAAGAAAAAGCAGTTTGCACGTACATATAATTGTACATATTATAGGATAAAATTTGCTCAACTCAACCACACCTGCTACTTGCATTTGGAAGGCACTGTTCGAACTTAAAACAATCGTGAACTTTTAACCTGCACGTGCCGTTAAATGTTCGAGAAAATGTTGCAAAAAATATCGTTCGGTTTAAAAAAAATGGATGAACTTTTAACCTCCATGTGTTCTGGAATGTTCTAGAAAGTGTTGATAGAATACGTTGCATTTCTGACTTTGATGTTTACTTGAATATTAAAAAAACTATATGGAAAAGTAGAAAGACAGTAGTAGAGAGAATTTTTGAAAGCTAAAAGAATCAAGGAACTATTGTAATTTGTTCTGGATTACCTACTGGCGGTCGACAGTAGGTAGCTATCACTGTTAACGGTCTTAAAGTGCGGTGTTGCTCAGTGGTGATATGATATGGATGAAACCGAGTATAAACTGTGAGGTCATTGCTGTAAAGTGATGTGGTCTGGTGTTTATAGCATACGTGTGCAAGTAGTGTTAGTAGGCGTTTATACCATACAGGGAGTAGGAAGCAAAGTACTGTCCGCTCCTGTGTGTTGATAGTATGCGGGAAGCGAAGTAGTTACGCTTACCGGTGTGAAGACTTGGGGATGAAACCGAGCTGATTGCTGTAAAGTGATGGGCAGTGTAGGATACTAGCCGCTGTAGTATAAGTGTGTAAGTAGTGTTAGTATGCGTTTATAGTATATAAGGAGTGGGAAGCTAACTACTCATCCCTACTGGTGTGAAGACTCGGGGATTAAACCGTGAGCCTAAATTGTGAGCTCATTGCTGTAAAGTGATGTGCTCTGGGCACTGTAGCATATTTGTGGAAGAAGTGTTAGTTTACGTTTATACAATATAGGGAGTGGGAAGCGAAAGTCTTACCCCTACCGGAGTCAAGACTCTTGGATGAAACTATGAGCTCATTGCTGTAAAGTCATGTGCTCTGTTGTACTGCTCGATTTTCCCGGCCCTATTGTGTTGATGGGTGATTAGGGTGACTTCAGTCTCTCTACCATTCAAGCCTAAGGGTTAGAGTAGTGAATGAAGTCTATTTACTAGGCACTTCGACATGATCCTGTGTTCTTCCCCATAGATTAGGGCTTGCACACATATCCTAGGGGATAGATTCGTTAGTATTAGGGATAACCTGCCCTGTAGTGAGGGTATTTCATGGAGCCGTGCTGAATTCAGGCCTGGTAGGCCTCAAACGGGGGAGACTCCATCTTTCTTTCTGCTCCGGCAGCTTGAGATGCTTCTAGGTTAATGGGGATGTTTTAGTTATGAGGTGTTATTCGCTTGGAGAGAACCGGTTCAGACCGGCCCTTATCGAAGGATTGTATTTTTCTTCATACCGAAGACGCTACATCAGGCCGGCCGGCTTGGAAAGTGTCCTTGGCACGGGGAGGTACAAGAATTTGGTGGGCGGCAGGTTACGGGCCGGAATTTTCCATGAGGAAATGCACCTCTATATTAGTAAAAGTCTGAGGCAGTTACGTGGCACTTACTTCAGTCCGTAGGCGGTATCTAGCCGGTAGCAGTAAAGCTACTACTTATTCCAGGGAAGACAGATGACAAACTTGAAGGCGGAGAAAAACCGAGAGACAGATACTCTTCTAGCAGAATTGCCAGAGAGGAGAGAGTAGCCGATGAGGAAGAGGTCCCAGTGACTCGGAGAAGGGAGCTACGGAGGTGTGATCTCCAGGCGAGCCGAGGCACAGACGAGAAGGGAACCTAGATGACCATTGAGTGCCGGCTACACACGACTAAGGTGATGTCGACCCCTTTCTTATTAGAGTGTACAACCTAATCTTTCACTTTTCTTTGCAGGTTATGTGTTACACAGTAATGTTATGTGATTACGTATATAATAAATAATAAAGTATTCAGTTTGTAGTGAATCAACATGTGCTGCGTGTTCTTGTATAAGAGGGTAGCCTATTCTTCTAGTCAGCTGTGACTTGACATGAACAGATGTTAACCCTGATCAGGTAAGTGGTAACTGAATAAGGGAGAGAGGAACCCCTCGAACCAGAGAACAGGTTGTGCTCAAACTGGCAGTTCTTGTGTGATCTGGTAAATAGTAGAACTGATTCCCCTGCTGTATGTTATGGTAATCATAGGATGAACTTGTGCTAAGGCTGCCGTCTGGGTAGGAAGTCCTGGGTCCGTCTGGGACCGCGAGGCTGAGGCTGCCGTCTGGGTAGGAAGTCCTGGGTCCGTCTGGGACCGCGAGGCTGAGGCTGCCGTCTGGGTAGGAAGTCCTGGGTCCGTCTGGGACCGCGAGGCTGAGGCTGCCGTCTGGGTAGGAAGTCCTGGGTCCGTCTGGGACCGCGAGGCTGAGGCTGCCGTCTGGGTAGGAAGTCCTGGGTCCGTCTGGGACCGCGAGGCTGAGGCTGCCGTCTGGGTAGGAAGTCCTGGGTCCGTCTGGGATCGCGAGGCCGCCACTTGTATTATAAGAGGTCTAGATATATATACATATATATATATATATATATATATACATATATATTAGGAATTCCCTGTCCTTAGGTGGTATATACTTGTTGTGAATAGGCCCTAGGGAGAGGGTAACGTTCTGGCTGGGTTAGAGAGGCTCTGATGAGCGGGTTCTATCTGATCCGAAAACCCAAGCAGAACATTTGGCGTCACGAACCGTTTTCGAAACCTGTGTGCGTCGTGTTGTCTCGTGTTTGCTTTCGGCGTGTGCGTGGTTTTGTTTGTATATTATTTGTGGTATAATTGTGTGTATAGTTTTTCTTCTTCTTTCTTTTCTTTTTCTTTCTTTTCTTCTTTCTTTTTCACGATGTTTTCTAGAAAGTCAAAATCTACTTTTAAGTTGCCCGTTGATATTCCCGGATGGGATTCGACGCCTTATGAAGCCTTAGCCCGTGAGTGGGTTGATTCTACTGGTTTGAGTGAGAATTGGAATTCTTCTTTGGAGCTGGCGGAGCCAGCTAATGTGATTACTTGTTTACAGAAGGCACCCATCTCGAAGGGTGAGGAGATTCCCATTTTGGGGCGCAGAGGTTGGATTGTTCTGTCTGCGTACAGGATTCTGCATGAGAGGTTGTTGAAGCTACAGATATCTCTTAAGGATGTGGAAGCGCACTTTGTTGAGATTCAGAATTCTCATACTTTGTTGCGGTGTCAAAATAAGTTGCTTGCTGACAAACTTGAGACTTACCAGACTATTGCCGAGAGGGCGGCTGTGCGAATTGCCCGTTATAAATACAAGAATCGGCGCGGTCGGGTTTCGACGCGAAAGGTGCGTCTGGTCGTGGCGAAAGCCGGACTGGATTGGAATCCTGATGAATGGGATGGTAATATCTGGAATTCGAGTGATTCTTGTTCCTCGGGTGAGGAATCTGTCAAGCGCGAGTCCTCCCGCTCCCGCCATGATTGTAAGCCTGCTTCTCGCACCCCTGATGGTGCAACCCGTGATTGCGCTCGTCCTTCGAGTGGGGTTGATGCTTCTTCCACTGATTGTTCCTCTACGTGTACTGGTCGAGCTCCTTGTGATGCTCATCCCGCGGTCTCGGTGCATCCAGTTTTTCGACGGAAATTGCAGCAGTCTCCCGCTGCTCCGCAGGGTGTTTCTTTAGACTCTTTAGAGGACTTTACTCAACAGGAAATTAGTGATATTTTGCAGCGATTTCGGCAGCGAGCTGGTGAGACCTTACTCACATGGATGGTGCGCCTTTATGAACTGGGCGCTGCTGGCATTATGTTAGATAATGGCGATTGTTTGAAGTTTTGTTCCTTGAGTTCGGATTCTACTGTACAGGATCATTTTCGTAACTATAATGGTGGTGGTCAAATTTCTTTACTTCAATTGGCGACTGAGGGTTGTAATATCAAGTACCCTACTGAGTCTGATTGGCCTGTGAATGACAAACCGTGGTATACTTTGCGCGACGCTGCACAACGTCTCAAAGAGGAGGTGATGAAAACGGCAATTTTTCTGGGTACTGCTGACAGGTTGCTTGATGGTTCGTTGACATCTTCTGTGCGGAATCGTATTATTCGTTCTTCCCCTGTTGCTTATAAGCAGGTCATGATGACTTTATTGATTAATCAAACTGGTAACGTGTTATCTACGGTACTGGAATCGGTACGCCAACTCGGTGAGTTAGGCGAGTGGTTTAAACCTGAACGTCAGTCCCGGCCTGACACTCGTACTCCTGGTGACAATAAACTTACTAGACGTGATATCTTTTCTGGTCTTCTGGCCGATGGTGTGCGGAGGGAGGACATTGACGGTGAGACTACTGCTCGTTTGTGGGAGTTGTTTCGCAAACGTGGCTTGGATCGGAAGGAGGGTGCCCGGCGTGTTCGGATGTCTGAGTGTGATCGTGGTGGTTCTGACGGTAGCGGTGATGACGACCGCCGTGGGCGCTCTGTTCGTCGTGATGACCGACGTTATGTACGTGATATGTCCCCCCGTCGAGAGAGAGAGAAGAGGAAAGAGAGAGGGGAAAAAATGATTATATTTACAGCAGACGTAGAGATGATAGGGATCAATCCCCTGAGTTGAGGAGGAGAGAGGATCATCATAATTTGGCCGATCGAAACCAGCAGTGTACTGCAGAAGACACGAATCCATTTCGTACTGGGAATGGATATGAACAGGAGGTACCGATACCTAAGAAACGTGAGAGTCTTTATCCTGATTTATCCTGGTACACAGAATGCAGTAAACATGACTAGGAAATAGGTCAAGCTCCAGTACACAGGTGGGCTCACAGAGATAATAGACCCTATGTAGATATTGAAATTTATTGGAGACATCGTAATATCCAAAGGGCCCGAGCATTGGTAGATACAGGAGCGGAGGCCACTCTTATTCATGGAAAATCAAAGAAGTTTAAAGGTCAGCCTTTTACAATTACCGGATTAGGTGGAAAGGAAACTCCCGCAGTTCAAACCTTACTTGAAATGAGAATAGGTAGAATCCCTAGAAAAGAGTACTCTGTACTAGTGGTGCCTCTCTTGGAATTCATAATTGGAATTGATATTTTGAAAGGAATGACTTTGCATTTAGATGATGGATGTTACCAATTTGGAACAACGCATTATATATCGTCCAGGCCTATACGGGTTGGTCGTTTACGAATGCCCCCCATAAAAGTTCCTCAGGCGACAAAAGTGGTTTGTCAGAAGCAGTATCGTATTCCAGGTGGTCATGAGGAGATTAGTACCACTATTCAGGAGTTGGTGGATGCAGGTGTTATAGCCCCAGTTACTTCTGCTTGGAATAATCCTGTTTGGCCTGTACGTAAGAGTGATAATTCTTGGCGTATGACTGTTGATTATCGAGAATTGAACAAACACACACCCTCTTTGACCGTTGCAGTACCGGATGTCATTACTCTACTTGAAAGAATCCAAAAACATCCAGGTACATGGTATGCGGCAATTGATATTGCTAATGCTTTCTTTTCGATTCAGATTGCCCCTGAGTGTCACGAACAGTTCAGTTTTACGTGGAATGGGCGTCAGATGACGTTTAGAAGTCTTCCTCAGGGCTATGTGCATAGCCCTACGATATGTCACCGGCTGGTGGCAGAGCATTTGGCTGAGGTACAGGTTTATCCGCAAGTTCAGATGTGTCATTATATTGATGATGTTTTGATCCAAGGCGAAACACAAGAGGAAGTTCAGACCCAATTGGACAGAGTCATTGGGTGCCTGCGTGAGAAAGGTTGGGAAATCAATCCGGATAAACTACAAGGCCCGTCCCAGGCTGTAAAATTTTTGGGTATTAATTGGCATGAAGGGCACCGAGAAGTGATCCCTCAGGTTAAACAGAAAATTCTTGATTTTGCAGTTCCAAGGAATAGGAAAGAAGCCCAAAGCTTCATTGGTTTATTTGGTTTTTGGCGTCAGCATATTCCTCATTTGAGTCAAATATTAGCCCCCTTGTACCGTGTCACCCGTAAAAAGAATGCATTTGATTGGGATAAACCACAGCAAGATGCGTTCAACCTAGCAAAAGAGGCAATTCAACATGCTTTGGATTTATGGCCCGTATGTGATGGTGAGGTGGATTTGAATGTGTCTGTACAGGGCCTTTATGCGAATTGGAGTTTGTGGCCGAAGCAAGGCAGGAGTAGAGTGCCGTTGGGCTTCTGGACCAAAAAGTTACCTGATGCTGGTGAGCGTTATACACCTTTTGAGAAACAGTTACTTGCATGTTATTGGGCTCTGGTGGATACCGAGCAATTGACTTTGGGACATGATTTAGTTTTGCGACCTTAGATTCCTATTATGCAGTGGGTTATGAGTTCGCCGAAAACTCACCGAATTGGACACGCTCAAGAGGCGAGTGTGATTAAATGGAAATGGTATATACAAGACAGGGCACGTGTGGGACAAAAAGGAGTTGCATCTTTACATGAGCAGGTGGCGCGAGCGCCATCGACTGAGACTGAGAGTGTATGTTCCGTACCTTTGGTACAGGAGTCTCCTGTCGAGTGGGGTAGACCTTTTGATGATTTGTCCGCGGAGGACAGGAACCATGTCTGGTTTACGGATGGTTCAGCAAGGTTCATAGGGCCGAAACGGCACTGGAAAGCGGTGTCCTGTAATCCGATCACACGAAAACTGCTGAGCACAACTGGTGAAGGTAAGAGCAGTCAATTTGCTGAACTGTATGCTGTTTATCAAGTCCTGAAACAAGAATTACCCGGCACATGTCATATTTTCACCGACTCTTGGTCTACTGCCAATGGACTGGCAGTTTGGTTACCGACTTGGCATTCCCATAATTGGGAATTGCATTCAAAACAGTTGTGGGGAAAAGAATTATGGCAGGAGATTTGGGAGATGCTCCCACAGAGTACTGTTACAATCTTCCATGTGGATGCTCACACTCCTATAGATTCTCTTGACAAATTTTTTCATAACATTGCAGATGAGAAGTCTAAAATTGCTGAGGCAGTGGTGGACAGGCAAGATTCTGATATTGCGGGATTGGCGAAATGGGCCCACCAGAAGGCAGGACATTTTGGAGAGAAAGCCACTAGCAGGTGGGCTGCTGATCGAGGAATTTATATTCCCTTAGATTTGATCAAAAATGTTATTTTACATTGTCCCATTTGTCAGCATATCAGACAGCGCAAAGTGCCCCAAATTGTTAAAGGTCATTTACATCGCGGGAAACTGCCCGCTCAAATTTGGCAAATTGATTACATCGGTCCACTTCCCATGAGTAGGAATTGTCAATATGTTTGCACTATTGTTGATACATACAGTGGCTTGTTGGTAGCCCTTCCCTGTAAGCAAGCTACCCAATTGAATACCATTAAAACATTGGAATTGATTATCATGTATTATGGTGTGCCATTCCAAATTCAATCTGATAATGCATCCCATTTTCGTGGAAGATTGGTACAGGAATTCTGTGTGGAAAACAATATTGACTGGGTGTTTCATGTCCCATACTATCCACAGGCCTCGGGTCTTGTGGAGAGATTGAATGGTCTGCTGAAGGGGCAGCTGCGTAAATTAACTGATGACAAATATAAGAATTGGCGAGACTTTTTGTCCCAAGCGCTATTAATTTTGAATAATCGTCCTTTTCTAAATGCTGAATCTCCACTTATGCGTTTGTTCCCTCCGAATGTTAATGCTCAGCCAAATGAAATCAGAGAGACTGTGATGTACTGGGAGATTACTCCCGGAGCTTTGGCTCCATGTAGAGCGACCCCAGGGTCGGCAGGTTTAGACTTGCATGCCATGGATGACACCGTTATAAAAGGTAAAGATCGGGTCATCATCGCGACCGGTGTTGGTGTTCATATACCACCCGGGAATTTTGGATTAATCGCCCCTAGATCGGGGCTGGCTGTAAAAGGCATTCAGGTACTTGGAGGGGTCATTGACAGTGATTATCAGGGAGAGATTAAGGTGCTCCTGCTAAATAGCAGTGAGGCTGATTTGCTGATCCATCGAACTGACCGAGTGGCTCAATTACTTATAATGCCTGTCTTCAGTGGTGGGATGGTAAAAGGCACTGCCCCAACTTTGCTAACTGTATGAGGCCAGAAAGGTTTTGGCTCCACAGATAACCCTGGGGCCAGGGTTTGGGTGCAGTCGCCTAAGACTCCCCCTGAACAGGCAGAGGTCATCGCCACCGGTCATGATAACACCATTTTAGTTATGAGACCAGGGAAAGATAGCTGGGATGCGGTCCCGGCTGACAAATGTTACTTACGAGAATGATTAATGCCTGTATTTGATTCTCTTTCAGATCATTCTTTGGACTGTTGCTGCAGGATGTGTCGTCGCCGGACTATTTTCGGGTTGGTTCGACGAGAGAGGAGGACTCCCGTCAACCCCGGATGAGGTACGCGCCCAAGTGTCGCGTTCCCTCGCTGCGTGGGATTCGTCATCGAACTTTTGGACCCTACTGGCGAAAAGGGTGACCGATGCCCCTCACTTTTGTTTGACGCCGATGAGATCTGTACACGACATCTTAGCGACCTGTCTGGTTGCTGTCCCTGCTTCGCTGGAAACTTTGACTAATATTTTCAACATTTCAAAGGCTCACCCCAATGTTCTTCTGGGCGATTTTGCCACCCATGCGTATTGCCCCTTATGTACTGAACTACCGGACCAGATACCCCCCGTCCAGTCCCAAATAGTTACCTATAATATCACACAAGGAGATATGTGTTTTTTCCTTACATGTAATCCTAGTGCAATTTCTGAATGTCTACATCTGAAATTGAAAGGTGCTACTTCCTTCACCCTTCATGAGCGAACTTTGTGCTTTCAAAGGACACCGAAAACATGTGCTTCGGTCCTGAACAATATGACTTGCAAGAGTTTGGTAGTTACCCCTAGTCATTATCGCACGATGTTGCTACCTGCCGGATGGCTTTTCTCATGTGGTAATACTTCTTGGCCATATGTCCCCGCAAATATTTCTGGTGGCCCCTGTGCCATTACGAGACTCAGCTTACTGATGTTCTCGTCACATCCGAATGCCAATTCTCGTGTGATTCGAGATACAGTGATGATACAGGAGGATTGTGACTCATCTTTGCATTTATATTCCAAGTCTGAATACCTTAGCCTGGCTATTTCAATTATTGGTGTTCCTGCTTTGGCGGTTTATAATGCTAAATCTATTGAGAAAATGGCCTGCTGGATGGTAAAATCCATTAATCATACTTCTACAGTCCTATCTGACATGCTGTTAGACGCCCAGGGTGAACGGAGAGCCATCTTGCAAAATCGAGCGGCCATTGATTATCTTTTGCTTAAACATGGACACGACTGCTCCGATTTTGAGGGTCTTTGTTGTTTTAACTTGTCTGATCATACACAATCTATTCGTGCTCACATAGACAGGCTACATGACTTGACGGAGGAAGTTAGAAAACACATTGACCAGGGCTGGTTTGACTGGCTCTTTAATTGGTTACCTGACCTGTATCTGTTACGTCGAATATTAGGAGGTATTCTAATTACCATTGCTGTTTTGATTTCTATTTGTTGCTTTATTCAGTGTATTCCTTCACTACTTCAATTTTGCACATTTGGTACTAGACATAGATCAGTTAGCTTTGTTTCGTATTATTCCTCCACAGATGTTAGTTCTGTTTAATGAATGTATAATAGACTGAAGTCAAGGGTGAAATGTACTGCTCGATTTTCCTGGCCCTATTGTGTTGATGGGTGATTAGGGTGACTTCAGTCTCTCTACCATTCAAGCCTAAGGGTTAGAGTAGTGAATGAAGTCTATTTACTAGGCACTTCGACATGATCCTGTGTTCTTCCCCATAGATTAGGGCTTGCACACATATCCTAGGGGATAGATTCGTTAGTATTAGGGATAACCTGCCCTGTAGTGAGGGTATTTCATGGAGCCGTGCTGAATTCAGGCCTGGTAGGCCTCAAACGGGGGAGACTCCATCTTTCTTTCTGCTCCGGCAGCTTGAGATGCTTCTAGGTTAAAGGGGATGTTTTAGTTATGAGGTGTTATTCGCTTGGAGAGAACCGGTTCAGACCGGCCCTTATCGAAGGATTGTATTTTTCTTCATGCCGAAGACGCTACATCAGGCTGGCCGGCTGGGAAAGTGTCCTTGGCACGGGGAGGTACAAGAATTTGGTGGGCGGCAGGTTACGGGCCGGAATTTTCCATGAGGAAATGCACCTCTATATTAGTAAAAGTCTGAGGCAGTTACGTGGCACTTACTTCAGTCCGTAGGCGGTATCTAGCCGTTAGCAGTAAAGCTACTACTTATTCCAGGGAAGACCGATGACAAACTTGAAGGCGGAGAAAAACCGAGAGACAGATACTCTTCTAGCAGAATTGCCAGAGAGGAGAGAGTAGCCGATGAGGAAGAGGTCCCAGTGACTCGGAGAAGGGAGCTACGGAGGTGTGATCTCCAGGCGAGCCGAGGCACAGACGAGAAGGGAACCTAGATGACCATTGAGTGCAGGCTACACACGACTAAGGTGATGTCGACCCCTTTCTTATTAGAGTGTACAACCTAATCTTTCACTTTTCTTTGCAGGTTATGTGTTACACAGTAATGTTATGTGATTACGTATATAATAAATAATAAAGTATTCAGTTTGTAGTGAATCAACATGTGCTGCGTGTTCTTGTATAAGAGGGTAGCCTATTCTTCTAGTCAGCTGTGACTTGACATGAACAGATGTTAACCCTGATCAGGTAAGTGGTAACTGAATAAGGGAGAGAGGAACCCCTCGAACCAGAGAACAGGTTGTGCTCAAACTGGCAGTTCTTGTGTGATCTGGTAAATAGTAGAACTGATTCCCCTGCTGTATGTTATGGTAATCATAGGATGAACTTGTGCTAAGGCTGCCGTCTGGGTAGGAAGTCCTGGGTCCGTCTGGGACCGCGAGGCTGAGGCTGCCGTCTGGGTAGGAAGTCCTGGGTCCGTCTGGGATCGCGAGGCTGAGGCTGCCGTCTGGGTAGGAAGTCCTGGGTCCGTCTGGGACCGCGAGGCTGAGGCTGCCGTCTGGGTAGGAAGTCCTGGGTCCGTCTGGGACCGCGAGGCTGAGGCTGCCGTCTGGGTAGGAAGTCCTGGGTCCGTCTGGGACCGCGAGGCTGAGGCTGCCGTCTGGGTAGGAAGTCCTGGGTCCGTCTGGGACCGCGAGGCTGAGGCTGCCGTCTGGGTAGGAAGTCCTGGGTCCGTCTGGGATCGCGAGGCCGCCACTTGTATTATAAGAGGTCTAGATATATATACATATATATATATATATATATATTAGGAATTCCCTGTCCTTAGGTGGTATATACTTGTTGTGAATAGGCCCTAGGGAGAGGGTAACGTTCTGGCTGGGTTAGAGAGGCTCTGATGAGCGGGTTCTATCTGATCCGAAAACCCAAGCAGAACATCTGTGTAGTATTCCATTGTAAGTCATAGTAGAATGTTAGTATGTAATTCTACTAGAATCTATGGGGCATATTATCAAGGAACAGTGTTAAAATTATCGCCGCTTTAGCAGCAGGAAACTGCCGCTAAAACGGCGATAATGGGCTTGATAATATGCCATACAGAATTCCAATAGAAGCCCATGTTAACACAAGAACATGGGCTTCTATTGGAATTCTCTACGGCATATTATCAAGCCCATTTTCGCCGTTTTAGTGGCAGTGTCCTGCCGCTAACTGCCGCTAAAGCGGCGATAATTTTAACGCCCTTTCTTGATAATATGGCCCTCAGTATGTAATGTTAGAATGTAGGGCTGTCATGAGGGGAACCTTGCGGAGTTTGTACACGGTGCTGGATAAGACTGTTGTTTTGCTGCCTGCTCCTGTTGGTGGTTGTTTCAGGTGTCTTGTTTTCTTGTAATAAATCTACTTATTGGATTCACTGCTGTCTGCCTCTTCACTACATAAATTTGGCGACGAGTGGGAGAAGGCAAAAAGAAGGCACTACTCAGCAATATTTCAAAACCGCTTGCGTGGTGCTGAAGACCCGTTTTGTTCGTGTAGCTGTTTCTACTCATGCCAGGGTCGTCGGCTCATTGAACTAGGTCATCTGACTTCTGGTAGGATTTATATTTTTAGATTTTGTGCTTCCTCTGCTTCTTCACTACATTCTGGTCGCTGTACTACACATGTGTAAGTAGTGTTTGTATGCGTTCGCTGAACATTTGTGTTTGCTATTAGAGGGTGGTGCATGGCTTCCACCCTGTGATAGCAAATACTTGTTCGACTACTTGAAGCGAGGAGGAGGAAAACCTCGTATCGCTGTAATAGAGGGGATGCGGATGGTAAAAATGGAGAGAAAAGAACAAACAAAAAAAAGCGGGGTCTCACCCTTTCTTTTAAATTAGGCCCCTGGTAGGTAATGTTCCGTGGCCAATCCAATTATTATATTGCGGGGTCTCTGTAGGCGTAGGCGCGGAAGGGCACAGAGACGTTTTGCAACCTAGGGGAGCGCCACCTTCCCGGGTATTGTTTTCTAATTGTTCAGGGGGTTCTAGGCCAACTGAAGTCCGTGGATCGCCACACTGCGGGTCTTTATTTAAATATGCAGGGTGGGCCTCGGCAGTCCCTGAAGCCTCGGTGGTCCTAAGCAGTGCCTTATTTGTTCTGTAATTACACGGGCAGTACTTATGGTGTTATAAAGTGATACACTCATAGAACTCTTGCAGTTGTACAATTACCCAGGCTTCGTTTGTCTAATAGTCAGTTAGATTATGTTTGGTAGGTGCACTCTAATATTAAATAATGTTGTCCTTAAAATCTCCTATAAACAAATGATTTTCATAATAAACAATAGACAAGTGTCGTCAGAAAAAGAAGACCTAAACACTCAGTTATTTATTTGAAAAAATAAGTAACCTTTATTAAAACAGAAATAAATAGAAATGTAACTTCAATAGAACAGTATAATAATAAAAAACGTGGGTTGGACTCCAGTGGAAGCAGCGTAGGAAACCTGCAAGACAAAAATGAAACATAAGTATGTGTGCTATGTGGAAGAGGTAAAGAAAGGTAGTCCGAATGAAAGGACCATAGTGAGAATGGAAGAGAGAGGGAGTGGGTGGAAGGGAGAAGGGGAGGGAGAGTCAAAAGAAGAGAGGGAGGAGGAGACCGAGTGTTGGCCTATTGCACCCAGCCCTTAGTGTTTACCCCCCGTCACCCGTTTGTCTAGGACGCTGGGGTCTGCGAGAAAGGGTGTGGTTGAATAAGTCCTTAAAATTAAATACATGAGGCCAGAGATTATGGGCCATATTATGAAGGAAGGGCGATAACATTATCGCAGCTTTAGCAGCAGGAAACTGCTGCTAAAGCGGCGATAAGGGGTTGATAATATGCCCTTGTGAATTCCCTTAGAAGCCCAGGTTCTGGTGTGAACCTGGGCTTCTATGGGAATTTACAAGGGCATATTATCAACCCCTTATTGTCGCTTTAGCTGCAGTTTTCTGTCGCTAAAGTGGTGATAATGTTATCGCCGTTGTTTAATAATATAGTCCTACTTTATTAGCTACGGGAAAATCGCTTGCATGCACCTGTGCACCCAGGGTACTGCACCCCAACCCCTTCACCCGCACTGTGCTCAATTGTAGGTCTTGCACACCGAGGCTTCACTGCTCACCTGCCACCACTGGTGTGTCCCACGATGTGTTGGTGCAAGCTCCTAGTCCGGGGTATGTTTGTCCGATAGACCTGGTCTCCGGTCGGGGACGGTGCTTGATACCACGATGGAAGGTGTCAGAATGCCAAGGCATCATTGCGGGGTCAGCTCCCGCTCCTCCCTTCTTGTGGCAATCAATGGAATGTCTGAAAAGGGAGAAATAATTTAATGGTGGAAACGTCTGGAGGTAAAAGGTTTATTTCAAGCTTGATAGAAAATAGGAGTTGAGTGCATCCTTCGTTTTTGAAGTACGATCTACCAACTGTTAGTGGTAATCGTGGTTCAAAGAGGAGTTTGAGTGCACGAGAATACACAAGGTTAAATAATAATATGTTATGACAACGTTCACATACAAAGGAACAGAGCGCATGCTTGAAGCATAATGTGCGCGTGTAATGCAGTGACGGGAGCCTGTGTGCATGTACACTTAGTAAGGGGCTCACTACAGTGTCCTAAAAGCCAACGCCGCGTGTCTGTAGGGCAGCGCTGCCCGCTGGCTCAGGCCTACAGTGCGGTCCAGCAGGTCCTTAAAATTAGACCGATGTGACTGAATGAGGTCAGAGATCACATCATTATGCACAGCAACATCGCTTTTTTGCACGTGCGCACTCAGGGTGATGCACCCCATCCCTCCCGCAGCACCGCGCTGAAGAGGTGTCTGTAGGGCAGCGCTGCCTGCTAGCTCAGGCCTACAGTACAGTCCAGCAGGTCTTTAAAATGAGACAGAGATGTGACTGAATGAGGTCAAAGATCACATCATAACACATGGCAATATTGTTTGTTCGGACCTGCGCAGCTAGGCTGAAACACCCCACCCCTCTCACCGCAGCACGCTCAATTGGAGGCCCTGTGCACCCAGGCCGCTCTGCTTACCTGCTGTCCTTGTTGTGTGAGCAAACACTACGGGCAGCAGTGCTCACAATTCAGATGGAGTGTTGATTGCAGGAGAGTGTACACCTCCTGGATCCCTTTCATAGACGACGGGCAGTAGGGCTCACAATTTAGAGCCCGTGTTGATTGGCAGGATGGAGTACACCTCATGGATCCATTTCTTTCTTTTATTGCACATTGCGATATGCGAGGTGGATGCGGCAAATCATTTGAGGTAGTGTGGAAGAAGAGGGACGTGTGGCGTCGTGGTTATCCTATTTATACCTACGCAAACTGGGCTGGGCTTGCGTACGCCAGGCCAGCGTAGGGGTGTGAATAATTATTCCGGGGACTTGGGCGTTGTTCAGTTCCTGCCTGGCCAGGAAGTGTACTTGTGTGTTTTTGTAGTTTTGACCTCACAGAGTGTGCAATTTAGATTAGTGTAGCATGTGTCTGGAGGGCGGAAACTATTGTTAATGAGATGGCATGTGATCTAGGATGTGCAGTCTGCCTGTGGCTGATGATGCTCCTTAGAGCCAGCAATACCCAGGCCGAAAGGTAGTACAATAATGTGCAGACACACACACTATGGGCATCTTGTAACACACATTTGTTTTTTGATGGAACGTTTGAGATGCATGGCAATCACACGTGGAAAGCTAATGTACAGAGCATGAATATTGATCAAGATGATCGTTGCATGTTGTGTGTAGTATAAGATATGTGTATACAGGAAAACACTTTTCAAAAAAGCTTTCTAAGCAGAAGAGGTGTCGCTCATCAAACGCTGTAGAGAGAATGAGTAAAATGGGTGGACTCGTACAACTGTTACAATGGGAAATGTTATGAACCAATCAAATGCTTTTTTTTTTTTTTAAGGTCACATGGCAATCGCGCACCGAGCGCGCAAGAAGGCCGCACCCAATGAGATTTTGACAAAATATATTTATCATAATATAAGTTTATTACAGTTAAAAATGTTTAAAAGAATTTAGATTTTCGCGCGCTCCCATATACTGTTTAAAGTTATTTAGATATACTTTTGAGACAAAAAAAAAGGGAATGGCGTACCCGGCGTGATATTATATGTCTGTGACATAACACAGGGCCTGGCAGCGTGTACTCGTCGAATACGCAACACGCAGCAGGCGCGACCCCATACGTACATGGCGTAATGCGTGGCTTGGTACTACGTACCCATCGGATACCAAAGTACCAAAGTAGTACCTGGGGTGACTTCATGCGTATATGATGTTATGCGGGACGCCGTGCCACAAACTCGTCGGATACGAAATGCGCATCATTTACGAGTTTAGCAATACCGGTATGGGAGTGCAGTTTTCTCCCCCCCCCAAAAAAATATACATATTTTTTGGGGAAAAAACATTACATGATTTTTAAAGTTAAAAACAAGAAGTATAATAGAGTTCCAAAATATTTAAAATTATAATAGAAAAAATATAGGTTTTATCAATATTAAAATATGAAATTAATATTTAAAAAACCTTTGAAATTCACTGAAAAAACCATAGGCTTTACAGACGTTATAGTTAGGAATTCGCATTTAAAAAACCTTTGAAATTCACAAAAATAAAAACATAGGTTTCAGGGATGTTATAGTTAGTTGAACATTTGACTCATATAAAACCAGAGAAATTTGCCTGTTATAGTTAGTTGAGCTAACTGCTGATGATGTCACATATTACATCACTCATGACATGGTCAGTGACATCACTGATGACATCACTCATGACATCTCAAATGACATCTCAAATGACATCACTGATGACATCATCCACGTGACAATCTGATGCACATACTGATGCTCTAATATAAACTTTGATACACCCATTCTAAAATGCGGACTACTATTTTTGAAACCATACACAGAAGAATGCCATATACTACATAGCACTCACTATTTCCTAGGTCTACACACAAATCCAGTCACTTATACATGTAGTTACTCATCAATAGAGGACTATAATATGCACTCATACATCTATACATGCAGTCATACGCTGCCACTCATCCAGAAAGTTACTCACACGCCTAGTCAGTAATACAAAGAATGAATTACATATCCATTTAATCATGTATACAGTTATACACACCAACTTTGTTATTTTTAGACATACCACATCACTTATTTATACAGATGCTAACACATATTTACTGTCTTATACAATCACTGATCGAAGCAGACACTTATTTATACACCCACTCTTGAAATAACTTAGTCTCACGTATACTCATTTATATACTCCAACACTCACATATAGTGGCTTAAAACATATGTAGTTAGTCACAGATAAACCACTGAGACATTTATTCACTCACCAGCACACCCATAGAGACAACACTAATTCACCCATACAGCCCTTTCCAGATGCACGTTTTAATCCATACTGAATCACCCACTCAGACATCTATGCACAGACTTATACTCCCACCCACCCACACAGACACTCAGGGACCCATACAGATACTCGGACAACAAATCAATAGCCTATATAGACACTCATGTAGGTATTCAGCAACCCATGCAGTTGCTTACACACCAATGGAGAGACTAATACAGACTTTTACACAGTTTAGTCAGTAACCCATGCATTCAGTAAGACCCGTTCAATCACTCACTTATACAGTCAGTCACATACATACAAAATAATTCCTTTAGGCACTTGTAAATGCATTCATTCTTCAATACACCTTGGCGCATATATATATAAAACATATTTACATTTTATAGAAACACACATTCACTGGATGATGTCATCAGTGATGTCACTGACCATGTCATGAGTGATGTAATATGTGACACCATCAGCAGTGCATTGCGGGCGCGCGAGTTGTAGTTAGCTCAACTAACTATAATGACCCTGAAACCTATGGTTTTTTAGTGAATTTCAAAAGTTATTTAAATGCTAATTCCTAACTATAACGTCTGTAAAACCTATGGTTTTCTCAGTGAATATATACACACACACACACACTACTCTGGGCATGAAAGGAAGATTTAAACCTAAATCTTGCAACTTGACCAGAATAATGTATAGATCAATGTGCTTACAAGGTCGGGAGCGAGTGACTTCCAATTGCAACTTTTCCCCATTCAGCGTCGCTGACAAATGGTGCATCCGGGGGCATACATAAGCAGGACTCATGCCATGCGGGGTGGAAGAATCTTCAATTGGGCAACAAAGGTGTACTTGTTCAGCAATGTAGTCAAATATCTTTCATGTTCCAAGAACCTTGAATAGTTGTAAATGTCCAACCAAGTTGGAAGAGCAGGGTAGTAGCTGATGGAGCTAGAGTGTTGTGAGGAATGGTCTACCCCTGTGTTGTTCTTTAATATTTGTTTATGTTGATCTATTTTAGGTTGCAGAACGTTTGAAAACTGAACAAGTTAAAGATGAAGACTGGTCTCTCTACATGCTAAGCTCACAGAGGGCATGCAGGCTTCAGATGACTGAATCTAGCGAGGAATATGCAGACGACCTTTATGAGGACAGTGAATTGCATTCCTCGCTTTTCCACATGGTTAAATGTTATGCCAGTGATGCAGCAATAGAGAGAATTAAAAGCTCGAATTATCTGTTTGTGGACTGTGTGAACCAATTGCTCAACTATACTAGAGTATTAACATATTCATAAATATTTGTCATATATAAATAACTTTATTAAACCATCTTAGAAAACACATTAAATTAGATTTTGAAGTATTAAATATAGTCACATGTTCTTCATATTTCTCAAAAAGAAACCCGGAAAAAGTCTGTTGTAGAGTTGGTGTCATTTCACATAATTTGAGCTCTCAACCATTATTTTGTACCATACGAGTGTAAAACTAATAAGTATTAAGTTTTGTATTTTATCCATAATTGAAAAACATTATGTAGTATTGTTTGACATGCAGAGGCAGAATTGTAAAATTGCAGTAGCAAATCACATATTTTGAAAAGCACTCATCCTAAAAAAAAAAGTCTTCAAAATCTGTTTAAAGGTTTACATTAAAATATCTTTTACCCTGTTCCATGCCTCAACCCTTTCTGTTTTTTATCATATAATAAAATGAACAAGTATAAAATAGGTCTGTGAAATCACACTGTGTATGCTGCATTCTTTTTTGCTTATTTACTTTGATGCATAAAAGTACAACTTTATTTACAGTAGAACAAGAAGAGATTTCCCTGGATTTCTAGGAACGCAAACAGGTGGTTTGAAAGTGCAGCGCTAATCTCATACTGGTGGCTGACCATTGTGCCGAAGTCCGGTGTAAGGCCACAGAAGTTGCTGAAGTGATGTCCACGTGTCTCCAATACCAATGGGAGCTGCCTCTGAATGTCTCTGAAAGGACAGGCCTGCAAGAAAACTCATCAGTGCTGCAAGTAAGACCATGACGGTGAACGAGATCCAGAGTGTTTTATTCCCTTTGGAGAAGGAAGTCCTGAAATGAGATGTCCACGAAGAGAACCTGGTGGAAAGCAGAAATTAGTATGTCAGAGCTCAGACTCTTACAGTATATTTCTCTAAGTAAGTCCAAATACGAATCCTGTAGTATAATGTGCTTAAAGTTACAACATGTTTGGTGTGCACCCAAAAATCTTAAAACAAAGGTCTTTGTGGGGCAGATTTAAAAAGATTTAGCATCATGGTTGCATCACTTTTGTGTAATAGCCCGACACAAAATCATTTTTGTTATTTACTAAGCCATGAAAAGGCACGTTGCAGGGCTTTGTGTGGTTTAGTAAATACAAGGTAATGCAAGGCAGCGCAAAGTGTTGCCTTGTGTCACTTTGCATTGAGAAAGTGTTCCAATGCTTCCACCCATAGATTTTGGCACATTCGCGGATTTAGAAAGACTTGTAAACCTGGGTGTTAGACCAGTGAGCCTTAGGGTGACCTTCCCCAAACCCTTTGCTTCTCCTCCTCCTTTTTGCTGAACTTAGTTTTGTGGCCTTAGGACTTTGTGCACTTTGGCACTGCTAACCAGTGCTAAAGTGCTTGTGCTCATGCCCCTAAAACATGGTTAAATTGGCCAATACCAAATTAGCATATTATTTAGTTATAAGTCCCTTGTAGAGTGATATACCAGGCCTATAAATTAAATGCTACCTGTGGGCCTGCAGCACCTATTGCGTCATCCACTCAAGTGGACCCTAGAACCAGTCCTAGGCGTGCCACTGCAGCCTGAATGCAGTTCTAAACTGCCATGTCGACTTGGCAATAAAAACCCCTAGCCAAGCCTTAAACTCCCCTTTTATTACATTTACGTCACCCCTTAGGCAGCCCATAGGGCAGGGTCCCTTGTAATTGAAAGGTTGGACATGCATTTTTCAGTTTTACATGTCTTGATAGTGGAAAAACATCAAAATGTGTTTATAGGTCGAGCCTAGGCATCACGCATGCCCTGTATGCAAGACCTGCTGTATTCACTAAAACAGCTTTATTTCTGCCTGCTGCTTACCATAGGTGCACTCCAGCGTAGCTCTTCATTGCTGCCTCCTTACTTGTTCGTGCAGCCAATACCTCACTTGTGGTCAAGGATGAGAAGCACCAGCCAAGTACAGTTTCCTCACGCTGGCATTCTTTATCTGTTGTTTTGAAGGAACTCTTTCCTCTGATGCCCTTCACCCCAGATCGAAGACATTGCAACATGTGTTTTCATTATGACGCCGCACAACCCCCTCCTGCGTCGCAGCTTGTTCCTTATATTACTTCGTGCACTATTATTTTTGGGATTTGCATACCTGAGCGGTCTGTTCTGAAATGCTGCAACGCTGAGACTCTAACCGGGTTCCCCAGTTCCAAAGTCAGCAGCTCTCGATGTTATGCCACATCCTCTCACCAAGCCAATCTGCTTTTTAATTTTTTTTTTTAATCTGTTTTCCTCACTGAGGCACCCTTCAACCATGCCCCAACCTTTTACCCCTTCCTCTCTTTTTTTCCCTGAGCACCCCCGTGAAAGCATGGGTAATGTGTTCCCTTCATTGCACAGAAACGTTGAACAAGCGCTTTCACTTTAAATTTACATAGTGGAACCTGAGTCTCTCTTCCGGTGCCCCTCCCTGCCTGTCCTCACAACATCCACACACTGTGCATTAGATAAGGTAAATATTAGATGCTTTCAGCTCAGGCCGCATTTTGGTAATGATCGCTTTTGTTCCATTTTAACCAGGACTCCATGTGCACAATTTATTTGATTGTTTTCAGCCCAGATCGCGTTTTTTGGAATGTTAGCTTTTGTTCTGTTTTAACTGGAAGTCTGTGCGCAGGTCTCAGAGGTTGTTGCCCCCAGGCATGCATTCATCTTCAGACATTAAATCACTTGCAAATTTTGTGCTAAACTGCGAGTGAAGACAGTGGGGAGTCGCATGATTCAGGGAATGTGTGGATCAAAAATATTTGAGTTTGACCACGCTTGCTCAGAGGCAGCTTCTGCTTGGAAACAGGCAGTGGACCAGAGAGATGTTTCTGAATATTGAGCTCCGTGTTCGTGCTTCCCTTCTGAACAGTGTGACTCAGCATTACTTTTTTTTCACTGAAAAACAGATTATATCTTTAAGTGTCTATTTTATGTTCAAATTTCTTCATCTGTTGCATGGGTTTTAGGAGGCCTAAACAAAATAGCATGTTGCCATTCGGGTGCTCTAAAGCCCCATCATTTTAGGTTGTTTGGTGCCATCTGGTATGTGTTCATGATTGTCTGTAGCATCTGTGTGCACTGTATTTTGTTTTGTCATACCACAAATTTCAGTTGTTGCCTATAGATTTTTTGACTTTGAAGTATATATGTGCTTTAAAAAACAATAAGGGAAATCATGTGCCTATAATAAAATGCCAGCTGATGACTTTGGCACTATTTGATATTGCAAAATCATCTAAAGATGTAGTCGGGGCAAGCGTGTATTCCTGAATCAGACTGCATGACCCACTGATTAGTAATTGTATGGCTATTCAATCCCTTCCAAAATAACACCCAGGATTGCTAAGCAATTATAAGGTCTCAAAGGCCACAGCACTTCAAACCAAAACACATAAGTAAAAGATATTTTAATTTACAACACCAATAGCTCTAACTCTTTTATATACAATAACTATTGCATTGAAAATGCTTTTTTCTCTATTGTGAGGCCTACCCTTACAATAGGACCACATTGGGGATTTCTTATTTCCTTTCATAAGCTGTAATGTCCAATTTGGAGCAGGTAGCTATCTCATGTTTACTGTCTTTGGAATTGTACTGAAAAACCCTATTATAGATAAAGTCGGGTTTTTGATTTCAATTTTGACATATCGACTTTTAGAAAGTTAGCATTTTCCTGCCCTTGCCCTTTTGTCTCTGCAGCCGGCCTTGGGACACTTGGCTAGGTGTAACAGAGTTATACTTTGTGAATTCCTCCCAGACAGTCACACAATTTGGGGCTAGGTATGCCTCAATGGGCCATCTGGCAGAATAAGGGGGGGAAGCTGAGCACAGCTCCACTTACAACAGAATAGGAAGTGCTCTGCCTTCACACAAAGGACCTATCACTTCCACACTGTCATTGCAGAAGCTTGAAACCAGGGCAGGGGAGTTAGGAAATTCCATGCACTTCAAAGCCACTGTCCAAAAACTTCTCCCACCTTCCAGGAGGATAGCACCAAGGTATAAAAATAAGTACTTAGACTCCAAATTTTCAGTACACTTTAGCACCTGTGGATACTCTGTCAGGAAGAATGACTGCCACTCTGCTGGACTGCTTCAATGAAGGACTGCTGCCCTGCTGTGTTGACCTGCTGCCCTCTTGCCAAGTTGAGTAGGACTGGACCCGCATCTCTTGGACTCAGAAACCCAGAGTGACTCTAAGGGCTAATTGGCTGGCCTCCTGAGCTGAAGCCTCAGGAGCACAACAAGCTTCCATTAATTTGCAACGGGACTCTGCCATCTGCGAGTCTACCCTGCCAAGTGGTACCACCCCAGTCCTGGACCCATGGAAGTGGGCTTATGGTGCTCCACCAGCCTCTGTGGATCCAGCAGAACCAATTAATCTCTTCTACTGCACGGGGCAACCTCAAGCAGAACCCATGCATTGCTGCTGCTGCACGGGTCAGAACCATCGCAAAGACCTGCATTTCCTCCACAGCTTCTTCAGAACCTCCTCTGCGCTAATCATCCTTGGCGCAGGCCCATTATCCTTCATTGACGGCAGCCTCAATGACGCCGGACCCCGAATGGCAGCCTCGCAGCTCCTTGGAACCGACGTGTCGCTGTGAGGGTGTGACATCATCGATGGCGGTCTTCCCACCACAAGCCCTTGACCGGTTTCTCGATGACGACATCTGGACCTTGCATCGCAGCCTCGCCGCACCTTAGAACCGATGCATCAGTTCATCTGCATGACACATCTTGAACACCGGTCCTCGCAATGCTCCGTCAACTAGGATTTAAGGTACTTTGTTCAGCCAGCCTAATGGGATCACTGTAGACAGCCCATGCTCCATCGCGGTTGGCCTGGACTTGTGAATTTGTCCAGGTCCAATGCAAACAGATATCCACAGTTGCCACTTTGTGCTTTTTGGTGCTATTTTCACTAACATCTTTAAAATTGCATATCTCCGGTTCCACCAATTGGAAATTTTGTCATTTTGGTCTAGTTTTATTTATGATGAAATAACTATCTTTTCTAATCTTATGTGGGATCCTTTTTGTGTGGTGTTTTCACTTTATTACTGTTTGCACAAATACTTTCCACATTGCCTCTAAGTTAAGCGTGACTGCTCTGTGCCAAGCTATCAGGGGGATGAGCACAGGTTAATTTAGGGCTGGTTCTTGCCTCACTCTGACAAGGGCTGTGGTTGCTGCTTGACCAGGGCTCTCACCGCAGACAACCACTATCCTATTTCTTCCACTGGGAATACTTCAAAATGTGAAAGCTTTCCCCAGAGAGGTGTAACAAGCAGAAATCTCTCAATTTCTCCTTGTTATTTTCTCCTTCCGCAAGTGCTGTATTTTGAAGAAAACACCATTAAGGATTGTTTTGTGCTGGAAGGTGGCCATGTGTGTTACTGGCTTCACATAGATCGTATTATCTTAGTTCCTCAAAAGCCTTCCAAGTAACTCACACTAAAGAAGAGGATTTGTTCTGAGGTCTCATCCAGAACAATTAAGATACACACCTGGAATGATTACCAGACTAATTTTGTTGCACATTTGAAAGGTGGAAGTGGCAATCAACAACCTTTAACCCCTTCGCTGCGGCGTGAATTCCACCGCAGCGCTGGGGGGGTTTGGGGTGAGTGCGGCGCCGCCATGCTCATGACGGAACCACGCCGTCATGAGTCACGGGCGAGCTGTGCTCATGACGGCGTGGTTCCATCATGACTCCACCCACTTGCGCTGATCGCCCGCACAGGTGGGGAAACAGCGCCGCGTGGCCGGAGCGGCCGTCAATGGCCGCAGCATGACGGAACCACTCCGTCATGAGCACACGGCGCCCGTGGCTCATGACGGAGTGGTTCCGTCAGAACCATGCAAGGGGTTAAGATTCAACATAAAAAACAGCCTAACACAGTTTCTATTTTAACCTCAGAATCTAAAATTAAATAAGGAAAAATGAGGCTATGCAATGGCAATGTTTTTCTACAGTGCACATTGAAAATAAGGTACAATTACATAGTATATTAGCCATAGGGGGAGAGCCAAGCTAGTTGATCTAGTCACTAACTTATTAATTACTGGTACAGTGTGTCACTTTATATAGTTGCCTGAAGAGATTACAGCCTAAAACAGACAGAAGCCAGCTAGCCCGTGCCTTGCCACATGCAATTGTAACATTACAAAGCAGCATCTGTTTCAAAAAGTTGACAATTTAACAATGGAGATGGCGACCGGAGCAGACGCTTGAGCGCCCGGCTCCGCCGGCCCTTGGCCTCGGACTATCATCCTGATTCCTATCCTCGCCGATTTTCGAGGTGCAACGTGCGCGACGACGCGCTGAACGCGCCGCCGCTTTCCCGGAGTCTGAGCCCGCCCGGATGCCGGAGCTCTTGGTGCCTTTGTTCTCCGCGCTGGACCCCTGTTCCATTGTGGCCTTGGCCGGCCCCCTGGAAGCTCCGCAGTCACTGGACCCCCGGCGCAAATCTGAGCCCCGCGGCCCCGATCCCGCTTCACACCACGGACTGTCGCCAGACGAGCCGGGGGAGAGACGCCCGGACACCTCCTTCACCTTTCACCTGACGGGCTGGAGCTATAGGGTAAGCCCCGGTGTTGCGGGTCTCCTGCCCCGCTCTGTGGCCCGCACTGTGGAAGGCTGCAGACCCCCTTCTTCTATTGCCTAGTCGGCTGCAAAGAGAGTCCGAGGGAGGGGAAGCGACTGTTGGCCTTCATCTGTTGCGGCGCAGACCTGCGGGGAATTGCCTCCTTGTTACGACCCCCCCCCTGGCCGCTGTACCGTTCAGCGGTAAGACATGGCGTTGATTGCCTGCTCGCTGCTGGGGGGTGATGCTCCGGTCTCGCCCGCTGCCCGCTTCGCCCTCCCTCTACCAGACTCCAGCTCCACAGTGCCGTCCCGGATTGCTGCCGATGTGGGGGCGCAGCTTCCGCTGACATGCGGCTCCGTTCTGGCTGCCCTGCGGGACTTTCGTCTGCAATTGTTTGCTGGCTTGCAAACGCTGAGTGAGCGGTTCGACTCCATACTGTCGGCTGCGGGTCGTGAGCGCCCTGTTTGTTCTCAACAAGACGTGGGTCTGCCAGTGCCTCTGTCCTCTTGCGGGGACGCAACGACTGGGTATAACCGTGCTACACTGGTGTCTGCATCTGGCTTTCCCGGCACCCAGGATCAATCGATCTCCTGCTCAATTGTGGACACTTTGTTTCCCCGTTCATTGCTGCCTGCTTTGTTGTTGCCTGCCTCACCGCGCCCGCAAGAATATCCAGCTGAGCGACATCTGACGTCCTCGAGGAACCGTTCACGGTGGCCTACGGCTTCTTTTATGTGGAACTCCTGTACTTTACAGGCCAGGTCTGGATTTTATATGGTGCACAAGGGGACCTCAATAGATGATCGGCGGCCATTTTGTGACTCTACTTCTCCATCTTCTCCCAAGCGGCCATATTGTCTTTGTCTGCACGGGCTGCGGGGCCTTCATGTGGGGGCTAGTCTAATCTTACGCCCGCGATCGGGCCAGGGCTAGATTGATTTCTATCACCATGGTTTCACGGATGGGCTGGACTGGGACTGGAACTGTCTGCATATGTTGTGCGCACTCGTCGCGATTTGTCTGCCTTCATTATATTGTTGTGACACGTTATCTTCACACGACCGCCTTTGGGTGTAGTGGGTTCTCAGTGTGTGGAGACGTAGTTGGCCGGTGGTTTCGGGCGCTCCGAGGTTACGTGGGCTCCTCCCCGCTTTCTTCTTTGTTTTCTTATTTTCTTTCCTTTATTCCTACTTTCTCTCTTGTCTATATTTCGGGTTCATTGGGCGACAGGCACTATGCTGGGGGGGGGGCAGGCCGTAGCCTCCGCATTGGTGTAGGGTGGGGGGGTAATTTACTGTTTCTTTTTAGTTCTATGGGCCTTTTTCTTCTCTGTCTCTGCGCTATCCTTGTTTCCGATTCGGGGTCCGGGTGTGGGGTGGATTGAGTGGGGGCGGCTTTGGAGGGGTGCGTATTTACTCATGTGACTATCCTGTTATATAACTGCATCGCCTCACTGTCTGAGATTTTCTATGGCCGTTTTTAATGATGCTGCTGCTCTCCCGTGTGCTGAAGCCATCTTGCGGACTCGAATCTCCTTGGTTCTATCCTCTACTGACTTTTTCCTCGATAAAATTATTTTGAAAACCTTAAAATTAACCTTCACTTCTCCTTCCCCTGGTGTCAAGGATCTCTCCAGTGTATAACTCCTGAATCGTTGCTAATCTTGACCATTGATGCACAGGGGATGTAATGTTTGTCTCAGTGCTTAACCGTTTTGTGGCCGGCCTGATGGTTGTAGGCCCGTATTTGTTCTTTTAATATGCACAAATAAAGGTTTTTAAAAAAAAATAAAAAAAAAAAAAAAAAAATTTAACAATGAAAAGACATGCTGCCAACATTTTGCAACCAAAGGCTTGTAGGATTTTCAAGTTTCAAAAACAAAATCTCTAAATAGCCAATTGATAACATCCTGGAAGCTTATCATATGACATGGCCCTACAGTGACATCACTGAATATCATATGATATGAAATAGGACCGTGATAGGAACAAATGACAGTGGAGAGCAACGCAGAGAACAGCTTGAGATAGGATGGGATGGGGTAAATGAATGAGGGGAAAGGAGAGGAGAGAGCACTCGCCACTTTAGGAGCAGGTTGCTGCTCCCTTGCACGCAGCACTTTGTCCAGGAGCCTGGCCTGGGAGTGAGGGGTGTGTACACTACTTAAGATATTCTGTGGTCCCGCAGCACGGGATGGAGAGGAGAGAACACTCGCCACTTTAGGAACAGGTCGTTGCTCCCTTGCACTCAGCACTTTGTCCAGGAGCACTGCCTGGGAGTGAGGGTCATGGACACTACTTAAGATGTTCCGTGGTCCCGCAGCGCAGGAAGAAGAGGAGAGAGCACTCGCCACTTTAGGAGCAGATCGTTGCACTCTTGCTCGCAGCACTTTGTCCAGGAGCCCTGCTCAGGAGTGAGGGGTGTGGACACTACTTAAGATGTACCGTGGTCCCGCAGCACGAGAAGGAGAGGAGAGAGCACCCGCCACTTTAGGAGCAGATCGTTGCACTCTTGCTCGCAGCACTTTGTCCAGGAGCCCTGCCTGGGAGTGAGGGGCGTAGACACTAAAGACGTTCCGTGGTGCTGCCTTAGCCCGTCAGAGAGAGAGGAGGCTGGGCTGGGCCCCCCTCTTGGTCATGTGGTCAGGCTCCTTCTCATGTCAACTGGAGTGTGTACCACCAAGGGGAGTCTGACTAGAAAGGACTAAGCAAGTAAGCCCAATTCTAATACTGTTTGCCAAGCACTGACTCTTGAGAGCTGTTAAACACCTGAGACCCATATTATTGAAATCGTGCTTGCATTGTCGTCTCCCTATTTGATTATCGGGTCGAAGAAGCATATTCTAGTATGGTGAATCCTGAATTAACGCACAGGTCGAAGGATGAGCAAAAGAAAGACAATGGCTAGTCAATCATTACAATTACCGAGTAAGGCCAAGGGGGCAGCTGGATTGACTTCACTTAACTATGTTACAGGGGCCGTGGGAGTTATCGAAAAGCAAATTTCCACAGTCGAAGAGACTGTGAACTTGGACTCTTTGGGGACACTAGTTAAGGAAAAAGGAACTGCCACAGAGTAAAAGCGGGCTGGTACAACTGGTCTAATCAGGGAGGGGTCATCTCACAATGGGTGTGTTCAGCATATTTTCGATTATATATCGGGTAGTGACCTGAAGTCGGAAACTCAGCCCCCTTCGAAAAGACCATGTAATCCTGAGAAAATTGTAAGCCCTGAAACCCCCACGAATCTAGGACTTTAAAATCAAATACTAGGAAACAACTGCCTAGAAGTGCGATAACTTTGACTCGACCCTGTGTAGACCAAAACCCACGCTCTAAGAAGAAGCCCCCCGCACTCACCAGTGATCTTGGGAGCTTAACTACATTAGTAACAACTTAAGATACCTATTTGAAAGAGATCCTAAGCACCTTGACAGACAGGGTGAGCAAGATCAAGGATAGACTGGAGAAATCGATTAGAGTCCAGAATACTAGTAAGCAGGAGGGTATAACACACAATCACAAACTATTAAGAGTCCCCTCTAGAGCCATTAGTACAAGAATTGATAATCCTTCTAAACCTCTGACACCCTGTAGCGATGGCTCAGGGGAATAGGTCACACAGTAAACCCCCAGCTAGCTCCTTAAGACCCCTTCAAAATAGTTATGGACCAACAGGTAAGCTAGCGTATGAAAGGAATAAAGATAGCACTGCAGAGGGCCATTTGCCTGTGCCATCCAATAGAGCCCCACTCACCCTTTCTCCTCATGTGGAGACCCCAAACAGCTTAAATCGCTTAAACTTACCACCTGCTGCCACCCCGTATACAGTAATTTTGGCCAATGTTCCGAGCCTGTGCCCGAGAGAAAACAAAACCTGGGTCTCCCTACGAAATAAGGCATTACATTGGCTGGGGAGCAATACAGGGCTGGCCAATCTATTGTTTGATGAATTTAAAATGGTTAGGAGAATTGGTTGGCTGGGCAATGATAGGAAAACTTTCCAGGGAGACTGTGTTGTTCTTGCGTTTAAAACTCCACAATTGGTGGAAGAAATTCTTTGCAGAACCGGGGACAAGAATATATCATATGTCGGTATTAATGTCCTCCCTTTGGGCTTTTTTTTTACCACCAATCTTATTGTACAGGGCAAAGAGTGAATCGTATGGCCGCACAAGGTTCTGGATAACGTACTTACAATATAGACGTAGCCAATAGATTTGCGCCCCTCCAAACACTAGATGAGATCGACTGACTAACTACTCAGGAAAACAACACTAGGCCCAGAGGGGTAGCGGATACCTATATTGCTCCCGTTTTCCCTGCAGACAAGCAGGATGATGTGCTAGATGGGGCCCTGGGGAATATCAATGTTAGTGGTCGTAAGGGTATAGGAATTAAAAATACACAGAGAAGACCACTATCACCAATAGGTGGCCGGGGGGGGGGGGGGGGGGGGACAACCAAGCCAGTAGGTTGAATTTAATACAAGAATCCCCCACTTCCGACTGCATAACCCCCAGTTAGGCCAGAAAGTAATAATGCCCAAAATGACATTTTAAGCATACTCTTCTGGAACATTGCAGGTCTGTGTACTAAATTGTTAAACCCTGTATGGACCGAGTTGACTGGGTGACTTAAAATTCTTTGTCTTCAAGAAACATGGGCAACGGGCGAAATCAATGGCTTTCAGACATGTCACACTGCCGCAGTTCCCTCAGCACATGGGAGAGCCAAAGGGGGCATCAGTAGTTATGTTTCTAACCTGATTAAGGTATCGAAGATTAATATGTTGACATCTGAAATTCATTATCAAATCATATCGATCCAACTAGATACATACCATATACTGGCCCTGATAAATGTTTATAATAACGCCCCGAAAGATCGGAAAAAGGAAGTCCTGGAGAAATTAAAAAGTGACGACCTAATTGTAGAAAGATGGAGATCAAGAGGTGATTGTCATCTTGGGTGGTGATTTTAATACCGGGGTATGCCCCGTAAGTGGGGATAGCAACTGTGGTTTACTACTAGATGAAAACAACCCTCATTCCCATTTTTTGCACTCCTATTCTAGGGACCTATGAAATGAGATCTTATTCTCACATGATTTGGGCTTTGCCAACAGTTTGTGCTCTCCCCCAGTCGATTTTGAGCACACTTTTATTGGGAGCGGCTTTAAATCAACAACCAACTTTATTATTTTACCTAGTCGATATAATTCACGTCTCTCAAGTTATAAAACCCATAGGAACGCAATAAGTGACCACCTCATATTGAGTGTAAGTTTAGCACTCCCATCCAGCAGGTGGAACCAATAGATTAGTCAAGTACCGTGGGCCTTTGGAAAGGACTAATAGGTATTCTTTGCGCTGGTCCAGTTGCAAACCAATAGAGTTCTCCAAGAAAAACGTGACTAAGTGCTATAACTCTATTTTAACCTGCCTGGAGAAATCCAGTTCCCATGATAATACTCTAGAAGCTTTTGCTCACCTTACATATGATATACAAAATACTCTTAGGGTATAAAGGAGCACACACACGCAGTCAGGGTTGGTTTGATTCTAAATGCACAAAAGCATACACCAAACTAAAGGCAGCCCTCCACAGATCTGAAAGTGACAATGAGGAAATTCTGGAGTGCAGGAGGGATTATAACTAAGCCCTTAAAATACGCAAAAAAGAGTTTAAAGATAACGCATGGGCCACTCTATATGAATCCTCGTGGAATAAAGATAGTGCCGCTTTTTGGCAGGCGGTGAATGCTCCTTTTTTCACTGCCTCTAATAAACCATCGCTAGAGGTTGAGATTGATGAAAAGCAATGGGTGGATTTCTTTCCTAAGGTATATAGTTCTTACCCAGATGAAGCAAGTTTAACCTCCCCTTGTAGCCAACGGGGAACTAGTTCCTATGAAATACCTCCCCTAGATCTTCATTTTACTTATGACGAGGTCATTAGTCCATTCAACGAGAGCAAGGGCGATAAGGCTTCTGACCCAGATGGTGTGCCAATTGATCTTTTTAAATCAAATCTGACCCTATGGGCACAGGTATTGCACGCTTGCTGCTCAGAGGGTTATATTAAGACCTGGTCTGATTCTATTATAGTACCCATTTTTAAGAAAGGCGACCGGCAAAATCCAGCCTGCTGCAGTCCAATATCTTCATGGACTCTATGGTAAAGGTAGCAGGGCGGATCGTCTTAAACCGGCTCCAAGACTGGGCAGAAGACAAAAACGTTTTGTCAAATGTACAATATGGTTTTAGGCAGGGGTTGGGTACTATGGAGCAAGCTCTTAGTCTTAGTATTTTAACAGGGAAATACACGAAGGCTAAAACAGGGAGACTCTACTTAGCATTTGCCAACCTCACAGCCGCTTTCGACTGTCATACATAGCAAACTTTGGGACATTTTACCTGACATGGGGGTGGCTCCCCCGTTGGTCCTGTTTCTGAGGCAGCTGTATAGTGGGGCGACAGCTAAGGTTCGATATGGAACCGGGGAGAATGCACTGTACCGTTTATGGTGGAAAGGGGGATTAGACAGGGCTGCGTCCTGGCACCGTCTTTTTCAAATTATATACAAACGCTTTGGAACAAGTAATGGTGGAAAAGGTGCAGGATACACCACATATTAATAAACGCCCTCTAGCTACCCTTCTGTATGCGGACGATGTGGTGCTGATGGCCCGCACACAGATAGGCCTACAAAAGGCACTCTCCACCTATACTGCATATATGGACAATCTTGGCTTGAAATTAAACGCCACAAAAACCTACATAATGACGTGTGGGAAGGGAAGGCTGAAATGTAGGAGCTTGTCCATAGGGGGTAGCAGGGTAGAATCTACCAAGACATTTTCATATTTAGGTATTTTATTCGATTCTAATGGGTCCTGGCATCAGGCTGTTAAAAGTAGGAGTTTACTTTTCATGAAATGGACGGCAGCAGTGGGCAACTTAGCAAAATAATTGGGTAGAAGGCCACCAGCCCTGCTCCTGCAGATTTATCAAGCTAAATGTCTGAGTCTAGCTACCTATGGGGCCACTGTGTGGGGGTTCCAAGATTCCCAACTTATTCAGAGAGTTGAAAATGCCTTTTTAAAGTTGCTCCTGGCAGTTCTGTTTACAATTGCCATAGTGAATTAGGTGTTCCATATATTGCTGACATCATTAAAGCTCAGTCTGCTTTATTATGGCATAAGAACTGGACTTCTACCAGAACTGCTCTTAACCATATTATTATTAAAGACAGGTTGAAGTTGGACCAGGCTACTAAGATCGCCTGTTTAAAATATATAAAAAAACTTCATACATGACCTTGGCCACCCTGATTACTATAATTCCCCTGAATCCATAAACTCCGTCTCCAGGAAGGAGTTCAAAAGAATTTGTATGACTCACCTGGAGGCAAACAGATTTACTTTAGAAGCAAATAAACCGACAGTACAAAGGCACCAATTAATTTTAACTACCTACACTATACAGCCGTATATACAGTATAATCTAAGTGGGTATGATAGATATGTTTTGACCCGATTTAGATTTGGGAATTTTTATCGCTTGATAAGTTTTCCAGAAATAAACAATTGGTCAAACAAGCTATGCTGTTGTCCATGCGATAATCAGTCTCTGCAATCATCAATGCACGTGGTTTTATTTTGCAAATTTTATAAAAAGCAAAGAAGGAGGTGGATTCAGCCAATTTTAAGATCAGGGGGGTGGACCCAATGCAGACTGGCGTTTTTATTTTTGCAACTTTTAGACAAATAATGTTTTACCAATGCAATTGCCTGTTTTTTAAAAAGTACGTTGAGAATCAGTAAGACCATTTCGATTTAAACGTCACACGGACATGTGTTTTTGATATTTTGTGATGAACTTATTTCTGTGAGGCATTGATCCAATTGTGATTTCTTTATTATATTAATTGCCTGTGCTGTACGTTCACAAATAAGCTTTTTTGTAAGATGAGGTGTTTTTAATTGTGTGTGCTTTTGAGATTTTACAGGCATAAAATCGAATAAAGCTTGTTCTGAGTCGAATGAGCTTTGATGACTGTGGCCAGCCTTAGCCTCACTAATTCTGTGCCAGTAATTTTCGCTGTGAGGAATCCATATAAATTCTGGTCAGACTTAAGAGGGTTCTTGTTAATTAAGGGAGCTGGCATTTACCTTTGAAACTGCTGACTTCTGTCCAAGTTACACCAAGGTACACTTCACTTCCCTCACCATCCTCCTTTCTGTGGCATCCCTCCTCTGGAACAAGAGTAACACCACTTTAAACAGGAGTTGGATGTTGCCCAGTTCCATCTGTGAGCTCATCCGGTCCAGGTTTTTTTGTTTGGAAGCTGGCACATGTATTCATGAACATATCCCATAATGGGATGCACAGGACTATAAATACCAGAATGCAATTTTTTTATAAACACATGGACTGGATTATCTAATCATACATGGACCAGGAAAAATTGAAAGCTCTACATTTAGGTACCAGATGAGGTCCACTGCCACTCATGGAGCGGGGAAACCTCCCCCATACCGAATACAGGTACAAGTGGATGTTCCAACAGTGCCTGCTTCCAGCTTGCTTTGTTACTCAGAGACATCTGATTGTTGTAGGGGTGGCTTCTTCATAGCCCTCCTAGTCCAATACATTGTCACACCTGGCAACTGCTCATGGGCATAACCCCAGCATTTTTTATCATCATTTTTGACATTGGACCGCCTTTACATTAAAGCTCATAATGGAGGTCCAATGTCAAATACATTGCTAAATAATGCTGAGGTCATGCCCATGAGATCAGGGCTCTAGTACTAGCCAGGCAAATCCCTGTCTACCCTCCTTTGTGTAATGTGTTCAGGGTCATTCACTATTCACTGGTGGCTGGATCAGAAAATGCAAACTATCAGGCCATACTCAAGAGTTTCCATTTGACTCTTCAGGATTTCAGTCAAAAGTGTCTATGGTGCCGTAGCACCTTTAGCAGTGACTCCCACCCAGGGCCCCAAGGGCCCAAGTTCAAATCTTACCCGCTCCTGCAGTACAGAGGTGTTTGGTGCTACAGCGAATGCCTCAGTGCGGGCACTCATGAGATCCGATCCTGCTCAAAGATGTCAGGCTGCTTGCAGTACACGTGGCAGAATCAGACAGGCTCACTCTCCATAGTGGCGCAGCTGATCTCACCAGCGATTGGAGCATGTTCCAGCTCACAGTGAAGTGGTAAGTTCTCCACAGTGGGGGAATTGAGTCCTTTGGCTCAGAACTGGAGTCCCATATGGGCGAGTAGTCCTACTCAGTGTCCTCCGGCTCCACAGGGGTCAGTTAGGTCAGATACTTTGGTGTGGCTAGTCCTGTTAGTCATAGCCTCACTTTTAGTCCTGGTAATGGCCCAAAGTCCCGGGGTTGATGCAGTACCTGCCGACCGCAACGTAAACTCCTACGGAGCAATTGCCCGCACTACGGCAGCCCCTCCTGGCATATGGGGGTCACTGCTCAGGCGTACAAATGTCCCGCATGCTGGTTACACAGCTTCTTCCCCAGTGGCCCCCTCCGCCATACGGGGTCACCACAACAAGGCCATGTGGGCTTGTTGCCCTCCACACAGCACTCAATACTTGGCACAGTCTACAGTGGCGTTCTCCTGGCATACGGGGGTTGGCAAAAACAATATTGCACATGGCCTATGGCCTGAATGGTGCCCAGCCTACCCCTCACACAGGAAGTCCTCATGGTAGGGCTCCTCACTGGGCCTCATTCCCTCCAATGCGCTCCTCTTCCTCACAGGAAACACTATTCTTGGCATGTTCTGGTGCTCCAGGGCAGGTGGTCTTGGTTTCCCTGGGTGATGTCCCTCCACCCAACAGGGAGATTAGCAGGCCGTAGTCCCCAGTCCTGGTTACAGACAGATGTCTTGTAGAGCTTCCCCTTTTCACACAGCCTGTCTGGCTGTGTGAAGTCATTTTCCAAACCCCCAACGTGGCTACTTCTCCTTCACATCTTTCTTCATGAAAGAGGTCTGCCGCAGCAGACATGACTCCAAAGTGGATGTCCACAACAGAATTCATGAGTGACTAGAGTTCACACCTGGATGTCAGCCACAGTGATATGTGCATTAAAAGGTTAACCCCAGGCTCCCAGCCCAACTCGTTATGATTCTGTTATCAGCCCCATCTCCCTTCCTGAGATGTGTCCTGGCCACTTTCTTGGGATCTATCACTAAAACAAAAAGCAGTCTTTGGAAGTGGAAATGGAGTCTCTTCCTTCTCCCTCCAGTGTGTCCTCACTCAGCTCACAGAAATGCAGCAATACACAAATCTGTATGGGGGATTCCTTTCCTAATTTCTTTACTAGGCAGCCCAGGGCTTTCCAAAATGAAAGAGTTGATCTATACAATGTAACATTGCAGGCACACTCACTCAGTGTACTTTTACAGCACACTTTGGGTCCAGCATTGTTACATCGGTCCATTGTATCGAGGGCCAGACTGGAAACCCAAAGAAACCCAGGCACATTTTCTTACGGTGCGCAGCAAGCGACCCTGAGAAAATGTGGGAAGAAATGGTGCATTCTTCAACACAATTTTGATGATATATTCAATTGTATTAAAATGTAAATCATTGTAAATGACGACCTTCAGGATACAGCAATCTTTATTGGGGCTCTTCAATGATTCCCTCACTATCACCCTACAATAGTGCCTCTCATCTCTCCATAGCCCTACTCTCACGTGTTTCATTTGTTTTATAGTGCCTCTCATACCAGTCCAGGGTGTTGGAGCAGTTTACACCACACACACATACAGAGACACTGATGTGTGTAAATCAGTGTATAGAAAATGGTACATAAGAAAGTGGACTACAAGGTGTAGGATTCACGTCATCGATACTGGTAGGCTTTTTTTTTTTTACGAGTCCTTGGTCTGAGGAAGCACAAACTCAGTGTGAGAATGTCATCCTTTTTGCCCTGATCACCCCATTTTGTGACCGATATTGGTGGTAAATGACTGACTGTGCCATGGGCTCTGCTAACCAGGCCCCTGGCCAGTACTCAGAATAAAAATGTATATGGTAATTAGGTGCATCAAAGTTTAATCCTGGGCCCTCAGCCCTACCCTTAATAATACCCTTATCCGCCTCATCTTTTCTTCCTGAGATGTGTCAAGGTTCTTTCCTTGTGAACTGTCACTGAATCAAAGAGCCCTTTGCAATGCATAGGTATGAGCTCAGCTCCCCCACATCCAGGGTTTGTCTCACCCAGCTTACAGGAGCGCAACAATATATAACTCCGTCTAGGGGAAGATTCTTCCACTCCTAATGTTTTTACCAGGCAGGCCGGGGCTTCCCAAAATGGAACTCAAGGTCCTCTTAACAATGTACCAGTGAAGGCATTACTGCACTCATCATACATTAAACACACTCCACTGTTTAGTATTGTCGTGCCCATGTCCTATGCTACCACCAGCATTTCCACATGCAGCATACGCACTCAGTCTGCGCACACTGTCCACTACTACAGTCTCTGTACTGCACCAGAGTGTCACTTTAAACACCCTATGCCAGCGCACACACGTTTACCATGTGCCACTGTTCCACACTGCACTCTGTGTAGTGTTTTTCCTGGGTGCTCACATGCACACAGCACATTTTCACTACGGACGCTCTTCTACATCAACTTAATGTAGGCCAAGGGTGAGTTAAACACACATCAGCGGAACTTTTAAAAAGGTAAGTGAGCCGGTAGGCCTCAATCCAATGACTCTGGTGGAAAAAACCTGGTCATTACTTCGAATCAGCACACAGTATGCTGCCATCACCATGTTTGTGCTGTTTAACTCCTGGTGAATGCAAAAACAGTTGATGGACAGAATGCAGAACAATGTCATACATTCACCCCAGTACAGAGATCTGGGCATAAATCCATTGTTTTGTTACTCACCATGCCAGTCCAGTTTGAACCCAGACATATGCAAATCAGTCTTGACCCTCCCTGTGCCTTATGGGAACAGTCCAGCCCGAACTGCCAAGCCAGGTCCTCCCTGGACTGGAAACAAGCATCCTAGGATCGGTTTGGGGGTTTCACACCTCTTCAGTCAGGATAGCTTGATTCCAGAGGCATGGAGAGCACGGGACCCACGTTTGAGCATACCCGTCCCACTCAGGGTGACAAATGCAAAAATCACAGTTGATGGACAGAATGCAGAACAATGTCATACATTCACCCAAGTACAGAGATATGGGCTTAAATCCATTGGTTTTTTTGCTCACCATGCCATTCCAGTTTGAACCCAGCCATATGCAAATCAGTCTTGACCCTGTGCCTCATGGGAACAGTCCAGCCCGAACTGCCAAGTCAGGTCCTCCCTGGGTTGGAAACAAGCATTCAACCAGGGTGTGTTCTTTCAAAACACATGCACTGCCATGTGTGAACTGTGCAACCCTTCACCATTCATATATTGTACTTCACACAGACACCCAGCACATGCTGCATGGCACTACATCTCATATAATGTATTCCTCCCAGGCGTACATACAGCCAGTACATGTACTAATCACACATGACTGCGCAGTACTGCTCCATCCTTGTACTGTACCCTTCCCAGGCACACATACAACTAACACAGACTCACTACTCCTGTGCTATGCTGCACTCCATATATACCTGATGTAGGCCAAGGATGAGTTAAGCACACACCATCGACACTTTTAAGAAGGTGGGCGAGCCTGTAGGCCTCACTCAACTGACAGGGTACAAAGGACCTGTTCACTGCCACTGGTCACTTCATGGTAAGCTGCCACCACCGTGCTCGTGCTGATTAACTCCTAGTAAAGGTGGTAGCCTTTCACCAATATGAGGGTAGCGCTTTAGGTGCCCATCCTGGTCCAACAAGAACTCAGTCTGTTAGACAGGCCTATTTCATGGCACACCTGCATGATCCGTGTTCACCCATGAGAAAATTCTGCATAAGCGATCCAGACAACAGTACAGTATGGCTCTCTCGTCTCTTATCATGCAGAGGACTTTTCCATCGCAACATGTGCATTACACAGAGTTGTTTGACATAAATGGCCCTGCAACGGTTTTAAAAATAAGTTGCAGAATCCCAGCCACGGGGCTTACAAATAAAAAAAAATTAAGAAAGGAAAAGATTAAAATCAAAGAAGAAATAATATAATCCAAAATTAAATGATATTCTTTGGAGCCTTGCCAACCTTAGTGATTTAGGTGTTAGACTACCTCTTTTTGGTAGTCCCATGGCCCATGGGCTTTAGATTGCGGTCCTATGACTTTTTGAGACCAGTGGGAGAGGTTTGCACTACTGCTCTGTCAGTTACAACGTTTAGGTGTGTCTAATAACTCAATGAGGCTTGACACTCTCCATAATGTTCCAGAAATATCTTTAATGCTATGGAGCGCAGTCAAAAGGTGATGAATTTTCAATACTGCGTTTGAAGTGATTTATACTTCTTTGAAGGGCTCTTTAATGAAGTTTTAACCATGTACATTAAAGCTGATAAAGGAAGTCCAATGTTGAATATGTTGATAAATAATGCTGCGGTTATGCCCATGAGCAGTTAGCAGGTGTGACAATATAGTGTGCTTGGTGGGCTATGAAGAATCCACCCCTACAACAACCAGGCCCTCTGAGCAGTGGCGGCTGGTGGAATTTGAAACTGGAGGGGGCGTATGCATAACGAATGAACGTATGTGAGCGAGCGCAGCGAGCGTGCCCAACGGCAATAAGGGGGGCTCGGGGGGGGGGGGGTGTACTCCCCCCATGAAGAATTTTTTTTAAAAAATTGCCATGTTTTTGGTGCGATTTTCAGCACTATTTCTGTGATAAATGGACTAAAAATTCAGTTCTTCTAGGCATTCATAAAAGAAAACTCATACATTATTTCGGAGAATTTCTGGGTTGCCAAGCAAGTCTGACTTCTGAAGAGGGCTAGGGTACTAAGCAAGACTGCTTTGGCTCTACCCTTTCCAATAGAAAACACTAGTTAGCGATGTGAACAAGTTCAATGGACAAACCTGGGGTCTAGGGAAGAGTCCCTCTCCTGAGAAAGAAATGTAAAAAAGATTGGCAAATGGTGCATTTTAAAGCCCACCAGATCATATAAGAGGCCCACCAGATCATAAAACAGGCCCACCAGATCATAAAAGAGGCCTACAAACAGTCAGAAAACAATGACCCACACACAGGCCTGTCAGGAAGCCCTTCTAGCACTGCCCTGTAGGCCAGCCCTGCCTTGTTGATGGACTGTGATCGATGTGATACCATTATGGAATCAGCAGAGGCAATGATTTGAAGGCATCACACCACTCCACTCTCACTGTGGCTAGGAGGCCATTCGAATTGCTAAAGAGTAGGAGCTTTATAACTTTGTTGTCATCTGGTTGTTTGAGAAATCGGAGAGATGCTGATTTCACCTCAATTGCTTGGGATGTTGAGAGCAGGATTAATTCTAAGCAAGGGGTGTACAAACTGTGGTATGACAAAATAGTGTATAAAGAAATAGGCTGTCAAGGAGGGTGTTATGATTTGCATTAGTTTGCCACGTTTGGTGTTCCGGAAGATATTGCTTCGATCGGTCACTGTTTTAGGACTGTTTGCTATGGCAGTCTCAAGCCCATGTGAATGAGCTTGAGTGAAGTACAGTATTGTTCAGTAAGTCTGACAGATTTGCAGTCAGTGTTACTGTTTTACTGTATCGGGCATTTGCACAGTTGGAAAGATTTGCAGTCTATTTATTTATTTATTTATTTATTTCACATTTATAAAGCGCACTGATACCCAGGTGTTACTATGGCATTTCCACAGACTGTTTTACTGTGTCTGGCGTTTCCAAAGTCTGTCAGTGCTACAGATAACTTCTCAGACGCAAGGATAGCTGGGGTGACCCGAGTCAGTGTGGCTTTCATCGCTGCACAAACTCTGGCATTAGATCGGTCACGGTCCTGTCCCTCTCAGTAGGCTGCTGTCTGAGAGCAGAGTTTACAGCTCACATTACCCAGACCAATAATGCACACAGAGCAGAGTGGCATTCTCACACAGCCGTTTGGCAAGGGGAATTCATCCCAGTGCTCTGGTTGTGAAGCAGGACCAGCAGAGCTGCCTGTATGGTCCGGCTCCACAATCTCCTGATGAAGTTATCCAGACCACTGCTGTCTGGTTACTTGATGTGAATCGCAACCTGAACTGGATATCTGGACATGATTAATAGATATGCGCCTGCATTATGTTTACAAGGGCAGCGACTTTAAATTACAGCTATATGCAATCACTGGGCCGTTCGTGTTCGTATGAACATGTGCATACATCCAGCCTGTAGAACGGTGGTTACTGCATGGAGCTCCCGCTCGGCCAGGCTGCAGCTGTAAGGCGCAGGGGGAGAGATCTTGGGCCCCCGGCTCCCATATCAGGAGTGAGTAGTCCCATTCTACTCTTTTTATCCCCTTCAGATAAAGTGGGGGCTTCGGGAGCAGCTCTACAGGGTCACGGGCACCTCGAGGTCTCCGTGGGAGACTTGATGCTAGTGTTTGATTACATAATATTGGTTGAAATGGCTCATGAACGGCCAATTGTATTATGTTAAAATATAACGTTGGTCACTAGAAGGAGAGTAACCAGAGCTGCCACCATGTGCGGTGCTAAGTGATCCCATGAACCTGGCTTCCTCTGGGGTGGTGAGCCCAAGGAAGCATGGAGGCGGCACTTTCATCGAAAGCTGCCCACGTCAATCCACGTCACAGCTGTGCCCTCATATCTGCACAGGTGAAACATACCGGTCCTTTCCATTGTCGTGACCAATAGCACCTATTGTATAGTAAGGAAACAACAACCACCCTGACACACACACACACACACTTAACTAGTGCATGCCAATTCTGCAACTTTACCTGAGCCAAATGCTGAGCACTCCGGCAGAAGAGTGTGACAAGTACAAAACACTACCACAGACGGAACAGCAGCATCATCACGGTAATGTAGAGAAGACAACAGACAGCATGAATGCTGCACAATTTTGATTCGAATCCTCCCATTACTATTGGAAAACTGCACTGGAGTATGCTAAATATGCAGTGTTGTCCTATGAATACTGCACAACATTGTGACAAGCACACGTACAGCTCTATTATGCAAATCCAGAGCATTACAGCAGGAATATTGTACTGCAGTTTACAAAGGTCATAGTATGGCCATAAAATACAGAACTATCTTGTATTAAACCCCCAGGACTACCTTGCGGATTCTGCACTACAGTGCGCCATATCTGCATTATGGCCACATTAGCACTATGCTTTTGTCTGCCAAATCGCCAGCATGACCATATGAATACTGCACTCGCCAGTGCCAATATTACAATATTCTATAGAAACACTGGACAACTGTTTGTCAAACTGTTCTGGAGTGTGCTACATTCACATTTCTATAGTAGTATTTCACCGTAGCAGGCCACAGCATTATCAAAAGAATACTGCAGTACAGTATGCCAAAATCACCCAATCACCGTGAGAATAGTGCACTGTAGTGAGGTAAATCAACAGAATGGCCTGGCATACTGTATTATAGACTTCCAAATGCACAGTATTACCATGGAACACTACAATAACTCAAATCTACATCATTGCCATGTGAATACTGTCCTGCTGTGTGCCAAATGGATGACATGTCCATATATTGCACTCGAGTGAGCCAGTGTCACTACGTATCTATAGAAACGTTGCACTGTGTGCCAAATTCTAGAATTGCCATGGGAATGCTACTCTTGAGCGGGCCATCTTCACATTTTAATTGAAGCGCTTCAGTGTGGTAGGCCACATTCAGAGCACTGATAATGGGATGTTGCACTACAGTGTGCCAAGTGCACACAATCCCAGCGCGCTTACTGCCCTAGTGAGACGAGCCCACATTCTGCATTACATAGTTCCAAATCCACAGCATCAATGAACATGGGAACACTGCACTGCAGAGCCCCGAATCACCCTCACGACCATGGGTACACCGCACTATACTAGGCCAAAATCAACAGCATTACCACAGACATATTGCAATAAGAGTGCCAAACTCAGCAGTTCTGCAGAAATGTTGCAGTTAGGTGTTGCACATTGACAGCATTAGCATGAGGATGCTGGACTGAGCTATGCCAAACTCACACTTCTATAGTAATAGTCCCGGCTCGCGCTCCAATGCTCGCGGGGGTGGGGGGGCGGTTGGGGGTCGCGCAAGGGAGATTAAAATAAAGCATTAAGCAACTTACCGGGTCCGCCCCGTCTCTGCTCCTCATGGGCTGGGTCCGACTCCCACGTTGGCGCCTTGGCAAGTACCGCCTGCGTCTCAGCCTATCCAGACGCTGCTCCAGCAGCAGCGCCAGGATTGGCTTGAGCAGTAGTGCGCATGTTCTGTTTAGGGCTTATCATTTTTTGCGACCAGCCCGAACATGCGCACTAGGCTGCTCATTAGAAGAGCGGCATGGAACAACCCTCGCTCTTCTAATGAGCAGCACCTAGTGCGCATGTTCGGGCTGGTTGCAAAAAATGTTAAGCCCTAAACAGAACATGCGCACTCTTGGTGTGCGCTCCGCCGACCACCAACCTGATAAATGTTATTGCATCAGACACTTGCAGCTGAACTCCTGTAGTGCTGTCCTGCCCCTTCTGATCCAACTGCCTCCGGCGGCCTGGGATTGATTGCATTGCAAATGTGAGTGATTCAGAGAGAGTGACGACAACACTCAACTAGAGTGTGGTGCCGTCCTCAAATTAATTAGTGGGGCAACACCCAAGCGCCCTAATGGACTCACCGCCCCTGCCTCTGAGTAACACAGCAAGTTGGAAGCAGGTGCCTTTGGAACATAAACCTCTACCTGTATTGGGTATGAGGGAGGTCACCCTGCTCCATGAATGGTAGTGGCCTTCATCTGGTACCTAAATGTAGAGATTTTGTTGTTGTATATGAATGACGCAGCTCTTTGCATGTGTAGAGTTAGAAATAAAAGACTACTTTTTCTTATAAAAGCAAGTATTTTGCTAGATGTTGATTTATTGTTCGTACTGTTTGCGTTTTGACTTATGAGTCAATCATGTTCACTCACTTGTATCTTCATCCCCTCAGAGGGAACCTTGACTGCTCGACCACAACTACCACAAAGATTCAAGTGGAGAAGGGGTACATGGCCCAGTTGAATGGGATCCATATTAGTTCGAGGCCTGGGACATCAGGAGTAAAAGGCTTCAAACACCATGGTTGCGCCCAGTAGCCCTTGCTGGCTGGCCCTCTGAAAGGGGTTCTAATAGTGACTATCAGTAACAACACATTCTACCACACAGCTGAATGCTCTGTTGGAACTGTGGAATGTCCAGTGATTCCAAAGTTAATGTAATCTAAAATTCTATTTAAAATTCCATTTAAATGTTCTTCCTCATTATACCTACAAGACCCTGTGTTTAAGAGTTTCAGCAAATCCAGAAGTTCACATGTCTAAGACTGACGCCCAGTCCGCTAGATGCGGTTCTTAGGTTCTCACCCTCGAGATGACTTTGAAGAAAGGCGCTCAAGAGAATGAAAGTTAATTTTTCAGCTATGTTTGCCCATAGTCAGCCAAGGGTACCTTGGAATGAGCATTTGCACTCACGTCACGACTGGAGCAACAACTGAAGCTTGATGTGACTGTGTCTGAATAAAGATAGGAGTTAAGGTCAGTCTTGAAGTACGCCTTTGTTTCATAAACAAACATTCTCCTGAAACAATAGGGAGAGCACTATTTTTCCAGACAATGAGGGAGAGCTGGTTCTAAAGTTGTTTAGCATGCAACTCTAGGTCTTGGCCCAGAGTTTGGACTCAAGCCTCTTTGCCATCGTTGATGTAATTTTAATTCTTTAAGGCAGAGAGCATTTACATAACGACACAATCCATACAGCAGTTGTCCTATTACGATCCAATTCTGCTGATTCCACAATGCAGATACAGACAGACAGGTGGAGCCCAAGTCTTGGGAGAGTTCAGAAACTCAAGCAGGCTTACTATTAACGAGTTTATAAAAAATCTGCCTGAAACACACAACAGCAGGACTTGGGTGATTGGGGTGTGGATTTTAATTTACACAGACCAGGATAATGAAGGAGAAAACGTTTCTCCGACTGTAAAAATCGGACAGCCACATCCAAGATAGGATACCTCCATGTAGTTATGTTCACACAATTGAAAGACATTTAATACCCAAACAAAATACGGTTTTATTTTATATTCAAACAAAACGGGCATGGGTTTAACAAAGTACAGCCATCTTCTTGCAGATAACGATACTGTTCGGATCTTTACAGTGGAACAATTTTTAGGGTGTTAGACAGATTCCTGGATAAAGATGCATTCTGTGATTGGTCCCAACTGGGACGGAAATGTGACACAGCCGCTACAGTGACTTCCATTTGGCTGGAAAGAAAATGTTCCTGGCCCCTTCCATATGGCCCCTTCCCTTTAAAGGGAAGTTCCACCTCTCTTCTTCCTTGCTTGAGTAACATGGCAGTTTAAGGACCGAATTTGAATCCCCTGTTGTCCTTTCTTTCGATAGGCAGGGGTTTGATCCCTTTCCATCCTCTCACTAGCCGCGTCCTGTCCGCAGGCGCGACCAAGCATTGGCCATTGCAGAGACATACACATTATAATGCTTATTGCTCCACCACGACTGTGATGTCCTGGTATATGTACAAGTTGCTATGTAGGTCATGAATGGGAAAGTATGCAGAGAAAAGCATCTAGTCCGCTGAACCTCTTTGAGCTCATGTGAGCATCCATGGGACACACTGCCCTTGCTTCTAGGAGTGGCCCGTAAGAGCGGTGAGGTCGGGTTGGTGGTGTGGGAAAGGAGGGTGCGGGGGGTTTACAGGCTACCACGAGGGAAAATTAAATAAATACATATCCCCTCGTCGTTGACCTTCAAAATGCCCCCCCAACCCGCCCCCACCATTCTTAGCTGCTTGCTTCCCTTCCCAATAGACACCAATGAGCAGAGAGGAAATACGGATGTGATATTTCAAGTTGGACTGTGGAGAGCCCACATGATGCCTAACAAATTAAAAGGACTGAGGACCAAGGAAGCACTGGAGAACCTGATGTCTCCTGTCCTTTTTTGGCAATGGGCAAGTGCATAGTCTATGAGAATAAAAAATAACGACCCAATAGATAATTACAACAAACAACAAGGGGATAATTACAACAAACAACAAGGTGATAGATGAAATGCTTGAATTAATCTCAGGCATTGACAATACCTCGGGCTTCATGCAAGCAGATAAAAGAGAGAGACTATTGGAGTAACACTGTATTTCAACAGATAAGCAAGGCATTCTCTCTCAATAGATGTAGATGGAAGTTTTTGGAATGAGAGATTACAACTTAAGAACTCCCTTTTTTAGAGCAACAGAACATAAATACTACCACTGGCGTAGAGGAGTCTATTTTTTCTTTTCTAATTTTTAATTAAATCATTCAATGGAAATCAACTTGACAGTTCTCTCATCAGAGCGAGTTTAGTGCTATCAATTTTGATCCTTCTTAGAAGTAAAAATCATCTTGCCTTGTAGCACATTAGCCCCCTTACTCTTAAGGGACCCCGGATTTCAATGAAGCCAATCCAATGGCCTTTTATAGAAGACAACTTGCAAACCTCCTCATGTTTCTCAGTCTAGTAGTATAAGGCACTGCCCTGGTCACTTCATGGTAGGAGATCTTGGAGTCATAAGACCACCAAGTTTAGGGCTTTGATTTTGAAAAACAATTGCCTTAACATTCAATCGCTAAAATAGACTGTGCTCCCAGCAAATCTACCAACATCTTGACTAGGGAATGACCAGTACTTTTAACCTAGTGTGCGGAGGAATCCAAATCACAAAAAATCCTTTGGAAATTCTATGTATTAATTATCACCATCTCCACAGATGCCAACACCAATCACCAACCACCATTTAATGGGGAACACCCAGGGATACCATTACTTTGCCGAAAATCCCCTACACAAGCGACCTCAACAAAAACGTCCTAACAACCCCCATCCTGCTGTCCTATTTTTTTTATTAAAATGCTAGCTTTTTGTATGGTCAGGCAGCACATAGCTGCCAGTTCTTCCAGTTTATAAATAAAAGCTTTTTGGGACCATTTTAGTTTCACATTTATATTTTTACTGATCCATCTGAGATCGTTAAATAAAAATAATAGCGCCTGTTTTTTTATTGTTTTGTTCATGCTGTACAGCATGATGTAGAGTGAGAATAAAAGGCATTTGCAGAGCAAACAGGTCTCAAAGGCGGGATCCATTGGCTTTGCCAATGCTCGTCACCCACCTTTCCTTGTCACACATATGGCTGAATTGAAACAGAAATCACACCAGCTATTGGCGGCAGAGGACTCAGTGAGGATCAAATGGGTGTCAAAAAATTGAAAAACCCTGAGGTTATAGCAGAATCTGTTATAAAACATAAACTGACTGCTTGGTACCGGCAACATCTAATGGAAAACCACAATGCATCAGCTTATCTAGTCTGATCCCATGGCAAATTCAGCTATATTGGAAAATTAAATTTTTCTCCACGGTGGTTGTGGTGGAACATGTGCAGATTGACCAAACAATTGACTACATTGCGCCAAAAGGCACAATGATCCACTTTGACACATATATTTCTCTTTCAGACAAATTACAACCCTTCTCCACGACTTACATTGAAGATTGCTTTGCATTCTGTTTGTTTTCTTCCACATGACTCATGTGTGCTTTCACTTCATCATTTTGTAGTGCTTTGTCTTGCCTGCTGGATGAAATAAATGTATATTGAGATCTTAATTGTTTTTTTAAATAAGATACTACCAAATTTGATAAAAAGCAGTACACGTCTGAAATTTGAATTCACAATCCAAAATAAGAAATGATTAAGCCCAGAAATACGGCATTTAGGGATGCATATGAACACATTGTAAAATGTCACTTTCAATTAACACGTTACCAACTGTATTTACTTTCATTTAGACCCTCTTCACTACATACGGCAGATTTCTAGTGTGCCACGCATCACTGGATGGCTTGATGTAAATGTATTTAAAAAATATGTTCATATAGTATATCGGGGCGATGGGGAACTATCTTTTAGATAATCTGCATACTAGAATAGAAGAGTCTATTGGGGGACAGCCTGAGCCCTTCGTGAGGGTTGTCCTGTGATCGTGTGCACCAGGAGTCCAAGTGAGTCTCAGCGGCGCTGTGTGCGTGTGCTTCTTGCAGCCTGAGACGTTTGTGAGGATTGCCCTGTTATCCTGCACACCCGGATCTCAAGTGAGTCTCAGCGAAGCTGTGTACGTGTGCTTCTTGCAGCCTGAGACCTTTGTGAGGATTGCCCTGTTATTGTGCAAACCCGGATCTCAAGTGCATCTCAGAGACGCTGTGTGCGTGTCCTTCTTGCAGCCTGAGACCTTTGTGAGGATTGCCCTGTGATCGTGTACACCCGGAACTCAAGTGAGTCTCAGCGACGCTGTGTGCGTGTGCCCTGTGGCAGCCTGAGATCTTCATTACCGCCTGTGACGGGGAAGAGAACTCTTACAAGGCGGACATCAGTCCTTGCGTATCACGCTTCCAAGGCGAACATATACCACCTTCTCTTCCCCTACAGCAACCAGCAGTGCCACATGCAACAGATTGGTGGTACCCGTATCCCTCATAAGACTGGATCTCAGAGACGGAACGAGGTACCTTTAATTCTGCCTTCCAGTGGGACGAAGCCCTGCCCCCTGATGACGCCGCGGTGAGAGGCGGGATAAAGATCGCGGAAACCCGGAAGACGACGCACGGCGTTTCCCTGGAGGTAGACGGAGCGCTGGAGTCGAGGAGTGCGAGGAGTTGGGAGGAAGAACGAAGAGAACGAGAAAGCAGCGCAGCGGGTCCTGAACCAAGGAGAGACGACTGCTACACGCCAGGAGGCCAACAACTCCACGAGCCGCCCCGCCACGTTCCCACGGGAGGAGCGTGGCTCGAACAGGTACGGGGGAAGGTAGCGGGCTGGGTGGGAAGAAAGACACCGCCTACCCTCTGAGCACCCCGCCACACCGAGTTAGCGGTGCATTACATGCACTGTCCGAGCAATCCCCGTACCCTCACCTTGCTCCAAACCCCTGTGCACCGACCAGAGAACTAAGAGCACAAGAGCACTCTGTTTCCTTCACACCCGGTCCCTGACAACAGCCGACCAGGACGATTGTCCTAATCCTTGTTTTGTTTGTTGTTTTCCTTTCTCTCCCCTATCGCCTAACAACTCCGGAGACCCTTCCCGCGGGCTGGACCCCGGTGAGAGACGTCAGCAGAGACACCACCTTCCTTCAGTCTGGAGTCACCCAGAAAGACCAAGTCGGAGTCCCCTTCTTCTGCAGCAGCGCGACGGGCCGAAAGACACAAGAAAACTTTTTCCAAAATAAAACCCTCATTTACGCCATCTTGGTCTTGTTGTCGACTCTGTCTCTGATACCCCGCCACAACTGGTGTCAGAAGTGGGATTCCCATCACAGTCCGTCTGCAGCCCCGAGATGGACGCGCTCATCCAACATCTCGTTAAAGGGCAGGAGAAGTTGGAATGGGCAGTGCAGAGGCAGATGACGTCAGCCCAAGCGGACCGAGATCAGTTCCAGAACACCATAACGGCCCACATTGAGAGTCTCCAGAAACTCGGCCCCGTCGCTACTGTCCCTACACCCACACCCTTGGAGTCCCGACCGCTAACGGTTCCAAACCCGTCGGGAATCGCTCTCCAGAAGTATGTGCAAGGGGAGGATCCTGATGTTTTCCTAATGAACTTTGAGAGGGCCGCTAGAGCATTGGGTTGGCCGGAAGAAAAGTGGCCCTTCTTTTTGGCCCCACTTATCGGGGGAGGCACAGTTCGCATACCAGGTGGCCAACCCCACTGGAAACGCACCCTACCTAACCATCAAGGAGGTCATTTTGGACCACCTGGGTCTTGACGGGGAAGCCTATCGGCTAAAGTTCAGGAGGGAACGGGGCACCCCCGGTGAGAATCCTAAGACTCTGTTCTTTAGGCTTAAGATGGCTGCAGATAAATGGCTACGCCCGGCCTCCAGCACCAAGGAAGAGGTCATGACCAAGATATACTTGGAGCAATTTATGGAAGCCCTGCCGTATGCCACCCAGCGATGGCTAAAACAGCATCCGGGACTCCCCTTAGAACAAGCCATCGAGATGGCAGCTAATTATGCACGAGCACAACCAAAGACGCTAGGGTGGGACGTAGAGAAGAATGTAAAAGGGCAGCCCTCCCTCAAAACGGATCGAAAACCGAAGGCAACACCTGAACCACTCCGCCCCAGACCGATGAGGGTAGACGGGCCTCCGACCCGGAGTCCCCAGTGTTTTGATTGTGGTGAATGGGGCCACATTGCAAGACTTTGTCCCCGGAAAAGACCCTCTGAAGAACCAATGGAGGTCAGATACCTCCCAAGGACTGTCCTGTACTCAGCGGAAATGGGAACATCATTTTATGTGAGTCTTAGAATGAACGGTTTGACGGTACAGGCCCTCTTACACTCAGGCTGCAGGCAATCCGTGGTACGAAGACGGCTAGTCCTCCCCACCCAGTACGTCCCAGGAGCACGGGTCTATATAAGATGTGTACACGGGGATGTTAGGCCCTACCCTCTCGCCCAGGTGACCCTAACCCCCCTCGATAAAGAGCCATGTACAGTGAAGGTGGGGGTGGTGGATTCACTACCTGAGGATGTGATATTGGGGGTGGATAACCCGGAATTTATGTCACTGTTTAAACGTTCCCGGTCCTGTCCCCCTTCTTCCAACCCCGAGTCCGTAGCTGCTCTTTTGTCCCCAGAGCCTTGGGTCCTAGACCGCAGCTTCCGTTTTGCACAGGCTAGTGACCCCACACTGTTCAATGCCTGGGAGAGCGCCCATGCCACCCAGACTCAGGTGCCAAAACAGTACCCCAGTTTTACAATAACCAAATATCTCCTATATAGGGTAGGAATAGAAGGGGGGGGAATCCCAGTTGTTAGTACCGGTGTCCTTCCGTGAGCAAGTGCTCTTCTTTGCCCATACCCACATTACCGGAGGACACAGCGGGAAAGAGAAGACCACGGATAGCATTCTTCGACATTTCTACTGGCCTGGGATCTACAAAGATGTACAAGAGTACTGTGCGAAATGTGAGATATGCCAGAGACAGAACATACACCAAACCCCGGCAGCGCCACTTCACCCCATGCCCACCGTCGGTCGACCGTTCGAACGGATTGGCATGGATTTGATAGGACCGATGCCCAAATCATCCAGAGGCCACGTATATGCACTGGTTATCGTGGACTACGCCACGCGGTTCATTGAGGCATTTCCGCTGCGAACCCCGACAACGGCACACATCGCCGAAAAATTCGTCGAACTTTGTTCCAGGGTGGGCTTCCCGAAAGAGGTCCTCACCGACCAAGGAACCCCCTTCACGTCTAAACTGATGAAGGAGGTCTGCAAATCACTCGGTATACGTCAACTGCGTACCTCGGTATACCACCCCCAAACTGATGGCCTCGTCGAGAGGTACAACCAGACGTTGAAAATCACCCTGAAAAAGATGCTCGCCGCCGAAGGAACCGACTGGGATCGACTGTTGCCGCTAGCCTTATACGTGTTGCGGGCCCAGAAACAGAGCAGCTTAGGGTGTTCGGCGTTCGAACTCCTGTATGGGCGACAGCCGAGGTCGTTACTTGAGATCACGAAAGACGCCTGGGAGAAGGAAGAGGAACAAGAACAGAGGACCCTGCTAGACTATACTCAACAACTCCGGTGCAAGCTGGGAAAGTTGCGAGCCTTAGCTTCTTCCAACCTGGAACAGAGAAGGGAAAAACAAAAGAAATACTACGATCGTGGGACCAAACTGAGACGGCTGAACATAGGGGACTGGGCTCTACTCCTGCTCCCCCCCAGCGCAAGTAAGGGAAAGACTGAGTGGAAGGGACCCTACGAGGTGGTGGATACGATAGGAGACACAACGTACCGCCTGAAAATAACCGCAAACAAGATACAATCCTACCACATCAACTTATTGAAGAAGTGGATCGGACCACCCCCCAAAAGCTTGAACTTGCTCATTCCCACCATCTGCAAAGGGAGTTCGACACTGAACGAACTGGTTATTAATGACGTGCTCACTCCGCAGCAGAAAGAGGACCTGGACGAGACGGTACTACCATTCAGGAATATCTTCTCGGATCTCCCCGGAAAAACAACGTTGGTGGAACACACCATAGACACCCTCCCGGGGAAACTGGTAAAGCAGAAACCCTACCGCATCCCAGCGGCACGAAGAGATGCCATTAAAAAGGAAGTTGAGGACATGCTACGCCTAGGAGTAATCAGACCCTCAAAGAGTGACTGGGCTTCGCCCATTGTAATGGTGCCTAAGCCGGACGGCTCAAGACGATTTTGCATGGATTTTAGAGCTCTGAACGCCATCTCTTCGTTCTACGCCTACCCTATTCCAAGGGTAGAGCTGATCGAGAAATTAGGGGAAGCGGCATTTATCACCACACTGGACCTCACCAAGGGGTACTGGCAGGTGCCCCTCCGAGAGACGGACAGAAAGAAAACAGCGTTTATAACGGTCGAAGGGCTGTTCGAATTTACAGTGCTGCCCTTCGGCCTCCACGGGGCACCTGCCACATTCCAGCGCCTCATGAATACCATCTTACAACCCTATCACACGTTCAGCTCGGCATACCTGGACGACATCGTCATTAATAGCAAAACCTGGGACGAGCACCAGACACACCTGCAGACCATCCTCGCCGCCTTACAGCGAGCAGGTCTGCATATCAATGCAAAGAAATCCCGAGCAGCCTTTCCCAGAGTGAATTACTTGGGGTTTGTATTAGGGGACGGCACCATAACCCCACAACACAACAAGGTGAGAGCCATTGAAGAGACCCCTTTTCCAAGATCCAAGAGAGACTTAAGAGCATTCCTAGGTCTCATAGGGTATTACCGTCGGTTTATCCCTAGATTCGCCGACATAGCGGCCCCTCTCACTGACCTCCTTCGCAAAGGCACAAAACCCAGCGAGATTCAACATCCCATGCCCGAGGCCCTGAAAGCATTTGTAGACCTCAAAACCATTATTACCACGCACACGGTGTTGGTGTCCCCCAATTTCTCCAAACCCTTTGTGCTAGCCACAGATGCCTCTAATCTGGGTATAGGAGCTGTTTTGTCCCAGGTCGGGGAGGACGGGTTTGAATACCCAGTGTTATTCATCAGTCGCAAACTGTTCCCGAGGGAAGCCAAATATCCCACAATTGAAAGGGAGTGTTTGGCCATAAAATGGGCCGTGGACAAGTTGCAGTATTATCTGGAGGGCAAACCGTTCATTCTTTACACAGATCACGCACCCCTTCGGTGGATGTATCAGAATAGGAGTCAGAATCCTAGGGTTCTCCGTTGGTTCCTCTCCCTCCAACCGTATGCCTTTTCTGTGCACCACAGGAAGGGGAAAGACAACGGGAACGCGGACTATCTGTCCAGGGTGTTTCCTCTCCCCGATCGGGAGAATCAAGGGGGGGAGGTGTGTGACGGGGAAGAGAACTCTTACAAGGCGGACATCAGTCCTTGCGTATCACGCTTCCAAGGCGAATATATACCACCTTCTCTTCCCCTACAGCAACCAGCAGTGCCACATGCAACAGATTGGTGGTACCCGTATCCCTCACAAGACTGGACCTCAGAGACGGAACGAGGTACCTTTAATTCTGCCTTCCAGTGGGACGAAGCCCCGCCCCCTGATGACGCCGCGGTGAGAGGCGGGATAAAGATCGCAGAAACCCGGAAGACGACGCACGGCGTTTCCCTGGAGGTAGATGGAGAGCTGGAGTCGAGGAGTGCGAGGAGTTGGGAGGAAGAACGAAGACAACGAGAAAGCAGCGCAGCGGGTCCTGAACCAAGGAGAGACGACTGCTACACGCCAGGAGGCCAACGACTCCACGAGCCGCCCCGCCACGTTCCCACGGGAGGAGCGTGGCTCGAACAGGTACGGGGGAAGGTAGCGGGCTGGGTGGGAAGAAAGACACCGCCTACCCTCTGAGCACCCCGCCACACCGAGTTAGCGGTGCATTACATGCACTGTCCGAGCAATCCCCGTACCCTCACCTTGCACCAAACCCCTGTGCACCGACCAGAGAACTAAGAGCACAAGAGCACTCGGTTTCCATCACACCCGGTCCCTGACAACAGCCAACCAGGACGATTGTCCTAATCCTTGTATTGTTTGTTGTTTTCCTTTCTCTCCCCTATCGCCTAACAACTCCGGAGACCCTTCCCGCGGGCTGGACCCCGGTGAGAGACGTCAGCAGAGACACCACCTTCCTTCAGTCTGGAGTCACCCAGAAAGACCAAGTCGGGGTCCCCTTCTTCTGCAGCAGCGCGACGGGCCGAAAGACACAAGAAAACTTTTTCCAAAATAATACCCTCTTTACGCCATCTTGGTCTTGTTGTCGACTCTGTCTCTGATACCCCGCCACACCGCCACTGCCCGGAATCCACAAAGTCGCATCGGAGGCCCAAGCCGCGAGAACCGGAGAGGAGAGTGAGGTCACACCACCCAGGTAACGGGTGTCGCCGCCTGGGGCAGGATGCGGGCTCAGAGAGAGATGCTCTTGACCTCTACCATTCTTGCAGCGCGAGCCTCTGCTTCAGCTCGTATTGCGGCCTATACTGGACGAGGAGTGGCAGTACCGGGGCCGGAGTGCACAGCTGCACTTTGGTTTATACCATACCCGTGTTGGGGGCATATGTTGGCAGAAGCTGACAGCGAGTCAGTACGAGGGGCGGAGAGACCTTCTAAAGCACCGTGATTGGTGCTGGAGTGTATTACACCTTGCATTATTTCTGCATTACGAACTACCTGATTGTTGCATTACGCATTGCATCATTTCTGCATTACCAACTGCCTGATTGTTGCATTACGCATTGCAATATTTTGTAATTACGAACTACTTGATTGTTGTATAACGAACTGCATTATTTTTACATTGCGAAGTGCCTGATTCTTGCATTACGAACTGCATAGCATTGAAATAGGACTGCATTGGATCATTGAGAATTGCTCATTAATATCGCCAGAACCTACAAGGGCAGGCTGGCCTAATAACCGGCCAGGAGGAATATTACAAATATGCATATGGTGGATTTATATTGTGTGGTCTCATCGTATATCTTTTTAGATATACTTATATTTTCTTTGAAACTTGTGTGGAGTCCTTTTGTGGGGTCACTGAGAGCGTGGCTGCAAATACTTTACACATTCCCCTTGAAGAGAAGCCTGGCTGCTCATGCCAAGCTACAGAGGGCGTGAGCAGGGGCTATCTGAGAAGGTGTCCTTTCTTTCCCTGACGTAGAAGCGAGGGTCCCTACTTGGCCTAAGGTACCTACCTCACCGAACTGGGGAATCCCGGTTCTAACAATAAATAATTCAATCTTTTTGTTTTGTTAACCTTCCTGCGTCCTCAAATTTGCTTGAAAATATATTATTTGTCCATTTGTGCCCCCACGAACTCCCCGTAGGTTGTTCGGTCTTGCTCGCTACGCTCGCTCGCCGCAGTGCAGTATGACAATAATTTTACGTCTTACCACTTTCAAATGTCACCAGCCACCACTGTACAAGAGATCGAACACTGTCTGAAAGGGACTACATATCCCAGCAGGAACACAAGTTCACTCACCTGTGAAACCTTCTTAAGGTCAATTGAAATGTGCTGAGAAGTTTTGCCTTTGAGTATGTCTGCATGTACCCTGTAATCAAGGAGCTGTGCTCCGAAAAGCGTTAGGCAAACAAAGAACTCTGAAGTAAAAATGCCTTTTGCTATTTGCAAATTCACTGAAAAAACCATAGGTTTCACACACGTTATAGTTAGGAATTAGCATTTAAAAAACCTTGCAAATTCACTGAAAAAACCATAGGTTTCACACACGTTATAATTAGGAATTAGCATTTCAAAAACCTTGCAAATTAACTGAAAAAACCATAGGTTTCACACATGTTATAGTTAGCTGGACATTTCACTCGTACAAAACCATTGAAATTCCCCCGTTATAGTTAGTTCAGCTAACTATAACTCGCGCGACCGCAATACACTGCTGATGACGTTACATATTACATCACTGTATTCACTAAGATACTGTTAATAAGTCAGTTATACAATTAATTTTACAAATAAAACATCCATTTAGACTCTTATTTACCCATTTATTCTTCCATTAACCTTTAGATATACATATATAAAAAACTATTTATTTTTCATAAAGAGACATTCACTGGATGATGTCATCAGTGATGTCATGAGTGATGTCACTGCCCATGTCATGAGTGATGTAATATGTGACGTCATCAGCAGTGGATTGCGGTTGCGCGAGTTATAGTTAGCTGAACTAACTATAACGGGGGAATTTCAATGGTTTTGTACGAGTGAAATGTCCAGCTAACTATAACGTGTGAAACCTATGGTTTTTTCAGTGAATATATATATATCTATATCTATATATATATATATAGATATATATATATATATATTCCTCACCCCAGGCTCACTTGTCGAAGGAACCTTTCCAATAGAGCGCACACAAGAGCCATCTGTTTACAAGCAGGATTTACAATTTATTTTCGTCCTTTTCGCATTAAAGTTGACAAACGCGTTTCGGCGTGACCGCCTTCGTCAGTGTCTACTTAACTAATTCAACATGTACCTTTTAAATAAAGTTGTACCCTGAAATGAAAAAACGAATGAATTGTGATTTGCAGTAGAAACAAATGAAAGCACATATGCATTGAACATTATCGTTTTTCGCGGCGGCCATTTTGTAACAGTCAACCTCATCTGGTTATCACTCAATGCAGCAGGCAAAACAAGTCATTTAAACATAAATGTTTTTTCGCAGCAACATCTAACAATTATTTGTACACTTTTAAAATTCAAGTGTTACTATTGCCTGCCATATTTTTCTCTAACATTAAAGAATAGTTTGTACACTTTTGAAATTCAAGTGTTACTATTGCCTGCCGTAATTTATTCTCTCTCTTCTTTCTTTCATTAGGCCCTGAATGGGCTGGCTATTCCGCAAAAATACATTTATATACTGATGTGTCTATCTAATATGAGCATAAAACAAATTACATAATTACGACAATCTCATATTTATACAGATATATGTCATATATTGAATATCTAAGATACCATTTGATTTAATAGAACTCCATTGTATCCTATATGGACCCACATTTCTTCTTCATTGTTGAGTCCTTTTGGACATTTGGTTTGCATTTTGATAATGTATTTCGATTCTAGTACACGCAATTTCTTCACTCGGTCTCCCCCTCTTTCAGATTTTACAATCTGATCCAGACAGAAGAACGTAAGAAGATTGCTATTGCTATTGTGTTTCATCTCGAAGTGGCGTGCAACTGGATAGTTTTGGTCTCTATTGTTTATTGCCCTCAGGTGTTCTAAAATTCTTTTCTTTGTTGGGTGGTTCGTACTGCCCAAATATTGCTTACCACAGGGGCACACTAAACAATACACTGTAAAATCTGAATTGCAATTCAAAAGTTTTGGGATTGGAGTTCTTCCTTTCTTTCCTGGTATCTGATAATCTTTAACTTTGTGACTATATTTGCATGCTTTGCATTTCATGCAAGGGAAGAAACCCTTAATGGATATTGGTTTCTTCCTTCTGGGTGAATAATGACTATTCACCAAATGATCCTTCAGGGAATTCCCTCTTCTATAGGTCACAAGGGGGTTGTCAGTTAATTTGTTTCCCACTACATGATCAGCTTTCAGTATCCTCCAATTTCTTCTGAGGATCTGAAACACTTGAGAAGACTTGTCGTTAAAATTAGTGATAACTCTGATGTTTTCATCTTTACATCTTTCCTTATCCACAAGTAGATGTTGCCTCTCTATGGAATTACATTGGAGTTCAGCTTTATCTAAGATGCCTTTACAATAGCCTCTCTTTTTGAATCTTAATTTAGCCTGGCTAACTGCTTTGTTGTATTCTGGGGTGGTAGAACAATTACGTTTCATTCTTAGAAACTCTCCTAAGGGTATATTATTCACTACACTTCTCGGATGACAACTTCCTGCATGGAGAATAGTGTTTCCTGCAGTTGGTTTTCGATAAAGTGTTGTTTCTATGTTATTTCCTTCAATGTATACCCTTAAGTCTAGATATACTACCTCCTCCTTGCTGATACAACTTGTGAATTGTAGGTTCTGGTTATTGATATTCAGAGCTTTAATATACTCTTCTGCATCGCTCTGTGGACCACGCCACAGAATGAACAAGTCATCAATGTACCGCGTCCACAAAGCGATATTATCCATCCACTTTTCATTGGTACCGGTCAACTTTAATGCAAAAAGGACGAAAATAAATTGTAAATCCTGCTTGTAAACAGATGGCTCTTGTGAGCGCTCTATTGGAAAGGTTCCTTCGACAAGTGAGCCTGGGGTGAGGAATAGAATTGCGCAAACCTCCATGCGCTGAGCAGCACCCGTGGCGTTGTGGAGCAACGGCTGGTGGACTCGTGGTTTTTGAATATATATATATATATATATATATATATATATATATATATATATATATATATATATATATATACACACACACATACATACACACGAAAAGAGTTTTCATAAATTAATCATTTTAATTACCCCAAGAGTGCTCCGTTTTTTTTTAAGCTGTTGTAGAACACAGGAGAATTCATCCTTCGTCCACGGAAGCACCCGCTATGTGTTCGACCCTCGTTTCCACAGTTCTACCCAGGCTGAACACATGATGGGTGCTTCTATAAACGGAGGGTGACTGCTGCTCTGCTGTGCTTATCTGCTGCCCTCTTCCCTGGTTGAGAAGGACTGGACCTAAAGCTCTGATTCCGGGATCGCATCTTGACTCCAAGGGCTAATTGACTGGCCTCCTGATCAGAAGCCTCAGGGAAAGAACAGGCTGCCAAAAACCTTGGACCCAGCACCTGGACTCTGTCATCTGCGAGTCCTGCCCTTCTAAGTTGTGTCACCCCAGTCCTGGACTCTTGGAAGTAAGCTTGAATGTGTTCTTCCAGCCCATCTGTGGATTCAGCAGAACCAACACATCTCCTCCGCAGCCCTGCACATCTCCTTCAGAACTGGTGCATCGCCTATGCTGCTCGACTCATCATCCTTGGAACTGACGCATCACAACTGCTGCATGGACTTCCCTGATACAAGCAATTTATATCGCCATTGCAGCTCATCTGAATCGTTGCTGCGTGATGCCTCTCAACACAAGGACATCACCTTGTTGAACGCAGCCATTCGGAACAGCCAATGTGCGATGCATCTCAACACCTCGCCCAATGCAGCCACTGGACCCACCGCTGCATGATGCTTCTCCACGCAAGGACATCACATCGCACTTCGCAGCTCTCCGGAACCACCACTGCGCAAAGCATCTCCTCATCATAAGGATAAAGGTAGTGTTGTCAGCAGGCCTGAGTGGGTCAATGTAGCCAGCATGCGCTTCATTGCGGTCGGCCTGAACTTGTGACATTGTCCAGTTCCAATGCTACCAGATAACCCCAGTTGGTGCTTTGTGTCATTTGGCTCTAAATTCACTTAAACCTTTAAAACTGCATGCATATCTCTGGTTCTACTGATTGGATTTTTGTTGTTTTGGTTTAGATTTATTTATTAAAATGTACTCTCTTTTCCCAAATTGGTGTGGGATTTTTTCTTGTGTCATGCTTTCACTTTATTACTGTTTGAAGTGTTCTACAAATACTTTACACATTGCCTCTAAGTTAGCCAGAATGATCTGTGCCAAGATACCAATGGGTTGAGCACAGGTTAATCAGGGGTTTACTTGTGACTCCTCCCTGACAAGGATTGTAGTTGCAGCTTAAGTAGGGATTCACCCCCTCAACCAAATTTCTTAGATTGGTGATCAGTGGTGAGGATTAGGACTTGTGTTTATTCTGTTCCATACAGTGATTTTGTGTTACACTGAAAATCCCACACAAATATTCTGAGCCCAGTTCAAGCTTTTCAAAATTCTCCGTGATTGGCCTCTTTGCTTTTTCCATTTTCACCCTCTTCCCACTGGACTGTTCTGCCAGAAACCACACCTACAAGGATGGAGTTTGAGCCTGCCAACCTAGATGCCTACACTGTGGCCCAGCTCAAGGAGAGCAGACTTCCATCAGAGAGCAATATCAAGAAATAGGAGCTCCAAAAGGTGCGGAGGGCCTGGGCGGAAGTCCACCAGTCACTGGTTACAGCAAAGGAAGTTGATAATGTGGAAATGCAAGGAGAGGAACTGGATACAAGTCCAGAGATGAATCAGTCAACTGGGCGTGATGAATACCATCCTGAGTTGGAGCTCCGTGCCAGAGCACTGATTACTGTCTTCTCAAGGACTGTTCCCAGAGGAGGTGAAGGGCAGGAAGACCGAAAAGGAATTTAGACTGCAGTTGGCCCAGTTAAAATCAGAGGAAATGAAACTGGCCATGGAGGCAAAGTAAAAGAAGGCTGAGAGGGCACATATTCAGTCTTTGTTTTGCAAATCTACACCAATTTAGTTGAAAGAGAGCACATATTCAGTCTTTGTTTTGCAAATCTACACCACCTGATTGATAGTAAACTCACTAATCCCAGGGAGCTTGCTAAGAGGGGGACTACTGCTCATCAGCCGGTCCACAGGAAGGTACTTGGGAGCGACCTCATGAAGGGCGGTTCAAGTCCACCCAGCAGAGTGAGGTAGAGGGTAAAGGTCACCCAGACAAGGCCCAGAGTAAGGTGAGAGAAAGGGTTCCCATGCTCATTCTGAGAAACAGGGAGGTGGTTCTTGTAAGCGGTGGCCAAGGGCGCCCCATTTCCAAACATGCTGCTTTGACTGTCTCAGCTAGTACACAAGCAGGGGCACTCTTTCCTAAGAAACCACCCATTGGTGGGCCCTCTACAGGGGGGCAATATGGCCTTAGAGCCAAGTAGTCCTGAGGGGCAGGTCATAGACCATGCCATGATCTTCATTAGTTGGGACGTAGACTCAGAGGGTAAGCTGGTGATCCCATCGGTGGGAGTTATCACTTTCACCAGGTAAAAGTGAATGGGATCCCGGTCATTGCTTTTCAGGGGCACCAGGGCTAGCCAGACCACGGTAGGGGAAAGGCTGGTTTCTCCAGATCAGTACACCGATCAAGTGTATTGGGTAACTCCGGTCTAGGGACAGTACTGTTCCTGCCCCATGGTCCTGGTATCCCTGGAGTGGGGTAGGGAGGTGATCCAGAGAAGGGTCCTAGTTGGTCCACAGATGCCCATAGGGAATGGGTAATGATTTGCCCACGGTGTCAGAAGAACTGGGAGGTGCAGCCACCCAGTGTACCCTGGCAGTTCAGTTTTCTGGAAGTACCACTCCCAAGGGGAGAGTACAGAGGGCCAGGTGGCTGGGCAGAAAACAGTCCACAGTGAGAGGGTCGATGGATCAGGGTTTGCCAGCTCAGAGCAGAGCACCCCAAATTTGACCCTGGTGAGGCCACTTCTGACCTGGAGGTGCTCCCTGCGCTGTGACAGAGACAGAGGGCCAGAGACCTTCATCGGGCAGACCCTTACATGACGCAGAATGTGTCAACCTTCAAGAGGGTGGTGACTCCCACATGGAAGACCTGACTCGCTATGTACCTATTCAGCATCAGTGTATAAACCCAGGACTAAGTAGCCAGTCTCAGGCTACCACCCCGGGACTGGTCAATAAATCAATCAGGGATTTGTGAAGCACACTACTCACCGTGAGGGTCTCAAGGAGCTGGGGGGGAAGGGAGGCTCGAGCAGCTCCGTCTCCTCCGAAGAGCCAGGTCTTGAGGCTCTTCCTGAATCCTTGCAGTGTGGGGGGTTTGTCTGATACGGAAGGGGAGTTTGTTCCAGGTCTTGGCTGCGATGTAGGAGAAGGCTCTTCTTCCCGTTCTGGCTCTGCGGATGCATGGGATTTCGGCCAGGGCAAGGTCGGTGGAGCGGGGGTTTCTCCTGGGTGCGTAGGAGATTCTTTCATTGAGGTATTGGGGTCCAGTGTGGTGGAGGAATTGGTAGGTTGAGTGAGCAACTTGAAGGTCACTCTCTTTTTGACGGGGAGCCAGTGGAGGTCTCACAGGTGCTGGGTGATGTGGTCTTTTTCTGGGATGCCGAGGACGAGTCTGGCTGTGGTGGTCTGGAGTTTGAGGAGTAGCGATTTGTTGATCCCGGCACAGAAGGTGTTCCCGTAGTCCAGTCTGCTGGTTATGAGTACGTGGGTGACAGACTTTCTGGATTCGGGGGGGGACCAATTTCAAGGTCTTGCTCAGAATACGGAGGGTATTAAAGCACATGGAGGAAATGGCATTGACCCGTCGGTTCAGAGTGAGGGTGGAATAGAGTATGATGCCAAGGTTGCGGGTGTGGTCCGTGGGTGTGGGATGGTTGTAGAGGGTGGTGGGCCACCAGGTGTTGTCCCATACGCAAGGGGTGGATCCAAGGACTTCCATTTTCTCTGTGTTGAGCTTCCAGCAGCTGCTGCTCATCAAGGCTGTGACGTCTTTCATTCCTTCCTGGAAACTGTGTCTGGTGATGTCGGGTTCCTTGGTGACGGAAAGTATGAGCTGAGAGTTGTCGGCATAGGATACTATGCCGAGTCCATGTGTTCTGGCGATGGTAGCGAGGGGGGCCATGTAGATGTTGAAGAGCATGAGGTTGAGCGAGGATCCTTGGGGTACTCCGCAGCTGATCTCTGTGGGCTCGGAGAGGAAGGACAGGAGTCTGATTCTTTGGCTTCCGCCAGCGAGGTAGGAGTGTATCCAGTCTAGGTCAGTTCCCTATATTCCGGCGTCGTGGAGTCTGGAGGTTAGTGTGCGGTGGGAGACTGTGTCGAAGGCTGCTGAGAGGTCTAGTTAGATGAGGGCCGTCGTGTGGCTTTGGTCGAGGAGATTGTGGATGTCGTCTGGGGCAGCTAGAAGGGCTGTCTCTGTGCTGTGGTTGCTGCGGAATCTGGATTGTGAAGTGTCGAGGATCGAGTTGGATTCAAAGATGTTCGTTAGCTGGTTGTTGACAATCTTCTCAGTGACTTTGGTTGCGAAGGGGAGGAGAGAGATGGGTCTGTAGTTCTTGAGGTCCGTTATGTCTGTGGAGGGCTTCTTGAGGAGGGGCTGGTAGGAAAGCGAATGGAAGAAGGGTGACTAAAGGTTGTTGCCCCCGACTCTGAGAAACCCCAGAGGTCAGAGAACCCTGGATGGCCTAGGACCTGGCTATTGACACTGAAAGCTATCAGTGGCCTCTGCTGGTTATGGTCCTTATGGGCAGAAATTTCCTTGGGTTAGGGATAGAAGACTGATTCAAGGGGAGGATGGGCCACATTACTTTGTTGGCCATAGTGGTACTGTACTTTTAAGTTTTACATGTCCTGGTAGTGAAAAACCCTTAAATTAGTTTTTCACTACTGCAAGGTCTGCCTTTCCCATTGGATAACACTGGAGTTACTTTATTACAATTAATTAGCTGTAACTTCCAACTGGGAGCAGGTAGACTGATCAAGTTTGGTGTCCAAACAACTTCTATAATTCAATGTCCACTTTAAAAGGGAGACCTTCAGTCACAATTCAGAAAATACCACTTTTATAAAGTTGGCCTTTTCTTGTCCTAACCCGTTGGTGCCTGTTCCTGGGTCACATAATTAGGTGTTGCTAGAAGCCGTTCAGTGTGGATTGCTCCCAGATAATGAGACAAAGGAAAGCTAGGTGCTGACAGAATGGGCCACTCTGAACTAACCAGGGGGAGGAGCTATCACCAACACTCTTGCACATTTCAAAAGCTCTGCCTGAGCACTCACACAAAGGTTTTATCACTAGTCTTTTGTGATCCCTGACAAGCTGTGGCCAGGACAGAGAGTAAGGGGATGCCTGCTACCTCTGGCGTCAAATTTCTAAAAGCTTCTTCTAATTCAAAGTGGGTACCAGGTGTAAATAGTGGACCATTAGACCAAAATCTTGAGTACACTTCTGGACCCGTGGTCTCTGCCAGGAAAAAGAACTGCTGTGCTGCTGAAAGGACTGCCGGACTGCTGTCCTGCTGCTCTGCTGCCCTCTTGTGTGGGTGAGAAGAACTGGACCTGCATATCTAACCACAGGACCCCAGAGTGACTCCAAGGCTAGTTGGCTAGCCTCCTGATCAGAATCATCAGGGACAATATAGGCTTCCAACAAGCTTGAACCCAGCACCTGGACTCTGTCATCTGTGAGTCCTGACCTCCCAAGCTGTGCCACCCCAGTCCTGGTCCAATGGAAGAAATCCTGAAAGTGGTCTGCCATCCCATTTGTGGATTCAGCAGAACCAATGCATCTCCTTAGTGGCGCAATGCATCTACACGCAAACACATTGCATTGTACTTTGCAGCTGATGATGGTAGTCTGCTTACAATGTGAAGACTGCGTAAAATATAGGTATATTATATCTTCTATTTGGTTTTCATCTATTGCTTGAGGAATACTAATGTGTTTTAGAATTGAGTCTTTTTACATGTGTATAGTTGAAAAGTAAATATTTACGAACTAAACAAACCAGCAGCGGACGTATGCATTGTTAAAACATCATATGTATGAAAAAATGCATTACCACCTTGGTAATGGCAAAAAAATCCTTTAGAGTTTCACTTGAACCTTTAATGACAAACATTTAGCTAGAAGTCTGAGAAGGAACAATATATTTTCTACATTAAGGAAACCAGGACTACTACAGAAACTTCCCTGTCGGGTGCTTCAAGCCACAATAGCTATAAAGAGAACTGAATACATTATCTATATGTACTTCTGATCATTTTTATTCAATGTTTGGGATTAAAAACCTGACAAAAACAATGGAGCAAAAGCTGTTTAAAGCTCGCCATCACTGTTCTGCAATTTTGGGGCGATAGCAGTAAGAAATGTTAGAATTCTGTAGGTCGAATTGAGGAAGCAATGATGCATATAGGGCAAACGTTGACTGAAGTGGCAACAAATGACAGTTCTGAATAAGAAATAAAAACAAAGGAGGACAAACAGACTGCACAAAAATAAAGCTCCCAGTTCCCAGATTATATACTGAGCTTAATGAGAACACTGTCTAATAACTGGTTGGTTTGGACTGCAGGGATCTCCAACTTTTCTATAATAAGAGCTACATATGTTCAATAAAAATCATGCAGAGCTACTAACACAAATTAGCAGCGTTACAATAATGACCACTTCAGACAAGATTCGATTAGGGGCCATTGCATCCAGATACTAGTAGTAACCTCAGTCCAACAGACTAAGTATGATAATGTAAATAAATGTAACAAAAGTTCTAATCTTATCAATTTCAATTTTGAATGTCTCTACATCTCGTAGCAGTGATATATACACAATGCCCCCTGGTGCCTGAGAAAGATCATTTGCATGAATTTCCATTTAAATTCCAGCCTATATTTTTCTGCAGATATCAGCTAATTCAGTTCTGAAAATATACTCATCTGCCATATATATTTTTCAATTTTGGAAACCTATCTAATTTATCCAAAGCTATTCATTCACTAAGCTGAGCTGCATATTGGAGATACTCGCAGGTAATAAGAGATCTACCAGTAGCTCCCGAGCTACTCATTGGAGAACCCTTTTTTGGAGGTAAAATACATTGTAAATCACACTTCATATGCAGTCAGTCAGAAAATTTTTATTCGCTTTTTGGTTTTCAAACCATAAAAGTTACATAGACATAAAAACAATTTAAGTGAAGGTGCATAAATTAAAATGACAGCCCATACCGCAATCAGAATCAGATAAATTAAATAAATAAGCCTGAGGAACCAATCTTTACACGTCCATACAACTCCTGGATTTAACAGTGGCTTTTAAAAACCCTACTATAAAAAATATACAGTCCTCTTTCAATAGTTGCAGGAACACAAGTGCCGGGCGAACCTGTCTAAAATTCATTCTTTTTAAAATAGGAACCAGAAAGCGCTTACGAGGAATTTCATATAATTTACATAAAAACAGGAAGTGCAACGTGTCCTGCGGAGACTGTCTGTCGCAGCCGCAGGGCGCTAGCACTTGACCTCTATTGAAGCCCTTGGGTCTGGCGAGCAAAAGGTGAAAAAGGTTCAAACGTAACCTAGTTAACAAAGATTTCTCATGTGTTAACAAAGATTTCTCATGTGTGGACAAAGACCCCATGAGATAAGGTTCCGTCATAGGGGTTGTCTTAAGCATTATATACGTCCGCACACTAGGTTTCAACACCTCCTTAGCTTCCCTTTCCATATTCCTTAGGGACGGAAAGGCTAGCTTGGTCGATTCCACATCCTTCTTTGTAATAACATTAGGGTTGGGAAAAAAGTCATATGCTTCCCCCAGATGTTTATGATCATTTCTAGTTTATTCAGACCAGTTTGCAGCTTTTTTGAGACTTAGCTGCACAGGAGACAATGATGACTTGTGTGACTTGAACCCAAACAAGAGAATCATTTTGATCTGTTTAAATACTAAACATTGAGTATAGAGGCACACATGGTATAAATGATGTCCTGTGGGTCAAAAATATTCAAAATGTGGCTGAAAGAAATAAACCTCAATAATCAAAAAAAGGTAATGGAAATGACATCTCTTTGTGCAGAGAAATAAGTATATTTTTAAACACCATCAGAAAAAAATATTACAGTGCTGGGTTGTTACAGATATCCTTTCCTGAAAATGTTGGATCTGTTTGGAATGTTTGGATCTTCACATGAATATAATGAGTGCCTAGCTGCTTTAGAGTACAGTTCATCTGAGAATGTGTATGTACTTCGAATAGTGCAGACTACATGGTGTCCAGGTGGTTGGCACTGCCCACCTGAAGACTGCTAAGATTACAATCCAGAGGGGGTACTTGGTGAACAGCTTTGTCATGTCACTGTGCCATGAGTGCCCACAAAGATTTTTATTTTCTACTCTGTTGGCCTGCTGTTGGATGGAGGGCTCCACCGATGGAAGAGGTGATGGGCAGAAGGTTTCAGAGAAGAGGTTTGACTTGATGTCTTTTATGTAACTGGTAAGCGATGGGTGAAAGTGAATGTTGGAAACCAACTATTCCAGTAGGAGTGGAACATGGATAAGGACTAGGTCAAAAAGTCACTTTATACTATACTGAAAACAGAAGATCATATTTTCTCGCTCTCAGAAAATCTTGATAAGGGGGAGATGAAAGTTAGCTGGACGACAGATACAGCACACTGGAACATTTGTGACACTATTCTGTCAGCAGAAAGGGGGGGTGGCTTGCTGGCTAGGCACTTGTAGATCAGGCGGGGGTGCTGATTTAGAACCAAGCACTTCACTCTGAGCCAGTGGAGCTAGTTTCTGGTGGCATAGGGACATCCGATGCATCGTTATTACAGTAATAAGGAGTTTCTCTGCATTCTTCATCTGTGCGAGCCAAATTAGTTGGTTTTCTGGAAGGCATGCAAAGGCAGAATTAATCAAGTTTGTGGAGTTGATGAGGCTGCTGTCTACAGCTATATGGATTTTGGAAAAATCTAGAATAATCAATCTCTGACATGGCAGATTTGCACTGAAACAGGTTTGGGAATCGAGGTTAGTGGGAATGGTGCCTGTTGTTGGACTAGGAGGAGAGCTCTATTTGGCAATGTGTAGCTTGAACCCACTATTGTACATCCACTTCTTGTAGTTCGCTAAGTGCCAGTTTGGATGAAAATGAAGCAGTTCTAGTGCACAGTGACTTTGAGATATATCTGGGTCTCATCAGTATGTAAGTGGGAGGTGAGCATGTGAATGTTGAAAGCAGTGAGGTAGAGAGTATCTTTGGGAAGGGAGGGGAGCTCAACTAAGTGACAAGTGTAGTAGATTCTCAGCTGAAGGAATACTACAAAAATATAGTATAATAAAGCAGTTTGAGGCCCTTCTTTGTTAACAGACATTAAATAATGTAGAATTTCATGAAAACAGATTATGAAGAAGACATAACTAACCCTTTTATTAAATGCTCTTCACCATCTGCACCATAAGTGCTACTTAATCGCTGCAGTGAAGGCCGATTCTCATTGGATTTGGAGCCCATTTTTCGCCTGAAATAACAAAATAATACAAATTACTTTTTTTTACAACTGGTGAAGCAAAGCAATACATTACATTAGGCCTATGTGATTCTACGATATAGGGGTTGGTTCTCTTTTTATTGATTTTAATCAGATTTTAAACATCAGCATAAACATCAAACATTCGCATTTTCAACTAAAACTGGTGTGCTGGACAATTTAACCACAATGGTGATTAGGCGGCTACCCCTTTTCAGCGATATTGGTCAACCCAATCATCGACCCATCACTCACCTTAACCCTCAAAGCTTGACATAGTGATGTTTCTCTCTGGTCTTTGTGTGTATCCTAAAATCCTTAAAGTCTGCATTTGATTCCGATACACAGCTTATCATGGAGCACATGAAATCTGACCCTAAAACGTCTGTTTTGATTTGTTCCCTCATTGGTTCTAATTTTAGGATATGCCTATGACATCGAAGGCATCATTGTACGGATATCAAATCTATTCCTCCCCAAATGCTTGATAACTGGGAATTGTATGCATTAATATTAAACATTTAAAGTTTTACACATTATCAGGCACTGAATGCAAATTCCCTTTGTTCAAGAGAAACTCGTCTCTTTAAATCATACTTAGACGAAATGTAGTCTTTTCCCAAACTATTAAAAAATCTTCTTTCAGTATTTCCTGTCTTAAGGCCTTAATATGAATTTAGCAATGCGGGACAACCCTGCTCCCTCACTGACAAACACTTGTACAAACCGCCCGCCAGTTTAGGTTTTTTCTCCTGTCTGGCAGGCGGTTCTTTGGCATTTCCAGGGCATAGGCACCGCAATGGGTACGTCAAAGGCAGTACCTGCATGGCATGGACTGCTGCAGTCCATGCCGTGCAGGTACTTGAGTGCATGCACACAGAGGTGTATATGTTGTGCCCCTTGTGTGCATCCACATGGCATGATGCACCAGGGGGCCCTATAGGGCCCCTTTGTTTCCTCACCACTACACTTTTCATGGCAGTCACACCACCATGAAAAGTGTGGCAGTGAGGCAACTCGTAATATGCTTGGGTGAGTCTCATTGGCCCCACCAAGCATACTGAGGCTTCAATACCTCTGCGCCACCGCCAGTGATCTCAGATGCCTGGTGTTTGCGGTGGTCCAAGTGCGGTCCGACCGCTCTAGTTGTAATGGGGCGGTCGGAAGACCATCACCACTGTGCCCGGCGAGTCTGGGGGTCGGGTGGACCGCCACACTCTTAATAAAGCTCTCACTATTTAGTGAGGTTCTGACACAATATAGGCCTTATATACATTTTCTTTCTTTGCATAAACTTCAGTTTTGATTTCTGTATTTTACCTATATTGGTTTGACTTTCTCATGTGAAGTTTAATGATGCATAATATTGTGAAGAATTGTTTTGGTTAATAAGCTATTCTACATTCTTATTTTACACTTTATCTTTGGGCTAGAGTACCCCCATAAAAATGCTTAAACTGAAAACAAAATAAAATTGTCAATGCCATTAAATATCCCACATCTAGAAAGCTAAAAGCCTTTTAACTTATAAACCAACATGCTTCAAGGACTCAACCTACTGTTTTGGGGCACTACAAGTATCAGAATTTTAGTGGCCTAAAAGGAAGAGCTTAGCACTATACATCATGGTCATTTGACCCGCAGCATGGGGCGCTCTTTAATGAGTACCGGCACTACAAGGACAAGAATTCCAGTTACCAAACAGGAGGGTCTTAGCGCTACCTGCCGTGGTTGTTTGCCCCTCAGCGCGGGATGCGCCTGGCTTTGACCAGGGAGAAGACCTGGCCAAAAGCGGGTCTATCTGCGCTTGTCAGAGTCTGCAGGAGGCTGGGCTGGCCAGGTCTTGTTCATCACCTTTTCGTGATGGCTAAGCATAAAATGGCTACGAGCTCAAAATCTGTACCCAGGGGTACCACAATCGAATGATACTTAGAGCGCGCTGTGGGTATAATAACAAAGGAAACAGCTTGCGCTTGTCTTTTGATGGCCCTGCTTCTTCTACTTGTGCTGCCTCTTCACTTTTCTCGGCAGCCACTGACACTAATATTGTTCGCTACAGGAGTCCTTCTGAGCGCTCCCCACATGCTGCTAGTGCTTCTAATGTTAGTCTTTTTGTGTCTGTCAATCCCGTGACAAAACAGCTCAAAAGAGGCATGATGCGGAGTATGTCTGCAGCTAGAGAGGTTGATATGCCCATGGCAACATCTATCTCTACTCCACCAAATTATGCACGATCCAATATTATTGAACTCCTATACGCAAAATTAGGTCCTTTTTTTAAGGCTTTACTTCAACCTCTTCGGGATCGTATTGAGTCATTTTTGGTGAGGATAAACCTCACCAAAAATGTTTTTACCCTTTATCTGCAGGTTCCTACATCAATTCTCCCTTTGCTTATGCCCTGCAAGGTCAACTCACTTAGGTCACTTCAGTTTCAGACCTAGATCCAGCTACTTGGACTGTAAGGCCTCTAGAAGTGGGCTGTGGATCAGCAGCATTAGGTACTAATGAATCTCCTAATCTGGCAGCTCCTAATGCACCTTCCCCTCATTATACAAAAAAGGGGCCAAAATCATAACTCAAAATCTTACTTGGGTTAGCGGAAATCACCATCTGGAGAAAACAGCTATTTGGTGACACTAACCACAACACCTACATTTTGCACCTATGTCCTCATCCTTCCCAGCTTTCCTGTTACAGCTGCATGTGAAACAACCTTCCAGGTTACAAATAAAGTGGTTGATTGGCTCCTCAAATGTCTGCATTTTAATGTTAGTAATTATGAGGAGATCTTAAGGGTTTCAGAAGGGTAGCCTGGATTGTTCCTTCTATGAAATGCTACGGGGTAATTGCATTGTAGGGAACTTCAACTCACTGCTGCTTGTTAGCAACTAGCTGTTATCCGCTCATAACCTGCAGCAGCCATCTAGCTCAATCAAGGTTCCATGTTTTGTATTTTTTATCAGCTACCTATGCACACAACCATTGCACCTTCAGCTGCCCTACCAATATCCCAGCACCTGCCGCATCTTCAACCTTGAGACCCAAGATTTCATTACGGAATCAAATTCATCCTTTGGGGGTCTTCATCAACTGGACTGGCATTCCATCCTCCCACTGAGTTCACTGGCAGAGCATCATGTGTTCATCAACCAGGTTATCTCCGTCCGTTCTACTTCCACAGCCCCCAAGGGCTGCCTGAAACTATCCAGCTGGAACATTGCAGGAATTAATTCCAGCAGACTAGTCATCCTTTGTGATCAGTTTGATGCCACTTTATTTCAAGAGACCTGGGCTACTACAGATCTATATTTTGATTGCTTTGTAGGTTACTCTAAGCCTTGCAGGTTCAGGCAAGATGAAGGGTGGGCTCTCCTCATTGGTTAAACTACCTCTTGGTGCTCAAATTGCTAAACATTTTGTAGGTAATAGGAGGGGAGGGGTGCAAATGATTTATGTTAGAGTGGATAATTTCAAGTTTTACCTAGTTAATTTCTATAGTGATTGTTGTCATTTATCCCAAATCGTATGCTCCCTGCCTTTCTATCACCTATTGTTATGTTCCACACTCCATATCAGGATGTTCATATAAAGCTTGTAGGAGAATGTTAGTGAAAAGCAAGGAGGAGGCAGTTGAACAACTGTGATAGCGGACTCTCAAGTAATAGAGCCTGTTTCTTACCTCTATTCTGCTTGGGCTGGTCATTTAATTTGGCGAAGAGCAAAGGATTGCTGTGCAGGGGGAGCCCGAGTCCTCTTCCCTGATTCTGCTCAAAGCTACTGCCTTACTTCTCAGTGAGTTGCTGCGACCTCTTTACACTGTCACCTGGTCTTCCCATTATGGATTATATGCACTGAGGAGAGTCTGATCTACCGGGATCTGTTATTGGGACCATCATGAGAAAGAGCGCCCTGTGGAGACCCCTTTGTGACTCTGGACCAGAGTACCAGTTCAGGAATTCTCCAAGAAGTCTTAATTTAAGGAGCGTCCGTTGGATTTTACTGTGCCGGTTGAGGGAGCTGACTGACTTGTTTGGAGCACCAGCATGGGGGAGGGAAATGTACTGCATAGTGACTGCTGCAGTTCCATAAGTGGTGATCCTCACCACTCTTCATTCCCTGTTGGTCTGCTGGCTGTTCAAGTTATCGCCAGGTCCTGGGCATTCCTGCATACACCATGGCTGGGTGCCGACACTCTCAGGAAGGAAGTCGGACGAAGTTGTTCCGGTGCAGGAGGATCCGTTGAGGTGTGGCTTCAGTAAAGGGGTGCATCCCAGTGCATGAGGAGTCAGAGTGTGTCCTCATCGAGGGTGGCCTCAGCCCTCAATTTTCAAGCCACATGTGAGACCCTGGTGCCATCTCCATGGGGTAGAGTTGCAGCTGAATCAATGCCTCCAGTCAACGCCTTTTCTGGCAGGAACTAGATGGCCATTTGCGACTCCTTGCTATACTGAAATCTTCTGACTGATTTCAGGAACTTTGCACCAAATGTCACGCTCTGTTCCCCCACTGCTGTCTAAATAGTGACTGGGGTCTTTCTCAGCAAGGTATTCATTTCACTGCCTGATTCGTGCATAGACTCATCATTCTCCAAATAAATAAAGGGAGGTAACTGAAGACATCATAAGTGAAAGTATTCTCAATTTTTTGTGAGATCCATTACTATTATATACATTTTCTCTGATCTACTTTCACCTAAACGCTAACGTGCAATTTTAGACTACTTCCTCAATATAAAATCCATAATAATTTTGTCATGATTTAAAACTATCTTTGTGTGCTCCAGTTTTATTATTTATGTTGCAATTGAGATTCTCTCATATTCATTCTGCATATATTTTTCACCTTGTAATCACATACTATAGCCTTGTTTATTCTAGTACAAATGTGAACGCTCTGAGTATACCTTTGTAGTGGTAGACATTTTAGTATGGCTTCATTTGCAATGTCTCAACCTCCACCCTTCTTAAACAAACTAGGAGAACCAGTGATTCCTTGGAAGCAGTGGAAAAACGTATTTGAATCTTACCTGATAGCCATTGAAGGAGATGGATTCTCCTCGGTACGTAAACAGCATATATTGTCACATAATTTAGGGACTCATGCGAGGAGATTTTTGATGATTTACTCGAGTTAAATGCTGACAAGCATGGGGTAGGGAGCGTACTTTTTTAGATCTCAAGGAAAGAGTGAGAAAGTAATTAATTAGAATTGCTGCCTTCAGGGGATTGTCTGCTACATGTAATTTGGGGTTATTAACTGACTCACTCATAAGAGAACAGCTTGTAAGGTGCACAAAAGATGATACATTTCAATAAAAATGTTTAGCAGAAAATACAGACTTAACTCAAGCTATAAGCATAGCTAAAAGTATAGAACACACTCCGTTCTATATGAAAGAAATGGACTCTTTAGATACAAATGTGATAACTGTAGTATAAAGAGGATTTCAGAGAAAGTGGACAATTGTTTAGTGGGCACTTGTTTAGTGGGCAAACCTAAGGTATATAAACATACATTTTAGAATGAAAATTGAGGTGTTATAGATGTGGAAATCTTAACCATTTGGCAAGTAGTCCAAAGTGTCCCACAAGGGAATGACCTGCAGGATGTGCTAAAAAAGAGAACACTTTGTGAAAGTCCGTAAAGACACGGGAAATAAAATCACTCGTATGGTTAGTGATGCAGATGCAGAACAGAAGAAAATTGCATTCTAGATTTAAATATGAAAGTAAATTCTGAGACGACATATCCGAAATGTGATATAAGTCTGGATGGATTCTTTTTCAAAGTATTTGCGGACTCCTGTTCTCCGCACACTTTAATAAATGAGACAACATTTAAGGAAAACTTCTTAAACAAAGACTTTACCATGTTACCCCCTGACATATGCCCAGGGGATATGACAAGGACCCTATTCCTTTAACTGGGATGTTATAACTTTCGAGGATAGAACAAGTGGGAAAAGTGTATATCACTAAGCAAGACTCCAACCTCTTAGGTCAGAAACACCAGAAGGACCTATGGATCAAACTGGATTCTAATGCAGAAGAACAAGTTTATTTAGTTCACAGGTCCATCGCAGGAAAGGAGATATGTGAGAAATTCCCTAAGGTTTTTACAAATAATTTAGGATTAATTAAAGACTTTCTCCACAAAATTAAACTTTAACCTAATGCAATGCCTGTGATGCACAAAGCGCGTGCCATACTACTGCTAATGAGAGAGCCCCTCATGAAAGAATTTGACAAACTTGAATCCTAAAGGCAACTGAGAAAATAGAATGTTCAGAGTGGTTATCTCCCATTGTTATCGCCTCTAAGGAAGGAGGAAAGAATATCCATTTATGTGTTGATCTTAGCGATCTCAATGCGAACATATGGATAGACAGACACCTACTACCAAACATCAATGAAATGTTGAGTGTCATTCAAGGCGCAAGTTACTTAAGTGTGCTAGGCCTCTCGTCTGCCTATCATCTAGTAGCTCTTAATCCAGACTCTAAGGCCCTAACATCCTTTATTACTCCCTTTGAGCTTTGCGAATATGCAGGATGCCGTTCGGCCTGGCATCAAGTGCTGCAGATTTTCAATGAGTAATGTAGCACATACTACGCGGGACCGGTAAAGTCCTCTGCTTACAAGATGATATTTTGATTTACAGTTAGGCTAAAGAAGCACATACCAATGTACATGAAGTTCAATAATGCAGGGTTTACTATGTAGATGGAAAAGTGTAAAATGTATGTCAAGTCAGTGGAGGGCCTTGGGCACACCATCTCCAAGGATGGCATTAAGCCTAAGAATAGCTTGGTTGACTGTCAGATTAGCACCAGCACCCACTAGCAAAGAGGAACTCCTGGTCAGGGTAACTTCTCTCCCCTCGCGCAGCTCCGTCCTTAAGGCACGGCCCCCAGCGCCTTCTGGTCACCCAGGAAGGTGTCCGAGGCCCTCCTCCACCCGCAGACTCCTGCCTGCGCCTCATCCCTGCTGGTCCAGTGGAAGAGCCTGCTCTTCTGCTGGTCCGCTCTGTTAGCCTTTTTCTGTCTTCTTTTTGCCTCATTTTTCTGTCTCTGCCTTTTTCGCCTTGTTTGCCTTTTTTCTCTGTTTGCCTCAGTGTCCTTTTCCCTCCTTCCAGCTGCTGCTGCCCCACGCCCCCTGCATGTTCCCGCGCCGCCTCCCAGCTGCTCTCCCTCCCCCCGACCCCTACTTAATGGCGGCTGCTGCGCAGCCCCCGAAGGCGTACCAAAGGCAAGCCCATCTGCGCCCGACCGCAACAAGCATCAGAGACCCTGGTCCCCTGACCCCCCCGCCGTACGACCCCAGCACTCTCCATTTTCTCAACCCTGGATGCAACAACAACCTTAGTCAGACTCGTACTTAACAACCAACGACAGGAACACATTACCCAGCACCTCCGCGACGTCCACTGGCTCCAGCTGCTCACTCACGCCTACAAAGCCCTCCACAACACCGGACCCCAATACCTCAATGCAGGCTCTCCTTCCACAACCCCAAGAGAAACCTCCTCCTACATCGCGGTCAAAACCTGGAACAAACTCTCCCTCAGCATCAGACGAAACCCCACACTACAAGCCTTCAGAAAAGCCCTCTAGACCTGGCTCTTTGGTTGACCTCAGGGCTTAAGACCCTTACGGATAAGTAGAGCACTCTAAAAATCCCTGATTGATTGAACACACAAAAAACTTTGCTGAACAATTTCACTCTCTGGAAGCCTTGCTCAAGAAGGGAGTCCCTTTCGAGTGGAGTGTTCATTGCCAATCAGATTTTAACCAAGTGAAGGAAGTCAACACTAGTGCCCTGCAGATAGGGATGTTTGACGTGAAAGCTAAAACTATATTAACTACAGATGCCAGTATGAAGGGTCAGGGTGCATCCCTCTCCCAAATATACAAAGGAAAAAATCATAAACTTTGCATCAAGGATCCGTCGGGATGCAGAGTCCAATTACTCCACAATAGAAAAAGAAGCTTTGGCGTGTTATTGGGTCATAAATCACTTTACGTTTTATTTGTGGGGAATAACATGTATCCTGAGGACAGCCAATAAACCCCTCATTCCCATGTTTTCCACTAAATGCATTGAAAAAGCCACTCCCCTTATATCTTAATGGGTGCAAGGATTACAAGGATACAACTTTAATATTGTGTATGTCCCAGGGATGAGAAACCAAATAGTGGACTGTGTTTCTCGTTTGCCCATAGCATGTGAGGATCAACAACTGAAGCCCGCAGAGGAAGATATCTTGTCCATAGAAGTCACCACCATTGATAAGGAAGAATGTGAACAATGTGAAAAGAATGATGAAATCTTAGCTGCTGTTAAAGACAAAATAATAAAGTGTTGGCCAAATAAATGTAGTGAATTACCAGACAACCTCCAACCATATTGGAATTTGAAAGATGAGTTATCCATTGTGGGTAATATGATTATAAGATCCAACAAAATTGTACCTCGTAGCAAAATGTGTGATCGTATCATTGAAATTGCCCATGAGGGTCATTTAGGGCGGCACATGATCAAGAGTACAATCAGACACTACTACTGGTTTCCACATATGGACTCTATGGTAGAGGAAAGGGTGGAGGACTGCTTAGCTTGCTGTTTTGGCGACAAGACCAAGTGCACACGAAAAGTCCCCATTCTCCCTTTAGATGTACCCACTAAACCATGGGACAAACTAGGCCTGGACATCATAGGACCCATACATTTGCTCAATGTACACAACTAACTCATGTTTGTATTGGTAGATTAACATTCACATTGGGTCACTACTAGAATGGTAAACAACATCAATACTTACACATTAATAGAGTTCTTAACAGATACATTACCTTAGGAGGGCAATCCTGGTTCTACCATTACCGACAACGGTGTATAGTTCACTTCTGTAGAAATGACGCAATTCTTAAAAAACTTGTCTATCAAACAAATAAAAACACCCCTCTATTGTCTAAAGGCCAACGTATTAGTGGAAAGGATAAACAGAAGACACCATACAATTAACCTTACTACAGAGGAACAAGTTGACAAATCCATAAGAAAAATGTTGTGGTACTACCATACCACTCCCAATGTAGTTTCAGGAGTATCCCCATTTGGCTCCCTTAAAGGAAGAAATCCAGGTACCAACCTTACACCTAATTGGTTAAATGGTGGAAGCCTGGTCTGGGTAGATAGAGAGTCTGTCAAAGAAAAAATAGGAAAACATCAAAAAGAGTAACAGAGATGGTATGACAAGTGGGAAGCAGTGAGATGTGAATGGAGCAAAGGACAATGGGTTAACCACACACTCCAAATTCACGTCATTCTCGAAACCATAAAAAATTAAATGTTTTAAATAGAATTCTGTGGTCCTTGAGGACTGGTGTACTTGGAGTATGGACAGTGTAGCTTGTTGTCCAGAAGCCCTCTTTCCTGAAGATAAATTAGTCAATGAAAGATTAAATACTGTTGTGTCCTTGCCCCACAGATACACGGGAGACAGGTAAGGATCTTATATTCTTTATTCAGTTACAGTATGTCGAGCTGTGCCCACGCACATCTGCCCACGCTCTCCTCTCGCTCTGTAGTGTCCTCTCCCACATCCTTGACCGGATGTGGTGTCCGGTTCCCTTGGTGTCCCCACAGTCCACTACAGGGTCCTAGTGCCCTGCCCCAGGTCACTACAAGTGACGAGAAAAGTGAAACACAGAGATCTGTTGATAGACATAGATGCAAGTCTGCCCTGGCACCGGTCGGTGCGCTTCCCATCATTACATTTCTACTATTAGTCTTTTTGGCCATCTGCATGCTCTTCTCAGGCCGGCCTCTGTCTATCGCTCTTCTGCTGGTCCCTCACCATTGTCTCTTTCCTTCCCGTTGTGCTCCTGCTCTTCTTGTTCTGCTGTTTCCTTATCTTGGTCTTCCCCTTTCTTCTCCTTCAGTTCTTTGAAATGTGAGCTATTCCATGTTATCCTCTGATGTTCTGACTCTGCCGTGATCATTGGGCCCTTCACTTTAGTTACTATTAGCGGGTCTTTGGAGAACATGCTGTCAAATTTCCTTTGTTGTCGTTGACGCACTACCATCGTGTCTCCTTCCTTTAGGTCTGATGAGCTGGCGTGCCACTTGGCGTCTGCATATCTTTTCATTTTTTGTTTTTCCTCTCTGTCTTTTGCTGCAATGCTGCTGTGATCTGGCGCCATCGTTACTTCTATTTGTGGTAGCCTCGTTCTGCTTGTTCTTCCCAGTACTAGCTCTGCTGGGCACCTTCCTGTGGAGTTGTGGGGTGTGTTTCTGTAGTCACGTAATACCTGGCACAGAGCTTGGCTAAGTGATATCTGCACTAGCTTTGCCCTTTGAACTGCCTTTTTGATGTTCCCCATGATCCTCTCCACCATTCCATTCGCTTGAGGCCACAGCGGAGTTATCTTCCTGTGGTTTATCCCTAGATAGGCCATGAATCTGCGGAAGTCTTCTCCTGAGAATGGAGGACCATTGTCTGTTTTTAGCGTTTCTGGTGAACCCCATGCTGCAAATATGTCATCTAATATCGGTAATGTTGCTGTTGCAGATGTCGATGGGATGGAAATCGTGAGAAATCATCGATGACCACAAGCAGGTAGTTGCCGGTTTGAAATCAGCTGCTAGTGTCGTCCACACTGCAATTGAAGTTCTGACATTTTTAGTGGTTCGTGCCTAGCCGGTTATCCTGTCACTTGACAGAGGTGGCATGTCGTTATGGTGTCTTCTACCAGGCCAGGGAACCATACTTTTTCTCTTAGCATTTTCTTCGTTGCTACTACGCCTCGGTGTGACTCATGAGCCAGATTTATCAGTTGCCTCATGAGTGAGCTTGGTATCACTATTCGTGTCCCTCTCATCAGTATTCCTGTGTCTGTCTCCAACAGTTCTTTGTGTACCTTCTTTAGAGCTAGCACTTCTTCCTTGCATACTCCTGCTCCCCAGACGCAATTATTGTTAATGTGCCTCCGTCTCTGCCTTCTCATTACCTCCATGGCCATTTGCAGCGTGGCATCTTCCTTGGTCTCTTGCTAGCTCCGCGAGTGTTATCGGTGCTGGGGTGTTTTGTTTTAGTACGAAGTTGAGGTATTCCTCTGCCATCGATGTTGTCTCGTGGGCCTGTGGTAATGGGTGTCTCGACATGTAGTCTGCCGGGTTGTGTTCTTTCCCCAGCTTGTGCACAATTGTGAAGTCATAGTCCATCAACCTTATGCCCCAGCGTTCAATCCTGGGTGGCATTTTTGCTGACGGGCTGCCATAGATCGTCACCAGCGCCTGGTGAGGAGTTATAATGGTGAATGACTTCCCGTAGATAAACATGTGGTAGTGTTCACACGCCCATACCACTGATAGGCTCTCCTTTTCTGGTTGCGAGTATGCCTTCTCAATGTCTGTTAAGCTTTTGCTTGCATAAGCAACAATTTTTCATTGTGAATCTCTCCCTGGCAGATGCTGCGCTAGTATTGCTCCTAGTCCTACTGGGCTGGCATCGACAGTCAGTTCAGTGCAGAGCAGGGGGTCAAAGAAGCCCAGATCTTCCACCGTCACAACGGTTTGTCTTATTTCCTCGAATGCCTTGTTGCATTCCTGAGACCAGATGAACTTCTGTTCTTGTTTGGTCAGTTCTCTTAGTGGTGTGCTCACTGTGGCGAAGTCCAGTATGCACCGCGCACAATAGCTGGCGAGTCCCAGAAATGATCTTACTTCTCCAACATCTGTCGGGGGATTTGCGTTCTTCAGTATTTCAACTTTGCTCGGGTCTGGCCTCATCCCTTGTTTGGAGAAAATGTGTCCGAAGAACACTAGTTCCCTTCTCCCCAGCTCGCATTTTTCTCCATTCAGTGTAAGGCCCTCTCGCTCCAGTTGTGTGCACACTTGACGCAAAGCTGTGTCATGTTCTTTGTCTGTCTTCCCAAATACCAAAATGTCATCACTATAGTTTAGACTGTTATGTACCGGCCTTATCACTTGCTGTATTGTCTCCTGGAATATCTCTGCAGCTGACGAGATTCCGAAACTCAGTCACTTGTATCTAAACAGACCCAGGTGTGTGGAGAATGTCGTGATGTACCTGGACTGGTGGTCCAATTCTAATTGTTGGTACCCTTTGCACAAGTCCAGATTCGAAAATTGGCAGGCCCCAGTTAGGCAGCTGATCATGTCGTTTAGGTGTGGCCCCGGGTGACGTTCTCTTGCGATTGCGGTGTTTGGGATCCTCATGTCCACGCAGATGCGGATTTTTGAGGTGTTCTTCTTTGGAACTGCCACAATCGGAGACACCCAAGGCGTTGGCCCTTCGGCAGGTTCAATAATATCTTGTGCCAGTAAGCTAGTTATTTCCTCTTCCACTTGTGGTTGTAGGTGAATTGGTACTCGTCTATGATGTTGGGCCACCAGCTTGATTGCTTCATTGATGTGTAATGTTATCTGTTTTCCTTTCAGCTTACCAAGACCTTTCAGTATAGCTGGGTATTCTTGTAGGATGTTCTCCGTTTCCGACATGTGGTATGTCATTGCTAGTAGCCCCCCTCACCTGTGCCTCCACATTGCTTAGCAGGCATGGCGCTGGGATGTCACCCTTGAGCACATGTATTTCTTCTTGGTAGGACCTGCCTTTGTACGTTAAGGTCTCTGTAAATTTTCCCATATTTTCTACCGGGCTTTTAGAGCCCCACGTGAACACATCCACAGTCAACGGTGATAGCTGTGGTTTCACTCTCATTTTCTTGTATTCTGACTTGCACATGATGTTGCATGTTGCTCCACTGTCAAGCACGAATTTAGCTTGGTGGTCCCCTATGCCAATGTCCACAGTGGCTGTTTTCTTTATTTGTTGCTTCTCCACAAGATGAACGTGCTCTGTCCCATTGGCTTCTCTGGGCGCGTCTGACATTAGATATAGTCTTGCCTCCCTCACAGGTGCTGCCGTTGCTTCTGATTCGTCGGAGGAGCTGCGATTTGGCGTTTCCATATGTCGGGCATACCTGTTGCTGGTCATCCGTTATCTCATTGTTCTACCTCTCTCATTTCTAAATTGTCTGGTCATGCACTGCTTGAAAAATGATTGTCCCTGTTGCACTTCCTGCACTTCTGGCCCATTGCTGGGCAGGCACAGACGTGCGGGAATTCGAGGCCACATCTGTAGCATGTTTGTTCGTCCTTCTTTGGTAGGACCGGCATCTGGAATTCTTTCTTTTTGAAGTTTCCAGTGACGCGATGTGCTATTGCCACTCTCTTCTCCTTTCCCATCTCCATCTGCTTGGCGTGCTCTGTGGCCCTTGCTTCCGTGCGAGCCATCGTCAATATCTTTTCCAGCGTCGTTGGTTCCTTCAGAATGCGTGCTCGGAATTCCACTGATTGACAACCTTCGATGATGCGCAATCTTATTGCTTGCTCATTGTCAAATTTGTCAAACTTGCAGTATGTGACCAGTTTTCTCAGTCTCATTGCAAAGTCATTTAGGCTCTCTTCTCCTTGCTGGCATGCCGTGTTAAATGTGTATCTTTCAGAGTCAACGTTTCGTTCGGGGTCAAATTTCTGTGAGAGACACTGTATCACTCCTTTGTAATCCGCTGTTTGATCAGCGGGCAATGTTAATAACAGATCTTCTATTTCATCCCCTGCGAGATTCAGAAGCAGGTGCAGTTGCTTGCTATCTGGGACGTCCGTGGCACTCATGTAGCGCTCAAATTTTCTGATCCATCTTTCCCACCGGATGCCTGCTTGCGGCTCCGATAGGCTGAATGGTAACGGCCTGCGGAAGACTGCTTGTGTGCTCTGCTTCTCATCATTGTCACTCATTTTCCTTCCTTGGCACTCCTCTACTCTTCTTCCTCTTATTTTCTTAATTTCTTTATTTGTAACTTTGATTCCACTTTATTCAGATTTATTTCCACTGTTTTCCTCTTCTTTTCAGTCTTTTTTCCAAGTTTCCCTATCTATTTCAATGGCCGCCTGACTTCAAAATGGCCGCTGCGCTGTACTTTGCTCCTATTGGCTCATTTGCCTGACTCTAAAATGGTCGCCGTAGTCTCGCGATGTTTCTTTAGCCCTCACTTTGCCTGACCTCTCAAAATGGCCACCGCTTGTTTCTTTCTTTAGATTGGCCCGCTCTGACCTCAAAATGGCCGACGCTCTCGCGATAGTTCGTTTGAACTAACGTGCATCTTTCTATTTTAGTCTTCTATGAGCACACTCAGGTGCTGACGCTTGCCGGCTCTTCTGTTTTTCTGGCAGATGCCTTATTGCTTTCCTCCTGCTTGCTGCCTCACAGCACGTTGCTGCTTCTTGGCTGCTTCACTAGGACCAGGGTGGACTCCTGGCTCCGCTTTTTCTTCGTTACCGCCGTGCCACTCGCCACGATGTTCCTGGTGTTGGACAGCAGACCAGAGTGGGGGATCCTGGTTCCATTGCACTTGTTCTCAGGGAAACGACGTTCCGATCCACTTCTGCTCTTTTTTTTTTTGGTGATGGATGATCCCACCTTCGTTCGCCTGTTGCCGTGTCCTTGCCCCACAGATACACGGGAGACAGGAAAGCACCTTATATTCTTTATTCAGTTACAGTATGTCGAGCTGTGCTCACACACATCTGCCCACGCTCTCCTCTCGCTCTGCAGTGTCCCCTCCCACATCCTTGACCGGATGTGGTGTCCGGTTCCCTTGGTGTCCCCACAGTCCACTAAAGGGTCCTAGTGCCCTGCCCCAGGTCACTACAAATACATCCACAGAAATGATAAGACCTAAAGGAGCCAGAAATCGCCAATGTTAGCAATCAGATTCTAAAATGGATTAACTGCATCTCATCTTGAATCCTCTGTGTACATATTTTTATCCTGGAATTGTCTTCTTCCGTATATGTGAAACTGTCAAATTCTGATAAAAGAAGATGTGCTGTAATTTATCCCAAATGGTATGTTACCTTCCCATCGTTCCTTTTTATCGCCTATTGTTATAGTCCACACTTCATATTAGAATGTTCATTTGGAGCTAGAATGTTGGTGAAGAGCAGCTGTGATAGAGTACTGTGTCAAGTAATAAAGCCTGTTTCGTGCTTCTATTCTGTGGGGGCTTTTCATCAGTGATGATTTTTGGTCATGATAATCATAATTTTACGCATTTATTTAATGTAGCGTATAGTATTAGTGCAGAACTCACGAAATTACAATAAACGCTTTATTTAATCTTTTGTAGCAAATTTAATGCAAAATTATCAGGGAAAATAACTTTAGAAAGTGAAATGGTCGGGCTGACAAGGATAGTATGCCCTTTTATTTAGATGCTTGGGGCTCTTACCTTTTTAAGCTTATTGTCAAACAGGACCTCATTAATGCCCTAGAAACCGACGTCCTTGAGCCCAACTCTATTGCAACTTTTTTTGGCTATGGTTGTTGGTCGACAATTGATTATATTTTAATTTCCAGAACGTTTTATGGTCATCCCATTTGGGGGGAGGGAATTGAGAAAAAAGTTTCTGCTACAATCCCCTGAGTTTAACACTTATGCTATCAGTTACTACTGATTGGGAACCACAATCCTAATGATTCTTTATACTTAGCCAATAGTAATAATGGCCACTGCTTGATTTGGAAACTCCTAGATCCTACAGCTGCTCTAAATAGTATTAGATGCAGCAACCTAGAGTGCTTCTGCACTGGTCTTTCAAATGAGGTATGCAATGGAGCGGTTTTAAAGAGTTTTACCTTTAATTTTTCAATTATGAGGCATAAAATTTGCATGAGTCATCCTAGATGATTTGATTCTCTGTTCCCATGCCAATCACCAGTTGTGTGCTGTCCAAGTTAAAAAGACTCGCAACGGGGCTAAAATTGCGGAATGCAGAGTCGTTTATAAAGTTGCTATTAAATGCAGGAAAGTAGAAATCAAAATAAATCAATCCGGCGAATTGTTGGCAGCCTGTAGCCTTAAAGAGAGCAGACTGGGCACACTGCCAACCAGGTTAAGAACATTATCACTCCTTATCAAATCTGGCGTCATGGATTTCAGCAGACTGTTGGACTTTCTCACTTTCAGGCTATTTATGGTTGAACATGGCTGGATATTTTTAGACTGTTGAATAGCAAAAGCTATATGAAAATACCCTTGAAGTCCTCTTTACAGTCACTGACAAATGATTTGGGTAGGCCGTCACTATTCGACAATCCTCCATCAATAGGTAAACTGGACAAAATGTGTGCTAAGAACTCTTCCTTGGAGTGCAGCCATATGGACAGTGTGTTATATGAATTGGTAAACTGTTAAGGCTGTATGCTATTCTGAAAACCTGAAAGGGCACAGAACCCTTTATTTTGCCCACCTGCAGCCCTTGGGAAAAATCACTTATGTCCAGATTGAGAGCTGGCTCTATCTGCCAACTCTAGTGTTTCCATTTAGGTCAACAGTGGACTGAAACGATTGTTATGTGTACCTGTGATGAGGCGTCTGTACAATCTTTATTGTAGTTTATATTTTTTTTAGTACGTTTTGTCACCTGATGTTTCTAAAATACTTTTAATCCCAGGAAATATAATTTTGACAGATCCAGACATGCGCTTTGTTTTTTACAGATGTTGTCCTAGCAGGACGTTTGTTCTGCTGAAGGATTTTTTTTTTTTTAATTCTGTGGTGCGCACCCGTAATTCTATGCTATTTTGAAAAATGATTTGTGTGTTTTTGTTGCGTTTTATGAATATATGCCTGTCTGAATTAACGTACTTTTGACTACCAAGCCACCAGTACCTTATCCCTTCATGGCCAATACTCTTCTCAAACACAGCATCAACTATGTTTAAAGGGCACTCATAACAAGCTAAACATGAAAGACAATGCAGACCTCTTCATCCCTCAAACCCTACCCTCACATATCCCCAAATGTTTATGCATGCTATCAGCCTGCAAGGGTTATTAGAATTAATACTTCCCTGCAATGCTGTGAGATGAGTGCCAGGGGACGTATAACAGAATTGCCCCAGGGGTATTTTGTGTGCCCATGGGGCACTTTAGTATTATACATGGGGACAAAAACGCTTGTGTGGCCCCTTCCCTAATAGAGATAGCACTGGTGGACATGTAGCGCCTGTGCTATCAATAGTGGGCGTTAGCTCATTTGGATGGGGTGTGGCCTTATGAAATTGAAGGAATCTCTTTGCCTCTGTGCCCGTGCCGTGTTACCAACGTGGGTGCATAGAGAAACATGCCTTTAGGAGTCGCACTTACAGTGAGCCACAAAAAGATGGAGCACTATCAGTGCGCCTCCTAAAGGCAGCATTCTGGAGAGATGAAGGGGGGTACCATTGATCCCCCAGACATCCTCTTGCAGGTGGGTACAGTTACTCACTGAACCCACCTGCAAGGAGATCTCTAATCATGCTCAAAAGTGCAGGCGGGTTAACGCTTGCACAGAGAAACAGATCAGCTTTTAAACATCTGTTATGTATTTCTCTTAAATGCGCTGCCCAGAGGGCAGCACGAGTACACAGCTACCCTTACCCAGAGGGCAGCGCATTTAACACAATAAGGTGTACTTTCCGTTTGCACCTGGCACACTAAAAGGTGCACCGTGGCGCAAACAGGAAAAGTGCGTCCTATCTGTAATAGGGTCCAGATCGGCCTTAAACTTGCACTTTGCATGCATGACATCATCACTGAAAACCAAATCAATGCCTCAAACTCCGCGCCCGGTTTGCGTCACAGACATAGCCCCTGCAATCAAATTACTTGTTGCCAAAATTGCTACCTCAGACTCCTCATTGCATGCAACCACAGAGCTATCCACTCAAATTCATGTTCACTCTCCTCACATCCAGCACATCCTGGTCACAGAAAACTAACTTCTGTCAGGAGGACCAACCAGTTCCCCCCTTCAGAACGGATTGGTCCTCCAGAGAATAACTATATCTATCTGAAAGCCTCAATATGGAACATACCATCACATAAAAAGAAACTGCCTCAGTACAATGATACTAATTGACCTGCGGCTCAACAACAACCTCAGAAACCCACCATTCATCTGACCACCACCAAATACATTTCTCAATCTCTCTACCCAGGGCACAAATGCATTTTCATGTCAGGTCTAAGAACAAAATGACTTCTAAATTCTCACAAATAAGGTAACAGCTAAACTCACCACAGTCGACTGCAACCGTCAAATCTCTGCGCTCCTGGATTCACTATACATTGCCATCTCACACAGTAAACCTGTGCACCATCAAAAAAGCCAAATATACACCACAGGGTTTCTGTCACACACAGTCAATTCAATAAACAATGCTGCACATTGTAATCTGCTTGGCTCAAGTTCTCTTCATCTAGCTACCAGACGGCTGTTCCTGGGGGCAGAGTAAGAATACTGATAGCGAATCTACTTGACGGAAGTGTGACAACAGGAGTCGCCCACCCCTGAACAGACCATGAGGCACAGTGCCTCGCTGGGCTAGGTAAATATACCTTGTGACTTGAAAAGGGGACGTAGGTCCCCTCTATATTTCTTTACACTATCACTGTAACTAATCCCTGTATACATCAGCTCTAACGAATGCCCAAGACCAAGTTAGGCCAACCATGGGCAGAAACATGTTTGCACCTCAGAGGTACGTAGGGGCCATGGTACCCAGTATCATCCTCTGAATATTCTTTCAGTATTGTTATATATACCCAGAGTACCAGCTGATATAGGATTCTTTGTGGTTTACTCTGAGGTATGTTTAGCTTAATTAACGTGATCCTAGATATTTATCCAGACAAAATAATTTCTAAGAACTCACTCAAGATATTCCCGCTTGAAGTAGCATCTTACCAGGGTGGGATGAGGTGGCCTATGATGAAGCATGTCACATTACATTTGTGAGCCCACCTCTTATCAATTCTTGGAATTGCCAGGATCTAGAGTTGGAAGTTAGGATAGGCAGACAGAATCAATCTCTCTCTCTCTCTCTCTCTCTCTCTCTCTCTCTCTCTCTCTCTCTCTCTCTCTCTCTCTCTCTCTCTCTCTCTCTCTCTCTCTCTCTCTCTCGAGAGAGAGAGAGAGAGAGAGAGAGAGAGAGAGAGAGAGAGAGAGAGAGAGAGAGAGAGAGAGAGAGAGAGAGACACATAAAACTTTTAAAGTGCCTTCCTGACAGGCTTCCACATCATTGTGTGTTTAGATACTTTACTAGAGGTAGACGTGGGGCCTAGTTCAGCCTCATTTTCTGTGTGTGAGATAAGGGTCACAGCCTACATTTCCCACTACGTAAACTACTATCTACTAACCCAGGAACACAAGAATTATGCAGCACATTCTTCATTAAGAAAATTAAACAAGTTGAGAGGCATTGCACCTTCTGGCCAGAGTGTGAATTATAGATGAGTCCCTCTCCACAGTAAGCTAAACACGGCTGCAATTGTTTACCTTCATTGAAGTAGATCAGGACAACACTTACACACTTTGCAAAGGTCCCAGGCCGAGCTCCAAGTGAACCATGTCTGTCTAACATGGCATCCATTGGGCAAATTCTTTGAACAGAAGAATGCAAGAAGTAAGACTAGGAAAGATGACAATTCTCTCCTACCTAGGGACTTGCCGCCTCCATCTCCTCTCCTTTTCACTCTACATGGGACACTACGTATGGACTTGCAAAAAGTCCATAACTTCTACTACCAGTTTTATGTGGAGAACACAAAACTCTACCTAATAGTCACTACAGTAGCAAATGGACTCAAATGTGTCAAAGCAGTCTAACACTTAATGGATCTACACTCTGAGACCAGTCTATCTACCCCAGTCTTGTTTGGGAAACGGTTGCAATTAAAATCAAGACCAGAAACCTTGGTATCACCTAGGACACATTTCTAAGGCTAAACTCCAAGTAGGCACTGAGGTTAAATGCAGCTTCCACCAAATGAAACTTTCAAAAATACATTATTTTTCATTTCTCCCTACATCATCCGATGGTGGTCAGAACACTATTACATTGTTGCCTCAACTACAGCAACAAACTGGACATCAGCCAAATCAGCAGACATCTATGAGACCAGAAAACACCAGTTCTACTCATTTGGCCTGCACATGAATTAGCACATCACCGACCACTGCAGAAACCTACACTAAATGCCAATAAATGCTCTCCATCAAAATAATTAGCCTCACTTTGAGATGCCTAGCTTGCTCAACTCTCTCCTCACTGCGGAAAACAATAAAATGCCAAGACCTCTTCATCATCATAAAAACAAATGCAAGAGCAGAGGAGACAGTTGGTTAGCTGCCGCCTGTCCTCGACTGTAAAGGACCTGCCCATTCGCAGAATTATCAACCTCTTTGCTTGAAAAATAAAGGCAGAGTAATTTGCTTTGAGGCAGGTGGGAGGGGAATGGCACCTTATACAAGGCTGAGGTCCATTTAAACCATCATGGTCAGTTAGGGCAATATAAAGAGTGTCCTTTTCAAGCAAAAAAACCCTCCCACTCTTAATGAAAACAAAGCCTGCTAAGCTGTGAAATCGGCAGTGAAAATGTTCAAGGTAGTTGGAGACAGACAACCAAGGAAGTGTTGTTTGGTCGACTCCTATCTTGCAAGGACTCTGTGAAAGACTCATGACTTTTGATTTTACTGAAAAAATTCCAAAAGAAGTATTAACTTATAGGGCATTTTAACAGAAACCCGAGCGGCTGATTAAAACCCATCAGTAAATAATTATGATGTTGTCCTAGAAACCATCACCCTCATTCAAGGTAGCTAGACGCAGGTTCTGTTAATATGAATAAAATCAGGGTGCCCACTTTACCTCTGCGTTAAGTCGGTTCTCCAGACTCCTCCTTTAGTTTTTCTCTTAATACAGTTCCTGTGACATTGCTAAATGCCTTCTCTGTCTCTGGTGTAGTGCCCTATTGGAGGAAAGGTGTCAAATGTCTACTAAAGAATCCTAGTCTCGATTGTGAAACAAAAGCCAACTACAGGCCCATCTCTCTGCTTCCAGCCATCTCCAGAATACATGGACAATATCTGGCTCTATGGCTGTCATACCATCTGGAAAATATGAATAGATCAAATTTGTCGAGGTGGGTTTCCACCTGGGATGAGTACTGAAACCACACTGGAGTCTGTCTTGGAAAACCTTACAATGGGATTGGATGCATAAGAGTCCGTCTGCAGAATTCTACTAGTTCTTCCTATTGCCTCTGATACAGTGGACCATACCCTCCTCATTCACTGACTGGAAGCATTAGGAAAGGGTAGTTGCAGCCTTGTCTGGTTTCTCACTATTCCTGTCGGGGCAGAATCCATCTTTAACTCACCCCCATCAAGCCGATTGTGGACTCTCGAGTTCCTTTGGCTGGTCCCAGTTTTCAATTTTTGGGAAATCCTTTGGCATGGATCGAGTCTCTTATGCAGATTACACACAACTGATCCTGCACTTCAACAGACTTCAGTGTTGCCAGAACAAATGGACTAATTCTCAGTGCTGAAAATTAAAGATGTTACTATGACCCAATGTACTGTGTGCTTAGGCGTTCTGCCTGTGCTTTTAGTGCTGCTTGGGTCATAGGACTGCTGCTTACATGCTGAGGTGACTGTGAAGACCATGGCTCCAAATAAACAGCTTACCAGAATGCCGGAAGTAACGTCACAACCTAGCAAAAGGAATGGGCAGTACTGTAGATGCAGGAGTTGTCATGTCCCTCATGTACCTCGGTGCCCACGAATGATCAGGACACAGGTACTGTCTTCTTTTCTTTATTCTGTTATCCTATGCCGTGCTCGCAGGCACATCCCACTCACTGCCCACCTTGCATGGTACTGTGCCAGCCTCTTCCCTGACCGAAACTGGTGTCCGGTGTCGGGCCCCTCCCTTCACTTTGATGCAGGGTCCTAGTGCCCTCTGCACCCACTTACACTGTTCTTCTGATCCGTAGACTTCAAAGTCATGCCCAGCATGGCCCCATGAGAGCCTACTTGTGCCTGCTCTGCAGACAACAACGAAGGCAAAACGATATATTCATTTTTATGTCGTGCACTACTGGCAGGAGAATACAGACAACCATTTAAGGTATGTGACGTTATCAAAAGTGTGAAAGAGAAATCCTCTAGTGGCAACAATACGGTCACAAATAACACAAAGACAGCAGTAAGAGAAGCCAATCAAGTCAATTAATTAATGCAGATTTCAGTGGTCAAGAGTTGAAGGATAGGTATTCAAAAGCTATACTTCATCCCAGCACTTGTTATTTAAGGTGCTGTCGGTCACTTTTTTATCATTTATGGGAAGTTCTTGTTTTTTAACAAAGTACCAGTTAAACACATTGTCAGTTAACAATCTTCACTGGATGGTGTTTACACTGTAATTCACCTATCTTCAGTGTGTATGAGATGTTCTCACCCTGCTGAAATGTTAATCGATGGACTGCTTCTCCTTCCAGCAGTGCACATGCCACCGTGTCTACCCCAAAACACCTTTACCTGAGGAAGCATCTTTTTGCCTCACCATCTCCAACGGAAAGGACCCACCCAGAGGGCACTGACCATCTTCACATAGAAGGTGCGGAAGGTGTCTAGGCTGCTGCAATCTCCTGTCACAGACCGCCCGTGTCCAGCAGATTCGCCTCTATTACACCGAGTCATGGCCACATGTAATCACTCCCTGACAGCAGCCGTAGGGAGTACAGATTGGATGTCAGTGAAAATACTACAAATGAACACCACACCAGTATAGAAAAATAAACAATCTTTATCTAAACTCAACAAGACCAAGATGACAAAAATCCAACATCCCACACCACCGTGATGCGTTTGTCTTTCAACTGCACAGCAAGCTTGCGGTAGGAAAAACAGCACCGGAAGGGCGATGCATGGATTTTTAAGTCTTGAAGCAGCAGAACCACCTCAAAGGGCCCAGAATTGGAATTGGCACCACTTGGCAGGTCAGAACTCCCAGCAGTGGGATTCAGGGTTGCTGCAGGTGAAGTCTTTGATGGCCCTGAGACTTCTTAACAGGAGGAAGGCACACACAAGCTCTTGGAGAATCTTCTCAAGCAAGATACACATTTACACCGGGAGCACCTGCACTTTAGCACTGATCAGCATACAGTCACAAATATAGGAGGAAGAGGCAAAAAGACAGGGGAAACCGCACCATGATGCCGGGTCTAAGTTACCACATACACCTGGCCAAGACAACCTCTGTTTACCTGCAGATGTCCTCTCAGGTGAGTCAAGCGGGTAGGAGGGAGGACGCCAAAAAGTTAATATTCAGAGCCCTAATCACCCAGACTTCTGGTGTCTCCAAAAAATGTCTCAGGAAAAAGTGGAATGGAGCAATATCCAAGAATAGTGTCAAAGAGATGGTCCTGGCAATGGGGAGCTATGTGGGGTTTTTCATTCACAAATGGACAGCGACAGCTTCCACACGTCCTCAAAGAGATGTCCTGAAAAACGTTTTGAGAAATGCAGGGTTTTTATTTTAAAGTGCCTTCACTACCTTTAGTGCAGCAGGTGCATTGGCACTGGAGAAATGTTGTGAGGGATCACTGCACCCCACAAGGCTATGTTAGCTAACAAAAAGCGGGGTGGGAAGCCATTTTCCATGTTAGCATTTGTGCCAGAGTCTACCTTGTACACAGGGAACAGGTCCCAAGCAACTGGGGGCGAGATGTAGGACGTTTCTTTTCATTTTTTTAAGACAAAGGAGCAGACAGCCTGCTTTGGGCGTCAGATCTAGGAGTAATGGCCATGTAGTGTTGGCAGAGGAGGAGGTATCATTAGTGCTCAATGTGGAGTCTCACTGGAACCCAGGGGTGTGAGGGCCTAACTAAATCCCCATTATGGCTGTTTTATCATCATTCCTTTCTTGTATCAGGACACCATGCACCCTTGCTGTGCCCGGGTTGCTTTGGGATCTGAACCAATGGCGCAAGAGAGAAGACCTTACCTAAGGCCTCAGGAAGATGGAAGAAAGGAGGACGGGGTGGTTTAACAAGGGGCACCGGAGACTCTCTGCTTTACAAGGCATTAGCTATGATAGAGCGTCACGTTATTCTGAAATTTGTAGGGGGTGCATCATATTCACAGTTAGCACCCACGTATTAATCGATGTAGGTTATGTGTGCCATAGAAATGTATTATTAGAATTGTTTAACATAGAGGTGATTAGAATTAGAAATGTAATCATACTTTCCATGATATGTAACGCTGCAGACTATTGCAAATGTACTTTAGTAAACGCATAATGTTTGATTTTCACGTAATGTAATGTGTTCGTTGAAACGTGTGCCATGTTGAAGTTGCACGTGCAAGTTTGCTTATTCACGTAAAGAGTAATGAACTAATACTTAGAGTGTGATTTAGTAATGTGTTTACCAATGTAAAGGCCTGATCGCATATATGTTTAAAGAGAAAGGCCTGTTCATTTCTTATGTTAGCTAAACATTGTCGGCCGAAAATGATTTCCCTTGGTAAAGGCTTTGGGTTACAGGATGATAGAAAATCTTAGAGAAGAGAAAAGTTTTTCGTTCCCATGTTTCTGTTGCAGGTGCAAGGACAATTAGCTTGTTAGTGAGACTAGGTCTTTGTTTTAGGAGTTAGGATGGTACGAGAAGCCAACAGGGAGTATGTTGGAATGTGAGGATGATACTTTCAGCGGAGAAGGTGCCTGGGACCCAAGGTCAAGCTAACCGTCGTTGGATGGATTACAAGTTTCGCTGGAAAAGTACTGGAAGAAGACCTGGCTGAAGAGGTGTGCCGAATGGCGTGTTCTACGTTTTTGGGGTTTTGTATTAGGGACACTGCCCCGGGGGTTGAGCAGTTGAGGTTTAGATGGGGAGCTAGACGGAGCATCTTAGAACGAGCTCTGACAAAGTGAATGCACTTCTTAGGAAGTCTTCACTTCTGATGCCTTTTTATTCTCTTGCCTGGGAAGGGAAATGCTAAGTAGGGATGTCACCTTAGAGATAGAGTAGGGAAAGATTAACTGATTTTCTTTTAGGCTAATGGTTTCAGATATAGAGATTGGACTAACCATTGTTTTGTTAATGCTTTTGGAATTGATTATCCTTTTTATTCTGAGTCGCATGAGACTCTTGCGTAGGATTTCTTTTGTATTAGTGCCCATTCATTTTCTTCACCTTGTATTGAGGTGCTTGTATGTGCATTTATTCTTGGTTGTAATAAAATCGTAAAAATTTTGATTCGGAGTCAGTGGTTCTTAGAGTTGGGAAATTTGATTAAGTATGTATTGAGATTTGAATTTCCCCCCTCTACACTATTTAGCAGGTAAAAAGATCCTGGCGACCTGAGAGGATTCTTGGAGATAACCAGGTAGGCAAGAATCCGGTCCTATCAGCTCTCAGTGAGACAGGTACAATGACACTGACGCCCAGGAGTGTGAAGGGCCCACAGCATCACAATTAGGACTGTCTTACTTTAGAATAGAGGAATGATGACTAGCATTAGGGCAGAGGGGCAAAGAGGCGGTAAACACATGGGAGTTCATTCTTTCTGAAAGGAACAGTGTATGTTACAAGATTGGTGTGATGGCCAGGTTTAGTAGGGAAGGGGTAAAAGAGGCAGAGAGGACAGCCTGCTACTCAGGGCTGCAGCTATCAGATGGTGCAGTTACATTGGGGCCCAGGAGTGTGAGGGGTTCACAAGAACCCCAAATAATGGGATAGGTTTTTAAATTATTTTCAAAATTATAAGTCTCAGATTTAGTGTGGCTTATGAGATAATGAAAATGTACCCCTGGAATGATCTCATATACCCCACCTTCTGCGCTGAGCCCTCCTTTCCTGCTCCCTCAAGTCTTTCCATGAAGTTTTGGAGGGGGTCACGACTTCTAAGCAATTTGCATAGGGGGGCTAGGAGTAAAAAAGTCTGAAGATCTCTGAGCTGCTAGAGGGGAGGAGTAATTCTTAATACCAGGCAAGTGCAAAAGAGGAGAAACCGAGGGAGGTGAAGAGGAGGAAGGGCACAGTCGGCAGGTGCACGGATAAATGAACCATGAGAAAGTTGAGGGTGTGGGAACAAGATCCTTTGTAGTGTTGCAAGAATTATGTATGTTGGCCATGTGAATTTGGGCTGCATCCTTTCAAAGTGTTTCGGAAAGCATGCAGCTTCAGAATAATTTCAAGAAATTATTTGATTTCTGTAGCATTTTTGCCAAATAAAAACACTATTTTATTGAAACAAAAGTGTAAGAATAGATTTAGCTATTTATTTATAGGAGAGTTCAAGTGTTTATTCATGTCAAGAAATGTGTTGCTTTTAGTGTGGGAAGCCTTTTGAAGATGGGTTGATATTGATAAAATAGTCCATGTCACGTGCTGAGGATAATGTTGGTCATGCTTTGCAATGGAAAAACTTGTGAGCTATGTTCCTCATCTTTACCAGCGCGCTGGATGTCTGATGGGAAAGACTTCCTAAGATTGCTAAATCAGTAGTTCGAAAGGAAGGTTTCTCTTGGTGCATGCGACACAGACAACCGCCACACACAATGAAAGTATGTGGCATTACAGCCAAAGCTGCTGAATTTGGAATTGGGGAACCTGGTTCGAGTCCTGGAGTCTGCTTAAAATCATGTGTTTCTGGGAAAATCACTTAATCTCCCAGTGCCTATAAAATGAATCTCACATAGTGTACTGTACCAGGTGCTGAGGCAAAGCGCTCCTTGGGCCGAGTTAACGCTTTATAACACTCCAAAAATAATAGAGAGGGAAGACTGGAGGGTAGAGGGAAGACTGGAGGGTAGAGTGAGCCTGTCAGGAAGACTAAGAGAAAGGGGACCAGTAGGGTAAAGTACGATAAAACAGGCCAAATTGATGCACAACATAGCATACCTGAGTTGGGGTGAATTTTCTTAAGGGAACCAGGCCAAAAATGATACTTGCACGTTTTCTCTAGACCATAACGGCCTATAGGCCACGACAGGACAGGTGTTTGTCTGACTGAATCAAAGATTTATCCAGCTGGTGAGGCTTGTTAAAGGAGGATGGGACACACTACGGATGTGCCCGCCAGATTTTGAGCAAGCACACACGTGCACCCCTCCCCTCCCCCCCACACACTTTATATCTGACTCAAAGCCACCCATACCACCTCCTCAACTGAAGCCTATTTGATATTTCAGTCCTGTGTGGCCCATCGCCCCAAGGCCTCAAATTGTTATGGACCCCCATGGTTCAAATTTACGTTCTGGACAGTGAGTCTCGCAAATGATTTTCTGTCCCTAAGTGAAAAAGACTCTGCAGAAAAGCGCTCCTTCCGGCTTCACTTTGGTGAAGTTAGGCAGCGTCTGAAGCATCGTGTGCATGACAGAGCTGAATATGGTGGTCTAGCGGCTATTGTGAGAGGCATTTTAGCCTTAAACTCAATGATGAATATTTTGTGTAGGAACAAGCTAAACAGTTTTATTTAAATCAACTTTTAAAAGTCTATCACACCAGGCTTAGAAAACTGTCCAGCACAGGCAAGTCAATTAATCGGGGAGGGAGGGACGGGGGGGGGGGGGGAGGCTAGCTAGTGTCTCATTAGCCCTAGTGCAAGGAAAAAAATAGGCTTGGTGACTGCTGCAAATACGAAGATGGGTTCAGCACAGGTCAGGCGAAGTCTGAGTGTGGTTACTGTGTGAGTGAGTTGTCCATCATGGATCTTGCCCAGTGAGGTGGCGTTAATGTTTTTGTATGGAAAAGTAGGTCACTGTGTCAGGGTGTGCCAAACATTCAGCCTGACATTGCCTTAATTGGGGCTAAACCTAAACAGGTACAGGTAAATGGACAAAGTGGTGAAAGAAGAAGCTGAAGGGTGTTCCTTGTGCTCAATGACAGTGGCGCACAGGAGGTCTTTGTCATCTCTCTGGTGTGGAAGGAAGCAAAACAAGTCTGAACACAACCATCACCTACATGACAGAGTGGCTGAGTGCATAAAAGAAATGTAAGGGACCTTGAGGTATCTCAAGGTCCGCAATAACCATTCAGGGATGGTCCTTTAACAAAGAGGTATGGAAACTTTTTGTAAAATTAAAAAAGCATGGGCATGCTTTTGCCCATAGATCCTGTCCCCTTCGGCCTCTGCACAGATGCATCAGTCTATGTAATGGTCAATCATTAGTTGCTCAAGCCCAAAACAACCGATATAGATATATATAAATATATATATATATTGCGCAGCACATGCCACTGTTCCGCAGATTGGAGCCTGCTTTCCTACATGGCAAGAATGAGGTCACCGCCATGCAATTTGAGACTGGACAGGAACACTATCAAATTTCAGAATCACTGAAGCACTACAATTTGATCCATGTTGAACCCATCATATTCTCATGTGAATTGAATGATATCCAGGACAAACTCCAATCTTTTCACAGTGGTTGGTTGTCTTGATCTCAAACAAATACAGCTTAACATCATAGTCAGCGGGTCCAATAAGACATTGCTGCTTTCCCTTCCACATAATTGAGAAGTTAATGTCCCATTCACATGGATGTCCTAGTTAAGAAAAACTGAATAGACAAAGCAACCAGGAGTAGGTTTCATAGGCGTAGACCTGAGACTTCTTCAGCTGACAAAGCTGGAATAGCACATTGTCTCAACTATCAAAACAAAGGACAAGGGCTTGAGCTTTTGGGGGTGCGTCTTCTGCAGATAAACGTTTGCACAACATCATTGGTGAAATGCTGGCAGACCTCACAAGACTGCTGAACGTTAGCAATGATATTCATACTCAGGCAGGAGACCTCTTCAGCGGCTGTTAGCATTACTTCATAGACAGAAATACAACAGTTTGTTGCTGAATCATAGGAAATGCTAATTCCTTAAATGGAATAGAGAATTCTTTAGCTTCGTGTACATGTCTGAGTGTTTATGACAATCCTAAAAATATGTTGGATATTAAAATAACCTCAGCACTCCAGAGGAGTCAACCAGAGACTTTAAGACCTTGATGTTAGTGGTTACATGCATATTTCTTCAGGAGGTGTGTTAACATGTGGGGCCATCTTCTGGGCTAACAGCAGTAAATATCTCTGACCCTGGAAGGGCAGTAGCTGCAGCCACCTTTCACCTATCAGGCCATGTTCTAAGTTTCATCCTGCCTGTCCAATGTTTCCTGGGTGGTTCTAGTTCAAGGCAATCAAATTCTTATACCCTAAGACATGGAAACTTCTCAAGCAGATTTTAAAAGGTGCCAAGTACACAATGCCAACCACCCCACTGTATTGGCCCTAATGTTCACTACTGTTGGTGTTTTACCTTAACAAGGACCCATGTAACAAAGTGAGGCAAGGGCTGGCAACTGATCATGAAGAAGTGCTCATGATTCGGGTTAGTAATAGAACACTGTGCCTCTCCAATCACAGTACACAGGTAGCCCATTCACCTGTGCAGGCCCTTGTAAATGATTTCACTCCTAGTAGTAGAAATGAAATATTGTACACCAAACCTCATGTCTTGCCCTCTGCATGCACTGCTTCTTTCCCTACTCTATCCCTGTGTTAGACTGAGACCTCTTTGGTCTTTATTGGACTCCATTCAAGAAATATCCTTTGTCCAAAGCGGTGTTTCTTACAGCAGGAAGCACAAGGGCTGGGTCCAAGAAGGAGAACCCACAAAATGGGCACAAAGGAATCGGGGACAGACAAAGGGAAGACCTGACATAGAAACGTCCTCACTTTATAACACAAACTGCAGCTACACCCCTCCTCCCTGCCATCCACAAAATGGAAGTGCTCCAGAAGACAAATCTGCAACTTCTTGTTAAACGAAAGGCGTCGCTGAAATCTTTAATTTAGCCTGGTCCCTCCCACCTCACTTTAGCGTATGGGTCTCCTCTCTCCAGCTACAGAAAGGAAGGCAATGCACTTCTGTCCCACTGTCTGGGAACTATACTCACCTCCATCCTGTGTCATGCTAAACCGGGGGTATCCAATTGCTTTGGTACTTAGGGAAATCGTTTGGGAGTCTAATTTTAAGGGTAAAGTTCAGAAGATATGGTTCATTTGCAGAATCTCAGTTCAGCATTTGCGTTATCTGATTACATTATTTACCCCGTATACGTCTTGTGCTGCTTTCATCATGATTTATTGCATCATTCTACAGCCTAAAGCTCTTGATGCTTCCCTATATGTGGCCAACCATTACTTTGCGCTTCCAACCCATCAGCTGTCTAGGTGGAAGCAGTGTTTTAGCAATACGTAGCTGCGGACAGACGGTTCACATGATTCTAGGCCTATCAAAAGTGTCTAATATAATACTATCTTATGTTCAACAGTTTTGCATCCTCGAAGTGCATGCTATATCATAAGTCTTCTGTGTGCCTGAAACCCTGCATGAAACTTTTGACCTTGATTTAAAATGTCTGATTATATACTCTCTTTATTTTCCCTCCTCTGCATGCCTTCTCTCCGAGCACAGTCCATTCTAAGTCACATTGCCATAATCCCCATTGTAATTGTGCAGATTGGCCACACCTCATCTCAAAGATCACAACCGCTCCTTAGAAATCCATACCCTGCAACCTAGTAATATATATTAATCTTTAGCTCATCTGATAAACCCACCCACCATCTGCATGAAAAAAAAACCAATAATGATCCTACCTGACTGATACTACTTTTCATCCACCTCAACGACATTGGAGTAAATGCATGGAATAGTCTCCTTGAGAGAACACGTCTAAATCCATTAACAGCAATAACCAGTAACCACTGGATTAACCACTTACCTCAGGTTCTCGAGCAGTATGCTGCCCGGTGTAAAGCACTTCAACACCTCGTTAAGGGTAGTAGGTGCTATTTAAATGTCATCACAACACAATACATTCTAAGCAATCTGATACATTTCTGTAGTATCCACTCCTGGTCCTTCCACCCCCTATCGACTCATCAATAGGTGGCCGCTGAGAGGGCAATGGTCAGAGAAGGGGTCAACTCTGTGGTGTCATCTTGGGATTAAAGGTGTGTGATCTCATTTCTGGTAAATACCATTGCTTCTGGTTGCTTACTTGCTTGCTTAGTGAGTTGTCACATGTCTGACGCACTTGGCCTTGGCTGCGGTGCACAGAAAACATTCGCTGCCGCACGTAGGTCAAAAAAAGTTAGAGGGGACATTGCTTGTGAGGTGGAAGGCTACCTCAAACAGCCAATAGCATTAGGTGAGAGATGAATGCGTTCTGGGTTTAACCAAGACGTGATTGACAAAGTTCACGTGGATCTCTGAAAATGTGTCAAATTCAAGCGGTCCCCTGTAAGTTGGGAGACCTGTAAATACCAAATGTTATTAAGCTACACATATTCCATTGTTATTTTCTAAGTTTCTTCAATGTATTAATCCTTAATAATTTCACATTTTAATCTATGATGTCTCATAACTTTGAAAGATATCGGATTTCATTTGTTTCAAATCACATCATAATGTTCAACAACACACTGTTTATTTTAGTAATCTCTAAGCATTGGGATGGTTTATCCCTCCTTCAGGGGAAGAAGCTAATCGCTTTACCGCAAATGATGTCTGCAGCTAGAGAACTCATATTTCAACATTATTCAACTGAATAACTACATATTTCCTTCCAGTTCAGAAAGATGTTAACAAAAGAGCTGCAAACAGGCAAACATTATCGCAGAAAATGCCAAACAACTTGCAAATTGTCCAATTTCCTTCTACCCATAACTCCCCGAAATCATGCTAAATTCATTATTTATGAACATATATATACTAGTAAGAACATGGAAGACATGTCTCTCCGCATGCATGCCTGCGATCCTGTGACTTAAGAGGGTGGCAGGTGTAATGGGAGGTTAGACAATTTGTCCCTTAGTAGAGCATTATGGAAGATAATTTGCCACTGCAATCCAAAATGTTGGAAAAGGCGCTTGCAGACAACAGATGAGAGGACTCAGTTGCGGGGTCTCACACACTGGCTCCGCTAGAGTACACCAAGCCTGGTTTTAAAAAGAACTGAGTAATGTTAAGCAATATCCTCGATCGGCCAAGGCCCACGTGACCTTTACATACTGTAATTATATCATATCAAATGCACAGTTGGAATGCATCAAGTTACTGTGTTAAAGCCCTGTTAAAATAGTCTCCGTGCAACCCACGGGTCAATGGTTTGAATCGTCAGTAGCACTTAAGCAGATTATTTTTTTGTTTTCACTCCTTAAATTCATATTGTTTTCTTTATAAAGTGGAACTGAATATTGATGCCCATAGTTTCTAGCCATTACACTTGTATTTTTTGTTATACATGTTATTCTTCCGAATAATCAATCACTTGAGATGGTCTAGAGCAGAGTTCCCTCCAAGACCCAGACCCGTGCCAGCGTTTCTGTATCAACACTTAGCTATGTGAATTAGCTCTATATAGAGCCAGTCAGTGAAAATTCAAGTGAAAATCCTTAAAATCTGGCATGGACTCAGCTCTCCTTGATTTACATCGTAACTGTTTTCAAAATATTATGCTGGAAAAATCACATAACAAATTTAAGTTGCATTTTTGTTAAGTAGTCTTTGCTGTCAACGTGGAATTTATTTCAAGTGCCGAATGCATGTGAACCCCACGGATGTCTCCCAGCCTGAGAAACGGAGCACTCGGTGACATACCCTTCTTCCTAACAAGTGCAATGCTGTCTGTGATCCTTTTATATCCGAACTGAAACGGCTTTGTAGTTGTGAAATAATGCACACTTTTACTTTTACTGTTACTAAAGCACCAGAGATGGTTGCCTCATCTGAGTGACTTTGTTTCTGAAGAATCTGAAGACACAGAGATCCCCTTACCAGCTGCTTGACCTTCTTGCGAATGTGTCACTTTTTTCTGCTCCAGGTATTTCTTTTAGCGGCGCCTTTAAAATGAAATGACAAAACAATGAGTATGCTTCATAAAAGTAAGACCTGCAGCCATACATAAAACAAAGAAATAACTTAGAAGAATGATCTTACCAGAGGGAAACCAGTGACCAGGCTCCGAGCGGTCGGAGGAAAGGTGGCGATGCTGACTCTTCGGAGTGACTGGGAAACAAGGGTGGAAACAGGGCCATCACCAGATTGTACAATATTACGATTTAATAAAGAGCAAAAACAACAAATATTTTCATTAAAAATGCATTGTTTTTGGGTAAAGTATAGGGAACAGTCCAAAAGGAAATGACTGGATAGTAAAAGAAACACAACATTGCAGTATTAGATCACTAGAACGACCACGGTCCCCCTGCTGCCTAGGCTGGGCCACTGCAGGATGGATGAATGTGGTGGCACTAAGTGGGCAGGTGGCTTTCACTGATGACTCACCTCTTTCTTTGGCTCTCCCTTTCTTCTCGAATTGTGACAGAACAAATAAAGAGGTGGATGCACCCCAGAAATGAGGCAAAATTATATGCTGCCTCCCTCGCCACAAAAGGAGTAGTTCCTGTTGTTGTAAACTTTATTCAGTTAATTCAAATCATTACAATAGGTGAGAACTGCAGTGAACTAATAAAGTTATTTAAAGTTTCTGTATTAAAAGCATACAATATGCGCAAAATGTAATTTACAACAGTGTCTCAGGCACGGTTTGCGATCCCTAATGGGGTCTCAAATTGCATGCCTCATTAAAATTCATGCAGCAGGTGCAGTTTGTGACCCCATTGGGAATGGCTAGCACTCCAAGGGATGGTGGCCTGCTGGGGTCAGCAGACTACCATGCCTGTGATTGCTTTTTAAATAAAGCAGTTTTTTTTTTTAATGCAGCTCGCTTTCCTTAAAGGAAATCAAGATGCATTTAAAAACTAAAAATGAAACGTTTCCGCTTCATTTAAGAGTAGGCAGTGGTCCGTGGAACCACTGCCTGCTCTTAAAAAATATTTTCGCACCCATTCACAAAGGGGTAGGCGTCCCCTGGGAACTCCTTACCGTTTGCGAGTGGCTTACCACCTACTTGAAGTAGGTGGTAAACTGCAAGTGTTTTGCGACTGCAATTGAGGTCGCAAAACAATTGTACATTGAAGTGCAAAGCCGCTATTAGGAAGGGAGGCCCTGGGCACGCCCCTTCCTAATAACAAGTCACAAACTCTATTTTGAGAGTCGATAATAGGTTGCCGACTCGCAAAATAGGGTTAGTACAGGGGGAAGACACATTTTGTGATAGCAAACTGGATTATTTCCCGTTTGTGACTGCAAAAAACGGTTGTACATCTGGTCCCTAGTACCTTGCAGGGCAGATCAATCTATGGATCAGTTATCTAGCCCTTTCTGTGCGTCAGACTCGCGGGGGCTGTCTGATGCTAAAGTGCTCATGTGCGTTGGATGGCTCCCGCGCGTGTGACACAATGCCACTGGAAATCCCTTTGGTGCGGGTAACAGAGGGATTTCCTTCCCACCCCCACACAGCCTCTGGAGCTGTTCCCCTAGTTTGTCGTGCTGATGTCATTTCACAGAAACCAAAACTATCGGCTCTTTTCAGTTTCACTTTCCACGTGCTCGTGGGGCTATCCTGGCCCTCGGACCACGTAGAAAGACATGAGAGGTATATTTGGAAAGGGGAGAATCTTCCCTTTGTAATGGTACCCTTCTCTAGCGGATCCCTGCTAGGGGACCCCCCCCAGTAGGGCGATACCCAAGCAGGGATATACCAACTGAACACCAGAGAGGGGGTAGCAGCCCCTTGGGCAAGGACCTTTGCTCCCCTCAAGTAATTTCTGCCATATTCAGTCTTTCTGCCCCGGGGGGGTCAGATAAGGGCAATAGCCCTCGATCTGCGCCATGGTGGATAGAAATGCTACTAGACACCAGGGGATTTTTTTTTATACATAGGGGTTGGGGCTGCCCAAAATGGCCATACCAATGCCACCACCCTCCCCCCCCCAAAAAAAATTCCAATGCCTTTCTGCCCCCCCTGGGAGGCAGATGGTGGCAATAGCCCCCGATCTGCCACCCTGGGGGGCAGTAAGAACCAGGGATTTCTTTTAATGTATATGGGGGTGGAGGCTGCCCAAAATGGGCATGCCAATACCTCCACAACACCCCTAAAACTTCCACAATCTTTCTGCCCCCCCAGGAGGCAGGTGGGGCAATAGCCCCTGATTTGCCCCTTGGGGGCAGAAAGCCCACTGGGCACCAGGGATTTATTTTCATATGTAGGGCTGGGGGCTGACAAAAAATGGGCCTGCAAATGCCCCCACCCCCCATAAAAATTTGCCACAGTCTTTCTGTCTCCCCCAGGAGGCCGATGGGGGCAGTAGTCCGTAATCTGCCCCCCCAGAGGGGGGCACAAAGTCCACTAGGCACCAGGGATTTCTTTTTTTTACACATATGGGTGGGGGCTGTTGAGAATGGACACCTATTATAGGGATTAAGAGTATAGCATAGCAATTTTAAGCGCTACATTTAAAAAAAATAGTTTTTAACCAATTCTGCATTGGACACCCACACAGGTGAGGTATCATTTTACTCGGGAGACCAAAGGAAACAGTGGGTGGTAAGACATTTGTGCTGGCACGGTAATCCTACACAAGTGTAAGAAAAGTGATGTTTTTACAGCTAAATTTGAGGTTTGCAGGGGATTCTGGGTAGGAAATTGTTAGGGGTTCCATGCAAGCCATACCTCCCAGGACTACCCCTAGTGTCTAGTTTTCAGAAATGTGTGTGTTGGGTAGGTTTCCCCAGATGGCCGCTGAGCCAGGGACCAAAAACCCAGTTCCCCCCCCCCCCCCCCCCTTTCAAAACCAGGTCTGTGTGTGATAAGTAATTTTGAGGTCTCCACAAAGTTTTGGGCCCTTCCCTGCCGCGGGCACTTGGTCCACCCACACAAGTGTGGTGTAATTTTTATAGGGAGACTTTAGAAAATGCGAGGCGGGTGGAAGTGTATGGAACCATGCAGATTCCAGAACTTTCCAACAAATAAATGTGAGGAAAATGTTTTTTTTTTATTTCTTTATTTCTTTATTTATTTTTTTCACAAAGTTTGAGATTTGCAAGGGATTCTGGGTAGCAGAACCTTGTAAGAGCCACACAAGTCAACCCCTGCTGGATTCCCCTGGGTGTATAGTTTTAAAAAATGTATAGGTTTGCTAGGTTTCCCTAGGTGCCGGCAGAGCTAGAGTTCAAAACCCACAGCTAGGCACTTTGCATAAAAAGGGGCCGTTTTCACTGTAAAAATGTGGTGTGCCCACATTGCGTTTTGTCCCATTTCCCGTCGCGAGCACTAGGCCTACCCACACAAGTGAGGTACCATTTTTATCAGGAGACTTTGGGAAATGCTGGGTGTGTGGAAGTTTGTGGATCCACGCAGATTCCAGAACTTTCCATCACAGATTCTGGGTAACAACCTGGTGGGAGCCACACTAGTCACCCCATCCTGGATTGCCCTGGGTGTCTAGTTTTAAAAAATGTACTGGTTTGCTAGGTTTCTCAAGGTGCCGGATGAGATAGGGTCCAAAATCCACAGCTAGGCAAATTGCGAAAAAGGGTTCGTTTTCACTAGAAAAATTTTATATGTCAATGTTGCGCATCGGGACGTTTCTTGTCGCAGGCACTAGGCCTACCGACACAAGTGAGGTACCATTTTTATCGGGAGACTTAGGGGAACACAGGATTGTAGAGCAACTGTTATTACCTATTGACTTTATATGCATTTCTGCCTTCCAAATGTAAGACAATGGCTAAAAAAGAAGTAACTTTGAAAAATGTCCTATAATTCACATGCTAGTATGGGTATCCACAATTACGGAGATGTGCAAATAACTACTGCTTCTAAATTCTATTTTTGTTCCAGTTTCGGAAATATATAGGTGTCCTTGATACCTATTTTTCACTCTTCATATTTTACCAAATGAATTGCTATGTACTTGGTACACAATGAAAAACCATTGCAAGACCCAGCTCAGTTATTGGCTCTGGGTTCTTCGGGTTCTTGGTGAACATACAAGTCCTATATATCCCCACAACCAGAAAGTGTAGAACATTTTGGTTTTCTGACAAAAGTCTGCCTGTCCCTGAAAGCTGAGAAGATGGTGCTTTCAGCACCACAAACCCTTTGTTGATACCATTTGCAGGGAAAGGAACAGATGCTTTCTACTGCAGCACTTTTTCCCATTTTCTTTTAAAAAAACGAATTTTAGATGTATTTTGGCTAATTTGTGAGCTCCCCCCAGGGGAATCCATAAACCCTGGGTACCTTTAAAATCCTCATGATGTTTGAAGAAAAGGACACCAATTTGGCATGTGGACAAAACGTTACAGGGGCCTAAGCACAAACTATCCCAAATAGCCCAAAACAGGCTTAGCAAAGGGGGGCGGAAAGACCTAGCAGCGAAAGGACTAAATTCTTTAAACAAAATGTGTATATGTATAATCTACAAAACTAGGTAGAAATTGAACAGTAGTGGGGGCCGGGACACACCCCTGCTTTAGGCCCAGATTTATTTTCATTTTGCAGGTGGCCAAGCAAGTGCCTGTTGTCACTGGGACCCATGTTTCTGAATACAGTGAAATGATGGCACTTAGCAGCTTTCCGGGTATACTCCATGCGTCGAGCTTCTTCCATTCGGTTGCCCTATCTAACCTGTCAAATGCTGCACTGTAATCAACAAAGCAGCAAAATAACAGTAGGCTGCTGTGTTTGGCAGCTTTGTGCCTTTCGAAGGATAATGCTGTTATGTTGTCCACAGTTGCTGCCCTGGCTCCAAATCTGGCGTGAAAGAAAGATAGGATCTGTTGCTCTTGGGCCCATGCCTCCAGTTGCGTTCACATCTAAAAGCCCGATTAAGCAATAGTTTGAAGTTACTGACCGGTACCCCCTTTGTAGGTCTCGCCTGACCCAGCTATGCGCTGGTCTGGCGAGACTTATTGAGAGGGCTCCAAAAAGTGCTACCAGGCCAGCCTGGAGCTACAGTGCATGTGCGCGGGCGCGCGCGCGCCGCGCTTTACCGCGATTACTTTCACGCCGCTTTGATGTTTGATCGTGATTGCGATCTCTTTCACTTTTGCAGGGCCGCTTTGCATAGCCAATAGGTCTCGCTTTTGGGACCGTATAAGTATTTAGTTATGCAACTTTTGCATGGCTAAACACTTATAAGATCCCAAAGGCGAGACCTATTGGCTATGCCAATGCTTGTTATATATGGCGCACGGAACAGGCTCTCCACATGTCAGGAACTGTCGCCATTTGAAATGCATTATTGTACAGTGGGGTCAGCGTACTTGACCGGGGCACATTAAACAGGGACGCTGGTAGCTCATGATTCTTTCGGCCTTCCGGGAGCTTGTGTGTTCAGGTTCATCCGATAAAACGGGCAGCTCAGGCCCAGAGGTAGCTCTGTTCTTCGTCCATACTACTAACTCCCCTGTGGACACATCAGTGAGGGGAGTTTGCTTGAATATCAACGCCATCCACTGGCTGGTAGCTGGCGGGAATGCCAAATTGCCAGTGTGTACATGTGTAACATTGCAAACCCAAGCTCCTTTTGAAACGCTAATCTCCCTTGATTCATTGTAGCTCTTTAGTTTGTTCCCATGCTCCCAGAAGTGCATGTGGTAAGGATCTTTCAAGAGTTGAAATAGGGTTTCAACCTCCATTTGGCCCCTTGCCTCCCTATGTTCCCAAGTTGTTTTTTTGAGGATTTGTCACTAATGTTTAACCTCTGCCGCCGTGTTTATTATATGTTTTTTGTTTATCTGACCACTGTGCTCTGTGGAGGGCCCTTTTTGCTATGATGATGGTTTTTTAGGTCTCGCCTGACCCAGCGCATGCGCTGGTCTGGCGAGACTTATTGAGAGGGCTCCAAAAAGTGCTACCAGGCCAGCCTAGAGTGACAGTGCATGTGCGCGGGCGCGCTCCGCGCTTTACCGCAATTACTTTCACTTTTGCGGCCGCAGGGCCGCTTTGATGTTTGATCGTGATCACTTTCACGGCTGCTTGGCATAGCCAATAGGTCTCGCTTTTGGGACCTTATAAGTATTTAGTTATGCAACTGTTGCATGGCTAAACTCTTATAAGGTCCCAAAGGCGAGACCAATTGGCTATGCCAATGCTTGGTTATATTGCAGTGCTGACCCCGTGTCTCCACCCAGTTTTATCAGATGGGGTGTCATTACATCTCCTTTCAAGAGGGATATGAGGCCCTCGACTATCTTCTCCCACCACCTGTGAATATGGTCCTGCTGCCTCGTGTTTGTTCAGGGGGCCTGATTGTTTAGCTGGGCTGCTACATATGCTGGGTACCCTGGCCTCCAATGTGTTCTCTTGAGTAAGTTTGCTTCTCCTCACCTGTTGATGTACCCACTGGTGTAAGATTCACAGTGAATTTTAAGGGGGGTTTTAATCGTTTCCAACCTTTCTGTGATTTCAAAGTGCGCTAGCTACCTATCCAGGCCCTCGGAAAGGAAAACATAGTCGATGATTGAATGACCTTTACAGGTGGGGGGAATAAACCTTCCTTCTCATTTGCAAGCAACTCCTGTTTTGCCGATACCAGTTTATAGGATGACAGAAATTCCTGTATGATTTGCCTCCCTCTCTCCCAAGAGATTAAATCCGATGGCCCACCTTTGCCGCTGATATTAAAAACACCCAATATTATGCTTTCATGCCGGGTTGGTCGAGAATAAGTGATTTTAGATTGTCCAGCAGGCCCTGAATCATTGTCCGCTTTGAGTTTTTTTGCAGCATTTAAGTAGCAGTTGACCAGTATCAGATCCACGTTTTCCGATTACGTTTCAGGCCTCCGATAGAGACTGCTTGGAACATCCATCAATGGGGAGTTTGGCGGCCTCTAGGTCAGCTGTGTGCTTAACGAAGGTTGATAGACTCAGACAGAGCACCGAAGATACTGGTTTGTTTAGCTGGTGTGAAAATCTCGTAGAAGCCTGATAAAGTGAGGGGGAAAGCTCTCAGGCTTCCTGAAAGCAGAGGATGTTATTTGTCTCCAAGTAGGCCAGGGCTTCCCCACTTGTTCTGATGCTCCAGAGACCTGCCACATTCCACAAGAGTATTGATAATGATTTGGCTGGTCTCAAGGTCAGGTGAGTGGTGCCTTCTGCAAGGCTAGTGCCTATACCTCTGTTTTACTGATGCAGTGGACACCAGTTCCCTCCACATGCTATATGTCTTTTTGCACGTCAAAGCGCATGCGAGAACCCTCTGGGTACAAGAACCAGTCTCAATTTCCCCCCATTTTTCCCTTCAACACACTTGTAGGAGTTTCCCTGGGAATTCAGGTTAGAAGGACATACAGGTATTTTACTGGTGGAGGTTTATGTACATCAATGCCCGATTCCGCAAAGGACGCTCTTTTTGCCCAACCGCGTCTCTATGGGCCTTTCTCTTTGCTACTGACTTCACTAGTTGAATTTAGAAGAGGTAGCTTGAACCTTATCCAGTCCATGTTCTCGGAGGCTACATACCTTAATGCTGGGACATGACTGAATAGCTTTAGTAGATTCCCTCTTAGGGTGTCCATTGGACCTTTTGGGGTATATCGGGGGTGAAAAATAGTTCCTGGGCGCCCTGCTGTAGTTATTACCTCCCCACTAACTATAGTGGGTAAGGGTGCTTATCCAGCTGCTGTACCCATCATGGAAGCTGGGAATGATACGGCGTTCAGGGCTGAGCTTTTGAAATCGGTGGAGGCAGAAAGATCGGAACTAGTTTGACTGGCTTAGTGCCCTCCTACTCTTCTGGATTTTTGATGGCTTTATGCATTGTTGAGGTTCATCTTAAGAGACGTTGCTTCTTGGATTGCTTCTTAAGCCTTTTTTTTGCCTTCTTTATAGGCAAGTTGTTGATACTTGGCAGTCCCTTTGTGGGATATTACCAGAATCCGTGTTTGCATACTCTATATCTGATAGTTCTTGAGGGGAGATTGAGGACATCTCCACATAGGGACAGCTTTGCTTTCTCTGAGTGTTGTAATTGAGGGGCTGCAATCTCCCCGTTTAGCATGGTGCTGTATTTGGATGATGAGGGTTGAGTGGGGCTGAGTGGCTTGTGAAAAATCTGTGCCTGGGATGATTGAGCTGTGGTCCTCAAGGAAAAGAGAGTTTGCTATCATTGTCTGAGGCTCTGTTCTCGTTGTATATGCCTTGACCGCTCCAATTAATGTTCCCAATGCCTCTGGTAAAGAGCGTAGCTCATTAATATATTTGGGGAGCATGGGCACGGTTTGACCTTCTCGAATGCTTTTAATTGGATCTCCAGGTGGTTTAGCTTAGGCCCAAGTTCTGCTTGGTGGGTAGCCAGTGACTGTACCAGGTCCAGTTGCAGTTCCATTTTATTTTTCTGTCAGAGAAGAGCCCTCACAATGGTGTACTGAGAGGGTCAAATTGATGCCAGCTTTTGAGGATTTGATACGGACACTTTACCAGGGGCTGGGCCCAAGCCTTTTCCTCCAATTTCCCTCCCTAATAACAGGGTTTGGCTGAGTGTTTCACAAATCTGTGCTTCTATGTTAAGGAAGCGGTCCAACAGAACCCCAGTTCCATGAAACTCACCCTTCTTAATTTGGTGGGAGAGCTATTTAAATTTGGTGGGGACACATTAGTTTTGACTCGCCTGCTTTGGGGACCACTCTAGCTCACAAATTACTTGGGCAGCAACCGTCGTCCGATTAGCGTTCAGTTTGGGCTCTAATTTGGACATGATGGCGGACTGTGGTATGGAATAAGTACAGGTATTGTCTGCCCATTGGTGGAAACTGGGCTTGGCATACCCAGTTGTATTGATGGCTCTCTGATTCAGTGCTAGGACAGGAGAGAGATCTTTGTATTCTAGACTTCCCTCTGAATTCTACTTCAGGCATGGAGGGTTGTGCATCGTTGAAAGGACTGATCATAAGGCTGCTGGTTTGCCTTCCTGAATGCCCGAGCTACTTGGGCCTATACACTGATCTCCCCGCATCTAGAGGCCCTTCTTGCGTACTCGAACCGTTTGCGTTGGCTTTTTGGAGGAACTGCCTTATTGAGTTTTCCACAGAGGGAAGGAAGCTCCTGGAGCAGTGGTGGACAGCGTCTCCAGCTTGAATCCTTCTCAAGGGTGAGAGGTCAGAGAGGACCCCCATAGGGGGTTGCAGAACTGGATTATCTGCCAGCCCATTTCTGCGAGTCGGGTATTTTCATTTTGGCATCTTTCTACTTTAATACACTTATGTATAGTTGGCCCAGTTGCTTTTCTGCACTGCCTCAACTCCCAGTTATTACACTGCTGTGGAGGGCATGATCACGCAGCTGGAGACCTTAATCTGAGTCAGTTCAATTGGCTGTTTCTTTTGGGCCTGGTAGCTTAGTTCCACTGCCATACTTCCTGACTGTTGCACTGCAGTGGAGGGGCACAAGCATGCAACTGGAGACCCTAATCCAGATCTGCTCAGTTAGTGGTTTGTTTGGCTGCACCACCTCTCCTCCTGGGATTGCCCTGCAGCGGAGAGGCATGAGCACGCAGCTGAGATCCCTTTTGGGATGCCAGTCTCCAGAGGGGCACGGGCACGCAGCTGATATCCCTTTTAGCAGATGTGCTTGTTCAGACAATTGGGTCATAACACGGATTACATATGTTGCGGCATGGGAGAGTGCTGCAGGGGGAGGGGGCTCTCCCAGGTCACAGGCCGCATTCACCCTGTCAGGCCGCTTCTGTGGATACATGGCTCTACCTTGCTCATGTAAGCTAGCCCACGATACTTTGCTCATCCCCTCCACTTAAAAAAGCTGGATCCACACTTAATTGTTGACTAGTTATACTTAGCCAGCTCTTCTTAACACTTCCCAACACAGCGTTACTGAGTGTCTTCTGAATGTGCCATGTGCTACAGCAGTGCCAGGGCATATGAGGTGTGCGGGTTAGCTGGTGGGGCCCTGAGAGAATATGGGCTACAGTTTTTAAGTGTATGCAAAGCACTATAATGCAAGAGGTGGGCTGGGCTTACCTTACTTACCTCACTTGCCCCGTAGGCCACTGTGTCCTGTAACCAACTGCATGCTGCCTTTGCTGCTCAATGTGAGATTGCCTCCCCGCTGTGCTGCAAGGTCTTATCTCACAAAGTCCTGGTGCCTGGGCTGAAGGCCGGCGTCTCAAGGCCGCTTGTTTTGCTTAAGCGTATCACACCTTTTCATTGCGAGCTGATGGTGCAGATGGTGTGGGGGCAGCTTGCAGCTTAACACTGCGGTGGATTCTGCAGGCTTATGTAGATCTGGAGGTGGCTTACGGTTTGTCACTGTGGCAGCTTCAGAGGGTCCGTGCCCCACGCAGGACTCCTAGTTCATGGGCCTGACGGACCTCTGCAGTTGCACTGCCTGTCGCTCCTCCTCCTGCGTTCTATGTATCTTGCACCATGCAGAAATCAGCTTGACCCATAGCCTTCAGATCACCTTCTCAACAAGATACAAAAGGAGTATGCTTATGCCACAAAACATGGGACCCACTATCTACGCCTTTAATTTCTGTGAATATGAAGGAAGCAACTAAACCACAGATGACAGTCATCCGCAGACAAGAAAGAGCAGCAGATGAAAAGGTTTACCAAGTGAATCACCCTGCTTTACTGTACACAGCAGAGCAAAGGAGGAAGGCTAGGTAAAAGTTCATGCAAAGCCTTAAAACATAGGTTATTAAGATGCTGGGTGGTAACACGTGCTGGGGCAAAAAGCAGCCTACATAGCTCTAGAGAACTATGGTGCCCTGTGTAATTTTTATGGTGACCTGGTCATTTTGACCCTACTGAGTTAGGCAATCCTGTGAACCCATCAGAGGTTAGGTATTGCACTGAGACCACAGATCTAGGATCTGAGATCAAGGGGGCACAGAAAGTGCACCTCCTATTTTGGAGACTAGCTACTCTCCTCTTTTAGGAGAATAAGAGTTTGGTAGTGGTGGCAGCAAATATTATAATGAAAGGGCAGATCTCTGTTTAAAAGGTCTGTTAAGTCTCCCCTAACTGCTGACCCATATTTTCATCACGCCAATGGCCTGAATGGAGAGTGTACGTACGTGTGAGATCTGTGAACACACCTGAGTGAATGGCAGCTGAATGGAATACACAAGTGAGTGGCTAGCATTGTGTAATGGCAGCCCAGATCCATCCCTGACCTACAAGCTTGTATGTTTTTCATTCCAGTCTCTCTTGCCTTCCTGATAGTTACTCATGTGAGTGGCATCAGCTCATATCAGACCAGGATGGAGGATAGTGTGCCATCACCAGAACTGGAGGCGTCCCCCAAAGTTGAATGGTGTTGATACTGATGAGCGACACAGGGCACAGCTATTGGGATCCTTGACGAACTTTAGGGCGTACAATTTTAACAACCACGGACACAGTTTAATACCGGTGTAGCTGAGAAGGACTGTTTTTTAGTGTAGACTCTTATTGACTGCTGCCTCTTCCACTGTGAGTAAAAGCCACGGCTAAGTTCCAAAGAATTCTGCTACGATTGATTTGTGAGAAGAGAACTCTGCTTATTCATAGTAAAGATGCTGAATTATATATTGTTGGAGGAAAGCCTGCCAGCCAGACTGGCAAGAGCAAGTGCTGGACTAAGTCTTGGAGGAAACTAGGTTGGTGTGTAGGCAGCATAAAGGAAGGCATCTATCAACTTCTACTGCTGCACATTGCCATCGGGATCCAGGGTAAGAGGGTGAACCACAATCATAAATTGGAGAGTCTTTATGCTCACATTAGTTGTCTTCAGAGGTCCTAAGGATTAACCTCAACGTTATCTTCTGGCCTAGTCAATTTGAAAGATAGCTAGTGGAAGTTGTCCCAAGTCCAGAAGTCTTCGCGTGTGGGAGGCAGGGTTTAGACCCCTGTCCCAACTAGCACCCTCCGTCTTATGAAACTGAACACCACTTGGTGGGGACAGGAAGTTGGGGGAAGGGAAAGAAAGAGGACCAACAAGGAGAAGAAGGGGAGACATGCAGCATAAGCTGCTCAAGCATGTTCTGTGACCACGTGCGTGAAGAAGTGCATGCTTTGTTTTGGGTTTGTGGGCGTCTCCTTGTCAGCCGATGAAGAGGGTTCAAAATCTGCATGTGACATGAGGCCAAGCATTGTGTCGGATGGGAGGACTGGGTCATCAGACCTATATACAGGGACACCACCAAGCTCTGCAAGTACTTATCATAAAACCGTACACATTATGCAGAGGGCAGCCAACCACTAACATGTTCTCATTAGTGGTGGTCTGTCATGCCATGGCTGCTGCACTCGCATCGAGTGGCAGATTTAAAGGGCAATCACCGCTGTAGTCCTGTGTCTGCCTATCGCCAATCACTAAGGGAATCGAAGGAGCGAGTGGAGCATTACCAGAAAAGGGAAAGTCACAGTGGGGCAAGCAACAACATTTCCACTACCCAGGCATTGAGTCTGGCCCCCAGTCCTAAAGGGTCCAACTGTATTTTCTGCCCCTCTAAGCTCTGGAGCATATCCATTCGGATGCCAAATGTTAGGAAATTTGGATTCTTTTGAGACCTGTTTTGACATTCAGATCCACAGAGAGGTGTTAAAACCCAATTTGCTTTGGGTTGCGATGATGAATGGCTTAACTGTTTTGGCTCTGGGTCAGCTGTCAATTAAGGAACCCTACCAATCCTTGGCGTTTCTAAAACCTAGACAAGGGGAATCTGGGGTGGTGTGGCTTGTGTGGATCTCAGCACACATTCTTGCACAGAATGTCCGGCAATAATCAAAGAATCAGCCAACAATGGCTATTTCCTCACATACAGATTTTTGATATCTATGCAACAGAAATCGCGGACTCTACCAGACAACGGTCAAACTTTTGCCACCCTGTGTTCCCACACTTCTCCTGATTGAAACTCTGTCTCCCAAGTGTGCATAAATAGAATGCACATCATCGGAATGGACCAAAACTGTAACCATATCAAGGCATCACTGATGCATTGACTTTACAAGGCCCAAGTTTTAACCGGTTCCTGTGGTGGGCAACTGGCCCAGCCACGCAAGAAGGGTGCCATAATTATGGAAAGAAGTGTGGGTGGTAGGATTTTTGATGATCCCAGCAGAATCTGAAACCTTCCCAACAGAAATGTGTAGAAAATGTGGGATTTTAGCCAAAATGTGAGGTTTGCAGAGCATTCTGGGTAAGATAACAATGGTGTTCACCCAAGTTTCACCACCCTGGTCTTCCATGGGTGTCTAGATTCAGAAATGTCATATTTTACTACATGGATTAATGCATTGATGGTATGCAATGAAATATCATTATAAATTGCAGCTCAGTTGTTGGCTCTTCATGTTACTGACAACCAGCACACACTATATAGTTCTGCAATCAGGAGGGTCAGACAGACAAAACTATGTGTAATGTTTGGAAATTTCCCATCTTGGCAAATGATTGCAGATAAAAATCACTAGATTTTTTCATTTTTTTTTTCATTATTTTTGATTTCAATTAATATTTTTTTTGGGAAAACCAAGAGTGATTTACGCAAATGACACATTGCTGAATTGTGAATTTTGTTACTTTTCAGAAATGTACAGCTTTCCTGGTTCGCCAGTTGGGTTCACAGCAGTTTACTCCACAAAACGCAACAAGTTAGGAAAAAACATTAGGAAAAATCGTCTCTCACTTAGGAACCTGCAACTTATATACCTCTGCTTGTTCCTGAAACTTATTAAGATGGTCATCATAGCACAGCAAACCTTTTGCTGTCGGTTTTAGAAAAAAATATGCTTTCCTGCACAGCACTTCTTTCCCATTTTTCCCACCAAAAAAAACAAACGTTGCTATATTTTGACAATTTTCCAAATTTCCGTCATGTAAATGAACAAACCCTGGGAATCCCAAACATATTGAAGATTCAGATTTGGCATGGAGAAAATTGCAAAGGCTTAAATGCTAAGTGCCCCAAACCTCATAAAACGGGTCTCAGCACTGCAGTGGGGGTAGAGGTAGAAGCTGTAGAGGTAGAAGTCCAGTGGTTAAAGAAATACTTTCAGCAGTCTTGCCAAGAATCTGATGAGTCAATGGAAGACTTTGCTACATGGTTGTGGAACTAAGTGATCTACTGCAACTTTAGCACGCTCAATAATGAAAAAGCAATATGCCTGTGGATTGTTCAAGGATGCTACTCAACAATATTTTGCATGAAGATCTTAAAGGAGACATACACACTTGACAAACTGTGGATAAAGTCAGGAGGAATGTTTGGAGAAGCATCACACACCATCAACCTGGAAATCCAGCAGAACCTGGACAAAAAAAAAAAAATGCCACTGGGGGAAGAATCTCAAGACAAATGGATGCTGCCAACAGCAAATGTGAGAAAATGAGTTAGTGTTGTGGCTTCTTTTATCACGCAGAAAAATATGAGCTGGAAAAAAGCTCAATTTTTTGGCACAATTGTCTCTCACAAAGGAATGTAACGGAACCAGTTAAAGTCCCACCACCAAGTGATGTTTGCGAATCCGAGATCCTTACTCTCATTAGCGAGTTACAGCTCTTAGTACATCAAGGACTTTGCAAAGTTAAGCACTCCACTGCAGGAACTATCCAAACCAGGACAGGCATTCATCTGGTCAACTGAGTGTGCCAAAGCCTGCAAAAATACTAGAGGCCATCAGCATCTAGCATATTTTGATTCACACATATGTATCAAACTAACATTGGAAGCCAGCCCTGTTGGTCTTGAGGCAATACAACTCATCATAATCCACTCAAAGACTTCCCAATATTACATATGTGTTGGAAATGGGGGTCTCTAGTTGGCACAGGTAGGTACCTTTGTCCAAATAGGGACCCTTGCTTCTAGTCAGGGTAAGGAGGATTCACTTCTAAAATAACCCCTGCTCACCCTCTTGGTAGGTTGGCACGAGCAGACAGGCTTATCTCAGAGGCAGTGTGTAAAGCATTTGTGAACACACAGTAATACAGTGAAAACACTACAAATGGACATCACACTAGTTTAGAAAAATAAGTAGTCTTTATCTAAACCAAACAGGACCAAAAAAACAAAAATACACAATACAGTAATAAAAATATGACTTTTAAATGGTAGAAATAGTTCAGTTCAGAGCAAATTGCACATGCAACACTTTTCACACAAAGTACCTTGTATGCGTCGCGCACACATACAAAGAGGGTCGCGGGGAAGGTAATGCTTCGGTTCCTTACACTCAGAGAAGGTGATGTGTCGGTTCCATGCTCCGGGGGAGGTGATACGTCTGTTCCTTACTGCTGCGCAGGGGAGATGATGCGTCAGTTCCTTACTGGAGGAGGAGGTGCTGCGTGTGTTTCTTACTGCCTGGGGAGGTGATGCTTTGGTTCTTACTGCGTCTCCCAACGATGTGACAGACTTGGCGCATCAATGCGATGATCCGGGACGATGCGTGGGTTCTTGCAGCTGCACAGCAGGGTTTGCTTCGGAATCGGTGCAGTGATCTCAGACTTTGGAGATTGGTGCACTCGATGTGTCATGCAGTGATATCTCAAGCCGCGGGCAGGCGCTGCGACTATTTCTCCAGCGATGCATCAGAAACAGGTGCGGATGCATCATGCTTCTCGAGGTTGCATTACTTTTCCAGCTACCAGTGGCAAACATTCTCCAGAGGTCCAAAACAACAGCAGGCACCTCTTAGCAGGTCAGAACTCCCAGCAAGGAAGTTCAGGGGATCTGGTGGTGAAGTCTTTGTGTCCCTGAGACTTCAGAACAGGAGGCAAGCTCAGTTTCAAGCCCTTGGAGATCTTCCTCAAACAAGGGACACAGCAAACAGCAAAGTCATTTTCCCTTTCCTTGGCAGAAAGTAGACACCTCAGGCCAACCCCAGACTTCAAACAGCACAGGGGCAGTATTCCTCATCAGTTTCTCCAGCTCTTCTTCTTGGCAAGGGTTCTGCTTGATTTCCAGAAGTGATCTAAAGTTCTGGGGTCTGGGCCCCACAATTTATATAGCAAAATCCTGTGTTCTCTTGTGACAGCGAAACCCTGTGCTCAGTGAAAACCCGTTGTTTCCTCTCTGGTGCAGCTTCCTGGCAAGAGGTGGAGACAGCATTGTGGAAGGTAGATCTGGTCCCCCCTGCCCCCTCTACTCTAAATGCAGCCCAGGTCTATTCTGTCCAGTCCTGACCCATCCAGACTCTCTGGAGCCACTGCACATCCCCAGTACCTGTCACTCCAAAGCCAGACAGTCAATACACATCATAGCAGAGGCACACTGGATGGCTAAGCAAGAAAATACCTACTTTCTAAAAGTGCTATTTCCAAACACAGAATGCAAAAATCACCCTCACTAAAAAATGCATTTTACCATTCTGAGTTCAGGCATACCAAACTTTCCTTTCCTACCTTGTTCCCAGGGGTAGTTATGTTTATAAGATGTTATACGCAAACACCCCATTCTATACTATGGGAACAGATAGCCTTACAATAGTGAACAGCGAAGTTGGCAGTATTTCCCTATCAGGACATGCCATACACATCAGGGCAGTCCTACCTTTCACACACACGGCACACGGACCACAGGGGTACCTTGGGCCTACCTTAGGGGTGTCTAACATGTAAGAAAAGGGAAGGGATAGGGCCTGGCAAGTGGGTGCACTTGCCAGGTTCACATGGCGGTACTAGACTGAACCCAGGCTCTGCAGTGGCAGGCCTGAGTTACATTTACAGGCTGCTTATGTGGGTGGCACAAACAGTGCTGTAGGCTCACTAAAGCATTTGATTTACAGGCCCTGGGCGCACACAGTGCACTGTACTAGGGACTGACTAGTAAATTAAATATTCCAATCATGGAATCACCTACCATAACAATAATTTATGAAGGGAGCACTTGCACTTTGGCACTGAACAGCAGTGGCAAAGTGCCCAAAGCATCTAGGCCAGCAAAACGAAGTGTACCACACAGCAAAAACACAGGAGTTAAAGGCAAAAATACAGGGGAAACCCACGCCAATGATGCCAGGTCTGACAATATGGAAGACTGAGTCTAACAGAAGTGGAAAAGACTTGCTCTCAGCCTGAAAATCAAAGCCTGTCAGTGGTGAGAGCCTGTGAACAGAATCATGTTTCTGAAGGGCAAGCCATTCACTAGCATAATGAAGCTGGTGCTTATTCATGATAATTCAAGTATGAAAAGTCCGCAAAGAATAGAAAAGAATAGAAACGTTGGGAATAGAACTGATTGAATAAGACTTCAAAATAGTACACCAGCTGCAGAAATACCACACACTGGCAGAGTACATTTCCATGCAGCTTCTTCCACACAGTAGCCTTGCTAAGTCAATAAAGGAAGAACACATCAATCTCGTACTGTGCCAGTTAAGCCCATCACGAATCACCCTGGTCATAATGCCTGCTATGTCACAAAAAGGAGCTATACTCACAGAAGTAAAAGCTATTCTCTAAAATCATAGTTGGAGACATGTCAACAGCGACAGCCGATATGCTGAAAGGCACTGTCAAGGGAGAAGTGCTAGTGTTCATAAGAGTGCAGGAAGCTGAGTAAGGAATTCTATTGCACGCCATCCGAATAGTAACACATAAATTGCTCTGCAGATGAATTGTAAACCTTACCTATGAGCAATAATGGCATGGTAGCCACCAAGAAACTGTGCAGAGAAAATAATCTTGCTCCCAGTATTAAGACAAGGTCATCAAAATATGTCAGGATCATAACAAATATGGATGCCTGACCTCCTGGAATGTGGTCAATGGTGGCAGTCTACTTATAGGGCAGTTGGCATAGGCTACCTCATAGTGGTCACTGATGAATACTAATTTTGCTTGGTGTGCCAAGTATCATACACAACAGCAGCTGGTGCAGTTGTACCCATGCTAGATAACATGTTGGCTGAGTGGGACAACCCAACCATACAAAAAACTGACAATGGCATGCAATTTTCTGGAGATGAGTTTCAAAAGTCCATAGTGTATCTGGGGAAAAACCACTGGAAGATCACACCTCTGTGCTCACAAGCAACCGGCATGGCTGAATAATTCATGGCAATAATCAAAACTGCTGTGCAGTGTGTCAAGTTGGCCCTATATTGATTGGACATGCGCTGACAAGCCATAAGAGACTACTGCAACACACTGCACAGTTGCAAAGTAAGAGGTCCAGGGGAACTCATATTTAAGAGGACATGTCGCATTCGACTACCCGAAAAGGAAGATGAATCCTCTAAAGCCCACAAAAACATTGCGATCCACGACTTAGTTGTTACAGCACAGATTAAGAGGTAGGCTGGTCGAAAGCGCCAAGCACTGACCTGTAATCTAATACCTAGGGATATGGAAATAGCGTTTCAACATCGAAATCTGACATGCTATCTCCAACAACAACACTGATACTTACTGTTAGACCTAGCCCTCTCTTCAGGGCTATCCCCCAAAACCTTCTGCCTTCATCCCTCCTATTTTCTGAATTCGTTTTTTTTGGCACTACAACTGTGTGAACATTGCCACTGCTAACTAGTGCTAAAGTGCTTGTGCTCATTTCTTAAAACATGTTACAATTGACCTAAACCGGATTGGCATATTTAATGCACTTAAAATACTCTAGTAAAGTGATACAACTTATACCCAGGGCCTTTAAATTGTAGGCTACTAGTGGGTCTGCAATACTTAATGGGCCACCCACTGCATTAGCTTTTTAAGACATGTCTCTGGCCTGCAAGTGCAGCATGTGCGCAGATTTAAACAAACTAAAAATATTGCTAGGCCTTAAGCTCCTTTATGATACATATATGCTACCCCTCAGGTAGGCCCTAAACAGCCCATAGGGCAGGCTGCAATGTATTTAGAAAGTTGGACATGTACTTGTAAGTTTTACACGTCCTTATAGTGAAAAACGATTAGTTTTTCACTACTGTGAGATCTACCTCTTCCATACGATAACATTGGGTTACCTTATTACATTTAAAAAGTGATAACTTATTTGGGGAACAGGTAGAAATGTCATGTTCGTCTCTAAAGAATTGCAATTTAAAATCCTCTTTATGGAAAAGTCTGGTTTTAAATCACAGTTCTGAAAATTAAACTTTTAGAAAGTTAGCATTTTCTTGTCCTAATCATTTATTGCCTGCAGCCTGTGTCACAGAACTGTGATTAGCATTGCAGCTGCCCTTTGTGTATTCCTCACAGACAATGAGACAAAGGAGAGTAGGTTTGGCAGTATGGGCCATCCTGTCATGATGTATGGGCAGAGCTGTTCCTTGCCCCACTTAAATTTCAAAGAAGCTGCCTCAGCACACTCACAAAGAACTTCACCATAGTTCTTCATCACCCCAGACCCTATGAGCCTGGGCAGGGAAGAAGGACATTCCACAGCCATCTGTGGCGTGAAAACCCCACAAGTTTCAACTTCAAATTTGTCACTAGGTCTAAAAATAGGACCCTCAGACGCACTCTTCAATTAATTCACAGACTTGTGGAGGACACTCGGAAGACCTGCCCTGCACTTTAGAGGACCACCCTAATGCTTGAGGCCTGCTTTGTACTTCACGGGACTGCCCTGCTACTTGGGGACTGCCATACTGCTTGAACCCAGGACTACCAGAGTGACACCAAGGACTAGTTGTCTGGACTTCTGTTATGAGATACAGGGATACAAAATACTCCAAGTTAAACCCTGCATCTGAACCCTGCCTGAAGTGAGTCCTGCCCTCCAAAGGGTGTACAGTTGTGACTGATAACCGAGAGGAAACTGGGACCTAATTTCTAACTGATTCACCCAAGGTGCATAGCCGGTCGTCCTGACTTTGCGGTAGCTCCCGCTACGTTCTTTTCCACAGCAGCAAGTTCTGTTCAGCGGGTCCTCAAAGAAGGGGGGCCTTGTAGGCTAAAGCCTGCAGCTATGTCCGGCTGGAGATTTTCGACTTCCAAAACACAGACTTATTCTGAGCACAGAAATCTCTGTTTAAACTTCGTTCAGCAGCTCCCTAACACTGCCTCCTCCTCAGACACCACCTGCTGCCTTGCCCCTCTGAATTTTACTTCCTCTATATTTTTCTTCTAACATTCCTCTATGTCTGAAGGAAAGTGCAGACCAGGCCCAATCCACATTGTGTTCCAAACCGCACTCAGGGGACTGGGAACCACAACCGGCTCTGGCAAAGTGCTCTGCCGGCTCCCCGGGGTCTTGCCAGGGCCGGTCTTCGGACGATTTTGTTACAGGGCCGCAAAACGGCCCTGTAACAAAAACCGCCCCCAGGGGCCCAAAACCAGCCCCCACCCATTCGGCACACCGGGGTATTGCCCTGTGCCCGCTACGGCCAGTCCGGCCCTGACCGCACTGTATTGCTGTCGGCCATAACTTTCAACTTTTCCTCTGTCTCACACGACTAGATATCCACAATTGTCGATTTGATCTTTTAGGCGCTAGTTTTGTCATTCTGGTGTCAAATAGTTTATTACATTTTACTCTTTATCCCAAATTGATGTTTTCTTTTCTTGTGTTGTTTTTTCACTTTATTACTGGTTACATAAATACTTTACACATTGCCTCTAAGTTAAGCCTGACTGCTTTTGTGCTAAGCTACCAGAGGGTTAAGCACAGGTTAATTTAGTGACTTTTGTGGTTCACTTACAAGGATGGTGGTTGTTGCTTGAAAAGGGTATTTACCGCCCTCAATCAAAATCTCATGTCGTATTGCTTACTCTCAATCACATGAAATGCTGTTCCCTTCAGGAAGTACTAAACCTCAATAGAAAAAGAAAAGAACTTCACAGACAAAGAGCAGGCAGTCTCATATCTCATCAAGCAGTGAGGGAGGCACCCAATATAATGGTTTGCACAACTCTTCGAAATTTGACTCACCAACTGAGTAGGCCATCACCCAGCCTGTACCATCAGAAACCCCAGCAGCTAATTAAAGAGATATGATGCTGAACACCAATCAGAACTGTAGCATCTTTATTTCATAAAGTCACGTGGTTTATCTGCCTTTTCTCTCTTTTTCCTCACAATATCAGTTTTGGGTTATTTTTTGCCTTGAAAAAGGGATGAGTAGTGTAGGAAGAAGGCTTTGGGATTCTTTCGCCACCAGGTGCCTTTGGTCATCCCTCACAAAAGTGGACACCATTTGCAGTAGACAAGAACTGGCGGGAAAGGAAAGTAAGAATTGGAGAGGACTAGCACCTGAATATCTTGTGACTGATTAATAAGACATTGAATACCTCATTTCTATATTGGTTTCCTTGTTAATAAAATATAATTGACTGTCTCACTCTAGTGCAAGCGTTTCTACAGATAATTGTGTTTGAGTCTCTGTTCCTTTCCCCAGGAGGAACATTGTCTACAGCTTTGTGGTTGCTGGTTTTGATTGCTGTTGACAGAGCCATCACACCTGTGTGGCAGTACCACCACTTGAGGCTCTTGACGGCAACCAGTTGGTTCAGAGTTTTAGGCTCTTAAATTTCTTTGATGCATTTCACTGTATTTGAAACAGAAGTAGCTGTTTCTACCATCCAACTGACACTAGACATTGGTTAACTGGAATTCAGTAGATTGTGTCCATGACCCTGCACATCTGAATAAACTGTTTTGTCAGACTTTAGAAGACACTTCAGGGCTTTAGTAGAAGACTTGCAGGAAATTTGTTGGGTCTGAAGTCTTTCACGATAGGTGCAATGGAACCCATTCACATTCCGTCATGGGCATCTGAAATTAAAATCACAGCAGGGTAAGAGATTCCCCCCCCTTTTAAATGCAGCAAACTAAACACTGGTGCCTTGAAGTTTAGCGGTTAGGATACTGAGACTTGATCTACTGTTTGTAGTTAGAAAACCCTTGGAAAGTATTGCAAACTGATTCTCAAGTTCCGAAGTTGGAAGTGAACTCTTAAACCCATTGAACAACAATTCGTCAACAGACCCATTTTCATGTCTAACTATAGTGGTTGACGCATAAATACTATTCTAGTATTTGTTATCTTTGGCTGGGAAGGGGCTAGAAACTTCTTTTCATTTTCTAACAATTGTTTTACATAGTTTTATAAAGTAAATATTAAACAATCAATTATTAGGCGGTATTTAGTGTCCTACTGTATTTAGAGTGTCTAAAATGGCATCATATTATTGAGTAACCATTAGGCTGTCCTTTCTGACTCTCTTGATGAAGTCAAATGCAAAAGAGAGATACTTGGTCATCCATTTTTAGTTCCAAGAGTACTGCGGCTCAAAGACACCAGAATAAATGACTTACATTTGCACTGTTAAATCCAGTAATCCCTTGCTTGGCCTGGGGCTCGATAAACTAGATCTCACATTATGGTTGCCCAAAGGCCATCCACATGGCAATGTCTTATGCTACTGGCCCAATGTTTTCCTAAGGGAGACTAGACAGCTGTGCACCTCACCCACAGCTGAGCGTGGGTTTAAGCTCGGGATCAAGAAGTGAAGACAGTGGTATTCTAGCAAGGAACAGGAAGTTTACAATAAAGGATGAGCCAGGTCCTAAGAATCCATAGTGATTAATCAAGAGGGACCTGGGGTGAAGGGCTGACAGATAACTTTGTGGTACGCCTTTCAAAGATGCACTTTTGAGTACATTTATATCTGCAAAAGTGAAGCTATATTTCTAAAATCCTGTGATGTAAAGGTTTAGTCAACACCTTGCATAGAGCTATTTTTGAGGCAGGTGTTTTCAAAGTGATTCACTTTTTTCTCAAAAGGAGCAAAATATTTAATACGTATGTAATATATACATACATACATTTATATATGTTTATACCTTTATTTCTGGAAGGCACAAGTGCTCTTTCTAACTCTTTTTGAAGACTAATATGTTTGTCCATTTTCAGGGTGGTGGGGGGTCTGTTTTGCCCACAGACCCCCTTCATTTTGCCTTGACTAGCTACATCTAGGTGACATAAAAGAGATGGTGATGCTACAGCAGAGAAGATGCAGGAGAAAGTACCCTCCCAACTCTTTCCTGAGTGACCAGCACTCATTATAATGATCTCTTGCTGAGGAGTGGTGCGAAAGCGCACAATTGAATCATGCACTATATGCCAAAAGGATCAGTGGCTGGACACACTGCAGATTGGAACCCCTTTTTTTTGTTTATATCCCCTTTTTGGGGAAAAAAACATGAATCGGGAAAAAAACATGAATCGGGTCAAAAACTAAAGGGGAGTAGCAGAATAAAGGTAGAGGATCTCCAAATAACAATCATGGTGTATTAGAAATGAAAGAGTTCTAGAAATCAGTTAATATCGCAGGACTCCAAATAAATAATTTTCTCCAAAATATGAGGATCTATTAGTTAAATGGGCACCCTCAACTTATACCTTTAATTGCTAGTTTAACTCTATGCCGGTCTTCTATTTCCTTCACTAATGGCAAGCTTGCTGTAGGTTTTGCCAATCGAAGGGGAACATTTGTGAGTAATGAGTGATGTGCTACTGAGGGAGCAACCTAAGTACTTATTGTACCATGGTGCAGGAGAAAATGTAATCCTTCTGTGGTATATTCAAAGCTTTGTGGGAAAGGCTAAGTTTTACTTCAGATTTTGCGAAACTAGCAAACCTTTAGTTTTCTATTGAACATTGTAGTTTTACTTCTCAATTAAGAATGCAAGCAATATAGTGGGAGAAGGACAGGATGCCCAGTTGCCTTACCTGTTTGAAAATTCTCTCATTCAAACAATAATGGGGTTAATGATGTTAATATCATGAACTAATGGTCTTGTCAAACCTATCTTAATTTGTCTGGTGGCCAACTAAGGGCTCAAATCGGGCAGTCACCACAAAGTAATCTCTCCTTATTCGTATATGCAAAAATATATTATTTTATTATTTATTCATCTTTTTCTCTTTTGGAAAAAAAAGCTTTTATAGTGTTCATTATAGCAAATACATTGATACAGATGTCAGCACAAACATGTTAAACAGTTCATTCCTTATCATATTTAGTATACATCTACAGGTAGTAGGATTTACAAATACAATACAACAATAAACACATAAATCTACTTCTCATAATAAAATCACACAAAGGAACAAAGAGACCCCTATCCACTGTCCTCACATCCACATCAGACTCACCTCACATATTTGTGTACACTCAAATTCACACCAGTCAAATCAAAATAACAAATGGGAACCCAAATATTAATTATGTTAATGCCTGCTAGGCATACTGAAACTTTAAAATTGCAATCTGCTATATTGCACAAATAAGTTATACTTCTCCAAACTTAAATGTCAACTATACACTAATCAGAAGAAATAGATGGGGTTCCAGCTCAATTATTTGAGAGTTAAGGCATACAAATCAGAATTATCTGCCAGTATCTTTCGACAAATTACACCAAACAATCATGTCAGATGTAGTACACCAAAGAAAAATGGGCACCCTCTTTGCTCGCGAATTAAAGACCCTTGATAGATGGCCTTATATCTGGCTTATGTTTAGAAGAGAGAAGGAAAGTTTCTATATGGAACACCTGTTTGCTTTAATTTGTTTCTGTACTGTGGTGGCTATCACAGTTGTAACTCACCCTGTTATGCCTTAACTTAATGAGATATTTCAGCTTACCAATTGTATTAAAGTACTTATTGAACTAATTTATGGTTTGCGTATATACTGTATTGATTGGTAATCCAAATAAAACCCTTTAACCATATTCAGCTATTCCTGGTCCTTATTATGGAGTCACATGGGCTTCACAAGTTAGAAATGTATTTTTGATGTTTTCTCCCTTCCAATGCTTCAGATCAGCTAACAAAAGTCCATACGACCAATGCCGAAAAATATTTAGCAACATGATTAAGAGATTACATTGTAAGGCCCAATGCTCTTTCAGACCAGTAGGGCCTGTGAGAATGTGGCCATTTCAGCTTCACTGCTGCATTTGTTTCACCCCCTCCCTGTATGACTATAGTCATCTTTGACGATTTAGCATAAGAGGGAATGAAGACTTGAAAAGGTACACCAAAATGAGTTGACCAAGCAAATGGAATGAGATTATTGTTGTCAAAGAATCTACATCAGCAAAAATAGGTTCTAATAGTTGTCCTCCTTGATGAGTTGGTTCAGAGATAAATCACATGTAGACTGAAGCGGCTAGACACTTAGGAATATCTAGCCAAAGGCTAAACACCATCCTGGATTAGTATTATTATATTTCTTTCCAGCATTAAGTAGACAAGTTATTTCATGATAGTACATATGTAGTTATGTTGTAACGCTGGGGTAGGTAAAGTAGAGTGAAATGCATTGTGCGTTCTTTATTTTAAATGTAATGCACAGGTATTATATGTGTTTGGTTTGTAAGACTCAAAGATACACAGAAGATCACTTCAACAACTCCACCCTACTTATCAACTTTAACAGCCCAGAGGATTTTATCATTTTTAGGGATCAGTTTAGCTAATATAGGAAAAAAACCTCCTGATAACCACATTTCCGGTAGAAATGGTATATACAGCTTATATGAAGTGTAGAGGACGGCAAATTGGTGGCAGCGTTTAACTGCATACCTAATTTTACTTAACAAGCCATGTATAGTCTTCTGCCGAAAACATTTAGGGAGGAAGACAATTTCTATAGAGGAAGAAAGTGTTAAGGATGTTCCTCTGTGAGGGCCTAAATGGTATTATCCCAGAATATATAATTGGAGAGAAAAAGAAGAGTAAAGACTCACCCACATACATTGTGCTATGCAGGGCATCGGTGGTTGTGTGAGAGCCCAAACGGGCATAATGGCTGGCGGCGTCCAGTGAAGATAGATGCATTTATATGTTTGCCTTGTGTGCCATGGATATGCCAGCAGTTTATGCCAGCTATATGGCAGTGTAGCCACCATCTTAAGCAGAGCTCATGTGGGGGCCATATACCAGGAATCCAAAAGAACTAGACTGTAAGCGGAGATCAAACAAGGCGGCTGTGCGGAGTAGTGTAAAGAAATTTAGCATAGCGGGCTACTTACAGCAATAGAAGTGGGCACCCTCAAAAAGAATGAAAAAGAAAATAAATGGCAAGAAAGTACTGAATTTCTATCTAGGGGTCTCACAAAGAAATTTTCAAAATCATAAATTCAGAACATCAATATGCAATATGTTAAGCATGCAAAGTTATTTCTGTTGCAGAATGTCTACATTTGGTTTTTATTAGTAATGCATAGCAAGGTCACATGGCTGTCTGGTTTAAATTGAGCTTAGCTGGAAGGCACATGCTCAGACTCCAAAAGAAAAAGCAGACCACTTGTGGAAACTGAACAAGCAGGTCATGAAGTACTCGAATATTCTGACTCCACACACAGGAATAGAATATGTCATCAGTTGTTTGAAGCTCAGGGTTAAATTATTTCCCAATACACACTGTGATTTTGTAGTCATTTTTTTTTCAGATGCCATGCCTTTTCCAATAACTCGTTTAGAAAGGCCTTTCTATAGCCAGGAAGCTGACAAATGAGAATTATGACAAACTAGGTGTTGATGTAGCAGCTTGTCTATGATGTTGATCAAATAATCACCTCATTATGTTTCTGTAAGTCCCAAGATTCTTTTACGGGTTAGATCCTGTGTGTTCTGTATCTGTTTTGGTATTTAGTGTGTGTTGATTCGATTTAGCTTTGAAGTGGGGGTTGGGTATCTCCATAGGGAGTATGCTGAGCAATATGCCAAAGCTCCTCCGGATCCCTTAGCACATGTCAAATATGAGGGACTCCCCTCCCTTGGGTAGGATGACCAAGGAAACTAGAAAAGAGGCGTTCTTTTGGTTAGCAAGCTTGCCACATGGTTGGTGTGTGCATGCTGCTAGGCAGGCTGCACGCAGACGTGCCAGTCGGAGGGATGAATAGAACGGTCATGCAGTCTGCCTGCTTCACGCTTCCCGATCGTCCATTTCACATTATAACAGAGCTTTGGACTGTCTGGCTATTCACAAGCCCGGATAGTCAAAGAGGGAGATGCTTGGTTGTTGTCCAACATCTTAAGAGGAGGCAAGTACAGAGAGATGGAGCAGAACACAGAGAACTCCGAGATGCTTCGACAGCCCATACAATGCTAAATTAACCCTGGTGAGAAAGGGAAATAAGAGAATGAGGGCATGACTGAAAGTCGCTCAGCTGCGAGTATCGGGGTTCGGCTTCTACGTTTTTGTTGAGAGGGTGGTTCATTTCAGAAATTAACATTTGATAAACACCCTTTCTGGTGCTCTGTACCAAGAGAGGTCTGAACAAGAGACAGAGGATTGAAACCTAGCACCACAAATAAGATGTCAGGCCCAAGTTCGCTCTTAAACGGGAGTGTTGTAAGTCACACTAATTCAGTAGATCCTAAAGTGCAGGTTGCGAGCCCCTTATTGTTTGCACAACACAAATCAAAGGCTCACCAAATATATTCACAATAAAGCATCACCGGCCTCACTATTTGTCTGTCCCTCGATCTGCCTGATAAAAATCCAAGTACCTGTATTAGGCCGCATAGGGGTTGGGGTGACAGAAGTTTGGATTTGTAAACATCTTGCTTATGGCTAGCAGATGAGCACCAACTTTCTTAATTCTCTGCACGTGTACACACACAATTCTCTGGGTGTAACTTCCATTGATGCAGTGGAATCGGCCCCCAAATGCCTAAGGGGCCAACCGAACCCTCATGTTGCTGTATTTTATAATTCAGACAGCTAAGGAGACCATTTCTAGGGCCCATGACACACTGGCTATGCTGCTGATCATCACAAGGGACGGCTGTTATGTGGCATTGTTCATCCTTCACCTTTTTTTTCTGTAAAGCAAGATCGTGTCCTCTGACCAAGCCAAGGAAAATAGTTGACAGATGTTACATGCTGTCTGTGACCAGCTTGATTAGTGTTGCACTCTTGGTGAGTCAGAGGGCAATGATTAAAGTGGGAGCCCTTGAGATGAAGGAGGGCTGCTTTGTTTTACTTAGGACAGCACTGGACCATGATGGCTTTATGACTTCCTTTCTCTTCCCTTTGAAAAAAAAATTGGTCTGCTAATTAAATTAATGTAATAAGGACCAGCCATGCTTGACTCTCACTATTACCCACCTCAGCTCGGACTTTTCTTTTACCACTTTGTAGTTGAATGTAAAACTGTATGCAGCAGCAATGGTATCCATTTACTTACGTATTAATGACATAAAAGCAAGCACTGATAACCAATAGATCTTGCTTTTTTCATAGCAGTATCCACCCTTTGGCTTTGATAATGTTTTTTGTAGACTCCATAGCCCAGTCGCCTTTCGGAAAAGGAATGGCTTGCTAGCAAATGACAAAATTGGCAAAAAATGTTTTTAAAAACCCACCAATCTTAAAGTAGTACATTTACAAAACGTGTGAATGCCCATCGAAGTGAAAGGAGTGGCCTTGTACCAAACTGTATCTGCCTTCAAAAAAGGGAGAAAAAAACAACAGCAGCAAAAGAGAATCAAAGTGGTGCTGGAATCAGTACGCTAGTGCCACTAACTGGAGCAACAGAGTGCAAATAAGGCACGGGAGCAACAGAGTAAGAGATGAGGCTTTGAAAAATAAAAAACCTGGAGGTAGCAACGTGGAGAGTTGGGGGGGGGGGGGGGGGGGTGAGAGGGGAATCACCATGCAAGGGGACAGCCAGAAAGCACATGAACTCCCATGGGGTGCTGATAAAGAAAAGCCGTTTTCTGGACGCAAGAAGTGGACGGATACAGGTCATCCAATCTAAAGAATGGCACAAAAGCTATGGTTCAGAACAGAGACAAACTCAAGACGAAGAAGGAAAGATATCGAATAAGGAGCACAAGAAATCCAATCAATGGTATGCAATAAGCTGACCGAAGGCCCCCTATAGGTATTTGTACTGTACACATTATACAGCGAAACATTTAATGGTCAGTGGGTGCTTTGAAAAGAGTTTCAAGATGGGCTTTTGTCATAACGGATATTTTTGGTGAAAAAGTTGTTTTAGGATGGGGAGTGCCATCTTTCAACCCTGAAATGCAGCATCTGTAACGCTGTCGCCGGTGAGACCTGATACTGTGTGTCTATGACAGGTCATTGTGTACTGAATGTATCGCAGGGCTTTGTCTAATTTGAGCATCAAAGAGCCACAGATTACAAACAGACTAAGTATCTCTGAAGAGAACATACTCACCCCCATGGAGCTCACTTGGAGATACTCACCAATAACAAATGGTTATTGTTACTTAAATCAACTGTACTCATTTTAATGCTCCTAGAAGGATAAAAGGCTAAGTGGACCCAGCAGAATTCATATCTGTGACAGGGTTTATCAATTTCAAGCGCGTTTGGGAGACTTACTCCTACATTGTTAGAGAGCTTGGAATTAAGCTGCTAACTGCTCAACACACACAGAGTGGGAGACACAGAAAAATATGCAGAGCTGGTTTGCACATAATCAAAGGAGCTGCACAAATCTAATATTTATCTTCTCAACATTAAATTTTGAATACACGTACGTCATTGCAGCTTGACCTGGACAAGAATGATATATTACAAACTACATTTTACCTCTGCTTCTAAATAAAATCAGTTACTGTTATTTACCACTATTTGGTATGCCACTAACATTCTGCAACATTCTTTGTAAAGAAGTAGCGCTCAAATTGTACTACATTCAGTCCAATGTTACTGGTCTCAAGTGGTTAGAAAACAAGCATTTGCAATGCAATCGGTCTCACCTTTGGGACCCTATGTGTATTTAGCTATGCAGCACATTAGCCTGGGTGTTGAAACATCTACTGTTCTTTAACATGGAGAGAAAGTAAGCACCAAACTGTGTGACACGCCAGGTATGGGAACCAATGGAGTGAAATATTGCCGTTCAGCAGGAAATGGTATAGTCCAAAGCTCTGTATTTAATATAAAATCAAGGCCTTCGGTGGTCATATCACTGAAAATACAAGATTTGAAGAAAATGTTGTTGTCTACGAGTGCTCGTGGAAGACAATGTCTATGGACTGGAATCTAGAGAATGTTAAAGTGATTCTGGTATTGTACTGACCTCTGCTGGTCGTTTGCTATCAAGAAAGTTAAATGGAGGCAGTTGCCATAAAAATAATAAAAATAAAGTCCTTTCAGCAGAAAGCAATTCTGGTATTTTAATTGACCTCTACTGGTCGTTTTCTATCAAGATAGTTAAATAGAGGCAGTTGAACAGAAAAAAAGTCCCTAAGCGGAAGTAGACAAGTCCTAGGGTTGATCTCCAGAGCCCACAAAGTACGTACACATATAATTATAGAGAATGTTAAAGTGATTCTGGTATTGTACTGACCTCTACTGGTCGTTTTCTATCAAGATAGTTAAATAGAGGCAGTTGAACAGAAAAAAAGTCCCTAAGCGGAAGTAGACAAGTCCTAGGGTTGATCTCCAGAGCCCACAAAGTACGTACACATATAATTATATACTAAAGTCTATACAAGAGGTCTTGAATGCGCGACCTAAATAAGCACTCTGGTGGTACCTTATTCGTTAAAGGAAAAGTGCCCACTTTTGACCCATTCCGCTTTGTGAACTGGAGTAAACTTTTATGGGGAGCAGAGAGCCAAATCCCCCAAAGACAAAACAAAACCTAAAAAAAAAATTTAAAACATTGGCAACCATTTCATTTAAGGAAATAGGGCTGCAAAAAATAACATCTTTATTTAAAAAGAATTACGCACATAGTAGACCGTGGACCCTTGCTCACCAACATTCATGATACTGTGACCAATCAGAGTGAGTCGCAATTTCCAACCTAACTAATGAATAATAATTAGGTGGCATTACATACTCATTGGAAAAGACTGGTCGCAAACTGCTACCACTTTTTGTGGTCATTATCTTTGAACATTTGGTCCAAAAAGTGGTTAAAAGTCTCAGAATAGTGGAATGTCACCTGGGGGATTTTGTAGTGGTGGGTTGTGGAAAAGCAAACCTAATTCTAGATGTGAAGCTTAATGAAGATCTGAAATCTACAAACTCAAACTCATAACTGTTGATTGTTGATTGTTAATTCTGAAGCAGCGAAAGAAAAAAACCCAGGTAAGAAACCGGTCTCCAACTCAAGATGTGCCCTTGTCCTGGCTAATTCTACAATATTCCGCAATGCCATTTGGCAAATGATTAGCCATTCATTGAAGAGGACGACTCCTGAGGCAACAAAGGACAAATAAGCTGCCAGAACAGTGAAGATGCGTGTACAAAAAGGGAAGCGAAGTTGCTGAAGAGCAGCCTGGAAACTGCGTGCCTCTTTGTACCTACCTTTGAACTGTGAACTGAGATTTCCTTTGAACTTTGCTCCTCTGTGGCCACTCAAAACCGGTTCTGTGAGCAGCTCCCCTCCAACTGGCTGCCTAGCAGGACAATAGAGGGAGCAGGATAGGCATCATTTGAAGTTATTTATGTTCCAAGGCACATCCAATGCTATCCTGTCAACTATTATCCCTTTGTCTCAGGACTAGGAGCCACTTCACACCAAATCATGGAGCTATCCAGCTTTTAGGTGATACTGAACACTGGCAAAAAGGCACACTTGGCTCGGGCAGGGAACTTTTTAAAAGGGTCACATTTTCAAAATGTCAATATAATATCCGACTTGAGCATCATGTTGAATTTTAAATTAAGACTAAAATGATTCCTTGAATCATTTTTCTAGCTACTGCCAACTGAAGTTAGTCATTATTAGGTGTTATAACATAACCCGGTGTTTCCCTATGGCAGAGCCGGCCTTGCTACAGTGGAAAACAACTTTGGAGGTGTTTCACTGCCTGGACATGTGTAACTAAAAATATGCATGTACTGCTTTTAAAATACTATTGAGTCTGCCCTATGGACATTTAGGGCTTACCTTAGGGATGACTTATAATTAAAAAGGAAGGTTTAGGCCTATTAAAAAGGCAGTTTTAAAATTGCACATCCTGTCCGCAGGGGCAGGCCAGGACACATGCTTTGCATTGTCACACGAGTAGTGGTAGTGGTACAATATGTGCTGCAGTCTACTAATAACATTTATCTCACAGGACCTGGATACACTTTTCAATCAAATGTTAGGGTCTTACAGGCAAGTTAAACATGTTAATAAAAAGTATATCCAATTTTGACATGTTTGAGCGGTCGGAGCACATACACTAGGGACTGGTTAGCAGTATTCCTGTGCACATAGATTAAAAAAATACAGCAACACCAGTTAAAAAATTGGGGACACCATTGATCGAGCGCTCGACGCTCTTAAATTTGTAAGGGTGCATTATATTCATGTACGAACTGCACTCACATATATTCTATTGTTTGGTTGAAACTCGTGCTATTAGAATGAAGTTTATATCCCCATATTAAAATCAGTAGAATGAAATTGTGACGCTATTGATAGGACTGATCAGGATTTCGCATGTGTTTAGAAAAAATACGTAGTGATGCATGTGTATTATTAAGTAAAATAAATGTATTCACTGTTATAAATGGTTCATATAGAGGCTTGTGTAACAAGTGCACATTAAAGAACGTTCTTAGGTTAGCAAATTGTAGGCCTAACTTTCGTTTTTCTTAAGTTTCGTTTCTACAAGTTGGGAGTTAATTAAAATATACATGTGTTTAGTAAATTCCTTTTGCCCCTACTGCACTTGCAGGAATTCGACCTCGTTATTTTAGATTTCTGAAGATACATGGGAGGAGAGGAATGTGTTCGAAGAACTTGAACAGAGAGAAGGGAGGACACCTTCTGTGCCTGGTGAAACCTGGGAACCAAGGGCGAAAAGGAAGACTTCAAATTAATTGGAGTCTGTGGAAAGTTATTCAAAGGAGGTGTCACGGAATAACTTACCATGTGACCTGTTAGCGGTGTAACTTTGGCTTTTTGTATTGGGCACAGGGACAGTTCGGTAGGACTTCTGCTTTTGACTGAGGAAAGGGAGCATCTTAGAACGAGCTCTGTAGCTTTACGCTACTTGACCCATTTAACAGTGTGCACTTCTTAGGAAGTCAACACGTGCTGACACTTTGAGGGAAATTCTTCTGGGAAATTATGAAGGCATGCCACTTCAGAAGTAAAGTAGGGACAGATTATTCTTTATTTCGGAAATACAAATGCACACACCACGGCACCTGTTTCAAATTTGGAACAGGGCACAGATTGAGGTGCCACCTGACCTGCTTGTACATAGGTTGTATTGCGCTGCATGCCACTGAGGAGCAGGCCCACTCTTGAATGAGTGGACCTAATACAGTACAACAGTGACCTTGTGGACTTATCCACTGTCAATCCAATTACAGCAACCAATGATAATTACAAAGAAGTGAAGGAGAAAAATAACCATGTTTTAATGTTTTTCCGGCAAACAAAATGAGAGGGGAACTTCGGGATGAGTAATGGAAGCAGCTAATTAACTGAAAGATCTGTCAACTCATCAAGACCATTTGCTATGAGGGATTGTAATTAATTGTGCATCAGAAGAACAAGGAGTACCAGATAGAGCGTAGCATTTCAAATGTTAAAAATAAAGAGAGGTCCGAGATGATAAAAAGTTTCTTAACATGTGCACAGTGTCCTAAAGGTGATAAGGTTATATAAGGGAAGCCAATCGAAATACAACAGATGTTGAGATTTACTTGCAATGAGAGTTAACCCCAGAATCATGTGAACAGTCATGTTTTAGATATGCTGTAGAGGTTTGATCACAAATGGCAGAAGGGCATGCTAGGTAGCATTACAATAAGTGAGTCTTGATGAGAGGAGTGCTAGGATAACAGGTTTAAAGCAGGACATCGAGAGGGAAGGCTATTTCTTGAAATTTGAGGACCAGGAAAAGGAAGAGGCCAGTTTAGAATTGTGCTGCCAAAATGTTGGCACTCCCCTGATCTAGGGTGCATGGTGAGAGGACAAGCGATCCTGACCATCTATTTGTGCCATATATTTTTATTGTTTCTAATTTTGAAAGCACTATTATTTAATGTTAATAGTCACCAGCTGTAATTATCTATGAGGTAACAGTTATTTACATGCTGAGGAGTTTTCAATGACCATTAGATCTCCTGTTAGGCATATAAGTGTGCATATATTTTACCATTATTTTAGCTAAAAGAAAAAGGTTTTAAAAATTAAATGATGCTGTTGCCCTGGAATATCTGTATGTGCATTTAAATGTATTCTTGCACAGTGTTAATGAGTTAATGTGAACACCATAATTATACTTTATGCACATTAGATATATTGCAGAGGTCTTCATTCCTTATTAATCTCAATGTTGAAGTCGAGGCACTATGTTCTATTTACAGCAATTACATAACGTTTGTAATAATTCAACATCTTTGCCTACAGTATGTAGTAGAAGTATCAACATTTCTGGAGTGTTTGAATCAGGGGATTCTAATATTTGGTTCCAAGAATTCACCAATTTACCACACTACTTAAAGGCCCATCCTTTTCCCGCTTTCAGGATGCTTACAACCATTCGCACACTTGGAGTTCTTTAGTGATCAAGGATCCCACTGCCCTTGTCTGGAAGTGTCATGAAAGGGGAATCACTTATTTTTTCTCACCCAATCATTCAGGAGTCTGAAAACCAGAGTTAGAGAGCAAAAGAGTTAGAACAGTGGTCACTACAGGTGAAATTGTGGATGTAAAGGTACTACATAAATATTAGCATTACACTGGGTATTGCCAGATGTATGTAATTTCCTTGTCATTCATAACTAAACCATCACCAAACCATCTGTTAACTATTATATGTATATTTGGAAATGTAAGAAACTAAAGATATCGGTACGTCTTATCTGAGGCATCCAAATTGAAGAATTCCCCAAAATACTCTTTTGTTGCAGATAAAATGGGCATGAGGTTAAACGAAATAATATCACAATTTCAAAAGATGTCTGTTATAGTTCTATAAATAAATGCTATGCTCATCTTATAAGTGTTTAGCCATCACTGCCCTTCAAGTCCAATTTGCCACACAATTTAGTGGCGTCAGCCCCCCTTCTGCCAAAAACCAGGTCCCTTATTAAATGTTTTAGAAAAACAAATTCTTAAGAACAAGATAAATTACCAATTGCTATCCTAATACAATATTGGGAAAAATAGAGTAATTTACTTACTTCTGTTTTTTAAAGAGTGCTTGCCAACAGAAATACCATCTAGTACCTGAAGGGGCAGCATACTGGTACCATTAAAAAAAGAGGGTGCAAAAGAGGATCCAAGAAACTACAGACAAAGAACCCTATTAGGTGGTCTTGGGAAATTATTCACAAAAGTAATCTGGTCTATCTAATTTACTGAGAGTCATCAAATAATATATTTCCTCGGAAACAGGCAGGATTTAGATCTTATTCTTCTTGCTTACATAACCTATCAACCCTAAGTTTCATTGCAGATAAATAAGTATTGCATAAGGGCCAGTTTACATATTTAGTATTTTGAGATTATTCTACTGGTTTTGATTTAGAGGGCAGACCAACATTGTTGCACAAGTTGGCCGCTCTTAACATTAAGGTGCATACAAATTACTTTCTATCCATGCTAATTAGATCACTGGATGGCCTATCCAAAAGAATACATACACCGAATGATCACATTCACAGATGTATATTGGCCCCATTGCTTTTCTGCTTGTACATTTTTCACCTCCCTTCCATTTTCCAAAATATTATGTCAGTTTCCTCTGGTAATGCAAGACAGTGCATTAAATACTGTCCTTTATGCAGATGATGTTCTGGTACTCAATCAACCACCAATTGAGTTTCAAAGTGGCCTCAATGGACTAAACAGCTATTCACAAAGCATTTTATTTTAAAGAAACCTAGCTTAGAGCAAAATCATGATTGTCTCCACATAACAGAAAAAGAAGAAAATATCGTTGGTTTTTAGCTCAAAATACTACATTTATCCAGATACAGCCCTTTCTGAAAAGCTCTTACAACCTGCACATCAGGTGAGGTCAAACAGTGCAGGTTTAAATGCACCTTAAAATGCAACCGGCAAGAAACAGCTTTGAAAGTATGTATTGAATGTTTTTATTGCTAATATATCCAACACATGCATAGGATCAAATATATCCCTTTGGATAAGCAATTATTCTTAGATAGAACAGAAAAAGTTTTTTAATATTTTTATTTCCATTAGTTACAATCTCTGTAGAGAGGTAATATGCTTGGAATTGGGCATTATGAGTACTTTCACAAAATCTTGCTGAACAACTATTCCCTCATGATGTGATGAGGGAATTCAGCCAAAAGACGTTTCTCTGGATACTCTAAAAAAATAAATAATAATTAATCTAAATTGGGGCAACACATGTACAAGCTATTTGTTATAAAAATATGTTTTCGCATTGAACTGTTTTAATTAGAAATTCAGCGACTTTATAAATTGGCCTACTACAACCTAGATCAAGAAGGTTTTAAGAACATATTTTAAAGAATACAGTTATATTATTAGGAGAAAGTATTGTTCGCTGTGGAATAGTTTGAAATTGGTGGTTGACAACAACTGCCAACTCCAGTTAAAAAAACAAAAACTTAGTGATCATACCATGAGAAAGTGTTTCTATTGATCTTTGTACGGATGTTCTACTGCTAAAAGTTAATTTGGAAAAACTGTACACGATAAATATTGTTGAATAGAATGACCCCTATTGCACCTATACCATTCAGGATCTTGACCATATTCTAACTGTATGCCCTATGCTGAGACAAGCACAGGCCAGATTCTTAAGAAATATGGTTTTGCTGAACAATATCATAAATGCCTATGATTTACAAAACTTAATTTAAGCTCCTCAGACAATAACAGACTGTTCACAAGGGTTCACAATGTTTTTTGAATGTTCTTAGATGTTCAGCTATTATTGTCTGCTGTAATTGTAGTGTTATTATAGTTTAGACTCAAAATGAAGAGTCCTAGTGAAGTTTTAGCAATTAAAATATAATTTGATTTGACAGTAACTATTTATAGCAGTTGTCAGAAGGGCTACCACAGAAACAGACCAAAACAATTAATTTGTTTCTACTCTGCCTCAGTGCTCAATTGATCCTTAAAATAAATTACCAAAAGTGGGTCTCGGAAGAAATCCAACAACTTTGAGAAAACCACTTCAAATAATTGTCTCACTCTGTCTAATCATTTCGAAAGAGAAAGAGCTTCATGTCGAGTAAATAATTTATACATCAGGCAACATCCTTTACTGAGTTACAAACTGTACACAGATCACAAACTGACAATAAGGATACAAATCATTCCCATACCTTGGAATGGATGGAGCTGGGAAGTTTCTTGTTTAGTGCCTCATCTGTAGAGTGATAAAAAAGAACAAGGTTTAAAAACCCTACTGAACAATGCCGTACCGAACGACATTTATTGCGTGCTTCTCTTTTTCAGCTATGCTCTTCACTTTTTCAATCACATGTTTTAAACTATTTGCTCAAGTGCATTTAGTTTATTCATGATGTGTGATGAAGGCACATAATATGTACAGCATATTGTTCACTAATGGATACTCAGTGGTGGGCAAAAGAAGAAGCCAAACACTCCAGGATGGAAATGTCTTTAGTTCATTCGCTCAAGCTTGTCTTTAAGAACTTTACTTTTTTTTTTTTTTATTCAAGGTGGTCAATGTATTAATTTTTATAGCACCAAAACATGTTGCTGAGATTTCAATACTCACCACGTTTATGTATTTATCCACATATACATGGTAGGCAGATCTATATGCATATCATTCATAGGCTTCAGTAGGGCCAGGGATATAAGGTTTGGTGGGATATATAACCTACTTCTCACAGCACAATTAGCTGGAGAGGGATATCATTTGTTATATTATTACAGCAACACTTATAATATCCAACTTTCTACCTCTAAAGTTTTACTTCTAAAAAAATTTAACTATTCATTAAACTGTCACAATCAAAATATTATATTAAAAAAGTAGGAAAGAATCGGGAAAACAGAAAACAGCAGAGAAAAAGAAGAAAGGAAAGAAGGTAAAAAAATTGGGGGCAGTCAGAAAATCTTGCACTGGCGAAGCCAAAAGGCCTAAAAACCTAATGACTTTGCAGTCTTCTCTAATTTTTGTAATTGTCTGTAGTGTGACAACTAATTCACAGCAATATTGTTTTCTGTGAGATTGGAACCCAGCTGTGTTTCTATGTTTGCTTGTTGCATTAATAGGAACTGTGGCCAGCTTAGTGGATATGTTTGACAGTTTTGAATATATTTAAAGTTACATTTTATTTATTACATTGTAATATGAATTTGGCTATGATTTACCCTGGTCTAAATGTTGAGTAAATGTCTGAATATAGATTTTTTACCACAAATGAATGTTATTGGAGATGAATGATTCAAGGACATATATTGTGCATTCACAAAGTTACAAGATGGGGCATTTTTGTAGCTCTGATTGGTAGGAAACACATTAAATTATTTACCTTTGTCAGCCTTTCTAGTGTCTATTTTTCTTGAGTTGTTTTCATCTAAGTGATTTTGAGAAGCTGGCCTGGTATATGATGCCCACTAATGTAAGTGAGCACCTTGCACCAGTTCAGACAACCCTTATGGTGATTTAAGAGGTCTTAGACAACCTTAGAAAGCTCTCTAAGTGTTAGCTGTGGGCAGCAGCCTTCAGGCTTAGTCCAGAAGGAATGTAAAGCAGCTTGTTTTTACCAGAATGCAATCTTATAGTATAGATTAAGTGAAAAAGAACCACACACGGTATTTATAAAAATATGTATTTATTACATAATAATCTCCAACACATTTAGATATCTCCTATCCAGAGATAAACACAATGCACACAATACTTTACATAGAAATACAGTAAATAGCACAAAATACACAGTGGGCCCTAGGGGTGGGACCAAACCATATACTAAGAAAGTGGTAAAAGAACCACGACTCGGGTCAAGATAATGTCGAGAGGATGTAGAAGTGCTGGGGATCCAAGGAACCACCCAAGGTGAATGACTAGGAACCCCACGGTGAGCATGTGCAGTGTGGGAACCCGACCGCGTGCTCCGTACAAATCAACGTGTATGTCGAGGTTGGAGTTTTTAAGAAAGAGCACCCTGCCAGTGGACCATGAAGAACCCTGTGAAATACAGAAGGTTGGAGAGCCACCCCACCCATGGATACCCTAGTATCCAAGTTACCTACACCAGGAAGGCCGGGTGCATAGGTGTGAAGTGGTGTCGGAAACCGCAGTCAAACCCAAAGGAAGGACTTCAAGAAAGTGCTGCTGCTGACAAAGGAGAAAGTGTCTGGTGGAATCCGAAGATGGATTCTAGTTGAGAGGCACCCGAAAGCAGAGGTGACAGAGTCTATGTCACTCAGGAGTGACCAGGAGACTTGGAAGATGAATGACCTCCGATGTTGGTTGCTGCAGGAGACCGGACGATGATCTTGACTCTGCATCTGTGAGTACCAGGCGATGCTGAGGAAGACCAGGAGCCATGCACAAGCTGCCCCATGTCGGATGTCGAGTGCTGAGGTGTCGGTGTCTGGTGGGAGCACCAACAAGCCTTGGCAAATGCAACCAACACGAGTCGAAGGAGGTGCAATGTCGGGACTAGCAAGCTCCAGGGGACTCACCCCAAGCAGTGGAGTCGGGGAAGGCCACAAGCAATCGGGGGAGCCCAAAAGAAACAAAAGTGACCCTCAAATGGACCCACAGGCTGGAGGCACTGGAGTCACAGAGCACCTCAAGCAGCTCACCTAAAGATGCAGGCCACAATGCACACGATGCAGTGTGGCTGAATAGTCTGGTCACTGGTGATGCTCGAGGTTCGGGCTACTTGGAGCCTGAAGATCTTCTTGCAAGGAAGCCAACAAGCCTTTGCAATGGCAAGTTGACGCGGTGTACAGGGGTTCGGTTATTGCAACCCCCAGGAGGCATACTGGCCTCGAACGCGGGGAAAAGGCAGGGCAGGCCTCGAGAGCTGTGGAGAACCACCACCTGTGTTGCAGAACCTTTCGGAGTCCGGAGGAGCTCAGGATCAACAGACCTATCGACTTAGTTGCTGTGCCTGCTAATGCAGGGAAGTGACTCCTTCACTTCAAGGGAGATTCCTTCAGGTGTCTTTGATGCCCACAGATCTTGGTAGGTTCATGTATGGTGCACAGACGATGCAACAGACTGGAAGGGAGGCAAAGTCGAGCTCAAACGAAGTCCAGAGTGCCCAGATGGTAGAAGAAGTGGTGTTGTCTGATCTGAATATTGCACCACGATGAATCTAGGGACCCACCCACAGGTAAGCCCTTCAGTACCCTTAGGAAAGGGTTGGGACGATTCAGGGGACCCTCCCATGGGAAGGTCTTGACAAGGGGGAGGGTACTCCCATGTCCTTTGTCCAGTTTCGCACCAGAGTGGAAGTCAACGGCTCCCAAAGCTGGTTTGAACTGGACTATGCATGGGGACACCAAATGTGCCCCTCATGCAGACTGAATGGCACTGGCAAGTACACCCCCCTAACCCCAATACACTAAATCCTGTCTGGGAGGTGCTCACACCTCTCTGTGACAGGATGCCTATTGTTCTGCCGTCCCCTGCTCGAGCCTGGATCAGAAGCAGGAGGGCAGAATCGAGTCTCTTATCGGCAGCAACCATTCTATGGTGTCCGGGTCTAGAAGGCTGGCACCGGGAACACAGAGCCTAACGAAGGGCTCTTCCAGTGCTTGCTTAGAATCATACCTCCACACCGTTTACAGTGTGGGGGTATGATTCCAACATGTTTGATACCAAACAGGATAGGATTAATTGCAGCCAGTTTCGAGATGGTCCTCGTGTAATTACGCGATGCCCCTCTAAAGAGCTTCACTTACAACCCGGGAGAATGGACTCCATGGGCTGGAAGGGTTTCCTGCCCATACAGAGGCACCCTCACACTTAGAACCAAGCACCCTGCCTTCAGGTTTGCAAAGGCCTGCTATAGGGGTGACTTATAGGTTTTAAGTGCAGTGACCCTGGATATAGGAAACCTATATCTTTAATGCTAGCACCATCTTACACAGGCTGCAGTGGCAGGCCTGTAGTTCCATTTTGAATGGTTTCCCATGGGTGACAATGTATGCTTCAGCCCATGGGGGACCTCTGGGGTACCTATGTCCTGGGTACCTTAGTACCATATACTAGGGACTGATAAGGGTACCCCATTATCCAATCTGGGATGTACCTAACTACTAAACACAACAATTTAAGGGAAAAAGCAGAGAGACTGGAGTCCTGATTAGCAGGATCCCAGACAGACTAGTCAAAAACAGCTCCTACTTTCCTACAGTGGTGTACCATTTTAACACCCAGCAACCCCTTACTCCACAGTTTAGATCAAAAGCAACTGTACTAATGCATTTCGTTATAGACCTACACCACCCTCCGAATACTGTACTGGGAACTACACAAGGTTCTGACATGGTCACCTTGTTCCTTTCCTAAAAATGAACAAATAATAAATAAAGCTGATAAACTTAGGCTAAGTACTCATTAAGAATCTGACATGCCTACCTGAGAAGGTTGAAAGGAGTCGCTACAATGGGTATACATTTTTTGATCCTTTGACATTTTAGGGGTACTAACCAGAAAGGCTCCACTAAACATGTCAAAAGACTACAAAGGTCGTACGCCATCTTTGCATTAGAAAATAGTATTGGCAGTCAAGGAAGTACACACAAGTCTCACACCCCATCAAGCCCAATGTCTACATAAGCATAGGAAACATACATTATTCCAACACAGATTTCCATCTTCTAAGCAACAACCATACAATTACTTTCAACAAAACATTAATGTTCTGCCACAAAACAATACCTTCATCTCCTGCAGAGCCAAATGACTTTTCATTCTGAAGAAGAACCAATTTCAATTCCTCCAGTTCTGCATGCTCCTTGGCATACATTCGTTTCAGATTTTCCACATGTTGTATCATCACGTCTACCACTTTACTGACACGGCTCTCCTAAAAAAAAATCATATATTAATTGGGCCACACATAGGAATGCATTTAGAAAGAAGAGACAATTGAAAAGGCACATAACATTAACGAGAACATCATTCAATTGTAGGAATGGCATTAAATTCTCCCTCATTCTAATCTGCATGCAGGTGTCAAACATAACAAATTTGCAAAGTTACTAACTGCAATTTATCGAACTGTATTTATTTTTAGATACTTTTTGTATGCTACCACATTTTATAATTTTTCTATCCTTTATAATTTTGCATAGGAGGCAATGTGCATTACTTTCACTATTCTGTGATTTGACAAAAAATTATATCCAATACACATATATACACATCTGCTCGGCATGACTGATGATTTGCTCCTATTCTACTAGAACGTCAGCCGTCATGTATTGTTCCTAAAGTACTTTTGGAGTGTCTTTCTCAGGGACTCCATGAATGTCCTACTCTTGAGTACAAAGCTTTGTAATCTCCACATGGTGATGGATGACTGTTGTCTACCCCACAATAGTCCCATTAAGACAGAGCTGTGCTTGGGTAAGGGATATCCTAATTATTCTGGGTGCACCGAAACATTAACCAGAACCTCGTAACATAAAATCTGATAAATTCTTACTGAGAAGTAGTAAAAGTACTCTAACCAACCGTATTACCCAGCAATGTCCAGTAAGTTCCCAGTGTTCCCAGTCACTTTTCCCTTTAAGGAATACTTGTATTATTCTTGTAACCCAGTAAACTGGGTGCACTGGTTATATTTAAATGGGAATGGTACAGGTCTGTATCTAGTACACATTTACAGTCTCCCCCAATGTTTCCTGGCACTTTGCTAATATATCAGAAAGAGTGGTATAGAAGGCTGTAAGTATTTGGGCCTTATATACTACCTAAAACTACTTCTATCCTGTTAAGTTTACCCTAGACAATGAGATAATGTCCTTTCTCTATATGAGACTCCTCTGCAGTAAAAGACACTGCAGAACATATTCATATGCGTGATCCTCTGGCACAGGAGAGTCCGGTTGCATATATTCACCCTCTACATCTACCCCACAAAACCTTTCAGCTTTAAGTGTTGACATCATCTTTCATCAGTGGCATAATACCCCACACTGAACTATCCCCAACTTCCATTCCCTATGACAGGTGAGCAAAATCGCTTTACCAAATAAACTTTAAACTTGATGGGTGTAGCCTAACTGCTCTCCCCATCATTCTGAATGGAAGGGGAATATGGTCCATCTCAACAGTACTTGCAGTACCTTCTGGCTATCACTGACATGACCATCAGATCTGAAGCATAAGTTGTCGGACCCTTGTAGGTGACCCTCCATTCTGCCACCAAATTGCCGCCAGCCAATCATTAGCTCAGTAAATAATAAAAATATTCAGAGGTCATGAGCTGTTTTAGGTTTTACTTTAGAGCAGTCAAAATTCACCGCTGTGAGCACCACCAAATCCAATTTAATTAAGCTGGAAGACATTTGACAAGGTCTTGGACTCAGCCCTTTCTACAAGGTCATTCCCAAACTCTCTGCCTTTGCCCTCCACTTTTTGCTGAATTTGTTTTTCTTGGCTTTAGGACTCTGCACACTTTACCACTGCTAAGCAGTGCTAAAGTGTTTGCGGTCTCTGCTCACAACATGGTAACATTGGCTTATACGGTACCCATGTGGCATATTGAATTTACTTATAAGCCCCTAGTAAAGAGGCTCTACATGTGCCCCGGGACTGTAAATTAAATACTACTAGTAGGTCTGCATCACTGATAGTACCACCCACTTAAGTAGCCTGTAAACATGCCTCAGGCCTGCCATTGTAGCTTGTGTGTGTGCAGTTAAAACTGCCATTTAAACCTGGCAAAGTAAACCTTTTGCAAGACCAAACGCTTTCTTTCTAATAGAAAAAAGTCACCCCTAGGGTAAGCCCCGGACAACCCAGAGAAGCAGGGTGCAGTGTATTTAAAAAGTAGAACATGTATGTTTTCACCACTGCAAGGCCTATCTCTCCCATAGGATAACATTGAAGTTACCTCATTTAACTTTAGTGTTAAATAGGTATACCAGCTCATGTTTGATGTCTCTGGTATCACAATTTAAAATCCTAACTTATGGTGCAGTCAGATTTTAAATTGCAATTCTCAAAATGCCACTTTCATAAAGTTGCCATTTTCTTGCTTTAGCCATTTGGTGCATTCAGCCTCTCTCTGGATCACATGAATGGATGTGGGTGACAGTTGGGCTTTGTTTATTTCTCCCAGACAGCCACACACAATAGGGAGCTTAGGTAGGACTGGATGTGCCATCACTGGCAGGGTGGGTTGGAGGAACTGGGCCCAGCCCTACTTACACTTGAATAGGCTATGTCCATATCCCCTGTAGTCTGAAGCCAGGGCAAGGAAGGCAGGGCATTTGTGGACTTCAAAGGCATGCCTCGAGAAGCTTTCCACCTCTTCAATGGCAAAACTGTGTATAAATACTGGATCTCAGACCCCCAACTCGTCAGTACACTTCTGGACCTGTAGATACTCTGCCAAAAAGGATAACTGCTGTGCTGCTACAAGGACTGCACTCTGCTGGACTGCTGCTTTCTTGGCTGGGGAGGAAGAACTGGGCCCGTAACTTCACCTTCAACCCAGGACACCAGAGTTACCCTAAATCTAAACTGCTGGCCTCCTAATCCAAGTCTCAGGGGCATAAAAGGCACACCAACATCCCGAACCAGCCTCCACACTCAGCTGCAGTGAATTCCTGATCCTCTAGTGGTGCCTCTCAGGTCCTGGACCTTGGTGTGGTTCAAAGGTGCTGAAATCAAGCTTTGAGGCTCTAAGCGACTACCAACGGGCCCGTTTGCACCAAGCTCTCCTCGCTCACACCAAAAATCAGAGCGAAGCTCCCCCAACCCAACTCTTTGCACTGCAGCATCAGCCGCTCACAGGGACCACCAAGCTCCAGCAACCCCTGCCCACGATGTCAACCCCTTGTGCTTTACCAACAACATCCTTTGACGCTCTCCCAGCTCCTTGCAGTCCCCTGCAATGTGAACAGGACTCTTGGAGTGAACTTGAAAAGGTCGGTCAACCTTCCGCAGAACTAACTTGGGACTGTATCCAATCTGCACACCATCATAGATGCATGCAATTTTGGCTTTGACCTGGTCCAGCGCAACCAGATATTCGTGGTTGGTGCTTTGTGCTTTCAGGTGCAATTTTACAGTTTATTCTTTAAAAAATCATGTGTCTCTCTGATAGGATCTTTGTCGTTTTGGTCTTGCTTTATTTATTACATTTTGCTCTATATTTCTAACTAGAAGTGTTGCACAAATACTTCTCACATTGCCTCTATGTTTAGCCTGACTTCTCTGTGCCAATTTTGGTTAACTTGTGCCTTACCCTGCCAAGGATTGCGTTTTCTATTTGACCAGGGCTCACCCCCTGGTCAAACCCAATTTTTCACACTTTGCAACTCTGTCAGATTTTAATACACTGACTGCTTCCACCCCCGCTGAGCTTCCATCTTCTGCTTGTTTCCTCAATGTTTGCTTATTGGCTTTGTGTTTAGATTGTGTTTGCCTTGTTGACGAGTGAGGTGTGTTCCATTCTTTTCCAGCTGTTCCTGCTTTATGTTTGTCCAGCCAGTCCGAGATATTTGTTGGTTCAGCAAAAAAGAGTTTTGCCATTTGTTTGTTTTGCTGGAAAGAGCAACAGATATCTAACTCTGCTGCCCTGACATCAACAAAAGATTCTATCCTCTGCTAAACCAAAGCAGTCTAGTCCGGGAAAATGGGGATTGCTTGATTTTCTATTTGATATGGTTCCGAACTACTGGTTCCTGTGTCTCAATCCCATTAACGTAGCAACTGCGCCACCACCAGTCTGGGATGTGCAAGTGGAAGCAGACATCTTTGTGTGTATTTTTTAGAGTGTAGAACTTGCAGAGTCCCTGAGACCTCACCTCTATTACTAACCAGTTTTATAGATCTGCCACCAAGTCAATTTCTTCCACTTCTCCTGATAGACCACCATATGAATGTTGTTACTGCTTCCATTGGTCATCTTGCAATAAGCTTACGTCTAAGAACACATGTTGATTTTAGTTTCCAGAGCTTGCCCAGCTTGTCCTGGGGTGAAGGCTGCTGCTCCATATCCAGAGTGCCACTGCTTAGGCTCTTCTAGATTTTGCCTCTAATCTGGGCTTTGGCACAGTATTACAAATGGGCATCCTGCTACTTGTACCTTTGTATTATGCACATCTCTGACTTCCTTGTAGGAAGATATCCCATTCTAGGTTGTCTAGGTGAGAGTGATTCTTAGTGCTGCTCCTAGCTCGAAATTTCCACCCCTGACCCTGGGAGAACCTATGCCTTGGCTATAAGGTAACCACGTCTCCCTCATGTGTTTCATATTATTTCTCCAAAGAGCCAGCTTAATGTTTGTATGAGTAGTTCTATGATATTTTGTGGATGTGCTACGGTAGGTGAGTTAAATTATCTCCTCTGTTTATTAAGTCTTTAGCTAGGAATTTCCCAGACTGCCTTCAGATGATGTACTATATGCAAATTGCTGAAAAGCCCAAGCAATTGTCTCTGTGCTCTTGAGGCTACCAGGCCCCCGACGGCCAGCAGTGCCCTCATCAGCCCTTCTTAGTATAGATCAATAGAGCTTTGACATTTCGATTTCGCTCATCTCCTCTCCCCTCTTCCAACAATGGGGAGCTCCTCAGTGCACTGCTTGTTGAGCACAGCTCTGCTGGTGTCTGGCAGGACCGCTAAACTCCAGAGGGAGCTGTGGAACTAAGCCCAGGCCATGATGCTGCTCCTATTCCCTTCTGGGTGTTAAGCCGGCGTATCTTTACTGTCTTTGGAGTCCCTGGTTCAGTTCACAGTTGCACGTCTGAGGACGATCCACACCACCAGGAAGGACAGGGAGGCAAAGTCAGGGAAATCGGGGGGTGGCAAATTAAGTTCCTCTTCTCTGCGATACATGTGCCGCAGACAGCCTCCCTGCTGGGCACCATTATGGAAATGCGTGCGCATACCAGAATTGGTCTAGAAAATTCAGTTCTCCTCATTTCATGGCCCACCAGGCAGTACTAGGTGGTCAGACTAATCTTACGGTCTTCAGTAGAAGATACATTCACTTGTGTCATGTTGAGGCATTCAGGATTACTATGGATGGAGCAGGTTGGCTGCGAGCACGCCCTATCACACTTCAGCAGCTACTGAACACACTCCCTTCATATAAAGTTATGTTAAGCCACATTTGAGAGTGTCTCTTTTGCAAGCTTTAACTATTTCAAATTTCATTTTGTGTGCAGTGGCATAGACAGAGCAAAATTGACTTATTATTAAGGATATAAAATAAACTGCTTTTGCCGTCCATACTTTTACGCCTACGAATTTAGGGGAGGATACTTGATCAAACTTATTGACAAGAATATCGTTAAGATTACGATGAAATTTAATTTGACTCCTACTGAGTCGTGCCAATTCGGGCTCAAATTTTCACAATTATTAGTGGAGCCAATAGGTTTATGCTCTGGTTTCCAGTGTTCTATTGGGGCTGTATTTGGATTGGAACACTGTATATTATTTGTGTTAGACCTGGCATCTTTGGCATGGTTACCCCTGACTTTTTGCCTCTACCTCCTGTATTTTTGATGCTATGCTGGATTTCGTTTTTGCTGGTTTAGATGCTTTGGGCACTTTGCCACTGCTGATCAGTGTCAAAGTGCAAGTGCTCCCTTGGTAAATTGTTATATTGATTGGTTATCCATGATTGGTATATTTGTTTCACCTGTTAGCCCCTAGTAAAGTGCACTGCATGTGCCAGGGCTGGTGATTCAAATGCTACTAGTGGGCTGCAGCACTGATTGTGCCACCCACAGGAGTAGCGCTAAAATGATGTCTTAGGCCTGCTTGCAGTGCCTATGTGCAGTCCAGGACTGCCATGTCGACCTGGCCAGTGCACCCACTGACCAGGCCTTATCCTTCCCTTTCTGTACATGTCAGGCATCCCTATGGTGGCCCTGGGTACCCCCCTGGGCTGGGTGCAGTGTAACTGAAAGGTAGGGCATGTACTGAGGTGTGTAACATGCCCTGGTAGTGAATTACAGCCATTTACGTTTTTTAACTGCTGAGAGGCTATCTTGCCCATAGGATAGAATGGGGAAGGCTGTTTACATGCCTATCTTCCCATAAGGGCAAGATAGAAAATCCAAGCTTGGTATCTCTGTGTTCAGAATTTAATTATACATCTTTTTAGCAATATGGTTTTTAAATTCACCGTGTGAGAATAGCACTTTTTAGAAAGTAGCTATTCTCCTGTTTAACCTTCCTGTGTGCCTGTGTGCTGGTTGGCTGACTGGTGTCATGTGATGGGCTAGGTGGCTCCAGGAGCCTGGATGAGTCAGCAGCAGGGTGAATAGGGAGATCTGCTTTAGATGGGTGGGAGGAGTAGTCCCTGGGTTTGAATAGGGCTGCCCCTGCCAGCACAAAGCTGGCTCCACCCCCTGCTGGCCAGGCTGAGGACTCTGCCTCTGCTGGCACAAAGAAGGCTCCACCTCCTGCTGAGCGTCTAACGACCCTGCCCCTCACTCTGAAAGGAACCAGGTGCTCCAGGGCAGAGCACACCCAGGAACCGGTTTGAGCAGGGGAATCCCCCCACTGAAACACAGAGAGACAAAGACTTGGAGGGGTATAAGAAGAGGACCCCAGACACCTAAACTTTAGATCACTTTGGAACGAAGAAGAAACCTCTGCCAAGGAGAAAGCTGAAAAGGACTGAAGAGGAGAAGACTGCCTGCTTGCTGTTTTGCTTTACTGCCAAGGAGAGGGGAAGGACTTTGCTGTGTCCCCTTCTTTTGATTCTGATCTCCAAGGGCCTGAGAAGAGCTGGCTCCCTGTTAAGAAGTCCCAGGAACAAAAGGACTTCACCACCAGCTCCCCTGGAACTCTGCTGAAGGAGTTCTGACCTGCCTTGGAGTGCTTGCCCAGTCTTGGGGCCTCAGGAGGTTGTTTTGCTGTGTTTGGGAGCTGGGAAGCAGAAGCGTGAAAAAGAGTAACTGGTACCCAACGCATCATCCGATTGCGTGTCGCGAGAACGAGAGTGCGAGGAGAATTTCATCGCGGCGTCATCGCAGCACCCGGAGTCCCCGCATCGCCGAGTGCGTCGAGCATCGTCCCGGTGCGAGAAGATTCCTGACGCTGCGAGGGTCGTCGCAGAACCAGTTTGCGAGCCGCACCACTGCCGGCGCGTGAAAGTCTCCAGTCATCGTGTGCGTCGACGCAGAGTCCCGTTCCGTGGCGCATCGAGAGTTGCGGCGCCGGAAGTCAACGCTGCGCCGCGCATCGTGCCACATCGAAGAGTGTCGCATCGAACCTGTGCGTGAAGCTTCCCCCTAAGAAACCTACGCAACGAAAGCCAAAGTCATCGCATCCTCCCCCTACAGATCGGAGCCGGCGCATCCACCTCTGCTGCGTGAAGCAGGGCTGCTGCAAAGCCTCCCCAGGATCTCAGGAGTATCGCATCGCCTTTGCCATCTTCCTTGTTATAGCTTTTGGGAACCTTATCGCAACTACAGGTACTGTTGGGCACGAAAGTGTCGCATTTTGTGCATTGAGAGTCGCATTGTGCAAGACACTGACTTTTACATCCTGGAGTACTTTCTGCAAACTCTTGAACTATCTTTAAAGTAACCTTTTTGAATTATATGTTGGTTTGTCTGTAGTATTTGGTCTTGTGAAGTTTTTAGTAAAGATACCTTATTTTTCTAAAACTGGTGTGGAGTAAATCTGTGGTGTTTTCACTGTGTTACTGTGAGTGTTGGTACAAATACTTTACACATTGCCTTTGATAGCCTAGACTGCTCAGGCCAAGCTACCTAGAGGGTAAGCAGGGGTTATCTTAACAGTGTATCCCCCTTTCCCTGACTAGAAGCAAGGGTCCCTACTTGGACAGAGGTACCTACCCTGCCAACTAGAGACCCCCAGATCTAACAATTTGCATAAAATGTCTTTCCCTTAAATGATCAATGGTAAAATCGTAATTTGATTTAGGGGCTATTATTGAATACCTTCTGTAAAGTATATCAAAAGGCTGAGCAGCGCAGACAAAACGGAATTTTGGAGTGAAGAGGCGGGAAGGGGTGGAGAGCATGAAGGCATGAATAATCTTCAAAAGGGTTGAATATTCGCCCCATAGAGGGTATTGAACAAGAGGGTGTTTCAATTTCATTGAAAAAAAATGTCGATTTGTTCTTGGAAGGATAAAGTGCACAAACGAGTGAGGCATGAACTGTGCATCTTTAATTACAAAGACAGTGCCTCTGGATTCTTCGAATGATCAGGAGCAAGGACCTGGCAGGTTTGCGGTTCCTACCTGGATGGTTTCTGGAAGTGAAAATTCTTCCCAGCCACTGGTAAAAACACTAGTCCACATTCCACTGTTTTTTTGTTCACTGTGCCACCACACGCAGGGAACAACCTAATGCAAATCAGCCCCGCTCCCACTCCAATAGGAGGAGTGCAGCGCAAACTACCAGGCTACATCCACACTAAAAGGATCAAAAGCAAACACTTTCTCAATAAAGAGCTCTTTGGAGCTAGGTTGAAAGAAATACAGCACAAGTGAGCAGCTGGAGCAAATGCAGCTAAATTGTACATGATGGTAAATGTATGGTTACCTGATGAATGGCTCCCAACATTTCTGCTCTACTGGCCACTCGGGCTGTGTGCTGACTCAAAAACTGTAAGCTTTTCTCCAGCTTCTTGATGATATCATGCGACTGGTTATCTTCCTCACAAATGGGGACCAATGTCTAAGAGGGAATACCAAGAAACAGATAAAGTTATTTATAAAATAAGACCAGTGGTTTACACACAGTGCTGTTTCCTTTTAGGCAGTCAGAATCAATTTCACCAAATGGAGGAATAGTTTAAATGACAAAGGTTGCGTCAATACAGACTTGAAACAATGTTTCCGCGATTATGTCTCAAATTATCAGGCCAACATATAAATCCCAAAAACAGTTGCCGATAATGGAATTACCAGATCAACCTTTAACAACCCATTTACAGAGTCACTTCACACTCGCGTTTAACGCAAAAATGGCAAGCGGCACAGCCAAACACGGTCACTTAAACTGACCAGGGGTTTTCCTTAGAAAACTGTCCATTGGAGCGCAGAGCTAAAATTCACAGAAAATCAAGCCAAATATACATTCGTTTTCTCTTATTTTAAGTCAATTAAGCTTAACGGCATGCCAGAAACGTGTTACTCTCTGTGGAATCTTATCTAATGCTCAGGGGGCAGGATATACCCTCCAGAAGAAGCAACGAACGGTCTAGAGGGGAAAATCTCATTCATATGTACAAGACGTGTGTCATTATTTTCACAAAATCACACTTCCATATGCCAGGATTGAAAGTGAGGTTAAACGGTAAGGAAACGTGCAAGGGACAGCCCTGAGCCCTTCTGCGCCTAATAGAATCACAAAAAATTGCAATTAGCAAGCATGTTCAGTGTTCCAGGAAGCTTCAAACTAATATAAACGAACATCCATATTTATTTAATAACTGGATACATTACGTGTTATATGGCCGTTTATTAACATATTAGAGAATATCAGCATAACAGACAAGATTATAAATTTGTTTTCACAATATATGATCCAATAAACTCTGTTGAATTTGGCTGTACCATTGATTTTAAAGTAATCCACTAAAAAATATGCAAAGAATAAATCAACATGTGTACGCCCACTTGAGCACGAGCAAAAAAACACAGAGCAAGAGTGTCCCTAACCCCGTTCATGCATCATCTTAAGAGAACTGAATGGCTACAGGGTGATACAAGAAAAGCAAAAGCAGCCATGCAGCAGCGGTTTTATCCCACACAGATAAAAAGTCTACTGTATTGCCTGCAAATCTGTTCACGAAAAACTCAAATCCTGAAAGACAATGTTAAAGATGAGGAATCAAATCAATAAGAATACACTAACTGAATAAAAAAAATGATATTTATTTTCCTAATAAAGAAGCAGGCTTGGTAGAGCAGAATGGTTGACATGGGAAAGCCAATATGAAAATTTGGCATTTTACCACTGATGGCAAAATGGCAACCCGTATAGTTGTCATGACCAGTATACAATACCAAGATGCTAGTGCCTCACATACACTACAGGTATCTTAGCCTGGAAAAATTGTAAAGCATCAGAGGAAAATAAGGGAAAGTAGGAAATGAAGAACCGGAACACGGAAGCAGTTTAGGAGCAAAAACAATGCCCCAAATCAAGCAGACAAGGGCAGGTGAAATTTATTTTACTAACAGTGGTTAGTTATATAAACACGTGAAACAAGTGGCAGTGAAGCTGAAAATGACACATTTTTGAAAAATCTAATGCGAAATATAGTGCAAATTTCCATTTCTTCAATGAAACGTGTGTCTAACATGGGAATGCGGTGTCTTGAAGCAATGATGGATAAAGTAACAAATTTGAAGGTCCGTGTCTGCTATCCTGATATACGCTGATATTCCTCCTGCTGCCCTGCTGTCCTCCACACAGTTGCAGGAATGCTCTGGATACTGCTGCTCCATGTGGATAGCTACAGCGGCAGTGTCCGTAGCTGCTGGGGACTGCAAGCCGCACAACTCCCTGTGCATGGACACACCTGAGGCTCATCTGGCCGGCTACTACTGGCGCGCTGACTGCAGCGCAGGAAGCGCCCGGGCCAAGGGCAGGCCAGTCTGTGCCCTCCCGCAGCCGGACAAGGCTTGGCTGGGACACCCCTCTAAAGTCAACCTTCTGTAAATAGGTGAGGAATTATGGGGAAGAGGGAAAGCACTGCTGGGCCTCTGTTAGCTACCCCTCCCTCCAAACCTACATAGATTTACCTAATGCTGCAAAGGACAATTGGGGTTATAGCTAAAGAACCTGATCTAGCAGAAAGAAGGTTATTATTAGGGGCAGGGGTGCCCTTAGGGGAGCCACTTCTATCTCGTTTTTTGTTCATCCGAACTAGCAGATGATACCAACGTTGATGAAGTGGGACCAAGTGTTGTAATCGGGGCTACAGCTACATTAACCAGTGCTTTAAACGGCTCACCTATCCTTCAGGCCTGCTGTATTGACCCTCAACGCCCAGCGAAAAAAGGGAGAAGGGTCATTCGTAGTAAACAATCAAAGTTTAACGCAGGCCGCTTCTTTACCTGATATCCCTGCTCCTGACCAGCCATTAACTGCCAACATCGGTCCTAGTAGTAATGGATTTGACCTACAACAAACTTGGTTGATGCAATTGGTAACTGAGATAGATGATAAGGTTAAAGCCATTTTGAGTGCAGACTTGACAGCAACTTTGGCACGCCTTGAAATCATAGAACAACCCCCAAATAATACTTTAAAACCAATATTTCAGGGGCATGGAACTTGTGAAGATGATGCCCCATGCAACTCTAACAAGCCCATCACAAGTTCCGACAGGAGATGCATTTGCAAGGGCCCTGCTCCTACCTCCTTTTCACCGTCAACTAAAATTAATCAAGCAGCTTCTACTACGCTTACTGTTAAGAATCAGAATGGGGTTCAAATGTGGCAGAAGGGAATCAGCAACGAGTGCCGTAGAACTACAGTACAAGACACTCGTCAGAAAGCAACAGTCATCGAATCCTGCCCATATGAAGTAATATTGTCTGGTGCTCCTGAAATTACGAGGAGGCCAGACTGAAACACATGATGTTTGCATTGGCTTGTGACAAACAGAAATTTCCCACTCTCGTTAGCACACAATATTCTTTTTTCACACAGGGTGAGGTGGATTGGGACGAGAAGTCCGGATCGTTCAGGGGATTGTATAGTCATTCATTTCAGGGACCCTATTATGGTGCTGAAATTGTTGATGATGTATAGTGGAAAGAAGGGCACTCAAATATTATTCTCTTGCCCCTAGGTTTACTGCCTACAGGGTCTGTTAGCATCCCTCGCCAAAATATTCCCCAACTAACATGCCCTTTTACAATGGCCATCAATGATTAAGAAGAAATGTTACCATACCAATCTCAAATTGCCATGATGTATTGGAAATGGTTGATTGGCTAAGTGCTAAAGAAATCTCCTTGCTGAGTCTTGAGGGGCAGGTGAATGGTCCTGATGTCAAAGGGGTTACTTCCACTGTGGGGGTGGGGGGAAAGGGGAGTTTGACATCATCTAACTTGATGACTAATATAAGCCTGGCTCGAAGGCAGTTATGTGGTGAGCCATTGCGTATTCTTAGCAATTTTGATTCTGTTGAAGGCACAGGCCCGAGAAACAGAAGAAAGAGCGACCTCCCCTATTATGAACTCTACCTCCCAGTCCTTGCCACGTTCTGATGATTCTGAAAACTAAACACATCTTCATGTATATGATGGTTTGACTGATGTCATGGATTAACTGGCAGGGATTAACTCCAAACATTCTGCCCCAGATTGGATCACGTTTACTGGAAAAAATGACGTGTGTTCTCCAGGAGACATGGGCAGTGGATAAAATGTATGTTAATGGTTACTCAACTTATAGGGTTGAAGTCAAATGCTGGGAGAACGATTGGTGGTTTAATGATTTTATTAACATATGAGATTGCCTGTACTCATAAGCAGCTAAAAATTGATTCACTGATATAATGGTGCTCAAGTTTCCTTCCAGTTTAAAATTGATTGTATTTATTGTTTATGCAAGATTGGCCTCTTTGTGGTTGACTCATTCGTTTTGGCTTTGTTAGATGATCTAGTAGGTGTTTATCAGCAGCAGGATAAAATTGTGGTCAGAGGGGGTTTCAGTGTTTCATTTGCGCCATCTCCTTCAATTGACACCTTGATAGAGGAGTAAGATGAGCTCTGAGGCATCCTTATTTGTCTGGTAAAGTCCAACAGGTTTTCTTTAATGCCTCCCTGCAGCTTGCTTCCCTAGCAGTTGGGAGGGGCTTAGGGACTCATTCCAACCCAGATAGACAGCCTACATCTAAAAGGGGAACTTGTAGGATTGTTATTGATTACACCCTGCTAGATGTAAGACTAGCCACTACTTAGTGACATGGAACTTGGCTTTTGAGCAGATAGTAATCACAACCCATTCTTCTATTCTCCGACTGGTGATTCTCTCAAGAGAGGTTTGTCTACCAGCTCTACTTTGGCTCAGGAGCCAGTTCTAACAAGTCATCTTAGAAGAATCACATGGCCTCTGGTTTTAGCAGACTGTGGATTGCACTCTAGGATTTATCAGTTGTGTTTCCAGTTTTTTAATAGGTATGAGAATGCCACACTTTCCCCTGCATCATTAGTGGCTATTTATGCTGAATTCTTTATAAGCTTGTGCCAAGTAAGTCATAAGGAGGCAACCCAGAAGTCTCCAGCTATCCGGAATGGGCACAGATGGTATAATGCCAAGTGTAAATTGGCAAGGAGCAATCTAAAGTGGGCTATTAAGGAATGTAGCCACCCAGACATTTCAGCAGCTCAGCTTGGATATAGCTACACTTGCTAAAGCAAAAACCAAATGGACTGAGAAAAACTGGCAGGACTTGCTGACAGCTGGTAGTGTCAAGGATAACCACTCCTTCTGGCACACCGTTTTGCACGGATGTTTAGATAGTACTAGTACTCCTAGCTATCACATTCAGCCAGAGAAGTGGGTTATCATTTCTCTGCACTCTATTCAGAAGATACTATTGCTATTACACCTCAGTCATTAGTATTAAACACTTTTTCCCATGATACAACTACTGATGTTGAACTAGCTTTCAGTCTTGAAGAAACATGCACGGCCATCAACTGATTACAATCAGCAAAAGATCCCTGCCCAGATCATATTCCTTGTGACCTGTTTAAGTCAGAGCCCCTAATCTGGGAACCACATATTAATATTATATCAAACGCTGTAGCTGCAGGGGGAGAGAAATTCCCGATTCTTGGAGGGGTGCAGAGATTATTGCAGTGAATAAAAAAAGGTGATGCTTCTAGCCTGATGTATCACAGGCCCATTAGCTCCATCGATAATTTGCACAAAAAAGATTTCAAGACAAGTATTGGACAAACTGCAGGCCTGGATGAATGCAAACTGTATTCTCTCATCTCTCCAGGCAAGTTTCCATGCCAAAACAAATACATGTGATCAAGTTTTCAGGTTCACATTATTAAACTGGAAATATGTGTTGTTAAGCAACCAGAAATTGTATGTTGCTTTTGTTGATTTAAGATCAGTTTTTGATCTTGTACCTCGAGAAAGCCTATGGAATGTACTGTTAAGCATGGTAGCCCCTTCTAACCTGGTGTCTGATAGCCAGGATTCATGAAGCCATTTACGCTCGGGTCCTTCGGAGGAAATACGGAGAGCTAAATGACAGAATATCCATACAGCGTGGAGTACGCCAGGGGTGCATTTTGGCACCAACATTATTTACCCTGTATATAAATAGGGTGGTAAATGATCTTGCTAATTGTTGGAATGATTCGTCTTGTCTGAATGGGTTGAAAATTCACATTCTTTGTTTGCTGACAATTTCTTACTGATATTTAAGACCCCTGCAGGCCTTTATATACTGCTAGGTACATTATTAAATCTGTGTGCATGCAGGGGACTGGAACCCAACACAGCATAGACTAAATTTATGATGTTTGAAAAGGGTAGATCTAGACACTCTATAGTCAAAGTTGATGGAAAGTCCCTTGAGCATATTCACAGATTTGACTATCTGAGTTTTAGGATGTACGATGAGTTCAGTTGGGAGCCACAACTCAGCAAAAGGCACCTGCTTATAGTACAGAGATCAAAAGCTGTCCTTTGTTTTTTTTTAAGCAGACCCAGATGCACCCAATAAAGCCCAGGTTTGTAGGGTAACTGTGCTGAAAGCCCAAGGTGCTGGGCTCTTTGGATCGGAGATATGTATATGTGCGGACATTAATACGTTGTTAGTAGAAGAGACTAATTTCATAAGGTCTCTTGTTTCAGTTCCCATAGTACCCCACTTGTCCCCCTGTTTTATGATGTATGCATTAAAAGAATTGCTGATGTTGCCTCACTGAAGCCTTTGATGTAGTGGTTATGACTGTAGTCCATGCTCAGCTACTTGATTATTAAGAGGCTCTGAAGGAGCTGTTGATGAAAAGTGGCAAAAAGATTCCCTAGATGAAACATATGGCAACTCGGTTTAAGTTACTTGGCATGTCCAATCTATGGGATCACCGGAAGGGACTAAGTAAGGCAGTGATACCCACTATAAAACCTACAAATTGGCAATATGCGAATGACCAATGTACTTGAGTACAAAGGCAGGATTCTGGCCAGTCAATTTCTGACCTTTAAGTCTAATCCCAAATTCGAAATATTTTCAGCTATGGTTTTACCACCAATAGCAAAGAGTTTGCATTTGAGATTTCATCTGGGCTGCTTGCCACTAAGGACCTTTGGTGATTGGGTTAGAGAGCAAGCTTCAGAGAAGTATCCAGCATGTGAATCTATCGAAGATTTAGGAATGGATAAAAATGTGTGACTTAACTGTAAAGGTCTTTTCCACCATTGGTATTTTCACCATTACTCATCTGACCCCCAGTTCCCCATTGATGTGTGATTTTGATGATTTTGTTGCATGCTTGTAAAATGGTGCCAGAAACAGAAGAACATGTCCTTTTTCTATATTGCGTATTAACATTGCAAGTGCTGGATACACCCAGTTTGTTTAAACTTAAAAATTACACGGGATTCTAAAAACAGACACCTCGGGCCCAATTGTCTTTGCAATAAGGAGTTTTCTGCTGAATGTTTGGTTTATACACCTGAAGATTAGGTCTTAAAAGCATAGTGACATGTATGCTTGTGTAAATCTAATATTAGATTGTGACCCGTCTTATTTTTTATATAGATTTTATCCATTGGGAATTCTTTTTATAACACTCAATATGAATTTATATGCAATTCTAATCTTATAATGTAAGAAGTTTTTAGATGTTTGTAATTATCCAGTGATTGCAGTTTTATGGAGTTTTAACCTAGTACTTTTTAATTAGATGGGTCTATTTTGTTTGTATTGTGTCTATTTTATTTGTTTTTTCTATATTCTAATTGTTGATACCAAACTATACTTCCAAACTGTTGTTCACTTAAAGTTGAATGCAATCTTGTATGCTTTGATGTATTTTGTTTAGTGTTATCGATTGATTGAACTAATTTAACAAGCATTTGCAAAGCCAAAATGTCTGGATTCAAATTAATTTAATGTGAGTACGTATGTAATCACAGGTATTTACAAATACTCTTTATTCCATTAAAGCCTGCCTACTTCCTTTCTCAATGCTGTGGCAAGGTAGCAAAAAAGACTGGTTTCAGTACCAAATACATATAGTAGATAAAGAATTGCTTATGTCAAACAATGTAGTGACAGTGTTATTTTCAGATGTAGACTAGTCAATCATGCTTTCCAATGGAAGGTGGAATGAGAACACCAGACAGCCAATAGCTTGAGCTGAGAGAGTGATATTCCTCCGGGCACAGCCAAAGTTCCCTGTTTGGAGAGTTTAAAGAGCAGCACTGTCAGGCTAGATATAAGAAGGGTCCCTACCTGACCTTAAAAAATACAAGGATAGACCAAAACAACCTCATCGGTTTACAGATGTAAAATGTATTCAGGAAAAGTTTATTGAGGGCATATATATGGAATCCTAAAGTCAACTCTTTATTTCTGGGAAGTAGACCATCAGACTCCAGGCAACAAAACTAGGTAATGTCAAATTACAACGAAATGTTGGTAATGGCCTTTTGTTAGAATAGGGGGAGCACTTCAAAATCCATTTTATCTGGACTGCCAAAAATACTCAATTTTTGTAAAAATCTCTTTGTTAATTTTTGCACTCCAACACAGAAAACAGGTTTACAGCAAATTTGCCACGAAGACTACTTTTTACATGATACATCCTTTTCATAAATTGGTGTCAATACGTTCAGTATTTTAGATGATCTCAATGAAAAAAACCTTTAAACCCACAATTGAAAGGATTATTTTTATGTATAAAATAACTGTTGGGGATCACATATTAATCAAATCGTTTTAGGTTAGCATGATTTAAAGGTTTTCAGACCTACCCATGTTGCTTACCATTTCACCAGATTTTGATTGTTTCAGAGTATCTGAGATTTGTGTCTATGTGATCCATGCTGGATGTATGGGTCTTGCAAGAGGATTATGCATGCTGCTGGAAAACACCTTTTTCTGGGGATGTAGATCCTACGGCTAATTACAGCAAACTCAGAGGGTTGTAAAATTTGCTCTAACTGCTTAAAAAGTTCTGCATTTCATAAGGTAATTATCGCAGTGCTCTAATCCTATGGTACCATGCACTGAATGCAAAGAAATTCGCTGACTTAATGTGCAGCTTGCTGATATGTACACTTCGCATGATTCCCCATCACCAATGGCACAATTATGGTCATAGTTTGCAGTAGATCCTCAGAGAAAAACACTTAAAAAAAGAATTGTAAAGAAAGAAGGTAGAGATCAAATTAAGCTCTGAAAATTACTGAAATATCATGTTACCAGAATTAGAACCAATTAACGATCTCACTAACAACAATGACCATAGATTTGAGGTGGAAAACAGTGGAGGCAGTGCCCATATCTAAACAGATGTAATAGTTTTTAGGTTGATCTTAATCATGATAACCCCCCATAAAAATAAAAAACTTTCATTGAGGGATGTTATGGCTCACTAATAAATCCATTAGAAATCCCATATAGAAAAATACAGTCTTGTCGCCTAAGATATTGAGCTGATGGGGCATTTTAGCTATAATTGAAAAACACGTACACAATTTACTTTAGTCTATACACCACTCCCTAGTAATCCATTACTCATTACCTCAACCATAATATTACAGATAACAGTAATATCATACATCTCCATTGACATTAATCTCATTGATAAAGCTGTAAATAATTGGTATTTTCTACGTGGGTTTTAGACCGTAAAGATACAGCCTAATTTCTAACTGTGTCTACTGCAAGAAGATTAACAAGTTACTTACCGGTAAGGATTAGTTGTGATGTATTTTAATATTCACTCTAATCATGCAGGGATTCTTCAAGGAAAACATGACATTTTTAAATAGTAGCCAGCACTAAAGGCATGTTCTACATTTAGTTGAGGGTACATTCTCCATCGCCTCCCTAGCTCCTGCAATGATCACATTCCAAACTTTTGGTCAGTTTACAAGCATGTAACAAAACTCAATCACACACACATCGATGGGGAACTTGGGGTCATACGAGTTATGGTGAAAATACCAATGGTGGAAAAAACCTTTAAAGTTAAGTCACACATTTTTATTCACTCTTGGATCTTTGATAGATTCACATGCCATTTGAATGAAATTCGATAAGTAAATACCTAGTAGATGACAGAAAATGTACATCCCCATCTGAACAAGTTGCTCAGAACTACATGTTCAAATCGCATCGGAACTTTCATCCGCATCAAGGCATGAGTGTTCCCAGTATATTTGCAGCCACCTTGCACATTTCCACCATTGAAATGCTGGCCATTAATACAGTGGTAGTGGCCATTCCTCTCAATTTGTAGGAGATTACCAGTCCAGTAACTACAGGATATCTATTTCGTATTGGAACCCAAGACAGTCTATCAACCAATGGGAGAAAGCCAGTTTGAGCACCAACTGTCCTTGTCTAGACTTCCCATTTGCAATGGACAGTGAATTAGTCGACTTCAGCAACTATGTTCTGTCAATGCAGCAGCTCAAATCTTTGTTACAGCAGATTTGATCAGGCAGCATCAGCTATTGGTTGCTTGACAAAGGCTGTTTGAGACGGAAATCAGACACCAGCCTTGAAATGAACAACAGATGGATTCATTGGAGCAGTTTATTTGTACAAAACATTTTTTAGGGATCCACCATAGAAAATGCCTGATCTCAATAACTAATTGCAGAGGTCATGGCCAAGCAGTTTTCAAGGTAAGGAAGTAGAGTGAGCTGAATATATACACTTTGGTATCAGGCAGGCATCATGTTCAGTTTCTACACCGGGACTGGTGCTCATTCCAGCTGCAGTATGCTTAACAGGCCCTTCAAGAAATTGAAGGCCAATGGTTATGTTAAAAGGGTATGTCCAGGAGGGTGGCACCCATGCAATACCTTTTGGATGTACACATAAGCTACATTTGCACACAATGAATCTCGCTTAACTTTTTTTAATTGTGAATGATCATTATACTGAAATCTGGAAGAGGTCTCGTCTTTCTAGACCTATATGGAGCCTCCCAGGAGACCAGCCATGTGCTACTGAAACAAGAGGTTCTACATCCCTGTTTTGCCACTTACTTGTGGCATTCTGCATTGGACCTACTCAAGTCATCTCCCTTGTAATTCTTTATTCACAGTAGATGTTTGTCTGTTAGGAAACTCCGATGTTGGACAGTGCACATTCAAAGATCGAGGGGCTTTTAAAAAACTGTAATTGAGTGGCTGACAGTTTCAAGGCAGAAAACATTGCCATTGGAGTTATTCTTCCTCAGAAGAGTCCTTCCGGAAGCAAGAGGGAAAAATGTTTTCAGGTCATAATTGATTTCCAGCACACCAATATGCAGCCTCTTCTACCTACTTCTTGGCCAGAGTGTTCTTGGCCAGAGTGTGTGCCTTAGCCTTCACTGGAAGCATTGGTCACAGCTGTGACCTGAGGCCAAGATGGTGCAAACTGCATGTTGACCATATGTTTTGAATGTTAAATCAAATTCATTTTGTCTCACCTGCACAGGGTTGCAGCAGTCGGTGAACCCCCATTTTAATGTAACTGCAGCTCTATACATATGACATGCATCTCATTCAAATGCTACACTCTGTGGTCAGCTGGTTTAATCTTGTAGGATCATGAGCCAAATCAAGCTCCCATGAGGTGTATATTCTGTGTTGGTTTCTGACTTCTGGACATTCACTATTAATCATTGGTCTTTAAGTTCTGTACAGACTGTACTTGGCATCATCAAGTGAAGACACCTTTCTGCACCAGTCACGTAAACGGTTTAGCTGTGGATCACCTGCTTCTCGCTGTAGCAGCAGCTGGTGCTGCACCCTTAGTAAAGACTGTTGCCAATCGGACCACAAGAGGGAGGGGCCTTGAACTGCCAAGGCTTTAACCCACCTTGACCTTCAGACATAGGTAAGGTACGGTTTGTGTATCCTGACATAGATGTGCCCTCCAAATCCAGGGAACACTGAAATGCCCTTTGTTTAGGTAGACTACAACCTGGGAAAAGGTCACCATGCAGAAAGCAAATTTTGAATTAATTTTGACAATTTTTTGCACACTGCGTAGGTGATTTACCTGAGGACTTCTTTTGAGTAGGGAAGGGCCTCTATCAATTGCCAAGGTTGCCATTTGTGGAGATGGTAAATCTCTGTTGTGTGACTGCTAAACAGAATATTGCCTAAACTCCAACTATCAGTGATGTGTAGCATATATGGTTCAAAGATCTGGTGATTGGGCTTTTTGTAGCACAAAAACTCGCTTTTTGGATCTAGATGGTGGAGTCTCTCCTCCTCTTTGAAAGGGAGAGGCAAAGCAAAGAAGGTGAACAAACCGATTGTCTGGTCTATGTGAAAGGGTGTCACCACTTTTGGTAGAAAAGAGGCACATGTTCTCAGTACCAGTTTGTCTGGGGAAACGATTGTGTAAGGAGGGTGCACATAGAGTGCCTGCATTTCACTAACTCTCCTGGCTGATGCAATGGCCACAATACAAGCCATTCTCATAGTCAAAAGACAAGGACTGATGATGCAAGGGCTCAAAGGGCAAGCACATCAAAAAAGTAAAAAACTAGAGATGCAGAGGTATGTGCCCTGTAAGTCCAATGCTACCATCTAGTCTCCAGGACACAGGGCAGATAAAACCTTAGCCAACATGAGCATTTTGAACTTCTTCAGGAAGAAATTTAGAGGGAGCAGGTCAAAAATAGGGTGGAGGCCTCCATCCCTCTTGGGCACAGGAAAGTTGTGATAATTGCAACCAAAACCTACTTCTGATACATGGACCCTCTCAAAAGCTCCTTGGACCAAAAGAGCATGTGCTTCCTGATGAAAAGAGAGGTGATCCACTGTAAGCTAGCTTCCTGTGATGGTAAGAGGGTAAACTAAAGAGGTTTTGAAGCTCCGGCTGCAGGGCAGGGGGAGTGGAAGACTGGGCAGACCTCTGACTGTCTTCCACAAGGCTTTCAGTAGCCATGTGGCAGCCAAGAATGGCCTGGGGAGTTTGTGGGTCTTGGTGGCTGGGAGGGAAAGATGTGACTGGTAGCCCCTACCATAGCCAGGAATGGGTCAATAGGAAGAATGGGGTTGATATAGGCCCATGGAGAGACTCAGTGACTAGGCAGTGGCCCAGCTGTCCTGAAAGAGCTCCAGTGTGGAATCTGACTTCTTCCCCAAGAGGCAGATGCTACAGAAGAGCATGTCCATAAGGGATGTTTGGACATCCTCTAAGAAGCCAAAAGATCTCAGCCAGGCATGACATGTGAATGCCACTGACTACGCAATCACTCTGCCTAGCAAGTTATTTGTATCAAGTCTGCACTGAATTGTGAACTTTTCTGCATCTCTGCCATTGGCAACAGCCTGGGCCAGTATGGCTCGGAACTACTTGAGTCCATGGGCAACACTTGTGCAACTGAATTGCAAACTGTGTGGGTTTATCGGCCTAAGATGCATGATGTGCTCACTGTCCACATTGCTAGGCTGGCAGAAGAAAACATCCTCTTACCAAAGATATTCAGCCTCTTGAATTCCCCATCAGGCGGTGTTGTAGGGAACGCACCAGGGTTGACTTCGGCCATGGAGGCCTGAACGACCAGTCTTTCGGGGACGTGGTGCTGGGTGAGAAAAGCTGGGTTTCCCCAGAGTGGAGCAATGCTGGTGGGCAATTGTCCTGAGCACAGGAGCCCCTGTGCAGGGGTTGGTCCATAAGCCAAGCAGGACATATGTGAGAGCTTCAATAAAAGGCAGGATAGGTTCTGTGGGAGGATGACTCCTGACTGAAGCAGCTCTGTTAAGATGTTCATCTTGACTGTCACTGATAGCAGTGGAAAGTCCAGGACCACAGCCACCCTCCTCCCCACCATAGCAAAGGAATCCACTTCTTATGTAGCCACATTAGTAGGAGAAACTAAGCCAGTGTCAGGAGAGGTGTCCGGACCACTGGTATCTGTTAGTTCCTTCAACTAGTTGTCCTCCAGCTTCCCTAAAGAGTTATGGTATCCATAAGGATGTTCAGATTCTACTCAATCTTACTCCTCCCTAGGCTTCTCCAAAAAAGCATGCCCTGGCTCAAACTCGGATGATCGAAAATCATCCGTCTACAGAGTCTATGTTGGGAAACGCTGATCGGGATTCCTATCGGAGTCTGGTATGATGATGGGGTCAGCGACGCAGGGATGTTTGCTGGAATGGACTCAAGGAAAGGTCACGGTCTCGCAATCAGAATTGTTCCAGAACTAGATCCAGGGGGCTTGACTGGCACCGATGGCTGACTCAGCAGCAGGAATCCAGAGGGGGCACCAGCTGAACCCATGGGGATTGAAGGCCATCCAGAAGGATCGGCCTTCCCAAAGATGAGCTGCATAGCCTGTAAAATTAAAGAAGTTAGGTGGGGGTCCCTCTTGCTCCAGCAAACTCTGGGAGGCATGGAGCAGACCCAGATGCAGGCTGCGTGGGAGCAGGGCCTACAATGAAGATTTTCCTATGCCTTGTCCAAAAACATGGACCTGTGCAGTGAATTTGAAAAGCACAATGACTTCTTTTGGGACTCAAGCCATGACTTTGAGTGTGGTGACGAGTACCTGGAATGGCTTCGTGAACGGGCCCGGGACCTTCTCATGACCATAACCTGGAATGTCATGGAGGTGACTGGCATTGAACAAACAGGAGCTTCCAGGAATGCTGCCGCAGCAACTTAGGCCTTGAAGATGCTGTTTGGCTCAAGGCAGAACCAGATGGGTGTCTGTCACAGAACCAAAGGGTTTAAACCTCACTGTTTTATTTGTTTTAACATCCCTTGCACACTCTCAGACATTCTCAGAAAAAGGCTCGTCAAAACTTCGAAAAAAGGGTACTCCAAAATACTGGATAGGGGTTGCTCTCTCAGTATCTGTGCTGACTGGCTCATAAAGAAAATACCTGATGTTTGTGCGCTAGAGTGGCACCTATATAGAAACCGCGCATATCACTTCTGGTGCAGATGTGGAGGAGCCAAGTTACACCACCTGCCGACACGCAGAGATACGGCTTGACAATTTCCAGATCCAGTCTGACACCTAGGAAATACTGTAAGGTAAGGAATCTGCAAATAGAAGTCTCTAACAGATTATCTCCTCAGTTTTCTTTCCACATAATTCTATCATCTGGGCCCCTAAGCCTCTACCTGTTATAAAGAGCTATGTAAGTTACCATTTATTCAAAAGGGACAAGTTGTGTGATGATTGGCTTGGCCATTCCTTGCGCAGGAGGGACTCATCTGACAAGTCTGTGTAACCCCTCAGGTGGCTTTTCACTTTAGCGTTCTTAATCCCAAAATATGCTGGGAATCTGCAGGATAAGTATCAATCAGGGTTCTATTCAATTTCCTGTAAAAGGTTTTATGGGCAAGTCTAGTCTAAGGATTCTGGGCTAAGTGTGGCAAAATCTTGGATGGGACAGCAGCTGCACTTCCTTCCACCGTCTCAGGGCCTAGTGTGGCAAAATCTTGGTCTGGGACAGAAGCTGTACTTCTTACCCACTCTTGCAGCTTAATCAAATAGTCTAACTCCTCGAAATGATTAGGTTATACCTTGACAGCATTCCCTCTTTATGTGGGATTGCATCTTCCCTCTTCTGTAGCTCATTCTAACTCATTTGTCTTTAGACTCAATGGCTTCCTTGTTCAGTCTTTGATTTTCCCTTTCTTTCCCCTTCTTGCATTTCTATTTCTCCAGTCTGCATATGTCACGGGTTGTCAGCTGCAATTTTGGAGGAGCATTCCTCAGTATCAATGTCAGTCTCAGATGCTCAGACATCGAACAGTGTGATGTCATGGTAGCTGCATTTAAGATTTTGGTGCCGGATCACGGTGTTGTATTTGGTGCTGGGACCAAGATCAGTGACGGGTAAAAGCAATATCAATGACAGTGCAAAGAGAATGGACATTGGACACAAGGCCATTTACAAGATGGGCCAAGATGTCAAACCTGAAGTACATGGATGAGCTGGAGAGTCCATAGAGTGCCATCACTCAATGTCAAGGATGCACAGAGCAAGATATTTATAGGACATGGTTCTCAAGGATAACTGGTTGAGGGAGAGAGACCACATCATTTATGGTGTGGGCTATCCAGAAATAGGATCCAACTGCATTCCTCTATTATAGAGGCTTATAATCCAAGAGATCATAGAAAGGGAGCCTTGGGGGGGAAGGGGGGGGGGCGGGTTCTTTAAGGTCTCGTTTGGTCTGTCCAAGCTATGCTTAGTCTTGACAACCTTAACAGGTGTCTCTACTGCCAGAAGACACGCTAAATGATGGATATCTGGATCTTTTCCTGGTTATGCTAAGCACATGCTTCGATTAGAGAAGTCATCTTGTTTTTAATCTCCTTAAAACCGATATCCTATTCCTCCCAGTATAGGAGTACACCGAAGAAATCCCCTACAACAAATCCGGTAGCCAGCAGAGTTTCAGCTAGCTCTTTTTTGTAGATGAAAATGTCAACTGCAGAAAGAATTTGGGGGGGGAACTACACATTCGGTAGAGTCTAACCACAGGTGGATCTTGCAGAAGGACCCTGTCCTCCTGCCCCAGCCAAGTCCACCATGCTCTGGGCACAGTCCTTTTGCCAACCCCATCTCTTGTCTGCTGTCATCAAAGCCTGAAGGAGACGGTTTATTTAATATGATCAACAGGCTCTAAGATATTTGTGGAGGTGGAGGGGAACTAGGGCAACCAATATGTATCTGATCCTCCTCATACCTTTAAGGAAATCAGAACTGCAGTCAGATTTTCAAGCCCTCCTCCACCCATACAAACACTGGCTGGAGAAGAATCAGAATGGCTGGCGGCTGGCATGATCATAGGGAAGTCCTCTTAGAAAAGAAGGGGTGGAGCTTTAGTCGTAGAGATTGCACAGCTCAATCTTTGGGCCATGGCAGGATTCTTACTTTTCTTCTATGAGAACACAAAACAATTTGATAATGCTTTCTCGCCATAAATAAATATACATACGTTTCCAAAGCTTAATAGATTTCTATTGTATGTTTGGAGGAGACAATGTATACTAAGAAAGAAAAGGGACAGTGAGATATGTTATTGATGTCATTTGCGATGTCATCAGTGATGTGAGGTTTTGAGCAATGCATTTGGGGAACATGGTGTACAGCTCACAATACTAGCTATTTGCAAGTTTTTTCTGTATCTTGAATTCCCAGTACCAATTATTTTTTGTAATTGGGGGGGACAGAGCTAGTTTCCAAATGGATCTGTGCTTGCTTTGGATTACTGACCAAGACTTAGTCATCGTGCTTGTTTAGGATTTATGATCTACCAAGACGCCTCTGATTAGATGTATCAGCAAGACTGCACTTTGAGCCCAGGGCAACCTGAAGATCTCATTGGCCCATTAGAATGGGATTTGTGTTGGTGATCTCTTCCCCAGGTTTGGATCAGTCTGGTCTATCTAGACACTGCTTGGCTTTAGTCATCTGCTGGCCAAAGTCATAAGCTGATTATCTACAACAATAGAGCTTCTACTCCTGCTGTCCCCTTCCATCTTTCCTTGCCGCTTCAACTCCCACTTGATACCGGTCAATTGGGCTGTGGTTGGCTGCTGATAAGTGTGCCCCACTCTGCAAAAATGAGCTATCCCAAGACTTCACACCTATTCAGCAGGGTTGAGTTGCCTCCTCACCCCTGCTCCAGACAACTTATTCAGTGGTGGATCGGCTGGAGTGGACCCTTCACTTCGCAAATACACCTCCGGTATAGGGTTTGGCTTCTTGGGATTTAAATCTGCCCAGACAGCACGACAGAAGCACTTCAATGCAAACTGCCAGGCTTCTGTAACAGCAATTTTGTTAGAGTGCACTATCATCTGAGAGGTTATCCTGGCACTGAGCAGGTGTGAGCCTTGGCACATGTAGAGCCTAGTGGGAGTACTTGAAAAGCCAAGTCTTCGGCTTCTCGCAGAATTCAAGAAGTGAGGAGGAGGCTCTAGTGTGTAGCAGCAGGCTGTTTCAAGCTTTAGTATCGCTGAAGTACAAGGCTCGACTGTCAGATCTTGGGTTTTTTTTGGATTGGATTTGTGCAACTTGTAGTCCAGATGAGCCAAGGCATCTGGAAAGGTTGTGAAAGCAAATGAGATTATTGAGGTATGCTGGGCTAGAGTTTAGTGCCTCGCAAGCGTGGGCAAGCAGTTTGAAATGAGCTTTATTGAGAATGGGGAGCCAGCTGAGCTCTTTCAGGTGTGTTGTGATGTGAGTGCAGCATGGGAGGTTAAGAGTGATTCTGGCCACTGAGTTCCGAATGGTCTGCAGCCTTCTGTTGAGTTTTATCATTAATCCCGACCTAGAGGTTGTTCCCATAGACCAGTGTGCTTGTGACCATGGTGTGCATGACCGTTTTCTGGGTGCTGATTGGGAGCCATTTGACAATCACCCTCAGCATCTTCAGGGTATGGAATTATGAGGCAGTGACATCATTGACTTGGGCAGTCATGTTGAGTTTGCTGTTAATGATGAGCCCAAGGTTCTTGGCATGGGTTGTGGGGGTTCAGTTAAGGTACTAGCTTTGTTGGCCAGCAGGTTGAGTCCCACAGTGATGTGCTATTTCCCAAAGGTCAGGATTTCGGTCTTGTCCATGTTCAGCTTTAGACAGTTGGTCTTCAGTGAGTGGTCAATTTCAGTGATGCAGATATTGATCTTGATCCGGGTACTGGGTGTCTTGTTCGTGAGGCAGAGAATGAGTTGCATGCCTTCAGCATAGGAGAGGCTCGTGAGAGTAATGATGCTGGTTAGATGGATGATGTATGCATTGAAGAGGGTTGGAAACAGGGATGGTCTTTGCAGAACTCTACAGATTGGATTGCGGCCGTCCACGGTGTACTGTGCCAGACTGACTGACTTCTTCCAGTTAGGAAAGAGTAGATCCATTGGAGTGCTTCTCCATTGATTACGATGTCATGTAGGCATTGGATGATGATGATGATCTCCTCTGTCCAGAGTCTTGCAGATGTCATCTCTGGCAGCGATGAAGGTACTGGCTGTGCTGTGGTTGGGTCTAAAACTAGAGTCTGGTGTCTGTTCCAAGCCTTTTGTGAAAGGTGGAGGTATTCAGAATAGGTCTGAGTATTGATCTGATGGGTTTGAGTCCTCTGGGGAAGGCGTAGTGGGGGCAGAGGTCCAATGGGTCCCTGAAGGGGATGGACATCATGGCGGTGGCGATTTCTTCTCGGGTGATGACGGGACAGATGTTTAGTGTTGGTTCTTTGGATAAGATCGGGAAGAGTTTGGCGAGGTCTGTCGGGTGCGGTTGTGGGCTGAAGTTGCTGTAAATGGCTGTGATTTTGCTGCTGAAGAAATTGGAAAGACTGTTGCAGAAGTCCTGTGAGGGAGTAATTGAGCTTGAAGGGGCTGATGGTGAGGTGAAATCCTTCACAATGGCAAAGATTTATTTGCTTCTATGGTACTGGCAATGATGTGGTCCACCAGAGTTGCACAATTGATAATCTAGATCATTTGGCGGTAGCGGCTTAGGCCGGATTTGAATGTGCTCCTGTCTGCATTGTTGTGGCTCATTCACTATTTGCACTCCAGTTTTTTGCTGTGGTGATTCATCAGCCTGAGTTCCTCCATGTACCAACTAACCTGGGGTATGGATCTTGCTGTATTGCTGTGTTTGATGGAGGAAGGAAGACGGCACAGGAGGTGATCCAATTGTTGAAATTCTTGTGGGCTTTGGAGAGGACTTGTGCTGTGTTTTCATCAGTGGGTGTTGAGAAATGTATTCCAGTCCTTGGCAGGGATGCTGTTCCAGTTTCAGTGGACTCGTCTGGCTGTGCTGTGTGTACGTTGGACTGGGACGGGGAAGCTGACTTGGTTTGTCTAGAGGACTCTTGTGGGCTTTTTGACTTTAGTACTACTTCTAAATTGAGAACAATCCTAATCTTAAGACTTTCGTTATTCATAGAAGGCATTTAGGAGTCCTAAAGTTAGGAGTCCTAACTATACTACTACTAAATTGAGAAAAATCCTAATTTTAAGACTTTCGGTATTCATAGAAGGCATTTAGGAGTCCTAAAGTTAGGACTCCTATCTTCTGTGAATACCGAAATGAGTAAGTGCCTTCTGTGAATACCAAAATGAGTAAGTGCCTTCTGTGAATACCAAAATGGTAGTAAGTTTAGGATTTTGTCTTAAGTTAGTTCTGTGAATCGGGCCCTATGATTGTGACAATAAAGCTAGTGCAAGGTCCCAGTGGTCTGTAGATGAGTGCTCCTAAGAGTGAAGGGGGGTGTGATGTGGAGCTGTTTGTTGTGATCTGTTTGTTTTGTTGGTGAATGTGCAGATGTTGAGCAGCATGCATGTGAGTGTGTAGTATTTTGCGGTTGGTTGCAGGACTGTAGGACTATGAGAGGTTGGTGTTGGGTGCTTTTGCTGCAGTGAGTGTAGGGTGTGGGTAAATGCATGAAAACTTGCAGTGAGCATAGAGGAATGCTCTCAGAGTTGTATGGTGTGGCTGTGATAGAGGGCATAGAGGGTCACAGCATGTTAGTGGTGGCAGGGTGGAGTTCCAAGGTTCTGGGCGCAGTCCAGCCCCAGACGGGAGCAGCATTTCCACACAGTGGCAGCCACTAAGTAAGTCCTGGTAGGGGAGAGGAATGATGTCACTTCCTGTGAAGACGGATGATGAGAAATACAGTGATCACTTCCTGTGAATATGGATGATGAGACATTCATACTTATCCAATTAAAATGTTTAAGAAAAGTAAGGGAGATTTATGGCTTCATTTAGGGAGCAACACATGGGTAAGTGTGGTTTTACAGGAGAGACAGACTGAAAGGACTAGGACCATACGAAGAGCGAAGTTACTGCACTTATGGCCTGCTAAGACAATCAAAACATAAGTAAAGAATGAGAACTCATCAAGGCTTCACCATTAAAACAGCAAAATGACACTGGAATGGCAAAACTGAATGCATCATAAATGCCAGCTTTAATCAACCAATGCTGGTGAATATGGGGAGACCAATCTGTACATGAGGCAACAGCAACAGACCTCAAAAGCCAATTACTGGCAATAACATCCAAGACACTGGTGGCTGATTGGCAAGAGGCTTATTACAATGAGCTGGCAGAAAAGCCAGTCTCTACTATATGTATCATGACTAAAGGAAATGATTAAGTGGATTTGCGTGGAAATGATCGTTGCCAACTTGAAACTTCATGTGATCAGATGGCCCCCAAATAAGATGTATGGATCATTTCCTGCATAATTTGACAGATACTGTAATAAACGATGCAGCCCCTGACCTCTGGTCTTGCTCACCACTTCCCCATCTCTGCCGCATAGCTCCCATGAATGAGACAACGATCAGCATCAGCTATCCAGTCAACACTGCCGCCAGTTCGCTCCCACTTCCTGAAGTCTAATTCCTGTTGCTATTTCACTTTTGGGATTCAACTTTAGTTTGATTCTGTTGGTATTTAACTTTTAACATTGTCTTGTGGTTGTCTCAGCTCTATTTGGTTACTTGCATTTTGTTACGTGTTTATTTTTCGTGCCTGAACTGATTTCCTGCCATCTCTCTCCCGCCCACCGCTGTTTCTGCTTCCTGTCCTCCCACCTCCCTGACAGCCCCTCCCACCTCCCAGGGCTACTTATGGAGGCTGTTGCACAGCGGCACGCCAAAGGTGCTCCACAGGCAAGCCTGGCTGTGCCAGTCTGTTGTTAGACCGTGCCCAATGCAAGGACCTCTGCCCCCTCCCCTATCACCTGCCAATAAACCACAAAGAACTCCTGGACCTGAACCCCAGACACCGAAACACCAGCTGCTTCACATCCTCACCAAGATCGATCATAAGACCATTCACCTGCCTACACTGCGGCTTCTCCTGCAACACAGCCCCAGAGGAATCTCACACCACTCCCACTCAGAAGAACACAAACAACCTGGAATAGCTCCAATGCATCCTGATCAGTGCCTGCTCCTTCTGCAAACACCCCACAGAAATCTGGAACACCATCATCATCCTCTCCCGGACATCGCATTCATCACCAAAATGTGGCTCAACCCCTACTTGAACCCAGACACTACCAACACCACTCCCCACAGCTACAGGACGATACACGATAAGAGGCACCCTCTCCTACAGACCCCCAGGACCCCTACTACCCTTCTGCGACACCTCATTTCCTCCCTTATCATTGATTTCCTCCACTACGTCCTGCTCAGTGACCTCAATTTACACATCAACAACGCCAAACTAACTGCCCTCCTGGACAATCTCAACAACATTGGCGTCACCCAACTGGCCACCAAACCCACGCACAAAATCAGACACAAAATGAATGCCATTGGCGACTCCAGCGACAGAATCAAATTCACCCATGTCACATAACTCATCTGGACCGACCATGCCATTGTGCACATCACTGTCTCAAATTCCCAGCTCCCCTACCACAAGCACCACAGCATCGCGCCACTGCCGGGGCAAGATAACCATGACCGTATTCACACAAGCCTTCTGTGCCACACAACCTGAATTTTCAGCAGATCTTAACAAGGCCATCCAGAACTTCACCCACTGGATCAACAAACGCGCCATCGGAGTCACCCCACTCAAACCACAGAAAACCAACAAAACCTCAAAACAAACCAGCTCACACACCCTGGAACTATGAATCAGCAAACGCAATTGCTACCGACTCGGGAAACACTGGCGCCCCACCAAGGCCTCCGGACAGGGCCACATAAAAAGTAGACCTCAGCAACTACCACCTACACACAAAAGGAAGCCAAGAGTGCAGTCCTCATTGCCTGCATTGACACAGCAGTGAACCAAACAAAGACCATCACAACCATCATGATTATCCATTCTGGGGCGTCCAATGACCCTTGCCCTCACCATCTCTTCAACATGAGAGCCAGCTCAATCAGCACAGAACTTACCAGCATCCTCAACACCGCCATCTCCACAGCAACCTAACCAGACCTATGGAAACAGGTTGTGGTCAGACCCTTCCTAAAAAAAACCTTGGCCAACCCCAGCGACTTCAAAAATTACCAACTGATCTTCCTGCTCCCGTACTCAGCCAAAGTACTAGAGAAAGCCATCAATCAACAGCTCACTGCATACTTGGATAAAAACCAAGTACTCCATGCCTTTCAATTAGGATTCTGTGCCAACCACAGCACTGAGACAGCACTGATCGCCGACATAGATGACATCAGACCTTTCCTCGATCACAGAGAAACGGTGGCCCTGATCCTCCTCGACCTCTCTGCTGCGTTGGACACCATCTCCCACCACACCCTCATCGACAGACTCCACAACATCGGCATACAGCTGGATGCCCTCAAGTGGATTGCCTCTTCCCTTTTAGGATGCACCCAGAGCATCTGACTTCCCCCTTCACCTCCGCACCCAAGATAAGCATTTGGGTCGTATCCCAAGGATCATCCCTCAGCCGCACCCTGTTCAACATCTACATGACCCCCCTTTCAGACGTCAGATCCCACAGACTCAACAATTTCCTATGCCTGCGACACTCAGCTAATCCTTCTCGCTCACTGAGGACCCCACCAACGCCAAAGTCAACTTCTGCAATGCCATGACCAATGTAGCCATATGGATGAGCGACAACTGCCTCAAACTCAACAGAACCAAACTGAAGTACTGATCTTCTGTAAGAACACTTCTATATGGGACCACAGCTGGTGGCCAGCAGAACTCAGACTAACACCCACACTGACCGACCATGCACGTAGCCTTGGCGTCATCCTCGACAGCCAACTGACCATGAAAGGACAAGTCAACGCAGTCACCTACTCCTGCTTCCACACCCTTGACATGCTCCGCAAACTCTTAAGACGGGTCCTCGGCGACACTAGGAAGACCATCATGCAAACCCTCATTAAAAGGCACCTCGACTATGGCAATGCTCTCTATGCCGGATTCTCCACCCAAATCCTTAAAAGGCTTCAGACTTTACAGAACACCATAGCCCGACTCATCCTGGACCCCCACAAATGGACTCACATGACCCCCCCTCACCTCACAAACCTCCACTAGCTCTCCATCCAGAAGAGATGCCAGTTCAAGATCCTCAAGCACGCATACAGAGCACACCATGATCAAGGACCATCATATATTAACCATTGACTGAACTTCCACCTGGCCTCAAGACACCTGCGCTCCGCCTCCCTCACCCACACACGCATCCATCATAGCTGCAGCACGATTCGCTCTTTCTTTCATTGCCAAGACCTCAAATGACTTGCCCCTCTACCTCCAAACGGCACTCTCCCTAGTGGACTTCAGAAAGAAACTCAAGATTACTTTTTAACTGTGACGTGGCACCCTCAGTACCCAGATACCCTAAGGGATGTCAGCTCTGTGCTATAAAAATGCTGATTTATTGATAGCTAACATAACTGAGCTCAACACTTATCTGACCATTTCAAGAACATTTTATTGGGAAAAAGAGTGTACAATTAACAATGCACCACTGAAAATAACGGTTTTAAACTAGCCTGGCTGATGAGGAGTGATGCCATGAAACTGGTCCCTGTTACTTGTTTTCTGGTCCAGGGAGGACCTGGCCTGGCAGTTCGGGCTGGACTGTTCCCATGGGGAACAGGGTCAAGGCTGATTTGCATTTGGGTGGGTCCAAACTGGAATGGCCTGGTGAGCAAAATACTGATGGTATATTTTTGATCTGTGACTGGGGTGAATGTTTGACAATGTTCAACATTCTGTCCATCATCTTTTTGTGTAAAATAGCAAACATGAATGGTGAATTGAAACTTGTTTTTTATTATTCGCCATGACGGATAACAGCAAGAGTGTACTGAATACAATACCATTGATCACACGGTGGTGGGATGATATACACACCAGTTGAACTGCATAGGTCAAAAAAAAAAAATATATATATTAGTTTTGAGAAAGTATAACTTTTGCAGTCACCCTCTTGTTCCTAGGTCACAAAGAACAGTAAAAATATAATGGTAAAATATATATGTTTTATACTTTCAAGAAATGGTGCGTTCATAGAAGCATAGGATAGAGAAAATGAGTCATTTCTAAAAATGTCTTAATTTTTTAATGGAATAGCACTATGTCCTAGAAAATGGAAAATAGTGATGCACTTTCCCATACTAGCTGCATCAGTTACACCCAGATTATTTGGGTGCAAAGTTGGAAGAGTGGGATAATGTAATAGACTTTTTTGAAGAATTACAGCTTATGACTGCACGCAAAGTCCAAAACATTATTCACAAAGATTAAACTTGTATTTCAGACACAAGTTTTAATTCGGAACTACTCCTACCAAGGCTGTAAGAAGTCTGGCAACCTCACAAACTAGTTTGCTGAGGTGCAGAGGAAGTAGAGTTTATTTTATTTATTTATTTGAGTTTTATATAGCGCTGGCTAGACCCGGAGGTATCAGAGTGCTTTACACAATGATCCACATAATTACAATATTACATCAGTTACAAGTTGCATCAGTTACAAGAAAACATTTCAAGAGCGTTGGAAGACCAAATAAATGGAGCTTAGAAGGGTCAGGGGGTGGGGTGAAGGTATAGGTGGGAGAAAGGATGGAGATAGGATGGGTGGAGAGATGAAGGAGAGTCTGCTGAAAGTCCGGCTGGGTAGGTGACGGCTGAGGGGGAAGTCCACAGCCCATCTCCTCTATAGCTATCAGGCAGCTCAACCGGGCATCAGTCAAGCGGCTAGGCCTCAAAGAGAAAACAATTAGAGAGCAAAGAGGAGGGATAAATGGAGCGTAAAGGAGAAAGTGGATGGAGCAAAGGGGGAGGATGGAGAGTACGACGGAGAGATGAAGTAAGGTCTGCCCAATGTCTGGCTGGATAGGTGACGGCCGAAGGGGTAGTTCACAGCCCATCTCCTCTATAGCTATCAAGTAGCTCCACAGGACATCGGCCAAAAAAGCAAGGTTTCCACTGTCAGAGGTAGGTTCATAGATTCGGTATCCTGAAGGGTAGGCCGGATGGGGGAGGTGTTCGAGGTCTGGCCAAAGTCCATTTCTTTCTCAGAGGAGTAGCACGACGTGGTAGGGAACACAGTGACAGCCATCTTCGGGTCAGACAAGGGATTAACAGGTAGGAACAGGGAGGGCTTAAAAAACTTTGCTTGCCAAAAGATCATGGTGGCCCCCATGCCCCTCAAAGACCAGGCCTTGGGGAGCATTCATAGAACACCAGAAGTATGTAGCAGCAGCTCAGCATGTGAAACACGGACACGCTCAAAATATATAAATTAGAAGGGAGCCATCGCTATTTCAAGATCGGCAATTATGGAGAGAAAACCTCCACACTGGTGTACACAGCCACATGCAACCTCAGCTATTAACACAAATCGGCAATTGGGCTGGAGATCTAGCAACAATGGGAACATTTAAGGCATACTCGTTTTGCCACGCATAAAATCCCAGGCTCGCGGTGCCCCGTAGACTTAGTTAAAGGCACCGTTTTAGGGTCAGGCAGCTCGTGGTGTAACTCTGTTATTATTATATTATAATGTTATAAGCAAAGACACAATTACAGATCTTTCTGTCTGATGGACGGTATTGCTTGCCGCTTGCTTAGCGTACTGACATATAGGTACATCCGAGAAAGTGCAGCATCTCCACGTCGTGGTCAGGGATCCTGCTTCGCCATATTGCTGGGACCCCTTTCTCACATCGCGTCAGGATCGGGACTGATTGTCAGATGAATAAGGTGCCTCCCACTGCTGGTGGATGAACAGCTGATGCCGCACCGCTTTGGTTTTAATATTTTTCTCATCACTCGCCGTAACTTTGCAGATAGTCGGACCAGGAGCCCTGGATATCACAGCTTCCGTCCTACGGTCTCCGGTAGTGGTCTCGGCTTGCTTCAGGCGCCATCTTGGGTCAAGTGCGCTCAAAATCATTGCGGCTCATATTTCAGTTTTCCGCCATTTCAGAACAGTGGAACTGAGTTTTAGAAAGGCTGCAGGTGTTCCGGTTGGGGAATTCGCTCTTCAGGTGTGTTGTAAATTGAAACCACGATGTGATTAAGCATTTACTAAAGACATGAATTCTCCTTCCTTAGAACATGTCTCTTTCGTTATGTTGACTAAAGTCTGGACTCCATTTTGTATTGTCATGTCTCCACGTGCTCAACACGAGAAGAGTTCTATCTTCGTGTTAGTTGCTCTTGTAATCTGCCTAGTAACAGTCTATAAATAGTTCCTTTGTCCGCCTGGCGCATGCCCAGGCTTGACCACATCTGTTATCAGTTAGTCCTTGCTTGACCATGTTTTCGCGGGCTCAAGGAGTATGTCAGCTCCGCCCACATATTGATCTTGTATCCAAAATGTCCATAAAAGGTAACATTCCTTGCCTCATGTTGTATCCACCCACTTATGAGCCCCTCTGCTATGTATAAAAGGGGACCGTATACGCAAGTTCTTTGTGCTACTCTATGCAATACTGAAGGGTGTTGTATGGATTGTAGGACCACCCTTAAGGGTTAATAAACTTTGTCTTTGTACTTTGCAGTTTCCGTGCCAACTTCCTTATAGATTCCATTGCAGGAGAGCGAACCCTTGTGTCCTGCGGGTCTAGCTGGGGCCTGTATTCATCAATTGGCGCCCGTCACGTGGGGCTCATCGGCGACTCGGATGCTCGAAGGATTGGTCGCGACGAAGGTGAGGAATTTGGCCGGGGATGTGATCACTGCCAGAGGCACTTTAGTCCTGGCATCCCGAGGTTTTTCTTCCTTCCTTTCCGAGCTGACCATCTGGGTGGCGCCGGTCCTCGACTGAGACCTCTTCTGTCGGTCCTGCCGTGACAGCCGTTTGGGCAAATTTTGGAGCTTGGCAGTTGGAATCTGGACTCTTGATTGGTAAGAACCGTTGTACGGTACTTGCTCCGAGTTTTTTTGAAGCCTGGTTTGGCTATTTGAGTTTGATTTGTGATGACCGGTCATATCTTGTATTGGCTATTGTGAGAATATATGCGTTGCAACACATATAGGCAGGTAATGTGGAGATATTTCTCCGGAACTGTGTAACTTTGAACGGCACAACGTTTAAGTGCCATTTTTGATAATACTGCATATTTTGCATTATTTTTGAGCATGCCTGCTTTTAGCGCACTCCGTAAGTGGTGCTGCTGCTTTGGAAACTGGTTAAACCTCGAGGAATCTGCTCCAGCCCCCCCAGAGGGGACTCCTAATAGGGATATGTATGTGAAGCATGGTCTTTCTTCCATAATGTACAGCACAGTATGGAGGAAATATACCAGAAAGGATCCTGAGTTACGGTGGCCGTTGTATGGGTCGTTTGATATGCGTAAGATTGAGTATGTGGAACAGTGTATGTGTAAGCGGCGTGCTCGTCAAGACATGTTTGAATGTGTACGGTTATGGGTGAAGGAAGTGCGTGAGCGAGAGAAACGTGAGAAAGCGCTGTATGATAAAGAACAACGGAAGAATGATCATGTGCGAGCACAGGAAGCGAAGCGTCGGGAGGAAAGAGAACAGACGGAGAGGCAAGAGAAAGAGCGTAGGTTGCAAGTCTCGGGTCAATATGTTGTTCGTCAATCACTTTATCCTGTCCTTAATAATCCTGACGATGATTTTTATTTATTAGATCGTTCTCCGCCCCCTTATGTCGGCGCGTCTGCCCCGAGGCCACAAGATTCTGGCTCGGGTTCGGGTAAGGTAGACACGCGGTTCATGTTATCGACTGAGCGAATGGGTGAGCTTCGGCAAGTTTCCTATCGTGCACTTAAGGGCAAGTTATCCCTTGCTGAGTTGTTGAATTCCTGGGAGTTGTGGCAGGATAGAGAAAAGTTGTATTTTTTGGGCCACTTTTCTGAGGAAGTGATTGCTGCTTTCCGGAAATATTCCAGTGTCTTTGAGCCTGACGATGTGGAATTAGATGCTAAAGCATTGCGTAATGGTGTTTTCTCTCCCTCTAAGGCGCCTGATGCGGTTCGGCGGCTGTTTGCGTTGCGGGACGCGGTGAGGGACCTTAAAGAGAAAGCACGCCAACAAGCTGAGGAGGAGAAGCAGTCGGATTCGCATACCGGAGATGGCCACTCATCAACCTCTCAGTCAGATAAGAGCGACCTAGTGCATGCTAAACCAATGCGAGAGGCGGCGCCTTTGTATGTTCCTCCTAAAGGAGCGGGGACTAGCTCGGATATTACCTCCGCCGATGCTAAGGGATATTTTGTGTATAATTGGGTTTATACTCCCTGGCACAGGGCTGACGTCATGGCATTAAAGAATGCGTTGCCTGATCCCCGCAAGAATCCAGCGGCCTTTTACGAAGAAGTCGAGGGGGCCTTGAATTCTTGTACTATGACCTTAGCAGATATAGATTTGTTCTTTGGGCTTATTTTACCACCAGATATGTGGCGATCTGTGCGGAAGGTGGACGATGTTGCCGCTTTTAAGGCTCGGTGGTCTGAGCTTGAGGATGGGGATAGGGAGAGGAAGCCCGCGCAGAAACCACCTCAGCTTATCTTAGATCTCCCTGCTGCTATTCTGACTAAGTTGAAGACAATCATTCCCCCTAAAAAGATTGACTGGAATATGCTAGCCTCGTGTAAGCAGAAAGTTGATGAATCAGTTGCAGATTTCTTTACGCGCTTTGAGGAGACGTTTCATGATTTTAGTGGTCAGTCACTTACGGATGATACGGGTCGACACCTCTTTGCTGATAAATATGTGGCGAATTTACTACCGGCGATCGCAGCCCGCCTAAAAGCGAGTGAAAGTTCTTGGTCCACTGCGACCCCGACAGCCCTCCTGACTATAGCTCAGTACTATGAGCGCCAGGAGCAAGAAGCGAAGGGGCAGGAGGAGAAGAAATCGAAGGATTTAAAAACTAAGGTGATGTTAGCGCAAGTATATGGTCGGCCCCGCCGGGGTGTCAATAGAGGTAGGGGAGGATTTTATGGTCCTCCCTCGGGCCGATCTGATTTGAACAGGAATCAATGTGCGTATTGTAAGCAATCGGGACACTGGGCCAGAGATTGCCCGGCGTTGCATGCTTCGCGTCAGGGACACAATCAGGGTGGCCCGAGAGGTAGAGGGGGTTTCTCGAATCTTAGAGGGAATTCTTACGATCACGCTCGTTTTGACCCTGCCGGGCAGCAACGAGATAGGCCTGATGTTTTCGATCGACAAAACCAGTATCAAGTGTCGGGGATTGACCGTTCTGGGTACCATGATTCTCAGCATGCATAGGAATGCGTTGGATGGGGGTTAGAATCAGTTGAGGTGCCGGTTGATCAGAAGGGTCCTTACGTATCAGCTGAGGTTTTGGGTTCTACTGATCAGTTCCTAGTGGATACAGGAGCGACTCGTAGTGCGCTGTCTAAACAATTGGTTCCGAGGGCTCCCCCATCTGGCTTAATGGTTACATCGGTAGGGTTTGATGGTACACTCTCCCGAAGCCCTCTTTCGCGGCCCCTCACATTTCAGGTTGATTCTTTTTCTGCACCCTGTCCGTTTCTGCTTGCCCCGAACACGCCGGACAACATTATGGGCCTTGATATGTTAAAGCACTTCAGAGCGACGATCCGCTGCTCCCCTGCTGGAGTGCGGGTGATATTAAATGACAATTACCCCCGGTCTGAACGGATGTGTGTGGTTGCAGAAGATGCTGTGTTAGCTACCCTCCCTTGTGCTTTGTGGGCCACTTCGGATACTGATGTGGGACAGATGGTGATTCCGCCTGTTCACATTAGTGTCCAGGAGGGGGCGGTGTTACCACGCCTTCCACAGTATCGTATTTCGCAGGAGGGGGAAGAGGCTCTTATACAGATTGTGCAGGATTTGATTAAGGTGGGAGTAGTGGAGGAAGTTCCCTACAACGTCTGTAATAGCCCGATTCTGCCCATTTTGAAAAAGGATACGGATGCTAAAGTCTATCGGTTTATAATTGACTTGAGAGAAGTGAACAAGATCGTGATACCTCAGTACCCAGTGGTTTCTGATATCACGACGTTGCTTACTTTGGTCCCGCCTACGGCGACCACGTTTTCAGTTATTGATTTGAAAAATGCCTTCTTTTCAATTCCTATTCATCCCGATAGTCGATACCTTTTTGGTTTCACTCTAAATAATAGGTCTTACCGATTTTGTAGAATCCCTCAGGGCTACACGGAAAGCCCTAGCATTTACAGTCAAGCTTTGAAAAGACAATTGGACTCCTTTGTTCTGCCCGAGGGTGTCGCCCTCATTCAATATGTCGATGACATCTTGCTGGCGGCCGACACTCCGGAGTTGTGTGAAACGAGTACGTTGTCTTTGCTTTCCTTTTTGGCATCCCACAATCACAAAGTATCTCGGAAAAAGTTACAGTTCTGTAGACCAAAGGTGACTTATCTGGGTCACCTTTTGTCTAAGGAGGGGCGTGCACTCACACCAGATCGTGTCCAAGTAATTCTGGACACGCCGTCGCCGTCCACGCAGAAGGACGTGCGTGCATTTTTGGGTCTTGTTTCGTTTTGTAGGCAATGGATACTAGGGTTTTCACACATAGCTAAGCCATTGTTAGCCCTTTTGACAAAAGATACACCTATTCCGCTTCCTTGGTCGAATGAGTGTGACACTGCCTTCCAGAAATTGCGACAGGCCCTCTGTTCAGCACCAGTGTTAGGGACTCCTGATTATACCAAACCTTTTTCGCTGTATGTGCATGAGAAAGATGGATGTGCATTATCAGTTTTAGTGCAGATGCACGGCGACAAGCAGCGCCCTTGTGCATATTTTTCGGCTGTACTTGATCCTGTTGCCCGAGCATTGCCTGGTTGTTTTCGCTCGGTTGCGGCGACAGCTGTGTCAATACGCCAAAGCGAGGGAATTGTGTTATCTCATAAGCTGTTGGTATTAGTCCCCCATGCTGTTGATGCCCTGCTTAATCAGACAAAGACGCAGCATTTGACCAGTGCCCGTTTAACGGGATATGAGCTGACGCTTTTGGCTCCTCATATTACGTTAAAGAGGTGCGTAACGTTAAATCCGGCCACATTGTTGCCATACCCCGAGACTCAGTCTGAAGCACGGAAAGCACATGATTGTATTCTTGTGACTGAGGAACAAACAAAGGGTCGTATTGATCTCCAGGATATGCCCTTTCCAGATGTATATGGAGAACTGTGGGTGGACGGGTCATGCCTGAAGCTACCAGATGGTACGACTTCAGCAGCGTATGCAATTACCACATTGCAAACAATAGTGGAGACAGCACGCATACCACAGAAATCAGCTCAAGCAGCGGAACGGATAGCATTAACACGAGCATGTGAGCTCAGTACAGGATTGTGTGTGAATGTTTATACAGATAGCCGGTATGCCTTCGGAGTAGCGCGCGATTTCGGCCTGCTCTGGAAGGAGAGAGGGTTTTTAACGTCACATGGAGTACAAATAATGCATGGGGAGTTAGTTCATAATCTTTTAACTGCATTGACATATCCGAAGAAAATTGCCATCGTTAAATGTTGCGCCCATAGGAAAGTAGTCGATAAAGTTGGAGAAGGGAATGCGTTAGCAGACCGGGTGGCACGGGAGACTGCGATGCAGCCCGGTGCTACTGCCATGTATGTAGTGAAGTCGCAAGTAGAAAGATGGCACGATGCGAAGGAAGAAGTGCGAGAAATACAGAGGACCGCTTCTGATAAAGAACGGGAGCAATGGTCCAGTGAGGGAGAATTGGATGATGAGGGTTGCTGGAGAAATAAGCAGATGGATAGATGGAAATTACCCACGGCTTTTGTACAACCTATGGTTCAGATGGCACATGGGCTAGCACATGTTGGAGCTTCCGCAATTGTAAAATTGCTTACCCAAGTCTGGGAGCATCCAGAGATTGCTAGCACGGCAAAGAGAGTGGTGCAGACCTGTATGATCTGCCTGAGGTACAACCCAGGAAAGGGTACTCTAACTCCAGCAGGAGGATTTGTAACACCTACTGCACCCTTTGAGGTTTTGCAGATGGATTACATCCAGCTTGAGCGCTGTAACAATTTGAAGTATGTTCTAGTAGTGGTTTGTGCCTTTAGCAAATGGGTTGAGGCATACAATACTGCAATGACTACCGCCAAGATGCTGTTGAAGGAGTTCTTCCCTCGATATGGCGTTTGTAGACTTCTGTGGAGTGATAACGGACCCCACTTTATAGCGGATGTTATAAAGTATGTTTTGAAGGGTCTGGGCATCACCCAGAAGTTCCACGCAGTGTTTCACCCTCAATCTGCGGGACTAGTCGAGAAGTATAATGGTACACTGAAGCTCAAGATCGCTAAAATCCAAGCTTCGACGTCTTTGACTTGGCCAGACGCTTTACCGCTGGCGTTATTGTCAATTAGATCGGTACCGCACTCTCGAACCGGTCTTACACCGTACGAGATTGTCTTTGGACGCCCAATGAATATTTGGGGTCCACCAAAACCTAAGACTGTGTATGATGTACCTTGTGTAATGATGAATGATTATCTGGCGCAGTTAACGGATAACTTGGTTTCTATTCATCAACAGGTCCGGGAGGCGCTCCCTGATCGGTCCACCGGTGAAGGACATAGTCTCCGGCCTGGCGACTATGTCATGGTAAAAATCTTTGACAGGACGAACAGCTTGGAGCCGAGATGGGTTGGTCCTGAGCAGGTCCTACTTGCAACGAGGACGGCTGTGCGAGTTTCCAACAGAAAGAATTGGATCCATTCCCTGCACTGCCGCAAAGTACCGCCCGGATTGGTGGAGTCTGCTGTATTGACCGATCAACGAGAAATTCTGGCTGCAGAGAAAGGCCGTGCTGGGGAACCGAACCGAGCTCTTTCCGGACCACGCGACTCCTGGAGGAAAGCGATATCATCTCAGGCCAAGGAAGTGAATTCTTCAGTATCGGGACATGTTGTCAGAACGGCCCTTGGGTTAGTGAAACGGAGAGCCAATGAGGCAAGGGGGGGGGGATCAGCCCTGCATTAGTGTAGCGACACCCGTCTTGGCCCGTTGGTGAAGAAATCGACCGCTGCCTAAGGGGAAGAGTTCTGACAAACCTTTTAGTTTCAGGAAGATATTGATTCTTTATTCTGACATGGAGAAAAAGAAAATCCTTTGTGCAACAGGTTTTATGCTCACAGTAGCTATTGTTGGGATAACCACATGGTTTGTGGAGGATGTGACTCCTGCTCGAGAGTTACTTGTGTTGACCACTCCAGTGCCTGAGGAGCACTACTTCTATACCCTTCCGTATCAAGAATTGAAGCATCGTCAGTCTTATTTGAATAACACTTTCATCCAGATGTTGCATCATACCCACGTTGCCACGAATGCTACGAACTGTTGGATATGTGGTATGATGCCAGCTCATCAGAAGAAAGGAGGAACGCCATTCATACCTCTTCCTTTCTCTCATAATGGCTCTTGTAGAGCATGGTACACTTTGCTTTTTGCCACCCGGAAACCCACAGTGGGACGATTACTCTTCAGACTCAATAAAGAATGTCATCAGGATAAAGATGGATATCCGCAAGCGAATGGGACAATTTGGGAATGGGAAGAGTATCGACCAGACAATGAATCGATTCCTTATATTTTCACGAACACCAGAGACACTGTGGGAAAAGACAGATTTGTGATTCAAGTGGCACAAGCTCAAGCGGACCTGTGTGTCCAGAGTGTGGGTTATATTCCTGTTTGTGTTAGTGATTGCATTATCATATTAAACATCGACGGGTTGAATAACAGTACTTTCTTAGCATCCCATAATACATACTTCGTATGTGGAAATAAAGGTTATTACCGTTTGCCAGCCGGTTGGTCTGGAGTATGTTATGTAGCATTTCTATTGCCTCCTGTATTTTTGGCACCTGCATCCTATCATAAGGATTTGAAGTTGTTAAATATTGTGACTGTAAATAGGTATAAACGTACTCTATCAATTGATGATGTGGATCAGACTGACACCAGTCTGCAGCAGTATATTGATTTTAATTTAGGATTGTTTTTCTTCGTTGGAGCTGCCCTAAATAGTAGGAAAGTTCGAAGGTTAACAAGAGTGGTAGAGGCTGTGACAAACCAAACCGCTGCTGCTCTTGGGAATCTTACGGAAGAATTGCAGATTACTAGAATTGTTGCATTGCAGAATCGTATGGTGTTAGATGTTATGTTAGCTGACCGAGGTGGAGCTTGTAAAATTATCGGAAGTAGTTGCTGTGTGTTTATCCCTGACCACACGCCGTCAGTCTATAATGCTATCAACAGGTTGCATAAAATTGCAGCTGAAATCCATACAGAAAACGGCACTTGGTCCTTTTCTGGATGGTTTTGGGCATTGATCACTGCTTGGGGTTGGAAGGTTTTAACTGGTCTCTGTATAATTGTAGCAGTTCTGTTTTCTTGTTGCATCTGTGTCCAATGTGGTCCCTTGCTCTGTTCCTTATGTGTATCATTCTGTATTCCCGATAAGAAAGCTATTGCCAATGTCACTTATCAGAAACGTTTAGCTAAAGAAGTAGAAGAAATGATGACAATTGACATATACGATGATTATCCTAACAAACCGGATGTCTTCAGTAAATGCTGAAAGGGTCGTCTGTTGTAAATTGAAACCACGATGTGATTAAGCATTTACTAAAGACATGAATTATCCTTCCTTAGAACATGTCTCTTTCGTTATGTTGACTAAAGTCTGGACTCCATTTTGTATTGTCATGTCTCCACGTGCTCAACACGAGAAGAGTCCTATCTTCGTGTTAGTTGCTCTTGTAATCTGCCTAGTAACAGTCTATAAATAGTTCCTTTGTCCGCCTGGCGCATGCCCAGGCTTGGCCACATCTGTTATCAGTTAGTCCTTGCTTGACCATGTTTTCGCGGGCTCAAGGAGTATGTCAGCTCCGCCCACATATTGATCTTGTATCGAAAATGTCCATAAAAGGTAACATTCCTTGCCTCATGTTGTATCCACCCACTTATGAGCCCCTCTGCTATGTATAAAAGGGGACCGTATACGCAAGTTCTTTGTGCTACTCTATGCAATACTGAAGGGTGTTGTATGGATTGTAGGACCACCCTTAAGGGTTAATAAACTTTGTCTTTGTACTTTGCAGTTTCCGTGCCAACTTCCTTATAGATTCCATTGCAGGAGAGCGAACCCTTGTGTCCTGCGGGTCTAGCTGGGGCCTGTATTCATCAGGTGGGTTTTTGATGCGGCAAAACACCACTACGGATGTTGAAGCGCGGGTTCACGATAGAGCATCGGCTTCAAACGACCATCATGGCCGTTGGTCTCCGAGTTAAACAGGTTTTGTCCAAGGTGGCGGTAAATATTTACATGAATTCACCAAAATGCCAAGGGCAGCGGAATTGGTATTATTTCACCATTTGACCTCCGGTGACAGCAAATGGTTCAATCCCACCTCTGCCCCTCCGCTGCCTCATATTTGCTACTGAAGATCTGAGGGAAGAGCAAGGAGTGGAACATACGGCATGAAAACATGGTTATATATAGTGTAGTAAGGACTCCCTTAATACGTACATACATTGTTAAGTTAGCATAACCACGTCAGAAGTTAGAAAACCATCTTGCTGCTTTTGCACACGACACTGCGTTCACATGTTATTGCTTAAACGAACTGCTGACTCGAGTTTTGCCTCACACGAGAGCAATCTGTTGTTACCATCCCGAGCTCTGCGAAGCGACCTTGGTCTGCACACGATGTGACAAACAGTCTGAGTTGTTAGACAATGCATGTTTTCCACTCTAGGTTGATCGACCCACTATTTAGTCATAACACACGAGCAGCAGCACATACCTGAAAGTTGGTGCTTTTAATATCACAGACATCATGTTTATTATTCAGACTGAAGACGAGCCTTCCTGCGAGAAGACTCCTGATGCTCCTGTGATGTGATTTCACTAAGCTGATCTTTGAGGTATGGGGTCCCCTATTCAAGCCTAAGAGACCTTCTGTTAGTCTAATAATAATATTAGCCTCTTAGTAAAGGGAAAGTGGTAGTATCCACTGTCATTATAACATGATCACCCCTTTTATATTCTATGGAATTGTAACTATGTTGATGGTTTTGATTTTAATCATTTGTCTGCTTGTATTAGCCAAAGGACTGCATATTAGGACACGTGGTCTATAAAAATAAACTCTTTTTATTTTCACCGTGTCTCTGTTGATTCTTGTTGTGGACTGATGTGAGAATAATATACGAACAGGTATTTCCGATTCCCACCATTCCTGAGTATGTACTGAGTCGCGTGTTCTGGGTTGTCTTTTCATTGGGACCGCCGAGCTAAATCTCGGATAACGAATGGGACACTTATGCTAGCCGGATACTGGGTTCTGGGTTCTGAGGTGAGTTTCTGGTACACCACAACTCACTGAGGTCCTGGGGTTCTACGCATAGTTCTGTGTATAAGCAGAATCCCTGCAACATGGCGCACCTAACGTTTGGTCTATGAGTTGAAACGCCTTAGTAGTGCTCGTGTTTGTCCACAACACCCTCATTCTTGTTTCCGGATAACAAGTCTGACGGATTTAAACCTACCTAGGTCTATTGATATAGGTTCTTTCAAGCTTGATAATTAAAAAGGTTAGTGAACCCTTGTGCTATTGATAGTTTCACGTGTGTGTTGTCCTCATGTCGGTGGATATTGCGGCGCATAACCGTGCAGCTCTGAAACGTCATTTGACGCAGTATGGGGTGCCGGACACTGGTATGAACGTCATCTTTGTAGTGGGAGCCGATGCGGCTCATCCCTATGAGTTGTTCTACTCTTGGGTGACGATTCCGGCGGTGGGGGATGATGACACCTTTCATTCTTACACTGCCGCTGCCGTGCCAGCGAACTATACGCCGTATAGGACACAGGAAATACCAATATCTGCTTGGCAGCATCTTATTTGGTTTAATGGCGCCCTTCCCCATGTGGTTATACCGCCGAGAATGGGCCCTTTATCAATTGCAGGGGCCACTTGGCCGGTACTAGCCGGATTTACGCCTCATCCCCGTTACCTCACGGTGACGATGGCTGAGCTGCGTGTACTACACACTGCCCTCATTACGGTATATAGGGCGTTAGTGCAGTATGTGTCGCGCAATATGCAGGCGGGGGCACCTGCTGTTGCGGGACAGCCTACTGATCATCACGCGGTGGTCATTAGTCCTGTTATGGTCAATTCTGTTATGGGCAAGCGCCCCCAAACTAGGGATGATTTCCCCTTTTGGCTTGCTGAAAAATTTTACCAAATAGAAGCGGTTTACCCGAATACTACTCCTGTGGAGAAACACAGGATCCTCACCATTAGTTTGCCTAAGGACTTGGTCCCCCACATTGATGATTGTGCAAATTGGGGCAAGGTCTTTGCAGCGACGTACGCGCAGTGCTATGGCACTCAGTCTATGTTGCAGCTGCCCTCCGTAATCAAAAGAGTTCAAGAGAACCATGGTGCGGAGTCTGCGATAGAGTTAGGAATGCGGCTCCTCGGGCAATTTGACCTGGTGGCTACCATGATAATTGGTAACCTGAAGGGTGATGCTTTGCATTTCCAGGTTCGTAATGAACTGAAACGAATTCCTGAGGAGGATAAACCGCAGGAATTTGCGAAAATAATCGCAGAGGCATATCGGGATTTGGGTCGTAGCTCTTTAGGGGTTAAGCCTGTAATAAAGAATCCCGATCTAAAACAGCAGGGTAAGGCAGAAACGTCTGGTAAGGATGACCGGCCCTTTTTTCCTAAACAAAAATGGCAGGTTAAACAACAGGGAAAGCAGCAGCAACAGAAACAGGGCTCTCGGCCTGCCTCTCCCGTACAGTCAAGTAGTGAACGCACTTATGATCTGCGCGATCGTGCTGCTATAAAGTCTCCTGATAGATTTCAGGTTTCTGAACAGCGCTCTCCTCGTTCTTCACAGGAAACATCGGCTACACAGTCCGGTGGCGGAGGCGGTGGCAAAGGTCGGGGTGCTCCACAACAGCGTGACCAGCCCCGACAGACTGAGGGTAAAGGCAAGCAGGACGAATTTGCACGACAAAGACCCCCGTTTCAGAAGAAGAAAGTGGCGGCTCTGACGGCAAGGTATGCCTCAGATAGTGCGGACACCGCTTCGGAACCGGACATGGGCGCTGACGCTCCTGGACAGCGCAGCGGAAATTACCATAGTCCGTCACGCTCTGCGTCCATTTCTGGCGGTGACAGCAACTGATATATCGGTTACTGTTGAAACAGCTGACACCAGAGTGGCTCCCCCTGACAGACTTTATGAGATAGTCTTATTAATAGAGGGTGACATACAACGTACAATAAAAGGGATTTTTTGGGATAATCTGACCACCTCCTATGATATCCTCCTAGCGGAGGCAGATTGGCCCCCAGCTTTCATTTTAGAGGCTCCTAGAGGGGAGGAAGTAATCCTCCCGTCCTTTGCGCACACAGTGCCTAAGGACCAAGCTGAAGTGTATGCTGAGGAGTGGGCGCTTGCGCCGGCGGTGTATCGTACTCAGGTGGGATGGGACAGATTGTCCCCCTGCCATGAGATTCCATTGCGGTCCATGCCCCAGCCTCAACCTCAATATCCTATGCGTCGTGAAGCGAGACCCCACGTCGCGGCAATCCTTGAACAATTGGAATATCAGGGTGTTATTGAAACATGTGTGTCCCCTATGAATAACCCTTTATTCACTGTAACGAAGCCTGACGGCTCGTACCGTTTAGTTTTGGATTACCGGCACCTAAACTCCCACTGCCGGACCTGCGCGGTACAAAATACACATAGCTCGGCTTTGGTTGACAGTCTCGTGCGTAAGAGATTTAAAACGACACTTGACATTTCCAATGGCTTTTTTAGCCACAACCTGTCCACATTGAGTAGCCAGTGGACAGCGTTTACTTCAGGCGGAAAACAAAAACAGTTTACAAGATTAGCCATGGGTTACAAAAATAGCCCTGGCGTCTTTTCTGCTCGCGTGGTTTCTCTTTTAGAAAGAATAGACCCCGAAGCATACTCATATGTTGACGATATCTATCTTACGGATGATGAGCTGATGCCACATCTGTCTCGGGTTGACAATATTATCGTGAGTTTTGCAGACTATGGCTACAAATTCAATTTTGCGAAGTCACACATCGCAGAATATACGGTGTTGTTTTTGGGCTACGAGCTCAACAATGAAGGTAAGGGGTTAGCCCCCCACTTTCTGGAAAAGTGTGCACGCTTAAGTGCTCCTACGACACTGAAGAAATTACAATCTCTGCTGGGTTTTCTGAATTTCGGCCGTACGTACATTCCTGATTATGCCCAGCGTATCAAGCCGCTTTACGCCTTGGTACAGCCTTCGTTTTCGAAATCTAGCTGGCAGCTAGAACACTCTGCTATTTTACAGTCTTTACAGGCTGACCTTCTTGCTTCACAATACTTGCTGACACGTGATAACCGCACTAACCTGGTAATAAGAATAGTACCAGGCTCGGTGGGGTTCACGTATTTGACGTTTAATGAGGGCGACAGTCCCCATTGCGTACAAATCCCACTTGTACACCTCTGCTGAATTACGTTTTTCCACGGTCGAAAAAGTTCTGACTGCTGTGCAGATGGCGATCCTCAAGGAACGCGCACTGTCGCATGGGAAACAGATTCTGGTTGTAACTCCATATCCTGCTTTAGAGGCAGTGACTAAAGCAAGTGTACCCAATTCTAAAGCTTTGCATCCACGGTGGATACAATGGGCTACAACACTGACGTCGCCAGACGTCACTTACATCTTTGATGCCTCATTACAGACTCAAGAGTACTTGCAGTATGAATTCGTTCATCCGGCACCTCTGTCTTTGCGCCCGCTCGAAGAATACCATTGTGTCATATACACTGACGGGTCTGCGCAACCCGCAATTGGATCGAAGTACGCTTATTCAGCGGCTTGCGCAATTGTCGTGGGTACATTCGTAAATGGTGAATTCCAATCTGATGCAGTGCATACGCAGTCATTGGGTGATTGTACCGCGCAATTGGCGGAGCTCCGGGCTCTGGTGCTTGCACTGGAGTTTGCTGATCCCCGAGTCACTACTCTTATAGTGAGTGACTCCTTCTACTGTGTCCAGTCCTACAATGACAATTTACACTTCTGGTCTCAGAATGATTGCCGCGACACTAAAGGTAGCACAATTAAGCATAAAACGCTTTGGGTTCGAGTGGCGGACTTTAAAGAACGTCTCCCTCTCGTAAGTGTTATACACACTCTTGGTCACCAGCGGCTTGGTGTCCATGCTGTCGGCAACAGCTTAGCTGACGAGGCAGCGATAACAGCAGTGGCTACATACTTAGTGGCAGCAGTTACAAGATCCAAAAGTAAGATTGATGATGACATCTTGGCAGCTATTGCTGCTACAGAGAAGGGAGGAGATTACCCGAAGGGTTTTCCCTCTCGGTATATTTATCATTTAAGTCCTGATAACGTCCCATTAGTGAGGATTAACGACGTTGGTGATAGAATAATTCCCAACGCGGACTGCAGACCAGCACTGATCTTGGCTGCGCACGAGGGGTTGGCGTCAGCCCACGCCGGTGTGTCAGCTACAATATCTCTGCTACAACAACGTTACTGGTGGTTTGGTTTATATAAACAAGCGCGCGCTTATGTTCTTGATTGTGACATTTGCCAACAGATTAAACCTTCTACTGTTGCGCGCCCACCACAGACACAGCTGTACATCTCTGATAAGCCATTTGGTTGTGTTTATTTAGATCACTGCGGTCCTTTTTCTTCTGATACTGCGTACAAGTACATCTTGGTTGCAGTGGATTCGTGCACACGTTTTCTATGGGTATGGCCACAAAGGAGTGCTGACTCGCGGACTGTCATCAGGGATTTGCGTGTCTTTGTGGGAACTTTTGCGTGTGGTACCTTCCATTCTGATCAGGGCCCTGCGTTCGCCTCTAAGGCTTACAAGGAGGCTATGAAAAATTTGGGGGTCCTTGTCAAATTTTCGTCTCCCTACCGACCTGAGGGTAATAGTGTGGTGGAGCGAATGAACCGTGACTTAAAGCAATCATTGACAGCACGTGTTTTAGGCACAGGCCGGAACTGGCTAGCCCATTTGTATAACGTCCAACGTGCACTAAATAATCTCCCCAGAAGGTCTCTGGGTGGGCGGACCCCGTACATGATGCTCTTCGGAATCAGAATGTTTGTTCCAGACCTTGATGGTCTAGACATTGCGGCGTCGACCGCACCCTTTGACGTAGATGATCACTGTGCTGTTTTGCAGACTCTACAAGAAGCCAGAGACTCTCTTTCGAAAGAACAGTTGCCCTCCACGTCTGAAGCTGAGGTTCAGATTCCGGTAGTCGGCTGGCTACCCCGAGTTGGTGATCTGGTCCGTGAGAAGGTGGAGAACAAGAAGGAGTTCGGCCCCTCTTATCGTGCACCGGTTCCAGTGCTTGGAGTGCAGGGTACAAGAACAGTCATTTTACCTCCACTTCCTGGTCGCAAAGAAAACAGGTACATCTCTACTGACAATGTCAAACTTCAGCGAGTGGCCGATACTTCTTAGTATGACTCCGGCAGTTTCATGCCAGACAATGCAAAGAAATTCAATGATGGTTCCTGCTTCTACCACCTTGTCTGATGTTGCAATCGAGATGCATTCAGTTACTGATCCCTTGCTGATACCACCGGCTGGTGGTTTGTCCGATGAGACTGAGTATGCTTATCCTACACGTGGACCTTCGCCTGTTTTACAATCTACAGCACTTGGCCAGTCCCGTTTTTCCTTTGACACTAACTCTTTGCCCTCCACTCCCCCATCGAACATTGCTGTTTTTGTGAGCTGGTTTAAGAAACATTTTTTGATAGCTCCTTGGACATACATCTGGTTGATGCTTTTTGGTATTTTTTTGTTTATGTCCATTGGATTTGTTGTAGTTTTCTTCCGTTTGGTGGATGGCCATTATCTCAAAGAGAGATCGACAATTAGACTTATCAATGGAACTTTGGCCCCCCACTCCTCATCCCACATCATGAAAAGGGACCAGACTTTTGTGAATATTACTGCCTGGCCCGTCATGGATGGAATCGCATGGGATGCTGTTAAATTTCAAATTCATGGGCCTACAGAGGTCATTAATGTGCCTAATGTATTTCGTGTTTCTATGGGTGATGTAGTTAAACAGAACATACGTTCTGATGATTGGGATGTACACGCCATTGAAGCACTGTTTTCAGATTTGAAATATTATGCCGCCTTTGATGCTGAGGATTTGTATGACAATGCGGCTAATTATGCGGAACAGTATTGTTTTCAACATTATGGCAATCACTTCCTGCATAAATCAAATTTGTTTAGAAATTTTGTAAATTTTACCCAGTGGGAACATTGTCCCACCCCCTCTTTTGGCAGTTCACATACGTTAGTTTACTTATTTTTCTGATTTCGGTGTTTCAGCCCCGGCATCCTTTTATTTTAAAGTTAAGCCTGAGTCTGCCTCCAAGGTTAGACTGACACACACCAAATTGCTATATTCTAAGTCCTTTATGGATGAGTTGTCAATCAAAGGTTATGATCTATGGAAGGCTACTATTGATCTTAAGTCGGTTTGGGGTTCCAAACCGTGGCAGGTTCAGGGAACTGAAGCTTTACACCGTGCCTGTCTAGTACCAAATCATATGTTGTTTTTAAATGCAACCATCTTCCAAACCACCTGTTTCGGATTGGCCACTTCTAAAAAACTAAATTCGCCTTCTGTGCCGGATCTGGGTGCTTACCCAAATTGGAATAATCACACAGATCTGTCCCTTCCTGCTTTGCAGTTATTGGTTTCCAATTCGTCTTTCAATATTTCGAAATTTAATAGTGAGGGATGGTTAATTTGGCAAAGCAGTTCTGATACCTGTCAACGTCGTTTTCTAGGACTGAAACCGGGGTATACTCAAGATCGAGTGGACCCCCGGTTTGAGTCGTCACATACTGTAACTACATACTCTGTGGGGAAATTATGTCAGTCCTGGCTGCGACATTCCACCTTGGCATCTGTCAAAGTTCATTTATCAAAGTTACATGACAAAATAGATTTGAATGATTTTGTTAAAGGTCCTGTGGGTGGCAGATCCAAGAGATGGGCGTATGCTATTTACAACGAAGTATGGAAACTGTCGCAAATTGAGGCAGCTTCAAGATTGAGAGCTATTGATCAGGCTAATATGGAAAAAGTATTAGCAGTTATTGATAACAGCATTAACACTCTTTCAACTCGCATTTATACATTAGATAATATTGTATCTTCAATTGTTGATATTGTGCAGGATGATATGTCTGTGTTGTATCATAGTCAAAACCAGTTGCGTTCTGTTATGCAGTTTGCATGGACATTACAAACATTGAAGGCAGGGAAGGTCCCTTGGGACTATCTGAATACAACATCGTTATTTCTTCCCTTTAACCTTACTGACAAACAGCAGTTCATGTCCATGAAGGATGCTACATATTCCTTGCTCCATATTGAGAAATTGGAGCCGTTACCTTTTTCTGTTGCGGAAGTCGATTCCGCTGTGTGGCTCTTACACGGATTGATAAGTCTACCGTTTGCGCTTTTTAAGTTTACCTCTTGTATGAAACACTATGCTTTGGGTAGATATGAACAGCTGGGCACCGCTTTCATACATGAAGTCTGGTCCCTCCCCTTTACGTATAGATGTACAAGGGACGGTACTGAGGTTTATCTGAAGGGTGAAGAACGTACAACGTCACCTGATCATTCTGTGGTGTGTAGGCACATTCAATTGCACGGTGCTTGTAATGTACACGCTCCGAACTTGGCCTGCGTCCTCAAAGGTATCCCGGTACCAGTGATTACGCCATCTTTCACGCTGCATGCAAACGGTAGTTATTTAATTTTGAATAATGAAGCTTGCTGCGGGATGTTAGTAGGGATCCCGTATATAGTAACTGTAACACAGAGGGTTGTCTGCTGCAATAACGTCCTGTTTCCACCCCCGCATGGGAGGCTGGATGCTTCTATCTGGCCTTCAATTCCAACCTTGAAAGCAGAGTTCGACAAAATGAGCAGAATAAGAGCGCTATTGTCCCAAAAGGAGGTGCCATTGACTTCCTCCCGGGAAACATTTGTCCTTCACGTAGCAAATACGCGCACCGAGGTACAGGCGCTTTTGAATACTGACCTCCCCCTGCATTTTGGTGCTTTGATCCAAACAATTTTCAATGCCTCGTCCACGACTGGCCTGGCTCATTTTTTTAAACTTGTGGGCTCGGGCCTCGTGACCTCTTTCCAAACTATTTTTGGTGTGATTCCGGCATTTTTTCATTCTATTTTCTCCAGCGTCTTTGGAGGTGTCCCGTTAATTCTGGCTCTAGTGGCAGGTGTGCTACTTTTACTTTTCATCTTGCGGAATGGCTGCTCTTTCTGTGCCACACGACAGCCTGTCCCATCTGCAGCTTCTTCGTGACAGGATGCTTGATTACTATGGTGTCCTGCCGTTGGCGACTTTGAGCCTGGCATATGGATTATCCTTCCGGTATTCCTACTTCACCTGCGTGCAACCTGTCTTCCACTGCCTAGATTGTCCCTTTGAATGGCCTATGGATTTGTGTTTAACCAACATGGTGTCTCCGGACCCGGATTATGATCGACTGATGAGGCCCTTAGTGTCTCACGAGTCTGCCTGTTCTGGTGTTCGGATTATGGCCTGCGGTGCGGCGCATGGTATCCTGGGTAATTGGGACATCGTGAGAGCGGCATATGACTTCTTGAGTATGAGTTACTTGGAAGTACACGCTGGTTGCCCTCCGATGGTGCTAGAGGCTCCGCTGATAGAAGAACACGTATGTTCCTTTTCTTTACTTAACTGGATGGCTGAAACCTTCAGTGGCCGTGCCAATGATTTTCTGCTGGAAGCTGTGGCCACATATGCTGCATATATTTTCATGGATTGAGTGAACTTTCGTCCACTGTGTTTTCCTCATGTGTCTTGAACTGTCCCTGTGCGTCTGCACTTCTGCCCGGTGAGGCGTTTTTTCATTTTTCACCTCCCACGGCACGTTTGAGGTTTTTTGTTTTTTCTATGGCTTTTTGTTTTTTTTTCCTGTTCGAACTTTGCCTGAACTGACCAGTTCCTTTTTAAAATTGGATACGCCTTGTTCTGCTCTGTCGCGCTTGAACTCTGCGTTCTCTCTTTTCTTGCATACTAAGTAGTGCTTCGATCAAGGGGGCATGTAGTAAGGACTCCCTTAATACGTACATACATTGTTAAGTTAGCATAACCACGTCAGAAGTTAGAAAACCATCTTGCTGCTTTTGCACACGACACTGCATTCACATGTTATTGCTTAAACGAACTGCTGACTCGAGTTTTGCCTCACACGAGAGCAATCTGTTGTTACCATCCCGAGCTCTGCGAAGCGACCTTGGTCTGCACACGATGTGACAAACAGTCTGAGTTGTTAGACAATGCATGTTTTCCACTCTAGGTTGATCGACCCACTATTTAGTCATAACACACGAGCAGCTGCACATACCTGAAAGTTGGTGCTTTTAATATCACAGACATCATGTTTATTATTCAGACCGAAGACGAGCCTTCCTGCGAGAAGACTCCTGATGCTCCTGTGATGTGATTTCACTAAGCTGATCTTTGAGGTATGGGGTCCCCTATTCAAGCCTAAGAGACCTTCTGTTAGTCTAATAATAATATTAGCCTCTTAGTAAAGGGAAAGTGGTAGTATCCACTGTCATTATAACATGATCACCCCTTTTATACTCTATGGAATTGTAACTATGTTGATGGTTTTGATTTTAATCATTTGTCTGCTTGTATTAGCCAAAGTACTGCATATTAGGACACATGGTCTATAAAAATAAACTCTTTATTTTCACCGTGTCTCTGTTGATTCTTGTTGTGGACTGATGTGAGAATAATATACGAACATGTATTTCCGATTCCCACCATTCCTGAGTATGTACTGAGTCGCGTGTTCTGGGTTGTCTTTTCATTGGGACCGCCGAGCTAAATCTCGGATAACGAATGGGACACTTATGCTAGCCGGATACTGGGTTCTGGGTTCTGAGGTGAGTTTCTGGTACACCACAACTCACTGAGGTCCTGGGGTTCTACGCATAGTTCTGTGTATAAGCAGAATCCCTGCAACAATAGGTTTGCTATAAAATAGATCTCAATCTTTTAGAGCTCACAGAGATTCAGGTTTTCATGATTATCTAGTCATCCCAGACTCTGTTTCACACAAACTTGCATACACCCATAAAACATATCATGGTAAGGATTAACCCACAGAAGAGATATTAAAATAATTATATAACCGGAAAAGCAAAAGGTTTTCAAAAGAGCAGTTAAAAGGAGAAAGTACCTGCCAACTCCAGTACCTGCACCTAGAGTTGGACAATTATGTTGTGGACACTATTATCCATTTATTCCTTCCTGACCTTAACGTTTCCATAAACAGGTGAAAGGGACAGTATTATTGCACTGGATCGCATTTTTCTATAAGCTACAAAAAGAGAATGTTTACTATATAATAATTTTCTTGGAAAGGAGAGTGTACAGCATATGAGCGTCAATGTTACTAAATTGTACCTAGTTTGTTTAGATACAGTGGCAAACACAGGAGTCTACAAACTGTTTTTACAGTGTTTCCCTGTCACGGACACTCATATACAATCTGTTTTCCTGCAAAATATTTTTTCTAAATTACAAATAACCATTTAATTTCTTTTAAGGAACAGTGACATTGTGAAGAAAATTGAAATTGTACACTAAAGGGGAGTTAGTGCTTAGTATTAGGAGTTCGGGCTACTCTACTTTATTTTCATAAACAAGGTAGTTCACTTATTCATTGATCGGGAACTGGGGATTACTCTGAAATGAGCATTAAGTATTTTGAAAATAAATACAGTTAACAAAAAATAAATCATAACTATTATGTAACCAAACTTTGGGATTAAGACGTTTCAGTGATTAGTGCTGACAATCAAGGTACTTTTTTTCCATAATATAAATTCATTTAAACTTTGAATAGATTTGAGTTTGATATAGATTTACATTCTATCTACTTGAAAAGAATTATACAAGTCTATACCGATTTGTGACATATAAACAGTGTGTCCCTCCTATCTTTAGCTGTTTAGTAATTGACTTATTTTTTGAACTGACAAAAAATTGTGAACTCTGACTTCCCCCCCAAAGAAACAATTCTACATCACAAACCATTTTTGAAAAATCTGATATTTTCATTGTGATGTTGAAGAACTGGCAACTGATGTCTGACAATCAAGAGAGACAATTAATCAATGACTTCCAGCAAGTCATTTTTTTAGAATTTGAATCAGACCAATATGTTTACTATTTAAAAACTTGGTGCCTCCTACTTGTTGTTATATTGCTATAACTTTTGTGGAGGACAAAAACTGGCAACATTTGTAAAGAATCTTGGTGCTCGTCGATTTCACTAAATAAACCCATCTATCACTTGGATTTGATGCAGATCGAGTTAGTTGTTAATGTGACTCAAGACAACAGCTTACTTTGGACAAGTTAAGGCAGCATTCTACTAAAATTTATGTTTTTGCTTTCCCAATACACCCACTTGTTGACATCAATACAGTGGATTTTCATAAAGAAATACATTATCATAGAGCAAATGGATCTTTTAAATTACCCCACAACGTGAAAATGACAAACTAATTACACAAAGCCACACTACTGTGTTTAAACTAGGATATTCCCATTTTTCAATTTGTGAGATTGTGAAAAATTATCTTACTGGTAGCCTTTGAAAGTATCTCCAGTACACAATTTGTTCTACCAGTTTCTGATTACAAATTCCTGGATAACACAGTCTACATTGATGACAAAGTAATTCTTATTTCTGATTTGTCTCAGTTGCCCTGCACATATTTTCCAGAGTTAAACATTTCTACCTCTAGCAGTTTCAGGCAGTTTGTTATCTCTTTTTTCAAATTCTCCTCTGCCAGGTCTCTGGATCTTTCTTCCAGTCGTAGCCTTTTTTCCAAAGTAAATAAGTCACATTTGAATCCCAATGACAATCGAAGGAACTCCGCCTGATGAAAAGATAAGCAAATTTATCAAATGGGAATCTGATACACTGAGGTACATTCTAGGTTACAGAAATAAACATTGATTTTGCGCTAGGTATTTATTTAGGGATGCAGTAGCTCACTCACCCAAACAGCGACAGAATGTTACTGAAGGAGGATAGTTTACACACTAAACCACATTTGTCTCTATTCTATTGATCATCATTCAACAACTAATGCTATTGGTTACTAATTACCTAATTTCTATATCAATGTGAGCCATGTACTTATACTACAATAATGGGCATGAAGATAGGGTATCATATGTGGGTCACTTTCTGGCCATGCTAGGAATGGACGCTTTCCATGACTATGAAACTTGGTCACCTTTGGAATGATATTGGATCTAATGGATTACACCACTGAAGGGAATAGGTGCAACATGCTATGAAAATACAAATCATTGGAGTGATTCACAAGGTATCTGTTGGTAGCGTTTTTCTCAAGTACCTACAACGCTGTGGTTTAGAAGAATAGGCCTAGCGTGGCTATGCTTAGTCCATAGACTCTGCTATTATCAACAAGTGAGCACTGTGCCAACTAGCACCACGATCATGCTTTGCAACAACAGCTATTACTTTATAGCTTGGAAACCAATTGTAACACCACTGTATGCGGAGCTGTGCATCATCACCAGTTGCCTACTCTAAAAAGCAGCTAGTCAGTGCTTTGCTTTTCCTGATGATTTTGAGGTTATGCGTTGAGAAGGGAAGTGTGATGTTTGGTTGGAGAGAGAAGCAAAGGAAACAAAGTGGATGTGCACAAAGGTAGTGACCAGGAGTCATCAGCAAAGAGTAGCTGGGCTAGCGCATGAATGACTGAGTACTAAAGTCCATTTCTGGTCTCAATCACTATGTTGTGGAGCTTAGTGAGTGAAAACTTATGCCATTATAAAAGGAACTCAACTAGGTACAAGCTGGATGCATGCATGGACCATGTTGGGTTGTGGAGCTATTTGCCACTGAGTGGGCTTTTGCCACAGCTGTTGAAGATCTTGTCAGAGATCTCCAGTATATGCAGTCTTCCCAGGACTCAGTATTGAGGACATGTTTTGTTTCAGGTCATGATTAAGCTGCTATAAGATTACTTCACAACAAGTGCAAACAGTGTGGTACAGTGGCGCAATACCTTAAATACTAGAGTCTCTTCTGACAATGCCAACACAACATCTTGCTGGTGATTTTATAAATATTCCTAGTTCTGTATTTAGATTTTTCAAAATAACTTTTTCTGGTCTGATGTCTTGCCAGATTTATGCATAAATAGAGAGTTCCATAGTATGGATCTTTGTAAGGTCAAGATTACCCTGCAATGTGGGTCTTATGTTGCCATGTTATTACTTTACCAAAATCTAAATCCAGAGGCTCAAGTGCTGAGCCGCCATGAAAAAAATGGAAAAGATGCAACTAGATGCATAAAACCAAAAGAGGTACAGGAGGCAAAGGTTAATTTAAGCTGCAGAAAATTGCTTCCACACACATGGGGATGCAGCTTGAAGAGCAACTATAAATTTCATAAACCTCTTATGAATTCTTGCATGGACATAAAAAGTAAAATTCCATCCCAACTTCCAAATCATCCCAAATTAACTGACAGCTTCCTCAGAATAGAGCATACAAATGAGACATACAAGGTAAATGACTGACCAGGTGACTCAAGTGTGCCGCTACATTCGTTAGAGAAGGGAACTTACCAATAATTTAGGATTACTACAGAAAATCAATTTCTGGCCATTCTGGAGAATAGTGGGAGGAGACTGAGAGACACATTTAAGGATATCAGATTAGGAGGAAACTAACTCAGAAATGCAGGAAAAAGATGTGCTCGCACGTGTATCAAACCTATTGTCTATCCCTTGACCCACCAAGGGCCTACCAACTGCCCGAACTTTACTATGGGATAGATGAGGTATTTGATTTCATGAAGATGCCAATTGAAAGACCTAAGTGAAGAAAGGTTAACAAAGAAAAAGAATAAAGCCAGAGAATTATTACAATAACTTTTAGACAAATAAATAATACACCAAGAACTGTTGGCAGATATACAAAATCGATAAAATCATGCAAAAGGGTGGAATCTCACTCACAGCACATAGTATCATTCCCAAAAAGGGAGTTTTTCTACTAAGGTTTAAGATGCGGTTAGGAAATCTTCCCGATCTAATTGCTTTGGAAATGGTTTCCGACCGACTCGAATCGGGAGAGTCCAACCGACCAAGTATGATGCATCCGGGTGCTTCCAGATACGATTTGGTTGGACCCCCATTGACTTCTATGGGAGCCTATGTTCCTAACTGCATCATAATCTGGCCTTCGTTCGGGAAGACAAGTTCCCGATCCGATTCGGAGGGAGCACATGCTGTTAGGAGGCCTTCCTAACCGCATCGTAATCGGGCCCTAGGTGGTAATGCGTTCTTAAATGCATCTTAATCGGGCCGCAAGTGTCCTTGATGACTACTAAGAAAAACTGAGGTAGTCTTAGTAGAGGACAACACAGAAAATCAGCTTCAATGAAGACAAGGAACCAAGGAAATCAGTCTTCATGTAGAATTCACTGGGGATGATTTACGTAAAGTGGCTCATTTAAGGGCCAATCAAGAAAGAAGACATTTAACGACTTACACTGAAAACCATAAATGCATTCCTACAATGGATAAGGAACGGGCTGAGAGACCAAAGATAAAAAACAAATAATGTTTACACAAGACTCAGTGGTCACGGAAATATATACCTAGGAAATAATATAATAATAAATGGTCAGGTAGAAGTCAAATCTCGCCTTTCATTAAATTATCTCAAACATGTGCCAGTGTAAGCGTTTAAAGACAATCCTGGGTAAAGAAGGCTTTAGACCATATGAGGAAACCTCTTGGATTAACCTGTTCCTAGAAGGAAGGTATAAAATATAACTGAATTCTATTCAGTACTGTTCCATTTTTCACGGTGTTCAGATATCAAGGACTTGCTCCAGGGTTTAAACCAGTCAACCTCCTGATGGGACCCCAAAAGTCTGAGATGATGACTCTGCTGGTGAGAGTCTGCTATGCCTGCTGGATGACTTGCTGCTTCATAATTGCCTTGAGTTTATCTGCCCTGGAACATAATGGAGAGCAGATCAGTATAGGAGCTATAGCGGCCCAAAAATAGTGGAACAATGAAGAACCTTTACGACGTATGTTGGAGCCTGATGTGAACAACAGAATCCTGCAGTGGTAGGTGTTACTAGCCCTACTTCCAGAGGGTACAACCACCCTCATTCCACTACTTCTTCCCTCAGGGACTCAATCATTAGGAAACTGACCTGAAGATCATGATACTAGAATGCTGCCAACCGTATAAAAGGTAGCTAAGTCACCAGACAGGTAGCTTACTGCTTTTGGATATTTTTGATTTATAGTTGCATGTAGGCGAAAGACTAGCTTGAACGTCATCATTCAAGTTTTTTGTCTTTTACTGTGGTATTATTAGATTAACTTGCTACTCATATGCAGTTTTCTGAAGATTGTCTTGCTGCCCAGGCCGAGCTAACAAAGTTGAGGCAATTTGACTGTTATTTAATCAGGTTTGCCTCTACTTTTTCTTTTTTTTTGAATTTTTTTTATTGTGCATAGAAAGGGTTACAAACACGGGCCTACAACCACCAGGGCCGGCCGCTAGTAGTTGAAGTGTTCCAGCATATCAGAAAACAATGACTGGCCCACAGGGGCTCCGCAATATCACAGTAGATCAGACTGCACATAAGGGAAATCAGAATACACACTTTTAATATAAATAACAACAAAAATAAAAATACAAAAATACAAAAAGCAAGGCGAAACGACTTGAGATGGGCGGCGAACCACAGCCGGGGGAGTCAACACCCAACCACCCGAGGGCGGTCAATAAAAGAAGACCTGAGAGGGAGGGGGGGGCCACGGGAGAACCAAATCTGTACTCCAAAGTACGAGATACACAAGGACCCTCAAGGATCAGGGGGACGAGGCAACCCCGGACGTATCCACCAAAGGGGGAGCACAGATAGACCCACGATACACGTTCCACTGCCCCCAAATTCTACCCCAAGCCCCCGGTTTACCACGAGCCACATACACAGTTTTCTCCCTGAACATGCACCAGTCCATGTTCTCCTTCCAGACGGACACGGTGGGAGGCCGCTGGGAACCCCAAAGCTGTGCAATATCTCTTTGCAATCATGTTCCCCAAGGCCGCCCACCGAGCCTGAGCCGCATTGCAGTCATTGGGCTCCCATACATTCAGCACACAACGACGCACCTCCGGCAGCAGAGCGACCCCGGTGACTCGTCTCATGATATCATGCACCCGGTGCCAGTATTCCGCCACCTCGCGGCATTCCCATAGGATATGGAGAAAAGTGGCACTGAGCCCGCAGCCACGCTTACAGAGTCAGTCGTCTGAGAACCCCATCGAGACCAAGCGGGGGCCCGTCACATATACACGATGGAGAATCTTAAGCTGGACCAGGCGGAGATGGGCCGGGATGGCCACCTCCTTAGGGGATGACAATGCAGTCTGCCAGTCCTCGTCGTCCAGCTCCACCCCATCTCCTGTCCATGCCTCCCGAAGACGCACCAAGAGGTCAGCCCGATTGTTTATCAGTTTTTTGTAAATCAGGGAGATAGTACTGTCGGGGACGTGACCATCGAGTATGCGGTCCTCGAGAGGCGAAGAAGAAGGGACCGTGGTCCCCTCCCCAAAGACCGAGAGCAGGGCGTGCCGAACCTGTGCATAACGGAAGAACTCTCTGTCACTAAGCTCGTACTCGCGCTGAAGCGCCGCGAAGGATTTAACCGCACCTTTAACCCACAGGTCCCCCACTCTGCTGATGCCGATCGTATCCCAGCGCTCGAAGCCTTTCGTTGTCCAGAGGCTTCCCAAGCGGTCTGAGTCGAATAGAGGAGTGGCGCACGTTAAACGCTCACTCCAGCCCATCGCTACGTTAGCCGCCTTCCATACACGGACCGCAATCCTGGTAGGGCCCGTAAGGGTCCCACCTGCGGACCGCGAGTAAAGCGCTCTGTTATAGTTACCGCCGGGAAGCAAGAATTTATCCATCTCATATGCCGGGTTCAAACCAGGAGCGTACGTAGCATGATTAATGGCAGACAGCTGGGAGGCCCAATAGTACCGTCTAATATCAGGAAGCGCGATGCCCCCGTCATACCAGGGAAGAGTCAGCTTGGCCAAAGCGATACGCGATCGCCCGTCCCAAACCAGTCTCCTCTGCAAACTCTCCACCTCCCTGAAGTAGGCCGCAGGAATGACATCGAAGGAGTTCTGGAGTGCATAAAGGAATCTGGGAAGGGACATCATTTTAAACAGTGGCGCGCAACCAAGCGGAGACAAGGGCAGCTTACACCACCGAGCCGTATCTGCCCTCAAACGCCGGAGTGGAGACAGGAGATTCTGCTCATAGCGGACCGCCGGATCCAACGAAACGTACACCCCCAGGTATTTAAAGCCGGACTGAGATATTTGGAGCGGAAGCCGAGGCGGCAAGAGAGGAAGACCACCAGAGATAGGACACACACAAGATTTGGACCAATTAATTATCAGACCCGAGTTTTTCCCGAAGGAAGTAAGGACATCAAAGAGAACATTGAGCGACTTCCGCGGTGAGATGAGATACAAGAGAATATCATCCGCATACAATGAGACCCGATCCTCGAAGCCCGGGGCCCACCGGAGCCCCCTAATCGAGGGCTCCCAACGGAGCCAGTCAGCGAGCGGTTCCAGGGCGAGAGCAAAGAGCAGCGGGGACAACGGGCACCCCTGCCTAGTTCCCCTCCCGAGAGCGAAAGGCCGAGAAACCCGCCCATTGACAACAACCTGAGCCATTGGTCCAGCATAAAGGAGCTTCACCCAGCTAAGGAACCCTTCCCCAAAACCAAACTTCGCCAAGACGGCCCAAAGAAATGGCCATTCAATGGTATCAAAGGCCATCGTGGCGTCTAGGGAAACCAATATGGCCGGTTCGGCGAAGTACTCAGCCCTAGCGAGGACGCCGTGCAGACGCCGTAAGTTGAGAGCGGTATTACGGTGTGGGATGAAGCCACATTGATCCGGATGTATCAAATCACATATAACGCTAAGCAGGCGATTAGCGAGGACCTTAGCAAGGATTTTGGGTTCGGCATTCAGCAGGGAAATAGGCCTATATGAGGCACAGCGGTCACGTGGCTTACCCTCCTTGGGAATCACCACTATAGTAGCCAGACGCTGGTCGTCAGGAAGGGAACCCTTCTCGAGCGATTCCTGAAACATATGACGGAGGAAAGGCGCGATTTTATCCGGGCGCAACTTATATAGTTCAATCGGCAGACCGTTGGGGCCCATAGCCTTGCCCGAGCGGAGGGAGCGAATCGCAGTAGCTATCTCTTCGACAGACAAAGGGGCATCCATCAGCTCGCGGTCCTCGACGGATAAGCCGGGCAGGGCAATATCCCGAAGCAGAAGACGAGAGTCGTCCTCATCTCTATCAGACACCGGGGAGTACACTGCCCGGAGGTGATCAGCAAAACACTCAACAATCTCACCAGGCTCAGTCACACACACTCCATCCAACACCCAAAGCTCCGGGACCACACGATTCACTCTCTCCTTGTCCAACCAGGCAATCAGCTTACCCGCCTTGTCTCCGGCGTCATACAACCTACCCTGCTGCTCCCTATACATAGTCTTGGCAGCATCAGTGACGAGAGACTTATATTCAAACTGCTTCAGGCTGAGGGCATGCAGCCCATCCGGGGTGACACCCACCTCCAAGGCTGCCTCCAGCCCCGATATTTCAGTCTCCAGCGTCACAACCGCCTCTCTCTTAACCCTCTTGGCCTCCACTATCTGGGACAGGGCATGCCCGCGGAGCACTGCTTTGAAAGCTTCCCACAGGGACACCGAGGACAACACCGACCCCTCATTCTCAAGAAAATATTGATCAATCGACTTAATCAGGCTATCACGGATCTTGGGGTCTCGCAGGTACCAAGGGTTAATAGGGGCGATCCGCCCAGCGGACCGCGACCCAGTGTCAAAAAACAACCACAGTGGGGAGTGATCAGAGATACCCCTGGCCAGGTGTTTGACCTCTCGAATCCCAGTAGCCTGGGCCGCGGGCATAAGGAAATAATCCAATCTGGAGAGACTCCCATGGGCCCCAGAGTGAAAGGTGTACTGACACTGTCGGATGCATTAACCTCCAACAGTCCACCAGACCGATGGTCTCCAGGAGCCCGCCATGCCTGGGCAGCAGGGAGGGCCCTGGGCGGATGACGGTCCAGGTCACCCGAGACAACCGAATTAAAGTCCCCACCCATAAGCAAAAGACTGTCAGGAAGCCCAAGCAACATACGACCCAAGTCTGAGAAGGTGGCGTTCTGGAGGCCCGGGGGAACGTAGACCGAGATCAAGGAAAGGGACTACCCCTCCCACCTCCCAGTCAGAGCCACATAGCGCCCTCTATCGTCTAGGACCACCCTGGTGATCTCCAACAGAAGTGAAGCTCGCAAGAGAATGCCTACCCATCTCGAACCAGTGGTGAAACCAGAATGGGCCACGAGTCGATATCCCCCCCTGTTCATAGCCCGACAAACATTGCCAACCAGATGCGTCTCCTGTAAGAACACCACATCAGGAGTCAGACGACGCAGCACAACACCCCGTTTGATACGGTCCCCCAATCCATTGACGTTCCAAGACATCAATCTCAACCCGTCCCCCCCCATCCCCTCCAGTAGATCAAGGGCCCCCCAGCAAGGAGCGCAACACCCAAGGATGAACCATAGCCAATACTTCGCCTTGAAAACAAAAAACACAAATCCAAACAACCCCACCCACCCACCAACCCCCCCCCCAACTCCAACACCCCCCACCCTGCACCCCTGCGGTCCAAAAAACCACCCCAACTTGCAGTGTGCCTGTCGCCCTACAAACCCCATTCTACGAAAAGACCCCGGAGGAGGGAAGGGACCCGTCCCCGCCCGCCCCCCACACACAACATAATGAAACAAAATGCACGAAAGAAGTAGAACCCAGCCGAACAGTACAACATGGCAGAGTCCGGGACCATAAGTCACTCCAAAGGAGACCCGCCACCCTCGGTACCGGCAGAGGGCCCAGTCCGATCACCCCGGTCCGGCAGCGAATCCAGCCAGTCACTCACAGTCGCAGGAGAGTCAAAAAAGGTAGTCCGATCTTCATGTTCCACTCGGAGCCTTGCAGGATAAAGCATAGAGTACTTGAGACCGAGGTCCCGGAGACGCCGCTTCACCCCCTGGAAGCCCATCCGCTGTTTCTGGACAAGTTGGGTGAAGTCCGGGAAAAAGTTAATGGACGAGTTCTCATGTCGGACCGGGCCATGGACCCGTGAGGCCTGCAGAATCGCGTCTCGGTCTCTGTAATGGAAAAGTCTCGCAACGATAGGCCTCGGGGGGGCCCCCGGTCGCGGCCGGCTACCTGGGACTCGATGGGCCCGCTCCACAGCGAAAAACTTACTCAGGCCAGCGGGAGCAAGATGTTCGAGGATGAGCTCCTCGACCAGGAGATCAACCGGGCGGTTATCGGAGGTCTCCGGAACGCCTATGACGCGGATGTTATTGCGACGGGCCCGTCCCTCGAAGTCCTCCAGCCGCCGGGCCATCAGATCGTTGGCCGACTTGAGATCGCCGAGAGTGGCCTGCAGGTCCGACACGTCCGCACCAAGGGAGGACGTCCGCACATCCAGCGATTGAACCCTCTCGTTGGTCTTAGAGAGATCCGCCCGGATTAGCGTAATGTCAATGGCCACCGTGTCGATTTTACGGGCCAAGGCCTCGTACTGCGTAGCGATGGTCTCTCTGATGCCCTTAATGGCGCCCATGATGTCCTGCAGGGACAGATCCGGAGAAACGGACGGGCCATCACTGGTGTCCTCCGGGGGGACATTGGCCGTCCCGGGGGATCCTTTACCCTGAGTGTAGCGGTCCATGTTGTTCGTCTGGACCGGTCCCCCACGTAGGGATGTTTTGGTCTTACTCCTCTCGGGGTCTCCCTTGCCTCCCATGAGAACCTCGATCGCCGAAGGGGACCACCGAGGAAGCGTCGAGGTGGCACAGGCCAGGCAGACGCGGTCCGCACCACGGGCCGCAATGTGGCGGAGCGAAGGGACCACCGTCGATGAGCACACTGGCAGCAGACGAAGACACCGGCATCAAGCGAAGGCAAAGTGAAAGCCCAGTCGCACCAAGCAAGTCCACAGTCCAGCCCCTCAAAGACCAAAAGTGAAACCGAAAGTGATGTGACGGTCACTGGCACAGCCCCGCTGCCATTGTTGTTCAACTACGCCCCGGCTCCACAGATCACCCTCGCATCGGACACAGCCTTCGGGTGGGCCTCAAAAGTTCAAACCACCATAACTCCGGATTGCCAGGTCCGATTTGATTTCCGAAAGGAGTTTAGTGTTCAGCCAGCATTCGTCTTCCAGATTCCATCAACCAAGTCAGGATAAAGTTAGGATAAATTCGGAGGAGCAGCGAGGGTCCGGGGAGCCCTGTGCTCAAGCGACCATCTTGGATGCGCGCTAGGCTCCTCCTCTGCCTATACTTTTTCTTCTGTTTAGTCAGCATGGGAGTTCAGTTCCACTCAAGACTGTGACCTCTGGTTGCCGCAGCCTACATGGAGGATTGCCTACAATGCACAAAAGAACAAAACTGATATCCTACCAGAGGGTGTGACAAGGTGTAACTGACAGTAAAAATAACAACTTTCTCTTTATAAAGCGCTTTATGCTACAGTCTTCTCTTCAGTACTTGATCACTACCCACCTCTGTTCTATTGAATGTGGCCAATTACCTGCAAGGCTACAGTCATACCCTTTGTTTATACATCTGATTTGATCTATTATATACAGCCATTCACCTGCACCACTTCTGAAGCAGTCTTAATTCTATTTCAGTCCAAAGCAACAACCTCTGTCTATGAATTTAAATTCAATGTATATTTCTTTGATCTCCTACTACTCTTCACTGTGCGGGTTATCTAGAATTGGCCTGCATATTTTTCGGCATTAAATGCATCGCCACTATATAGAACTCTTTTACCACTATGGGTAAACTGCAGTGCTATATCAGAAATAACCAAATAAAATAAACAACAATTGCTGATTGGGGTGTTCAGAACTATCACATTAGGAGACCCCTTCTCTCTCCACATTGTACTCTGTTAGTCATTGCCAGAGCAATCCGTCTATGTACATTCTGCATGACAATCACCAGCCCCACTCATCTCCATGCCGCAGTGCCAGCACTTGAGGAATGGCAATATGCCTGCCGCAGCAGCACTAAGCTAGAGAGACCTTATTCACAGCTCCGCGCATGTACATTTGGAGTGGAGAGAGTGGACATGGATCTAAATGCCATCTGCATTTCATGACAGCTTTTCTCAGAGGCCTTCAATTTGGGGTCATCTTGCAAAAATCAAGATGGCATTTTCTATATGATACCAAAGGGGACGATGGATGGAGCGTTTGAGCAAATCAAACACTCACCCCCAGTCAACTGATCTGGGTTTAATCCATCATCATTCTTTAGCTCACTCCACCACCCCAGTTCCGACATGGCCATATGCAAATCAGTCAGACCCTGTGCCTCATAGGAACAGTCCAGCCCGAACTGCCAAGCCATGTCCTCCCTGGACCGGAAACAAGCATCCTGGGACCGGTTTCGGGTTCATAACCCTCATCAACCAGGCTATCTTGAATCCAGTGGCAAAGTGAGCAAGGGACTGTTGCAGGGATTCTGCTTATACACAGAACTATGCTTAGAACCCCAGGACCTCAGTGAATTGTGGTGTACCAGAAACTCACCTCAGAACCCAGAACCCAGTATCCGGCTAGCATAAGTGTCCGATTCGTTATCCAAGATTTAGCTCAGAGATCCCAATGAATAGACAACCCAGAACAAGCTACTTAGTGTACTCTCAGGAATGGTGGGAATCGGAAATACCTGTTCGTATATTATTCTCACATCAGTCCACAACAATAATCAACAGAGACACGGTGTAAATAAAAAGAGTTTATTTTTATAGACCACGTGTCCTAAGATGCAGTACTTTGGCTAATACAAGCAGACAAATGATTAATATCAAAACCAGCAACATAGTTACAATACCATAGAATATAAACGGGGTAATCATATTATAATGACAGTGGATACTACCACCTTCCCTTTACTAAGATGCTAATATTATTATTATACTAATAGAAGGTCTCTTAGGCTTGAATAGGGGACCCCATACCTCAAAGATCAGCTTAGTGAAATCACATCACAGGAGCATCAGGAGACTTCTCGCAGGAAGGCTCGTCTTCGGTCTGAATAATAAACATGATGTCTGTGATATTAAAAGCACCAACTTTCAGGTATGTGCAGCTGCGCGTGTGTTATGGCTAAATAGTGGGTCGATCAACCTAGAGTGGAAAACATGCATTGTGTAATAATCCAGACTGTTTGTCACACCATGTACAGACCAAGGTCGCTGCGCAGAGCTTGGGATGGTAACAACAGAGTGCTCTCGTGTGAAGCAAGTCTCGAGTCAGCAGTTTATTTAAGAAATAACATGTAAACGCAGTGTCGTGTGCAAAAGCAGAAAGATGGCATTCTAACATCTAACGTGGTTATGCTAACTTAACAATGTATGTACGTATTCAGGGAGAACTCACTACACGCCCCCTTGATCGAAGCACTATTTAATAGGCAAGAAAAGAGAGAACGCAGAGTTCAGTGTCGTCAGAGCAGAACAAGGCGTAACCAATGCAGAGTTTCAGAATGCGCCAAAGCCCGAAACTACAAAAAATATAAACCAGGGTTTTTTTTTTTTTGGAACGAAAAAAAATGGAAGTAAAAAAAAAACTGAAAACGACCATCAGGAAAAAAAAGAGAAAGAAAAGAAGAAATGGTGCGCTAGAGTGCTGTCCAATAGCACAGGCGCAAAGGACGACTGTCCAATTAATCCATGAATGTATAGGCAGCATATGTGGCCACTGCTTCCAACAAAAAATCGTTTGCAGGTCCACTGAAAGTCTCAGCCATCCAATCCATCAACGAAAAGGAACATACGTGTTCATCAACCATCGGAGCCTCTAGCACGATCAGAGGGCACCCGGAATGTTCCTCCAAATAGCTCATAGCCAAGAAGTTGTAGGCAGCTGTTGAGATGTCCCAATTACCCAGGATACCATGCGCCGCACCACAGGCCATAATCCGGACACCAGAACAGGCCAACTCGTGAGACACTAAGGGCCTCATCAGTCGATCGAAATCCGGCACCGGAGACACCAGGTTGGTCAAGCACAAATCCAAAGGCCATTCAAAGGGACAATCCAGGCAGTGAAACACAGGCTGCACGCAGGTGAAGTAGGAATACCTGAAGGATAATCCATATGCCAGGCTTAAGGTCGCCAACGGCAGAGTTCCATAAAAGTCAAGCATCCTATCACGAAGAAGATGCAGGCGGGACAGGCGCTCGTGTGGCACAGAAGGAGCAGCCATTCCGTAGTATGAAAAGTAAAAGCAGCACACCTGCCACCAGCGCCAGAAGCAGCGGAACACCTCCAAAGATGCTCGAGAAAAGTGAATGAAAAAATGCCGGAATCACACCAAAAATAGTTTTGAAAGAGGTCACGAGACCCGAGCCCACAAGTTTAAAAAAATGAGCCAGGCCGGTCGTGGACGAGGCATTAAAAATAGTTTGGATCAAAGTGCCGAAATGTAGGGGGAGGTCAGTATTCAGAAGCGCCTGTACCTCAGTGCGCGTATTAGCAACGTGAAGGACAAATGTTTCACGAGAGGAAGTCAATGGCACCTCTTTTTGGGACAATAGAGCTCTTATTCTGCTCAACTTGTTGAACTCTGCTTTCAAGGTTGGAATCGAAGGCCAGATAGAAACATCCAGCCGCCCATGCGGGGGTGGAAAGAGAACATTATTGCAGCAGACAACTTTCTGCGAGACAGTTACTATGTACGGGATTCCCACTAACATCCCGCAGCAAGCTTCATTATTCAAAATTAAATAACTACCGTTTGCAAGCAGCGTGAAAGAAGGCGTAATCACAGGCACCGGGATACCTCGTAGGACGCAGGCTAAGTTCGGGGCTTGTACATTGCATGCGCCGTGTAATTGAATGTGCCTACATACCAAGGAATGGTCTGGTGTCGTGGTACATTCCTCGCCTTTCAAATAAACCTCAGTGCCGTCCCTAGTACATCTATACGTAAAGGGGAGGGACCAAACCTCATGTATGAAAGCGGTGCCCAGCGGTTCATATCTACCCAAAGCATAATGTTTCATACAAGAAGTTAACTTAAAAAGCGCGAAAGGGAGAGTTATCAATCCGTGGACTAACCACGTAGCTGAATTGATCTCCGCTACAGAAAAAGGCAATGGTTCTAATTTTTCAATATGTAACAATGAATATGTAGCATCCTTCATGGACATAAATCGCTGCCTGTCAGAAAGGTTAAAGGGAAGAAATAACGATGTAGTGTTAAGATAGTCCCAAGGGACTCTCCCCGCCTTTAACGTCTGCAATGTCCATGCAAACTGCATAACAGAACGCAACTGGTTTTGACCATGATATAACACAGACATATCATCATGCACAATATCAACAACAGAAGAAACAATATTATCTAATGTATAAATCCTAGAAGAGAGAGTGCTAATGCTATTATCTATAACGGCTAAAACCTTCTCCATGTTTGCCTGGTCAATAGCTCTCAACCTGGAAGCTGCCTCAATCTGCGACAACTTCCAGACTTCGTTGTAAATAGCATACGCCCACCTTTTTGTTCTGCCACCCACAGGACCCTTAACAAAATCATTCAAATCTATTTTGTCATGTAATTGTGATAAATGAACTTTGACAGACGCCAAGGTGGAATGTCGCAGCCAAGATTGGCATAACTTGCCCACAGAGTATGTAGTTACAGTATGTGACGACTCAAACCGAGGATCTACGCGTTCCTGAGTATACCCCGGTTTCAGTCCCAAAAAGCGACGTTGACAGGCGTCTGAACTGCTTTGCCAAACTAACCAACCCTCACTATGAAATTTCGAAATGTTGAAAGATGTATTTGAAACTAAGGATTGCAAAGCAGTAAGGGATAGATCTGTGTGGTTATCCCAATTGGGATAAGCGCCCAGATCCGGCACAGAAGGTGACTTTAATTGTTTAGAAGTAGCCAATCCAAAACAGGTGGTTTGGAAGATGGATGAATTTAAAAATAAAATATGATTTGGTATAAGACAAGCACGATGCAAAGCCTCTGTACCCTGTACCTGCCACGGCTTGGAACCCCAAACCGACTTTAGATCAATAGTAGCCTTCCATACATCATAACCTTTGATTGACAACTCGTCCATAAAGGACTTAGAATAAAGTAGCTTTGTGTGTGTCAGTCTAACCTTTGCGGCAGACTCAGGCAGCACCTTAAAATAAAACGCTGCCGGGTCGGAAACACTGAAATCAGTAAAATAAGAATACTTGTTAACTAGTGTTTGTGAACTTCCGAACTCGGGAGTAGGACAGTGTTCCCATTGGGTAAAATTTACAAAATTTCTAAATGTATTTGCTTTATGCAGGAAATGATTGCCATAATGTTGAAAACAATACTGTTCCGCATAATTAGCCGCATTTTCATATAAATCTTCAGCATCAAAAGCGGCATAATATTTCAAATCAGAAAACAGTGATTCAATGGCGTGTACATCCCAATCATCAGAACGTATGTTCTGCCTAACCACATCACCCATAGAAACACGAAATACATTAGGTACATTAATGACCTCTGTAGGGCCATGAATTTGGAATTTAACAGCATCCCATGCGATTCCATCCAAGACGGGCCAGGCAGTAATATTCACAAAAGTCTGGTCCCTTTTCATGATGTGGGACGAGGAGTGGGGGGCCAAAGTTCCATTGATAAGTCTAATTGTCGATCTCTCACTCAGATAGTGGCCATCCACAAGACGGAAAAAAACTATTACAAATCCAATTGACAAACAAAAAAATAGTAAAAAGCATCAACCAGATGTATGTCCAAGGGGCAATCAAAAAATGTCTCTTAAACCAGCTGAAAAAAACAGCAACGTTTGATGGGGGGCTTGACGGTAACGAGTTAGTGTCAAAGGAGAAACGGGACAGGCCAAGTGCTGTAGATTGTAAAACAGGCGAGGGACCACGTGTAGGATAAGCATACTCAGTCTCTTCGGGCAAACCACCAGCCGATGGTATCAACAAGGGATCAGTAACAGATTGCATCTCGATGGCAACCTCAGGCAAGGTGTTAGAAGCAAGAGCCAACATTGAATTTCTTTGCATCGTCTGGCAGGAAACTGCTGGAGTCATACTAAGAAGTATCGGCCACTCGCTGAAGTTTGACATTGTCAATAGAGATGTACCTGTTTTCTTTGCGACCAGGAAGTGGAGGTAAAACGACTGTTCTTGTACCCTGCACTCCAAGCACTGGAACTGGTTCACGATAAGAGGGGCCAAACTCCTTCTTGTTCTCCACCTTCTCACGGACCAGGTCTCCAACTCGGGGTAGCCAGCCGACTACCGGAACCTGAACTTCAGCTTCAGATGTGGAGGGCAAATGTTCCTTCGAAAGAGTGTCTCTGGCTTCTTGTAGAGTCTGTAAAACAGCACAGTGATCATCTACGTCAAAGGGTGCGGTCGACGCCGCCATGTCTAGACCATCAAGGTCTGGGACAAACATTCTGATTCCGAAGAGCATCATGTACGGGGTCCGCCCACCCAGAGACCTTCTAGGGAGATTATTAAGTGCACGTTGGACGTTATACAAATGGGCTAGCCAGTTCCGGCCTGTGCCTAAAACACGTGCTGTCAATGATTGCTTTAAGTCACGGTTCATTCGCTCCACCACACTATTACCCTCAGGTCGGTAGGGGGACGAAAATTTGACTAGGACCCCCAAATTTCTCATAGCCTCCTTGTAAGCCTTAGAGGCGAACGCAGGGCCCTGATCAGAATGGAAGGTACCACACGCAAAAGTTCCCACAAAGACACGCAAATCCCTGATGACAGTCCGCGAGTCAGCACTCCTTTGTGGCCATACCCATAGAAAACGTGTGCACGAATCCACTGCAACCAAGATGTACTTGTACGCAGTATCAGAGGAAAAAGGACCGCAGTGATCTAAATAAACACAACCAAATGGCTTATTAGAGATGTACAGCTGTGTCTGTGGTGGCCGCGCAACAGTAGAAGGTTTAATCTGTTGGCAAATGTCACAATCAAGAACATAAGCACGCGCTTGTTTATATAAACCAAACCACCAGTAACGTTGTTGTAGCAGAGATATTGTAGCTGACACACCGGCGTGGGCAGACGCCAACCCCTCATGTGCAGCCAAGATCAGTGCTGGCCTGCAGTCCGCGTTGGGAATAATTCTGTCACCAACGTCGTTAATCCTCACTAATGGGACATTATCAGGACTTAAATGGTAAATGTAACGAGAAGGAAAACCCTTCGGGTAATCGCCTCCCTTTTCCGTAGCAGCAATAGCTGCCAAGATGTCATCATCAATCTTACTTTTTGATCTGGTAACTGCTGCCACTAAGTATGTAGCCACTGCTGTTTTTGCTGCCTCGTCAGCCAAGCTGTTGCCGACAGCATGGACACCAAGTCGTTGGTGACCAAGAGTGTGAATAACATTCACGAGAGGGAGACGGTCTTTAAAGTCTGCCACTCGAACCCAAAGCGTTTTATGCTTAATTGTGCTACCTTTTGTGTCTCGATAATCATTCTGAGACCAGAAATGTAAATTGTCATTATAGGACTGGACACAGTAGAAGGAATCACTCACTATAAGAGTAGTGACTCGGGGATCAGCAAACTCCAGTGCAAGCACTAGAGCCCGGAGCTCCGCCAATTGCGCGGTACAATCACCCAATGACTGCGTATGCACTGCATCAGATTGGAATTCACCATTTACGAATGTACCTACGACAATTGCGCAAGCCGCTGAGTAAGCGTGCTTCGATCCAATCGCGGGCTGCGCAGACCCGTCAGTGTATATGACACAATGGTATTCTTCGAGCGGGCGCAAAGACAGAGGTGCCGGATGAACGAATTCATACTGCAAGAACTCTTGAGTCTGTAATGAGGCATCAAAGATGTAAGTGACGTCTGGCGACGTCAGTGTTGTGGCCCATTGTATCCACCGAGGATGTAAAGCTTTAGAATTTGGTACACTTGCCTTTGTCACAGCTTCTAAGGCAGGATAGGGTGTTACAACCAGAATCTGTTTCCCATGTGACAGTGCGCGTTCTTTAAGGATCGCCATCTGTACAGCAGTCAGAACTTTTTCGACTGCGGAAAAACGTAATTCAGCAGAGGTGTACAAGTGGGATTTGTACGCAATGGGGACGGTATCGCCCTCATTAAACGTCAAATACGTGAAACCCACGGCGCCTGGCACTATTCGTATTACCAGGTTAGTGCGGTTATCACGTGTCAGCAAATATTGTGAAGCAAGAAGGTCAGCCTGTAAAGACTGTAAAATTTTGGAATGTTCCAGCTGCCAGCTAGACTTCGAAAATGTAGGTTGTACCAAGGCGTAAAGCGGCTTGATACGCTGGGCATAATCAGGAATGTACGTACGGCCGAAATTCAGAAAGCCCAGCAAAGATTGTAATTTCTTTAGTGTCGTAGGCGCACTCAAGCATGCGCACTTTTCCAGAAAGTGGGGAGCTAACCCCTTTCCTTCATTATTGAGCTCGTAGCCCAAAAACAACACCGTATATTCCGCAATGTGAGACTTCGCAAAATTGAATTTGTAGCCATAGTCAGCAAAACTCACTATAATATTGTCGACTCGAGACAGATGTGGCAACAGCTCATCATCCGTGAGGTAGATATCGTCAACATAGGAGTATGCCTCGGGGTCTATTCTTTCTAAGAGAGAAACCACGCGAGCGGAAAAGACGCCAGGGCTATTTTTATACCCCATGGCTAATCTGGTAAACTGTTTTTGTTTTCCGCCCGAAGTAAACGCTGTCCACTGGCTACTCAGTGTGGACAGGTTATGGCTAAAAAAGCCATTGGAAATGTCAAGTGTCGTCTTAAATCTTTTACGCACGAGACTGTCGACTAGAGCCGAGCTATGTGTATTTTGTACCGCGCAGGTCCGGCAATGGGAGTTTAGGTGCCGGTAATCCAAAACTAAACGGTACGAGCCGTCAGGCTTCGCTACAGTGAATAAAGGGTTATTCATAGGGGACACACAAGTTTCAATCACGCCCTGATATTCCAATTGTTCAAGGATCGCCGCGACGTGGGGTCTAGCCTCACGACGCATGGGATATTGGGGCTGAGGCTGGGGCATAGACCGTAATGGAATCTCATGACAGGGGGACAACCGGTCCCAACCCACCTGAGTACGATACACCGCTGGCGCAAGCGCCAGCGCCCACTCCCCAGCGTACATTTCAGCCTGGTCCTTAGGCACTGTGTGCGCAAAGGACGGGAGGATTTTCTCCTCCCCTTTAGGAGCTTCCAAAATGAAGGCTGGGGGCCAATCTGCCTCCGCTAGGAGGATATCATAGGTGGTGGTCAGATTATCCCAAAAAATCCCTTTTATAGTACGTTGTATGTCACCCTCTATTAATAAGACTATTTCATAAAGTCTGTCAGGGGGAGCCACTCTGGTGTCAGCTGTTTCAACAGTAACCAATACATCAGTTGCTGTCGCCGCCAGAAATGGACGCAGAGCTTGACGGACTATGGTAATTTCCGCCGCGCTGTCCAGTAGCGTCAGCGCCCATGTCCTGTTCCGAAGCTGTGTCCGCACTATCTGAGGCATATTTTGCCGTCAGAGCCGCCACTTTCTTCTTCTGAAACGGGGGTCTTTGTCGAGCAAATTCGTCCTGCTTGCCTTTTCCCTCAGTCTGTCGAGGTTGGTCACGCTGTTGTGGAGCACCCCGACCTTTGCCACCGCCTCCGCCACCGGACTGTGTAGCCGATGTTTCCTGTGAAGAACGAGGAGAACGCGGTTCAGAAACCTGAAATCTATCAGGAGACTTAATAGTAGCACGATCGCGAAGATCATAAGTGCGTTCACTACTTGACTGTACGGGAGAGGCAGGCCGAGAGCCCTGTTTCTGCTGCTGCTTTCCCTGTTGTTTTGACCGCCAATTTTGTTTTTGAAAAGCTGGCCGGCCATCCTTACCAGGAGTTTCTGCCTTACCCTGCTGCTTAGAATCGGGATTTTTGATCACGGGCTTAACTCCTAAAGAGCTACGACCCAAATCTCGATATGCCTCCGAGATTATTTTTGCAAATTCCTGCGGTTTGTCCTCTTCAGCAACTTTCTTCAGTTCATTACGAACCTGAAAGTGCAACGCATCACCCTTAAGGTTTCCCATTATCATGGTAGCCACCAGGCCAAAATCTCCGAGGAGCCGCATCCCCAATTCTATCGCAGACTCCGCTCCATGGTCCTCTTGAACCTGTTTAATAATGGAGGGCAGCTGTAACATAGACGGAGTGCCAAAGCACTGCGCGTACGTTGCAGCAAAAATCTTACCCCAGGACACACAATCATCCATATGGGGAACTAAATCTTTAGGCAAACTAATGGTGAGGATCCTGTGTTTCTCCACAGGAGTTGTATGCGGATAAACCGCCTCTATTTGGTCAAATTTTTCAGCAAGCCAAAAGGGATAATCATCCCTTGTGGGGGGACGCTTGCCCATAACAGAATTAACCATAACAGGACTAATGACCACCGCGTGACGATCACTAGGTTGTCCCGCAATAACAGGCGCCCCCGCCTGTACAGTGCGTGACACATACTGCACTAACGCCCTATATACTGTTATAAGGGCAGTGTGTAGTACACGCAATTCATCCACCGTCACCGTGAGGTAACGGGGATGAGGCGTAAATCCGGCTAGTACCGGCCAAGTGGCCCCCGCAATTGATAAAGGGCCCATTCTCGGCGGTATAACCACATGGGGGAGGGCGCCATTAAACCAAATCTGATGTTGCCAAGCAGATATTGGTATCTCCTGTGTCCTATACGGCGCATAGGCGGCAGGCACGGCAGTGGCCGTGTAAGAATGAAATGTGTTATCATTACCACTGACTGCCGGAATCGTCACCCAAGAGTAGAATAACTCAAAGGGATGAGCCGCATCGGCTCCCACCACAAAGATGACGTCCATGCCCGTGTCCGGCACTCCATATTGCGTCAAGTGACGTTTCAGTGCCGCACGGCTATGCGCCGCAATATTTATCGCCATAAGGACAAGCTACACTTCAAGTATTCAGTAGCACAAGGGCTCAATAACCTTTTTAATAATCAAGCTTGAAGGAACCTATATCAATAGAACTAGGTAGGTTTAAAATCCGTCAGACTTGTTATCCGGAAACAAGAATGAGGGTGTTGTGGACTAAATGTAAGCACTACTAAGGCGTTTCAACTCATAGACCAAACGTTGGGCGCCATGTTGCAGGGATTCTGCTTATACACAGAACTATGCTTAGAACCCCAGGACCTCAGTGAATTGTGGTGTACCAGAAACTCACCTCAGAACCCAGAACCCAGTATCCGGCTAGCATAAGTGTCCCATTCGTTATCCAAGATTTAGCTCAGAGATCCCAATGAATAGACAACCCAGAACAAGCTACTTAGTGTACTCTCAGGAATGGTGGGAATCGGAAATACCTGTTCGTATATTATTCTCACATCAGTCCACAACAATAATCAACAGAGACACGGTGTAAATAAAAAGAGTTTATTTTTATAGACCACGTGTCCTAAGATGCAGTACTTTGGCTAATACAAGCAGACAAATGATTAATATCAAAACCAGCAACATAGTTACAATACCATAGAATATAAACGGGGTAATCATATTATAATGACAGTGGATACTACCACCTTCCCTTTACTAAGATGCTAATATTATTATTATACTAATAGAAGGTCTCTTAGGCTTGAATAGGGGACCCCATACCTCAAAGATCAGCTTAGTGAAATCACATCACAGGAGCATCAGGAGACTTCTCGCAGGAAGGCTCGTCTTCGGTCTGAATAATAAACATGATGTCTGTGATATTAAAAGCACCAACTTTCAGGTATGTGCAGCTGCGCGTGTGTTATGGCTAAATAGTGGGTCGATCAACCTAGAGTGGAAAACATGCATTGTGTAATAATCCAGACTGTTTGTCACACCATGTACAGACCAAGGTCGCTGCGCAGAGCTTGGGATGGTAACAACAGAGTGCTCTCGTGTGAAGCAAGTCTCGAGTCAGCAGTTTATTTAAGAAATAACATGTAAACGCAGTGTCGTGTGCAAAAGCAGAAAGATGGCATTCTAACATCTAACGTGGTTATGCTAACTTAACAATGTATGTACGTATTCAGGAAGAACTCACTACAGGACCCACGTCTGGGCATACCCTGCCAACATAGGGCGAACAAAGCGATACCAAAGGGGACGATGGACGACTGCCTTGGCAGTTCAGGCTGGACTGTACCCATGAGGCACAGGGTCAAGACTGATTTGCATATGGCTGGGTTCAAACAAACGGCATGGTGAGCAAAAAAATGATGGATTTAGGCCCAGATCTCTTTACTGGGGTGAATGTAGGACACTGTTCTGCATTCTGTGCATTAACTGTTGTTTTTGCATTTGTCGCCCCAAGTGGGAAGGGTGTGCCCAGACGTGGGTCCCATGCTCTCCATGCCACTGGAATCAAGCTTTCCTGGCTGAAGAGGGGTGAAACCCCGAAACCGTTCCTAGGATGCTTGTTTCCAGTCCAGGGAGGACCTGGCTTGGCAGTTCAGGCTGGACTGTACCCATGAGGCACAGGGTCAAGACTGATTTGCATATGGCTGGGTTCAAACTGGAACGGCATGGTGAGCAAAAATACGATGGATTTAGGCCCAGATCTCTGTACTGGGGTGAATGTATGACATTGTTCTGCATTCTGTCCATCAACTGTTTTTGCATTTTCTATACAGCACCGTTCCGGTTTCACGTCGTTACTCCACTGCTATTTGCGAATGGTTACTTAAACATAACCCTCCGCTGACTCTTTAGGAGCCTTAGGGGGAAAACATTGAACTTAACAAAAGGGAACTCAGAATATAGAACAAATAAAGCAAAAAGAAATAAGTAGTCACAGTTATAGTGGCCTCCAATTGGAGGTGGGAAGGTTACGAGTCAAAGACCAGCAGCACAACTTCATTTATTTACATCGTCACAGGATCAACGTTCAATCGATGCAATCCTAGGAGAACTTCTAGCAAATTTGGGCACAGTTACATGTGAGGTAATTAAAATATGTAGAACGACAAGCACTCGTTTTCAATGCACATTTGAAGGTTAATGTTGCAGTGTTATGCTAAGAGGAAGTGTATGTGCGGTTTCAAGTGATGGGGTGCATGTGGTGTGATAGAAGTGGTAGTGTGAGGTGTAGATTGTATAGGGTGTACACAGTGTTGTAGCTATTAGTGTGCGTGGTGGCATAGGGATTGTGAAGGTTGGTGGGGTGCTGCAGCTGGATGTGTAGCCGATCACATAGGGTCTACAGATGGCATACTGTATTGGTGGTCATTAAGGCAGGCATGGAGGGAATAAGTGTAGCAATAAAGTGATTTAAGTTGCGCTGGTGGTGTGGTTTCAGTGTTGGTTTAGTGTAGGTGGCAGCTGTGAAAGTGAAGGAAAAGAAGCAAACCCCAGGGACCAAGAGACCACATGTCAAAGAAGCAAAACCCATCCTAATAGAAGCACAAACATAGTGAGAGGGCGGGAAGCAGGCAGAAGGCTCTGGGGCTTTGGACTAGCAAGTAGTTTGGTGATCGCCAGCTGCACATTGCACTTTACTTATACATATTCTTACACACTGCCATTGAAATTGAATTTGTTGAATTTGTCTTAGGACTTGATTAAGAACTTCTTTTAAACGCTGCTTTTTAATCGCTGCTTTTTTGATCGCCTGCACCATTTTAAACTTTACTTGTGAATTACTGTGTTACTCGGCGTCTAACAGCACTTACTGCTTGAGAGGGAACCAGGTGAAGGATACTTCCCTCCCGGCTGGGCTAGGAAGGGCGGAGACACTCGGGAGGTGCCATCTTGGTTGAGTGGCAACTCTAGCTGGTCCTGCCCTCCCCGCCCCCATGCACATAAATGGAGCCGCAGCGCGGACGCGCCGCTTGCGTGCCAAAGGCAAGCCCGTCTGCGCCCAACAACATCCAGGAAGCACCAGCGCCAGCCCATATGCCAGTAAGTTGCCAGCTGACACGCATTGTATCTGCTTTGATAGGATCTCCTTACTCAGTCTAGCCCCTAAAAGGAAATGCTCGACAGTTTGGCCCCTCGGCACCCCCTGTGATGAGCTTATTTGCCCCAGCTGCTCCTGGACTCCTGTTATACCGCCACCCCCCCCCCCCCCACACCCCCCTCACCCTTCTCACAGTGCCTCAGTGGCTGAGACCATTCAGAAACAGTTTAGGGCAGCCTTTTTCAATACAAGATTGCTTCAGAAACACAAAGTCCTAATATTTGATTTACTCAGGGATGAGGGCCTGGATGTACTCTTCCTCACAGAGACATGGCTGTCGGCCACAGCCAACCCCACACTAGCATCAGCCATTCCTGCAAAACTATAGAATTCTTAGGAAAGACCACGACTCGGGCAGAGGAGGTGGGACTGCAATCATATTTTAAAAAGATTAATAACACTCATCTTTCGAGCTGGCAGGACTCCACGAGATCAAAGCTTTAGGTTTCTGCCTTTCTCTCTCGCCTAATCAGTCGCTGGCAGGGGTCCTTATTTACCGCCCTGCCCTGCTCTGCTAGCAAGTGCCTGTGCTCGTTGGAAAGTGCATTGGCGCCTGTGGGCAATAAGGTATGCAAACTTTATGGTATTCAGTGATTTTAATATTCACATAGACAACCCTACCGGGCCAGAAACCATCAGCCTACATGAAAATATGAGACCTTTGATGCTCAAACAGAGGGTGTCTGGGCTCACCCACCTGGCCGCACATACTCTTGACCAGGTTTTTTCTAACTTGAACTTTGCAACTGTACACCCTACTCCTCTCCCTTGGACAGACCTCCTTTACCTGGTGTCAGACTTGCAGTAAACCGTCCACAAAAGGTAATGCTTCCTCCATCTATCGGGCCTATCACAAGCTACAGCCGGAGTTCATCAACCATGTCCTGACTTCCTCCTCCCCAGCCTTGACAGGTACTGTAGAATGTGACACCGCCCACCTTGATAGCTGGATTAGTGAGACGGTTAACTCACTAGCACCTATTAAAAAGATCTCTCAGGCAAGATCTTGCCCGACGGCCCCATGGTTTAATGCTGAGCTTAGCTCTCATAAAGGCCAATGCAAGAAGCTTGAGAGAATATGGAGACGAAATGACCTCACTGATGACAAAGATGTTTACCAAACTGCACTAAAGGTGTACCAGGGGAAATTGCACCTTGCCCAAAAAGTTTTTTCACCACCAGGATCATGGAAGCAGACAACAAAGCAAAGGAAACCTTTAAAATTGTTGACTCCTTCCTGTATTCCGTGGTCACATCAAGAGCCTGCACCCCAACAGCAGTGTGGTGCAAGGAACTCTACTTGTTTTTCTATGAAAAAATTATGTCCAGTCAAAAAAGCTTCATGAATCTAGCACCCTCTCTACAAAGAGAAGGGTCAAGGCTTGCTCCTTCCACCCCCACATATGCCACCTTAGACGTCTTCACTCCCATCTCCGTCGCTCAGTCTCTAGCAGCACTAAAAAGCCTCAAATATGGTTCCCCCCTTGATCCCTGCCCTATCATGGTGCTAAATATGGTGGTACCGACAATTACTCCCTCTGTAAATCACATTTTTAATACCTCAATAGTTACAGGGAGGTTCCCTCCAAGTGGAAGAAGTTTTGCCGCTGCTTAAAAAAAAACGCAGCAGACCCTAAGCAAGCAGTAAACTACAGGCCCATTTCCCTTCTCCCCGCCTTCTTTAAAATACTGGAGAAAGAATTTAATCGCCAAATTTCCAGGTACCTGGAAGCCATCGGTATCCTCCATCCTACGCAAACCAGCTTTCGTCCCCAATGCAGCACTGAGACTGTGCTACTGGAAGTTACTGAGCACATCTGAAATTTCCTGGATAGGAGAGGCAAAGCAATGCTGAAACTTCTTGATCTCACAGCGGCATTTGACACGGAACCCCCATCTCAAGCTGCTGGAGCGAGATAGGGATCAGACACCAGGTTTTCAGCTGGGTAGCTTAATTCCTGGACAGACGGACGCAGGAAGTCTGGCTGCTACCATACACAGCTCAAGCCAGGCCCCTGTTGGTGGGAGTTCCACAATGTTTACTTGACAGCCCTCGCCATGCTCACAGAGTTGCTTAGCGCGAAGGTCATCTCGTACGCGGATGACACGCAGCTGCTGTTTAAATGTGAGAAAGGCATGGATTTAGATGAGGTGATCTCTGGTTTTCTTACCAAAGTCTTTAAATTGTTATATTCCATATAAGTACTATAATATAGGCCTCGGTAAACTCGTTACCCTTCACCTATATTCTCTCCCTACATTACACTTGTCACCGTTTACAGGGACTGACCTTTTACCCAGATATTACACTGTATTCAGAACGCAGGTTTTCCCTAGTTCAAAATCTCATATATTATGCATGAGGGTTCTTGGAAGCACAGCAGGACTACCATCTCCTGTATAAAATCTATGTACAAAGTTCATGCCTGACGTCATCCATAGGCGGACACACTAACACAGCAAGGTAGGACCCCTGGGGAGACCTGTGGGTATATATACACATCACATCCTGCTAAGATAGCTAGAGATCGAGACTTCTCGGCTGACACACTGACCAGAGATGCTGAGGTTCCTGCATGCAGACACTCCAGCCCGCAGTGGTCTAACATCCCTCGAGGGGTGTCCAACTTGAGACCAGGACGGGGTCCCGCACTCTCAATTAAGGTAATGGGGTTGACTAAATCCTAGAGGAATTCTTGGCTTAACACCTATACCCATGCTAGGTACACTTAATTACATCTAGATAGGCAGGCATTGTAGGAGTACGCATCTTTTATCATGTGTTTTATATACTTGAATGTATTCATGACTTTAGTACGATGGTAGAACTATACCATCCTTTTACTTTCATAGTACTGTTGATCATTTATATCTTATAGTGTTTAACGGTTGTTCCAGCACATCTATTTTATGGTTTCAAAAATACACAAAAAGGCTCCAACCAAGGAAAATAACAGCACCTTGCTCGGTCCCCAGGTGGTGAATGAATCTCTCAGTTCCTCGCTGTACACTATGTCAGGCTACAACCAACTTGGGGACGCCATAGTAATCCCTAATAAGGTGTCATGGAGCAAATAATAAATCCAAGACACCCCCCTCCTTACCCCAACCCTCTCCCTCCCCGTGTTCCACGTCCATCCATCCATCCCCCATTCCTTCTCATTCTCAGCAGCATCCAATCCCTACCCCTCTTTCTGTCCCTCGGATAGTCGCAGCAAGCGTAGATAATGGGGACAAGTGACTTCCCTAAACTCGGTGGCCAACAATGACAAGAAGGGCCTCCACAACTCCCCATATTTGGAGCCCTCCCCAGTTAGTGTGAGTTTTTCCATGCCCAAGACATGCCACAATCGGTACAACCAGCCAGTAAAAGTTGGTGAGGTGTGGGAACGCCAATGAGTGAGCACGTTCTGTATCGCTGAACCCAGCGCTATGGCCATTTGTCTGCCCCTACGCGACTTAAGCAGGTATGTCAAAGGATTTGGGAGACCGAGCAGTACATACGCCGGGAAGCGCGGTATCGCGGTGTCAAAATGCTTGTCCACTTCATCGAGCACCTGAGTCCAGTACGCCCGAACATCCTCACAATCCCAAAGCAAGTGTGTCAAGGTACCTATCTGCCCACAGCCCCTCCAACAGTACACATCCCTCTGCTTGTCAATCGCGTGTAGGCGCTCTGGAGTATAATACCAATAGGTCGCCACCTTTGTGAGTGTGTCTGTGAGTCCCATGTGGTACGCTGAGTGTCGGGCCCTGTAATATATTCCCTCCCACTCCTCATGAGTCAGAGTCCTACCGAGCTCCCTCTCCCAACGCGTCCTCCCTGCATTGTATGTGTGCGCGAATCGCCTTTGGAGCATTCTGTAGAGGTCCGAAATTAGTTGTTTATCAGATGAGCGCGTTATTAACCATCGCTCATACTGGGAGAGCCGCCTGTCTGCCAACGGTCGGACCCGTCCATCCAGCGCCCAATGTCAGACCTGGAGATATCGAATTCGTTCCGTGTCTGGTAACCCATAATCCTGCCTGAATTGCTGGAACGAGCGCATCCCCTCCGTGCCGTACATATGATAAAGAAAGGCTCCACCTGTGGAAGGCTACCGAGTCCGTTCCGGGAGTAAAATCTGGATTGTCGAATAGGGGAGTAAGCGGGGAGGGGAAGGTGGTGAGATCATGAGCGACATTAGTGCGATCCCAGATTTCCAGGGGAACGCGGGTGATGTGGGAGGCATAGAGGTTGGGGGGCCTGTGCTGTTTCTGCAGGAAAGGGATTTCCTGCAGAGGTCGGGCTGCTACCGCCTGGTCTTGAAACAGCCAGTGTTTTTCCAATTTCCAGCAACTCCACTCCACCAGATAGCGTAGTTGTGCTGCTCGGAAATAGAGTTGGAGATCAGGGATCCCGAGCCCCCCGCCCTCAGGCGCGAGAGTGGACAACGACCTCTTCATGCATGGCTTCCGCCCATTCCAAATGAACTGGGCCAGCTCCGATTGTGTCTGTTGGATCCAACCGGCAGGCGGGTATAGGGGTATGGTGCGGAAGAGGTAGAGGATCTGTGGTAATATGGTCATTTTAACCGCCGCGATCTTGCCTAGCCACGAGAGGGGATAGTATTTCCACTGCCCCAGCTCTCTGCGGATCTTCCGGCGCAATGCAGCATAGTTGAGAGCCACCACACGTGAAAGCATAGGAGCCAACTGGATCCCCAAATAGGGGATCGATTCCTCCGCCCACTGGAAAGGGAGCAAACTTTCCAGGTATTCCCGGGTGGAGGGAGTCAAGGAAAGGTCCAGAGCCATTGATTTGTCCGCATTAACCTTGAACCCCGCCACCCGTGCAAAGGCATCCAAGTCTGCCATGCACGCCGGCAGCGCCTCTCGCGGGTTTGATAGAGAAAGTAGTAATGGTGTGAACCAACCCCCTGAACTTAATCCCGGAAATTCCCGGGTTTTGCCTGATCTTCTGGGCAAGGGGCTCCATATACGCAGCAAAAAGCAGCGGCGACAGCGGACACACCTGCCTCGTGCCTCGCGTTATGGGGAAGCTAGCGGACGTGTGTCCATTCACCCGGACCATTGCAGACGGGAATTTGTAGCAATTAAATATACGGGTGCGGAATTTCTCCCCCAGCCCCATCCGTAGCAACACCTGTTCCAGATAGGGCCAGTGAACACGGTCAAACGCCTTTTCGGCGTCAATCGCGAGTAGCATGTATTCTCCCGAGGTACGGGAGGCCTTCTCGGCCAAGTGGATGATGCGTTTCGTATTGTCGGGGGCTTGACGTTCTGGGATAAACCCCACCTGATCCGGGTCGATCAGATTTGGCATACAAGGTGCCAGTCGACTGGCCAGGATTCCCGAGTAGAGCTTAAGATCGACGTTCAACAGGGAGATGGGACGGAACGCTCCACAGCGAGTCCAATCTATCCCCGGCTTGGGGATGACTGCTATGTGGGCCCCAAAAAGATCTGGGCGATTCGCCCCTGCGGTCAAGAAGGAGTTGAAGAGCCGGGTGAGAAGGGGTGCCAGCAAGCACATCTATTTTAGAAAAGAATGACAAATGTTCAATAAATGATTATTGAAAAAGCCCAGCTTGTTTTATTCGGTGTATCTCTGAGACAAACTAAGTAAGCACGAGTGAAAGTTAGTAACTTTTTTCCACAGTCCTGAGGGATCATGGTTGTCATGTTCTGAGTTTGCTAAAATCTATTCTCTCCTTGGTAAGAGGAGAGTATAGTGGCACTATGAGCTAGCTTATACAGACAGGCTAACATACCCGGTGGGGGTGTACGGAATCAGTCTACCACCAGTCCCACAGTTTATGTTATCCAAACACCCAGATCCTGTATAGGTCATATAGGAACTACACGACACAATGTTTTGAGTACCATCAGCTGAGATGCAACCCAGATTAAACAGATTGTGACCTTTGGAGCTGTCCCTCACAACTTTGTGGAAGATTACTGGCTGAATAATCTTCCACACCCGGTCCCCCGCAAAACTGTTTCAAGACTCTTGGAATCTAAATTGACAGCGTCCTCCCTTTCCTTCCACAGATCTAAGCTCTGGCTTGGTCTTGCAGGCCCTGATTACATCTAGACTGGAGTATGGGAATCCACTGTACTTGGACCTTACTGATTACCTCCTCAATAGACTTCAGGTGGTACAGAACTCTGTAGCAAGACTGCTGCTCAAACTTCCTCTCAGATCCCACATGACATCTATGGGCCCTTCACTGGCATTAAAAGCTATGGTACTCATGCACAAGTCCTTGAATGGGACAGGGCCATCATATCTCAAAGAGAGGACCAGCTCTTACACCCCCACCCGCACTCTCCGCTCTTCCTCGGCACAAATGGCGAAGGTGCCCTGAATTAATCGTCTCAGAATGGGTGGGAGATCCTTTCCCTATCTAGGACCCCTCTCCTGGAGCAGACTTCCACTCGACCGGAGGCTGATAGACAGCCACGACCAGTTTGAGAAGGAGCTCAAAACCCACCTTTTTAGCAACTAGAAACCTGCATGCAACTCTTTTTCCCCCTCAGCCAGTGCCGGGACACTCTTCTGAGTAGCCGCGAGCTTAACAAATATTTATAACGTAACATATAGAACATATAGGGGGTTTACAGAAGGCAATGTAGAGTAGCAGGTGTAGACTATATATGGAAGTGTATCATTGTAGGTTGTATGTGGGATAGCAGGGTTGTATATAATACATGGGATAACAGTAGGTAGGGTGTATCTAAGGAGGTCACCTCACTCCATCTCATCATGGACACTGTTTACAGTTGTCAGCTTTTATGCATCAACAATAGTTGTGATGTAGTAGTCTTAGCTTGCAGTCATTTAGTTAATTAGAATAACCCACCCAATGCCATTGATTAATAAGCTTGAAGTCCAGGGGTGGAATCAATATCCGTGATGATCTGGAGTGAAATGGTCAACTTGGTTGTATGTGGCGGGATACACACGTGGGGATTTAGATTGTTAGTGTAGGGTGCAAGGGTTCGGTGCAGATGTGCTATAGATTCAACAGGGCAGTGGCGGCTTGCCAAGGGAGTGCTGCGGGGCGGTAGGGCGGGGAGGGGTGGAGTAGTGGAGTCCAACATAAGACGGACAGGAGTAAGGTGAGTCATTAAATAAATCAAACAATTCACCTTGCGCGCACTGCATCACCGAGTTGGCGATGCAGCGCATACAAGGTAAATAGTTTTATTTATTTAATTACTTACCTTACTCCTGACCGTCGTATTTCGGACTCCACTACCCACCCTGCCCCTACCCCGCCCCACCGCACTCCCTCGGGTAGCTGCCACTGCAACAGGGCACATGTTGTGGTTAAGGCAGTAGGTAGTAATGTTGGCAGTGGAGTTGTGGGTGCAACCTGATGGGTACGATAAATTGGTATGGTGTAGAAATGCGTCCTGTCCTCTTTCCAAGCCACCTACAAGACATTCAGCCAATCACTATGAGTCAGCTATGAGGATGCAAGGGAATTGGCTCATGCTAAAAGTGCAGGGTGTGTTTTAGCTTTCTACCCGATTCGTGTAATCCCAATACAGTAGCGCACAAATCGTAGCCCTGAGCGTCAAAACTGGAACAGGAAGGCATACTTTTTAAATCCGTAATGAGTGAAAGGAGACCGGCCCACACAACCCAATGCACATGGCAAGACGTGTATAGCACAATAGAAGTAAAGGTTGACATCTAACTGCAGTGTTCAATAAAAGCATCAGAACTCACCTCCATCTCTCGCTCACTGGGAGAGTCCCTGTGAAAAACAAAAACAGTTTATCAAAGTGTAAAATAAACATTTTAACAACTCTGTGCACATAGAGCGAGGGAATGGAGGACAGAAGCAGGCTAGACTGCTGCAGAGTGAACCATTCACATACTGTCGCTGAGACTGTCACTATCAGTTTGCCGCCTTTCAGGAGTACCAACGTTTCGGTGGGGGAAGCAGCCAGGCAGCATGAAGCACTGCCCACCACCATCGCTGGGAAGGACTGGCCAACTGAGGGGTAGGGGAACTCCAGTGGCCTTTTGGAAGGGGCCCCACCATTGTAGATAAGTCTTAGGTGTCTTTCTTTATTCAGGGTTCAGCACCACTATACATATGCACCCTATAGAGAAGTATAGTGCTAAGGTATTGTCCATACCAGAGAGCCATGAACTACAAACAGTTCTTTATTCCCTGCACCTATGGCAATAAATAATATCTGGTTACAGTATCCTAACAGGTGCCAGGGAAAAGCCCTTCCTGGGGTGCAGTGGACCACTTTAGCCTAGGCTGTGGAGGTGATGGTATTATGGGTGGATAGGTCGTGGGACTTAAGGCTCATAGCAGATGAAGTCAGGAAAAGGCTTGACAGTGGCTCCTAGGGGTGGGGCAGCAGCCTGGATGACAGCCCAAAGAGAGTGAAGGAAGTCTGGGGGATTGATGGGGGTCAGCGTTGGAGAGACTGGTAGGCAAGAAGCACCAGGATTCATATAAAGGATTACAGTCTGATGCCCTCCATGAGACAGGAATCCAGAAAAATAATAAAGGGAGCAGAGCAGTCAGAAAAGAAATGACCTCCAAAATACGGCTCTAGTTAAAAAATTGTTCAGCAATCTCTTATGATTGCAGGCTCCTTCAAGAGCCAAGGGCATGTACCCTTTCCATCCACCATGTGTTGGGTGAGTAGGTAGGGTGCCACTGGACTTTGCTTTGTCAATGATCTACAACTATTTGTAGTCCAGATTTTCAGATTGGCATGCACAGTAGCACACATTGAGTGAGGAAGCAGGCAAGCTTTGAGCTGAATAGGGCCATGGGGCACCGGGCACCACAGCAATCCCTGGGAGGTCCAGTCCATCAAAGTATTTCCTCACTCCAGGGAAATAATTTTCAAATTCTGGACTTTCAACCAATAGATACAATCCTGGATTTGTATTCTTTGTATTCTTGATGTAGTTCATTTGAAGAAATAGGGACGACACTTCTGAAAATAATTATTTGTGCAAGCAAAGGCCAGGACTGGTGTAGTTTGCTTTTGGTACCCTTAGCCAGGCTTCACTCAGGTGCTTTCCTAGTAGCAAGAGGTAGCCCTCCAAGGCTGGACAGGATCAGCACAGAAACAGCTTCCCCGTATGGCTAAATCCCTCTAAGGAAAGGAGCCGGGACTTTTCCAAAAAGAGGGTAGCAGCCAAACCACTAGAAAGCCAGGCTGGTTGTACAAATCACTATTCAACTCCTCTCAAGGAGCAGAATCTCCCCTGGTGATATCAAGGGGCCACGTGATCCCTTGGGATGCAACCAGGGAAAGATGGGGAGCTACTTGTGTTGATGTGACCGAGGGTGGGGCCAGGGACCCCCCCCCCCATAAATTGAAGTATCAGTTTATAGACAGTGAATGCTCTCATAAGAGACATGCACTTACAAAGAAATACACGTTAGATGCAGCAGGACATTGAAGACTTTAGACAGAAATTTAGAAAGAGATGGGATGGAAGCGTGATACTTTTTTAGTATCAGAATGAACACATTTAAATTCTGACTCCTGTGCTGAGGCCCATACTCAAATTTCAGACTACAGATTAACTTATAAAGGTATGCACAAGTCGAAGAAACTATATGAAGGAACAAGCCACAGATCTTTGGACTACAGACTTTTGTAAGGTCAAATGCGTATTTTTTTAGTTTTTGGGCACGGCCTCAAAGTATTGCAACGTACTTTATGAACAAGTAAATTTCATGAACTCCTATAGAATGCACAACACACAATAGCCAGCATTACAGCACTCCGGCTTCCTAGAAAGAAAGTAAAATTACTTGCCACCTTAAGCGGTAAATAAAAAATTGAGCAGAAAAGGGAAAAGTAAGCTCAAGAAGGCCTTTCTACCTGGCAGCACAGAATACTTTCTCTAGAAGACAAGAAGTCAAATCAGAGACAGTTCTGCCTGTTAATGAGGAAGAGGTATGGTTATGAGTAAACGTGTGCTTGAGCTGAGCAACTGAGGTTAACAATATAAATAAAGCAACAAAAAAAAGGTACCTACTTATCATTAGTTTCAAATTTTACTGTTTTGCCAGCTGTTACAGGAGTAGAGGTGGTTCCTACAACACAATCATATCCATTAAAACAAAGGAATCAAAGTGCAATTTGTCAGTCAGATTCGCAATACAATCACATTTGAAAGGATTCTTTCCCAGTGAAGATCACAAATTTTAACTGAAACGGGATTGTAGGTTTGCATGAAACAATCAATGCCATGTTTACTGTACATGCAAGGCTTTTCAAAATATCAAGTAAAGTGTTTCCAAAGTTGATTAAATGAGGGACAGAACCCCCGACACACAAGGTACATTTTCTAGCAGTTATGTCAACACTTCTGTTGCACCACAGATCATGTGCAATAGGTAAATCCCTAGTTTTAAAATTCATAAAGAATTTACAAACTTCAGCATTCACAGATGTTTTAACATAGAAATATATATCTAGCTGATTTGGATTTTACAAGCAATTTAAGTTATTTATTTTCATGCAGTGTTTGTGCTCATAAAAAAAGTGCACATTTATCCTCGTTCGTATTTGTGACTTCATTTAGGACTATGAAGTTTCCAGTAAAACATCTTATATTTAATTGCTTGCTATATTTTTATTTGCTTTATCCTGTTAACAGAAGACAGTTCATATTTAATATAAGCTCATCAGGATCCCTTGTCAGAAAATACAATTGGGAGTCAAAATCTCAGACGACTATACAATTTAAATAAATTGACCACAAATCCCTATTTTAAACCAGATTGCCTTCACCAACAGCACACAAAGCTACTTCCTCTTGGAATGTCATTCGATATTTTTAACTCGCTTCTGAAATCCATGACAGATACATTCATCTCCATGTAAGACTATGAAAGGCATCCTTGCTCGGAAAATAACAGCATCTAGACACGGTTTGGCAATGCTAGAAAAAGCAGATAATCCCTTTGTAGATTGATGGCCTTCATCACCTGCTTATTTATTAATACTCATCCACTATAAATGTGCTTTAATATGTGTGGCTCCAAATAGTTACTAGATCTTATATTATCCAATGGTTCCCAATGATATAGCAGATATTTTTTTTCCTCTAGCAAAGAACATTATTTTAATTTATCCTATCTTAATAGGTTTCAGGCTATTTCTATATTTCCCAAAAGAGGTAGACTTTCTTGGAAGCCCCACTAAAGTAAAATTAGGTAGTTTGCTTACATTTAGCAAGATAAAAAGGTATTACTCCCTTATGATGGAAAAGATGCAAATACAGTCAGAGTTGAGAACAGATGCGGATAATACAACGTAATAAATAAATATAGATGGAGAGACACCTTGTGCATGAGTTGGCAATGTCAAACAAAATGTGGACACTGAGATGATGAAAAATGCATAACTACTTTCAATAAACCTGACAGAAGATGCAAATTACGTAACATAGAAGATAATATTGGTATTTTGACCTTGTTATAGACAGACCTTAAAACAACGAAAGCAGCATACACCCTGGAGATATTTCTGCATGTATTCACTATTAAATTTTAAACTTGCATCCACAGTTGTCGCTGGTTTTCTAAAACTGGAGTGTTCGCGGGGCACCAAGTTGCATGAATAAGCCCAATTCTGCAAGTGTTTTAGCACATAATTGCACCTTACTATCAAACAGGAAAATCTGCAATTTTCCCTCTAATTAGTTTTGCCTGTATTCATCAAGAGTAGGCTTGTGTGCAAACATTTATTGACTGTGTGCGCTACTAAACAAGTGGCAACTAGAGTGCCAAGAGACCGCACAGGAGGCACTAATAGTCTATACAAAAGTCAAGCAAAAATAACAAGATGTAATTTCAATCATGACAAAACCCTTGCGAAAGCACCTTGGTGTTCAATAACTTGCAGGGTGATCAAATTACTTAAACTACTGTTGAATTCTAATATAAATGCTGAAAAGCAGGTCATAAATTCAAACCCTGCCAAGGCGACTCAGCCTTTTAACCAAAGAGGAATACGAACAAGAAGACAGGCTATCTTAGCCTGCTTTGACCCAGGTGACACACAGTTAATATGCTGTTTTGTCAAATTTCTGCAAAAAGTGGAGCAAAGACTAAAGAACACGAATATCGTCCAGTACATTTGATATAAGAAGCAATTCATCTGTCAAATCATCCTTTAGTAACAATATAGAGTTCCCCATAATACTATTATGGGCTGAACCATTAACTTTTATCGAATCCCCCTAAGGACGATTAATGACCTGGAATACTTCCCTTGAGTGTTCTTTTAGCCCCAAAACTGCGACCTCCGCTTGCCTCCTACCATTAGAAATATTTTATATTTACACTAAAGATTTTACCATTTGAATTTTGTCTCAACATGAATTCTAGGTTTCATCATGCATATGTACAAGTTATTATCAAATGGTTATATTAACTGTAAGGCTTTGGCCATTCATTGGCATATATATGAATTGAAGTGTTTTTGTGCAATAGCATCTTTAATTTTAAAGTTGAAACTATCGGATTTCCTTTTATCTGTCAAATTTGAAAAAACTGAATTGAATGATTTCATCAATGATTTTTAACTCACCATGTAAATATGTATCTTGTAAATTTATTGTAATGGTTTTAAGTAACCACGCATTTGCCTAAATAAACCTAAACTAGACTCACCCATTTCACTGCCCTCGCAAGCATAGAAGGCTATCATCAAACTGGGTGCTAGAAATACCTGTTATTTACAGCACTTAGGAGTGGCAGTGGAGTGTAAGGTACCCATTGCCCTCTTTATCTCTGCCTAACGACCCTGCCACTGATTGATGCAACCACCGCTAACTGCATCTGGGTGTTCTTGTTCATCCTTGGAGATAGGGTGATTAATGGTGTATTTTCACTTCAGTTATGTGCACGCTTTGAAGCTTTCTGTGAGGGGAAGATGACAGCACCTGGGCGAGTCTCTGAAAGACTCCGCCAGATGTTTGGCTCCGTTTCAGCTCGAGTTCCTCTTGGACACTCAAGCCCAGAAGAAGTCCAGCTTTAATCTGTCTTCTGCCTGCCACACACGTTCAATCTTGTGTGTCAAGAATTAAAGGGAAAACATTATCCTTTGATGTAAAATGGGTGAGATAGAGAGATACCCATTGAGTGTCTGAACTGTATGTACAATGTGGAACGAAAAAACCTGAGATCAGCGCCGGTTGGCCTGCTTCTCCATCAAAGATTTCCTTTCACTGAGCGTCCTTCATCCTTATTATCACATGACAGCACCTTCAAATACTATGAAAGCTCAAGATGAGGGCTGCATAAAAACCTCTCGTGTTTCATCTAGTAGACTACGATGTTGTTCCACATATAAGAATCCAGGCCACATATTGGGTGGGTGGGTGCTCATGAAACCGGACTCGCCTGGGCACGGCCAACGTAGAGAATAAGGGGTCAAGGTGCTGGTTCCTTCAATAAACGGCGAGGAGTACATTCTAGTTCCAGGAAGTGGTCAATTCAGAATGGATAAAACAGTATGGAAAGAGCGGTCTCTGCTGCTCTAAAAAGACGACATAGCCCCGGTATATTTTTTTCATTTATGTTTTTAGTAAAGAATTTGTGAGGAGTCATGGAGGTGCAAAAGCAATGTTGAATCACAGGATGCATAACTTCACAATTCACATATTAAAAGCGCATCGCCAGTTATTCTCCAAACTGAGGAATTCGCCCTTAAATCGATCATATCTAGTAATCGTGTGGCTGAGTCTGGACTACTATGACCATGGTATACTGCTCTGGTTGTACCAAACTAGAAGAACTTGAAACTCATTTGGCAGATGAAGTATGGATCCCCGCAGACGTTCAGCACGCACAAAAAGTGACGCGCTGCTCGGCCAGAACAAGAAGCGCCTTTCTGCATCCGAGAAGCAACAGATAGGTAACCTAGAAAAGTCTCAGGGTAAGAAACAGAAGCTCATGTAACCTTGTTTTACATTCGTTGTCCTGCTTAAGCGATGTTTCCATGGAAGCACGAAAATTGTGACTAGATTTAATAATATATGTTAGGATCAGTCTCAGTCTGTGGTACAATCGATTCAGTACGGAGGATTAGGAAGGGCCCAATGAACGAAGCTGGTCTCTTCTGTCCCTCCTTTTTTAGCTGAAATGGTGCACAAACTCATCTTTTATGAGAGAAAGATTAATAGATACTGAAAATTTCTATTCACTTTGATGCCAAAGACCAGTGTGTCCAGTGCTTAATTTGGAGGGAAAAAAAGTGTCAGGATCCTCGTCAGGAGGCAACCACAACTTGCACCACCTATTGCCACTGCCAGCGCTGCCAATGGCAGTGCCACCACAACTACTGACAGTCACACTACTGCAAGTGACAGATTTCAGACTGTTTGAGGCCCCCACAGATATACGAATGGCTTGGGCGACAGCTATTAGTTGTCGTCAATGTATATTGAATTATTAAACAACTGTTTAGCTCATCTTTTAATTGCACAAACAGCGACACCATATGCCAGCTAACATAAGCGAGGTGTTGACAAGCGACGGTGCCGAACACCAGAAACCACCAGCTCAAATTAAGCAGTGGACTCTACTATAATCAGGGTACGAGTAGGGGGTACACGCGGATGGACGACGTCCACCCACTATTTTCACAGGGTCAACGCCGTCGACCCTGCCAAGAATTTGGGCCCCACTGAATAATGTGCTAAACTTGTCCCGGCGTAAATTTGAAACACTGGGGCACTTTCAGCAGCACCTGCACATTGTCTGCTTTCCATCTGCAACAAACAACAACATGCAGGCAGTGACGGGGCTATCTTATTTAAGACTCCTGCTGGGCCCATAACAAAGGCCGAATTTGAGGGGTCATCAGGCCTCCTTTTGCGAGTCTCTTTGCTGGGAGCAGTCAGGTGCCTCACACCTAGATGCAAATGAAGCGGAGGGGAAACAAAGGTTAGCACTTCACACATACTTATGAAATGCAGCTTTTCACTTTGTTTTCACTTTATTCAGTCCCGGTTTAGGAGATATGCATGCACTGTAAGAGTGGCAGAGGTGTTGGTCTTTCACAGTATTTACACACAGAAAATTTTATTTACATAGAGCTTACTACACCTCAGGAGGCGTTGAAATGATTTAAGTACCACCATTTTTTCTTGTATAGCCCTACTCATCCCAAAGCAGGGTGTCAGAGCGCTTAACATCAGCACGCTCAAATTACATGTACAATATATTATATAAGTTTGTAAATTAATGTACTGGATTTGTTACATAAAACTGTGGGATTGCGAGGTGGTGTAGAAGTCACATATCATAGCTCACTGTGCTATCATCCTCGCAATGCGCTAAAACGTACACATGATATACCTGCTAAACATATATGTGAGGCCTTTAGGTCTGATGTCACTCCTTGTGATGCCACTTCCTGTAAAGTCGTGGCTTGTGATGCCACTTTCTATGATGTCAATTCCTGTGATGTCATGTGCCATGATGTCACGCGCCGTGAGGTCGCGCACCGTAATGTCTAACTAGGTTAGTCCCCTCCCCACTTCTTTTTTTAGGTCTCGCTGAGCCAGCGCATGCATTCGCTGCTCTGCGAGAAATTTAGTGAGTTACTTTTGAAAGTGCTACCAGAGGCTTTTGTTAGCCTCAAGCTTGCGTGCACGTGTGCAGCCGCCATGTGGGTTTCTGTCAAGGCTCATTAAGCCTTGCATGCCTCTCTCCATGCTCCAAATACCTCCTCCTCCACCACAGATCTCGCCACTCTGCTGGCCTCGGTCGGGCCTTTAACGCTGCGTCAGTACGGCAGGCTAGAAAGCCATATTACACAATCCAAGTTAGAACAGGAAATATCTGAAACAAACAAAGTCGAGTTGTATTACAGTGGCCCTGGGCAAATCAGTTGGTCTTGGTTCATTGATATTCGTTTTACTCTAGCGTGACCAGCAGGGAATGATTATTGAAAAAACAATTAATTAATGCAACTTCTGCAGACGCTAGCTCCTTTACGTCAAAAGCGGCATGAACGAATTCCGTTTGCGTTTTCCTATGCCTTCGATGTCTATAGTGTTGTGACCATAATGTAAATAAAATATTTTTGACTTCTAAATACGTGTTTTTTTCCCTTACCGGTGGGGTCGAAGAACGGGGGAGAGGGTGAGTGTAAGGGAGGGGGCCACCTATCCGAGTGCCATCTCTCTTCTTCATACAAGTGCAGACACTTTATGATGTGAATTTCCGTCATTGCAGCTATTCGTTGGGAGACTGGTGGGATAGCTCAGCGGGATAATGTACAATAGGTTTGGATGAGCTTACTCCTACCTTTTTCACCCGATGTTGGCAACATGTGTAGTACTGTTATCTAATCATGGTGGGACTATGGCAGCATGACTGCGTGCACACTGACTATTCCTGCGGAGCAAACAAACATGAAACCGATTTCAGAGAGACTTGTCAACAGTTTATTATTCTCGTAAAGCAGGGCTCGTGGTACCAGTTAGAGATGCTGCCGTGATCGGAATGTTTTAGCTGCAAAGTGTGTTTAAATTCAATGCAGTCATATATTTGGTGCCTCTGCTATTATGATTTCTCAGTAATGTTTCAGACCCTCTCCAGATACCAACCTCTTTTGCTCAATTTCATGTGCGCCACTGCTCTGGTTTGTGCTATATAACGCGACCCCTGATCGCTAGGAGTGCCCTTTTTGCATATCTACATTGTGCGGCCTGCTGCGTAGTTCCTAAGAAGCCACTCATGTGGTTCCATTGGTCAGTTCTGGCTTTGCGGCAGATTGCATTCTGGGACTTGCAGTTCACATTTTAGGCATGCGAATCCTGGCCTGAAAGGTGGAAAGTGCGGATGGTTAAAATGCCATGACAGGCTGTAGCTATCGAACATGTGACACTGAACAACTATACTATGATCACACGGATTTTGTTGTTGCCCTTTTTAATTTGCACCTCATAATCATTACAACACGTGCTAATGTTTTAAGCTCAAAAGGGTGGACTCTAGTTTTCTGACTTTAACCGTGTTGGCGACAATATTTGGCCGTATGTAATAAAGCTGACTTTCAAAATGTTGACTACTTAAAAGATGAGCTGAATGTGTCAAGGAAATAATGATTTTTTCCTTCATTATTACCTATGACTATTAAAAAATTTGTTGAATTAAAAAAAAAAAAAACATTTTTTACATGCTTTTTTAAAAATCTAACTGTACTGTAATAACTCCTTAGTTTGACACTAAGGAGTTAACGCTTCATATCCCTGAACCCTTAAAACCCCAAGCTACCCATTACTGCTACCCTTTAATGCTAGTCTTTCCGGAAACCTAAAAACCCTTTACTGTCCCTTAATGGTGCCCATCTCTGAACCTAAAAACCCCTTACTTCCCCTTATAGCTACCCTTACTTGAACCCTAAATCCGTTACTACCCGTAACGCTACCCTCCCCTGAAGCCTAAGCACCATTACTTACGTAGGAGGAAGCCATTTTTCATATCTACTCTTCAGTAGTGACAGCTTTTCTGCAGTCTGCTTTTTTACCCACAATAGTTTTTACTGCAATCCCAATAGGTCCCTCTAAAACCAGCTGGTGATGTTCCTATTGAGGTTGGGAGAGTCTGCCTGTGCAACTGTTTTTGCCCATTTGAAGCAGCAAAGCTGCACCATGGCATATGAAGGCTTTAGATGATGAGTGGCGGTGGCCCAGCCTGTGCTTTTTTTTCTCTTTAAAAAAACAAAAGGAAAACGGCCCCTACAATAAGTGATTGCATACTTCTTGTACTGCTGTATAAACGTAGAAGGGAGTAGACCAGTTTTTTTATTTTTACACATAAGAGTTACATTTAAATTAAGACTCTTTTTATAGTGCTGTGCAGCTGCAGAATGCGACAGCAGGCGCTATGCAAGCTAATAGGCTATATCGCAATGGGAAGGGGAGGATGCGGAATCGGGAGCCCAAAGCTTAACGTATATATTTAGGTTTGGATATTTCTCGACCCATAGACGAAAATATCTTTAAACGGGATTCAACAATATTGATGGGCCGACCCCGTCCAAAACTCCACAGTCCTGTTGCACACTCCATTCACCCCGGGGAGGCCAGGACCTGCTGACGGGAATCAACAAGCATTGGCATAGCCAATAGGTCTCGCTTTTGGGACCTTATAAGTATTTAGTTATGCAGCACAATATCCTTGGTGCAACATTAACTGTTGCATGGCTAAACACTTATAAGGTCCCAAAGGCAAGACCTATTGGCTATGCCAATGCTTGTTAGGACTTGTGCCCTGACTATAATCTCATACCAAGAGACTTTTAATGAAAACACTGAACATACAAATCCTTTCTCAGCCGGCCATCCATATTAGTGCACCTCTCACCTCCTGCTGCAGTTGTTTCTATGGACTCCGTCGTCTGCGTTTCTTGGCCAGATTCCTTTTCACTGTTTTCCTAAAGCAAAAAGTTTGGGATTAACGACCACAGCAAGATAAACTGTTTTTACAAAAGACAAACACAAGAAAATAGACTTCAAAAGCATGAAGCAAAGTGAAGCACATGGCACAACAACTAATTATAACAAGAACCTGCAGTCCTTTAACCGAATAAAATGTGCAAAGAACATTCTAGTGAGGTTGAAAGAGCCCAATACTTGGCTGTCATAAAAGGCAGCTTAGCTGACAGCTCACTGCAGCGAGATTCAAGAGCGACCCAAGAGCCAGTGGAAGGGATCTCCGGATACAGAACAGCTGCCACGCGTCCTGTTAGCCCCCGTTTCTCTTGACAGCACCAGTAGTTGAGTGAAAAGATGCATTCAATCTAACAGCAGGGCAGAAGGGGCGTGCCCGAGGAGGTATGCTGTAGATGGAGGGTTAGCAGACACCAAGGTGTTTCCGGACGTGGATATTCTTTACCCAGGCAGATTCGTAGTCTGGAAACTATTCCATCACTGCACATTTTGATGTATACAAACATAGCTTAGAGTCTCAATACTAAAGATATTCTGTTTACACACTGATGGCATTAAAAGCAAAACCTACTGACCATTGCTCATGATCAACCTTAAGCCTTGGGCAATTCAAACACAACCCAGTGAGCATTTGTTGCTTTGATGGATTCTCTTTCACGGATCCTGCAAGGATTAGAGAACGATACGTTTGTGTGCATGCTTGGGTGGGTGCAGGAGGGCACGTTCAATGAAACCAACTGCTGTTCACAGTGTAGGGTAATACACACGCGATGACACTAGCGAACACATGGACATTAAGAAAGAGCCAATTCTCCATGCCCAGGCTGCAACAAAGGATGCAAAGGGAGTGAAACTATTTCTCTCAAAACTTCCACCCAAATAAAACACATAGCTGCAAACATCACCAACATTTTCAGATAGATCCCATGAGAAAAACAGAAATACTCTCCAAATCTAACTAAATAATACAAACTGGTCTAGTGAACTGCAATACAATTCTCAAAACCCAACCTCGATTTACTAGACAAAAAAAAAAAATCAATACAGGTCTTAGGTCACTTTCCTTCAAATGCTCTTTATACTTTGTAAAACCATCCACAGAACTCGATTAGCAGCTAGGCACCACCAGCGGTCCGAAGGTGGCCATGTTTCTGGGGTTTCAATCCTTGTTGAGCATCCTTCAGACCAGGACATGCAGGGACTCTGCTGCCGATGCCAGAGTGCCTGTCACTTTCTCTTGGCTGGGAACACCTCTAAAGGACCTGAGGTTCCTTGTATTTAGGAGGAGGTCAATCCTTTGGCTACTTGACTCAAGATTTGGAACCAGCTTTCCAGCGACATACAAAATAGGAGCTACCTCCGTTTCTGCCTCCGGATTTGCTGCTCTTCTTTTTCCACTTGAATCTTTTCTCCTTTAATGGTTGTGCTTCTGTTTAGCATCAGGAAACCAGTTTTCTGGTAGCAGTGAGGTTTATCACTTAAATGTACAGTTTCAGTAAATAATATACTAAATGTATATATTAATGAAGATCCAATTCATCTCTTACCTCACATAAATGCCATAATACTTTGAGTAACTGTTACCTATTCCTAATTTAAAACTTTATATTAATATTTACTACTTTGTGTTCCGGATTCATTAAAACAATGCAATATTTTTCTGCTCAATTCTAATGTGGCCACTAACCAATGGATAAAAAAAAATAGATCCACATTTTTTCAACACTGCACGTTTATATGTTTCAGTGTAGAATCGGACAAGAGATAGCCAGTAACTAAATTACACTGAGCTCCACTCCCTGGTTGCATTGGAACAGAGAGGACAAGTTAACTTTGGACAACAATTAAAGTATCAATCAATTAATTAAAACTTTATTTGGTTAAGTATCCATGAAAGTATAATACAGATACAGTTCATTTAAATACATTTCATAATGAATATATAGAAAGTGCGTGGGCATATGACAGCAAATTTCACTGCAAAAATTAATAGATATTAGCAAATACACGTTTTTATATACTTTATTAAATGTATCAATTAAACTAAAAACCTGCTCAATAGGATTAGATAAAAAAATAGAAACCTATTAAGATAAACAATAGTCACCTTTATTCACTTAATTGATAAGTCTTTTTCACATGGAGAAATAGAGACAAAAAAGCATAATCCCAATTGCGGTAAGAACTATCAAGGTGTATTTTTTCCCCCCAATTCTGCAAAGCTTGACACACTGCAATATAGCTATAAATTGTGCAGCATATTAACTCAGTTTGCAGCAGTTGTAAGAACATCAATGCTGACCTACAACTTATGAAATTTAGAAGTCCTGAGCAAAGGCCTAATATAGATTGCCCAGCTACGCTATAGAGAACTAAAAAAAAAAAAGAACAAAAAAGTGGAGTTGTGAATGGGCCGTGTGCAAATCGCAAGGGCACACTTTCATGTCACTACCACAATTTGCTGCTGATGGGTATGAAACAAGGAGATGTGCCATGTCTCAACTGAACCTTACCAAATAAAAACGCTGTACACTAGGAATGACAAGGAGATAAGGTTCTAGTTGATACTGGCATAACATGCATCCCTACAGTCTTTTATATTCATTCATTCATTCTCTCTCTCTCTCTCTCTCTCTCTCTCTCTCTCTCTCTCTCCCATGATTGGAGTTAGCTTGATAGTATCACACAGATATCTGCTCCCTAATTCTTCATGACAGATGGAAGTGGGTACACATCCCGGTGAACGCAACAACCTGTTTCAGCAGTTTGTAACGATACCGTGTCATCCCAAACCCATATGCCTGCTCCATTGCAGGCCGCCGCAATGCATCTGGCTTTGTAAATATTTAAAATTGCACCCAAAGGTGATGACCCCAGCTTCTTGGTAAACTTAAAGATGGCCGCAATATTTTGTTCAAATTGTGTGCGTTTGACTTTAAAAAGTTGATTCCAGTTGCATTTATTATCAAGTGGGACCACTGGATACGTAAAGGTGTTTACTGTCTGTAATTTGGTGTTTTGTATCTGGAAACTTCTTACTATAGCTTTCGGTCTGCACATATCATAGTACCTGATTTTGACCTATTTGTTTGCAGCCCTAGTGAATCCATAAACTGCACAAACTTGTTTAAAAAACCTCTGTAGGCCAATACCTGTTCAAGACATTAGTACGTGGTCATCTGCATAGATGAGTACAGGTAGGCCTCTAATCCCCACCTATCCTGGGGGGGCGGGGGGTGTCGGCCACTATACTCAGTAGGTGCTGGTCCAAATCATTGATGTATAGGCTGAACAAAAATGGAGCTATGAAACAGCCTTGCCGTACTCACTTCCTGATGTTAATCAGAGGAGTACATTCGCCATTAGGTCCATACTAAACACACTCAACCACCTCCACATAAATTTGGCAGATGTGCACTGACCTTGCCTCTACTCCCAGGGTCAGCAGCTTTGACAAGAGTTTCCCTCTGTGAATGTTATTGAAAGCTGCTCTGAGGTCCACGAAGGCAATGTACAGGCACCCCCACCCCCTAAGCCCGTACATACTTATAATACACAAGGTAAAGGGTCAGGCACTGCTCTATAGTGCCAAGACAGCTTCTGAATATATATTGCGAGGGCGATAAAATACTCTACACAGTTGCCAGGGTCTCTAGGTTATCTAAGAGTATCCTGTCCAACACCTTTGCTGTGGAATCTATAAGTGAGTTCGGGTGGTAGCATTTGGGGTCCCCTTTTTCACCCTTTGGAAATGTTGGCACTATTATGGCTATTGACCATTGCACTATTCAGGACATTCACCAGGATCGGGGCCCACAGAACCATGTTGCTCTTAAGAAGGTCTATTAGGACTCCATACAGGCCTGGCATGTTATTAGGGCATCTTGCCACTGCACAATGCTCGCTTATCACTAGGTCAGAGATAATATCTTTGCCTTGCTTTCCCTGGGTGTCAATGGACGGGGCTTCAAATGCCTTTGTAACATAGGTTACCCATGTAGAGGACTGGATGGGAATATCCATGTTGGTATTGTAGACAAGTAAAGTATTTATGCAGTATCAAAACAGTAATGAAGTTGAAATACATAACAATAAAAATCCCTAACTGAATTGGGAAAATAAAGTAACATTTATGAAACAAGATAACAGCAAAGTGACAAAAACCCAATGAGGCGAACTGAAGATGACTTTCCAAAGTTTTTAGCAGAAATAGCGCTAAAAATCATAAATCATTAATGATAGGCAATAGTCACAGTAGATCAGGAGCTAGGTGCAATTTGACGCCGACCACAATGTAATGTGGGTCAGATGCATCAACCAGGTTTGTCCTGGTCAGGGATTCCACCTTCTGAATTTAGTTCTTTAAGTCCCAATCCACCAAAGGAGTACACTTTTAAAGCTCCCAGGACCTCAGGGTAGATACTTAGATCTTCATCGGATCAGGCAGAGGTCAACAAGCAGGATACAGAGCATGTCCAGTTGCCACTCATCATTTGGGTAGTTGCAGGATAACGTCTCTTGTAGCTTGTTGTGCCCCTGTAGCGTCAACAGGAGGTCAGACTTGTGCCCTTTGGAGTCCAAGTCTTCATCCTGGGTACAAAAGTAGCAAGTTCAGTTTTTAGGGCTCTTCTCAGTTCAGAGACAGCAAAGACAGCAGGCCCAGTCCTCTTCTGATCTTTCTTAAATCCAGGAATGTTCTTAAGTGGGCGGCTGGAAGTGAAACATTTATGCCTGCCACAATCTAATCTGTCCTTAAAACGCTCAAGAGCAGAACCAACTTTTCACCAAAAAATAGTGAGCTATCAAAGGGCATATTTTGTGTAACGTGACCTTTTATGTGAACGCATTCATATCAATGTTAAAGTTTACCGCTGTGTATTTGGGATTCATATTTAAAAAAAATGTAATAATATGTGGGGGGAAAAAAAAAATCAAAAAAAAAATCGATATTTACTATTATGTGGCTCATCTTCCTTAAAACGCTCCAGAGATGATCAGCATTTTCAGCAAAAATATATGGGCCATCAATGGGTAGATCCATGAGAGAAGCTTTTACGTCTCAGGACAAATCCTATGAAGTGCATCCACTTGTGGCGGCAAAGAAGAACACTGATGCCAACTGCCCATCCTATGCAAGTCAGTCGTATCTAGGCAGGCACAAATTATGCATTTGGAAACTACCTTACCATCATGAGCCACAGAGGCTCCATATCTTCCAGGACTGCCAGAAAGATCTCACTGGCCATGTCCTAGATGGCATGCATGTTGCCATCCAACAAACAAACTACATTGACCAATCCCAATGCCAGGCTAGCTAAGCAGAGGAAGAGACGTTTTTATTACCAGTCTGCTGGGGGCTTCGTTTCTTGAGATCCTTAAGGGCAGGAGGGGGCCCCTGCTCTTCACCATCCCTGCAAGCATCGGATAGCACTGTAAAGCACTCAGAATTTCCCTGCAGCGCAGGATGTTTTTATTGCCACAGTCTGCTGGGGACTTCATGTCCCAAGATCCTTAGGGGCAGGAGGAGGCCTCTGCTCTCCAACTCACTTGCAAAGCAACGGATAGCACTATAAAGTGCTCAGACTTTCCCTTCAGAATGGGCTGCACGTGGGCTGCCCTGGGCAAAAGGTGGGCCTGTTTGCACCAGTCCACGGCCACCTTCTGACAAGGGCCCCGGATTAGCCACAGTACGTCGAGTGTTGCGGTGACTGTTCACATTTTTTCATAAACAGCATGGGCAAATGTAAAGCTAATGGATGTACCACTGTTCCCCGCAGTATGACTAGCATAGACAATGCACAAACGAGCCAGGGGCATTGACACAAATAAAAATTGCTTTAACGGAGCACAGATTATGCATGGAACAAGGGAGGGGGCTAGTTGATGTGGCTAGTGGCTGCATATTTGCAGGCGATTCACAGACTCTCTGGGGAGGAAGTCAGTCCTAGGGATGACACAGAGGCATGCATTCCTAGCTACAACACAGACTGCATCCGGTTAGTTGCTCAGAACAACGTGAGATTGAGGCCTGTGCCACCCAGAACAATGAGTGCTAAATCCCCTCCTGAACTGTCTGTGAAGAGCAAAAAGACCAGCAGCTGCGTACCCCTGCCTAAGCCACAACTAATTCAGATGAAAGCCTGTAAGCGGACAGATCTTGAAATGGGTATTCCCCACAATCGAGGACATTTGTAAAAAATTCTCTACCCTTTTGCACAAGCAACTTAGCCCAATTAAGGAGCGACTGACCACATTGGAGGCCAAAATAGCAAGTTTAACTCAAATTATTCAGCTGACTATTAACCACAATAACACCATTGGTTGCAACGACAAGCATGCCCGCTGTTCGGAGTGTCAGGAAAAGAGGGGGTAAATTTGCTCCTCGAGAGCAACAGAAAATCTGAGCACAATCTCCGCGGCACTCACTATGACCTTCTGCTCTCATTTTAGCACTATGGAACTTACTGCCTCAGATAAGCGGGTGGACCCTCACACAATGGCACTTATATAGACCCCGGTCTGAGCTTCATGAACATGCATGGCCCCAAACAACTAGGATAAAAACGGCTTGGCTCCCAAACCCTACGCCTCAACCTCAAATGTACCCTTATGTGCTGATATTGCCAGGGGTTAATGCATAACCAAACAGAGACCTGGGAGCAGCCGCACAAGAGGGTCATCCCCTGGCTTAGCATTCACAAAAACTCTAACGTGGCAGAGAGTAAAATATTAATGATGCACAGGGTTGGATGGATGGGTGGTTCCCTCATTAAAGAGGGAGACTGCAACGCTGTGAACTTTAGCCAACTGGCCAGTGTCAAGATAGTACAGGGGTTCCAGGAAGAGAATCATTACTCTGCCCCTGGGGTACTTCTAAAACCACCCAAGCAGGTGATTCGTCCACCACCATCTAGCTACCAGCACCATTTGGACTTGGGCATGGTTGTAGTAACAGGTTTGCAGCCCTATAAGGCCTTACAGAGATTGATTGACTTGGGGGGGTCTGGACTATTCTTGCATGGTATCTCGCCAAAGTAGTCTGTGGTTTTGCTGGACCACCCATTCCTAACTTTACATATCTGTACCCCAAAGACAAAAGTCCCCACAGTGAAAATTGCAGGCTGGAACATTGCAGGCCTCCACACTAAAGTACACCTTCCAGAACGGCAACTATTGATGAGAAGTTATGACATCCTGCTGTTACAAGAGACTTGAGACCCCAACTCTGTTTGATGGGTATTTATGCTCCGGCTACTCCATCTCTCTCTGGCTGCGCCTCAGGGGGTCAAACTATATGGATATAAACATGTCATGTAGTGGCCTTAAACACCCCAGGCTGTGATTTCCAAGCTGTGCTGTACAAGGGGGATTTTACCCTTTACCTAATTAATCATTATAACCGTGTTTTTGTTAATGTTCCAAACAGCAGATTCCCCTGTTTATTCAAATATTCAAAGGGAGAGGGTGTGGTCGAACGGGCTAGGGCGGTCGATCTCTGATCTGGTGAACTGAGTTCGAGTCTCGGCAATGACGCTCAACATCCAGTGATTCTGGGCAAATCACTTAATCTCCCTGTGCTTAACAAAAATGAATGAGTCCTTGTGTTACGTAACTGGTGCTCATGCAAAGCACTCTGATACCCCATACCTTCGGGTCAAGTTTGCGCTATATAAAACTCTGAAAAAAATATATATAGATTGATTCACACGCGGGGAAAGCAACGAGAGAATGGCGGCAAGTGTTCCTATGCTTAGCGGGGGACTTCAATGCCAGGCTGGTCCCTCTAAGTCAAGGAAAGGGGTTGATATTGATGTAGGCTTCGAGCAGAGGGGCAAAGAACTGGAGGATTTCCTCTCCTCGATGGATTTGCATAATGTGCTGGAGGAGGGCTAGGGTGAGTGGGAATAACCAACATTCAGGAGTAGGAACAGCCTGTCTGTTATGGATTATATCTTTGTCTCTAGTAACTTAATAAATCAGCTGATGCACTGCACCATTATATGCTTTAACGTTGGCTAACACAACCCAATTGAGGTAGCCCTGATCGTGTCATCTTGGGCAGAACTTAAAGTTGGGGCAGAAATCTGTAAAGTAAAGCCATCCCTTGACAACCTTCGAGTCTATTGTGAACTTCATAACCTGCCCCAATTCTTCGGTAAAGTGTTCACAGAAAATATGGAGTTAGTACTGGGGGTGCCTTGCTGACAATAATGGGAAAGGGGAGCTAGTTAGCTCCTTTGAGGAATTCTGCTTAAGCATTAGAAAATCGTTTCTAAACCCTGAAATCAGCTCATATGGCCAAGATGGTTTGATCAAAAGTGCTCTGCATCAAATTGAACGCTGAGAAGAGCCATACCTGCTTGTTCGAGGGACCCTGCTGTTGTTGGCATTCTTCTGAAACAGTATAAATAGGCCACAACAAAGAGGTTGAAAGCAGTTATTACCCAGCAGTGGGAAATCCTAGCTCACGCAGCGTCCATCAAAAATAGCAAGTCCTCCCGGAATGCAGTTCCAGTCATGAGAGGGGCTAACCAGATGGTGACCCTGATAAGCTGTCATATAAGAAGTGAGGCGTGGGAGGCACATTACGCCAAAATTGACACTGCTGGGGAGCCTCTTTCCCAGGCTTTAGAAATTGGGAGATCCAAAAACCGGGATACAGGTTACTTTGCAGGAAGTTATAGTAGCTATAAAGCACAGCGCAGGGGGCAAAGCAGTAGGCCCAGATGGTGTACCTATTGATTTAATAAAATGAAAAAATGTTTTTAATAATTTAAAACACGCACCTATACTTTGCTCCTGGGATGTATCCACCACAGTACCAATCTTCAACAAGCATTGGCATAGCCAATAGGTCTCGCCTTTGGGACCTTATAAGATAAATTAAAGTCATTGTTATTAAAATAAATAAAATGAATAAACCTCGATTATCCATTAATCTGAAAAAATGCCCTGCATACTAAGCTTTATTACTTTGCAGTGTGGTAAAAAAAAACGCACAACATGATCTTAAATATTTGTTTTCAAGAAAGCGTGCGTGGGTGTCCAACCTCAGCATCCTCCTGATGCAACAACTTAAGGACTAAAGTATTTTTCAACAAGATTCATGGTCGTATTTGCACCACCATATTAAAAGCGAAACTTCGAGTTCCAGAACGCTACCCGCTGTAGGGCAGAAAGTGTAACACGTGGCCTATGGGCACTTAGTAGTTGTGATTTGCAAAGTTAAAACTCCGCATAGAGCTGGCTGGCAAAATGCTACTTAACAAATTATTCCTCTGCCACTAAAACGCAGATTCGCATAGCCGTTGTATCTGTTCCTTGGCTCCTGTTCGACCTGCCAGTCTGTGTCTACCTTCCTTCTAAGCCATCAAAACATTTGACAAAGGACGGATACACAAAGGGCGGCGCGAACAGGGAGACGTTTATACTACGACTCAGTTGTCAGGCTGCGTTGCCGCCGAGGAAACAGGATAACCGATAATAATAAGCACAGCTAATCTAATATGCCGACTTGCGTCACCGCACCATGTGTAAGTAGCATTATAGTGCAAGAAATATCTTTGGAAATAGTCTCTCCCTTTAGTCTATGCATTAAAAAGGCACTTGACATTTTCTCTATTCTTCGGACTTCTGAGGTGCGATCAATAAATATTGGCACCCATGGAACAACATGTTACTAATATTATGAATACTGCAAAATGATGAGCGATAATAATAAGCACAGCTAATCTAAGATGCCGACTTGCGTGCTATTGTAGTTTTAGTCATAACAATGGATTAAACAAGCATCGCAACAATTTTGGCTGCTCCTTTTCTCTCTTCGTGTTAACTGTAGTTTCGTTTACAAGAGGAGGCGACATCCCAGATGCCAGATGGTGCGAAGCTAGAAAAACAAGCAGGAAGTGGGATAAGGGAGGGGGTAGGGCACGTCGCGCGCACTAAGGGGAGAGAGGCACGCAGGCTGGCTAATGGTGTGCACTTTCGCGGCCGCTTTGATGTTCTCAGTGGCCGCGCGGCTCACGGAGAACATCAAAGCGGCCGCGAAAGTGATCACGCAGGCTGACAAATGGTGCGCGTGCCCGGCACACATGCACTGTAGCTGGAGGCCTGAAAAAAGCCACTAGTTAGCACTTCCAAATCCCGCTTCCTAAAACTCTCGCCAGTGCAGCGCTACAGCGCTGGCTTAGGCGAGACCTAAAAAGGGGCATTGCTTGCTAACAAGCAGCTAGCGCCCTATTTCATTAATAGATATACCGATAAAAAGTCTTGGAAGTGTTCTATGTAATAGGCTTATCCAGTGGACATAAGAAAAGAAAATCATAAACACCTGTCAATACGGTTTTCACAGTTGCATAGGCATGATAGAGCAATGCCTGAACCTACACTTGATACTAGGGACATACACAGTGGCTAAGCGAACCCCATAATACCTCGCCTTCATGAAACTGTCCATCGATTTCGACTGGGTCAACCGCTCTACACTATGGCTACTCCTATGGTAATGGGGCAAGACACAACATGTGTCCATCTTCTGGCATCCCTGCATTAGAACACAAAGGCCAAGGTTAGATTCAGTCCAAATGGTAAAATTTCCAAGGAAATTCATACTGGGCGCAGGATGCGTGCTCACTCTCTTGTTGTTCGTCTTGTACATTAAAAAACTTCTGATCTCATGCACTCCGGACATTCCCATGATAAAAGGTGGCCCTCTCTCTATATTATTATATGCGGATGATACTCGATTAATAGTTTGCATTCCTAAAGCTCGGCGCTCGCTGGTTCATTCATTTGTGCAGTTTATGGCCACCCTTGATTTATAAACACATTTTTCTGAATCATTTACAATGACATGTGGTCCTAGGAACACTCAGCTCTCAAGTCTTGTGGTAGGCACAAACCGATTGTTAAACACAAGAACTTTTTCCTCCATGGGGATTACTTTTAGCGCAGCTGGTTCATGGACGCTGAATATTGTACAATCTAGGACGAAGTTATTTAGGGATGTAGGTGTACTTTTTAGCCTACCATTTCCCCCATGTGAAAATCTGGGGCTTATTATGGTTATACATCTGGAAAATTGCAGAGGCCCCACTAACAAGAGACCTAATTAGCGATTGCTTAGACTGCGATAGAGGCCTCTCCATCTCATGAATAGCCTTCATAAAGTAATCTTTTGAAGAGATCGGCCAAACTCAAGCCTTTTTAGGTCGAGCATTCGAGACCTCGTGTATATTATACCTTAGTATATACTTCTCTTGTATATACTTTAGTATATACTTATATGTGTATGTGTTTTGTGGGCTCTGGAGCTCAGCCTTAGGACTTGTCTGCTTCCGCTTAGGGACTTTTTTTTATGTTCAACTGCTTCTATTTAACTGTCTTGATAGAAAACGACCTCCAGAGGTCAGTAAAATACCAGAATTACTCTCAGCTTAGGTACTTAATTTTTTTATTTTTCTGGCAACTGCCTCTATTTAACTTTGATAGCAAACGACCAGCAGAGGTCAGTAAAATACCAGAATCACTTTAGCATTCTCTAGATCATAGTCCATAGAAATGGTCTTCCACAAGCACCCGTAGAAAATAATATATTTTTTTACTGTTGTATTTTCAGTGATATGACCACCAAAGGCCCTGATTTTCTTTTAAAAACAGAGCTTTGGACTATATAATTTCCCGCTGATAGGCAATCTTTCTCTCCATGTGTTCCCATACATGGAGTGTCACACAGTTTGGTGCTTACTTTCCCTCCATGTTAAACAGTAGATGTTTCAGCACCCATGCTAATGTGCTGCATATGTAAATACATACAAGGTCCCAAAGGCGAGACCGATCGCATAGCAAATGCTTGTTTAATGCAGCATTGGATGTCAATTTAGGGAGGAATCATGTTCAAACCCTATTACTAGTCCAAAAACTAGAGAAAAGACTAAGTGTTGAAACATTAAAACCTACTATTGCTAATTACCTACAGTTCAGTCCGGAAACCCTCCCCAGCAATTATTTATTTATCCTCAGTGGAATATGGCAACCCTCATTGTTTCGCTTCATGGCGGACAAAATTAAGTATTGGCTTTAATTCCCGCTAGACTTTCAGAGCAATCTTGAATTTAGGTTGTGTCCATGTAACGATATTTCCAGGCAAAATATGTTACATTTTAGCTTTGTTTGTGCCTTTTATAAAAGATTTAATAAAATGTTTAATAAAAGGCACAAACAAAGCTAAAATGTAACACATTTTGCCTGGAAATATCGTTACATGGACACAACCTAAATTCAAGATTGCTCTGAAAGTCTAGCGGGCATATAAAAGATTTAATAAATTGTTCTTAACCTCTTTTATGGATGTAGAGCGTCCATAACGAGAGAGGGCAAGATGGCCGCTGATTGATTCTCAGGGACGGCAGCGCTGCCTCTGAGGGATCCTCCCCAAGAATGGACTAAACTAAAAAGGATATGCCTCGATGGAACTGCAATGAGGTTGATCGAACTTCCCTGGGTCCCAGCGGTGCAAGTTCTAACCGAACCCGGGGCAGCTGGATTTGCACGCGTGATCGCCCTTACAAGGCGTACAACGGCAGGCAACTCCAGCAGATTACCGCGACACTGTGGCAGCTTCTCGAGTTTGCTCGGCAGTGGTTACTGCGGTCTCGAGCTGCAATGGCCCCGAAAGCGGCAAAAACTGGGAAAGACCAAAGCGCTGTGAAGGATGCAAACAATAGGAGAGATGCTAAAGATTTTAAAGATGCGGCTAGAGAGACTAAGGAGAAAATTCCAGGAACACAAGACACGGGTGCGATTTCTGGGCAGACGCGACGCGGTGGCCCCAAAAAGAAAGGCGAGGGGAATAAACTGCTGGATGTTGGTGTGGCGGGGAGTACAAGGCTACGCGCTGCTACCGTCGCTGCTACAGAAGGCATTATGCGCCAGCCGTCGGTCTTAGAGGCATTTGGGATGATTGGAACGATAAATGCTACAGGAACATTATCTTTGAATAACGTCTTCTCTCCACCGATTTGCTCCCCCCCCCCAATCTCTGTTGTGTCTGCTGTGCCTGATATATCCAGAATCAATTCTGATCTGTCTCCTATAATGGATGATCCAGGCGTACAGAGAAATGACTCTCCAATAGCCTGCCAGGTGGATTCTGGGCCGAGTAGTTTTTGCCCCCACTCCTCAATTCAGATATCAGGAATTTTAGAGGAGGGTTTGGAGCGAGCTGGCGCTACCCAGGTAAATGGAAAGGTGATGGACGGGGTAAACTCTCAGATGATGGCTATTGCAGCAGATGGATTTAATGATTGCTCGGATAAGGGGAAAAGTAACAGTCTCTCTGGTATGCGAGATAGCCCAGCAAAAGCAGTTGAGAAAATAGCTAACCAGTCAACTCCAGGCCAGGTCAATATATCCGCACAAGCTCAGCCAGCCCCAGATACACTGGAGATTGATGATGGTAATCTTAGTTGTGCCTCTGGCGAGCAGAATGATCAAGTGAATTTATCTTCGAGGTCGAGCACACCCCTGCTCTCTCCGGAGGGAGAAAAGTTTTTTTCTGTGAATGACGAATCAGATACATCACAGTCTAGTGAACAGGATTCTTCACAAGACAGCATCTCAGGAGACCACTCCCCGTCTACACAGAAGAGGCATCGCAGCCAGTCTTGGATCTCCAGACGACGGGCTAGGACTAAAGGCAGATCTTCTGACTCAACTAGCAGGCGGCTTGAATGGGATTATTCTGCTTCCACGTTGACAGCTTGTACTGGTACTGGTAGCGGGTCTGTTTTAGAAAACGAGATACAAATTGGAACAAGCACAGGTACAGGCACAGGCGATACTAGGAATTCAGGCAATGCATCCTCATCCCCAAATTTGGAGTTAATGTTTGCGACTCTTAAACAAATGCAGGGTGAGGCAAGGCAGGAGAGCAAAAGATCCCAACTTGCCACAAAGAAGATTCAGGGGGCCATTTGCAAAACAAATAAGTTATGTACAGATATGTCTGAACGTATAACCCACGTTGAAGCGCGAACTGCTGCGGTGGAGGAGGAGGTCGAGAAACTGCATATATTTAAAGTGACACAGGAAAAACAAACGCAAGATGTATGTTGGAAACTTGAGGAGTTTGAAAATCGGCAGTGCCGCAACAATGTTCGGTTGCTGGGCCTCGAGGAAAACGTGGAAGGGGAGAATACCATGGCTTTTGCTGTCAAGTTACTGAAGGGTGCCTTCCCAGAACTCGCTCACTGGAACAGGGAGATGGAAGTGCAGCGGGCTCATCGCTTTCCAATGTTTAAGAAAACCCATTCGGAAAATCAAGGAGAACGACCTAGAGCTATATTGAGTTTTTATAGGCAATTTTCTGTTAAGGCAGGCCATTATAGATTGGGCTAGACCTGACTCAAAAAGAACTTTTTGAAGGTCATACCTTCTTTGCTCGACCGGACTTTTGCCACACAACGGTTGAGCGGAGATGGAGGCTACGCCAGATGATTGCCTCATTCCGGGGGTGGGCTGTGAAGCTTTTTTACTTTTTCCTGCACGGCTGAAGGTTATTTTTAAGGGGAGGGTTAGAATGTTCTTCTCCGAGATAAAAGCTCAAGAGTTTCTTATGGAAGTATCTGAAACACGGGGGGAGAGGGCCCTAGGTAACATTGCAGATAGGGGGGCAGCTGGGAATAACTGATGGAATGATTGATTGGGATTTCTTCTTCTTGTTAAATGAATATGAAATTTAACATGCGATACTAAAGCCCTAAGGGGCATGGGAAAGCTCATCTTGAGGTATATTCGCTGCTCCTCTCCTTGTTTTTTTTCCTTTTCCCTTTTTGCATGAAAATTAGGGGCTGGGGTCGGAACTTATTGATGGAATGATTTTAAGGATTTGATCATCGAGGCTAGGCAGCATCTGGTATTTGGGGATTCTCGGGGGGGGGGGGGGGGGGGGGCTGGCGCTGTCGGTGCTGGAACTACAGCGGCCAAACATAGGTCATGTCTGACCTATTTGCCTGTAAGGGAATAAGGGGGGGTGGGGGTGGTGGGAGGGAGGGGGTGTTTTTTTAGAGAGGTTTGGTGGAGGTTCAGCACAGTATGTAGTATTGCGATATGCAAGGTCAATGAAGGAGCGGCATAACTGGACACAAGCAGATTTTGTGTGGATATTCAATGAGATTCAAATAAGGTGTTTAAATATAAATGTATGTAGGGAGAGACTAACTGAAGGCAGAGCTTACTCGAAAGAAATGGAAAAATTTAAGACATGAGTTTACGGATTCGGACAGCTAACATTTGTGGGCTAAATGACCAAAACAAGCGGAATAAGGTGGCAATGTGGCTGAAGTCTCGATGCATAGACTTCTTTTGTGTTCAAGAGACACATATAGAGGGTAGCAGAGCTCGTATAATGGAGCAATTGGGGTTTAAGCTTTTGGCACATATAACGCAGGGTTCTCGAACAAGGGGAGTGGCAATCCTTACTCGGAGGAATGATGTAAAGGTCTTGAGAAAGACCGCAGATCAATGGGGTCGGTGGGTGGTGATCGGATGTCTGATTAAGGGATGTAAGTTTACACCCTGTTTGCTATACGGTTCAACATGTGATGACCTGGAGTTGTTAGAAGAGTTAGATTCCAGTCTGGCTATGTGGTCTATCCCTATGATTATTTGTGGGGATTTTAATATCAATGGTCTGGGAGTACAGTGGGGCTTGCCAGGAAGTAATTATCTTGGGGAAAAAAGAAAGGTTGGCTTTGCCTTAACTAATTTAGTTTCCAATAATGGTCTGGTAGATTTATGGCCATATCTGAAACCCTTCGATCCAGGTGGTACCTTTTTTTCAGCTCCACACAAGGTTTTATCCAGCTTGGATTATTTTTTAGTTTCAAAACAATTCATCTCTAATTCTGGTATTGAAAGGTATCCTCGGATAATGTCGGATCACAATCCGTTAGTTCTTACAGGTAACGCGCCAATGGGGGAGAAGATAAACCCGGGGTGGACTTTTGAACTGAGGTTGCTATATGATCCTGACTATGTCGTATTTATGAGGGGCTGGATTAAGGAATTTGGGGATTTTAACCGAGGGAGCACTAGAGAGGGAATAATCTGGGATGCTTTTAATGCGGGGGTTAGAGGTGAAACTATAAGTTATAGTCTGCATCGACAGAAGGAGCGACAGCAGCAGATGGATGTCAGGGAAAGATTGAATAAATTGGAAGAGGCTTTAGCTATAGCCATCAGTACGGGTGGTGCGATAGATGAAATAATACTTCAGTTGGTTGTAAAAAAGGCTGAGGCGGGGGATCATTTTGCTACGAAGGCAGCTGAGATCTATCTGGCAAAAAAAGAACATTGTCATGAATACAATGAGCGGGTTGGACATACACTGGCCATAAGAGCAAGGCATAAAATAGCAGCTGGGGAGATATCTGAAATTCATGACGCTGAAAGAAAGGTTATAACAAGTGCATCAGAAATTCGTGAAATTTTTTGGCTTTTCTATCAGCATCTATATAGTAGAGAACCATCAGTGGCGTCCCCAGGTATTCGAAAGTTTTTAGATAAAATACCTGTACAAAAGGTAGACCCTGTTAATAGGGAGGAACTTGAGAGGGTGTTCTCCCACGAAGAAATAATTATCCCTTGCAAGATTTGCCATCTGGAAAAGCAGTTGGCCCGAATCAGATTCTGCTGGAGTTTTATAAAATCTTTAAGGACTCTATTGGACAAGATTTGATTGAGGTTATGTTGCTGGCGCAAAAAGGGGGGCCAGTACCTGAATCGTGGGCAGGAGCAGATATTGTGGTTTTTCTGGCAAAAGATAAACCAGCAAGAGAGCCGGGCTCATATCACCCTATTACACTATTGAACAGCGACGTAAACATTTTCTCTAAGGTTATGGTGACTCGATTAAATGGTATATTAAAGAAAACTATTCATCCCTGTCAACACGGGTTCATAACCGGTCATGGAACCACACAGCATGTACGGTGTGTGATTACACTTTTTGATGCAGTGGAAGTCTCAGGAGACCCTATGGCTGTCCTGTTTATAGATGCTGAAAAGGCATTCGATAGGGTCTCCTGGGACTTTCTGTGGGAATCAATGAGATGGTTCGGTTTGGGGGAGGGGTTTATTAAATCCATTCAAGTGCTTTATCTGGCACCTACAGCTCACCTAAAGGTAAACGGCAACTATATCCTGCCTTTTAATATCCAGCGGGGGACACGACAGGGGTGTCCATCGTCGCCCCTGCTATTTGCTATATACATGGACCCCTTAATAAGGCGTTGAGGCTAATAACGGAATTTCCCCAGTAGTATGCCAGAGCGTGGAATCTAAAGTCCTTGCCTACGCCGATGATGTGGCCATTATCACCACGGATCCATCTTTGGCCTTGGCAGCGGTTGAGGCAGTAGCACAAGAGATCGGCATCTATACAGGGTATGCACTTAATAGATCTAAGACTCAAGTAGTAAAGAATCGTTTTGTCAACTTTGAAGATCCCCGTGTCATCAAATCGGCAATGTATTTAGGAATAAAGATCACGTCTGATGTAGAAATCTTGGTGGCTAAAAATATCGAGCCAGTAATCTTGGTGGCTAAAAATATCGAGCCAGTAATCAGGAAGGCTAGAAAGGATTTTAACAGACTGAATAATCTTCATTTGTCGTTGGTTGGACGGTGCAACATTGTTAAAATGATGTTTTTATCAAAGATTTTGTATTTGTTCAGGGCGATCCCATTGGAATTTCAAAAATCTTGGTTGAATACTTTAGAAGGCTTAGTTAATAGTTTCATTTGGGCACAGGGGAAAACTAGGAGGGCTCTTCGTTATATGTCTTTGCCGCGAGAGAAAGGGGGGTTTTCAGTTCTGGATTTATGAAGTTATTACTGGGTAGCTGCACTTCAGTATATGGGTATTTTGTTTGGGTTATCCCTAGATGATTTAGAAGGGGAAAGTGAGCTACCGGATGTTTACAAGCTGTTATTGGGTGAACATGCAGAAAACCTGCTTTTTGAAATTCACGGAGCCTAGTTTCTATAAGAGGACAACATTTAAGACTTTGCTATCTGCTTTTAAGATCTGGGGGGCTCTAAAAAAGAAGATTGGTTTGGGGAGGATTAATCATTATACTTTGCTTTACAAAAATCTCACCCTTCCGGAAATTTTTTCTGACGAGGTTATGGTGAGATGGGCAACAAAGGGAGTCCGAAAGGCTGGTGATTTAATTGGGAAGGAAGGGTTTCGCTAATTTAGGGATATTCAGCTGGAGTTCGAGTTGGAAAAGGGCAATTTTTTAAAATATTTGCAGCTGCGCAGTTTTTTTGGCAAAAAAGCTGGGGGGGGGTTAGCGGGTTCAATAGCAATCGAATAATTGACATCCTGCGAGACGGCGTTAAGGGCACGATCAGACTAATATATGCAGAAATGATCAGTTTAAAACAAGATGATCTAGTTAAACAGGAGAATAAATGGTTGGAACACGTGGGAGCTGCACCAGAGGCATTTACAAAATCTTTAGAGCTAGCCCAGAACGTTCTGTGCTCGGCCGGGCTCCAGGTGCAGCATTTTAAAACTGTTTTTTCTCTATATTATACTCCGGCCAGAGTAGCACAGTGGGGGGCATCATCAGGGATCACCTGCCCACGATGTGGGGGGATGGCAGCAGATCTTGTAGATTTGTTTGCAACATGCCCACGCCTGCAAGGTTTGTTGGAATCCATTATGGAATTCTTAGATCGGTCACTTGGGTTAAAAACTAAATTAACCCCGGGATTAATTCTGTTGGGAATAAGCCATTCAGGACAAAATGAGTGGGCTCAGTAATTTCTTTTTATTGCTATGGCGGTCCTAAGGATTAACATTGCCTCTGCTTGGTTGGACCGTCTCCCTTCCACCTTTCAGCAATGGCTCTCGCGGTTACTTTATATATATACATTGGAAAGAGCAATTTATGAAAGGAAGGGTAACAAATCGAAGCTTCTTGGATGAAATATCTGGGCTCCCTTAGCAAGATGGAAGGAATCCGAATAACTGATAGGCATGAGTGGAACAAACTAAGTATGATGTGGGAGCCAAGTGGACTAGTTTGCCCTCAATATGTGTTCTTTCTGAATTGAGATTTATACCCTGTATCTGTGCGTCTGTAACTCCCTTTTCTCCTTTTTTCTTTTCAAATATTATTCTTTGTTTATTTTGTATGATGGCTTCCCTTTAAAAAACCTTGCATTTTTTTTTATTATTATTTGGCTGTGCTTACTGTGCTGATACCTGTGGGGGAAAAAAGGGCAAAATGTAATAAAGAAATTAAAAAAAAAAAAAAAATCCTTTTATGATGTCCAGAAATGTGAGGAATTGTATTTAGGCCTACCATTTTCTACAGCAGCTACCTGACAATGCACACGGATTAATGTTTTTAGGGCCATATTTTATCTCTTTTTTATCTTAATATATATATTGTCCGTTAATATTTATGCAGTTTTCCTCAGCCGCTGAAAGAGCATTGATGAAATTGGATTGCAATGTATGTTTTTATTTCTTATTTGCACTTTAGTGGCTGCTTAATACCGAAAAAAGTTTCTGAACTGGAGTCTTACAATTGGGGCTCACCTGATTGGTAGAAGCCTGAGCTACCAGGCTCTTTGGGGTAGACTACTTAGTGAGAAGATCAGGCTCACCAGGCACCAGCCGAATATCTAGTCACCTGCCTATTCACCTGTGGGAAAGAAAAGGGCTTTGACTAGGGGTTGGGGAGATTTTTAAATCTGCAGGTGGAATTAGGAGAATTTTTTTTTATTCTGCGTTACTCTTGTAATGCGCAATTACTGATACATTCCGCAATGAATGATTCAACAATACTATATCTGAATGTTGGGAAAGCTGCTACTACTCTGCTGAACATATAAGCATAGGAAACAGGGTGCATATACAGAGAAAACACTGACACAGATGCTCTGCTCCCTGAAGAACATTATTTGTTAGTGAGGGCACCTGGAAACCACAAAACCGCCTTAAACAAATGGGCACTGCAGGGTTCAGTGAGACTCAGCTAAAAGTTTGCAACAGTTGTAATGTGATAATGGCCACAAAAGCTCGAAAGGACCTCAATTAGTAAGAAAGGAATGGAGTATGTGTCGCCCACCTCCTGAGTAAAACTGAAAGCTCATGACTGTCAAGTGGATCCATGTCGGGTGTGACCCCGCCTGTCACTCCAGATTTTTCAGCCCCAGCGCTTTGCATTTAGACATGTCTTTACTGGCAAAGTGAAAATACATAGTCTAGAATACAAAGCGCTGCCGAGGGACATCCAACTAAGCACAGCGTATTCAGTTTTGGAGCAGTGCAACTGAAGTGGACAGAAAACAATGTGTGATAGGCATCGCATTCTGCATTTAAGAATGATATCCATCGTCCAAACACAAGCAAGCGCATCGATGACAACATGCCGTGCCATTTGTCACTAAAGCAGCCCTCAATCACATTCACTTACACAGGTTGCGCAGAATAATTTAGTTGCATTTGAAAAGGGAAGAACCACCTTTTTATTTTAGCTTACATCCAAATATTTTGTGTTTCTCTCTGGCCATCTTCTAACAGCAGCATGCATTCCTAGGATGAACTTCAAATCAAGGCAATCAATATATAAATCTGGGTGTGTAACCACAGCCTCTCCACATTGTGAGATCTTGGGCAAATGCCATTACCTATCTGCACCTATAAAACAATACAGCGTAAACATATGAAGGGTTTACATGTGCTGAACACTGCTATACTCCATGGAATATATAGCTGGCCATTGCTCTTCACTAAAACAATGTAAGGGGCGGTTGTGTCTGGAAAAGCGAGGCTGAGAAGGACTTTCTGGTCCCTGCCAGGGTGCGTTTGTTCGGCGGTGATGTAGTCCATTTTTTATAATGCTTGCAGATTTATGCTGTTGACATTAAGAATAGTCTCGTAAACCAGGTTTCCCTCATGTAATTTCTCTCTTCTCAAATACAGAGTGAATGGTACTGCGAAAGAAGCGGTTCAGCTGCAAAATAATACAGAATGAGTTTACTCAAAGACCCGACATGGCTTCACATGTTCAACATGGCCAACTTATATATTTTTTTAAATGTGGTGGTTGACTTTTCTAAACGCATCAAGGTTGTATTCATATTTTAACACCACGCCAGGTCCCAGCGATTTTCTTAGAAGGCATATACATTATACATATTACGGGTGGGCGGAACTCTGCGGAATCTAGTGGAGTTTTTATGGAACACAGTGGAATTCCGCAGAGTAAACTCAGCGGGTTCCGGCCACCCCTTCCTTTGACCAAGTGCCCATCTAGGTATCACTGAGGGCCTCAGTAAAGGGGAACAAGGGCTCAGAAGTGGCTAGCCCACACTGCAATATTTCCATAAGAAAGTTAGCCTTGGGATCGACTGACGGCAGCTGCAATTCCAGGATGTCATTTCCCATCTGACCACTACTGTAAATGGTGCACACTCTTCAAAGTGGTAGGTAGAAGATACAAGTGATGGGTCCAATCCTGTATCATAGGAGCTATCAACCCCACTGGCTTCTCGTAAGTCCACTTAAAAACATTGATCATCAAATGGGGGTGTGGCACCACCCCCTCACAATATTATCCAACTATGGTGGTGTACCTTATTGAGAAGCAGAGCCAAAAAGAGAATGGAACCGCCTTGGTAGAGGTGTTGGTACAGAGTCAGGCTTAATGAGGACTGGTTGCACTTTAGTAATTTCATAGTGTGACAGCAGGTTGAAGTTTGTTTGGGGTCAGACATCAGAATTAACAGGGGATCCTCATCCGGTACCAATGGTATTGGCACCTGGCGGTTACCAGACTGGAAAAAAGTTTCTTTTTTTTAAAAAATCGGCCGAATTTGCGCTTGGTTCGCGAGTCCGCCAGAGAAATTTTTAAAAAACGAAGCGCGGACTCCCGCTCTTCGTTATTGTTAAGCTCCCGGGAGGGCCAGGTCCTGGGGGCAATCCGAAATTATATAGCGGGGACCTGCGGGGCTCCCGCAGCCACGGGAACCGCCACCTCCCCGGGGCTCTCTTTATTTAAAAAAAATACATGTGCGTAGGGGGCTTGAGCCCCCCCACATGCCCCAGGGACCACTGACTTCCCGGGGCACTGAATATGCAAATTCGGGGGTCCCGTTACGTTCGTTATTGTTAAGCCCCCAGGTGGGCCACGTCCCGGGGCAATCCCAAATTATACAGAGGGGCCCTTCGGGGGCCCCCGCAGTCCCGGGGACCGCCACCTCCCTAGGGCTTTGCAAAGCCTTAAAAGTAAGAAATGAGCATAAAGAGGCAGAATAAAGGTCAGCAATGAGCGGAAAGAGTTAGAATGATGGTGAGGAGTGAGCATAAAGAGGCAAAATAATGAGCCAAAAGCAGTCCGAGACTCACAGACCCACTCATGCACCCACTCAGACTCTTGCATGCTCTCACAGACCCACTCATGCACCAATTCACAGACCCACTCAAGCACTCACACACTCATGCACCCACACAGGCACTCCTACACCCACTTACCCAGATATGTGTACAACCATACAGTCAATCCCATTCCTATTGACAGAACCATTCAGCCACTCTCACACCCACAAACCCACTCACACACCTACTCAGAGAACCATACGCCACACACACTCACCTACCTACACAGCCACCCATACATCCTCTCTCAAAGGCTACAGGTTACAGTTAGGAAATAAGATTTTAAAAAACTGTTAAAATGCACTGAGAAACCCAAAAGCTACAGGGATGTCATAGTTTGGAAATAAAATTGAAATTCAGCAGTTACAGTTACCTAAGCTAATTATAACTTATGCACCCTCAATGCACTGCCCATGAACTCACATAATACATCACTCATGACATGGTCAGTGACATCACTGATAACATCTCAAATTACATCACTGGTGACATCATCTACAGAACACCTCACATTCACTCAAACCCCTTTTTGAGATGTCATCAGTGATGTCACTGACCATGTCATAAGTGATGTAATATGCAAGGTCATGGAAGTGCATTGCAGGGCCATAAGTTCTAGTTAGCTCAGGTAAACTATAACTGCTGAAATTCAATGGTTTTGCACAAGTGAAATCTGAGCCCAACTAGAACGTCCCTGTAACCTTTGTTTTTTTAGTTCAAATATTTATATAGATTACCTACTGGAGGTCACCAATAGGTAGTTATAGTTAGGACCTAGATTCCATAAGAAAAGCGCTTTTGGTTTGCTTATAACTTTGGCACGGTTTGCTGAATCTTCACAAAACATTTTTAAAAAAGTGGCCCAGTTGGTCTCGTTCTGCATGAAAATTGTTGGAGTGATCAGTCAAGTAGGGGCTAAGAAAGATGGGCGGGGTCAAAAACTGTGCATTCCCCCATGCATTTCCCATAGGGATTTTGGCCAAGAGTACAGCTTGAACTGCTACATGCAATTACACCAAATTTGGTAGAGAGGTAGCTCTTGGTCCAGAAAGAGCCCTTTTTGTGGTTTGGTGTAAATCTGTTCAGTACTTGCCGAGTTATTAAAGGACAAAAAAACTTGTATAGGGACGTGGACCCTCTGAGGATCCTCCGTGGTGGATCTACAAAGTCACACGCCACAAGCAATGCCATGATTGGCTGTGTGGCCACCACCTTAAGTATCAGGCAATGGGGTCCCAGGGTCTAAAATGTATCTGCAAAATTATTAAGGAGGTCAGGGTTGAGGTACCATGACCCTAATGGATATGTTGGAGGAGTGTCAGTGGAACCTATGTTGGGTATGAAATTGAGTTACATTGCTTTTTATTTGAACTTTGGAAAGCTGATGATCCAATACGAGACTCAACGCAGCTCCCCATATAAATCTGGAACAGATTTGCTAATCTGGACACACTTTGAAAAAAAAGTACTTTCAGAACCACTCAGACACAGTCACATATTCACAGACACAAACAGGCAGTCACATACCTGCTCACAGACACAGCTATGCAGGCACTCACAGACCCAATTAGGCATTCACATGCCCACTCACAGGCCTATGCAGGCCAGCTATGCAGGCGCACACAGACCCAATTAGGCACTCACACACCCACTCACAGACCCACTCAAATACCCATGCAGGCATGAACACACACTCACAGACCTATGCACCCACTCAGGAACCTACTTACAGACCCATGCAGGCACTTGCAACACCTACTGACAGACCCACACAGCCACCCACTTACAGGCCCACACAGCCACTCACACACCCATTCATGCACTGACAGAACCATTCACTGACCAGCACAGGCACTCACATACCCCATGCAGGTACTCACACACCCATTCACAGACTCCTGCACACACTCAGAGACCCACTCACACACCCACTTACAGACCCACACAACCACCCGCACACTCTCATATCCACTGGTAGAACCACACAGGCACTGACAGATCCCCTGCAGAGCCATGCAGGACCCACTTCGACTCAGAAATCCATGCAGGCACTGAGACTTACTCACCTCATGCACAGGTACTCACAGACCCACTCACTGACATATGCAGGTACTCATACACCCACTCACAGTGCCATGCATCCCCTTACATACCCACACAGTAACACACACAGATTGAGGCATACACAATCACAGATTGACACACACACTCAGTTCTATGCTGCCACTTTCGCACCAACTCAGAGTCAGACACAGGCACTCACAGAACCACACAGGCACTCACGGAAACACACACACACACACACACACACACACACACACACACACACACACACACACACACACACACACACACACACACACACACACACACACACGTGTTACCATCCTTGTGGGGACTATGTGTGAATACCTGCCTTGTGGGGACTAACCTTTCCCAATGTTTTTAAAATACACTAATAACAGAAAAATGTTAAGAAAAAATTCATGATACAGGATCCTGCTTCAAATTTGCAAATATATTGTTATTTAATCGTGCGCACACCACCATCCTTGTGGGGACTTGAACACGTGCTACCATCTTTGTGGGGACCTAGTCTGTAACATTATTTGTGATTGAATACAGTCGAAGGTACATGGATAAATGTTTATTTTATCAACAATATAAACATACAACTTATAATCTATTCATATATGAATTGCTGCATATATACTAGGTGTATACATTAAACACAGATTATGTTAATGTGCGGGAAATATCATATCATATTTAAAGAAAGACACTTAAAGCTGTATTTAACCTATTTACTAGTGCTTAAAATCTTAGGAGAGAAGGGAACTAACACAAAGAAATTAACAAATGGAACCAAGGCTTGATTAGCTGCTTACATTTTTGCCAACATTGATGTCCAAGTCCCCACAGAGATAGTGGGTGAAGATCATTGTGTTTAAGTCTCCACAGAAATAGTGTGCACATTCAAAGCTTAAATCCCATTATAAAGAGTGTGAAGCTAATGATGTTCAAGTCCACTCAGAGGTTGTGTGTAAATATAGGAATGCTCAAGTCCCCACAGAGATGGTATGTTATTATAGCGATGTTTAAGTCCCCACAGAGATAGTGTGTTATCATAGAGATGTTCAAGTCCCCACAGTGATGGTGTGTTATCATAGAGATGTTCAAGTCCCCACAGTGATGGTGTGTTATTATAGTGATGTTCAAGTCCCCACAAAGATAGTGTGTTATTACAGTGTAGTTCAAGTCCCCACAAAGAGAGTGTGTTATTATAGTGATGTTTAAGTCCCCACAGAGCTAGTGCATGAAGGTGATTGTGTGTAAGTTCTCATTAAAATAGGGCCCAATTCACAAAGTTAAACTTAGACAAAAAGTCTAACTTTACTACTCTTCAGTATTCACAGAGGTGAATTTAGACCAACAGTCTAACTTTACTACTTTTCAATATTCACAAAGCTCAATACAGAGAATGTGAAGCTGATGATGTTCAAGTTGAAGCAAACACAAGGAGATGATGGACGGAGTGCCGAAACTTTTCAGTCAGTCACACCCAGTCGCAGATCTGGGTTGAATCTATTGTCGTTCTTTAGCTCACTTCACCACCCGAGTTCAGACCCAGCTATATGCAAATCAGTCTTGACCCTGTGCCTCATGGGAACAGTGCAGCCCGAACTGCCAAGCCTAGTCTTCCCTGGACCGGAAACAAGCATCCTGGGACCAGTTTTAGGGTAGCACACCCTCATCAGCCAGGCTAGTTTGAATCCAGTGGCAAGGAACTCACATCTGGCCATACCCTGCCAACTTGGGGTAAACAAAGCAAACACAAGGAGATGATGGATGAGGTGTTGAAACTTTTCAGTCACTCACCCCCAGTCACAGATCAGGGTTGAATCCAACATCGTTCTATAGGTCACTTCGCCATCCCAGTTCAGACCCAGCTATATGCAAATCAGTCTTGACCCTGTGCCTCATGGCATCCCCTAGTGCTTTAAGTTGAAACAGAGCTTGCATTTATTTAGAGGAATGCTCAAGTTCCCACAGAGATGGTATGTTATTATAGTGATGTTCAAGTCCACACAAAGATACTGTTTTGTTATAGTTTTTTCAAGCCCCTACAAAGATAGTGTGTTATTATAGCGATATTTAAGTCCCCACAGAGATAGTGCATGAGGATGATTATGTTTAAGTTCTCATTAAAATAGGGCCCAATTCACAAAGGTAAACTTAGAGAAAAAAATCTAACTTTTCTTCTTTTCAGTTTCAAAAATGTAAACTTAGAGCAAAAGTCTAACTTTTCTACTTTTCAGTATTCACAAAGCCCCATACAGAGAATGCGAAGCTGATGATGCTGAAGCCAAAACAGCACTTGCATGTAATTACAGGAATGTTCGAGTCCTCACAGAGCTGGTGTATGACTATAGTATTACCACGGTTGCCAAATCGAATGTGTGTGATTATAGGCATGCCCAGGTCCCCACAGAGATGGTGTGTGAGTATAGACATGCCTAGGTCCTCACAGAGATAGTGTATGATTTTAGAGATGTCAAGGTCCCCACAGAGATAGTGTGTGATTATAGACATGCCCAGGTCCCCACAGAGATAGTGTGTGATTATAGAAATGTTGAGGTTCCCACAGAGATAGTGTGTGATTATAGACATGCCCAGGTCCCCACAGAGATAGTGTGTGATTATAGAGATGTTGAGGTCCCCACAGAGATGGTGTTTGACTATAGTATTACCACAGTGTGCCAAAGAGAATGTGTGTGATAATAGACATGCCCAGGTCCCCACGGAGGTAGACTATGATTAAAGACATGCCCAGGTTCTCACAGAGATAGTGTGTGATTATAGATAAGCCTGGGCAAAGCACTACGCTACGCTCGCGTAGTTTGCGAAGTTTGCGCTACTTCGCACTACGCGAATTGCACGTTGCACAGTGCAAACACGCATCGCGTAGTGCAGCGGTCATTTTTTGCTTACTCGCAAAATGACATCCCGGCGAGACTTTTTCCTCGTTCGTGATCAGCAACATCAAGTTGCCGATCGCGAGCGTGGAGAATAAACCTCCCAGGGAGATTCTCAACGCGGGGAGGTCAGGTTTCTCATTGCGAGTGGTCGCGTATGCTTGTGACTGCTCACGATGAGAAACTACCAGTCCGCGTTGAGAAAGCTGCCACTCAAGTAAAAATCTACTCGAGCGGCAGAAAACTACAGCTCGCACTGTGCAAGATGCCGTTTTCAATGATTGCACAGTGCCGGATGATTGTCCGCACTGTGCAATCATTGAAAACTGCATCTTGCACAGTGCGAACAGGGTACTATGCAGTTCGCGAAGTGCTACGCGTAGCTCGCGTAGTGCGAAGTGCACTTTGCGTAGCTACACGTAGCGCTACTTCGCGAACTACGCCCAGGGTTAATTATAGACATGCCTAGGTCCCCACAGAGATAGTGTATGAAAGCACACAGAAACAGTGCATGATTATTGTCATGTACAAGTCCTCGCAGAGATATTGTGCAATTACAGTGGTGCTTAAGTACCCACAGTCAGTGCTTTAAATGGTCCGGTACTGTCCGGTACTGAGTACTGGCACTTTTTTTTATTTTGCGAGAGAGAGTACCGGCGCTTCTCAAGGAAATAGTAATACTTTTAATTGGAGGGTAAAGGCACTTCTTATAAACAAGCAGGTACTCTGGTACAGAGTACCTGCACTACTATTTTTCCATTTCAAGCACTGCCCACAGTGATAATGTGTGATTACAAAGATCAAAAAGGGAATGGACCACTTGTACCTGGGTGACCGGGGTCAGGGGTGGTTGGTACCTTTCATAAAAACCCTCATACACGTACGAGGGTGGACCGGCAGTATATCTTGGTTCTCCACCTATTCGTAACATGACAGCATCACCATAGGTTTGTTTTTGGTATGCTGACCTCCACTAAGAGGTAGACCCACTGGTACTACAGTAGTGTCCAGAGACCAAAAAGGAGGAAGAGTGAAGTGCTCAATGTGAAGTGAGGTTAAAAGTGTTCTACATCCTCATTTTTGTGAAATCATTTATTGTATGGAGATGTGAAAACGTTAAAACAAAAGGTGTGCGTATGTTGATCACGTTACTAATCTTACGCATTAGTGTAGTCCATATGTGAGGTTGACATGTTTCAGCCCCATTCTGCCCAGCCGGGTCTAGGAGGCTTTCTTTAGGACCAATAGAAGTGAGCTGTCGGTATTTGTGCAACAGTGTGAAGTGGGTTATTATTTAGCCACTTTTTATCAGGGAATATATTTGATTATTTTTTATGGAGAGGCGAACCTGGCCGTGTGGGAATTCCGCCGCGCTCTAGCGGATCTGGGTGGCGGCAACCGGCGTACACCATAACAGACAGGTGCTTGTATTCAAGGTGCTGAGATGTTGGCATACGTTCTGAGAATAATAGAAGAGTAACCCACTGGGGAAGAATGTAAAATTGATGAACACTGACATTGCCAGTTGGCTCACTGCAGCGAAATTCGGCCACACTACAGATCCCAAAAGGCCGTGCGAGCGGCCACGTCCATTGGGACTGGGTTTCTAATCAAATATAGGTGGACCCCTCAACTTGAATGTCAGCAGTGATTGCAAACCTGAGAAGAAGGGCAGAGGCCCGAAACGCATCTGCTTTTGAAGATATGCTGTTCACATTGCTCCGACACCTGCTACAGCCTTGAATAAATGTTTAAAGCATATCTACCTTGTGAGGACTCCTTCGTTGAGGTAAAACTTGCGGATTGATATATATTTATATATGTAAAACGGCCGAATTTCTCTGGTTTTGTACGAGTGAAATGTCCAACTAACTATAACGTCCCTATAACCTGTGGCTTTTTCAGTGAATTTCTAAGGTTTTTTAAATGCTAATTTCTAACTATAACGTCCCTGAAACCTATGTTTTATTCAGTGAATTTGTAAGGTTTTTCACAGGCCACGCCCCCTTCTCCACCACTATGCCTCTTGGTGCGTTCTAAATTCAGGGATTAAGCCCCCTTGAATACTGAGGTTCCCTGGGGGCCAACTAGCCCACCAGATACCTCCAGTAAGCCCCACACAGCTGGATTGCTGAGAGTGGTACGAGGCCACGCCCCCTTTTTACACCACTCTGCAAACGTGCCTCCTGGCGCACTGCTGCTTAGGGGATAAAGTCCACTTCAGTCCTGAGGTCCTCATGACACAAGGGGGCTTCATCACCTCACCAGCAGTGCGCCACAGCAGTGTGCGGAGGGGCAGGAGCCACGGCCCCCGGAACATAAATTAGGGTTGCCCCGAGGACTTGGCCCACCTGGGGGTTTTAAAAAAGGAAGCACGGGAGCCCGCTCTTTGTTTTTAAACAAATTGTCTTCCAGAGTCGTGCCGGGTGCGCAAATCTGGACAAAAGTTTTAAAAAAATGCTTTTTTGGGCCCTGGGGGGTCTCTGTGGGACCCCCTGACCAGGCCTTGGGGGTCAGGGTGTTTTTACCCTGCCCCCTTTTCTTTTTTAATATTCCTCTCACCTTTTTTCTCCTCCCTCGGTACCGAGTCACAAGATGGCATCCCAACACTTCCTAGTTTGAATTGTTGGGAGCCAATCAGAGGCAAGCTCATTCTCGGGAGGGCTCAGCCAATCAGATCTCACAATTCTCAAATATCATTATCTTTAAATCTTTAAAGCTCTCAAAAACTACTGAACAGATTTACACCATTTTAAAAAAAATAAAGCTGGCTTTTTGGACCAAGAGCTATAATTTGGTGTAATTCCATTCAGAGACAGGAGCTGACCTGAGTGAACAATTAGTTCTGAAACGTTTGTGAAGATTCGTCAAACGGCGCCAAAGTTATTGGCAAATCAAAAAACTCTTTTCCTATGGAAACAAGGTTCTATCTAAAACTACCCACTGGCTATTGCCAGTAGGATATATATATATATATATATATATATATATATATATATATATATACATATATATATATATATATATTCACTTAAAAAACCATAGGTTTCACACATGTTATAGTTAGCTGGGCACTTCCCTCGTAAAAAACCAATGAAATTCCCCCGTTATAGTTAGTGCAGGCAACTATAACTCACGCGACCGCAATCCTCTGCTGATGACGTCAGATATTACATCACTGTATTTAGACACTTATTTACCCATGTCTTCTTCCATTCATCTTTAGCTATACATATATTACATTTTATTTTTTTTTCAGAATGACACATATGTCATCAGTGATGTAATATCTGACGTCATCAGCAGAGGATTGCGGTCGCGTGAGTTATAGTTGCCTGCACTAACTATAACGGGGGAATTTCATTGGTTTTTTACGAGGGAAATGCCCAGCTAACTATAACATGTGTGAAACCTATGGTTTTTTAAGTGAATTTGCAAGGTTTTTTAAATGCTAATTCCTAACTATAACGTGTGTGAAACCTATGGTTTTTTCAGTGAATTTGTATGGTTTTTTAAATGCTAAGTTATGTATTTATTAATATATTTTTTTAAACGAAACTTTTTCACGGCGCGCGAAAAAAACATAGGTTTCATGCACGTTATAGTTAGGAATTGGCATTTAAAAAACCTTAGAAATTCACTGAAAAAACCATAGGTTTCAGGGGCGTTATAGTTAGCTGGACATTTCCCTCGTACAAAACCCTAGAAATTCCCTCGTTATAGTTAGCTCAGCTAACTATAACTCATGCGCCCCCGCAATGCACTGCTGATGATGTCACATATTACATCACTCATGACATGGTCAGTGACATCACTGATGACATCTCAAATGACATCTCAAATGACATCACTGATGACATCACTGATGACATCCTCCAGTGAATGTGTGTTTCTTAAAGTTTTAATATGTTTAATATATATAGGGAAAAGACGTATTGAAGAATAAGTGGGTGTATAAGTGTGTGAATGGATGATTTTCTAGGTGTGTGACTGACTATAAGTGAGTCATGAAATGTATCTTACTGCAGACTAGTAACTAAACTGTGTGAATGTCTGTATCAGTCTGTCTGTTGCTGTATAAGTGGCTGCGTGGTTTTGTGAATAGCTATATGAGTGTCTATATGGGTTATTGATTGGTTGTCTGAGTATCTGTATGGGTGCCTGAGTATTTGTGTGGGTAGGGTGTGTGTGACTCTGTGCATAGATGTGTGAGTGGGTGATTCTATGGGTGCATGGTTTTAAGAGTGCATCTGTGATGGAATTACTTAAATAAATTACTTCTCACCCTTTAACGCTAGAACTCCTACTACCCACACCTAAAATTACCTACACAATTTCCGTAATAATTTTCTATCAATGAATTATTAATTAGGAACTAATTATTAATTAATTAAAAATAAATTACTTCCCACCCGTTACCCCAAAAACCCCACAATCCAGACCTAAAAACCCCCACAAAATTACCATAATTGATTATCAATTAATTAGTTAGTATAAATTAACAACTCATTAATTGAACATCAATTACTTCCCACCCTTTACCCCTATAAAACCCACAACCTGCATCTAAATGTTTACACAATTACCATAATTATCAATTTATTAATATAAATTAACAACTCATTAATTAATCAAAAATAAATTACTTCCCACCCTTTACCCCTATAAACCCCACAACCCGCACCTAAATATTTTTCCACAATCACCATAATCATCAATTAATATTAATTAACAATCAATTAATAATTAATTACAAATAATTTACTTCCCACAGTTAACACTATCAATTCTAAATTAAATAAATAAACAATATTCATTAATTTATTATAATTAAATTACTTCCCACCCTATTCCCCTATAAACCCACAACCCGCTCAAAAAGGCAAAATTGTATCAATAACTACTAAAAAGTTAACACATATATTAAAAAACATACACAAGATTTATATAAAAACATACATCACATACATTTAAAATATAAATTAAAATACATAACACTAATTAACAAATGGATATTTTAAACATCTATATTTTTGCAAACAATAATAATGATTTCTATATTTATGAAAACGATATTTCTTATCGTAAATTCGATATTCTTGACCATGATATTCTTGCTGTCTATATTTCTGAATCACCATATTTCCAACTCGATATTTGTGTAAGTCAACATTTCCAATTAAATATTCTGTCTCAGGACCATTCCAGTACTATATGTGCTGGGCATCAAGGAGTGGAAGGAATATTTGTTATCTGTCAGATGTAGAACTCTCCATATGTTTACACACATCATATTTTCCATGGCTTCTCTCAAGGCCTGAGTCATCCCCACCTTTGTGTATTGTTTTGGCGGGATCTATCAAAGATTCCATCTATTATGCAATTAAAATCTGTAAATTTGACCCATCAAAATATCCCCTTTTGACAGGACTAGACACTCCTTTTAAATATCAATCAGTTTTCCCTAAGTAAGCCTTACTTCGAATAAGGAAAGTTGCATTAATTTTTAAAAGTAGTACAAGTATAGGTTTAATGTTAAACATGTCCTTACAGTAAAAAAAAAAAAGCCCTAAAAGCTAGAAATTACACAAGATTGCCGCTATGAAAATAACATTTTACTGGGCCCTGTTAAATGCATAACTGCCATCGCTCTGTTTTTAAGTAAAGCATCGGCAAAGGCTAGTTTCTTCCCTTAGTCACCCTAACTGAAATCCCTTAAAGGTGATGTACCCCCACCACATTGCAATATTTTTGTTGTCTCCTTCCTTCATTTAAGTTATTTTTTAAACAAACGCAAAACAGGAGAAAGCCTCTTACTGCTTAGCAATTCTAACCTAGGTCCCAATGACCAGTGCCAGCTATGGCCCAAGTGCCCACTCATCTGTAAAGTCAGCGAAAAAAATGGCATCCTTATATCTTCCCAAGCTGATGACAAATTGCGACCAACACAATTATCAATACGGCTTCGACCTTGATGAAACACCATAATATCCACCGTTCTGACTGTAGACACAAAGTTATTGCAGATAAGGTTGCCCCTGCTTCATCTTCCTACTTGACTTGTCAGCAGTCATCCGCACTGCTGGATATCATGTGCTCATCAGTATCCACTCAGCATTCTAGAGGTTCACTGCCACCATACTTGATCAGTTTGTGTCACTCTCAACTCATCTTGCTTTGCAGCTCAAGATCTGAACTGCTACCACATACATATGATCGACTATAAGGATATTGAGTCTCCTTTGAGACTAGGCCACTGGTAATACTGTGCTATCTGTGACCCTTTGCCACCTGTGATAGTGAAACACTGATAATTCTATTCCACATGTGATACTGAGCCATCTTTCATACTGAGCCACCTTTGATACTGCAACACCTGTGGTACTAATATTGCTGGTTGCACTGACCTACTGGTGATGCTGAATCACCGCACCGTTCTGAAAATTGAGCTCCTGGTGATGCTATACTGATGAAATTATGGTGTTATAAAGCCACTTGTGATAATGCACCAATGGTGATAGTGAGACTCTCCTGGCCCAGAATTGCTGGTAATAACTTGTTTTATGTAGCCCTTTGTCACAAATTAGCCATGTCGAAGTCAAGCCACCTGTGATACTGTGCCAATGGTGATATTATGCCTGTTGTGATTATGTAGCCACTTTTAATTCTGTGCCACCATTGATATTTTGCCACTTATTATACTAAATCACCTATGAAACTTGGACACTGCCAATACTGCACCACTTGGGTACTAAGCTTCTAGCAATACAGTGAATCTGATAATAAAGCACTTGTGATAATGCATCACTGGTTACTTTAAGTGAATGGTGATAATTTGTTTTTATCTGGTGCTTAATGTCACATTGTTGCCATTTTCAAGGGCTGTAAAAACAGTTTGCTCTTATTCATTAAACTGTACTAATTTTACTGACTTCAGAAGGATGGAGTACTACGACTATCTTGCTAAGCTTTGAACTTTTGAACCCAGATAAATACAGATTGTCGCAAAAGCCTTAACTCTCGGTGCCATCATTCTGGTAGATACTAAGCTGGTCATGCTGCACTACTGATGATTTTGTGCCACTGTTGATACTGATTTTATCTGAACGTACCAGTCATCATTCCAGAGAATGTATCCGACATTTTTAAATCCCTGAGTGCCCGTTTCAGCCTTACAAAGAAAATATTATTGAGTTAGAGAGTAATATGATCTGTTATTCAAGGAACTAAAGTCAGTTACATTTGCAATACTCATATCAATCAATCAATCAGGACATTTGTATAGCGCGCTACTCACCCGCGAGGGTCTCAAGGCGCTGGGAGGGGGGTGCCGCTACTGCTCGAAAAGCCAGGTCTTGAGGTGCTTCCTGAAGGAGAGATGGTCCTGGGTCAGACGAAGGGGGGTGGGGAGGGAGTTCCATGTCTTGGCCGCCAGGTAGGAGAAAGATCTTCCTCCGGTGGTGGTTCTGCAAATCCGTGGGACGGTGGCGAGGGTGAGGCTGGCGGAGCGGAGCTGGCGGGTAGGTGTGTAGAACGTGAGGCGGGTATTGAGGTAGTCGGGGCCCGCGTCTTGGAGAGCCTTGTGTGCGTGGGTGAGGAGTCTGAAGTTGATCCTCTTGCTGACGGGGAGCCAGTGCAGGTCTCTCAGGTGAGCATAGATGTGGCTGTGTCGGGGAATGTCCAGGATGAGTCGTGCAGCTGCGTTCTGAATGCGCTGGAGTCTTTGCTGTAGTTTGGCGGTGGTCCCAGCGTAGAGGGCGTTCCCGTAGTCTAGTCGGCTGGTGACGAGGGCCTGGGTGACTGTCTTCCTGGTTCCAGTGGGGATCCACCGGAAGATCTTTCGGAGCATGCGGAGGGTGTTGAAGCAGGAAGATGTAACGGCGTTGACTTGCTTGGTCATCATGAGGGAGGAGTCAAGGATGAAACCCAGGTTGCGTGCGTGGTCCGTGGGCTTGGGGGCGGTGCCCAGAGCAGGGGGCCACCAGGAGTCGTCCCAGGCGGAGGGGGATGGTCCGAGGATCAGGACTTCCGTTTTGTCTGAGTTCAGCTTCAGACGGCTGAGCTTCATCCATTCCGCGACGTCTTTCATTCCTTCCTGGATGCTGGCTCTGGTGGTGGCGGGGTCGTTGGTGAGGGAGAGGATCAGTTGGGTGTCGTCGGCATAGGAGAGGATGTTGAGGTTGTGTTTGCGTGCGATGGCTGCGAGGGGGCTCATGTAGACATTGAAGAGGGTGGGGCTGAGCGAGGATCCTTGGGGTACGCCGCAGATGATCTTGGTGGCCGCTGCGCGGAAGGGCGGGAGACTGACTCTCTGAGTTCTGTTGGAGAGGAAGGAGGTGATCCATTCCAGGGCCTTCCCTTGGATCCCGGCGTGGTGGAGGCTGGTGGTCAGGGTGCGATGGCAGACAGTGTCGAATGCGGCCGACAAGTCGAGGAGGATGAGGGTGGCAGTTTCACCGTTGTCGAGCAGGGTCCTGATGTCATCGGTGGCTGCGATGAGGGCGGTCTCGGTGCTGTGGTTCGCTCTGAATCCGGACTGCGATGGGTCGAGGGAGCCGTTCGTCTCGAGGAAGGTGGTCAGCTGTTTGTTGACGGTTTTCTCGATGACTTTAGCGGGGAAGGGGAGGAGCGAGATGGGACGGAAGTTCTTGAGGTCTGTGGGGTCTGCGGTGGGTTTCTTCAGGAGGGCGCTGATCTCTGCATGCTTCCAGCTCTCCGGGAATGTGGCAGATGTGAAGGAGTTGTTAAAGATGTCCCGGAGATGGGGTGCGATGATGGAGTCGGCTTTGTTGAAGATGTGGTGTGGGCAGGGGTCGGCTGGGGAGCCGGAGTGGATGGTGTTCATCATGAGGGTGGTGTCTTCCATGCTGACGGGGTTCCAGGTGCACAGGGTGGTGGGTGTTGGTTCGGTGGCTGGGTATGTAGTCTGAGCGCCGAAGCTGTCGTGTATATCGGCGATCTTGCGGTGGAAGAACGTGGCGAGTGAGTCGCAGAGTTCTTGCGATGGAGTGATGTTGTTGTTGCTGGCGCTGGGGTTGGAGAGCTCTTTGATGATGCTGAAAGAGTTCTTTGCTGTTGTGGGTGTTGTTGTCCAGTCGGTCTCTGAATGATATCCTTTTGGTGGTGCGGATCAGCTGGTGGTGTTTGCGGATGGCGTTCTTGAGGGCTCTCATGTTTTCTGTTGACTGGTCGTGGCGCCAGGCTTTTTCGAGGGTACGGCAGGATTTCTTGGAGTCTTTGAGATCGTCGGTGAACCATGAGGCTTTCTTGCTGTCGGGATTGCTTGGAGGGTTCTTCAGTGGTTCAAGGGCGTTGGCGCAGTTGGTGATCCACTGTGTGAGGTTGCGGGCTGATTCGTTGGGGTCCGTAGTGTTGGTGGGTTGGTTTTGGCTCAGGGAAGTGGTGAGCTGGTCGGTGGTGATCTTGCTCCAGCATCTACGGGGGGCTTGCTGCGGGCGGAGGTGAGTCGTGGTTTTCCTGAAGTTGAAGTGGATGCAGCTGTGATCGGTCCAGTGCAGTCTGGTGGAGTGGCTGAAGGAGATGTGGTTGCTCGAGGAGAAGATGGGGTCAAGAGTGTGGCCGGCGTAGTGGGTGAGGGTGTTGACCAGTTGCTTGAGTTCGAGGTTGACGAGGTTGTCTAGCAGGGTGGTGGTGTTGTTGTCCTTGTTGTTCTCCAGGTGGAAGTTGAGGTCCCCTAGGAGGATGTAGTCGGAGGAGGCGAGGGCAAGCGGGCTGATGAAGTCTGCGATGGCTTCGCTGAATTGTGTGCGTGGTCCCGGAGGTCTGTAGATGAGAGTCCCTCTGAGGGTGGTCTTGGCGTCGGTGTGTATCTGGAAGTGAAGGAGCTCGGCGGTGGTGAGGGTGTCATCGGTGTTGGTAGTGATGCGGATGGTGTTTCTGTAGACAATGGCGATGCCACCTCCGGCTTGGTTGACGCAGTCCCTGCGAAAACAGGTACCAGGGGTACACCAGCGGCGAACCCTAGGCAGCAGCAGTAGGGCAAACACGGGCACCAGGAGGAGCCGTGTGGCGTGGAGAGTGACCTGAGGTCAGGTTATAGAAACCATTTTTATTATTCAGAACAAATCAAAAAGTTACCTAACAATTAGGCCTCCTCATCTTTCAATCTCTGACCAGGAACTCTCAAATTTAGGAAGCAGCCCTGACGCAATCTTACCAAATACTTAAATACTGATTGTACCGGTTTTCGATGGATGAATGACTGTGTTGACAGTGTCTGGTTTGGACATTGTGTCCAGCAAGTCTGTAGAGGTCTCATGAGTGGATGGATCCCTCCACTTAAGATTAATCCCCGACAACATATAGCCATTATCCTGTCATGGTTACTTGTAAGATTTCTCCTACATTGCAATGGGCCAGGTCAACATAGGATAATGGTGGAGCAAATGAGAACGTCAGTATGACAGTGCAGGCACTGCTGTGTTGATTTCCTTGTGCTCATGGTGGCCATGTGTTGATGCATCACTGAACTTATATCAAACAACAATGTCTCAAACAAGGGTATCATTAATAGAGCAAATTTAAGCAGCACAATCAATTGCAGTGGATTTGATCCAAAGATCAAATCCACTGCAATTGATTGTGCTGCTTAAATTTGCTCTATTAATGATACCCTTGTTTGAGACATTGTTGTTTGATATAGATTACTGCCCCAGTCTCCTTGTGGTTTACGGGCTACCTCCTGTGGTCTGATACTGCATCACTGAACTTGTGACAGACACTAGTGGGTCATGTGAAATCTCAGGGCTTTTGTATGACCCCAGGGATCCTATGCATCAGTGCATCATTGCCTTCCCAAGAGTGCAATAGCATTACATGACAAATGGAAAATTCAAAGGTCTTCCTTGTTAGTGTCAACACATGCTTAGGTTGCATGCTTAGAATTCCCAGTGATTTGGGAGTCTTGTCTTCGTATCATGCAGGTCCCAGGGACAGTAATCCCAAATATTCTCATGTTGACTTGGCCTGTGGGGATCATGGGAACCATTTCCTACTCCAAGTACCACAGTATACCCTGGGTCATGTGGACAGAGAGGAAGATTAGTCATACCAGCTGAGAGTTGGTAGGAGACAACGCCATCCAACCACAATTTTTCCTCCCTGTCAGTTAATATGAAGAGCGCAGTGGTGGCTCCTCCGCTAAGTCAGAGGAGCGTCTCCCCACTGCTTTTTAGCAGTGAAATAAAGAGAAAAGAAAATTATAATAACTCGCGTTATTATCATTTTTTTCTCCTACTTCCGCAGCTTTGCGTGAGGGGTCGGGCCAGGGAAGGAGTGGTAGCACACTCATAAGTGCATAATGACTGCTTGGCCGGCCCTCTTGGGGCGCCCAAAACAGTCTTGCGCACTTCGCATGTTCTCCATGCAGGCTGCATTACAGCCTGCATGGAGAACATGCCCAGGCTCCCAGTCAGCACCTGAGTGCCGTAACACGGTGCTCAGACCAATCACAACGCTGCTAAGTCAGTGTTGTGATTGGCTGGCTGATTGGCCCCTGAAACAAAATCGTCCGAAACCGGCCCTGGCAAACAGCTCGGCTCCCCCTGGGGGCCAGCCAAGCAGTTTGCCAGGGCCGGTTTCAGTTCCCAATTCGGCCGTGATGCTCACTTTATCCATAGCTGTACCACAGACCATACTTTGTGGCCCCTGGGAAACTTTTTGCAAGTACCCATGAGCTGGAAGAATCTGAAGCCAATCTAGAGAATGTTCCAGAAAATGGTATAAGAGAAGTAAATAGCTACAACAGTATCTAAAATTCTGACTGCGGAAAAGAGATACATTTCTCCCAAACCTTAACTTTATTCAGGTGAGCTTTAACCACAAACCCCACCATGCAGCTGCTATATCTATTGCATGGGATGGCTCTTAGCCATGTAAACTGCATAACATACTCAGCCTAGGTCCACCCAGAAAACACATATGGGTAAGCAGGAAAGCAAATAAACAATTATCTATGTATATAGAAAAGTAAGCATGTCCCAGTGTAATATAAAAACTTAAAGGCAACTCCCTGCAGGCAAGTCGGCATTTGTACTGGACTATAGGGACTTAAATGAGAATGTAACCTGCACATTCATAGTTAAACACACAACAACAGATATAGTTAATGGCCTTCAGATGGGAACCAAATCTTATCACTCACTGCACTTGTCAGACACCCCCTTGGCATGTCATTCCTAGCCCACCATCTCATAACAGTATCCAATCATACTCTCTCTGACAGTAGATCCTCTTCCATTAAGGTGAGCTCACTCATCATCAGGGGCTCTGTTGGACTCCTTAGAATTAGCGTCCAGTCTGTCACTTCCACTGAATCCAAGAATCTCTACAGATCCTCTGAATTATGGACTTTCCTATTCTTGTCATCTATATGAGCACCTTCGTGACCCGTTCTAGTAGTCAGTAGACAACGCCCACTACTTAAATTGAGTGAGCATAGCTAGCAATCTGCTTATTTTTTTGGTTAGTCTCTTGTGAAAAGTTTGCAGCTATGAAGATTCTTCCATTCTTGTTCAGAAAAGGGCTGTTCTTCTTTGCTAAGGAAATGGCATGTCTTCCATGTTGATGTGTAACAAACCATGCTATTATCAATTTTGGGGCACTTGCTTTAAGACCTAATTCTGTGCGTCTTTTGAACCTTTAGGGGTTGAGAAAACTCACATTGTTATTGATAACCAAAAGATATGACGTACCATATCAAAACAGGGAAGAATATGGGGTACTACAACAAACACACACATCATGCAGTACACCTACCACACACCCACAACTACTGCATTTACAACACAGCTGTTTCGTCACAGTGACATTTACCATTAAAGTGCAAATCACAACTACGTATATAAAAAAATTATTTATATTCATTAAAAAACAAAGGTTAAAGTGATGTTATAGTAAGTTGAAAATGTCAGTTAAAATTTTAAACTAAAACAAACACTGAAATTCAAGACATAGTTAACTGAAGCAATTATAACCAGGGCTCTCGGGTTTATGGTATTTTTTTTTTTTTTACATTTTCATCTGTATTTATCGTTATTTATTTTTTGGCCATCTAATTGGCATTTATCGATATTTATTGCGTGTTTTGAGAATAAATTGAGGCATAAAATTGTATATTTCCATATTTTTTTAACAGCTAAACATGAACGCATACTTTGATGCTTTTCACATTTTATCAAATTAAGCAGCCAAATATAATATATCAAAACACCCACAAGTAAATATTAGCATTGTGTACAAATATATGCTATTATATGCCTATATTTAAGGAAATCTCAATCTGTTTTTTTAACTCTCCATGCTGTATTTCTGCCCAGCTGTTGGCCTGGAATTCATGAAGGGCAGCATGGAGAGTCATTCACAAGAAGCACAATTTTGTGTTTTTTCCGATTTTAAAAATAAATACACACAGGAAACACATAGTTTCATGTCTGTATTTATCTGTAAAAATTCGTAAAAACGGAAAACTGGGAGCCTTAATTATAACTAGCACCAGTCACCATGTTATCATCAATTATGTCATTTCAGATGTTCCATTGATGTTATCAATGATGTCATAGTACATGTCAAGAGTAATGTAAAATGTGAGGCCATAACCATAACCCTACAATGTAATTACTACCCCTCAAAACATACCGTCTCTAAAAAGTAAAAATAAAACCTTTACTACCCTTCAACCCTATTACTATCCCTCAACAATATCCATTCTGAGCCCTAAAAACACCTTAAGACCCAATATACTACCCATCCTTGAAATCTAAAAGCCACCTATTAACCCTACACTCTACCTATCCTTGAGCCCTAAAAACTCTTTACCTCCGCATGCGTCCCCACCTCTAAACGTTAAAAGTCTTTACTACCCCAATGCACCACCTACCCCTGAGACATATAGGCTATTTATTGTATTTATGCACCACCCATCACTGAGCCCTTGTAACTCCTTATTACCCATAGGTTTACCTATCACTAAGTCTCAAAACCTCTGTAGTACCCCTATGCACCACCCATCCCGGATCCCTAAAAGCTTCTTATTACCTCACAGCCCTAAAAAATCTTTACTACCCCTACACATCACTTACACTTGAGCCCTAAAGCTGCTTACTACCTTCATGAACTATCCATCCCTGTGCTGTAACAACTTCTGAGCCCTAAAAATGCCTTACTAGCACATGCAATACCTGTCACTGAGCCCTAAACTCCCTTGCTACATCTGACCACTATCCACCCCTGAACCCTAAAATCCCCTTTCTGCCCATTATCACCACCCATCGCTGAACCCTAAAGGCCCCTTACTACACCTATAACTACCCATCCATTAACCCTAAAAACCTCTAAAATCCCTTAGCTCTACGTAGCTCACACCCACCAATGACCCACACTTACCTCGTAATGACAAATGTTTTTCCCAACTCCATTATTGTGGTCCCTTGTTGTAGCAGATACATTGTAATGGTATAATACCATAGGGAATAGGTTATTCTTCCAAGTACAAAAGATCCTATGTTCAGTTTGCAACAGCCTTCACACACTTAAGTGGTATGCTTTATAATCGGGCTGTGCTCCTCGTTAAGTAGATCATATAATCAAATGCCAGTAAGCTCCGATGTCCATGAACCCTTGTTAGAGATCTTTTATTTTGGGAAGTACTGCCAGAGTAACTATGGGGCTCTTGGGAGGCAGTTAAAATTACTTGGAGGTGTCCAATAATGTATTTATTAATGATCCTTATGGTAAGATCAAAACGAAAAAAGGTTAGATATAAAGGGTCTCTCTTGTCCCTACTATCCTACCATGCAGTCAACATATTTCTGCCATTTTCAAATGCCCCAAAAAGTCAGTGGCATTCATCAGGCCATAAATACTGAGACCAGTTCTAAATCAGGCATCCCACACTAAAGTAAGCTACTTCTGTGAATGGTACATGTAAGATAAAGCATTTTGAAATAATAGTTTATTTTCAAACCATCATTTGGCTCCTATAAGTCCCTATGTGGTCATATATGTTGGTTCATCAAAGGGGAGCCAAAGTAGCACTTTATGTCAAACTTTCTTGAAAAACTATTACCCATCATCTAAACCTAAAGATGAGACTCTTGCATTCGGATGGAGAACATACTCTAAAGCATGCCACATAAGTGGGTGAGGGTTAATGTGTCCTGAATATAGGGTCTCTTGGACCTGGAAGAATAACATCTTCCCTATTTTCCTATGAAACGTCATATCATCTGGTTTTCAGTACCCAAATTGGGAGGAAATATGTTGGAAATCTACAAATCTCCCCTCTCGCCCCTTTTGTTGATTTATTTACATTGCAAATTGGAGAGAGGCACCATATGATGGATTATTCCTCCTCTTCTGAAATACCCAGAAAGTGAATGTAATCGCACCGGCTTCTGTCCTCCAAGTCAACAATTTTTCTTGCACATAACTCAGAGTTTTATTCCCCAGTCAGGTCTCTTGTTTATTTGATCCAGCTGACTCTCAACTGCTATCAGTCTCTTTACTGAGGCATCCATTCTGGCTTGAAACATCATTATGTCCATTCTGAATGACCTTACTTCTGCTGTGGTGTCCTCAATGCTGTCCTTTTCTGAACGTTTTGCTGCCTTGATCAAAGATAGTTTTTGCATGGTGTGTCAAGTGTCGCATCTGACATTTTTGGAGGAGGCCCTTTTTGTTGCCCAACTTTCTGTCTGATGCTTCTGTCCTCAGCAACTGCCGAAGAGAACAGGAGTTGGCGCTGCTTAGACGGAAGGAAATTCAACACACTGACACACCATTGCCCAAGTGGTTTGAAGGCATACATAAGTCCCTCAAAGCCTAGCAGGGTGCATGCATCCCAGTATGTGCAGATATAGAGCATGGAAGAACTTCATTGCATCAAACGTCTACACTGGCCTGCCTTTCATGCCATAAAGGGGGGTATAGCAATTATAGATCGAACATTGAACACTTCCAGCAGAGTTAATGAGCGTTCAGAATAGTTCAGAGACACTGTAAAATTAAAGTGATTGAGTCATTGTACTATAACACACCTAAGTAGAAATTGCTAATTAGCTGGTCTGGTGACTCTGTTGACAAATGCATCCAATACAGGAATCTATGTTTGACTTCATGTTCACCGGTTCAAACCCCAGTGAGTTCACTCAGCGTTTTATTTTTCCAAGGTTGATAGAATACTACCATTGGGTTGGGTAACAATAAACATCTGTTTTTTCAGCACCAAGAAGCCCTTCAGGGTCAAATGCTCTTTACAAATGCACGTTATGTTAATAGTTGGAATCTGCAGATGTGCGTTTGGAGAAATACCACTGCTTCATTCTGTACAGGGAGTAAAGTGCATAAGTGCAATCCTCACACTATCATCCCACCAACAGCGACCAATCTTGTACCTCTACTTAGCTATGCACACAAGGAGTTGCTCTCGCCTCCTTTAAAGAAAGTCAGGGGTAGGGATGTTACTTTGATGCACACCCACTCTGTGATGTTGCCTCGCTTTGTTCTGTTTGCACTTTGAAGTAATTTCTGATAATCACAGCCTCCATATAACTTCCTATGGCCTGTGGGGTACTCTCAGATTGTACTGCCTCTGCACCAGTACGACGGGACCGATTCCTCAGAGCTTTTCGTGGTGGGGTGGATCGCATGTTATTTGCCGGACTTTCCTGCCTCCAGTCACCACCACCTCTAAGGCATTTCCTCAGCCTTTCCAATACAACCTGCATTCATGAAACCTCCATTTCGGAGAATAGTGTGGCTATTATCCCGAGGGTTGCCCATGTGTGATGTCAAAACCAACTTTCCTCCTCAGAGATTACGAGTTACCTCTAATAAGGACCTAAGAATAAGAATTGAAGTTGCCCACTTCACTCACCGCTCGCCTAGGATTGCTAATTCTGTAACAACAATTTGTTTTGCTGTTACTGCCAAACGCATATATTACAGATGACTGTAAACTGCTAAAACCTTTTGCGTCTCTGCAACTGCTTTTTCACACCTGCTTATGTGGAATTATTTTAACTTTCTGCTGACAGTTGCTGGTGCACTTTTTCCTTCTGATTTCATGTCTTCAAAGCATTCCCTTCATTCTGACTTTAAATGCTGGCCCATCTTAAACTTTCCCTCGAAATACATTGGGCATAAATGTCTACTAATGCAGAAGTAGCAGTGGTTTTACCAACTGCCACACATCCCCATTATGCAAAAATAGGCATGTGTTATGAGCGAACATATTTTATAAACATAAAGTAGAAGTCCTGAAATAGGTGCTCCACAAAATCAGACACCCTCCTAACAATACTTGTGTGAATATAGCATTATTGATATGGGAGCACACAAAAATCTATTGAATGCGTTGATAAATCTCAGTGTCCTCTCTAAACAGATACAGGAACATAAGTTAAAGTGCAGTTACCGGACATCCTGACATGGCTTACTTCGCTGAATAAACGTCTGCCAGACGTCTCCATGCAGCTCACAGTTTACTCTTCAGGACAGATCAAAATCGTGAACTCTGAGGCCCTTTCAGTGCTTTAAACCTTACTGTTCGAACAAAAGCTGATAAACAGGTGCATTGCCTTGGAGGGTGGTGGTGTCTGCCTGCTAGGTATAGATATGCTAATAGGATCATTTAAGCCTATGGTTGTGTGGGCTACTGCAGGGGGGAAGGTAGTCTAAAGCAGCTCCTGACAGGTTAAGCACTCCGACATTGGCTTTGTTATGATGACTACTTCCTGCTGTGAGGGGCACACAGACACGTCATTTTCTGCCTTATCTGAAAGTTACTAACAAGTCAAAGAAAAACAGAGAGCTGCAAAGGCCGAATTTGAAAGTTCGCCATATGCGCATTTGAACTACAGCTAAAAAGTGAGTAAGTTGCATAGCATTTTATTTTGCAATAAATTAATCTTATTTATTATTTGGCATCTGTACTCTCTGTGCGCACTTCAAGAGTGGTACAGCGGTGTGTTTAAAAGGAATCTACACGCTTGATAAAAATAATTACAAGAGTAAGGGCAGACACTTTTTATTCCTGCAATTCAAAATCTTACTTAAGAAGGCATCATGAACCTAGAAATAATGAGTGCGAATGGTGCTTCATTATGTTCATCTTCTAATGTTTGATTTTATTGTAGTTTAAAACAACCCTACATTCCAACCTCAATAGTTTGTTTTGATAAAATTTGCCCTCTAGGAGAGCAATTGGATTTAGCATTGACAACTTCATAGAAACTGATCTAAATATTGAAATACTTGCGCTTCGCAAGAGCTCAAAGATTGGCATCGTCGGTGTATGAATGTATGCTTAAAGACGGGACTGTGGACTTTGCCACTGCTTCTGGAAAGAAAGGTCATCACATCGTATAAAAACATAAATTTCTTATGTTCGACATTTGCACTTTCACATAAATTAAAGGATGATAAATGGTTGCATTTACGAAAAACAAAATTCACTGCAGAAACGCTTGCTTTAACTTGTGGGCTGTGCTAATGTCGGAGTGACTCCAGATAGTTGAGTGCCGCTGCTCAATGGAAAAGCACATACACCGGTGCCCCTCGGTGAACAGGACTCAGCAGGAGCTGGGAGTGTCAAGGTCTAGGCCTTTTGACATTCAGAGCTGCCTGGGACAGCGCGCATTCCATTCGCACCTCTCCCTCAGCTATAGGCATAACAATAGAAGCCCGGCACTCGCACATCAACAGGAGGGGGAAGGGGCTGCTTCAGAGAATGAAGTACTGACGGAGCTCTTCTCTTTGGAAGTGCAATGCTCGCCTATATGGAGAGATGGACAAAAGCCCCCAGTCTCGGGTCTTTGAAAAGGGTATTTTCACCACAGTCTTAGAAATTATTTTAAACATCGACTGCAGCCCATTTTTTTATTAAAATTGTACATTCCGAGCATACTATAGAAAATGTCTCATCTCAAACCCGTAGATATTTTTTTTTTAAAGAAAATCTCTACACATACATTACTGTGAGGGGTGACAACACACTTTGAAAGCTCTGGATGTGCTTGTAATTTTTCCATTGTTTGAATTTTCTCTCTGATAATGATTGGCTTTTATTCTGTGCTGTCTGTGTGATTTCTCAGGACATGGCTGTAGCAAGTCTCCCTTTGAAACGGGAAGCTAACTGGTACATGCTGGGCTTTCATAGAGTAACCTATACATTCCTGGGGGCAGACTTACAAGAAAATGACGCATCTGTAGAGATGCGTCACTTTCCCTGCGCCAACATGCCAAATCCTTGCCTCACCGTGGATGTGCCGTATTTACAATACGGCACACCATGGCGCAAGGATTGACAGATGCGTCAGAAATTCTGACGCATCTTTTGACGGAAAAGTCACGCATTGCTGGAGTCGTGTCGCAAGCACGATGCAACTCCAGCAATGCTCAGGGGTGCCCTATGCCCAACATGCTGCGTCACTCCTTACGCCTGCTTCAAGCAGGCGCAGGGTTTTGACGCAGCATGGACGTAAAAGTGACTCGGTGAAATCTTGTAGATTTCACTGCATCACTTTTACGGGGTTTCCTGCGACGGAACGCCCACCCTGCATACATTAAACCTGAAGCGGGTTCAATGTGGCGCAGGGCTTCACAACATGACGCATCTCCCTAGATGCGTCACGTTGTAAATGGGCCGCAACTTTTACGCTGCCGCTGCGTCACAAAAGTGGCGCAACAACGGTGCAAAAGTGACGCAAGGGGCTTGTAAATCTGCCCCCTAGTATTATCCTTCATGTTCTGTAAATTGTAGTTTACCTTTTCCAAACACAATGCATAACAATAAGCCCTGGAATGCAACAAGCATTGGCAAAGCCAATAGGTCTGGCCAGTATTTTCAGCTGCAATCCAAAACTACTACTTTTGTTTTAGTTTTAATGTGCTAACACATTCACATAGGATAAAAGGTAGTGTAGTAGCCCGGACGACTGCAGCGTAGTGTTAACAAACCTATCCAGCTCTTCGCTCCACCTCAATCAATCAATCAATCAGTGAATTTGTAAAGCGCACTACTTACCCGCAAGGATTTCAAGGCGCTGAGGGCGAGGGGGGGGGGGGGGCTGCTGCTACTGGTCGAAAAGCCAGGTCTTGGGTCGTCTCCTGAAGGTCAGCAGGTCTTCGGTTTGTCGTAGGTTGAGGGGGAGGGTGTTCGAGGTCTTGGCGGCGCGGTGGGAGAAGGACCTGCCTCCGGATGTGGTTCTACGGATGCGCGGGACCGTGGCCAGGGCGTGGTTAGCGGAGCGGAGTTTCCTGTTGGGTACGTAGAAGGAGAGTCGGCTGTTGAGATAGGCTGGGCCGGTTTTGTTGAGTGCCTCGTGTGCGTGGACCAGGAGCTTGAAGGAGATTCTTCTGTCGACGAGGAGCCAGTGCAGGTTCCTCAGGTGGGGGGTGATGTGGTCGCGGCGTGGGACGTCGAGGATTAGGTGTGCAAAGGCGTTTTGGATTCTTTGCAGTCTGTTGATGAGCTTGGACGAGGCTCTGGCGTAGAGGGCATTTCCGTAGTCGAGTCTGCTGCTGCCTAGGGCCTGGGTGACTGTTTTCCTTGTGTTTGTCGGGATCCATCTGTAGATCTTGCGGAGCATACAGAGGGTGTTGAAGCAGATGGAGGAGACTGCGTTGACTTGTTTGGTCATGGTGAGTTTCGAGTCGAGGATGACTCCCAGGTTGCGTGCGTGGTTGGTAGGAACCGGGGGTGTCCCCAGTCATGCGGGCCACCGGGAGTCATCCCATGCTGAGGGGTTGGGCCCGAGGATGAGGATCTACGTCTTGTCTGAGTTCAGCTTAAGTCGGCTTTCCTTCATCCAGTCGGCGATGGCCTCCATTCCCTGGTGGAGGTTGGATTTGGCGGTGTGGGGGTCCTTGGTGAGGGAGAGGATCAGCTGCGTGTCGTCGGCGTAGGAGATTATGTTGAGGTCGTGCTGTCGGGCGATGCGTGCTAGTGGTGCCATGTAGACGTTAAACAGCGTCGGGCTGAGGGAGGATCCTTGTGGGACGCCGCAGATGATCTCGGAGGCTTCGGACTGGAATGGGGGGAGGCAGACTCTCTGAGTTCTGCCGGATAGGAAGGAGGTGGTCCAGTCCAGGGCCTTGTTTCGGATCCCTGCGTGGTGGAGGCGCGTGCATAGTGTGCGGTGGCAGACGGTGTCGAAGGCGGCAGAGAGATCCAGGAGGATGAGGGCCGCCGTCTCACCGTTGTCTAGCAGGATCCTGATGTCGTCTGTGGAACTGCTGGCTTTGTTGAAGATGCGGTGTGGGAGAGGGTCCGACGGGGATCCGTAGTGGATTGTGCCCATGGTCTTGATTGTGTCCTCGATGCTCACGTTGTCCCAGGTTGTCAGGGAGTCGTGGTCGGTGGTGTGCGGTGGGTCCGGCTTGTCGAGGTCTGTGGGGGTCGTCTGGGGGTTGAAACTGTCATGGATGTTGGTGATCTTTCGGTGAAAGAAGGTAGCGAGGGAGTCGCACAGGGCTTGCAATGGCGGGATGTCGTTGGTGTTGGAGCTGGGGTTCTAGAGTTCCTTCACGATGTTGAAAAGCTCCTTGCTGGCTGTTGTGTGCGTTGTTGTCAAGGTGGTCTTTGAATGAGGTCCTTTCGGCGGTCCTGATGAGGTGGTGGTGGTTGCAGATGGCGTCTTTGTGGGCAGCATGGCTGTCCGGCGTCTTGTCGCTGTGCCATTTGTTCTCCAATTTCCTGCAGGTGTGCTTTGAAGCTAGGAGTTCCAGGGTGAACCAGCTGGCTCTCTTGCTGGTGTCTCTGTTGGTGGGCTCTTTCAGCGGGGCTAAGGTGTTGGCACAGTCGTCCATCCAGCGTCTGAGGGTGAGTGCACCATCGTCGGGGTTGGTGGGAGGTTTGAGTGCAAGGTTTGTCTGTAATTGTCCTTCAGTGACTTTGCCCCAGCAGCGGCGGGGGATCTGTGGGGTGCGGTGGTGTGTGAGGGGTTTTCGGAAGGAGAAGTGGATGCAGTGTTGGTCTGTTCGGGTGAGTTCAGAGGCGTGGCTGAAGGCGACGTGGGGGCTAGAGGAGAAGATGGCATCAAGCGTGTGACGGGCGATGTGGGTCGGCGTCGTGACGAGCTGTTTTAGTCTGAGGTTGGCGAGGTTGTCGATCAGGGTGGAGGAGTTGTTGTCGTTGATGTTCTCCAGATGATAGTTCAGGTCTCCGAGGAGGATGTAAACGGTGGAGGTCAGCGCGTGCGTGCTGATGAGGTCGGCGATGGAGTCGCAGAATCGTGGCCGGGGTCCTGGCGGTCTGTAGACGAGGGTGCCTCTTAGGGTGGTCTTGGGGTCCGTGTGGATCTGGAAGTGCATGTGTTCGGCGGTGCTGAGAGTGTCATTGGTGTTTGTTGAGACCATGATGGTGTTCTTGTGGGCGATGGCGATTCCTCCTCCGGCTCCGTTGGTGCGGTCTCTGCGGGTGATCTTGTACCCGTCTGGGATGGCTATGGCGATGTCTGGAGAGGAGGCTTTGTTCATCCAGGTCTCGGTCAGGAAGGCGACGTTCGGGGATGCGGTGTCGAGTAGATCCCAGAGCTCGACGGCGTGTTTGCGTGCGGAGCGGGTGTTTATCAGGATGCATCTGAGCTGGTTGGGTTCCGTCGTTGCGGGTGTCTCGGCACCTTCGGGGCAGGAGAAGCTGCAGTTCTGGCAGGCGAAGGGACCGTGGGTGCGCTTCGGGGCGGCCTTGCAGCAGGTGTGGGTCCTTCCTGGGTTGAGAGGGATGAGGGTGTTGGCGTCGTAGCGGAGGCGGTCTTCATGGCTGGTGCGGGAGGCAGGGGTTCTGGCTCTGGGCGTGGTCCAGGCGCGGACAGGCGCAGGTGGGCTTGCCTTAGGCGGGGCCGCACGGCGGCCGCCATATATGGGGAGGTGGGGAGGGAGGAGCAGCTGGGAGGCGGGAGGCGTGTATCAGGGGCAGCGAATGGGCGCGGCGGGGGCAATGCCGCAGGGGAAGCAGCTGCAGGGACGGGAGCAGGGATGCCGAGCGGTCACGGGAAGGAGACAAGGCAAGGGGTACAGAATCAAAACAGGGGGCACAGAAGTAAGTGAAGGGGTGCAGAATCAAAACAGGGGGCACAGAAGTAAAGCGGCAAGCGGGGGACAGACGGAGTTACAGGCAACAGAGAGCAGATACAAACCTAAGGCCACCATTGGCCACCAGGGATGAGGCACAGGTGGCCTTAATGCGCTGCTGTATTGGAGAAAATATAGGATGCACCACATGGCAGCTTGTTCTACTGTTATCAAACAAGAAGCACTTGGTATTGTGTCTGACACAGCTTCCTCTTTGCTGCTGGTTCAAGGCATGGCAGCTTGCCCGTCTCTGCATTGCAGTGCATTCATTACCTACCATGGATGCCATTCATAAAGATGTCAGACAGTGAGAGTCTTCCCAAGCCAAGACAGGCTCTACGCCTCCTTATCTATGCCCGTTTGGTTGTTACCCATAAAACACAGCTCTGATTTCAAAGTATGGATAACCCAATGTTATATGTCGAAGTTCTATGAAGTTTTCACAAGGCAAAGTAATTGTCACTATAAACAAGAAATTGATTTCCAGCTTTTAGAAGGCACCCAAGAAAGTGTGCATATATATTTGTATGAAAACAATGATATTGAAAAATATCAGTAAGTGCACATAACATTTTTGTAGTTAAGATCAGTTTATTTATGTATATTTTTTATTCACATATTTATCTTTTTTTTTTGTCTGACATTGTCCAAAGGGCAATGTAGAATGTTTGAGGGGTCCATAAACAGTACAATTGTATACAGTAGAAAGGAGTATAGCCACTTCTAATATTTAGAACCGGAGAAGAATATGCAGTTAACTTCCCCACCACTTTACTCAGTCTAACAGCCGCAGAGTATATACACCATCAAACAGGTGTATTGAGATGATAGCAGCTGCAGTTGGTGCAGAGCAAGCCAACATAACCTAACATTTTGTGCCCTCAACAGTGGGAGTAAAAACCTTTCACTTGGAATAACATATAACTTGCAAAAGAAAAAGAAATTAAGTGTATTCTGGGGAGAGCTTGAGTCACAAGGACATGACATGAGCTTGGATTCATGAAAAACTTTGCTAGGATATGAGACCAGTAAGTGCACTATATTAAATCTGAACCATATTAAATACATTCTCTGTGAGTGCTGTAGAGGAAAAAATAGATAAGATTTCTTCTGGTCTGTAGTCAATAGTGGAATATAGACACTCTTTGCTTCCCCAACTCTCTGGCTTGCCTTCGCTGCAAGCAAAAGGCCAGGAAATCTATCTTTAGTTGTTGTTAAGAAATGGGAACCTCTGTCTTTAGAGCCATAAATTAATTGGATGAGAAATCCAGGTGGGCCTCGACCTTGCGTGGACGTGGACACAGTGCGGCCAGTGAGTAATGTGTCCGGATGTCCGGCATGAGGCGCATGTGATCACTGTGTGTTTTGTGTGTGCTGTGCCCTGATTGGCCATGTGTTCCTAACTTCATGTGGCGTCTGCCTTTATGGTGTTTTGGGAATGCAAGCTCCCCTCCGGCCGTGTGTGCTTTATTGGGGCCACTCTCCTTGGATCATTGTGGTGCCACTGCACCTATCTGTGGGATTGATCTGTGATTTCTTGTTTGTACGTTTGTCTGCTGGTTATGTGCCACCCCACCTGTGACCTGTCAATTAGTGACCTCGGGCCAGGGTCTCAGGGCCTGCCTAACTATGTATTTCTGAGTCGGGGTTGACGTGGAGTTCACAACAGGTGAATTTGTCAATAAAGATGTGATTTTGGTTTTCTACATGAATGTATTGTTATTCATATTGACATCAGCTTTTTCAAATTTACACCTCACATGTGGAATCAATCAAGGAAATAGGGTGATAACAAAGGAGATCTGATCCGTTGCCCTTTTTAAAGATGGGAACAATAATAAAATTTGACCAGGATTTAGGTGGACCAATGGCAGTGGCACTTCTTAGCATGTTCGTGATAAGTGGGGCCCAAAGATCGATATTAATACTAAATATTAGTTTACGAAGGAATCCTTTTTTTGGTTAAAACAATTGGAGCGATAACAGCTTGACAGTGGTGTGCTACCTTTCCCAGTTCCAAGGAAATTACCATAGGATTATGGTCACTGAGGCCATTCTTTAATATTTGAAATTTAGTGACCTTATCATTGTGATGCATTGGAAGAGCAATTCGATCAATAAGACTACTTTGTCCTCTGCCCAAATAAGCAACATGGCCATATGATGGTATTGTGATGAGATCAATGGCAAGGGCAAGCAAATGTTTTGTCAAGATAGCCACTTCTTCATAGATTTGGAGCAGTTCTGCTCTCTCCAGTTCATGCAATGCAAGTGAGCAACTTTGCTTGCTGTCTTGCGTTGGGTCAACTCTTTGAAAATCTGGGCCTACGAATCAGCATCTCCTACGGGTGAAACTTGGAAGTGAAACCTAGCGCAGATGCACAATGCTTTTGACACTGTGCAACCCAGAGCGTGTGGAAGTAATATTAAGACATGTTACTGCATTGTTCCTACTCAAACAAGGCCTTCCTCCACCCAAATGCGTAGAGCAGAGTTGTTTTTTTCCTTTTGATGAGCTCCCACAATTTAAATTTCAAACAAAAAATAATTCCTCAGTGTTTTTGGTAAAAGATGAATGATCGTATATGCTGGATATTGCCATGTTGTGTAGCAACACCAACCTTTTACTTTTTAGTGCCAGTTCCGAACGTCCTAAATCCTCCAGTTTGATGCCCTAGTAATAAAAGTTTGTCATGATAGTTTTCACTGCAGTATTTCTATAGTGGTTTATGATAAACTTCATGTCGACCAGAAAATGGAGTAATATCGCTTTCATTGTATTGCTCTTTGATGCAATTACTTTCGAAATTCACTTCTCTTTGTTGTGTAAAGAAATTAAAGTTGTACGACACTGTGAACAAATGTACACATACTCCAGTGTTGTTTTATCTACAAGCCTGTGAATATAAGGAACCCATGGAAAACGGAAGTATATGGTATGCTATACCATTCATTGTTATATTTTCCCAGCAGGTCTCATCAAAAACCATGAAATGTGACAATAGTTAAGCTTCTGTTTATTCTGCTTTTGAGTTGGGGCAGGAAGGGGTGTGTTTAATAGTTCCTGGCAAGAACACTAGCATTCCTGCCAAGCATTTTACAACAGCTTTGAAAAATTAAATATAAAAGTGCACTGGGGGTGCTGAGCAAATATTCCAGTGGCATTATAAGGGTCCCATGGACCCTGATATATGGACAGAATGTGTCCACTTATCTGTTGCTTGGGGAGTAAAAGGCAGCTATAACTCTAGTGTATACTGTGCAACTGCACCGGCTGCACTAGTAAATAATTTGCTTGAAAGACAGGTTCTTTCTACCTTTGTATGAATGTGACATAGAGTGGCGCTTTTTATGTTAATTCAAATTCAATTATTCTTTCAAATTTGGTTGATAGTGCACAATATGTGACTTCAGTTTCAGCAGAAATCTTTGCTAAAAGTCGCGAGATCACTACGGGCTGACGCTAAGACCTATAGAAGGCAAAGGCAATCATTTCGGTGACTTCTGCAGACAGAGGTCAATAACTCGTTCTCCACACCAGCACCACAAGCACGCTTATTAAGAATAGCAAATATGAGTCTGTATTAAGAAAACTGGCCCTTTTTAACTGGAAATGAGCTGTACTTCTCCAATACCTCAATTATTCTCCCAGTTTATTGCAGGAAACATAGAAGTAGTCAGTTCAGTCTAGTTTTCTAGTTTGTATTCTGGGCATGGGCATATCACTAGTCTTCTCACACCCACAGATCCAGGAATTTAAAATTCATAAAAGTTAAAAAGGTGTTAGTAACTTTTGATTCCTCAGCTGAGCAAAGAGTTTCTGTCTCAGCCGGGCACAGGCTTACATTATTAATTTGACACTGGGCTGGTATTTGACCTGGGCACAGATCTTCAGTCTGACCTAGTCACGAGTATGCAATCTGAGTTGGTCAAGGGCCTAAAGTCTCAGTTCAACGTAGGGCTGCAGGATGAGCTGGGTACAGGTCTGCAGCCAAAGAAACGCACTGGGCTTGCTGTTTGATCTTGCCACAGAGCCTTAGTCAGAACTACACACAGACCTAGAGCTTAGGCTCAAGCATGAAGTCTGATCTGGGCACAGGCCTGCAGTTTCTTCTTGGCACAGACCTGCAGTTTCAGTTTGCTAACAGGTCTGCAGTCTGCGAAGGGTGCAGGTCTACAGTAAGAGTTTGGTGCGCGGCCACAGTCAGAGTTGGACACAGACCTGTTGTCAGGGCTGGGCATGGGAATGAAGTCTGAGCTGAGCATAGATCTACAGTCTCAGCTGCGCACAGAAACAAGTCAGAGCTGGGAACAGGACTGATTATGAAGATGGCCAGAAGCCTGCAGCCTCAACTAGACACAGACAAGCAATCTGAGCTGTAAACAGACCTGCAGTCTCAGGTAGGCATAGGACTGCAGTTTTGAGCTGAGCACAGGGATATAGTCTCACCTGGGCATAAGGGCTGAAGCTGGAGCTAACTATCGGGCTGCAGCCTGGCTTGTATTGTAAGGAAGTTATATTTTTCCTGCTGGATGCCTTGCCCTTGTGGTAGAGGTGTGTGAAATTCACATAATTTCCATTTGCATAAATATGAGGACTTTCTGGAAAATTTTGCGAAATTATGCACAATTACATGAGCTGCAAAACCAGTATTTAGTGCTTTCTTTTAGTGTGAAATGCATCCTCATGTCTACTTTGACATGCACATTGCACATGACTCGAGCAGCAGCTGCTCTCTTTCTATTCGTTCATGTTATTCCAGTACTCCCACAATATGATTTTTCTCCCCTAATAAATGGAAAATAACACAGTCTCATAATGGCCTAATTTCAGGCATTCCGGTAAAAAGCATAAAGCAAAATGAAATAAAGATTACTCCGACATAACAAATATTTTGTTCAGGCCTACTCTCTAGTACAGACGGTCTCAACATTATTTTGCAACTCTACTTTTCCAAACATCAACAACTTCCTACAAAAGATTGTGTGCCTGGAGCCCAGCTGAAGTGGCCATACATTTGTGGACTGAGTCATTAATTCCTGTTTCTACATTGGTAATAGATTAGCAATGGAGGCAGCCTGTGGTGCTGTCTCTTATGTAAGAAACCAATGTCTAAAATGGGCAAACACCAGCATCTATGATAAACGGCAACATTTAACGTACAGTCCATTGAGGCTATGAACCATAATAAAACTGTTATATTTTACATTTGGACATGCATGTCCAATGTGTTTTCTAATGTTGAAAGTAAAGGGTTTGGCATCTATTATAGATAAGAATGTGTATGCAAAAAGGAACAAAACTCATTTTGTATCAAACATCAGTGCAGGTAAGGTATGGTGCCCAGAAATCCCACATTTGCCAAGACGGTTCTCGTTTTTCAGCATCTGTCCCGGCAAATATCTATGAATTCAGCACATGTCCTGATTTTCAAAGATGGTCAACTAAACACACAGGAAGGCATGTATTAACGTGCACCTCAGCAAGATTAATTAGTAGCCTTTAAAAGAAATGATGTCATTAAATATGATATGGTGTGTAAAAGTTACATTTCATTTATGCTTAGTGCCTCTGTCATCAGTTTTCTAAATTGGTGAGTGTTACCCAGAAATCCATTCTGTGCCCAGGGTCACTGCTAAATTTTAGCTCTCCTTTTATGTTTATGGTGTGCCCCAGTTTTTGGTTTTCAAAATTTGGTCAGTCTCTGCCTCGGTTTACAAGGAGCAATGCATTTTGAAATGTAACTTTATCACATAATACTAATACCTCTTTTTAAATAGATATTTACCCAAAGTGCATCCAGCTCTCAGCACTGTTATGAAACATGACTGCACGGCCTAAGTCAATGGTATCAAGGAGAAAAGGTTGAGTCCGCCCTGCCACACATGTAAACTTTTAAATGCACACATTACATTAGAATCTCTCGAGCGCATGTTCAAACACTGAGCTCCCATACCATTCTAATGATTATTATTTGTGAAACTGACTAGAGGAAAGGACCAATATTCTCGAAGTAGTCTACTACTTTCCAAAATCACTTGAGTTTGCAGTGCTTTATCTCAATGAAAACATCTTTGCTGTGCTGTCTGTCTACTTTACTGCCTGACAAGAAATATTTTTTTTCCAATTAGTAAGAAACAGCATTCTTCTACTTAGGGAAATCAGTGATCAGTTTTAACCATCTTTTAAATGACAGATTGATTGCACCACCAAGACCGCATTTGTTTGCAATTTGTTTTTATTTTGATATTTTAGGTTATGGTTGTTATGAAACATAAATGCATTTGTAAAGGTAATCAATAAATGTGTAGGAGGAAGAAGCCAACAACAAAAGTGACTTAAAATGTTTACAAATCTTGTGTAAACTCGATTTCTAAAGCAGAGCTATTTACATTTATTCTGACATGGATAAGTAGTTACTGTTTGTGACTAATTTGCAACATGAAAAAAGATATCATCTGGAGGGAAATGTTGCCCTTATTAGTTCTTCTAATTTTATTTATTAAGTCTGGGTAGAATTTCTAAAACATAAATCGACTTTTCTGCTTTTTAAAGACACAGGCAGATGTCCCAACATTTTGCACTGGGTTTGCTTCACAAAAGTGATGCAATCCAGTACAAAGGGGCAGATTTATGAGCCCCTTGTGCCTCATTTACACCGCCGTTGCGTCACTTTTGTGACGCAGCAGCTGCGCAAATCCTGCGCCATGCTGCGGGGTATTTACAACGTGACGCATCTGGGAGATGCGTCACTTTGTAAATCCCTGCGCCTGAAGTAGGCGTACCTGTGCAGGGGGGGGGCGTTCCGTCGCAGGAACGCCTCCTAAAAGTTGCTGAGTGAAATCTACAAGATTTCACTCAGTCACTTTTGAGCCAATGCTGCGTCAAAACCCTGCGTCTGCTTGAAGCAGGCGTAAGGATTGACGCAGCATTGTAATGATAGGGCACCCCCAAGCCTTGCTGGAGCTGCATCGCGCTTACGACGCAACTCCAGCAATGCGCCGCCCTTCCGCCATCAGATGCGTCACGCATCTGTTTATCCTTGCGCCACGATGCGCTGCATTGTAAATGCGGCGCATCTATTGTGGCGCAAGGGTAAACTTTCGTGACGCATCTTTCCTGGCGCATCCCTGCTGATTTGCAGGGATGCGCCAGGAAACATAAATCTGCCCCTAAGTATTTATTTTGAATTTACTATCCTGATCAAATTGCAATTTGCGCTGGAAATTTGCCTGTAAGTAATGCAATGCAGTGTTTTGCATCACTTTGCATCAAGGGAGAATGCCATGGGTAGTACATGGACATTCGCTTGCAACCACCCATGTTTTTTTATGTAAAACCCTATCTACTATCAATATTAGGGAGGGGTTTGCCCAAAATAAAAAAATGCATCTTCGAGGAAGGGGTGAAAAAGAGGAAAGTTTTTTTTTCTCAAAACCTTTATAGTGCAGCACACATCTAAAGTGGGAAAAGTTGTAAAGTTTGTCTAAGCAAAGCATTTCGTACTGGAAGGGTAGCCTTCCAGTAAAAAATTAATGCTAGACATGACACAGACACCTGTGCACTATGGTGGAAAAGTGTGTGTATGGCTGTAGGCAGCCTGATTGTGCGCCAGTCTCAGTCGCTATGCAAACAGTAACGTAGTTAAATAATTGCTTATTTTAATACAAGGTGAAATTTGAAAGTGCATCATAAGAATCTCATTTTCTCTATGGCTTGGCTTCCGTGTATGAATATGTCATCAAGTCTGGCTGTACATAAATGTGGTGTACTCAGCCAATCAACATCTTTCATCCTATTTTGTTTAAGTGCATGTAATCAAACCAGTTCCTACAAAAGAAACCCATCATTTTCACAATTCTAACATATACATGTAAAGGCAGGAATTCAAACATTCTGTTTAACTCTATAGTCAGAAAAAATATGTTCGGGTGTGCTGACCTACTGAAAAGGTATCAAACAACTTGGCACAATGGCAAATCGTGCATCCCACACTGTCCCATGTCACAAATTTCTGGTGCACACTCTAGTCTCTGCCTATTATTCTGCTCTTTAATTAAATCATTCAGAATAAATATTATTGTGATATTTGAATCTATCTTTTAAGAAGTGCACTAATTTAATTAGAACATCCCTCTTCTGTTAAAAATCCCCATGCTGCGGGCATACCATTGCTTCCGTTCACTGTCTGCCAAGAACGTAGCCCTTCGCACAATGCAGCGCTACTCACTCACTCATCTAGCCATCACCTAACAGAACTTATTCCATTGTGCATAATAGTATGTGAACAAAGGCAAAGCAAAATAAAACTCTGAATTCCTTATACAGGCATTGAAATGCAACAATAGACAATGATGCCGCAAGGGTATTTACCAAAAATGATCAGATCAGTTTACATCCTATCTCAGTGCAGTGCACCATCATTCCTTAATTGCAGATAAGGATCATAAGGCAATAGTGAAGTATTCTGGGTTTAGAAACTGACCCAAATTGCTTTTAGCAATATTTTTACAACCACAAACAATTTTCCGACACAAAAAGTTTAAAGTAAATAGCTTTATGTAAATAAAAATTCTATTTTAATAAATAGAAAAAATGCTAATTTTCATGAAATATTTGAATAAATACAGGAATATGCAGCATTCCCTTTGAAATATCTGTCCTTTCTGCTATTAGCATGAGGTTCTGGTGAGCAAAGTGTGTTTAAATGCAAAGTGTGTTTAAGACTGCAGTACCACCTCCTGTCTACAGGGGCAGAGCTGAGCACAAATATAAACACACTTGATGAAACACAGGTCCCCACAAGGCAATTTTTTAAAAAGTTGTAAAAATTGACACAGATGTTCCTGAAGCTATTTTTTATTGTTTAGAAGACATTGCCTTGTGGGGACCTGGGTACAGGTCCCCACAGTGCACTCAGGTCCCCACAGCGTGAGTGTGTTATCACACCCAAGTCCCCACAAGGATAGTAACACAAACCCACACACACACACACACACACACACACACACACACACACACACACACACACACACACACACACACACACACCCCCCTCTTATGCAGGCACTCAGACACTCATTTAGCCATGCAGGTACTCACACACCTACTTACAGACCTATGCATCCACTTACACACCCACTTACAGGCCCACAGACACTCACACAGCCACTCACAGAGCTATGCAGGCACGAACACTCACTCACCGAAACTCATACAGCTACTCACAGCTACTGACAGACCTACACAGGCACTCACATACCTGCTCAGACCCATAGCACTACTCGTACTCCCACACAAGCATTTACACACCCACTCAGAGACCTAGAAAGCCACTCACAGACCCACACACCCACACAGAATCTCACATCCCCAGTGACAGACCAACACATGCCCTCACACCCATTCACAGACCCAGACAGATGCATACACCCTCTCAGACACTCACACGTGCACTCTCCTATGCATTGACAGAAAAACACAGGTACTCACAGACCCACTGACAAAGCCGCACAGACACACTCACCCCCTCTCATAGACTCACACAGGCAATCACAGAACCTTTGAGAGAGTCACACAGGCATTCACACATCCACTCACATATCCATGTGGGCACTAACAAATCCACTCACAGACCCACGCAGACACTCGGAGACCCACTCATAGATCCATGCAGGTACTCACACACCCACTCACAAACCTATGCAGGCACTCAGACACACTCACAGGTCCATGCATCCACTTACAAATCTACTAACAGACTTTCACAGACACTTGCACACCCACTCACTCACACACACACACACACACACACACACACACACACACACACACACACACACACACACCCATGCAGGCACTCACAGACCCATATAGGCAGTCACACACTCACTTACAGACCCACTCACAGATCCTCAGAGACACACACCCACTCACAGATCCACATACAAAGTCATACATCCACTCACAAAACCTTACAAGCAAATCCTGAATGTGTTGCTTTGTACTGAATGTGTGGTTTTGGTTTGTGGAGCTGCGGTTTTCAGTAAAAATTTCCAAAAAGGATTTGAAAAGAAGATGAACAAGTGTTTGGGGCAAAAGGGTGGCTCTAAAAAGAGCCTTTGTGTTTATGATGTGCTGATGATAACTACATATAAAAGAGGATGCATTCTTTCAAGTAGTTGAAGAACTCCCTATTGGCTTTCTCTGCAAAATTAACTCCATCATTTCTATGTATATTTATTTATTTATTTTATTTAAAGGTTTTGTAAAGCGCGTAGTAACCCAATGAGCATCCCAGCGCTAACCTGCATCTCCAGGGGTTTCAGCCGTCTAAAGAATTATGTTTGAGGGAAGAGGAGAGTCTTTAATGATCTCCATATCAAAGCACAAATTGTTATTGTACATAGAGCCCATGTTGTGGTCTTTGAGGAATGCAGAAACAGTTTTATTAAAATTTCTCCTGGATTTGTCCGTGGACAGAATTCCTTTGACCACTTCCACTTCTGTCCTTGGCAAATGTTGGAGAACACCAATACAGTATGTCGGAAAAGTACCATTAATTTACCAACGGTATCCATTTTAGGATTTCCAGCCCAACCCCAGTATTTGTGCCTAGGTCATTGCCACCACAGTGCATAATAATGATGTCTGGATGTTGGCAATCAACAATGCTTTCAACCAAATGTAGCAGTTGAAGCCACTTTAAACCTCTCTGGGCAAGCAAACAAATGTCTACATTAGATAAACCCAAGTCCCTGTCAATGCGACTCTTTCTAGCACTATCTCTGGCCCAAAACACACAACTATGGCCCACGATCACACTAACTGCTTTGGAGGCAAACTGGAGTAGCACACAGTAAAAGGCTGTAGCTGAATGAGACAGTTTTCAAAATGAAAGGCAGTTAAAATGGAGGACTGCACCTACATCAAAAAAGAAGATATTTGATTGGACGCTGTTAACATGCAGGGAGTTAAAAGTAGATAGTGACTGAGAAAAAGTATTTATTTCTGTGATTGGCTTTGGAAAAATAAAAAAAAGTTATGCTGTTTGGGATATGCTTATTATTACAGTCAACAACACCTGCTACAGATCAATTTGAAGGTAGTATGGTGCTCACAGAAAGGGTTGCGAACTTTTGACCTGCTGCTAGCAGTGCGTGTTCTAAACACGGTTACTGTGGAAATGGTGCTAAGAAATAAAAAGACGGTACTGTAACACTTAAAAGGAGAGTGGTGTAGACACACTTCTTATTGTATATCATTTGCCTTCATAATCACTAGTTTCTTAGAAAAGTGAAATATACATGCAAACCATAAACAGTACAATGATAAATGCATCTACAGGCTCGTGGATCTACTGCAAATGTTCTAGAGGGGCAGCGCTGAGCTCCTCGCTGGATACACATATCTAACCAAAAGCACAACCAAATTGGGCTTCTTGAAAGAAGTCCGATAAAGGGTTAATATATACTGACCATTCAGAAGTACTAAAACAAAAATAAAATAAGAAAGGAAGGTTACAATTTGCTAACTACATCAGTATCACTGAGAAGAGTTTTGGAAGGGTTGCCATTATTGCTTCTTCTGTACTGAGAGTGGTATACTATTCTTGTACTGCTGGCTTGAGATTTTCACTGAGAAGTGAACCTAAGTGACACTTGGAAAAAAATTGGAGTTCAGCAAAGACATTTCACAGTTATGTCAGGTAAGGGTGTTCATTAAAAACATTATATGTATATAGTAATAGGAAAGTGAGTAGGTTGTATACAGCAATAAAAGGAAACATGTAAGGGAGGGTAAATGATAAGGAAAAGCATAATGAGTAGCAAATGAGGAAGGAAAATGTGTAAAGAGAAAGTAGAGGTATTTTATGAAGGTACTGTTAAGATTGTGTTTGGAAGAAGGAAGATGTGGGTGATTGATTATAGTAGATCATTTAATAGGATATCATTTTTACCCAGTCACAGAGACAGGCAAGCACTGATACACTCATTTACAGCCGTAAATATTAAAAAACTTAGGAACTCAAAATAAATGTTGCCAGACAGCAACTGACATAGTGAGAAAGACACTAATTAAAGCATTCACACACCCATTTACTCACCTATAGATGCACTTTCATAGTAATACTCACTCCAGTCAGTGTCCCATTCACTTAGACACATACAGACATTCATGTATCCAGTAATCGCTCTACAGACAGATGTACTCAGTCATATACGGAGTTTTACACCTAGACACCCACCCATACAGGTACTGACATACCTATTTAGAACCCCATAGAGTCAATCATACATTCATTCAGTGGGCAACAGAAGCACTTACACATTCAGCCACATACCTGCACAGCACTTCTGTATCCAGCATAAACAGCCACTTGCACACACATTTACATACCAACACAACCAACAAACTCACTAACAAAGCCAGTAAGCAAACCATACAGGCACTTACAAACCCATTTTGAGACATTTAGACAGGTAGTCACACACCAACATAGATACTTACATATCCAGTAACAGACCCACAGAGACACTGCTACACTCACTTAGATATGTACTTGTTGGTGACACTGCACTTTGCACTTTATTGCTGTTCCCTGGCCGGTGGTGAGAGGAGGGGCCACGAGATGTGACGGGCGCAGGAGTGCCATAAAGCAGACCAAGGCATTTCGCGGGGCGGGAGCCCTTGCTGGTGACACTACACTTTGCACTGTACTGCTTTTTCCTGGCTGGTGGTTAGAGATGGGGCCACAAGATGTGAGGGGTGCAGGAGCGCCATAAAGCGGACCGAGGCTTCACGCAGCACAGGAGCCCTTGCTGGTGACACTGCACTTTGCACTTTATTGTTTTTCCCTGGCCGGTGGTAAGAGGAGGGACCACGAGACCTGAAGGGCACAGGAGCGCCATAAAGCAGACCGAGGCATCACGCAGGGCACGAGCCCTTGCTGGTGACACTACACTTTGCACTTAACTGCTTTTCCCTGGCTGGTGGTGAGAGGAGGGGCCATGAGACGTGACGTGCGCAGGAGCGCCATAAAGCGGACCAAGGCTTCACGCAGCGCAGGAGCCCTTGCTGGTGACACTGTACTTTGCACTTTACTGCTTTTTCCTGGCCGGTTGTGAGAGGAGGGGCCACAAGATGTGACAGGCGCAGGAGCGCCATGAAGCGGACTGAGGCTTCACACAGCACGGGAGCCCTTGCTGGTGACACTACACTTTACTGATTTTCCCTGGCCGGTGGTGAGAGGAGGGGCCACGAGTCGTTACGGGCACAGGAGCACCATAAAGCGGACCGAGGCTTCACGCAATGCAGGACGTGCGTGGGACGTGCCTAGCCTCGGCCTGGGCGAAGTCCGGGCCTAGACGTGCCCGTCATAGTCCATCATAGCCCGAAAGAGGCTGGGCTACCCCCCTGTAAATCCTGCTGCGAGGTAGACGGAGAGTCGTGGGGTGTTTTCTTGCGAGTCATCTCGTACCCTTACAGACTGTAAATATATATCGTGCTTGAAAAGATTCTGTATCCTTAATCTCTGGGTAAGAAAAAGGTGGGGAACACTGTTAAGTCTGCTGGGGCTGGACAGCAATCACAGATGAATTATTGATGGGGGCTATGGGGGCCATAGAGCAACAAATAAATTCTGTTGAAGAGTCCCTTACACAAGAGAAGGTTTCTGCTGGGGTCACTAAGAGCCCTAGGGTCGATACACACAACGCCGCCTTAAATACCCATCTAGAGGGTGCGAAAGATCACCTACACAAAAATGGGTGCGTCCAAGAGACATCAGCTCATATTTATGTGAGTGACCTAGATTGCGACCCTCAGCCACCTTCTTAGCATGCAAGAAACCCAGATGCCCCGCTAAATGAGCCAGACTTAAACCACCCCCCGTTAAGGAAAGACACCAAGGAGACAAGAAAAAAAATGAACAGATTGAGTAAACTTGATGAAGGCCGGAAATCCTTACCTGATATTAATACATTAATTGAGGGCCAGTCAGCTGAGCTTTGTAAGATTGTAAATAAAATCTATGAATTGCACAAAAAAGTAACTGTCCATCAGTTTAGTCAATGAGTCTGAGTGGGGCCTATTGAGGACATTTTAAAAACCAGAGAAGTAAGGTCAAATTCTCCCCCAAATATGAATTCCGATATCTGCCCTTCAGGAATTCAGTTATTACAGTCCAATGGGCAGTTGCCACGTGCTGTCCCACAAGGATTGATAGCCTCTAATTATCCTACAATTACTGATCCCCAGGCAATCTGCCCAAATCTTTTAATATTTAACAGGGTACCAGTAACTCGTGCTGCTAATTCTAATGTAAGGGTTCCTGCCCCATTTGATATTAGGGGTAAGGAGCAGCTAGTCCCTATATCGCAAATAAATCCAATCCTTGACGTAAGTACACTTGACCTTCCCCCCGCAGTTACCCCCTTATACTATTGTTTTGGCCAATGTTCCAGTGCTTACAACCCAGACGAATGAAACATGAGAGGCCCTGAGAAATAAATCTATATTCCGGTTGGGCTCAAAAACTGGCTTAACTGAAGCGTTATTCGCCAACTTTAAAATGGCCAAAAGAGTCTCTTGGGTTGGCAGCAATCCTCAATCATTGGCCGGTGATTGTGCAGTTCTGACATTTAGCACCCCACATTTAATACAGGCAATCTTTCCAGAGTTAGAAATTTAAATATAACGCATACTGGTTTACATTAACATTAACATCTTACCGTTTTTTTTTTTTTTTTTTTTTTAATCAGCCCCATTGTGTTACCCAATTGCATTTCCAGAGTAGGGGTCAATACACGGTTCCCTGTTTGAGCATATGGAGCAGGGAACCCTGTTTGAGCATATGGAGCCTCATGCACAATATGTCAATCAATATCCTCAAGAGTTGGTAAAATGTCAAAACGGTTAGAAACCGGGACGTTATAAGTAGATGAGGGAATGCCTGGGACCCCTACTCTGGATATGCAACTGGGTAACACTCTGTGTCAACACGCGAGGCGAGGTATCTGTGGTTTAGCTCATGAAAAAGGTGCAGAGCAGGCTCATTTCCCACACACAACATCTGGGGACTTATTAAATTCACTGTTGTTTCAATTCGATCTGGGGTTTGCAAATGAACCATGTTGCCCAATAGTTGCATTCAGGTGTACGTATAACGGCCGAGGTTGAGGCTCAATCATTGATTTCATTTTGCTTACACAACACCACTCAAGTAGGGTGATAAATTTTGAAATCCATTCTAATGCGTCAAGTGACCACTTCCCAATGAGTGTTTCGTTCCTTCTACCACGATCTGGGTCAAGCGAGGGGAGGACACCCGATCAATATGCATTTGATATTGCCCTTAACAGAATTAATTGTTATTCTCTGAGCTGGGCCAAAGTTGACCCGTTAATCAGGCCTTTGCAGTTTGCCTTAACAATTATGCTTCTTATGTGGAGGTCCTGAATACTTTCTGTCTGATCTCGGCGGAGATTAAGAAATGTTTAACTGTGGACTCGAAGTTTAGACAACCTAAGAAGCAGGGGTGGTTCGACTGTTTGTACCAAAGCCCATATAAATCTAAAAAAAGTCCTACATAGGCAAGATAAAAATTAGTTGAAAATTAATCTAGCCAGACGGGCATATAGGCTCGGTTTAAAGGAACGCAGGGAAATACTAAGAGCCGATTTGTGGAGGGCCTTGCATGAGGCGTCATTACGTAGAGACAATACCAGTTTTTGGAAGGCTGTTCATGCGTCCTTTCTAGCCCCAAGAGATATACCGGCAATCGAAATAGTGATTAGTGAGGACACATGGGTGGACCATTTTACTAAATTTTATAACAATGACAATCTGGCCCAAAACTCAGTAGAATTTGAACTTCCCTTAGAGATTGATTCCTGTAATATGTTTCCTTTGAATCTACAGTTTTCTCTAGATGAAGTTACAAGTGCTATAAACGCTAGAGCAGCAGGAAAAGCGCCCTGCCTGGACGGCGTGCCGGTAGACATATATACATCTAACCTCCTGCTGTGGGGCCCCCTGTTAACTCTTGTTTTAAATGCTTGTTGCCACCAGGGATTTATCTCATCCTGGTCTGATTCAATCCTGGTCCCGATATTTAAAAATGGGGACAGTAATAAACCCACGTTACCGTCCGATTTCCCTTCTGGATTCCTTTTTGAAAGTGACAGGGTGTGTTATCTTAAACAGATTACAGACTTGGGCTGAAGATACAGGAGTTATTTCTAATCTACAGTATGGGTTCTGTCAAGGACTAGGGACAATCAAACAGGGGTTACATTTAAGCCTTGTGATTAGTAAATACACCCAGGTCAAACATGAGAGACTTTGGGGAATACTTGTGGATATGGGTGTGGAGCTACCCCTTATAAACTTTATGAGGCAGCTGTATAGAGGAGAAGGTGCAAGGGTTCGTTTCGGAAAGCAGGGTGAATGCACAGCTAAATTCCCGATTAAAAAGGGAGTGAGACAAGGTTGTGTGCTCGCTTCCTTTCTTTTTACTTTACATATAAATGGCCTCGGCCAAGTTTTAATTGACCAATGCCAGGACCTACCTTTTATGAATAAGCTCCCTGTTCCCGCATTATTATACTTAGATGATGCGGTTTTAATGGCCCGTACTCAACTTGGGCTGCAAAGAGTAGTAACCAGCTTTGCCACATTTATGCAATCTAGGGGCCTGGAAATAAACATAACTAACACCTACATAATGAAATGCTGAAAGAACAGCGCTAAAAGTCGGGATATCTATTAATAATACCAAGGTGGAATTTACCAATGGATTCCCGTATCTGGGCATTCATTTTGATAATAGAGGGACCTGGTCTCCAGTGGTGTCGGCCAGGAAATTGCTGTTTTCGAGATCAACCGGTGCGCTGGTCAACTTCACGAGCAGACTGGGTAGAAGACCAGTCCCGGAACTATTACAAATCTATAAAGCTAAATGTTTTAGTACAGCCATGTACAGACCGGGCATTTGGGGGCACACAGATGTACGGCAGTTACAATTAATTGAGAATGCATTCGTAAGATATTTATTGGCGGTCCCCAACAGTACTGCAACATTTATTTGCCATTCTGAACTGGGGATTCAATATCTTTCGGATCTTATTAAAATCGAACCAATTCGGTTATGGCATAAGATATAGGCAACAATACATAATGCTTTTAATCGGGACATCATTAATGACTGCCTAAAGCTCCATAGGGTATCTTCTATCCCCTTGTTAAATTACATTAAAAATGTTAGGAGTGACATTGGACACCCTGAATATTTTGCCGGGCTGGATATTATTGTTTTAATTTCAAGGAAAACATTAAAAGTAGACTGTCTAACTCACTTACAATCAATAAGACTTTCCCAAGAAATTCTTAAACCAACGGAACTGGATAATCAGATGCTAATAGTTTGTCGTGGTATCCAGCCCTATCTTTTACATGTTGCCGGGAGCTATGATAGGATGCTGTTGACTCGTTTTCGCTTAGGGTCGTTCTTTAGACTCGTAAGTTTCCAGTTTCAAGCGATTGGTCTAAAAGTTTGATTACATACCCATGCGATGATGCATCAAAACAATCCACAATGCATATCTTTTTTTACTGTAACTTCTATTCTCTTCCAAGAAAAAGATTGATAGTGCAGATTTAGAAAATGTTGGGGTTAAGACAATGTCGTCCAGCATTCCTGGTTTTTCAATCTTTAGAAAATGAAATGTTTACACCCTCAGTGGTTACTTACTTTAAATGTGTTATTAATGCAAGGAAAACAATGTGGAACTTGAGTCCTGGCTTTTAATATGTTAGTAATAATGTTTAACGGTATTTCTCCTGTATGGTCATTTGTGTGTAATTCTATGTGTTTTAACTGATGAATTGTGCTTTTATGATTTATATTTTAAATCAAATACAGCTCTTTTTGATTTGATTCGGATATGTACTCAAGTACTGACACAACCATGCCACTCATCCACACACTGAGTTATAAACATATTTATACATCCATAGTGATTCTTACACTTCTTTTTACACACTGCATATCAACTGCAGTTATGCACCCAGTTACAGTCTCAGAAAAGCACTTATGAAACCAAAAATGATGCAGCTAGGCAGTAAGTGATGCACTGAGAAACACACTAATAAAACCACTCACACAGCCACTTACTCACCTATATATGCACTTATATAGTAATTCACACCCACATGTTGGCACCGTCAGATTCAATCAGACACATATACAGCCATTTATGTATCCAGCAATGACCCCGTTACAGACATACATGCACAGCCATACTCCCAGTTAAGCAGCTAGTCATCCACACATACGGGCACTAACATACCTATTTACAAAACCATAGAGGCACTCACACATCCATTGAGAGGGTGACAGATGCGCTTCCACATCCAGTCACAAATCTGCAGAGCACTTATGTATCGAGCAGTATCAGAACCAGTTGCACACACAGTTACACACATTCCTAGACAAACATCCACACAAGTAGCCCTTTAAACACATCTCGGCCTGGTACTGCAGAGCTTGTGTGTGCAATTTTACTGCCAGGCTGACTTGGCATTTAAAACCCCTTGCCCAACCTTAAACTCCCCCTTTTCTGCATATGTCACCCCTAAGGCAGGTAGGCCATAGGGCAGGGTGATATGTGCTTAAAAGTTAGGGCATGTACTTTCAAGTTTTAGTGAGTTAAATGGCCACTTACAGACCCATACGCCCAGTTATACATCCAGTCTTCCACCCATTCTGCGATTCAGATGCCTATGTACAAAAACATAGAGCCACTAACACACCCAGTCAGACAGCGAAACAGGCACTTACACATTCACTCACACACTCACTTAGCACTTATGTATCCCGCTGTAACAGAGCCAGTTGCACACAGTCACATACCCCAACACTCACTAAGACAGCCAATAAGCAATCCATAAAGCCACTTACATACACATTTACAGACCCATAGAGTTGCTAAGAGAGTCATTCATATAGCGTCATAGCTACTTACACATCCAGTGACATTAGAGATGGTTTGATGGTCACTCAGACATGTACTCAAGTACTGACACTCCTAGGCACCCATCCAGACAAGTAGCCCCTTAAACAGGTCTCTACTGCAGAGCCTGTGTGTGCAATTTTACTGCTAGGTCGGCTCAGCATTTAAAACATCTAGCCAAGTTTTAAACTAGCTTCTTACTCCATATACGTCACCCCTACGATAAGCTGTAGGTAGCCAATAGGGCAGGGTACTATGTGCTTAAAAGGTAAGACGTCCTTTTAGGTTTCACTGAGTTACATTTGCACTTACACACCCATATGTCCAGTTATACATCCAGTCTTCCACTCATATGGTGAACTATATACCTATTGACAAAAACATACAGCCACTCACACACCCAGTCAGACAGTGACAGGGGGATTAAACATTCACTCACACACCCACTCAACACTTATTCTGAAAATATGGAATGCCAATCTTGAAATTCAGTTTGTGGCAGACAACTCCATATCCGTTGCTCGTTATGTTACTTCATACATATTGAAATCTAAATAGATAGAGATGAAGGATATGTAAGAAGAGATTTATCCTGCAAAGTCGTTAACAAAAAAACTGTAAAGCTACAGTTTGAAGATGCTTTCACACAGGGAAATTGGATTAGGAATGCTGTGATCGGTTGAGTTCAGCTAGTATACGCTTTAAGACAAGAATTGTTTGGGGGAGTCTAGGCCTAGCATGGACATGAAATAGTGTTGAAGTCTTTTCCTGAAATTCAGTACCTTGCAGAATTTAACCAAGAAAGTACATATACTGACAAAACAAACATGCTGGACACCTACTATCCAAAAAGGAGTCCATATCTTAAAAATGTATGTCTTTATGAAATACTTAAAAACTACAGATATAGAAACAATGTGACAGAAAATGTAGATGGAAGTAAATTTGCAGTAGTTGGCTGCGATGGTTATTTGGTACGACATAGCAAAGGCAGCCTAATTAATCATAGACTCTTTCAGTGCTGCAAATGATAGCATTGAGTGTTCAGTATTTCCTAACTTTTTGGACACATTACATGATGAAATTGAACAGGAAGAAACAATTGCTGGTGAGATAGCTAAGGAAAGTTCACAAAGCAGTCAAGTTTAGGTCCTGCAAGTCAAGATTCTCTTAAACAGCCAATAATTGAAAATGAAGCTTCCATTGCAATAAATGAGGAGACTGCAATGCAAGTAGCAAGACAGGAAATTATTGATTTGGAAGAGTTAGTTGCACAACTAATTGATGGGCAAAAACAAATATATATGGAGGTGAAAGAAAGTTGAGCATGGATTCCTCCATGACAAGAAAGAGTGTATGCACATAATTTTAGCCTATATTGTTGTATGTCAGCGGTCAAGTTGGCAGCAGTGAAAGCTTTTTCATACAAGTCCTCTCTGCTTTCCTACAGAAGACTACAGAGTAATATTTCATGTCTAGTAACAGCACCCACTGGATTGGCTGCACATAATATCGAAGGATTTACTTTACATCGACTTTTGATGCTGCCTGTGGAGCATGAAAACACAGTAGAATATCAAAAGTTATCCAATGAAGCTTGCTACTTAGTGTTGAGGGTGATAAAATAGTTAAAGCGTTTAACCATCAATGAGGTGAGCATGGTCTACTATTTGGAGGAAAACACTTGATTTTGTTTTGGACATCTACTGCAACCTACACCTGTGAAAGGACAGCCTGTGTTCAAAACACTGCTCCACGATGTAGCTCTGAATTCTTTGGGAAGCATTGGAAAAGTCCATATTTGGCTAAATTTCCAATACAAATAATTACTTAGGAATATGCAGCAAGCATCAAACATTGAGTATGAGAGTATTTTGAAGGATGTTAGAGTAGGTGTACTTTCTAAAGAGGGAAAGCGTCTGCCGGAAAGTGGTCTTCTTAAAAAAGTGTAACCAACTAACAAGACAGCAGCAGAGATAATGTTCACAGTCATTTAAGAAGGAAAAGCAATTATGCGCCTAGGGGAGTGCGCCTCTTTCAACAAAGAAGGAGGAAGAAATGTTTTTTGACCCAACAATCATAGACAAAATGGAACACCAAGGCGTCAGTATTCCTACATGAAAAGTCGCAAATAAAATAGGATTAATTGGAATAATCTGTTTGAAAAACTGCAGGATTGGAGAAATGTTTAAGTGTTTGCAAAAACTGTAGAGTAATTTTGTTACTAAATTAAAATGAAGTATAAGTTAATGGGCCTATGGGTAAACGTATTAATTTCATTAACTTTCCTTACATGAGAGAGAAAATACCTATCAAATAAATTTGAACAGATTGATAGTGTAAAGAAGATTTGAAGCCAATGACACACCCAGCCAGCCACACTCTTGTTTTAATGATGCAATGATTCAGAGCAGATGAATGTAAATTGGAAACAGATTACAAATTTCAAAGCAGAACAATTCTCTATTTCTGGAAGAACAAATACTGCTATGGCTATCATATTGGAGTTAATGTTACATGTTACATCAGGTCACTACACAATGTAAAAAGTAAAATTAATGGACAGAATGTAATGATAACCTCAAATTCAAGCAAAGTTTGCATTTTAAGCTACTAAATTCTTACCTATTGATTTTGGAACCGAAGTTCTAAGGAGGATTACAATTGTAAAAGTGGTATACTGTATTTGTTCTAGATCTATTGTCAGTATTTATTACAACATTCAGCCTACCAGAGGGGGATGTCTTTATAAGGCTTACCATATGCTGGTGCGCCTTCTATATCTCATAGTAGTTCTGATAATGAGGGTCTCCTTTTTCAGCATAAGATTTCTCAAATTAGTAGTGCAGGTAAAGGTAAAACAATCGTTAAGAAAACTGCAGTGAATGCAATGTACACTGTTCCCCAATTGCAGCTTTGTTTATTTTTTCTACAATCTTTACGATTGTTTTTTTCCCCACTATTCCATGAGGATTCTTTCAACAGCGCATCATCATTTATGGTGTAGGAGTATTGAAAATGAGAACAGCAAAAAAGGGGGAATGAAATGCTTTTCATCATTATAAATATCTTTACAGCATGAGGACTGTGTAGTTATTTCTTTGTAATATGAATTCATACATTGTTGAAATTGGAAGTTTATTTTCTCATTTAAAAAAACTTGCAATACTAATCCATATTTCATTTTTTTCTTTTTATACAGATCAATGGCACCATGTATCGGAGGAATGTACTTTACTAATTAGTTCTTTCAGTATTGCTCCATAACATTACATTGTCAGGATGTTTGAAACTACAATTACAAAAACAGACACCTGCTTACAAGTCACAAATTCCTATACACCGATACTCACCCACTGACTCATCCATGCAGCAACTCACTTACCCACACAGTGACTCACACAGCTGGTCACCAACTTATACAGCTACTCACACATCAACACAACCACTCACACATCTACACACACAGCCATACAACCACCCACACCCACTCACATATCCAAAGAACCCCTAGCACACACATTTATAGAATAATGCAAGTGCTTTCACACACCCACAGAACCATTTATACACCCACTCACACAACAATACAATAATTCACACACCCATACAGGTAGTCACACATCCAGTTACACACCCACAACCCACTCCACACCCATTCACAGACCTATACAGCCACTTGGAAATTCAGCCAAACAAGCACAGATACAGTAACTGAAACACCCAACCACACACTAATACAGACACTAACACACCCAGGCAAATACCAATATAGTCACTGACCCCACACTCAGGCACACACCCATACAGCCTCTGACTTACCCAACCACACAATCATATTCCCAATAACACACTCACTCATACATTGATAGAGCCACTTACATAACCCAGGCAAACACTGATACAAGCACTGATACAGACACTGACACACCCGGCAATACACTAATACAACTACTTACACACCCAGCCAAACACTGATACACTTACTTACACTGCCAGGCAAACACTGATACAGCCTCTCAGACACCAGTACACACAGAAACAGACACTGACATACCCAGCTACACACTGATAGAGTCTGACACACCCAGAGATTTTATTAGACACTGACACACCCACACACACACTGATGCAGCTAATGACACACCCAGCCCCACTCTTATACAGAGGCTGACACATCCATGCACACACAAATGCAGTCACTGACACACCCTGGCACTGACTGATACAACCACTGACACACCCAAGCTCATACCAATACAGCCTCTGACACCCACCAACACAGCCACTGATATACCCAGACTCACACTGGTGGAGCAATTGACACACCCAGCCACACTGATACAGAAACTGAAACACCCAGGCAAATACTCATACAGTCAAGAACACACCCAGTCATCTATCAATGCAGCCACTTAGACATTCAGAAAAACACTAATATAGTCTTTCAAACACCCACACACATACTGATACAGCAACTGATACACCCAGGCACACACTGATAAAAACACTAACACACCCAGGCACACACCAATACAGCCACTGAGGCACACAGTCTCATATCGATACAGTCACTGACACATTTAAAACACAAAGTTAGCTCTTTGTTTGACCAAAAGGTGGTCCTAAAAAGAACCGTTTTTTTGTAGAAGGGAATTTTAACAGTGTTATTTTTTATTTTTGAACAAAAAGTAAGCAGGGTACTTAATGGGTAAGGGAAATGCAAATAAGCAATTGGCTTCGGCGTTCAAAACATATTAAATGGTAACTAGAAGCAAAACAAAAACAAAAAAGCTAACATCGATGCTTAATCACCGCATCCAAGAAGAAGTTTCTACAGCAACAAGCAAGTGGTATTTCACATAGTGAGCAACCATCTCACTTAATTCTTTGCAGGCGGCTGCTATAGAAATCATGCAGCTGACAGATCTACGAAGGAAGCTGTAGAGGCGGACTGTCACACTGCACCTACTTTCTCCTACATCAGCCAGTTGTAGACTCTTTCTTGAGTTGTTTTTAAGTGTTTCCATATGGAACTTGAACCATGTGAATACTTCTTTACAGTGCCCCTGGATAACAGCTTGCCGCAAATACTGCACAGTACATATTTAGCTGTAACCTTCTTTTCCCCTGAAGGTTTTGTAAAAATGCTTCCAGACATCACTTTGTTTTCTTGAAGGTGGTGTATCTTGCTCCTTATCATCAACAGCTTCTGGATGTTCTTCCTGGACCAAAGATAGAGCTTCAGGCATTCTATCAAATTATTCACGAAAGTGAAGAAAAAACAAAGCACCACTGGTTCGGAATCCTCTTTCTACAGAGTTCACTGGAGAAATAACTGTTTTGGGTGCTGTTTTACCTGGGTGTTGCACTAATGTACGCAAACAAAAGTCAAGGTTTGGGTGTGTCATCGAGTGAATTCACAATTCCAGTCCAAAAATTTGTGAAATTCATAAAACGAGTAACTTTTGAAAAAGAGAAATAGGGTGACATATTTATGCTTATAAATTTGTTCACCCTGATGTCATTAATGTTAGTAGAGGCATGTACATATTTAAAATAATTTTTAAAAATGTCGGTGAAGCTGCAATTCACAATTTGCAGATTCATTGCAATCACATGATCGGAATTAATAACCATAGAGTACTTGTAATACAGTCTATATTTTCAGACCCGCGGAAGTACATCGGTACAACAACAAAAAAAATACATACAACTTGTGGAACTACATCTATTAAAAAATATATTTCACATTAAGCATATGTATCTTTTAAAACATATATAAAGCATATTTATTACATACAAGTCTACAGTTAAAAAAAATATTACTAAATGAAAAAGCAAAATAAATTGTAGTATACTTTGTACTAACAATAAACCCTACAAATCAAATAAAAAAAACTAAATATTACATGGACATAATACTTTGAAAACAGATTTTGACAAACCATTAACATTCACTGAAAAAGTCCAAAGGTTAAAAGGGTGTTCTAATGAGGCTCAGATTATACACGCATAAAATCATTGAAAATCAGCAGTTACAGTTAACTGAGCTAACTATAACTTACGCCGATGCACTGCTTATGACCTCACATATTACATCACTCATGACATGGTCATTAATGACATGGTCAGCGACATCACTGATGACGTGTCAAATGACATCACTGATGACGTTGACAGAACCATTCACACACATACCCATAGAACCACCCATCACACACACCACTCACACCCACTCACATACCCATACGACTCTTACAACCACTTACACACTCATACAGCTACTTGAACACCCACTCACACACCCACACAGTTACTCAAATACCCAGTCGCACACTGATACAACTATTTATATATCCACTCACATGCTAATATACAAATCATACACTCTTTCACACATCCGTACAACCACTCACATATCCATTCACACACCTATGAAATAGCACATACACAGCCACCCCCACACCCAAAGAAACTCAGCCACCCATTCGCAGTTGTATACAGCTACTCACACACCGACTGCCAGACCAATACAGCCACTCACAAACCCACTGACAGACCCAAACAGCCACTCATAAAACCACTGACATATCCATACAGCCACTGGCATATCCACTCGCACACCCATACAGCCACTCAGAGACCCACTCATACATACAGTGACACAGCAACTCAGATGACTTATGTTAGAAATAGTATCATTTATTAGTAGTAGTAAACAATTCATTTAACTTATGCATTTGCACAATATATATGTTTAACTGTCCTAAACATTTATGAAACACACTCACTGGATAAAGTGATATGTGAGGTCATAAGCAGTGCATTGGGAGGACGCAAGTTATAGTTCGCTCAGGTAATTGTGGTGTATAATCTGAGCCTAATTATAATGTCCCTGTAACCTTTGGATGGATATATATATATATATATGTATATCTAAGTACCTAATATGTCAAAAGATTTGATTGATTATTTTTCTGATGCTGTAATTAAAGATTTCAAAGATCTAGCTCTAACATCTAGTAGGAATTTTGAAAAAGAAAATAGTTACCATGACAGAAAACACAATCAGGTCATGGAAAAAATAAAGAACAACAAGAACATAGTGGTCCGAGAATCAGACAAAGGTGGGAATGTGGTCCTTTGGCCACTCAAAATGTACAATCAGGAAGCTAAGTCACAGCTAAGAGACACCAGCTGTTATGTAAAAGTCCTGCATAGTAACCTCTTAGATGTGAAAAATAAATTCCATAAAGATCTTGCACGATGGAGGGGACTGGGAATGTTATCCCAAGGTGAATACCTTTATTTAAGGGTTGACAATCCTGTGACACCGATTCTATATCTAATCCCCAAAATTCATAAAAACAAGGAAAAACCACCTGGCAGGCCCATCATTTCCACCATTGGAAGCTTATTCGAAACAACCTCAAGATATTTGGATCACTTCCTGCAGCAGTTTGTCACAAAACTTCCTGCATATATACAAAACGCTGGAGATTTTTTAAACATAATTGAAACACTGACCTGGAAAGACACTTACCTGCTAATCACTCTTGATGTCACTTCACTATATACGAGCATCAAACATGAGACAGGATTGAATGCAATGCGTAATTTTTTGAATACACAACACATCTCCTATCATCCGCATTCAAGGATGCTAATTGAAATGGGCAGATTATGTCTGGAAAATAACTTTCATGTTTGGGAATGAGACCTATAAACAAGTTCGCGGGGCGGCCATGAGCACCTGCTTGGCCCCCAGCTATTCTAATCTACACATGGGCTGGTGGGAGGAGCAGGTGCTCAGGGTCGATTTCGCAAAAGAGTGGAATGAGAATGTGATTGTGTGGAGGTGGTTCATTGACTACCTTTTTGTGGTCTGGGAAGGATCAATGGAGTCTGCAAAATGCTTTGTTAGTCAGCTAAATAACAACACACTGAATTTGAATTTCACAGACACCATTGATAGGTCCCTAGAAACATTCTTAGATCTAGAAATCTAAGTAAAAAACAATAGATCACACACACACACATACAGAAAAGCAACAGCAGGAAACAGTATCCTGCATGCTAATAGTTTCCACCCCACCCCTTATGCTGAGCATCTCAGGATGAAACAGAACTGCAGTGAGGGGCAGGCCTTAGAGAATGCTCAGAATTACCTCACTAGGAGATTCAAGAAAGGGGTTACAAAGATCAGGTCCTTTCACAAGCATTGCAAAAGGTCAGTGGCATCAAAAGAGAAGTCCTTTTGAAACCAAAAGAAGGGACGGAAGAGACAAAGAGACAAGACAACGATGAAATAAGGCTAATCACTGGGTACAGTGACTACCACACAAAGGTGAGAGATTGCGTGAGTAGACACTGGCACCTAATCAGAAGTGATCCAATGCTCAGTACAGTGGTTAAACGGAGACCACAGGTGACTTTGAAGAAAGCTAAATCCATGAGACAAGAGCTGGTAGATAATAGTCCAGAAATAACAAAACCAGAGACCTGGCTGAGGGCGAACCCACGATTTTATAAATGTCAAAAATGTAGGGCCTGTACAATTGCCTAAAATGCCAAATCAGTAATGTATCCTTTTATGGTAAAACCATGGGAAATTAGATGCTTTCTGAACTGCAGAAGTGACCATGTAGTTAACATTCTACAATGCTCCTGCCCAAAGCTATATGTAGGAAGCACAATCCACATGGTTCATGTTCGCATTCTCCAACATATGTGGGAGAGTAAAGAACAATGATAAAACATATCCTGTGGCACGCCACATTAATGAGATCCACAAGAGCAAATTGGAAGATCTAACCTTTTATGCAGTTGACCAAGTGGCAAAAATGCAAAAGCGGAGGAAATAGAGAGAGACAATTGCGACAGTTAGAATCGAAATACATAATGCTTCTCTATACAAGAATACCATCAGGATTAAACACAGATGAGGATTTGCATGTGCACCTAGGCCACTATTCGTATCCAGAACAGGTGGCTCATTTTAACAACAAGCTCCCCAAACCCATAATGAGATTGGTAACATGGGTTAGACGTGTTGAAAGGAAATTGTACAAGAATTGTAAGAAAGATAAAATATAAGTTTAGCATTTGGAGTAAGGATGTCAATATGTCGGAATATTGATGCAATTAAATGATTCACTTCTCGAAAGGCGGGCCGTTTTAGAATATGAAAGAAGGTTATTGTTAAAATTATATTTGAAAATGCACAAGCATCTCATCTTATAGTCCAGGGGTGCAATATGACAAAATGGTTGTCAAATGACAGATTCATTACCGGTTAGGCACTTGCACTTTATGATCGCGTGTACTGTAGTAATTTTAAGTTTGAATGCATTTTACAGAGTAGAAAATTGAAAGATGCACTTGCACTTTTATATATACTATCTCTAATAGAACTACAGTACAGTCATTATTGAGCAATTTTCCACTTATTTAATACCCATATGGACTATATCTAAAAATGAGGATATCCAATTACGAAGCTCTGGCACTTTCTTCGAACTGACCAGCGGAAGAATTTTAATTGGAGGTTTAAAATTTTGGAAATACATGAAAAGCATATGATTTTAATATGTACTTTTATGTTTTTATATAACTCTTTTAGAATATGTATGCACGTTTTAATTATTTATATGATGCGTATGCTTAATCAAATGCTGTGGGATGAATCAGGCACTTGCCCAGAATCCCCAGCCTTGAAGCAATTCCAACCATAACAAGCATTTGCAATGCAATCGTTCTCACCTTTGGGACCTCATATGTATTTATCTATGCAGCACATTAGCCTGGATGCTGAAACATCTACCGTTCTTTAACATGGTGAAAAGTAAGCACCAAACTGCGTGACACGCCAGGTATGTGAACACATGGAGAGAAATATTGCCTTTCAATGGGAAATGGTATAGTCCAAAGCTCTGTTTTTAATATAAAATCAGGGCCTTTGGTGGTCATATCACTGAAAATACAAGATTTGAAAAAAATATTATTGTCTACGGGTGCTTGTCGAAGACAATTTCTATGGGCTGGAATCTAGAGTATGCTAAAGAGATTCTGGTATTTTACTGACCTCTGCTGGTCGTTTTCTATCAAGAAAGTTAAATAGAGGCAGTTGCCAGAAATATTAAAAAAAGAAAGTTCCTCAGCCGAAAGCAATTCTGGTATTCTACTGACCTCTACTGGTCCTTTTTTATTAAGACAGTTCAATAGAGGCAGTTGAACAGAAAATAAAGTCCTTAAGCGGAAGCAGACAAGTCCTGGGGCTGATCTCCAGAGCCCACAAAGTACAGCTACTTAAACTCCCACTCACACACATATATGTATATACTAATATATAAGTATATACTAAAGTATATACAAGAGGTCTCGAATGGTCGACCTAAAAATGACTAGTTGTGTATAATATTGAAATATAAAAAGATCATTGTCCGGAAAAGCAGAAATGCTAATATATTTAATATAATTAATATTTGACTACAAGCTATCCAAAAACACATCAACCAGAGAAGTGCCAGAGCACACAAAGTTTAATTGTAGCAAACAAACTCAGACGAATGTGCGCATGAAAGATAAAGTGCGAAAGCCTTGTTAACCATAAGCAATTTATTTTTCCCTGTTTAGGGCGTGGTCACTTTGGCGATGGTTGGGCTATGGGAGGATGCTTGCAGGTCCGGTTTAATTATAAGGAGCAAAAGCAGACCCATGTGCACCCAGTTTGATAAAATCTAAATTACTGCTTGATATAACAAAGCAGGCTGGTAACCAGACATACTATTTGAATACTGCCTCTTGTCCCAGTAGGTATGTCACCATTGTGTAGCTCCCTTCTATTATGTATCATGAGGTGTGAACACTCCATAGTAAAGTGTGTGTAACATATACAAGCATTGGCATAGCCAATAGGTCTCGCCTTTGGGTCCTTATAAGTGTTTAGCTACAGTGCTTAACTTAGACAACATGTTTAAGCTATGTTGTAGAGCAGTGTGGCTGCTGGCAACTATGTCAGCCTGTTTTGAAATGAGAGAGAAAGAGTAAGGAGTTGTGTGTGTGAATGTGTGTGTGTATGTGTTGATAGCAAGATGGAAGTTGACGTCACTGAAGTAAGCAACAGCAAGAATTAGTAAAAATGACGGAGGGAATAAATAATGTGTGTTATATGATATCAAAAACAACCAAAGGTGATGGACTTAAATAGTAGCACCTCACTTTTATATGTGTTATATTGAGAATAAATGTAGGGGATATGAATTGAAATAGAGGACGAGTGTTGGTAAATGTGAGATACAGAAAGAGAGAAGGTAGAAGAGGAAAAAGATTAGTATACTGGAAAAACATGGTGAGAGGATTATTGGAAAGAGACAGAGGAGAGAAAGTGGAGGAAGAGAAAGGGTGATAGAGGAAGTGCGAAGAGGATAGAAATGAATATTATGGATATTGTGATTTGTAAGAAAATAAATGAAAATTAGGGAGAAAGGAAAGTAGTGGAGGGGAGAATGTGAAAAGTTGTTGTGAAACAAATTGCGAACGTATTGTTTCAAAATATAATAAAGAGAATGTCAGAAGTAAAAATCTTAAACACTAGAGAAGAAAGATGGCAGTTATGAAAGAATGACAGTTAAGTGGGGTGTATATAGGAGCTTAGCGGATGTGCACTAATAAAAATGCCTTTTCATCAACTTGTTTTCGCTATTAAGGAAAACCACACACGTACGTGGAGTCAAACAATTTGTATAAATATAACCAGATTAAGTCATACACTTGTCATTAAATAACAAAGCTTGCTCCCTAAAACAAAGGCTGCTCTGATTGGGCAGTGATAACCGAGCTTAGGCGGGGTTTGACACTTGCCTGTATATGGGGGAAAAAACTTGAATGCCGTGTGTGTGTTTCAGAGAAAATAATGCCATCAGCGTAGCGCGGCAATGAAAGTAACCAACTAACCAGTGTACCTAATTCATGGGATTTGAAAGCTTCATTCGCTTGGCAGGGTGTTCTGTGATTTTTGCTCTTGATTTATTTAGCTGTCAATTGATGAAGTTCACATTTGAGAAGGAAAAAAAAAAGCTGTAGGCATAGAGGGAAGAAGCTGTAGTATGGGCGGGGCTGGGAGGGGGTTAAGCAGCTTCAGCACTGCTTCCTGATAACGATCGGAACCGCAGCAGTAATAATGCACCAGACTGCATGCAGGGACTGCGTGTGCGTCCCTGCTCGTACCCACGACAATACTGCATGGGAGTGAACTTCAAAGGAAAGGTGGAACATGCACCTACCATTAGCTATTTGCAGGCTACAATTTTTAAAGATGCACATAAAAGCAAATCAGAGTGTGAGAGGAGTCAGACCCCACAAAGTACAGACAACAGCTAGACTAACAGCACAACCACTGTATAGGGTCGCTCTAAAAAGGCAGCAAGTATGGTGCTGGGCCTTAGCAGACAGCTCAGCATTGCTTGAGGAATGAGGATACTGCTACTGCTGTGCAGAGGCTGCTCTGAAACACTGCAATAGAAAACAAGAAGATCATGATCTGGCATACAGTGCAGTAAAGAGGTGGGAACGAGGAAAGCAACATAACATGGGAGGAGTGTGAGGGGACGGGCATCAACAACAATGCGGGAGGATGACAGGCATGACCCCGAACTGCATGTCAGATTAGGTAGTGTTCAGAAACACATGGGCTCTTAGCCAGCTGATGCACTCTACGTGTATTTGGGACACAACAAAGGGCTACACTGTGCTATAGTGTTTTCAGTCCTGTTAAGTGCATCGCACAAACAAATCACAATGTCAGTTTGCAGTTGACCATTTAACTAGCTGAAAACCTGCCAGATCTCTATCAGGAATGAAGGGCTGGTCGGCAATCCATGTTACTCACCTGAAGCACTGCTGTGAAAGTTTACTAAAGATGCTTTTTAAAAATGAAGGACAGCTTCATTTAGTTATCTAATAGTAAGGGTTTTATAATACATTAAAAAAAGGAAAGGTGTAGGATTTGTGTGTATTTTTACGGGCGCCGCGGTTTCTTGAAAAACATAGATATAGCTGAACAGAAGTTTAGCACTCAGACTCCAAAGTTCAAATAGCTATCAAGTTGCATTTATTGCACATCATCTCATTTTATAATGTACAAATGTTACACCACTGTATTGTTGCACCAGGCGAATGCAAACAACAAAACACAGGCAGTATATTCATACCAGCCGAGGATAGTGTGACAACAGAAGTAATGCCAGAGTATTTTGCACAGAAATAAAGCGACATGAACATAACTACCAGCATTAGACATAGAAAAATGGGTGAAAGGTGCAGTGTTACCTGCAGCAACAATGTGACAGTGCCAGTATTAACTTTATCTAGCATGCAGAGCACTGCTGCGATAGCAGTGTTACCTAACCCCATGTGCAGAACAGTGCAGCAACGGCAACACTACAAACACACAGCAGCATAAGTAATGTAATAGAAACCAGAAGAAATAACAATCTACACTATGGAATTAGAGACCCGTCCCAGCCATGCTCCATTTTAGGAACTACATGGTGATGCACTTTTTTTAAAGGAGACTTCATCAGGATGAAGTAGTCACTTCCACCCTCAAAGCTCAGCTACCCTTCCATTCACTTTCTGAAAGCATCTCTGCCTTTGCCCCTGTACCATACTCCAGGACTTTTGGTCTAGGTTGGTGCTTCACAAATCACATATACGCACAGAGCTAGGAGACCAGGAGGAAAGTGCTCCCCATCAGTAGAACATTTGAATGAGTGAACTGAACAGCTTACAAGTGTTTGCAGTAAATAACAAGTTTCTTGTTGGAGTGCTTATATTTGCAGCACATCTATAGTGCATCACAGGTTACCTGCAACAAGAGCAGCTCTTGACCAGAAAAGTTAAAGGGACCAAGGATCTCACAGGGGACAGGGACTTGGTTAAAGGCGTGAATCAGTGGTATAGTAAATAAAATACTGCCACCTTAAGTTGAAAAGAATTACAAGTTGCCTTTGAGTTCTACACCCTAAGGAAGGAAACAATTCTTTGAAGACTTGCAAAATCTTTATGTACGGCATGGGTTACATCTTCTCGCATAAAATGACATATCACAGGGAAGACTCAAAATCTTGTTGGTCCTGTATCCATCATAGGACCAGCACTGGCTCTAACGCTAGTTAATTTAGCAACCTTGGAATGGTACATGGCTGCAGGAATATGAACTTTGCCAAAGACAAGATGTCCAGTGGCCTTGAATGCGTGGCCTTTTCACTTACGCCTAGCTTTTTTCCAAGATACGCTGCATCATGGATCTTGTATCACTGTAAACATGGCCTGAAAAACCCAGCATTTCGAATGATGTTGGATAAATTGTCACCAATGGCTGAAAATACCAGACAACATGGAGCCACTCTAGAGCTCTGGAGATGGACCCAGATGTGTCACTATTGCAGAATCATTATCCCACTGTATATATTAATAGACTATAGGACCTACATTAATGCATGTATTCCTATCTCTCACATGGACAGTTAAATCTGATACACTAACTGCTATGGAGGAATTGTTTATCAACCTGATTTTGCACACCAGGACTTCTAAACCAATACTTCTAGTACGGAAACACTAACTACAACACCCAGAATGCAAACTCATGCTGGCCGGAAAAACAAGATTGGCTAGGAGGGGCCATTTGGCAGAATTGTAAGGCAGTCAGCGTCACTACTCACCTTCACTGTTGAGTGCCAAGCCATCATTTCTTTTCTGAATGCTGGTTTTCCCACTGGTGGGACGTGGTGCCCTGTGAAGGAAGAGAGAATGGAGGATACAGACTCCGGACATCACAATGCCCTCCCTGTGCAGAGGCGGAAGTGGAGGTGATTAATGAGGCTCCTGTCAGCACTCAGGAGTCACTGACCACCCGAAGTGAGCATTTCTCTCACAATCACTCAATAAGACACTGGCTGTATACTCACATTTAGCTGCGTTTTCAGAGAAATGTCTATTGAGGTAATAGCATCTTTAAATATTATCAGATTGGCAGACCAAAGCTGCGGACTTTGGAAGTAGGGAATCAGGCTCAAGTCTCGACGTCGGCTCAGCATCCTGTATTCTGGGTAAATTCCTTTATCTCCCCGTGCCTACCAAGAATGAATGTGTCCTTGGGCAATGTAATGTCATGTAACTTGTGCTCAGCTAAAGTGCTCCAATACCTTAGGGGAGAGTTCGCGCTATATGAATCTGCAAAAAAACTACACTTCAGAAAAGTTAGGGGTTTCTTTAAATTGGGATTCTTTGTAATGATGCAGAGAGAACCAGTTATATGCATTTCTAATTGAAACCTAAATGCTAAATACACTTGCTACCAGTAAAGATGGACGGTGTGGTTGCTGTGTTTCAAGGGCCTCTGTGGCCTAGGGGAGGCCAAATTTTGAGACTTTGAAACTAGGAAACAAGTTTGAATCCCGGGATCGACAACGCATCCTGCGCATCCTGTGATTCTGGGCAAATCACTCAATATCATTGTGCCTTACGTGTAGCGTCTGGTTTTATTATAAAGCGCTTTTAACGCACATGTCAAATTCGCGCAAATCAATAAATTATTTTTAAAAACAGCACAGCCCTATAGGCAGGCACATGCCTGGCTCTGAGTTTGAACAACTTAATTTTATCAAAGAATGTTCTATATTTGGGATATCGGCGTCTTTATTGTACTAAAATGCTAATTGTTAAACATACTTCACAAGCCTACAATAAACAAGTATTTCACAATTATAAACAATCTTATGGAAGGTTTAAAATTGTGTTCTTTCGTTAGCTCTCTTTTATAGATCAACATAAAAACTACAGTAAGAACTAACAACGAGAGTTTGTCGCCTTACGGCCAGAGCAGTTGACTTAGAAGCTGGGGAACCAGGTTCGCACTTCAGGGTCGGATCAACATCCTGTGATTCTGGGCAAACCCCTTAATCCCCCCCCGTCCCTACCAAAAATGGTTGTCTCTCTTTATGTTACGTAACTGGTGCTCGTGTACAGCGCTCCAATCTATATGGGTCGAGTTCCTGCAATATAAATCTGGAAAAATAAAAATTGACGTTACGAAAAATGTAGATGATCGTATTTTAAGGTTACATTTCTAACAATTTCCAGTTGATTAGTATATTTTGAGGGTCACTGGAACAATACCTACGGTTCGAGTTCCCACTATATAAATCTGCAAAAATAAAAATGATGTTATGAAAGATGTCTGACATCATATTTTAAGGTTATATTTCTAACAATTCCCTGCTGATCAGTTATTTTGAGGTGCAGTGATGACAGGACCCACAGCGGAGGGTCCCTTACACCCTGATAATTGCTGTAGTTTACTACCCCACCAACAGTCAAAGGGGCCATTATCCCTGCTTGCCCCAGGGCCCATGGCGTCCTTTCTACTCTACTTTGGCTGGCCAATTGGATTTTGTATTGTCTGTTTAGGTTTTATTTGTTACAACCGAGTTTTGGGAAACTTTATCAAGTTTTCATGTAGAATTGCACCCCGCACAGGAGTGCTGGTTTACTTAAAAGTAATCTGTAAAGATCCTTGTAAAAGCCTCGTGGTTGTGTGTTGGAGAAATTACGTGGCTGGTTACCTTTTGAATCTTATGAACCCCCTGTGTGTAGACTACAGGAAAGAGAGCTTTGCATGTTTGCAAAGAATCCGTTTATTATAAATGGCGTGTGGTCTGGTATCCGTAGCTCAGTTGCTTTTGAAGCGCTCTATTATTGCAGGGCTTGTAATTGGAGTAATCAATCATTCAGTTACAAGTAACTTGTATTGTGTTCCTGCCTGTCACCTGCCCCCCACCCTCCCCTCCCACCATCACAGAATGGGAGTCAGGTGTCTTGTCCTCGGCTTTCTGAGCTCAAAAGCTGAGAATTTTCTTTTCCTTCTTTCCGTTAGGTCACAAGCGATCAGAAAAGGTCGTTGGTTAATACAAATTAAACTGTATTGCGGGCTTTGGAAAAACATCCAAACATTCAAAAACGGTTTCTGAAATATGAACCCTAGATAACGTCAAACTGTTCTGGAGTGCGTTATAGGGTTATCTGTAGCTTTTTGTTTATAAAAGCTTGGAGCAAATGCACCATAAATCAAACAGCTTTGCCATCGAATCCAGAATTTTGATTGACCCTCGGGGGTTTTCCCAAATGTCCGGGGAGCACTGAAGAACACTAATTATATGCTGAAATACAACAGGCGTGTGCATGCGCACTGACTTGAGCACCAACCTGCCGCACACAGGTCACTCGATCCCTCGGTTGTCAGACTTCAGTATCTGCTTATTAGGACTTCTCTGCATTGCAGCGCTTTTATTGTCTTTCTGCAATGCTGACCATTCCTAGGGTCTAGAATTATCCCGGTGTTGCAGAATCGGCCCTAATTGCAGCGTTTTAGGAACTGCAGTGGGGGAGGACAGTGCATGCTACAAGGGTACCCTTAGGACAGCGGCTCGCCCGCATCCTCGCTGGAGGCCCGTGGCTCCTTGCGATCTGGGCGCGAGGCTTTGCACGGGTCACATGAGCAGCTGCTTGCTTCGGTGAGAGGCTGAGACTCACCACGACATGAGATAGTCCACGAACAAGACACCGTGATGGACGAACCGAACACTCTGGGACACAAGAACCATTACCTCTTCTAATGCACCGTGCATGGATGTTGCGAGCGGCTCTGAAAGAGAGTCAAGCTCAGAGGCCATTTACATTTAAAGTGAAAGCGCTTCTACACTTTTTTGTAATGAAGGGAACACACTTCCCATGCACTTAAAGGGGAGCTCAGGAAAAGCGAGTGGGAGGAAGGGGTTAAGGGTGAGTGCATGGTGGGAGGGTGACTCGGTGAGGGAAACCTTTTAAGGGGCTTGTCTTTAAGCAAGGAGATGGCTCAACATATAACGCTGCCGACTTTGGAGCTGGAGAACAGGGTTCGAACCTCCGGGTGGGCTCTATCACTTAACGATAAATAAACGGAGATCTCGGAGGAGGGCGGGGAGAGAAAAGTAAAATAACCACAACACATGAAGAGGGGAGAGATAACAAAATAAACATACAGTGCAAAGAGACCAATTCAATGTACATAAGCCAGCCAGGGGAGGTTGGTGCATCAGACTGCGTGAGGGGTGGGGGCATGGGAAGAAAGTAGTCTGTGCATTAAAGGGGCCAGTAGCCGTAGAAGGACACAAATGAGGACATCGCTGTCATAAGAAGGGACTAACAAGCTTAAAACCACTCGGAAGGCAGCATTTAAGACACAAGCCAATAAAAATGATGGGCGGAGAGTGGGCGGAGCTTGCACAAAACTTCCATGCTATACTGACTACTGCATGCCTCGCAAAGCGAGCAACGCATGCGCTGCAACGCTAGTTGAGACCTAAAAAGGAACAAAACCTCTGTTATGGATTGCAGTTTGCGTAGAAGAGAAATGAGACACTCCTAAATTATTGTAATTCAATGTATTATCCTTACAATTAATTAAAAGTGCAAAAAATTAATTAAAGATGCTTGGAAATAAGGATCGACACGTTGACAATTGTACGGCTGTTTTGATCACGAACTGTGAAAAAGTCCGTCTTCCATTGCCATGGAAGTAACGGACCACGTGATCAGGGAGCTTGTGATTTTGATTTGTTGTGTGAGAAAGCCTGCTGAGACAGGCAAAACGCGTTACCAGAAAAAAAATTCAAGAGCTTTTAAAATCATAACCCGAGTCCGTATCCAGAAACAGAAGGTGAACTGGAGTTGGTGTATATATATACACTTGGATAGGATATCCTTTTCACTAATTACGTTAACATTTATCCACTGGGGTAGGATGTGGATATTTTGTGAACTCTAAGGCTTTACACCTATAACGATGTTTTGAGGCAATTGGGGGCATTGGATTGAGTTCGAGAACAATGCTCGATGAATTTGCAGCTGCAACAATTTCATAAAAAAAGTATCGATTTATAGAGTTAATATATAGCAGGCAAACGAGCAGACTTTAAACGTTATTGGCAGATTGCAATTCATGCAGGAATATGAATTAATATTATTTACGTTCTCGCCTCTGTTCCCTTTTGATTGTATAACTTTATTGAGGTATTGTTTTGTTGAATATGACATAATGCCTTTACCGTTTCAAGATGGCCGCCAAGCCGCCAACCAGGAGTACATGCAAACTTTTGTCCTCTCTTTATGTTATTTTACGCCAGACTTGTGCGTGGTGCCGCTGCCTCTTTTTGTGAATGTATTTAACTGTTGAATTTGAACAGATACTTACCCGTGACCAAGACGATATGTTCGTCGAAACGCGTTGGGTATTCTCTGGCTTAAAAGCACATTAAATTTTCGTGATTGAATTTGGAAATGCTGTGTCTTGCTTGGGGAGGAGTGCATCCGTGTATGTTATACACTTGGTGAGACGTTTATAAATACAGGACTTCCTCGGACCCTGTTCTTGCACCGCCGCATTTGTGTCCCGGAATACTGAGGATGTGGACATTTTATATATATATATATCTCTATATATATTCACAGAAAAAACCATAGGTTTCAGGCACGTTATAGTTAGGAATTAGCATTTAAAAAACCTCAGAAATTCACTGAAAAAACCATAGGTTTCAGGGGTGTTATAGTTAGCTGGACTTTTCACTTGTACAAAACCATTGAAATTCCCCCGTTATAGTTAGTTCAGCTAACTATAACTCGGGCGCCCGCAATGCACTGCTGATGACGTCACATATTACATCACTCATGACATGGTCAGTGACATCACTCATGACATCACTGATGACATCTCAAATGACATCACTGATGACATCACTGATGACATCACTGATGACATCATCCAGTGAATGTGTGTTTTTCTGAAAATTAAATATGTTTTATATATGTATATCTCAAGGTCGATGGAAGAATAAATGGGTATATAAGTGTCTAAATGGATGATTTGTTTTTGAAAAATTGATTGTGTAACTGACTGATTAAGTGTATCATAGTGAATACATGGCTTAGTGAGTAATGTTTAAATATGTAAATATCTGTATCAGTCTCTCACTTTGTGTATAAGTGGCTGCATGGGTTGGTGAGTAGCTACATGGGTGTCTATATAGGTTATTAGTTGGTTTTTTGAGTATCAGTCTGAGTGTCTGCATGGTTCGGTGGGGGGTATTACGTAGTGCATAGGTGCATGAATGAGTGACTCACTGTTTGTATGTGTTGAACACAGCATGTGTGCAGGAATGTATGGGTGGATGAGTGTGTGTATGGGTGTGTTAGTGAGTGAATGACTGTCTCAATAGTGTCTTTATGAGTAACTACATATGTTTTAAACTAGTATATGTGACTATTGGTGTATATATGTGAGTATATGTGAGAGTGAGAGATTGAAAGAGTTCCTGTATGAATAAGTATGTGTTTCTATAAGTGATTGTTTAAAAGACTAAGTATGTGTAAGTTTCCGTAGAAGTAAGTATGGTGGTGTGTGTATAACTGTATATGCAAGTAAATGTATGTTTGATTCTTTATTAGCATGAGTGACTATGTGTGTGAGTAACTCTATGGATGAGTGGCATTGTGTAACAGGATGTATAGGTGTATGAGTACATATGATGAGTGAGTACATGTATGAGTGACTGTATAGGACTGTTGGTGAATGAGTGGATGTGTATGTGGATCTTAGAATTACTGAAGAGGTTGTTGTAACTGGTATTGGTATGTCCATTGTTTTGAAAATTTTAGTCTCTATTTTTGAATGTGTGTATCAAAGGTTATATTAGGGTGAGAGGAGGTCTGCCACTCTATCACAAGGATGATGTCATCAGTGATGTCATCAGTGATGTCATTTGAGATGTCATCAGTGATGTCATGAGTGATGTCACTGACCATGTCATGAGTGATGTAATATGTGACGTCATCAGCAGTGCATTGCGGGCGCGCGAGTTATAGTTAGCTGAACTAACTATAACGGGGGAATTTCAATGGTTTTGTACAAGTGAAAAGTCCAGCTAACTATAACACCCCTGAAACCTATGGTTTTTTCAGTGAATTTCTGAGGTTTTTTAAATGCTAATTCCTAACTATAACGTGCCTGAAACCTATGGTTTTTTCTGTGAATTTCAAAGGTTTTTTAAATGCTAATTTCTAACTATGCCTACAGAGATAGGACATGTGAAGAAAGAAGAAAAAATGCACAGAAAGAAACAAAAGAAGTGCAGAAAGAAGCAACAGAAGTCCTCAAATACGAAGATAAGTGCAGGAAGAAGGATAACGTGCAGAAAGAACAAAAAGAAGAGCAGAAAGAAGCCTTGTTGCAAAATCATCCTGTACCCTCAACTTTTTCAGAAGGATACTGGTGGTAACTGAGTCTGACTAACCAGTCCTAGAGCCAGTGCTATGTTAAAAGACACTTAGAATACAGTGAAAACACCTACATACACTAGGGAACATTATGCGTTGGGGTCCCCCTGTGATTAGCATGACCTCCTCTGTAAGCCCCTAGTGTATAATAGGGCATGGGGATTAAAACTACCTCTTAAAACAGGCCACAGGGCGTTTTTGCACACGTTAACTCAGGCCCCGTCCCCTCCCTTCACCACTGTGTAAACACGCCCTGTGTCCATTTTTAGTTGGGAGATTAAGTTCATTTGAATCCTGAGGGTCCCTAGGGTCCAACTAGCCCACTAGGTACCTCCAGTAAGTGTCACAGAGCTGCGTTGCAGAGAGGTGTAAAAAGTGGCACGGCCTGGACCACCTCTCTGCAATGCAGCTCAGTGGCGCTTACTGGAAGCACTTGGTGGGCTAGTTAGCCCCCAGGGGCCCTCAGTATTGAAGGGAAATTATATCCCCAATTTAAAACGTGCCATAGTGCGTGTTTGCACACGTCACCTCAGGCCCCGTCCCCTCCCTTCACCACTGTGTAAACGCGCCCTGTGGCTGTTCTAAGTTGAGAGATTAAGTCCCCCTGAATCCTAAGGGTCCCTAGGGTCAAACTAGACCACTAGGTACCTCCAGTAAGCGCCACAGAGCTGCGTTGCAGAGAGGTGTAAAAAGGGGCTTGGCCTCAGAACACCTGGCTGCAGCGCAGCTCCCTGGCGCATACTGGAGATGCCTGTTGGGGGCGCGTTTGCAGAGTGCTGCACGGAGGGGGCATGGCCTCCGGCACGATGCCAGTCTTTTATTTATTTTAGTTTTTTAAGAAGGGGGGGGCTGTTTGGTTCCCCTTCTTATTCTAATTTATTGGCCCTGATGACCCCATCCCCCAGGGCCAGTCTCCTAATTATATTTTTTTGACCCCAATCCCCAGGGCCGGCCACTGTTTTTTATTATTTTTAAAAAATATATATTTATAGACACACCTAGGACATGCTGGACAAACCGTACGTACCTATCACCATGACGATTTGCGTGATATTCATTAAAAGGCGACTATGCATGCAATGAATCCACGTGGAATGTATTTACACCACTAGTGAAGCTCTGACATGTCTGATGCCCTACCGTGCCTAATCCTGGTAGACACCCTTGTCGTTTATTTATACAAACATGGGTAGCTATTGACGGGCACATTTAATACACATGCACACCAAGCCATTCAAAGGGGATTCGACAAAAATTCGACCAAAACTATGCAAGAAATCCCCCTCACGGTTAATAAAACACACATCCACTGCCGGATGTGTAATACTTTTTATTTTACTCTCTGGAAAGGGGACGAACATCACTTGAGAGTCACAGCGTGCTCCTGACAGAGCCCAATGCTGTGTTACACCCACCATTGCCTGCCGAGTGCCACACACCTCTGTGTTGTATTCCACTAGCTAGTGCATATGCTATGACACTCTCTAGCCCATGTGAACTGTAACACCACCCCGTGAATATGTCATGCCACACTTGTCTTCGCACGAGTTATATTGCCCCATCTAACGTGCCTTTCTCGATGCCTATGTTATAACGCACAGTGCTATGCCATACATATTACAATCTGGGATCCATATCTTTGTCACAGTGCATATGCAACGTTACACTCCCCAGCACATATTTTATATTACAACTTTAGAGACTAGTTAGGTTACACAACACTGCCCTGTGCATATTACACTCCAAGGCGCATATCGCATAGCACGCGCTAGTGCCTGTGCTATCTCGCGCTCTCCAATGAATCTGTCATTGCGCACAATGTATTGCATATTATATTTCACGCCCGGTTCATCTTATATCACACTTTTTGGTGCATAGTTTATACCATACACTATATCTAGTTTTCATTTTCAATCGTGCTCTCAGGACTATGTTCTATATAACACTGTGTTCACCTACCCTTTTCACCGGCATTACATTTTGCGATAGGGGGTGGAGGGTCAGGGGGTGTTTCTGCCAAGTGAGCCCGGAGTCACAGTCACAAACGTCCTCTTCTTCCTGAATAAAAGTGAGATTATGCTGCATACTTGTTCATATTTTAAGTAGTTCGCACAGACACAATGTTTTAAAAACAATAAAGTTCCTAATACCCGCCTTCTCTGAACAGTTAGCTTGCTGCCCCATCCCCTTCCTCCCTATCCTCTGTTGTGTGAATCCATGGACTAGCCTCCTCCCTCCTGCCATGCATGGTCTGATGTGCTGCCACTGCCCTCCATTTAGCATGATGTACCAGTCCACTCCTCCTGCCCTCCATTGCCCAATTCTATGCCCCATCATTGACCTCCTGCTTAAACTCTGTGCTTAGCTTGCTGCCCCTATTCTCTTTCCCCCTGCCCTCCGATGTCTTTGTGCATGCCCCTGCTCCATCCTTTTTGCCCACCATGTCCCATGGACCTGCCACTCCTATCTACTCTGAGTGTTCTGTTGAGCTGCCACTCCCCTCCCACCTGCCTAGCATTGTCAGATGACTGTAACCTGTCCCTGCCACCTCCACCCTGCCTGTCCACATGCCACGCCCCTATCCTCTTCCTCCTGTCCTACATGGTCCATTGTACTGCCACACCCTTCTGCCCTCCCTGGTCTGTTGTGCTGCAACTGCTCCTCCTGCCTGCCCCGTGTGGTCTGTTGTGAGGTCCCTTCCCCTGAACTTTCTTGTCTGTGCACAGGTCCTGACCCTCCCTTCTATCCTCCATCGTCCTTTGTGCATGCCCCTCCACCCTCCTTCTTGCCCATCATAGCCATTGTGCTGCCACTAACCCTCCCACTTGCCATGCATGGTCTTCTGTGCTGCCATGGCCCCTCCCACCTTCCCTGTGTGGTCAGTTAGCTGCCCCTGACCCCCTCCCACCTTCCCTCCATGGTTTGTGTGTATGCCATCACAGTCTCACTGTTGCTCTTCATGGTGTGTCTTGCTTCTAGTGCCCATCCTGCCTGACCTCCATGGCTATCTTGCTGCTCCTGCCCTGCCCCCTTGCCCCCAGCCCTACTCCCTCCCTCCTGGCTTGTCTGTTCCATTGTAATGCCCCTGATCCGTCCCTCCTGCCCTTTATGGTCTGTTATGCTGCAGCTTTCTCTCCTGTCTGTCCATTATGGTCAGCTAGCTACCATTGCCTCTTGCCCCTCTGTTCTCTGTTGTCCATGTGCATGGTCCTGTCCCCTCCCTCTTGCTTTCTATGGATTGTTGTGCTGCACTCCCGTCCTGCATGCCCTGTGTGGTGTATTGTGCTGCTGCAAACCCTGATGCCTGCCCTGCAGGGTCAGTTTGGTGCACCTCTCCATGTCCCTCCTGTCCTCTGTTATCCAAGTCCATGTCCCTATCCCATTTCCTTCCATGATCCAATGTACCATACTTGCGAACATTTTGAACTTGGTAAGAGGGAGATTTTGAAAAAAAACTGGGGTATTGATTTTCCCCTTTGAGTTACATTGAAAAAGAGGATATTGTAGACAGGAGACAGATCAAATAAAGCCCATTTGAGCTTAAAAACATTGGACGTTTCCTGGCTGAATCGGGTCTGTTGGCATGTATGGTTGTACTACCATTGCCTCTTCCTTCTGCCCACAATGGTCTATTACATTGCCACAGCCTTGAAGGAGGGTAGATTTTGTATCACAGGGGGCCCCTGGCCCGTTCTGTCCACACCTGAAGTATGAGACCCTTGTCCTTGCCCTGCCAGCTGCATTTGTAGGCCGTATTAAATTGACCAGCGGGTCCTGTGTTGCTATATAATTATCCTGAGACATCCTTACCACTCAGCCAGCATAAAACCCCTGTGTAGGCCCTTCTGTTCAATATGTAGGCCTCTTTGTTAAATTGACCATAGCTCTGCAATTTTAGTGTATAGCAGTCTGAAGGCAGGTCTGCGAGGCCTTCTGATCCAAACTAGTAGCCCCCACCCTACCCGAGTGCTCCGTGCTCGGTATCAAAGTTCAACATCCCCCTGAAGCTGTCGACATACAGTAGGCTGCATCCTGGACTGGTACTTGCTTCCTGGGCAGGTTTCCCGCTTTTAAGGAAGTGGCAACCGCAGAGCGTCAAGTTAGGAGAACTGAGGAGATTTTATACATGAATATATTGAATTCCCGTACAATACCCATTATTTTCTGCTTGCTCTATGGAACTTACGATAAGCGATTGGCCTGAGAGACTGACCTTTTCACCCAGTCCATTGTCAGCATTAAGTGGGTAAATGACGAAATGTCTGGTAAAATCCGCAGACAAAGCTTTTGGGTAGCATACGTAGGTAGATGTAGCGTGCAAAGGAGCCCACAAAATGATATAAAAAGGGAGCACCCACAGATATCGACGGACTACCTCGCCGTCTGTATGTAGGTTAACAGGCAGTGCAGGTTTTCCCCAAGAGCTGGGAGCTCTTGTCTTCCTTTGCTTAAAATGTCTTGCTCTGCTTTGCTTGAAGTATCTTATTCTATTTTACCTATATGAAATGTCATGTTATGTTTAACCATTGTTCTCTTTACTTTTGCATTTAAAAGATTTTGTATTGTAATTGCAGGAATGCTTGCTCTAAGAGTAAACGTGAGTGTTCCTAGGTAACATTTTCCTTGGTGTAACTTGTTTCTCATGATGCATTTATAGATGTGTTTTCTCTCTCTCTCTGTCAGTACATTAATTGAGATACAGAGAATATTATGACAGCTGTATGATTATCTGGATTCTGTATTTTGTACTTTATGTCTCTATTCTGCGGTTTCTTTGAAGTTGCATCTTCTCATTAAACTGCCATTGTATTCTGCCTCCAATTCCATGTCTCATATGTCTGTTTTCTTCATTTTTGGAGCAAGCGTTCCTAGGCACCCCGGCTCAAATTAAGGTGCCCCTTTTGTCCCTAACTCACTCTCCTGCTCAGTTCTGTGGTGGCTCCCGGGGATCTGGGGACCGCCCCTAGCTTCCTTGACCCGTAATAGATCTTCCCTCCAACAGCCTCTCTTGCAAGTCCTGTATTGTTGGTTTGTTGCCCCTGCCCCCCTTTCCACTGCCCTCCATAGTCTGTTGTGCTTCCACGGCCCTTCCTGCCTGCTCAGTGTGGTTAAATTGTTGCCTTTGCACCCTCCTACCTGCCTTCAATTTTCAGAGTCCGTGCCCCTGGCCTCTGCCTCTCAACAGTATCCTAATGAACAACTAGATTGCTAACATTCTATATTTATTACAAAAGTGTGGAACGCCTGACATCATCTTGATGTAATCAAAACTGTAATACCTAGAGCATTTCCTTTAGAAATTACATATATGAGAGGGTCTTATTGGCATCAAACTTATGGTTAGTGCTCTAAAAGACTAAAATAAGGACATATTTTCTGAGTTTTCAAATAGCGACAAAGCACTTTTAAATTATTTGTTATCTTTATGTTTTTTTATCCAGTTGACCACTTGATTAAATGTTGCACTTAGGGGAGAGGATGTGGTGTTACTTCCAGAACTGCAGACTTTGCAACTGGGGAACCAGGTTGAAGTTTCTGCTTCAGCTCGACATTCTGTGATTCTGGTCAAATCACTTAGTCTCCCCATGTCTACAACCAAAATGAATTTGTTCTTGTGTGATGTAACCAATGCTCATGTAAAGCACTCCAATACCTGACAAGTCTGCACTATATAACACTGCAAAAACACAAAATAATAAGTGTTTTGCACACTTCTGTCATTGGGCTATATTTGGGCTACATCTGGGTGATTTTGGGCTACATTTGGGCTCTTTTGTCTCCGGTGGCCATCTTGGGAGATTTATTTGTTATGAAGTTTCCTAATTTCCTCATGTACTGCAGTCTCCTCAGTAGGAAATGCTTTCAGTTTTTTACTTTGATTCCATCATGAAGGTATTCAGATATGTCACACATTTGCCATAAATTCTGAATGTTAGCACTCTAGTTGCTCATTAGATCACTGTAGTAAAACTACTGCACCATGGAAGTCTGCTCCTGGTATTAAAAGTGCATGTTTCAGTCTGCATGAAGAATTTTTTAATGAAATAGAAGAGGATTTGAGAAGTCACTCAAAATGTGCCCTCATTTTCTTTCTTCAGCATTAATCATAATTTCTATGGCAAAATGAACCTCCTCATTGTGTTCCTTTTTAAATTAAATGTTTTAAGTTTTACCAGTTTATTCCAATCAAGATGGCTTCAGGTGTGCCATACTTTTGTCATAATGAAGACAGTAAGCGCTCTAGTTGTTTTTAAGAACATTCTGGGACATTCTGTCATTGGGCTATACTTGGGCTACATCTGGGTGATATTTGGGCTACATTTGGGCTCTTTTGTCTCTGGTGGCCATCTTGGGAGACTTATTTGTTATGAAGTTTCCTAATTTCCTCATTTACTGCAGTCTCCTCAGTAGGAAATACTTTCAGTTTTTTACTTTGATTCCATCAAGAAGGCATTCAGATGTGTCACACATTTGCCATAAATTCAGAATGTTAGCACTCTTTTTCTCATTAGATCACTGTAGTAAAGCTACTGCTCACCAGGGAAAACTGCTGCTGGTATTGAAAGTGCATGTTTCAGTCTGCATGTCAGAATTTTTTAATGAAATAGAAGAGGATTTGAGAAGTCACTCAAAATGTGCCCTAATTTTTCTTTCTGCAGCACTAATCATACTTTTTATGGAAAAATGAACCCCCTCATTTTGTTCCTTTTTAAATTAAATGTTTTAAGAGTTACCACTTTAATCCAAGCAAGATGGCTTCAGGTGTGCCATACGTTTATCATAAGTAGGACTGTTAGCGCTCTAGTAGTTCTTTGGAACACTCTGGGAAGCTGCAGTAGAACACAAAGGAATCAACTGACAGTCTCTGCCCTTGTTGGATGTACATGTTTTACTGAGAATGTCAGACTTCATTCTCACATGACTGAGAAAGATAATGTGAATTTACAGAAAATAAGCTCTCAGTTTAGCCTATAGATCACCTTCCAAACCTCTGTGGTAAAAGCATGAGAAAATATTTTTCTCTCAATCATGATATCCCAGCAGAAGGCTTTTTCACATGGTGAAATCACCTTAGAACATACCACAATTCCTAAAATGAGTATGGTACCATCAACAAATGATTTATAATGTAACTAAAGTCTTAAAACCTTCTATTAACTGCAATGCTTTTTAATGAGGTGCTATCATGTATATTGGTCCCAAGATGGCTGCCAACACTTCTTGGATGAAGTGCTGACAGCCAATCAGATCTCAGGATGAGATGTGTGGTTAGGCTCCGCCCACATATATATATGCTTTTAAATGCTATTTTCTCAGGAAATACTGAACCGATTTACACCAGACCTGCAAAAGGCACTTCCTTGACCTTATGGCTACCTCTCTGCCAAATTTCAAGTAATTCTGTTCAGCCGTTCGGGCTGTAGCTGTGTCTAAAGGTCCTATGGAAAAATGCATGGGGAAAACACGTTTTGGGACCCCCCTTTTTTCTCGGCCCCTGCTTGACGAATCCCCCCGAGACTTTCAGGGTAGGAGCGGAGCGTAGCGCCCCACCTATTTTGAAAATTTCGCGAGGATTCGTCGACCGGCGCCAAAGTTATTCCAAATAGAATGTTGCGGATTTCCTATGGAAACAGGGTCCTAACTATAACTACCTACTGGCGACCGCCAGTAGGTAGTAGGTAATATCTATATCTATATCTATATCTATATATATATATATTACCTACTGGCGGTCGCCAGTAGGTAGTTATAGTTAGGACCACGTTTCCATAGGAAAACCTCAACATTCTATTTTGAATAACTTTTGCGCCGGTCGACGAATCCTCGCGAATTTCTCAAAATAGGTGGGGCGCTACGCTCCGCTCCTACCCTGAAAGTCTCGGGGGGATCCGTCAAGCGGGGGCTGAGATAAAAGGGGGGTCCCAAAACGCGTTTTTCCCATGCATTTTTCCATAGGACCTTTAGAACGAGCTACAGCCCGAACGGCTGAACAGAATTACTCAAAATTTGGCAGAGAGGTAGTCCCTAGGTCAAGGAAGTGCCTTTTGTAGGTTTGGTGTAAATCTGTTCAGTAGATTCTGAGAAAATAGCCTTTAAATCAATATATATATCTGAGCCAGCTTACGGTACGCTTACGGTACGCTTACCGTAAGCGTACGGTGGCGTGCGCGAGCGCGATTCTGATTGGCTCTCAGATCTTAGTAAACATTCGAATCGGCCGAAACCAGGAAGCGGCGGCCGCCATTTTGTGTATTTCACTCTGAAAATAAAGAGTGAAAACAAGGAAAGGGGGCAATGAGGAGAGTTACAGACCCCCTAACATTTGTAAGGGGGTCAAAGAAGGACAGAAAAGTGCAAAAAAAACATTTATTGATTTTAAAAAAAATCACGGGGTACGCGTACGGTAAGCTTACGGTAAGCGTACGGTAAAAAAAAATAAAAATAAATAAATGAAAAGCAGATTTAAGAGTTTAGATATTAGGGAGCTCTAAAAAGAGCTGTTGTGTTTATGAAGTCATTTTTTTAGTGGTACCTACAAGTAAGTACCGATGCAGAGTCTAAGGTTCAAGAGGAAGACTCTGTTCCCTTCATCATTGAAGTGCACACCATCTCCTCTATAAATGTCTTGCATGTCATAACGCAAGTTGTTGTGGTAAATGGCACCCATACCATAGTCACGGAGGAAAGCAGAAACAGATTTGTTGACGTGCTTTCTTGCTTTGTCAATCTGTGGACAGAAATGATTGGACCAGTTCCATTTTTGCCTTTGGCATATGTTGGAAAACACAAAGGCAGTTTTAGGGAAAAGTGTAAACAGTTGTGCAAAGGTGTCCTTCATAAGCATTTCCAGACCTACCCCAGTCAAAGTGCCTAGGTCATTGCCACCACAGTGCACTATTATGAGGTCAGGGTGTTGGATTTGCATGAAGGATTTCACCAATGGCATCAATTGGTGCCACTTTAACCCTCTCTGACCAATCCATTTAATGTCTACATTTGGCAAAGCTAGGTCTCTCACCATACCTGTTTTCTCTGCAAACTTTTCACTCCAGAAGACATAGCTGTGCCCTACAATCCACACTGTGAACATCTTCAAAGGAGAACTGGATGCACTCAGGAGGTGTCTTTCAGTAGAATGGCAATATGAAAAGAAAGACAGTTTGGAAATGGAGGCATACATATTTTTTTCAAAACAAAAAGAACTGATTGGCTGTTTCATACCATTCCAGAATAAAAACTAGGCTGTATGTGAAAATTAATAGAAGCATGTTTTGTATTGGTACAAAAAAATGTGTAACCAAAGAACAGGACTATGGATTTGCTGTTAGGTTTGAAAAGTCAAGCACTCTTGCTGTGTGGAATTGAAACATTGTGTGTCGAACTTCTGACCTAACTGCACACAGCAGTGTTCCATGAGCTGTTGCTATGGTAGCAGGCAGAAGTCAAGTTGGGGGAAGGGTACTAGGCAGAAGTCAAGTTGGGGGAAGGGTACTGTTGGAAAAGGGTTGGTTTTCAACCAATAGAAATGTGTGATTACCTGTGAAAAAAAAGGTGGAAGCACTGAGATTTGAAACTTACATGTATATGTGTGGAAAAATAGAGGGAAAGTTAGCCATTATCTGGTTCTGCTGAGAGGAGAGAGGTGTAAAGAACAGAGATCCTGGCTCTGATAATCTGCTGTTTGAGTGCCACATTTCTTTCACAACTAACTAATTTTAAAGGTGAGTTTACAGTTTGAGAGGGGATGTATGTGGTAACTTAAGAAATGAATAATAGAAATGGGAATTGTTTTTGTTGTAGTTACATAATGTGTCAGTCTGTAAAAGTGATTTCAAATTGAAAAAAGAGATTTACACTTGCCCCTGAAAAAAAAAGAGCAGTAAGTGAGCTTTCAAAATGGCAAAGAAATTTCGTTTTGGCACTAATGTGAAAACATGACTCTGTGTGCATAGAAGAATTATAGGCAGAAATGTATTGCGTCTTGCTCTGGTGATTTCACAGTTGCAGTAGATGGAAAAGAGGAGCGAATTTTTGGGGGAAGAAGCAGAGGCTTAGCACACACCCATGTGCTTGCCGTGTATAGTCATGCACAGTATTTAGAAGCCAGTGGGGTTTTCAGGTTTAAGTCTGTAATGCAAATACATTCAGCATCACTCAGGCTGGTTGCCCTTGCTGGAGTGTAGGCAATAATAATAATAATAATAATTGTAGTCTCTCAAGGACAATGTAATGTGATAAATGATTTTTAGTGTTTTTTTTTAAAAAATAAAAAAAAGGTACGCTTACCGTACGCGTACGGTAAAAAAAAAAAAAAAAAGTTTTTAAAAAAATGTAAAAAAAAGATGAAAGATAAGGTTGGCTCTTAAAAGAACCGTTGTGTTCATGCAGGGACAGAGGAAAGGAACCATGGGAAAATCATTCAAAGCTACAAATGTGCTGATCTATTTTGTTGTTCACTAGGGAAACACTGGTCTCCCTATGACAAATTAGACCTTTACAAACTGCGCAATGAATATCAACCCTCCGAAATCGAAGGTTCATTTCCAGAGGGCCAGCAGAAGGAGATGCTCCCCCCACAGATGAAGGGCTCACCTGACCTGCAGAAGAAGGAGTCTGCCCTGCAGATGATGGTCCAGGCTGAGCTGCTGTGGATGTACTGGCTCGTCTTTCTGAAGAGTTACCTCCAAAAAGATGACCATGTGTCCTTCTGTGTACTTCTTTGAGGTGCCTCATCATGGTGTGATTCCCAAAGGAATACTTCCTGTCAGGATTACCTCTAGAAAGTACACGCTTACACAGAATGCAAGTAACTAAGGGTGCATTCACCTTTTGCTGGCCTTCTGGAAAAGTAAAATAATCCCAAACATAAGAAGGCTTTACTTTCCTCGCTCTCTGCCTCAAGACAGTGCTGCTGGTGCTAGCCTCACTCTCAGAAGGGCTCTGCTGTTCTGCCATCGTATCCCAAAGACAAACCAGCTCCTTCTCCTAAGGGATCACAAGCAGAAATGAGGGGAATGGGTGTGGTGTAGGCGAGTTCTAGAACTGAAAGTAGTTTCAACCAATCAAAAGTTGTGTTTCATGATCACATGACCTACCGTACGCTTACGGTACGCTTACGGTACGCTTACGGCAAAAAGTACGCGTGCGCGTAAAAAAGACACGCGCTTGCGCGCATGCGCATAACAGTCACTCCCCGGCACTACCGCGTAACGTGCGCGTATTGCGTAAGCGCGCACGCGTCCCACGCGCGGCTACGCAACGTACGTAACTCTACGCAAGCAGCGTGGATAGATTACGGACGTTGCGTAAACCGTACGCTTACGGTACGCTTACGGCAAAAAGTACGCATGCGCGTAAAAAAGACACGCGCATGCGCGCATGCGCATAACAGTCACTCCCCGGCACTACCGCGTAACGTGCGCGTATTGCGTAAGCGCGCACGCGTCCCACGCGCGGCTACGCAAAGTACGTAAATCTACGCAAGCAGCGTGGATAGATTACGGACGTTGCGTAAACCGTACGCTTACCGTAAGCTTACGGTACGCGTAATATAAAAAAAAAAAAAAAATCTAGAATTACATTTTACGTTTATTTTAAAAATTATATATAAAAAAAATATTTAAGAATTTTTTTAAAAAAAGCATAGTCTTTATAAAAGATAAATAAATTAAATTAAAAATTTGTTTGAAAAAAATGAAGAATAAAAAAAAAAATTAGCATTTAAAAAACCTTGCAAATTCACTGAAAAAACCATAGGTTTCATACACGTTATAGTTAGGAATTAGCATTTAAAATACCTTGCAAATTTACTGAAAAAACCTTGGTTTTCACACACGTAATAGTTAGAAATTAGCATTTAAAAATCCTTAGAAATTCACTGAAAAAACCATAGGTTTCATACACGTAATAGTTAGGAATTAGCATTTAAAAAACCTTAGAAATTCACTGAAAAAACCATAGGTTTCACACACGTTATAGTTAGGAATTAGCATTTAAAAAACCTTAGAAATTCAGTGAAAAAACCATAGGTTTCACAAATGTTATAGTTAGATGGACATTTTACTCGTAAAAAACCAGTGAAATTGCCCCGTTATAGTTAGTTCAGCTAACTATAACTCGCGCGCCCGCAATGCACTGCTGATGACGTCACATATTACATCACTCATGACATGGTCAGTGACATCACTCATGACATCACTGATGACATCTCAAATGACATCACTGATGACATCATCCAGTGAATGTGTGTTTTTCAGAAAATTAAATATGTGTTATATATGTATATCTCAAGGTCGATGGAAGAATAACTGGGTATATAAGTGTCTAAATGGTTGTTTTTTTTTTGAAAAATTGATTGTGTAACTGACTGATTAAGTGTATCATAGTGAATACATGGTTTAGTGAGTAATGTTTAAACATATAAATATCTGTGACAGTCTCTCACTTTGTGTATAAGTGGCTGCATGGGTTGGTGAGTAGCTACATGGGTGTCTATATAGGTTATTAGTTGTTTTTTTGAGTATCAGTCTGAGTGTCTGCATGGTTCGGTGGGGGGTATTACGTAGTGCATAGGTGCATGAATGAGTGACTCACTGTTTGTATGTGTTGAACACAGTATGTGTGCAGGACTGTATGGGTGGATGAGTGTGTGTATGGGTGTGTTAGAGAGTGAATGACTGTCTCAATAGTGTCTTTATGAGTAACTACATATGTTTTAAACTAGTATATGTGACTATTGGTGTATATATGTGAGTATATGTGAGAGTGAGAGATTGAAAGAGTTCCAGTATAAATAAGTATGTGTTTCTATAAGTGATTGTTTAAAAGACTAAGTATGTGTAAGTTTCTGTAGAAGTAAGTGTGGTGGTGTGTGTATAACTGTATATGCTAGTAAATGTATGTTTGATTCTTTATTAGCATGAGTGACTATGTGTGTGAGTAACTCTATGGATGAGTGGCATTGTGTAACAGGATGTATAGGTGTATGATTACATATGATGAGTGAGTACATGTATGAGTGACTGTATTGGACTGTTGGTGAATGAGTGGTTGTTTATGTGGATCTTACAATTACTGAAGAGGTTGTTGTAACTGGTATTGGTATGTCCATTGTTTTTGAAAATTTTAGTCTCTATTTATGAATGTGTGTGTCAAAGGTTATATTAGGGTGAGAGGAGGTCTACCACTATCACAAGGATGATGTCATCAGTGATGTCATCAGTGATGTCATTTGAGATGTCATCAGTGATGTCATGAGTGATGTCACTGACCATGTCATGAGTGATGTAATATGTGACGTCATCAGCAGTGCATTGCGGGCGCGCGAGTTATAGTTAGCTGAACTAACTATAACGGGGCAATTTCACTGGTTTTTTACGAGTAAAATGTCCATCTAACTATAACATTTGTGAAACCTATGGTTTTTTCACTGAATTTCTAAGGTTTTTTAAATGCTAATTCCTAACTATAACGTGTGTGAAACCTATGGTTTTTTCAGTGAATATATATATATATATATATATATATATATATATTCACTGAAAAAACCATAGGTTTCACACACGTTATAGTTAGCTGGACATTTCACTCGTAAAAAACCAATGAAATTCCCCCGTTATAGTTAGTGCAGGCAACTATAACTCACGCGACCGCAATCCTCTGCTGATGACGTCAGATATTACATCACTGTATTTAGACACTTATTTACCCATGTCTTCTTCCATTAATCTTTAGCTATACATAAATTACAAATATTTATTTTTCATAAAGACACATATGTCATCAGTGATGTAATATCTGACGTCATCAGCAGAGGATTGCGGTCGTGTGAGTTATAGTTGCCTGCACTAACTATAACGGGGGAATTTCATTGGTTTTTTATGAGTGAAATGTCCAGCTAACTATAACATGTGTGAAACCTATGGTTTTTTAAGTGAATTTGCAAGTTTTTTTAAATGCTAATTCCTAACTATAACGTGTGTGAAACCTATGGTTTTTTCAGTGAATTTGTACGGTTTTTTAAATGCTAAGTTATGTATTTATTAATTTTTTTTCCAGGTTTTTCACCGTAAATCACTCAAACACAAGGGCTCTTTTTAGAGCCACCTAATATCTAAACACTTAAACTTGATTTTTATTTCTATTTTTTTAATGTTTTTTTTCGGGTGCACGCAGAGTGCGCGCACCTCGCGTTGTTTTTAAAAAAAATTAAAATCTTTTTTTTTGCCCTTCGTGGTCCTACTGTGACCCCCTGACAATGGCTAGGGGGTCAAGAACTCCCTACTCTGCCCCCTATTCACGTTCTCCACCTTTCCTTTTCAGTGCGACAGACAAAATGGCGGCCGACACTTCCTGATTTCGACCGATTTGAATGTTTACTGACATCTAACAACCAATCAGAATTACGCTCGCGCACGGCAGGGTGCGCGCACAGGGCTTGCACAGTGCACGCACCCTGCACGCGTATAGATATTGATATGCTTTTAAACGCTATTTTCTCAGGAAATACTGAACAGATTTACACCATACCTGCGAAAGGCACTTCCTTGACCTTATGGCTACCTCTCTGCCAAATTTCAAGTAATTCTGTTCAGCCGTTCGGGCTGTAGCTGCGACTAAAGGTCCTATGGAAAAATGCATGGGGAAAACGCGTTTTGGGACCCCCCCTTTTTCTCGGCCCCCACTTGACGAATCACCCCGAGACTTTCAGGGTAGGAGCGGAGCGCCCCATTAATTTTGAAAATTACGCGAGGATTCGTCAACCGGCGCCAAAGTTATTCAAAATAGAATTTTGAGATTTCCTATGGAAACACGGTCCTAACTATAACTATCTACTGGCGACCGCCAGTAGATAATATACATTTATATATATATATATATATATATATATATATATATATATATATATATGTATTTATTTATTTATTTATATATTTATTGCATTCAAACGCCTCATAATCCAAAAGCAAGATAGAACCGGCACCCCGAAGGTTGTTCAATATGTTTTTTTTATTTTTGAGTGTATTCATCCACAATCAATCAATCAGCAATTTGTAAAGTGCACTACTCACCCGTGTGGTTCTCAAGGTGCGGGGGGGCGGGGGGGGGGAAGACAGCTATTGATCGAACAGCCAGGTCTTGAGGAGTCTCCTGAAGGTCAGCAGGTCCTGGGTATTTCGCAGGTGGGTGGGGAGGGTGTTCCATGTCTTGGCGGCGAGGTGGGAGAATGATATGCCACCGGTGTTGATTCTGTGGATGCATGGGACAGGGCGAGGTCGGCAGAGCAAAGCTGGTGGTTCGGGGTGTAGAAGGCGAGTCGGTTGTTGTGGAGTGCCTTGTGAGCGTGGGTGAGGAGCTTGAAGGTGATTCTCTTGTTGACAGGGTGCCAGTGCAGGGGTCTCAGGTGGGCAGTGATGTGGCTGTGGTGGGGGGATGTCGAGGATGAGGTGTGTTAGGCGTTCTGTAGTCGTTTCTGGAGTTTTGCTGTGGTACCCACGTAAAGGGCGTTGCCTTAGTCCTTGAGTGCCTGGGTGACCGTCCTCCTGGTTCCTGTGGAGATCCATCTGTAGATCTTGTGAAGCATGCGGAGGGTGTTGAAGCAGGAGGAGGAGGAGACGGTGTTGACTTCCTGGGTCATAGACAGTGATGAGTCCAGGATGAACTCCAGGTTGTGTGTGTGGGTATTGACGCAGCTCCCAGCGAGGCCGGCCACCAGGAGTCGTCCCAGGCGGAGGGGGTGGAGCCGAGGATGAAGACCTCCGTCTTGTCGAAGTTCAGTTTTAGGCGGCTGCTCTTCATCCACTTGGCGACAGCCTACATCCCTTCGTGGAAGTTTGTTTTGGCAGTGGCGGGGTCTTTGGTGAGAAAGAGGATCAGCTGGGTGTCATCGGCGTATGAGACTATGTTGAGGTCATGTGATCGGACGATGTTGGCGAGCGGTGTCATGTAGACGTTGAAGAGGGTCGGGCTGAGGGATGATCCTTGGGGTACGCCGCAGTTGATCTTAGTGGCTTCGGATCGAAATGGCAGGAGGCGGACTCTCTGGGTTCTGTCGGTGAGGAAGGAGGTGATGCAGTACAGGGCTTTGTCGCAGATCCCTGCTTTGCAGAGGCGTGTGTGTAGGGTGTGGTGGCAGAAGGTGTCGAAGGCGGCCGAGAGGTCTAGGAGGATGAGGGCCGTGGTTTCGCCGTTGTCCAGCAGGGTCCTGATGTCGTTGGTGGTGGCGATGAGGGCGGTTTTGGTGCTGTGGTTGCTGTGGAATCCGGATTGGGACGAGTCCAAGGTGTTGTTCTCTTCAAGGAGTTGGGTCAGTTGTCTGTTGACGATCTTCTCGATGACTTTCGCCGGGAACGGGAGAAGGGAGATGGGCCGGACGTTCTTGAGGTCCTTTGGGTCTGCTTTGGGTTTCTTGAGCAGGGCGTTGTTCTGAGTGTTTCCAGCTTTCTGGGAAGGTGGCAGTCTTGAATGAGCTGTTGAGGGTATTACGGAGTTGGGGTGCGATGATGGAGCTCGCTTTGTTGAAGACGTGCTGGGGGCAGGGGTCTGATGGTGAGCCGGAGTGGATGGTGTTCATGATCTTGATGGTGTCTTCGTCATTGACGTGGTTCCAGGAGGTCAGGCAGCCGGTGTGACTGGAGGGCGGTGGGTCTGGGATGTCGGCGGCTGTTGGAGGAGTCTGGGAGGTGTAAGCTATCGTCGATGTCTGTGATCTTGCGGTGGAAGAAGGTTGAGAGGTCTTGTGACTACGGATGTCGTTGGAGCTGGAGCTGGGGTAGGAGAGTTCCTTCACGATGTTAAAGAGCACTTTGGTGTTCTGTGCCTTGTTGTCAATGCGTTCTTTGAAGGTGGTCCTTTTGGCCATTCGGATGAGTTGGTGGTGTCTGCGGCTGGTGTTCTTGAGGGCTGCATGGTTGTCCGGTGTTTGCTCGTGGCGCCATTTCTTCTCTAGTCTTCTGCTTTCTGCTTCGATGTCTGGAGGTCGGTGGTGAACCAGATGGCTCTTCTGGAGGTGCGTCTGTTTGAGGGTTTCTTAATCGGGGTGAGGGTGTTTGCTCAGTCGATGATCCATTGCATGAGGTTGCAGACGGCTGTGTTGGTGTCGGTGTGGTCGGTTGGTGGGTTTCAGGCGTGGGTGGTGATAAGCTGGCCTTCGGTGACCTTGTTCCAGCTGCGGTGGGGTATTCTTTGCTGGTGGTTGTGTGCGGTGGTTTTCATGCAGGAGAAGTGGATGCAGTGGTGGTCGCTCCAGTGGAGTTCGGTGGTGTGGCTGATGGAGATGTGGTTGCTGGCAGAGAAAATGGGGTCAAGCGTGTGGCCTAGTGGAGTGGGTGGGTGTTGTGACGAGCTGTTTGAGGCTGAGGATTAAGAGGTTGTTCAATAGTGTGGCGGAGTTCCTGTCATTGGCGTTCTTGAGGTGAAAGTTCAGGTCTCCGAGGAGGATGTAATCTGTGGAGGCCAAGGCATGCGAGCTGACGGCGTCTGTGATGCAATCGATGAACTGTGCCCGGGGTCCGGGGGGGTCCACACATTTCGGCTGCTAGTCGCAGCCTTGTTCACAGTGATGAGCCAATGTCTTTTTCTCATTAAATACACAGTTGCTTTTCAGGAAATACCCATAAAAAGAGGACAAAGCTTTTCGGTACTTAAGCACAATTATTGCAGCAAACATCATTGCCATCTTAGAACATGCATTCATGCCTTAATATACAGGTAGCTTATCTCATAGTATTTGGTCACCACTCAGTAAAACCTCTTGTTGGAAAAAAAATTCAATTGGACAGTTCCTTAAATATTACACATTCTACTTGTTATACCATTCTTATGGACGTTTCTAAAAAATAAACGGATGGTTCCTACAGGTTAACCATATATTTTACCTCGAGATTGTAAAGTGCATGTGTGTATCAATTCCAAAAGCTGCCTTTGTTCTCTCATGCTTTTCAGATCTTACAGTACTGTATATCTAGGTGTGCAAAACTTACTCCGTGTCTACCTTCCAAAGTGCACGTGCCTACTAAGTGCTATCATTGTTACTAAAGTGCATAACAGCCCAAACTATTTAACTATTAAAACCTTCTTTAAAATCATACAAGTCCCTCACCCTTAATAGTCAGGGACATTTATAAATACCAGCTTGTTGCCATGTACTAAAATTAATTTAGTTCTCCAACCTTGATCATGTCATTTTTAAATTGGGTTAGAATCCCTCTTCTCCGGAAGTGGTCAAAAAAAGGTTTTTATAAATAGTTAAAAACTGTCTTCTATATGAACTAAAGTGCTAATTATAAAGTGCTAGTGCACGTCTACCTTGTCCTCTTAAAAATATTTTTTTCTCCTCCCTTTTCTCTCTTGCCTCTACTGATAAATGTGCAAGGCTAGGTACAGAATCTAATAAAGACAAGTAAACAGCTCCTCATCCATGTTAAAAACATTAGGTTCTTTGCTATCCAGTTCCAGGATGCAGTATATTTCTAACTTCCTCAACTTCCTTTCTCTATCTTACCCCATCATTTCTTTGGCATTAGTGCTATACAGCTGTATTTCATGAATGATGGATCACTGATGTTCCTTTTCAAAGTGCCTAGCCACGGGGTAGCTGTGGTCTCTATTGATAATGGGTCTCCTATGCTGCAGTATCCTCTTATGTACTGGTAGCGTGGTACTACCTACATACATTTCCTCACAGGGACACTTTAAAATATACACCACAAAACTTGTTTTACAAGTTAAAATCCTGATATTTTCACAGTTTTATCAAACACCATCTGGAGAGATGGAATATTCTCCCCATGCTGGCATGCCTTATACTTTTAACATTTTCGGAAGCGTTCTGTTTGCTGCTATGTACCCCATAAACAATCTCTCCTAACCAGGTAATCCCTCAATGATTTTGATCTCCTGTATGTTATTTCTGGATTCTTCTTTAACTCTTGTCCTATTACAGGATCCTCCTTAAAGTGCCAGTGCTTTTTTAGAATCTGTCTCAATCTCTTATGTTCCGTGTTGTAAGTTGTTATAAATCTGTGTGTATTATTTTGTCTCCTGTTCTTTTTAACCACTGTTTTTGATGGTTCAAACATTGCACTCTCGATTTAATTTTAATGCGTTCTCTGAGGCTGCTTTTAAAACTGATATTGGATAATCCCTTTGAATAAAACAACATTTTATTTCGTCTTCAATTTTATCATACTCTTCTAGGATATTATATGCTCTCCTGCAGTCGCCAGTAGGTAGTTTTAGTTAGGACCTATCTTCCATAGGAAATCCGCAACATTCTATTTGGAATAACGTTGGCACCGATTGCCAAATCTTCGTGAAATTTTCCAAACTTTTGGCCAGCTCCGGTCCGCTCCTATCCTGAAAATTTCACGGTGATTCGTCAAGCGGGGGCTGAGATAAAAGGGGGGGGTCCCAAAACACGTTTTCCCCATGCATTTTTCCATAGAACCTGTTGACGCAGCTACAGCCTGAACTGCTGAACGGAATTACACCAAATTTGGCAAAGAGGTAGTCATCCGTTCAGACTCATGCCTTTTGCTTAAATGGTGTAAATCCGTTCAGTAATTCCTGAGAAAATTAGAGTTAAAAAGATAGATATAGCTGGGCGGAGCGTAACCACACATCTCACCGTGAAATCTGATTGGCTGTCAGTACTTCATCCAAGAAGTGTTGGCAGCCATCTTGGGACCAATATACATGATAGCACCTCATTAAAAAGCATCGCAGTTAATAGAAGATTTTAAGACTTTAGTTACATTATAAATCATTTGTTGATGGTACCATACTCATTTTAGGAATTGTGGTGTGTTCTAAGGTGATTATACCATGTGAAAAAGCCTTCTGCTGTGATATCATGAATCATGTTTGAGAGAACTATTTTCTCATGCTTTTCCCACAGAGGTTTGGAAGGTGATCTATAAGCTAAACTGAGAGCATATTTTCTGTAAATTCACATTATCTTTCTCAGTCATGTGAGAATGAAGTCTCACATTCTCAGTAAAACGTGTACATCCAACAAGGGCAGAGACTGTCAGTTGATTCCTTTGTGTTCTACTGCAGCTTCCCAGAGTGTTCTAAAGAACAACTAGAGCGCTAACAGTCCTACTTATGAAACGTATTGCACACCTGAAGCCATCTTGCTTGGAATAAAGTGGTAACTCTTAAAACATTTAATTTAAAAAGGAACAAAATGAGGGGCTTCATTTAGCCATAGAAAGTATGATTAGTGCTGCAGAAAGAAAAATTAGGGCACATTTTGAGTGACTTCTCAAATCCTCTTCTATTTCATTAAAAAATTCTGACATGCAGACTGAAACATGCACTTTGAATACCAGCAGCAGACTTCCCTGGTGAACAGTAGTTTTACTACAGTGATCTAATGAGCAACTAGAGTGCTAACATTCAGAATTCATGGCAAATGTGTGACACATCTGAAAGCCTTCTTGATGGAATCAAAGTAAAAAACTGAAAGTATTTCCTACTGAGGAGACTGTAGTAAATGAGGAAATTAGGAAACTTCATAACAAATAAGTCTCCCAAAATGGGCACCAGAGACAAAAGAGCCCAAATGCAGCACAAATATCACCCAGATGTAGCCCACATGTAGCCCAATGACAGAAGTGTGCAAAACACTTATTTTTTGTGTATTTGCAGTTTTATATAGTGCAGACTTGTCAGGTATTGGAGTGCTTTACATGAGCATTGGTTACATCACACAAGATCAAATTCATTTTGGTTGTAGACATGGGGAGATTAAGTGATTTTACCAGAATCACAGAATGTTGAGCTGAAGCAGAAACTCCAACCTGGTTCCCCAGTTGCAAAGTCTGCAGCTCTGGAAGTAACACCACATCCTCTCAGCTAGGTGCAACATTTAATCAAGTGGTCAACGGGATAAAAAAACAAAGATTACAAATAATTTAAAAGTTCTTTGTCGCTATTTGAAAACTCAGAAAATATGTCCTCATTTTAGTTTTTTAGAGGACTAACCATAATTTTGATGCAAATAAGACCCTCTCATATATGTAATTTCTAAAGGAAAGTCAGGCGTTCCACACTTTTGTAATAAATATAGAATGTTAGCAATCTAGTTGTTCATTGGGATACTGTTGAGAGGCAGAGGCCAGGGGCACGGACTCTGAAAATTGAAGGCAGGTAGGAGAGTGCAAAGGCAACAATTTGACCACACTGGGCATGCAGGAAGGGCAGTGGCAGCACAACAGACTATGGAGGGCAGTGAAAAGGGGGGCAGGGGAAACAAACCAACAATACAGAACTGGCAAGAGAGGCTGTGGCAATATAATAGACCATTGTGGGCAGAACGAAGAGGCAGAGGTAGTACAACCATACATGCCAACAGACCCGTTTCAGCCAGGAAACGTCCAAGGTTTTTAAGCTCAAATGGGCTTTATTTGATCTGTCTCCTGTCTACAATCTCTTTTTCAATGTAACTCAAAGGGGAAAATCAATACCCCAGTTTCTTTTCAAAATCTCCCTTTTACCAAGTTCAAAATGTTCGCAAGCATGGTACATTGGATCATGATAGGCAGGAGGAATTGGGGTAGGGACATGGACTCGGATAACAGATGACAGGAGGGACATTGAGAGGTGCACCAAACTGACCCTACAGGGCAGGCATCAGGTTTTGCAGCAGCACAATACACCACACAGGGCATGCGGGACGGGAGTGCAGCACAACAATCCATAGAAAGCAATAGGGAGGGGACAGGACCATGCACATGGACAACAGAGAACAGAGGGGAAAGAGGCAATGGTAGCTAGCTGACCATAATGGACAGACAGGAGAGAAAGCTGCAGCATAACAGACCATAAAGGGCAGGAGGGACGGATCAGGGGCATTACAATGGAACAGACAAGCCAGGAGGGAGGGAATAGGGGTCTGCACATGGAAACAGAGGGCTGGGGGCAAGGGGGCAGGGCAGGCGTAGCAAGATAACCACGGAGGTCAGGCAGGATGGGCACTAGAAACAAGACACACCATGGAGAGCAACAATGAGACTATGATGGCATACACACAGACCATGGAGGGAAGGTGGGAGGGGGTCAGGGGCAGCTAGCTGACCACACAGGGAAGGTGGGAGGGGCCATGGCAGCACAGAAGACCATGCATGGCAAGCGGGAGGGTTAGTGGCAGCACAATGGCTATGATGGGCAAGAAGGAGGGTGCAGGGGAATGCACAAAGGACCATGGAGGATAGAAGGGAGGGTCAGGACCTGGGCACAGACAAGAGAGTTCAGGGGAAGGGGCCTCACAACAGACCGTGCGGGGCAGGCAGGAGGAGCAGTTGCAGCACAACAGACCAGGGAGGGCAGAAGGGTGTGGCAGTAAAATGGACCATGGAGGGCAGAAGGAAGGGGATAGGGGTATGGCATGTGGACAGGCATTGTGGAGGTGGCAGGGACAGGTTATAGTCATCTGACAATGCTAGGCAGGTGGGAGGGGAGTGGCAGCTCAACAGAACACTCAGAGTAGATAGGAGTGGCAGGTCCATGGAACATGGTGGGCAAAAAGGATGGAGGAGGGGCATGCACAAAGATATCGGAGGGCAGGGGGAAGGAGAATAGGGGCAGCAAGCTAAGCACAGAGGCTAAGCAGGTGGTCAATGATGGGCCATAGAATTGGGCAATGGAGGGCAGGAGGAGTGGACTGGTACATCATGCTAAATGGAGGGGAGTGGCAGCACATCAGACCATGCATGGCAGGCGGGAGGAGGCTAGTCCATGGATTCAGACACAGCTGACACAGCATTGGGCTCAGCCAGAAGCACGCTGTAACTCTCAAGTGAGGTTCGTCTTCTTTCCAGAGAGTAAAATAAAATGTATTACACATCCGGCGGTGGATGTGTGTTTTATTAACCGTGAGGGAGGTTTCTTGCACAGTTTGGTCGAATTTTTGTCGAATCCCCTTTGAATGGCTTGGTGTGCGTGTTTATTAAATGTGCCCGTCAATAGCTACCCATGTTTGTGTAAATAAACGACAAGGGTGTCTACTTGGAGAGTACCCACCGGCGGGGGAGCCGGGATTAGGCACGGTAGGGCGTCAGACACGTCAGAGCTTCATTAGCGCTGTAAATACTAAGGGTGGGCGTAGTTCGCGAAGTAGCACTTCGCGAAGCTACGCAAAGTGAAGTTCGCACTACGCGAGCTACGCGTAGCACTTCGCGAACTGCGAAGTAACATGTTCGCACTGTGCAAGATGTTGTTTTCAATGATTGCACAGTGCGGACAAGCAACCGGCACTGTGCAATCATTGAAAATGGCATCTTGCACAGTGCGAGCTGTAGTTTTCTGCTGCTCGGGTAGATTTTTACTCGAGCTGCAGCTTTCTCAACGCGAACTGGTAGTTTCTCATCGCGAGCGGTCGCGAGCATACGCGACCCCTCGCAATGAGAAACCTGACCTTCTCGCGTTGGGAATCTCGCCGGGAGGTTTATTTTCCATGCTCGCGATCGCGAACAAGGAAAAAGTCTCGCCAGGATGTCATTTTGCTTGCTCGCGGTCGCCAACTTGACGTTGAGGACCGCGAGCAAGCAAAAAATGACCGCAGCACTACGCAACACTACGCTACGCGTGTTCGCACTGTGCTACGTGCAGTTCGCGTAGCGCGAAGTAGCGCGAACTTCGCAAACTACGCGAGCGTAGCGTAGTGCTTCGCCCAGGCCTAGTAAATACATTCCACGTGGATTCATTGTATGCATAGTCTCCTTTTAATGAATACCACGCAAATCGGCATGATGATAGGCACATACGGTTTGTCCAGCATGTCCTAGGTGTTTCTATAAATATATGTATTTTAAAAAGAATAAAAAAACAAAGGCCGGCCCCGGGGGATGGGGTCCCCGGGGCCATAAGTGGCCTGAGGAGGGGGGGCAACGCAGCCCCCCTCCTAAAGAATTAACAAACAAAAAAAAAGGCCATGACCCGGGGTTTGGGGTCCCCGGGGCCGATTAAGGCCTTGGGAGGGCCAAATTAATTTTTTTCAACAAAAAAAGTTAGGGTGCAGGCCCTGGGGGATGGGGTCCCCAGGGCCAATAAATTCGAAAAAGAAGGGGGGGCCACACAGCCCTCCTTCTTAAAAAAATAAAATAAATAAAAGACTGGCATCGTGCCGGAGGCCACGCCCCCTCCTTGCAGCACTCTGCAAACGCGCCCCCTGACCAGTTGTAAGTTGGGGAATTAATTCCCCTTCAATACTGAGGGTCCCTGAGGGCCAACTAGCCCAACAGGTATCTCCAGTATGCGCCAGGGAGCTGCGTTGCAGACAGGTGTTCTGAGGCCACGCCCCTATTTACACCTCTGTGGCGCTTACTGGAGGTACCTAGTGGGCTAGTTGGACCCTAGGGACCCTCAGGATTCAAATGAACTTAATCTCCGAACTAAAAACGGCCACAGGGCGTGTTTACACAGTGGTGAAGGGAGGGGATGGGGCCTGAGTTAACGTGTGCATTTGAGATGTCATCAGTGATGTCATGAGTGATGTCACTGACCATGTCATGAGTGATGTAATATGTGACGTCATCAGCAGTGCATTGCGGGCGCGCGAGTTATTGTTAGCTGAACTTACTATAACGGGGGAATTTCAATGGTTTTGTACGAGTGAAAAGTCCAGCTAACTATAACACCCCTGAAACCTATGGTTTTTTCAGTGAATTTCTAAGGTTTTTTAAATGCTAATTCCTAACTATAACGTGCCTGAAACCTATGGTTTTTTCAGTGAATATATATATAAATAAATATTCATTTATATTTTTGGGAGGAGCCCCCCAAGCCCTCCCCTTTGTGAATTACCCTTGGCGCCCAATACCTTCACCCACCACTTAACCCTAAAACCATCCAAAATCCCTAAACCTTAAAAACACCCTTATCACACAATACCTTTACCCACCACTAAACGCTAAAAAATACCCTCACCCCTCACTATTCTTACACACACCAAACCCCCAAAAATACCCTTACCAGCCAATACCTTTACCCACCCATAAACCCTAAAAATACCCTTACCCACCCATAAACCCTAAAAATACAAATTTCTACCCTAAACCCCTACCCAACCCTAAAATACCTTTACTACTTATCACCCTGTCCATCCCTAATACCCTACACTTAAATATATATCTTATCTACTGGTGGTTGCCAGTAGATAGTTATAGTTAGGACCTAGTTTCCATAGGAAAAGCGTTTTTTCTTTTCCCAATAACTTTGGCGCCGGGTTGACGAATCATCGAGAAATTTTCAAAACTAGTGGCCTGATCCGCTCAGCTCCTATCATGAAAGTTTCGGGGTGATTTGCCAAGCGGGGGATGAGAAAAAAGGGGGGTCCCAAAACGTGTTTTCTCCATGTTATTTTCCCTAGGAAACTTTAGACACGGCTACAGCCCGAACTGCTGTACGGAATTACACCAAATTTGGCAACAAGGTAGCCCTTGGTTCAGAAAGAGCCCTTTTTGTTAAATGGTGTAAATCCGTTCAGCAGTTCCCGAGAAATTTTTAAACAACAAGTTGGAAAATCAATTTCCCATAGGAATCTTTAGACACGGCTACAGCTCGAACTGCTGAACGGAATTACACCAAATTTGGCAAAAAGGTAGTGCTTGGTTCTGAAAGTGCCCTTTTTTTTAAATGGTGTAAATCCGTTCAGTAGTTGCTGAGAAAATAAAAAAATTAAAGTTTCGATATCTAGAGGTGCGGTGGATCCGAGGACCCTCCCGACCACAAGCTTTATTCTAATTGGCTGTCAACACTCTAAACCAGAAAGTGTTGGCAGCCATCCTGTGACACAGTAGAACCGAGTCACAAGAAAAGAGAAAACGCAAAAAAATAAAGGAAAGGGGGCAGGGTAGAAACACCCTGACCCCTAGGCCTGCTCAGGGGGTCCCACAAGGAGCACCAGGTCCAAAAAAAGCATAACATCGGCGAGATTCGCGCACACAGCGCGAATTTCGGCCACATTTTTTTTTTTAAACGATGCACGGGCTCCCACGTTTTATTATGTAGCCCCCGGGTGGGCCAAGTCCCGGGGGCATCGCAATATTGTAATTGCGGGGGCCCAGGGAGGCCCCCGCAGCCCCAGGGACCGCCACCCCTGGGGCTTTCCTTAAATATTTGAGGGGGCACAAGGCCCCCCTTCAGCCCCGGGGACCACCACCCCCAGGGCTTGTTTTTCTTAATGTGTGGGGGGGACTCCAAGTCCCCCCAAGCCCCAGGGACCGCCACCCCCTGGTGCTTTTTTAAAATATTTGCGGGGGGTACATGGCACCCCCTCAGCCCCGGGGACCGTCACCCCCTGGGGCTTGTTATTTTCAAAAAATAAGTACCTGTGTGGGGGGCTCAAACCCCCCCACACGCCCTGGGGACCGCCACCTTTCCGGTGCACTAAGTATTTAAATTTGGGGGTCTGTAACGGACCACAAACCCTGGGGACCACTGCCACCACCTCCTGGGGCCCTTGGTGGCCCTGGGGACCACCACACCCCAGGGCCAGCTCCTGCAGTATCCCGAGATACCCACCCCCGGGACACTGCTGTTTGCAATGACAGGGCAGGAGCCGCGCGATTTTGCAACAAGGCCTCTTTCTGCTCCTCTGTTGGTCTCCTTCTGTACATGTCTTGCTTCTTCCTGCACTTTTCTTCGTCTTTGTGGACTTCTGTTACTTCTTTCTGCATTTCTTTTGCTTCTTTCTGTGCATTTTTTCTTCTTTCTTCACATGTCCTACCTCTGTAGGCATAGTTAGTTGGTCTCGGTGTATGATCTTTTGGCCGTTGGGAGTGGAGGTGGCAGAAGCGGGGTTGTGCCACGTCTCGTGAGGAGGACGTCTGAGGTGATGGTGTCCCAGATTTCTGTGGCGTGTTTGTGGAGTGATGGGGCATTGATCAGAAGGAATTGGATTACTCACTTAACACAGTCCTTATCATTTGAAGCGATTCGTCCCCCGTCAGATAAATCTAGTGTCTAGTTCTGACCAGATACTTGCAAAAGGTATGTTTAAAGCAATTAATTCTCAAAACTAAGATAAAAACTTTGATGGAATGAGTAGACCCTATAATGCTCTGAAGACCCAGCATTTGCTTCATGCATAATCTTGTGCAACTCACATTCATCCTTGGACTGGCATTCCTGATCTGGAGTTCCTTTTCCTAAGTATGAGCTGCAAAGATCCAGTTATCTACAGATTAGGTGATCTTTACACTTCATTGGGGCCAAGGGGCCTTCGCCTGGCAGTGTTTTATGATTCCCTTCAACACCATTAAAGTTGACAGAACACGTCATTGAGTAAGAAAACAGTATTAGCATTCCAAACATTTCAATGGACGACTGGAATTTCTCATCTTACCAGGTTTTGTTTTATTAGACCCTGAGTTTCTTGTTGGTCTCCAGTGGTGCTCAGTTGATTCGTTTGATCAGTGGGTCCAGTTTCTAAAAATTTAAAATATATATATATATGCTGGGAATGCTCAGGTAAGTTTTACATGCATCTTACACTAATACTATCAGTGTCTTACACTACAAATCACAGTAAAAGCACTCAAAGCAAATCACTGACACTTGTCCAAACACACTCCTCTTAATGCATAAAATGTTGCTTCTTTATCTCTTAAAAGTCACGTTTACATAATTTACTCAATAAGCATGTTACTAGATTTAAGCTTCCCTGCACGGACAAATGGTTGTTTTGCGTATCTCACTATCAGGTATTAAGGTGAAAACTTCTAAAAGTGATGGAAATTTATAGTGATAATAAGGACACAAAGGAGAGGATTATGATTTTTATTTTCCCTTAATAATAACAAACCTCAACTCCCATCAACCCATGGAAGTAAACTACACCTACATGATTATGGTATTTACCAGTAGCCTTCAACAAAGTCCATCAAAATATCCCATCCAATATGACTTTTTCTTTGGATCCTGGTCCATGACAGACATTGCAACTCTAAATATGATGATTCACACAAGAATTATCAGCTTACTTCTGCTAACACCATACAGAAGACACGTAATCAGATCAATGTTGGAACAACTATAAAGATTGACTGAAGGCTCAAATCAGGCATAACTCAACATCATAGAGATCACAAATTCAATACAAAAAGGCAGTAAATAACATTCCTATAACCAATTGCTCAAATATCTGAATAAATTTTGACACTTCATAGAGTTGTCTTACAACAGAAAGGAATAATATTGGTTTCTCAGTCCTAAACAGAACTGCAACTTTGTTATGATGTCTCGGAAGCTTTGACTTCTATTGTATGCCCAGAGGCAAGAATTTCGGGTGTTCAAAGCTTACCTACCAAAAGAAAAGCAAAGCCCACACTAGATTAAAATACAATTCCTTAATGAATAATTACTCCTGCAGTGAACATGCCTTAATGAGGGGTCAGAGCTTGTCATGAATGAACATGGTGTATTTCTTACCTGATATGATGGATTTGTATCATCACAATCATGTGCTAGATCACATTCTCATGATCTCTTTTAGGACTGTTGACATCAGAACTCTGGTCTAGCCATCTCAACGCTTTCCTCAAGCTGAATCCTGGCCTCTTTCTCCAGAGGCATTATTGTTGTAGTCCCATACAGAGGGTCATAATCCTTTACTACTTCAGGGTTCCTCCCCCCTTTTAGTCATGTGGCTCACCCATAGAGGGGCAATTTCTGTTTCTGAAGTCCTACAAACAAGAATAGATGAGGCTAGGGGAGGAATCATGGTAGCCAGTTTGTGTCCACACTGTTACTCCTCTTGTCCACTTTATTTTACCAGTATACCCTAAATGATTTACTTGCTTGCAAAAGAGAATGGATAAACTCTGGAGAGGGACCCTGGTACCCAGATTGTGCCCCCTCGAACTGGAGGAAAGATCCTGTTTTTACAGGTATGTGATCTCTGTCCCTTCTGCTCCAACCGTTTTTTTCACAGATACTGATTGTCTGAGAATGTTTGTTCCCACCTTTGTCTGTCCTTACAGACTGGCTCAGACTTTTCCTCAGGGATTCAGCCCAGTCTCTTTACCTCAATGAAAAACCATACAGTGTCTCAGAACACTCTTGCTAAGCTATTTCAGAGACACTAGACCCAGGAATCCCGATGGCTCTTTTGGTTACCTTCTCGTTGGTCTCCTCATGATTTGTTCAACCAGTGTGGAAAAAAAATAAATTCCAGAGATTGTAGGTATCGGGCATCATTCACAGGACTCTCTCCCCTCACCTAGTGAGACGGTGCTGGCCTAATGAACAAGGGACGAAAGCACAAGCAGATTGTTTCTGAAACCATGGCCCATTCTTATGGTAGCAACTTCCTATCCATCCAGAAGGAGCCACACTACCAACCCCAGAGAGAACACTGGTAGCCAGGTATCCCACAATGGGTGGCCTGGTGGCCAGGGGGGTCCATTAGATTCTGTAGACTCAGAACCAGGAGTTGGAGGAGGTACCCAGATCCATCTACAAAACAAACTTTTTCCAAAAGAAAGAAAACACCTGACCTAGGCAGAAGCTCAATGGTCAATATTTCATACTGCTCTGAGCATCTTAACACAGAGTTTGTGATGTTTAGAAAATTATGGGTTAGCAATCAGTTGAGTGCTCCTTGAAACAGAAAATGCCACTAGTGAGAGTAAGAGTCCTACCCTCTAGATTCAAAGCCCAAACGTCAGAAACAGACACAAAATCAAACATAGTAGCAGTGAGATGTGTTGACAACTTGATTTAATACAAGAAATAAATAGCCAACACAAAGTGATGACTATACATCCCAAAGTTTAGAATAGTTACATTGCAAGGGCTTAAAAGCTTAAGACCTGTAAGCAAATTGTATACCGAAGGATGCTCACCTATCTGAGAACCATCAACTGGAACATGTCTCTCTGAAAGAGGTAACTTATAAGAAATATTGGTCAGATGGGATATGCCTCTCACCCATAAAACTAACAAAAACTTCAGAAAGTGGCTAAAATCTTATATTGTGGGATCAACTCAATTCCACACATCAACAATCCCATTTGTTTTAGTTAGTATTTCTTCCTAGTTCAAGGGGCACAGGCTTGAGACCTTTCAACATCCACAAAGGTACATGAAGCCTTCATGTGCAACAGATTATCAATTAACAATGAACTAACAGTTGAGGTTTTGCCATTTGAGTTCTGAAGAAGATCCTGAAAGAAAGGTAGAAGGACTAGCATCCAGGGAAAGTTCCAGAAGAACCGGAAACCAATATTGAGCTCTCCAAACCAGAGTATTCAAGATCATCCATGCTATCTGTTCCTGGAGCTGGGAAGCCATGCTGGCGCTCACCAGACATAGCACATAGGCATGATTCAAGTGGATGCCAGTCTTGCAAAAAAGCATCAGTCAATGCTGCTGCCAGTGATGGAGCAAGGATTCAAGAAAACGAAACTTGCTCAGAGAAATCCCTCATTAACAGTACTAATTGTTAGAAACAGTAGAGAAAACAATAATATTATACATGCACAACATTTACATATGGGGAAAAGAGTTTTACGCATGCTTAATTAAGGAAAATAGAATGCAACGCGACAAAACCCGCTTTAAACTGTAAAACGCTTTTGCGATTTAGAACTACGTAGATAGTAACGTGACAAAGCCGTTTTGAGAGGGAAAACTCACGTATGCGCAGAAATTACTGTTTGATCCTGAAACACATATGCCAGTGTACCTTTTGTCAGCCAAAGCTCAACCAATCTATCCACCAAGATCTTGATGTCATCTAAAAGGGTAGGGAAAATCCTACCAATGTGAGGGGGATTGGGTAAGCTAGGTATAAGAGTTGTCCATGGAAGAGGAAATTGGAAATCATAAGATTCAGATTTCTTTTGAAGAATGGAAAGGAGGGGATGGTACGGATAATGGGAAGGATGGAATTCCAAACTCTGGGTGCAGAACTAGAAAATGACTGGTCTCAACTATGTTTCTGTTAAATGCTGGGGTCTCCAAAAGAGGCATGTTAGAGAGACGCACGACTGAGGACCTGTCTGAACTCTTAATTGTTCTGGCACCATTGTGTAGAAATTTAGGAACTTAACAGGAGTACCTGAAGATGCATCAGCTTGCTGTAGAGAGCCATCTCAGAAAACAGGGCCCACTGGTGATGTGGTTGAACTGCATACTCCACAAGACATCCATCAGCATTAACAGCTACCATTAGAGTTGTGAAGTCTATTTAGGGAATTGCTGAAAGAATGGAGTTGGTATGATCCAGTATAGAAAGGCCCGTATGTTTGGGAATAAGGAGTTTTAACCCCTGGAAGAGTCCATTCTGATACTTAGCACTGTTTGTCAGGATTCTGGGGGTGTTCTACCAGATTGAGGCTCTTGACCAGACTAAAGGTAACAGATTTAGAGCTTTTAGTCATGAATGGCAATACAATCTAACCCTTAAGAACAGGAATGGTGTACTGCATGGTTGAAATAGGTAGAGATTTGGTTTAAGATGTTTGGGGATATTGTCTAATGTTTTAGCCAAGAGAAGATATCGCTCTCCACATTTTAGTGATATAAGATGTCAGGGCCTTTAAAAAGGTCAGCAAAGGTTTCTAGATAAAGTTTGAATAAGTGCTTGATTGAATTAAGTTTTGGGGTTACATAGAAAGAGGACCAGGATTAGAGAGCGGTACCTATTTGTATTTTTTTGCATTGGTTACTTCCATATTTAACAGATTATAGCAGGATGTCATGGCACTGAATGCCACTGAAGGCTCTAGTGCAATCAGCAGTCACGATTTTCCACTGTCAAAACTACACTATGCATCATTTATGCTTTGTAAAATGGTTGTTTCAGTGCTACTACCTGTCCTGAATCCAAATTGTTGTCTTCTACAAGCCTCCTGCCCGATTGTGTGAGCTTGTGATTTAGTCAACTGTATAGTTCTTGGGAGAGGAATTGGAGGTGAAAAATTAGGTCATAATTGTGTCATAACTGAGATCAGTAGGATTCTCAGAGATGTTTTGTATTGCAAGGACACAACCACCTTTCAAGTGTTAATGGAAGATCCATCGGGAAAGAGAGAGTTCAATTAGTTTGGTGCAGAAGAGTGCCAGATGAACTAAGTCATTTGACCAGGGAGGCTGGAATACGGTCTGAATTGTGCTTAGACACTAGATATGATGTTACTAGGTTCCACTGGCAACATGTCCTTGAAGCAAGACCAATTATTTTGAGATTATGTACAGATTAGGGAAGAAACTCTTTATGAATTTGGTGTTTATATGGAAGAAGTTAACAAACCTCTCACTCTGTTGTGCTAGTATGCTGTGGATGCCGTTTACAGCATCTTCAACAGTGAAGAAAAGGGAGAGGCTTAAATTGCAGCTTGCGCAATTTTAAAACGAATGTTTGTGTGATTTTTATCTTCATCAACGTGTAATTTTGAAGAGCAGAATTTAGCTTCAAATGTAGGTTTCTTTTAAAAATTTCTGCCAGAAAATGTTTTCACAGTTGTGTATAGATGACTGAGGTTACGTATGTGAGCGATAGAAGGCTATACATTTTTAATTTGACCTAAGATCATGTAGGTGATTTAACAAATCTTTTGGAAGAATGTCATCAACCAGGAGGCTGTCCTTATTGTCATTAAAGAGGTTTATGCCGGATCCTTGGACAATGGTATACTTACTGCAATGCTGAGTACGTTTGTTAGGAAGATAGAAGTAAAGAAAAAAAAATGAGTCGTTGTTTGAAACATCGCAGTGCAAAATTATATCATGTACAAAATGACAGATGATCATTGTGAAATGTTCTAAAAACTATTCAGCAAAAGAAGTATAATTGCCACATGAGTGATAAATAATGGATGGAGAACTTGGTGGCAGCAGAAGCAAAACAAGTGGAAGTCCACAATCAGGAATATGTTGGAAAGAATCCCAATTCAACTTTTTTACAATGGAAAGACGTTTTCAGTATGAATGGTGCTCCAAGACCTTTCTTTTCTATCGAAACAGATGCTTGAGTATTCACAGAGATGAAAAGGGTGGATTCTTCAAGCTAGGTCAGAGTCACAACCACTCCACCCAACAAGAAGGCCGCCAGAGCAACACTCAACTTCAAGTCCATCATATGCCCTTCGCTCATGTGAGAAGGCAATGTACTTGCTTTATACTGCAACTTCTATGCAGCAATGTATAGGGTCTGATTTACAGAAGTAGCTTTAATTTTTGAGAATGTTTACTACATTTCGGTATTCATAAACTGCACTTTTGGGGCAACATACACTTTTGTAGTAGGTCCAGCACTACACATGGCCAACCACTGTTACTGCAACACCATCCCATAAAAACTGATGGGGATAGGGACAAGCTACAAAGGTGTAAGTTGCTTCAAAAGTGCAGTTTGTGTACACTGAAAAGCAGTAAACCTACTCAAAAGTGTAAGTTACTACAAAAGTGCAATACGGGAACAGCATTTTGTAGCACATTTTGTAGTAAAACCATACTAATTATGTTGTCTGTCTCTTCCCAAATAAAAGACAGGCTGTCCAGGAACAATGGCAAATGAGTTCACCTCCTCCCAATAGGTCTCATCTGCGAAGGCAGTACAGGGTAAGAAGAAGACTGATGGAGTGTTATCTGTTTTCCATTGATCATTAACTCATTGCTTTATGATAAGCAAACCCAGGACCTGTAGTAATGCAAAAGTTGCTTTGGGCGGACAGGTTTGTAAGCACTCAGCACAAATCACTTGAACCCTCTCTGGTTTGGATCGTGCTTCTGTTCCCTCAAAATCACAGTGGCCTATATCCATCAGAAATAACCACTGAAGTTTAGCTATTAACATGCCTGCCCTTAACTCACACCCGGGTGTTCATGAAATGTCCACTCTACCTCCACCAATATTACAATACTCAAACTAGCACAGCAAACTCCTTCTTCGTGCTTCCAGCAACTGCTGGTGCATGTAGGATTCATCATATATACTAAATCCTAGCTAAATTACACCTGGGGTGACCACACCTGAAGAAGCAAATCTACGTACTGAGAGACAAGTGCTGTCACGGCACTAGCATTACAAAAGCAAACCATGCTTTGCCAATGCAGTGGTACCCACACAATATTACTGTGATTTGAAATCGTACTTAAAACAACAAACACCCTGATCACCTGGAATAAAAAAAAAGACAGTCATGCCAGTATTTTAACTTTGCAATTTCTGAAGCGATATTGTGTAAAGATGGTGCCCCCAAGTTTTGGTGAAACCAACTCTTAAACATGAGGCTGAGATGAAGGAAACGAAAATCTGATTCAGGAATTTTGTTTGGGGCCAAGGTGCAGGGAGAACTGACTGTACAGTGTTGTACTAGACAAGCAGGATCACATCGTCACTGCCAGAAGTACTGGTCACACATTCTGCACAAAATACCACAGTGAACTTATGGCCATCTTAGAATTGTGGGTGGTAATAAAAACAAACATAAAAAACAGCCTACAAAATGCAGGCATTCAAGAGACCAACCAGACGGACACATTTGAAGGTTCTCTTCTAAGATGATACACCAGACATAAGAAAATGCCAGGCTTTCTACACAATGTGAAAGCATGCTCCCCATTGGCACACCACCATAAACACATTCTATCCATACTCTAAAATCTCCACTACTCCAGTAACAGACATTGCATATTGAATAGCTGGAAAGCAAGTATTTTCCGGGAAAAGCTAAACATGGTGCAATGTTACCTGAAGCATCTTTTGACCCAGACTCAGTCTGCTCCTCGCTTTCTGAAATTAGAGGAAATTTCTCCTTCCCACTTTCCTGGGAAACGTTGGATCTGTCAGACTTCATTTCCATTCCCAGGGGAAGGGATTGCAGATCTATTTCAAAAGAAAAATAAATTAGTGGGAAAAGGTTGATCCCACCAATGACATGAAACCTCAATTTACAGCGCCGAGGATGCGTCTTGTTTTACCGGAAGACTCTGCAGCTCCTTCTGAATTAGGTGGAGTGTTGTCCTGTGCTACAAGTGGTGTTTGTAGATCACTGTCAAAAGATACAACAGCCGATTTGAATTGAGCAAAGTATTTATACATATAGTTTTCAAACCATTGAAAATCTGTTTCCTACAAACCTGGAGCCGATGTCGTTAACTTCCATTAACAGCTGATCAATGTTGTCCTAAAACAGCACAAAGAAAATTAAAAAATAGGGATCTTGCAAAACAAACTTTAAGATTCACAAAGTTTTCCTCCCACATCCACAGGAATCAGATTGGATTCCAAAACTATGTAATTAACCAGCTTGTGTCCAAGGGACTTGATGACACCCATTCGGATTATAGGCACCTCAAGATGCCTCATCTAGTGTCAATGACGCAATATTCTTCTTTGGACACAGATTTTTAGGAACTTTAATAGACGGCTATTTTAAGGTGGGAGAAAAAAAGTAATGACAAATAAACAGTATTCATCAAATGAATACTATCTTCCTGCAAATTCTGGAGCTTTTGGAAGACTAACAAGATAGATCCTAGTCATTTGGGTAAAAAGAACAGCCAGGTGAAATCCAAATAAAACAGAGCTTAAAAGATTGTGGAGCAAGGAAAAGACATCAGTCGAGGAGGAGGTCTTAGGTAAATAGTAAAGACTGGCTTAAAATTAAAAAAATGTTGCAAAATAAGTCTCTAATACAACAACTATATTACTTTGGTTCCAAATCTGCCCAGCGAAGAGTCCATGCAATAGTTTCACCAGTAAAAATGCTCTGGTCTACAGAAACAAGGTACTTCAGATATCAGGCTACAGGTGTGAGACATCACAACAATTGACTCAGATTGCTTGTTTGTAAACATTCCCTCCATTCACATAAAAACAATGCTCCATTAGTGGGAGTCCCTCTCATCCTACCCCATAAACCTGTGCTGGTTACGTACGGCTTACCTGCCTGTCAAAAAAAATGGGACTTTTGTTTTCCAGGTAATTTTTAAGTTTTTTTTTTTTTAAAGATTTTTGTTCTCCGATTATGGGGTAGACCTATTCACAAAAGAGCATCACTGCAAAGCATAATGCCAGGGCCATTTCTAGCTCAGTATTTTAAAACGATGGCGTAGATGGCCATAGTGAAACTATTATTCATTGGTTCCAAAATGTAGATATGAGACCTATAAAGGGCAGACTCTACAGTATAAGAAGATCTACTAAATGGTTCTTCTGATATACTAAGTATCATATTCAACATAACATTTCCTTTAAAACGTTTTATACTGAAAACAGGGATGTCGGAAACCATCGGCTGCAGTGTTTCTAATTACCTTTGAAACATTATGCCTAAAATAATGCAAGTACACTTGAGCTTTTTAAGAACAAATCTAGGATACTAGGCCGGTGAAGGAAAAGGTTCTCACTATTAACATTAAAGTCGAGCTTGAAATTGTAAGTAAGTGTGGAGCGATACTGCAGCATCTGCTGGAACCCGCCTTACCAGTAGAAAGGGAACACACATCTCATTTTAACAGGGACTCGTGCAATAGAAACCCCTCCTTCAGGCAGACGCAGCACATCTGCATGATCTGAGGAGGAAGTGAGAACCACGTAGAAAAACTGAGGGAAGCAGATAAGGAGCTCTACTTGCAACAGGAAATTGTGTCTTTCTGATCGAAGAAATAGAATTAAAAAGATAAGACTAAAAACTCTAGTCAAGTGCAGCCACCCCACCTCAAAATATCATTCAGAGCACAGACAAAATGGAATCAGAAATAGAGTGAAGAACTCTGGACTCCTAATGCCAATGGGGTCACTGAACCCTGTTGGCAGCATCAGCACTTCCGCTGCGGAGGTCGGCTGAGTGAACACGTGCCAGAGGTCTGGCTACAGCTTGATGAACTTAAGAGGAGAACGGAGCACCACCATTGGTACTAAGATAAGAACACTGATGGCCTGCCAGGCGGCACTGACCGTAGGCTCATGGGTCTTCATATTAAAGCTGAAGGCGCATCTGCGTTAGGTGGCCTTGAAGTTATTCCCAGTCTCCAAATGCGACGTATGCATGGGGTTGGAGTCAGAAATGCAGTGGCAACCATACTAACCCTAGAGTTTAGGGAAATAATTCAGAGCCCAAGAATCATCGCCTATTCCTTCACCAAAATCGTCCTTAATGAGCTAAATAGCTGGGTCAGGGAGTCCATCATCAGTCACATCACTCAACCGAGTGTCGATGATGTATTAATTACAATGAGGTGACGTTTATACAATTAGCAATTCACCCCCTATAGTAGTCCCTCCACTGCTTTGGGCATCAATTGATTTTTTTTTAGCACTGGCTACAAGTGGGGTTTGCTATCAAAGATCTCTTGTAGTCACTGAATAGAGCACAATAAGACCTACAGAGAGAGAGAGGGCATCGGGCTGCCGCTTCAGTTATTGGATGTCTAGTTTTCCCCAGCTGCCATGACATGGACTGGCTGTGCATCGAAGACCTGCCCTTCTGTGGATGGGTGCATTGTGCCGCTTGAGTTACCATCAGGTTTTGGTGATAGGGTTTCAAGCAATCTGTCTACAACTGCAGATGCAACGTGACATTTAGCTTGTAACTGAGCCAGTGAGCGTCGCGTGCCAGGGATGGACACAGTAGAAGTGGATCACACAGGTCTTGCTATAGCGCCGTAAGCACAACATCATTGTGTGATGATGAGGTGGCAGTAACAATGCCACATAGCAGCAGGGCAGAGCGCCTACCCGCCTATCCATTCCCTGACCAGAGGAGGCCTGGGGGCTTGGTTTAGAGGAAGGTGCTGCTCTGTTGCTGCTGTGTGTCTGGCTTGGGGATGACCCTTGGCTGGTCCAAGTATTGACCACCAGCAATACCACAGTGTGCTTAAGGTTGATGACTTATGTGTTGACCACATCATCATCGCACACTCGGTGCGGCTGTCGCTATGACGAAGGAGGTACACTATCTGACTCACTCACATGTCCATAGTCGAGCAGACTACTGAACTGTAACAAACAGAAGCAACAAGTTCTTAGAGATGTGACAGGTCTGAGAGGAAAGACTATTACAGTGATGATGCATCCATGGCATTTGTAGACCTGCCAACCGTGCACAAATGCGGCCGTACTAAAGCGTGGCTTGCAGCAGTGCTTCGGATCACTTGTGCAATATGCCTCAGGAGAGGATGCGGGGCATCTGAAGGGGTTCTCCAAGATGATGCGTTATTCATAATGGCTGGGGCCAAATGGTGCCTTGTGAAACTCTATTCCAGCGTATATCACCTAAATATACATAGGTTTTACAGACTGTCCCGAGAGTGAAATTATGAAAGGCAACACTACTTCAGGCTCCTGCATAGGAACGTGGAGCATCATTTTGGCCACCGCACCACACGAGGTATGTGGCAATCTTTAAAAAAAAAAAAGGAACAAATGTGGACGCAACTTAAACACCGACTGGGTTCCCTGAACCCTTCCTGCCGTCATCTGCCAAGCGGCATCATCTTCGCCGCTTACTGCAAGCTGGGAGGAGACCATGAAATCTGAGCACCGGACGACTGGTGAAGGTCGGTGATATGCATGAAAGGGAGAGCAGCTTCACTTTCAGCACCAGGGATATCTCACTGCTCAGTCACTTGAAGTCTGGTACCAGGCATGTGAAGTCCCTGAACATGCACAAAGAGGAGGTAGCACATTGTTGGAGACCCATTTACTATATGCCTGATGCACTACCAAGTGTGCAGGAAAGGACGAGGGTCCAGCTGTGAGCCCCTTGCACCTCCAAGGAGTCACAGCAAGAAAGAACCAGGACAAGACGCTTTCTTCCCTGCCCAAGCTGAGCCATCCAACGTTATGTTTATGCCACAGCAGCACCAGTGTTCTAACGTCGGCCCTGCCTGAACTCAATATTTTTAAATTGAGAAATGAGGCGATTCAAGTGTAAATCGTGTTACTTTAAATCTTTTCTTTCCAATATTGACACACAATTTACCGTTTTTGTCGTAATATATTGGCTTTTCCAGCGAACATTTTAAAACCAACGACAAACCTTTGAGAGCCTGAACAAAGAGGAGCTGTCCTTCGATTGTACCAAATACAGCAGGAACAGTAGGGAATTGTTCATAACATAGCCAGCAATCCCAATTTAGGGAACAAAACACCTGTTTGCTCCCAAAAAAGAGATTAAAATGTGTGTGCAAATCGGAGTTGTTTTGCTTACGTGATTCACTGCCATTATTTGGGGAGTGAATAGTGTCATTTATGCACTCTAAAATGGGGAACAACATGTACTACTGCCACTATAGTCCTTATTGCAGGGTGTGAAACTTGGAATTAGGCATAATTTGCGCATCCACCCCTTTTTGAACCCCACACAAATGCAAATTATTGAGTGGACAGTATGCATTCGATTTGTGAGCGTCCAGTTGACGTGAAGAATGCAGGGTAGAAATTGCTCACTTTGGGACCAGGTTTTTCGATCTATGGAAATACCCTGAAACACATCTGGCATTGATCTTTCGTGAAGACCGGTTGCTGTCAGAAATATGGCATCTGGTTCTTCTTTCTCAACAAATGAGAAAAGATGCAGTTTGTGTTGTGCTAAAGATCGGCAAGTTTTCAGAAAGAAATTACACCTTTCTGTGTTGATGCTTTCATTAAGAACACTAAAAACATTGGGGTGCCCCGGCAAATAAAAACATGCTTTTCACCAAAGCGTTAATGTGGTCGGTTCTAGGGAGGGTTGACAGAGCAATCCATAACTTACATTGGGAACGATTGAAAGTAATCTCAGTGAGCAGCAGAGGGCAGCAGAGAGCAGTACCGGTAGAGGTAGTGGCAGCGAAGCAGCGAAGCAGCAGCAGTAGCGGCAGCGGAGCATCCGCGCAGGCTGCAGGAGCCCCCAGACGCGGTTTCTGCCTACCCCCTTCCCCATCACAACCGGGCTACCGGATTGTCGGACTATCAAAACACCGGCCGTCAGCCGGCCGTCAGCCCAGGGGAGGCTGGCGTGTTCAGTCCGAGGCGAGAGTTGTCATTAGCTGCGTGCAGCTGAGGGCAGAACGGAGGAGGAGCTGTGTGGTGCCGCGCGGAGCCCGGAGCCTCGAGCTTGGAGCCGAGTTGAGCGTGGAGCAGGGAGCAGGGAGCAACAAGGCGGTTCCGCGGTAGGACAGCCTGGGGTCTGATTCAGGTCGGTGGCTACTGTGACCCTGCAACCCCCCCCCCCCGCACTCCCCACAATCCCGTCAAAAATCAGAGCCGTGGTGGTGGTTATCGACGGCTGCCCATCACAGGCACGATTTTGACCACGGCCACGGACTACGACCACGACTCTGGCTACGATTACGGAGAGGGAGTGAATAACATCGTGGTCGGCCATTGCCGGAGGTGTCGGAGGTGCCGGGGTGAAGCCTGACACGGGGCTTCGAGCCAGTACTCAAGCTCGAATTTGCGTTGATCCTAACTCCAGTCCCCGAGACTTCTGAGGTCAGAATCTAAACCTTTTTTTCTTTTTTGTTTGAAACCCCTTGAAACTAGTGAACTGTTAGAGCAGGCGCCACTCATCTAGTAACCCAACAACTTCACCAAAATTTACTTAACAATTCAATAACTCAGCAATCACTTTACTACCAATTTAAATCAAAGGCGAATTCAATGTCCCCCTTTAATTAAGTCTGATTACCGTGTTTCTATTGATCTGGTCCACCACCAAGCTATTCAATCACAATTTTTTCGGACCACTAGGAAGCTTTTCAGTCATTCGAAACACAAACCACAAAAAAAAAAAAAAAAAAAGGGGAAAAGGAAGGGCGCTTCGAATGAGATCAGGACGAGTAAGGAAAGCCCTGGTAAAACCGCCAAAAAAAGGAGCAACCAACACGGACTTCTGTGAGCTATCGGCATCCTCTCCAAAGATGTCAACACCACCCCATACATTAGCAACCACAAGGACAACCTCAGATCCAGGGCTAGCACATGCCCACCCAACGAATGAGGAACAAACATCTGGCTCTAAAAAACAATCAAACCTAGCAAAAAATAAGGTCTCTTTAAGGGACTACTTCAGGTCTATAGCTCCAGCCACAACCCGGAAGAGTGCCACAGGTACTCAGAATATTCAACAGGTATCCTCTTCTCGGCAGGTACCTGTTCAAGTAGCCCCCGAGCCATGGTCACACCAAATAACGGTTCTCCCATTGATCCACAGGGTCGATGGAGGACCAATGGATTCAAGTCAACAGAGTGCCTTTTCAATAACAGAATCTCCTCGCAAGGATGCCCCCGAAGCCCAGGACTTTATCCACTTACAACAGGCTCATCCTCAACTCTCAGTTCAACATTCAATCTATTCAGATCAAGTTTCATTAAAGGCAACAACTCACAATAATGCTGACCCTTCAATCACCCAACCAATTTTAAACTCAAGTCTGCTCTCCCCGTCTGTATTTTATTCTTCAGTTAATCTCAACCAGGACATATCACAAAAGAGTCCACTAGCCGCTCCATTACAGGCAAGGGCCCTTTCACAAGCGGCCCTTAACAACTCAGCTCAATCCGAATTAGACCCCTGTTTGAATAGAATGAATCAAGGGGCGGCATCTGAGCAAGACCCTATACCTGAAGACCCAAATATTAATATCATAAACACCTCTTTGGACCAATCTTTTTTCAATACTGTGCATAAAGAGCCGGACTGGCAAAAAACACCCTTACCGGCCAATTTCAACAACTTATGGTCCCAACTATTACAAACCTTTCAAACAACGTCAGCTGCTTTAACATACCACTCAGACAAGATGGACATGCAGGTACACTTGCTAAACACGCTTGCAGTGTACACCGCCGGGATCGATCAAAAACTGAAGGCACTCAACGCTCTTATTAAAAAAGCCCAAGCCCAAACACAGCTGGTGGAATCAGTGTGCTGCTGTTCGCCCATCATAGATTCTCTTTCATCTCTACCTCAATTTCTTTCAGCCGTTTTAACGGAAATAAAGAAACCCTTGGTGCCCAAGTCGCAAGATCCTTCCAATCAGGCCTTAAGTCAGCCACAGGATTCTCCTTGTCTGAAAGTCCACTCCAGCACAAAGTCTCCTAACCCAATCGACACAGCAGCTGCTGAACCATTTTTCATTAAAACATCCAAAAAATCACACCGTTTGTCGAAAAGGGAAAAGAAAAGACAACGAAAAAGCAGTAACAAACTAACAATCGGCCTAACATCTTTTAACATGAGTAACCCCCTCAGGGACGAGGCAGCCCCCTTAGGTAATGCACCATCAACAACACCAATACCTTCCTCGAAAGGAGAATGGATAAGCCCTCAACCCCCGTCAAATCAGTCGCTAACACAGACAGCCCTCTCAACCCGGATAAATAGGCAATCAGCGACATCTCAAGCTTTGGAACCTTCTTTTCATTCACCAACTCAAGCAAAATCTGTCTCCACACAACCATCACTTAAGCACCTAGTTTTGGGAGTTGTTCAACAGAGCCTTGCATCATCTCAAATTACTGCTCAAGAATTCAGTTCACTTCAACCCCTCACTGGTGCCAACAAAAATAAACCATGTACACAAAGTATAGCTATAGATTCTGGTTGTAAAAGAGACTTAAACTTAGCAAACCATCGTAGTTTGGAACTCACAAACAAAAGTCATGCCTCACATTCTTTAAATATAAATCACATGGAAAAGTTCTCTTTTTCACCCACCATATCCGTATTGCCAAGAAAGTTCTCCAAAGCAAACCCCAAGCAAAACAGCCAGCAACGGCCAACAAGCCTTGTGAGCCCCAAAACAGCACTCAAAACACCAAATTGCTGTTTACCCCAGAATATACCTCAAGGGGCCCGCATGACATTCTTAACCGAGGAAATATATTAAAACTTTTCAAATCATTACCAGATCTAAATCATCTTCAATCGGGGGACATAATTGCTATAGAATTTATTCCAAGCACTGGATCCAATACGGGCGAAGCCACCCAAATAACGTTCTTAACGTCCGCAATTCGGGATCTAGTGTTGACAAAAATCGACCAGTTCAAAACATGGGGTATTATAACAACAACCCCGAGTGTCCCTCGTTATCCCTCAATATTCGAAACGAATCAGGCATGCACTGTAAGTTCCACCGTAGCCCCTTATTCAGCACTGAGGTCCGCCAGAGGCAGCTCGCCCACGGGCAATCCTGAGCCGGCAAATAACCAGCGAAACAGTGGCATTGCAGACTGGTCATGGTTGCCGGGGGCTTTATCCCGAAATCAGACCGACTGCCCATCGTTAATCACAACTTGACAATATGTTCTTGGAATATTAATGGAGTCGGCTCGGAAAAACAATCACCAGCTATAATTGACTCTCTAAAAGAATACGACGTTTTCCTTTTACAGGAAACCTGGGCAGGAGAAAGTATCCCAATAGTGGGTTTCTTGGAGTTTAGGACACCTGCCTCCAGGCAGTCCAAGTTCGGCCGTCTTAAGGGTGGTCTTTCGATCTACGTATCAACAAAAATATCAACAAGTGTCAAACAGATCGATTTCGCGGAGGAATGGCTCTCTGGAATAACCCTGGGAAGCTCAACTATCGACCCTCAGTTGTTAATTCTTAATGTCTATATCCCCCCCGGCACTACAAAGAAAAAATCTAAAATGGACAGTTTGATCAATTCCATCTGCGATCTCATCAGCAAGTATGGAAGCACACCAAGCATCATCTCGGGTGATTTCAACACTAATCTATTTTGCAACCATGTAGACGACACATGCCTGGATCCTCCAAGAACCCCCCCACATTGTCTACCTCAGGCAATCCCCGTTGGGAACAAATCCTCAAAACTGGGGGAATATGTGGGATCACAGTTTAACAACTTGGGATTTACTTTATTGAATGGGCGATTTTCTTTCGATACTCCGCCCGCATGGACTTGGTCAAATGGCAGTTCCCACTCCTTTTTGGACTTTACCTTAGGGAGCAGAGAAATACTGCCTAGGATCAAGAGCTATCAAATTGCCCAACAGGGAGACAGTGACCATCGGGCCCAAATAATAACACTATCTACTGGCGACTCATATCATCAGGAATTGGCTCACACTCACTCAGGTAGCCATTCAGAGGATCTTAAGCGGCTAAAGTGGTCAGATTCTATGGCTCCATCTCTGATGGAAAAAAGTAGAGTTTTGTTACATCAATCTCGAGACACAAATATCCATGTGGTCAGTGGTTGGGCCTCTCTTATAAATCTTCTTCTCAATGAATTTCCCCTAAGGAGGGGCCCGAGAAACCAAACCTCTCAATTTTTCATCTCAAAAGCCACAAGGAAATTAAGAACCGAGAGGAATCGAGCACTCCGTCTTTCAAGAAAGTTCCCCAGTAACAAAATCTACTTTAATAATTACAAGCAAGCGCAAGCCCTATTCAGAACAACCATTCAAAAGGAAAAACTAAAGGCCTCGGACCGATTTTGGCTGAAGCTCATCCACGAAAGTAAAAATCCCAATCCGAAGCAATTTTGGTCCTTAGTGAACAGGAGTAACCAAAGTGTAACTGGACATTGCAGCGCGAACATCAGTGAAGCAGACTGGAGCAAGTTTCTATCTCTCCATTTTGGAGACGCACACGACAAAGTTGGCCTTGATTCCGCCAGCCCAGCAAGCCTTAAGTCCCCTTTCTTGAGTCTAGAGAGCCAGGGGAGAGCTTGGCCCGAAAACACCCCTTCAGAAGACTCGGCAAAAAAGGACCCTATGGAATGGAATGACATTCAACCAGAGCCTACGGTGTTGCCAGCAGTACTAAAAAATAAGATCTCAAACCACATAAGGAAAGCAAGAGCGGATGGGGCCCCCAGTCCGAACGGCCTCCCCCAAGCAATGTTGAAATCCGACATTAATTTATGGTCAGAGTATTTGACCCCGCTGTTCCATTATTGCAGATTAAACAACACGATCCCAGAATCCTGGCGAGGAGCAGTCATTCACCCGATCTATAAAGGTGGAAAGAGAAACAAGCCCAAAAATTATGGAATGATTGCACTTCTTGACGTGGAGTCCAAGTATTTTGCAAACATCTTACTAGAGGAGCTGCAGGCCTGGGCCGAAACAACCGCGCATCTCCCCTTTAATCAGACAGGCTTCATAGCCAAAACCGGGACAATAACCAATCTGCTAACACTAACAGTTTTGATGGATAAAGCAGCATGCCAACACTCACAGCTACATTGCTGCTTTGTAGACTTCAAAGCAGCTTTTGACCGGGTACCCAGAAGCCTGTTATCGCAGAAATTGAAATCATGGGGATTACCACAGTCTCTTCTTCAGGCAATAATTCAGCTTCATACTGAAACTTGGATTAAAATCAAGCTGGGCGAAGGCCGCCATGTTTCCAGGAAGATCCAAACAGTTACTGGCGTTAAACAGGGCTGTGTGTTGGCTCCACTCCTGTTTAACCTATTCATATCGGACCTTTCCCCAGCACTTGATAGAGTAAATTGTCATCCCCCTAAACTTGATGGGACCCGCATTACCAACCTACTTTATGCCGATGACCTAGTGCTATTAAGCCACACAAAAGTGGGTCTACAGAGGTTATTGGACGAATTGTTACCATACTCGACAAAAAATCATCTAGAACTAAACCGGTCAAAAACCAAAACTATCTCCTTTGGGAAGCAAAAAAGGACAATAGAAAGGTGGTTCTTCAATAAAACAAAGCTGGACTCAACTCCCAGTTATAAATATTTGGGCATCTTCCTGGAGGCAAGTGGCTCCCTTGGCAAGCACAAGGAAGCATTACAAATAAAAGCACTCTCATTAGAGGTGGCCGCTGCAAAACTGTCAAACCAGCTACTAGGTCCCAGTCTTACACCTATGCTGAAAGTAATGAAAGCCAAAGTAATCAACGCACTAACATATGGTCATGAGATCACCAAGGGCTCAACCAGTAAATTAATAAACAAATTAATTACAAAAATCTTCAAACGAGCATTCCGGCTGCCAAAATCTGCATCGCCAGCCCAGGTGAGACTAGAACTGGGACTCCAAGATCACCTCGGTGTGGAGGCAGGTGCCTTTGTTAAACTGTGCCATAGACTGCGTCAGGCCCGGGAGGGTTCTTTGGAGGCCCGACTCTGGCAGGAAATACAGAAAAAGCCTACCAGTCAAAAGCACCGACAATACTTGGATCACAGCTTACAGCTTTTAGGCGTAAAATACCTATGGGACTTAAATCTCTCCCCATCAGTGTTAAAATCTGTCATAAAGAAATCTGTTAGGTTGGGTCCTTCCATTCAGACAGGGCAACACTATCGAAGAGGGGACATGCCTGGGCGGTAATTGCCAACTACGAAGTGGGTGTCCAGTTGCCCTGTCTAGCACATATGCACTTTATTGGAAACGCAAGTTTTTAGCCTTGAGGATGGGAGAATGGCCCTTTTTGAAGAATCTCCCGGCATGGCGCCGGTCGGGCTGTAGCATTGCATGCAGGTTGTGCGGTTACCATACTGAATCAATGGAACATATTGTTTGTGCATGCCCAGTACTACTTCAAGCCAGACGGCAGTTATTGAGAGGCCAATGTATTAAATTGGGTGTACGTTCCTGCCGTCAAGCAATATTGGCTGCCCTTAACCCTGTTAACACCAAGTTAAATATTGGGCTTGCGAAATTTGTTCATAAAGCGTCAAGACTTCTTGAAGCCAAACCTCCACTTCAGTTAGAGTTGAGATTCTGAACTAAAAGCTGTTTTATCCAAAACTACATGAAACCTAGGGTGACGTATTGCATCAGAATATTACCAGACATTCACGATCACTGAACTCTATTTTATTGATTGTTTTTAAATTTTTATTATAGTTAAACCAGTTTATTCAATTATTTGCATGTTCAGTTGTAAATGGTTTTTAAAATCAAACAATAAAGAGCTATTATTACTACATTGGGATCCTTCAAGAGGGACGATGAGTAGCCCCATCTAGTTTGTTGAAAACAACCAGGGTTACTGGACCTTGCCTTTGGCATGTCCATCTGAGGCGCGCCAAAGGCATCTGCGGATTCAGAGGTGGATGACATTTGTAAACTGTAGAGTAGAGAGGTTCTGAGTCAACTAAAAGCATTTCCAGTAACCTTTATCCAGTGAAATTGTAGATGTTAAGGTCACTCCCACCACTCAACAAGAGTCAAGTTGGCCACCTGAGATGAAGCTAAGAAGAACGGTGAAAGGATGAAGCTAGGGAGAATGGTGGCTGCCCAGAAAAGCCATTAGGTAGGGTTTGGCCTCTGTTGAGGCAAGGGGACAGCCTGGTTTCCCTCTCAGAAGCAAAATAGTATAAAAGGTGGTAAGCCTTCACTGACGCGAAGCAAGGCTCTTGTCTTTATAACATCAAATGGTGGTCGGGACTACGGCACTTTTCAACTGACGTCTTTTTGTCACAAGGGAGTTCAATGGCTTCATATCCAGTATGCGGTGCTTTGCTTTAAAGTCAGGACTGCAGGCTGCCTGGACTGGAGTTCATATTCTTAGAATCAGTTTAAATGAAGTCTTGAGATATTAAAAGGTCCTACTTTGCTTTTTATACAGGTTAAACCTAAACTTGTACTTCACTTGGGCCTACTTTGGCACCATGATGGGCCACCACTCGCTCTTGTGCCTAATTTGCAGCCTGTAGTGCAGAGGTCTTCAAACTTGGTGATGGGCACCCATGGAGGGGGGGCTTAGTTGATCTCAGGGAGCAGACTCGACTTGGGCAGCAGAAGTTACAAAGAAAAACAAACTTGAACAATCTCTTTGGTCTTTGGCTTTACCTTCAGAAGGTCAAAGAAGCAGCATGAGCTAAGAATGGAGGACATGCGCCTGGCTCCAAGTGAAGCTGGGATGGTTAAGACAATTCTAGATATAGATGCTGCTGTTAGTCTGATGGTTCAGAAAGATCTGACAAACATATATCGCAGAGTCTACTTTCCTTGCGAGTTGGCCAGGCAGGATGGAATCCAAACAAAACTGAGTCCTATGGAGATGGACACCAGGTAAATGCTGATGAAACGTAGGTGCAGCGGGGATTGGTAGATCAGTGTGCTTTTGCTTCTTCCTGTGCTTCGTGCGCACTGAGTACTACTCCACTTTTTGCAACAAGATCTCCGCTAACTGGCTGGGTGGAACCCTCCTTCGGAACAGAGAACTGCACCACATGGAGGCAGGAGTCCGCTGCATGGGGCAGAGAAACAAAGGCGATGCACCTGCCTGGTCAGGATTTAACTGTCCGGAGGAAAAGCAGACTTACACTACTTGTGTAGGGTTCATGAGGGAAATAGCAGCACAGGAGAGGGTGGGCTCCTAGGTAGGGTAGCTTACTACCAACTCACAGGAAGGGCGCTCCGGTCAGTGCCAAGCGACGAGGCTAGCCTCTCAGTTCTTGATTCTTCTTCCTGATCACAGCATCCCACACCTACTGTGGGACTGAGGCCTCCCTACACTTGAAGCCAGCCAGACATTTCTAAGAAGTACCTTGCACCAACAGCACAGATGTGCACTGGCGGGCTCTGCAAATAGAGGCAGACTGTGCGCGTTACCTGGTCGGTTATAAAACGTAGTATATAAAGCAGGTGCTTTGAAGGTTTGATTCTCATAACGAAAACATTTTGAGAAATGGCAAGAAATGGCAAAAAACTATAACTGATGCCATGCATCGAGCAAACACCGAGCATGAGAGAAGCAGGCTCTGGCTCAGGGCATTGTGTATGTAGAAAAAGGAAGGGGGGGGGGGTCTAAGGCGACATTGTGCGTGGTCCCCAAAAGCAACGAAGCAACAGTTTTCTAAGCTGTTTCGGATTCCTCTGCCAGGTCATCTGACGAGGAGGGCAAGAAGCACATTGAAGGAAAGAGCTTCACACAATATATTGCTCCGTCTCTTTTAATCAGAGAAGGAACTCGACTTTGATAAATGTGAACCTTTTAACCACATGCAAACTAAATTCTATGTTCAGGCGCTCGATTTGAATGTTTCTCTATAGCGAACATTGTTGGATCTGGATGCGCTGTTCTACACACAGGCGAATTATTTGCAACTTATTTAACCGCAAAGCCATTTTACTTGAGAAATACCGGAAGAAACGTTCAGGTAGAGCTGGAATAATCATATGGGATCGAGGGAAACCCCCTACAGGCTAATGAACAAAGGGCTACTTTTAGGAGTGTAAAGATGGTGAGCCCATGACCGAACTAGTCTGAAACATCCCTGAGGAAACACACACACCATGTTATCTTAATTATGTGAATCATTTGAGCCCTGATATCCTCCTGGAGACAGTTTCACTCACTCGCTACGGTGGGGCAGGGAGGTAATAAAAAGTTCCAGTGCTCCATTTAGCTACCAGTGCCACCCCCTCCCCAACCCCTCCCTCAGGCCTGCATGCTAAAAATGTCTATAGTTTAAAACAGCCCGACTGAAAATAATTGCCTTTTATTATATATAAAAGACTTCAGATAATGTATTACAATTTAGTATGAAAACTCACAAATTCATTTGTGAATGGTTTCAGGAATAGAGCTAATTTCAGCTAACACGCAGAGGGAACTAACCAGGAGAGAGAACTGACAGAAGATGGGCTTTGAAGGAACAGCAGCAACGCGAAAAACTGGAATGAACAGATTGGGTGTCCATGTTTGGGTGTGTCGAGGCCTGGGAGCAGTGTGGAATATTTGTACGGAGGATACATTTTACACGAAGACGAGTGGAAACCCGCAGACAGACGACAGATTAGAAGAGTTATAGGCAGTGAGTGGTACCTTGAAAAGTAGACGGATTAAAGCAGTAACAACAAACTGTAGAAAGGGGTAGTTACTTTGCCACCACTCTACCAAATCCATGTATGATTCACAAGGACATGGTGAACACCCTCATATGCATACTTCTCTGGGTACTCACTAACATTACTCTGGTGGTTTCCAACCTTAAGTCCACGCATCAAATCACTCCTGCATAAGGCCGCAAAAAGACGGGGCTTTTTAGGATAGGAAAAGTCAGACTATCTAAGTGGGGGAGGGGGAGGAAGCAGGCAGGGGCAACTCGTACCACGTCATATGGGCTCGGGCAGGGCTTGAAATGGAGAAGCAGAAGTGCAGATGTCCTGTACCAGAGTGCCTGCTTGTTTCAGAGAAGTTCGGGTACTCTACAATTAAAAGTATCACGTCACTCTTGAAAAGTTAAGTTACTCTCCCTCTCAAAATAAAGTGCTGGTACTCAGTACCAGACAGTCCCAGCCCATTTAAAGCACGGCGCTCGGGCCATTTGCCTAAAACCCAAGGATCCTTCTCGCCATGGCTCTGTAAACTGGGACAAGTACAACCCCTTCATCGCCTTACTTTCAGCAACACTGATGGCGAGAAGCTGCAGGCTTGTAAGGGAGGTTACTGGGGGCAAGGGGCTTCAACTTCAAGACTGTCACCAAGCAGCACAAAAAGGGACTGTTTAAGCCAGTTTTGGTCTTTTTGAAAGAAAGTACTGTAATATACGCAGAAAGGTCAATCCTACACGAGACAAGCAAAAGACATGAACGCGTCAATGGCATTGAGCACTTGGGCATGTATTCTCCCTCCTGCTCCTTCCCTTACTGACCCCTTCATCCGGTTTCGAGTTCTGTCTTGGATGGGTATCAATCACAGGCACAGTGCACCACCCCTCTTAGTTCCAGCGCTCACGTATTCTAGTAGTCTCCAATTGTTCTAATCTCACTACAGCAGAGTTCCATCCATTCTTTGGGTGTGGCCTGGAGGGACCCCAGGCACATATGGCTCCTTCGGTCATCCAGGAGGCAAAGCGCCAGCTAAGGGTGCTCCTGCACTCGGGTTACGACCCTCGTAGAAGTTTGCAAACTCTGACTGACATCATGGCAGGTCTCTGTTTGTAAGCTCACTTTTGGGCTTCGGTGAGTTGAGGATGTGGGATCAAGGGTTACAGAGTAGCCTTGAGGGAATCTTCTTCTGGGACCACAACCCCACCATGGCATGCTGTGTGGAGAAAACAACAGTACACTCATGTACAGTTTGTGCTGACTGCGACAGTCAGATTGGGAACAGTCCCCTCGGGCACAACTTCATTATGATAGAGAAACAGCCTTGGTGAGAAGGGAGGTTAGTTGTTATCTACCCGGGGCTTTGTTGTCGTGCTTTTCGTAATTGAGCATTTCTTACCACTCGCTCTCTTTTAACCTGACCCGTGTTTAACTGTGCTTAATTCCTCATTTTAAAAATCTTTTGCTTCGCTTTTAACACTACTGCTGCTGCTATTTTCTTTTATTGCATTTGGAATGCTGAGTGTGTGATATTGACTCTTTTTAAAAGAAAAGGAAAAACGGACTACTCACTTGCACTTTGCTCCACTCACACACCTGAAGCTCGGAGGGACACTTCGTGCTTGGCCGCCATCTTGGGAAAGGCACGCTCTAGCAGTTGGGGGGGGAACTTGCTATAAAGCATGCACGCTGTGCGGACGTGCAGCGGGCGTGCCGCGCCAAAGGCAAGCCCGTCTGCGCCCGTCCGCGTCCCGGTATTGGCCAGTGCCAGCCGCGCTGCCCGCCTTCCTTCTCAGGCGCATGCGGAGCGCAAGGCATGGAGCAGGGAGAAACTAGGATCAATTGGTGAGTCCCTGAGCAGGTGTACTCATGTTTGGCCCGAGCTTGAAAATATAGATAAGAATTGTCCCAACTGTAATTTTGGTTTTCTTCACACTGGGGGCTCTACACCCTTACCCAACCATATTCCTCCTACCCCTTTGGTCGGGCGAAATATCAAAGCAGCCCTGATTAATGCGCGCTCTATGGTAAAGCCTGCGTCAGACATCTTTGAGCTTCTGGTTGACAACCAGCTTGATCTTTTATTTATTACTGAGACCTGGTTCAATGATTGCTCCGCCCCGGTTATTACATTGGCTATCCCTACGGGGTTTAAAATTGCCAGGGTGGATCGAAAAACAGGGAGAGGGGGAGGGGTTGCGGTTGTTTAAAGGGAAAGCTGGATTTTTACGCAGGGGAATTCCCAGGATTTTATGGAGGGCGAAGTGTTAGATTTCTCCCTCACTATTTCTCCTCACTTTCTGATGGGAGGAACACTTCTATATCGGCCCCCTGGGTCCTCTAGTTCATTTCTCAAAATGTTGGATGAAGCCATTGTGCATAGAGCTTTAAAATACTCGAAATATATATCGCTTGGAGATTTTAATATTCATTTTGATTGTAGAGAAGGTCCCGATACTCTTACTCTTAATGAGTCATTGGAATTTGGCCAACTGACAGAGTGGATCAAAATCCCCCACTCATAGCAGTGGTCATACTATTGACTGGATTTGCTCTAATTTTCCGGTAATGGTATCTGACCCTCTTCCGGTCACTTGGTCGGATCATTTTCAAATTCATTTTTCTTGGTCCATTCAGTCTTCCACTTCCGCTATGAATGCTCCTGTGGTTAGACCTCCTCTTTGTATTGAACCGGTGGCTTTTGGGGGGGTCCTGGGCGATACTCGTCCAGGTATGTCTGGGGACTTACTGGAAGCAGTTGGCAGACTTAAGACTTGGCTGGCCTGAGCAGTGGAGAAATTATCTGGTCCTCCTGGTCATAAAAGAGCAAGAAAGTCTCCGTCCCAACCTTGGTTTTCTAAGGAATTAAAAAAACAAAGATCTGCATGTAAAAAGCTTGAACGGGTCTGGAGACAGGCTTACAGTCCTCTAGCAAAATGCTCAGAACAACTATTACTCTATGGTGAAGGCTGTCAAAGGTCATTTTTTTGCAGAGTGCATTGCCCAATCACAAATAATTCTTAAGAAATATTCTCAATTGTTCAAAGTTTCCTTGATCCTAGGGCCGAACAGAGGACTTCTCCTGGATCTAATTGGTGCCAACAGCTTTCAGGTTTTTATTCCCGACAAAATTAAAGCCATACAGGATAGCTTTGGGCCCGTCAACCAGTCTCAGGAGACTCAGCTCCATCCTAAATTTGTAATGCCGGGTTTAGTGTGCCCTTCTTTGGCTACATTCTCTACTATTCCCCTGTCCGACACCCTGACTATTCTTAAATCGCTCAAATCAGGCTCTCCTACCGACCCCTGTCGAGCAAGGCTTCTGGCGGCAGTTGCGGATATAGTCAACCCAAAAGTGAACAATATTCTTAATATGTCCCTTCAGACCGCTATGATCCCACTTGAGTGGAAGCAGGCGAAACTTCTTCCCTTGCTGAAAAACCCCTCACTTAATTCCACAATCCCAGCTAGCTACCGTCCAATCTCACTTCTGGTTGCGGCAAAAGTATGTGAGAAAGCTGCCCATAAGCAACTCTCTGAGTTTGTTGAGACCTCGGCGCCCTCCACTCTGCCCAGTCGGGCTTCAGGGCATCCCACAGCACTGAGATGGCCTTGGTTGAGATGGCGGAGGCTATTAGAGATTGTCTTGATGCTGGAGACAGAGCAGCATTAGTGCTTTTAGATCTCTCTGCCACGTTCAACACCGTGCCTCAACAACAACTTCTGGCACGGTTGTCCCACATCGGCATCTCTGGGCAGGTATGGAAGTGGATTTCATCCTTCCTTGCCAATAGATCGCAGCAAGTATGGCTGCCTCCTTTTTCTTCTACTCCTAGAAGTTTGAATATGGGCGTCCCCCAGGACTCTACATTGAGCCCTCTTTTGTTCAATGTTTATATGACGCCCCTGGTCTACTTGGCAGAGGAGCTGGGATCTAAGATCATAGCCTATGCTGACAATACCCAGCTCCTATTCATGTGGAGTAAAACAGACTCCTCTCCGACCATTGCCAAGAATTGTCTTGTGGAGGTCTTTAAGTGGCTTGCAAAGGCCCAATTGAAGTGCAATGAGGAGAAATCGGAAGTGCTCCTCTATGGGTCCTTCCCCCCACATTTTAGAGAAGATAGGCCTGTGGGTTATCCTATGCCTAGTTCTTCTGGATGTCCAGCAAAAAATATGGGGGTCTTGTTTGGTGAGGATTTGAGATTTCTGCTCAGATTAACAAACTAGCGGGTGTGTGCTTTGGCACACTGAAACGCCTAAAGACGTTTTTGCCTCTTTTACCGAAAAGGGCTAAGGAAATGATGACCCGCGCGCTCATCTTGTCAAGGTTAGATTATGCCAACGCCCTGTACATTGGTCTCCCGGCATATCAGCTAAAAAAGTTACAGATTGTCCAGAATGTGACGGCTAGAATCTTGTTGGATACGCCAGGCAGATCCAGTTCTAGTCAGAACATTCGAAATCTACATTGGCTTCCGGTTGAGCAGCGAGTACGGTTTAAGACCCTGACATTAGTCCATAGTGCCCTCTACAAGGTGGGGCCTCAATACCTTAGGAGACGGTTTTTGTTCTATGAGCCGTCTCAACATCTTCGTTCTACAGGCCAATGCCTTGCTGTGGTTCCTAGGTTCCGCCAGACTAGGTTAGGCGGTTGCTCTCTTTCTGTTAAAGCGGCCAGGGCTTGGAATGCCCTGCCCTTTGAATTACGAAACATTGAGAGCCTCAGGGTGTTTAAAAAACAGTTCAAAACCCTGCTATTTAAGCAGGGCTGGACTGGCCGTAGCGGGCACCGGGCAATCCCCCGGTGCGCCGCACGGGTGGGGGCCGGTTTTGGGCCCCTAGAGGCCGCTTTTTTGTTACAGGGCCGTTTTTGCAGGTTAGCTGGAAAATCGGCCCTGTAGCAAAATCGGCCGAAAACCGGCCGTGGCAAAGAGCTCGGCGGCCCCCCAAAGCCTGGGGTGGGGTGGGGGGCCGGCCAAGCACTTTCCCAGGGCCGGTTTTGGGTCCCAGTCCGGCCCCGTATTTAAGTAATCTTCTGCTAGGCCATTTCTTTTTCCCTCTCCTACCATTTGGCTATCGTGCAGGAACACTTTCGAGTAGCCGTGCACGTTATAAATGGAGGTCAACATAACATAACACAGTCTGCTCAGGCACAACTTCACAATGGCACATTCCGCATGGGCACAGCTTCAATATGAAACAGAGGCAGAGTCTGCTCACACAGAGCTTCTGGATGTTGCAACGGCACAGTTCTCTCAGGCACAACTTTATGATGGTACTGCGCTTCCTGACGAACTGCTAACTGAGAGATGCTGTGTCTAAAGAGGCCTCGTGTTTTTCTCTCATCACTCTTCCCTGTGGTTGTTTTTCTTTGGTAGAGTTCTAAACAGCTCTCGTAAATTCCCAAATTCCTTAGAGAGAGAAACTCTCTTCCATCCCATCCTCACTTAGCCAGGTTCATCTAACTCCATTTAAGACAACGGGAATACCATGGTACACGCCTCAGATGAGAACCAAAATGTGATCTTCACTTCCCTATGTTCCGCCAGTCTCTCAGAGATCTCGGACCACATATCCCTCCCTGCTAGACCTCTGGCACCCTGCCCCACCCTCTTCCTTTCTGCTGGGCTGGAGTTAATTCTTGAATCACCATACCATGGCTAACCCATCAGTCTCTCAATTCGTCTTCAATGACCATGCCTTTAACCCTCCTGCTTTTTTTCCTCCGTACCCACCCCCCACTCCCACTCTCAGTCCGTCTTAGACCCCTATCCAATCCCTATTAGAAAGATTCTCCAGATAATCCGAGCTCTCCAAGTTCTGGTACTTCTGTCTACCAAAATAGAATATCTGGTAATGGCAGTTGCCTGGCTCACAAGCAGAATACCCAACTATATATGGCCTCAAATCATTTGACTCGTAACAACTTACATAGACGGGTAAAATCTCTTGAAATGAACAGAAGCCCCACTATGCACTCCACCGCTGGACAACCATCCACGGTTCCCTCACAGAAGGATTCTTCCACCCCTTACTGATAAATTTAAAGCTTTACTGGCAGTCAATTATTCTAAGGGTGACTTCCCTATCAGAAGTAAAATGCACTTTGAGTCACCTTATACTAGTCGAGAATTCCTCAATCTCATTTTACTGATTTTTTTTTTCTGTTCGTCATTCATCTATTGGCCTATTGTATTAGTTCTATGGTCCTCACCATATTCAGTAACTGCTTAACTCCTTGCCATAGATGTCTATTCCTAATTCATTATACTGCTCATGTGCTATCGCTCTTAAATGCCTATCCCAAATGTATTATACTGCTCGTGTTTTATTATATCCGCAGTAAGTAAAGTTTATTGTTTAGTTAATTAAAATCATAACAATTTTACCACATACATTATTAATAAAAACAAAGATTTAAAACCGATTACCAAGATTACAGTAAAAAGTCCCATAATATATTACCTAATTTAGATAGAGTGTTTTTGATTGAAATGTTTCAACAAATAGTATACATCAAGATTAGGCTAAAAAGCGCAAATTAAAAACTCCAGTGATAAACTAATTAAATGCGTTTTTGACCAAGGATATTTTTTCTGATTTAGTCAAGCCCATAAGTCTCTGAATCCAAGGTCTACCAGTTACCCAATCAACGTCCTTATGGAGATTTATGTGTAATTACCACCAGGTCGCTGAATAAGCGGGACGTAAACTCCCCTTTTCTTAGGGAGGTGGTCCAACAGTTCGGTTTACAAATGGCTTTTAGCCTCCAGGGAGAAAACCCCTAATGGGCCTTAGATTTCACAGCCTGTTCGTGTACTCGGAGGAATTTGATCAATTTACAGTTCATTTGGGGGTCCGAATGATCTAGCCCTTACGTTATGGCAGATCCGTCTTCATCTGCCAGAAAGGCTTTTCTAAGTGCAGTGTGCAGTTTCTGGCAAATGCATATCCAATGGATGAGATCCTCTTTTTGGATGCCGCAGAGGAGACACGCTTTCGAGTCAGTGCTTCTCCAGCTTGGAGCATCTGAGAGTGAGGGATGCATTCCAAAGCCCAGAGCCATTCGTTGCTGAACAGAAAGCGTAAGGGCTCGATGAGCCGTTCTCTTTGAGAACTTTGTAGTTGTTATTCACCGTCCAAGCGTGGGATCTCAAGCTAAAAGTTATTTTGTCCAGTATTAATGAATGAAATTTTGCAGCTTTATTTAGGGCTAGCTCAAATGTTGAGAAAGGCATGTTTTTGTTTCAAAGGTCAGTAGTGCAGGTCGATTTAAGTGCACTGTACAGGAATTGGTTGAACACTGATTTTATTTTATCTTTCTCAAATTTTGACCATAATGCTTCATTAAGGCCAGAGTTCTCCTTATTTTGTTGTATATGCTACCAGACCTTTATGGCTGTGTACAAGCTGCCTATTGTTTCATTCATTAGCCCAACCTCCAACCGCACTTGCGCTGGCGAAGCAGACCGGGGAAGTTGAAAAACCTTTTTGAAAGTGCTAGTTGTTTAGTTAAGAAGTGCTGAATCTTGCCTGCGTAAGGCAGCACTAGCGTAGGTTAAAGTTGGGAGCGTTTTGGCTGTTATAACCGACAACAGTGGTCTGAACCATGGACCCTCAAGTTTCTCTGCCAATGATCTGCATGCGAAGGCTAGTGTGCATGCACGCCGAGACATATAATTGTTCTGCTCATGGTGGGTCAGTTTGTTGTCAAAGTAAAATCCCAGATAATTATAGCTGTGTACTTTCTCCAAGGGTTTGCGTTCTAGCCAGATGTTATGATGAATTGCTGCCCGGTTACTGATAAGCATTGTATTTGGTTTTGATATGTTGATTTCTAGTTTATTTGCTGATAAGAATTCTGACATTTCGAGTAGTAATCTGCTCAGACCAAGCTTGGTTAAATTTAGTAAATCATCATCATCATCTGCGTAGGCAAGGTGTTAGAGAGCTAGCGGACAAAATGCGGGGAGTCGGGGGAGCGGTTGCGTCAGGGGGTGACAGGCCAGTGCTGCCGTTCCTCCCGCATGCGCAGAGGAGGTTGGCATTAGGCCGGTGCGGCTAGCGCTACAGAAAGGACCCGCTTCACCCCCGGCACTCCTACGCATCGCACCACATCTCACGCATCTGAGTGGAGGTGAACATACCGAGACCACGGCCAGTGGGGTTCACGGCGTTACGTGGTGCTTTCTCCTTGGGGTGCGCAATCTGTATACACATCAAGACAGGGCTGCAAGATAGTGTACAGCCTGATAGCTGCCAGTTGCCACATTGTTCACAAGGCTGCAGAGGCGATAAATCAGTGGGCAAGTAAGGGGGTGTTATGTAGTGCCCTGCTGCCCAGGCACTATCAGGATGATACTCCGGTAATAGGAGGTGAGGCCTTAATAAATGCCATGGAGCCACAGGGGTTGCTTTGAATGGTTGCCGCATACACGCGTCTCCTGACGTCATGTCCACAGTGGCCTGCTTTATTAACAATGTACCACGTGACCCAGGACCATACCATACTGCCTGGTCACGACAGGGGAGTGCTAACAAGACCCCCGTGGGGATGTACACTTGGGGCACCACTACGGCCGCTGCTGTTACGTCACAGCTGCGACACAACAGGGGGAGTGGGGGGCGGCGGTTTGAAGAGGTATATCAGCAGTAGTATTACACATGCTGTCCATGTATTGCCATTATTCACAGATTTTCTAAACCAGTTCTGTGTAAGGCGCTCTGATGTTCCAGGGTCGTTTTTATGCTATAAAAATTCCAATAAATTAATGGTGAGTAGGAGTACACCCAGAAATCGGATATTTGTTCATGTTTTAGGTTTGATACATTAAGTTTTGTCAATGAGCTTATAGGCATATGTCTACACAACTCGTGGCCATAAATGTACGATCTGTACCTTTAGACATTTGTTTGAATCTGCCCCACATTGCCTTGGCTACAGCCATTCAATTAGTCCCCGAGAGTAAACAGGACAGCAGCTTCATGACGCACAGTGAGGGGACTCCAAAATAAAGTATATTGCATGTAGGGCCTTGATTTTTATTTATTTTTTGACATGTTTTTATTAGGGTTTTGCATATATTACATCATATGAAACATTCACAGTTATAAACCTGAATCGCTGTATTGAAACATTCTGGGCCATTGGGAAAGACATAGTGTGTGGAAGCTGTAGTCCATTAGTCATCGGGTCTTCCCCGATGGTCCGAGAGACCTGTCTTCCCCTGTGCCGGTTCCATCTGGTCCCCCTGTCTAACTCCCTGGTCGTGTCTATATCTTCCGTCTCGATCAGGGGTAACTTTATCTTCCCATCACGGTCTATATAGCGTCCCCTCTTGTCTCAAATTCCCTAGCATGTCGTGTAACTAGAACAACAGTATGTAAACCGCCAACTGGGATTATCTACGCCTGTGAGGCGGCTTGGAACGGGCCCTGGGGTAGGGGGGGGCCCCGAAACTGGGTATCTTATGGGAGGAAGGGAGGAAGTGAGTGAAGTGTGGAAGGGGGGGAGGGGGGACGTGAGGCCGGCGGACGAGGTGCTCCTATGACACAGTATGTACGGGTTGGTGGTAGGTGTATGCGGTGTGCTTTAAGGCTCCCCAGGGGGAGGGAGGGGGGAGGGGGTGGGTGGTCGGGTTGCCATTTAACGCCCAGCCGGGGGACCGGGCCTGCACACGCCTTCGCCGCTGGGTATGTTGTCTTTCCTACGGGTTGTTTGTGTCCTCCGTTGACCCGGGGGGGGTCGCCGGGGGGTGGGCTGTGACGTGTCTGGGGTGTCCCCTGTTATGTCTGCTTGCTTAAACTGGATGAGGAGTTGTGCCCACTCCATGGATATCGGGTGTTTGCGGGTGCCCTTCGCCTCCTCCTCTCGTAGCAGTTCCTCCTCCGCTGCTCCCCACTTGAGTACCGCGCCCACCCACGCCGGGCCAGACGGCCCCTCTGGGGCCCTCCAATGCATTGCGATGTTTCTCTTCGCGAGGAGATGGGCCAAGGAGGTGAATTTCCGCTGTACCTTCGCGGATTTCCTCTTCGGGGCGATCCCCAGTGCACATTCCTCCCATGTGGGGGTGGACTGGAGTTCGGTCGCGGCTCGAACGGCTCGGTGTACTCCGCCCCAGAAACGTTGTACGGCGGGGCAGACCCAAAACATATGTTTGAAGTCGGCGTCTACCTGGTGGCAGCGGGGACATTTCAATTGTGTATCGGGGTAAAACCGGTGGAGTTTGGCTGGGGTGAGGTACGCCCGATGTAGGATATTAAATTGAATATTTTTAAAGCGCGCGTTCCTGGCCACTTTTTTCGGTGACTCCAGGGCTTTGCGCCACTCCGCATCATGGAATGCCCTGCCTGCGTCGTCTTCCCACGTCTCCCGTAGTTTGTCCAGGGTGGTGTCTGTGAGCTCCCGGATCGCTTTATAAAGCCAGGTAATGAGATGGCTGCCTGCTCCCATACGCAGCATCGCGTGTAGCACCGGATGTGTCGGGGGTTCCCCATTGCGCGCGCGCCAGAAACGGTCGCCACTCATCAGCAGCTGTCTGTGTGTCAGAAATTGCCCCTGGGGGAGATCTTGCCACTCCATCAATTGCTCAAATGTCCTCAGTTGCCCTTCTTGAAACAACGCCTCCACTTCCGTGATCCCATGATCTGTCCACACCGGGAGGGCCCTCGCGGTGAAGCATCCGCTCTGTCGGGGGAAGCCCACCAGGGGGAGCAGAGGGGAGTATAGTGGCTTGCACGTTGACATGCGATGGACCCTCATCATGCATCTGCGGGCGATGGTGACCTGGAGTGGATGCGTGCGCGTCGGTTTGGAGCCCGGCATGAGCAGTCGGCGGATCTCAGGCATAGGTAGTTTGCCTCTCTCCGTGATCGTCTCCCCCACTTGTCTCTCCGCCATCCAGTGGGACAGCCACTGGAGCTGTGCCGCGAGGAAGTATGATTCAAAGGAGGGCGCCCCCAGGCCCCCGGCCGTCGTGGGGAGGTACAGTGTGCGCAGCGCTACTCGGTGTCGGCCGCCCCCCCATATCAGAGCCGTCAACAGCGAGTCCAGTTCCCGAAAGAAGGACCGCGGCGGGATAATAGGGAGGTTTGTAAAGAAGTAGAGCAGTCTCGGGACCATAATCATTTTTGCCAGAGCGACACGTCCTATGGGAGCTAGTGGCAATGTCTTCCAAAACCCTACCGCCGATCGTAGGCTCGTCAGTGCTCTTCGGTGGTTCCCCTCGAAGAGGTCACCGGGGGAATGATATAGGCGCACCCCTAGGTATCTGGGGGCCGTTCCATCCCATCTCAGCGTCTGATCGCCTAGGGTTATCTCTAGGGGTTCCGTCTGGACGCCCAGAGGGAAGATGGACGATTTCTCCCAGTTGACCCGGAGTCCCGATAGCCCTTCGTACTCCCGAAGTGTCGTCCAGATGGGTGTGAGATCGGCTGTGATGTCGCGGACATATATCAGGAGATCATCCGCATATAGTGACACACAGTGGGTGACGTCCGCTATGGGTATCCCCCATGCCTCCCCCTCCCGTCGCAGTCGTATGGCCAGGGGCTCCATCGCCAGGGCGGAGAGGAGAGAGGGGGCACCCCTGCCTGGTTCCGCGGGTCACTGGGAACGGTGCCGATATAAGTTTGCCAAGTCTCACCCTGGAGGTGAGGCCTCCGTACAGGAGTCGAGTATAGGCTAGCAACGTGGGACCAACACCGATCTGCTGCAAGACCTCGAATAGATACCACCACTGCAGGGTATCAAACGCCTTCTCCAGGTCCAGGACCAGGCATGCTGCTCTGGGAAATCGTCCTTTCGCCTGATCCTGAACGTGGAAAAAACGGCGCAAGTTATGTGAGGTGTTACGCCGGGGAACGAAGCCGCACTGGTCCGTGTGCACCAGTGTGGGAAGGATTTGGCTGTAACGGTCCGCTAAGCATGTAGGGCCTTGATAAGGAGCTTCTTGTCTGCCACCTTGAATTATCATAGAACATATTTTGCACGTTTATCTAATCTTTTATTTCTTCCCTCACCCCCGGTGGAAATGAAATCGCCTTATCAAAAAAACTTTTCACATCAACATTAACCACTTCGAATTCCCTTTTTTCACACAAGCAGTTCTCAATAATGTCACAAGAGAACGAAATTGTAAACAATACTGCGTGACTCACATCCCGAGAAACAATACGTGGGAGCAAGGTTATTTATTTGCAGTCAAATCATTTATTTTGCCCTGTCCTTGTCTGAAAATTCCAAAGTGCAGCATTACTACATTGAATTGGAATCTTAATGTAAAGAATACATTTAAATTTTAGTAGGTTCTATTTTATTGCATATTTCAACAGCATCTCGAAATCCATTTGACCACATCGATCACACTGTGGTCCTTTTTCAGGAAACTGTCTGTGCGAAAACTCTACTGAAACGCGGTTTTGTGAGTATCCCATCCAATTACCCAAATTCGCCAAAGTTAAGATTGCAAGAATCAACGCAAATAATGCCTGCATTGATGGCTTTCCATCGGGCCCCTGAAGCAGCCAGCACCTTCAGATCACTTCTAGTTCATCTTTGGGATAGCTCTCCCAGAAATAGCATCGAGCTGCATACCGGCGATGGAGCACTGCAGAAAGGCAACATGTGCCCTTAGTAAAATGTAAAGCGGTTACGGGACACATTCCAACGCTATAAATGAAAATGAATTAAGAATGGAGGAGAAAACTACGTCTTCAAATTAGAATAACCATATACCTGAACTCTGCGAAAACTTGGAATGAACACAAAATAATAAACACGGGTAAAACTGTATTAAAATAGCATTATTAAAAGGAAGCGTTCAATCGTTACAGAGCAGAACGTGATTTGTATGTCAGTAGTATCGAACAAAAAAACAAATCTATATTGTAAAAGCACAATGGATGTATACTACACATGGCGTTACATCTGCAATGCAAAGTCTACGTTCGAATCGGTCAATCGCAGCTTCCACTGAATGAAAATAAAGCAATATCGAAAACAACCCCACTATGTGAAGAGAAATTAAAATTACACAAAAAAATTCCGGAAAATCAGAAAGCAAACTGAATAGAGCCGAACCTGCCATACAAACGACCAAAGTAAATGCATTAATAATTGAGGGACCCATTTTGCAAAGCGCTGCATGTCGCCGTAAGGTTGCTTCGGGGCACCTAAACAGAATAAAAAAAGGCATGTCCAAATGATTAAGATATAAATCCCGCTTGGACCAAAGCTAAATCCCTTAATAAAATAATAAAAATTTTCACCGACATGAATGAAACCTGGATAAATTGCAACAAGAAATACTCACTGCGCATTATGTCAAAGTATTCAAGCGCAGCCTAGGTGTCTGCAAGGCAAGCAATGTTCTGAACTCTCTTCCTGTTCCCACAATATTCAAATTCTCTCCGACCCTGCCTTTGACACATTTTCCTAGCCACCTGGTTTCGACGGAGACGCTACTCTCTCTATGCAAAACCGGCACGCGCAGGGCTGGCAGCTTTCGCCTATGCGCTGGGGTCCTGTGCTGAAGTTTATGTAACGCATCAGTGCATTCTGCCAAAAAGAGAAATGTATTCAGCCGTGATGAATGTTCCTGTCTAGACCTCGTAAACCAGCTCTACTACTTTCAGAACCGTTTCGAGAAAGACTTGCACATTTATTGCATTTTTATCTTTGCATTCTTAAGAAACAAATGATAGCAGCGGGTCCGTAACACTCAACTATGAAGATGAGGAAATAAGGTATTAAAAGGATCACAATCCACCTAAATTAGCAGTGAAAAGAGTAAGATGATGCTTTTCTGAGGATGGTCCGAAAGGTCACTTCGAAAGGCAGCGCAGCCGAGTGAAGAAAGCAACGCCACATATGTATGTACACAGGTAAAGGGGTAAGGCTGATGAGAGGGGCGTGAGTTTCAATCATTGCTATAACCGCGTGCGAGACACATGACCACCACGTGCCTGTGAGCTCCGCCGGGGCCTCGCTGAAAGAGCTCCAAGCCCGGCTCCTCGCGCAGACACGACACTGCTCTGAGGCGCACTCAGGAGGGCCGCAATGTCTCATTTCCTATTTGCGCCAGTAAGCTGCACCAATCTTAGTCAAGGTAGGTTCAATTTTTACAAAAATAATGGTAAACGACATAATTTACAAGTCATGAAAAAAGTGGATTGGAGGTATTGCAATTAGGGAATTCCGGAGGTTGTAGTTTGAACGACGTAAGCCTAGTTATTCCTCTACATAGCGCTATATACCACCAACCGTCGTCTAGGCACTGTCCCCAAGCATATCCCACGTCGATTATTGAAGTACTGTTTACAAGGTGCGTTTAAAGAAAGGGTGCGTGTGAAGGGAAGTGAGTAAACGGTAACGGGTGGGTGAGGTCTCCTCTCTGTACGATTGCAGCTGGCCGCCGCCGTGATCAAGTTTTAGCGGGGCACCTATGTAAGGTAACCACTAAGCATTTCTAGGTGCTATGGGAGCCTTCGAGGCCCTCACCACATTCTGGAGGGCAGCGTCATCATTTTATGTGACGCCCCGGGAGCGCCAGTCTTCTCATGGACACGCCCGCACGCATCTGGCTTGTTTCCTGGGTCCCCTCTCGCCTCCCGTGTAGATTTCACCCGACACTTACCAGATAACAGTTTGTCGATATAGCACACGGCCATAACCACATCTAAAAGCATCCTTAATGCCACACAGCAACAATGCTTCAGTACTACAGTAATACATTCCTGCTTTTCGACTCATCATTTCTTGACTTACTTTTCTCTGAACCTTCAAGACGTTCCAAAGTTGCCCTCCACTAATTTTCAAATCCTGAACAAGGCCTACCTTCACATCAAGAGGAGCAGCTGAAACAGCCATAGTGTACCCTCCTTGTCCTCAGCGGTAGAACAGATGCACTGAGTGTGGCTTTTCATCACTGTGGAGATGAAAGGCTTGTTGACTCAAACTGCTCTTCCCAAGACTCGTGTCCAATCTCACAATTCTCCGTGGCTCTCCACGGAGTTCAAAGTAATGAAACAACTAAATCGGAGATTAAAGGCCAAGTGGCGTAAAAGTAAGTGCCCTATAATTAAAGCAGAACAGCAGACCTGAGCCAAGACAGGGAGGTACTTAGGAACTGGTAAAATCAAGGAGGGGACATTTAGGTAAACACTGGGCCAGAAGTTCTTCATAAGATACTTTGTCATGACCGAGAAGAGATCCCCGTCCAATCACATTTGTAGGCTTGGAGGGCAGGTGTTGAGGAGCAGTCAGGCTCACAGCGCACCATGGCACACCCCATCACTTACTATTTACCTAAAGGTGTGGAGGGGGCAGTGAGTTGAATTTATGCAGACAACTCAGGGACAAGGTTCTCCGTGGGGTACTCATGGTCCATCTGTTGATTAAGTAGAACGCACAGTTCACTTTTGGTGATACCAAGCACTCATTCCTAACCACGCTTCAACAAAGCAGTTATGCATGTATTAGACTTCTAGTTACTTGGCGCATCGGAGTGGGGTGGGCACAGGAACGGTGCTTGGATGCTTCACGCCCAGCTCAATACATCTCATGGTGACTAGCAGGTGCAGTGAAGAGCAAGGACATTTATCCACCTACTGCTTTCTACCCAGTGAGTAGCAGGACTTAACGATGCTGTAACATGGTTCAACCTGTTAGTCAAGAAGATCCCAAACTCACCTCTGCACATTGAGAAGCCATTGTGGTGATGGCCGGAAGCCCTGCATCTGTCTGGGAGCCAACTGAGAACACTTCACACCTGCGAGTTAGAAAACAGAAGGAGGGAAAGTGCATGCCAAGTCAGCAAGGACAAGGAACAGCCATCAAACCTCGGGAGCATAGTTAACATGGAGTAAGGCTCAGTGGCACTTCACGTGAAGCACATAGAACCGAGCAGGCAACGCCAAACACAAGGAAGTCAAGGACAATGGGCCACTCTGCACAGGTACACAGAACAGCATTTGCAATGCAAAGGTGCCTGCCCACTCTTGAAAACACAACAGTGCACATACATCTATCACCTGGAAAAACACCTGCAACCTGCCACCAAATACACATCTTAATTAGTTCATTCTAAAATTCAACTGGTTTTGTCTTACTTGGTTATGTCACATACAACTTTCTCTTGCGACGGAGACCTTTTGAACAGAAATTCAGTTTTTTCAAATGTGGGCAGAGTTGCAGTTCCCAAATGCCTATTTTGTTCTGAAGTCTGCAATTTAGGTTTCAGCGGAAGAATTTCCAGGGTTAATGCATCTATGTAAAAAAATAAATATATATATATATATATTTTTTAACTTGAATGTGTAGGTCCTAAAAACACAAATGCTTCTCCTGGCACAACCCTTACATTTGCCCCTCTTTGCGGAGCTCAGCAGCAACAGGAATGACAAACCAAGAAGCAAATAAAACGTATAGCAGTGATAGTAATCATGAATGGGGGGCGTACCCACACTAATATTGCATGCAAATGGATCTAATCTAAGGCCATTTCACTCAGTGCATTTAACGACAATTCCAAATATTCGTATTTAGTGCCCATGGTGTGTGCACTTTAAGTTATTTTCTTCTTAAATAGCCACCAGCAAAATCCCACCAAAATGGATTGTCACGTGTTAAATTTGCATACTTCTGCTGCCTTAGCACTCAACAAGCTTAATACCCCGTTTCTGATTGGTTAATATGGATCCTTAAAAAGGTTCCATCCAGACAGTGCAATTTCAAACCTTTCTCTGTACATCGACAACATACACAATGGGATGCGGAAAAAGTTGAAGGCATTGTGCATACAGTTTCCTTTGACGTTTCAGACATTTACCCCAGATGGTAGTCACTTATATCGAAAGAGTTTAAGTTACCTACATCACTAAAGCTATACTGCTAGCAGTCCATACAAGGATTATTTTAAAGTGAGAGATATCCTTTTACCAATGACTTTGCTGCTTCTTCACCCTAACTCATTAATGAAGCAGGACCTAGCCCCCTTTTTTATGCACTGTACCATATCACCTGCAGGTTATTCACTGTGCAGGTATCTCCTACAAGCTGTCAGTGGGGACCTGTTTTGCAGAAGCCACTGGCATCAAGACATCAAGGGAACGGAGGCGGGTGTGACCGGGACGATTGGCCTCAACTTGGAAACTGAAGCCTCCAGATCCCTATCAGAAAAGGAGGTTGGCTAAACAAGGAAATGTAACCTGGAATCGATCTTCAATAGAGTCTAAGGCCGGGAGGATCAAACACACAAACCTGGGATAAGGGAAGTAGCAAGATCATACAAGAGATGTATAGTAACTCGCACGGAAGCCGATGTGGTCATTATCAGTGGTTTATTCAATAACAGCACATGAAGACCGTGGTGCTCCTCAACAGCCAGCGGCAACTGACAAAGCTGCTGAGCTACGAGGACAGCACCAGGACAATAGAACCTCCATACATGAAGGTTCTACATGTCGACAGCACAACTGTACAGGCAAGATTACAACATATCCCCCTACCCTCAACACAGGAGATCGGGTAATCTTGTTAGGGTTTTCAAAATAAAAGAAAGAATAAAAAGCAGGAGAGCGAATAAAGCAAATGCATGACCTGTAAGGAAAAGAAAATAGCAAACAAGAATATAGCAATGAAATGTAATGCAAGAAAAACAAACATGAACCAAAATTGTACGGCGTAAACCGAATAAAGTGTACACACTTGTAAATGAATGTTGTGAAACCACAAAATTAATTAAGCAACAATACAACTCTGCTTAGTATACTTTCACCATTGGTACATGAAAACAATGAGGACAGTAAAGAATGGAGTACTCCACCATAAAATCTTTCAAGTAATCTGGAGGCCTCCTAACTCGCAGAGGTCTCTGACAATATTAAGTATTTTGACGACAAGGTACATCCTGATCACCAACATTGATGCTCCGATAATTTTCCAAATTATCACCATTCTGTCCAGCAACTCTCAAACTTTCACTCACGTGAGGATTACTTAACAACTGCACAGAAAAAAGAAGGTGCACTCTAATAGTAGGATAACTGGTGATCCTGCGTTAACATGTAACCAGCACAAGCACCTCCCTCTTCACTCCTCCTGGGTGACTTGTCACTTGAACAATATTTAGCCACCCTAAGCAAATTCCATCTTTCCCCATTGACCAACACCACATGCCACTGATAAACCTCCTCAACTTGAAAAGGACTACAAAACTTCCTCAAACTACTCTGCAAACATCCAGACCTCGCTTTAACCCAATCCCCTCTGTGAATGCTCGACAGACTCTTACAATCGCCAGGAACACTGGGTGAAACCCTCTTGCTACTGATGTTCTTTCCTTTCCCCTCAACCAACTCTCCTATCCAAGATGATATTAGCTTGTTTGAAGGTTTTCTCCCTCTCATGTCAACAAAACACACCACATTGGTAGAAGCATTCTCAGTGGTGTGATAAGCCCATTCCAAGTCACAAATGGCTTCCTCGACTTCTAAGTTATTGGATAAAGCCAACTCAATTGCACCCATAACCATGCGGTTTGGTCTCTCCATGATTCCATTGGATTGTGGATTATAAAGCACAGTACAAGAGTGGTTGATTTCATAGAAGCACAAGAGCTGTCTCATCTCTCCTGAAGTCAACTGTGTACCACTGTCTGTTACAAGTGCAGCCAGATAGTCATCCTCTTAAAATATTTCACGTAAAACCTTTATAGTAACTCTGATCGTAACTAACACACAATCAGCCACCTTGAATGAACATCCATTTGAACAATACTAAATCTCTTGTTATGCTCGACTCCGGCCATGGGACCAATGAAATCGAGACACGCTATGCCGCACCTTTCCAGAATCATGAGTTGAACCTGTTACAACTTGTGTTTAAACCGAGGCAGAGCAGGCGTAGTGCCGCTATGCGGAGTTCCATGGAGTTGGAAAACTACTCCATGGAGCTCCGCTTCGCTCCCTCCCAAAGTCAAAATGTAAGAAAAAAGGCACTTAACTGCTGTGGCTTCCTCCTCCTCCTCATGGCCGCTCTCCTTACTCTTCCTTGCCATTCTTTTTCTCTGATAACCCCTACGTTGTGTGTCTTGCACGTGCGCATGTGCAAGACGTACAATGTAAGGGTTATCAGAGAAAAAGAACAGTGAGGACGCGGAAGGAGGCAGCCACGGCAGGTAACTGCCTTTTTTCGTACTTTATAATTACTTTGGGAGGGTGGCGGGGCTGGCTAACTACGCTCCGCCACCAAGTCACAGTTTTGTCTAAACTCCACGTTCGCAACGGAACGCAGAGTGTGCAAAACTATGTAAAATCTGCTGGCTCAGCGTAGTTACCCGCCCAGGCTTACTTGTGTTCCCACCTTCATTATCGTCTCACACTCACTGCATTCACTACACCTTTCAACCCAGTCAGCTGTCTCACTATTCATTCATGGCCACCAAAATTCGCAGCTCAATCTCTTCTTTATTACTGTCTGCCCCAAGTGTCCTTCATGGGCTATGTCAAATAATCTCCTGCGGATGCCAAATGGAGAGACAATTTTATCTCCCTGCATAACAATTTGATCAGCAACTGTCAACAATTCATCCAATACCACATTAAATGGCCTCACAGTGTTGGGCAAAGTGCTCCACCTTCTCCCACCTTTGAGAATGAGATTTACCAGTTTTCAAAACCTCACCCTGCTCCATGGCAACCACCCAGTCGTCTTTACAGACTGCGCCACTACTCAACCGGACCACATCTTCGGCAATGGCAATGGCCCCTTCAGTTGCACACTTAGTTACTCCTACCTCATCCACATTCTTGCAATCCAAGGGCAAATGTGACAATCTGCTTGCACATTCCGCCAGCCCGGTATGAATTCCACCTGAAAATTTTATTCCTGCAATCTGCATGCCAACCGAGCCAATCTGACAGACCCTTTTTCCTCCACCTGGTGACAACATTTTTAACAGAGGCTTGTGAAAAGTGCAAAGAATAATTCTGCGTCCTCACACATATGTTCTAAAATATTTTACACCCCAAGCCCGTGCTAAGGCCTCCTCCTCTATAACGGAGTAGTGTCACTCAACAGCAGTCAGGGTGCGTGACACAAAAGACAGTTTTCTCAAATAAACCCACATTTTGAGCCAATACTGCTTCAATGCCAGTGTCACTTGCATCCATCATCACAATAGTGTTACTATTAACATTGAATGGTACAAGAATGCCTGCACCACAAGTCTCCTCTTTTATTAACTCAAAACACTTCTGTTGCCCTGTCCCCATCAAAAGTTTGCACCTTTCCTCACTAGCACTTTAAATAGTTCGGGTTTACTTGCAAAATGTTTTTACAAACTTCAAGTAAGGCTTGATTAGACCTAGAAATAAACACAACTGGTCTTTTTTACGAGGGACTGGAGCCAATCTTATTGAGGCAAGTAAATCTTTTTTGGGTTTCATGCCTTCAAAAGAAATAGTGTGGCCCAAATGTTCCACCTCAGTAACCAAGAATGCACATTTCTCCCTGCGTAGTGTTAGTTCAGACTCCAACAGCCTTGCACAAGTGTTTCTTTTAAAGCCACATTGTGAGTGCTTACACTATCACCAACAACTAAGATGTCATCCTGGAAATGGATGACATTCTTTAAACCTTTGAAAACGTCTGACATCATTCTTTGAAAAACACTTGCAGCTGAGGATAGCGCAAATGGCATCCTGGTAAACTGAAAAGTGCCTTCCATTGTAATGAATGCTGTTAAGTGTTTAGAAGAATCATGTAATCAAATTCAGTGATACCCATACTGGAGATCCAATTTGGAAAAGTATTTTCCACCTTTCAACAGTAAAACCAGCTCATTTATGTTAGGTAATGGAAATGTATCGGAAACTATGTTCTGATTCAAACTTCTCAAATCAACACAGAAGCATAATTTGCCATCAGCCTTCTCAGTGATGATTATGGCAGAAATCCAAGTTGACGTTTCAACTTGTTCGATGACACCATTACCCAACATTTTATCCAACATTTTCCTTACTTCATCTCTCACCAGGATTGGGACCCTCCTATCCTTATGCTGAACTGGTATAGCCCCTGGTGTGACTTCTATTTTATGTACGCACCCTTCCAAGTTTCCTAGCTCTTCCCTGAGCACCTTCTTAGCCCCCTCTAGAATGTCCTTCACAGTCAAGTCGTCTACTACCATTACTTGTTCTGCAGCGTGGGGATCGATCTCAATGTGCAGATCATACTAGTTCTACCAACCCAAGATAGGAGGCCCTGACTCAGCTATGTAAACTTTTCCTTTGACTGATCTGTTTTTGAAACTAATATCAGTTCAGTTCAGAAAAACGTTATTTCGGTTAAGACCATAAACGTATATATACAGTACAATACATTTAATTAGAGGATAAAATAATTAAAGAAAAAAGAATCCATACATCTAACAAAAAGGCTAGTGCAATCACCTTGATATTTCATAAAACAGTCTGCAATGACACGTGTCCAGATCCATTGGCCTCATTAAAGTGCATGTGCAAACTATGTGCAATTACAAACGGCAATGAACGAGAGAGGCAAACCAAGTACAACTACTCAATTGTGACTATGAAAGTACAATTGGTTTTAGACAGGGTTAAGATGCTTTGTTGGGGTCGTAGAATGGTAAATCCAGGGAGGTTGTATCACAAGCCACCTAAGGGATAAAAAGTTATACATGCAAGGAATGAGTAAAAGCTTAGTGCATCAATAAAATTAGGATGAGATACATAAAAGGCTTTAAAATTTAGATGAAACTATTAACAGATGGGGACATTATGTGCACTTGCGGCTTTGATAACAGATTTAAAAAGAGTCCAACGCCTACGCCACATTTAAATTAGGAATCGGGACACAGCGAAAACAATGGGCGTGCGGGTGTCAGTCTTCAGGACTCTGAATGCCTCACTACAGTGCTCGAACCCTCGATTCCTGCACAGCTGGATAAGCCAAAGCTGCCTTACTAGTTTGTAGCCACGGCAAAAAAAGAAAACATGGAGCTCTGACTCTTCCTCACAGTTGCAGGCAGGGCACCCTCGCAAGGTTGTCTTTGACCATTTACAGAAAAAAGCACGTAGCTGAAGGGTACCATGTCTAAACTGGAAATATAAATTCCTTTCCAAGTGTGGTTGGATATCATCCAGGAAGGGCTCAATTCCGTATTAATCTTTCGTTAGCAAAAATTGGGCGGTCAGATGTCCAAAGGTTGAGCTCCCTCGGATAGCTGCAAATTTGGACATTAGATAGGTTTTTACTAATTCGGAGCATGAGATTGCGAAACCCGCTTCCTCTGGGTTACTTCAAAGACTAGGCTTCCCTAACCTACTGCATTCATCCTGGATGTTTGTAAACCAGGGGATTTTATCTACACCCAGAAGACTCAATAGCTTTTAATTCTGATCGGTAGTCTGCCAGATCCGGAGTCATTCACAGTCTACGCCAAAAGGTTAGGGGTCTGAGACCAATCTCATCCCCAATTGGTCTGATTCCTAGATCCAGTTGTAGGGGGATTAGGGGGTGCTTAAGGGGAGACCCAGGATCTGCCTCATATAGCGGTTCTCTACTTTACTCACATTGCTACAATATCAATGACCCCATAATTCCACCCGTACATTGTCCCAGCCCTGGCTTGCACCTTATAAATCTCTGTTATAGGCCCAGTGGGTTTAGCTGAGGAGTTTGAATACCCCAGTAGTCTGGGCTAACTTAAGCTTGGCATTGGCTATTTGTGGCCCCCACTCCATATTTTCTGTCAGGGTGACACCCAAATATTCAAATATCGACACCCTCCCCACCATAGTGCCATCTAGACAAGGATTCGAGCGCAGTGTCTTGGCTGGGTTGAAGACCATAAACTTGGTCTTCTGGGTGTTAATCTCCAGCCCCCTGTTGTTACAGAAGGTGACAAAACTATCTAGAACCCTCTGGATTCCCATAGGCAATTTTGAAATTAAAAGGCTGTCATCCGCAAACATCATTGCTGGGACCTTTGTACCTGCTAGCTTAGGGGCATCGTTGTCTTTAACCTCAGTGAGTTGGGCAACCAATGCATTGACAAAGAGGCAAAACAGGGTAGGTGCGAGCACGCACCCCTGCCTTACTCCTCTGTCAACTGAAAATCAGGAAGTTGGGCAAAAGTTTCTTCATGCAATCTAATGAGCGTACTCAGAAGATGGCAGGGGATCCCCATGTCTCTAAGTACCCCCCATAACTCAACTCTGGGCACCAGATCAAAAGCTGTCTTCAAATCCACAAATATGAAATAGAGGCTGCCACCCTCCATTCTCACCGTTTTCCAAAATATGAGTTGGAGTCTATATATTTGGTCAATGAAGGAAGTGTTCTTTCTGAATCAGGCTTGATATGGGCTCAATATTTCATGATCTTCCATCCACCCCTGGAGGCGATCCAGTAGTATTCGTGCAAACAGTTTTTGTGTGGAATTGATCAAGCTGATCGGTCTATAGTTTGCAGGCAGGAGTGGTGAGCCCTTTTTAAAAACTGGGACAATTTCTGCCCCTGCCCAGGTTTCGGGGATTGGCATACCTTTCATTATAGCATTGAAAAGAACCCATAGGTAAGGTCCCCATATTTTTGGTTCTTGCCAGAAAAGATAACCCGGAAGCTTAGCCAGTCTCGGTGCTTTGCCAGAGGGAAGCTTGTTTATTGCATTTAGAACTTCGAGCAGGGTGATCTCGGTGGCTTCTTCGTGATTGGCCCTTGGTGGAGTCATAGGTGCATCATCACAAAGGCCGAGTGGTTCCTTCATGATGTATAGAGCCTGGAAGTGTGCTTCCCATGATTCTGCTGCTATGCTTGGTTCTATTGCTGAGTTACCTTCACTGCTGCCCATGCTAACTATGGACCAAAATTCCCTCATGTCTTTGTTGGACAGGGCGGTTTTTAGAGCATCCCATCTATTCAATTCCCAGGTCTGTTTTGCTATTCGGGTGGTTTCTTTATACAACACCCGTATGTGTTTGGCTAGTGGTTTGTCTTTAGCATTAATGGCCTCTAAAAAAGCCTGTTTAGTCTTCCGATAATTATCATTAAATCAGGAGCGAGTGACACGTTTTTTCAACTTGGAATGTGTCTTTGGGAAAAATATCTCAGCCAGTTTAGATACCAGGCCTGCATGCAAATCTGCAACTTTGTTGATAGATACTGGGTTACCCGCCACTGCAGCTGCTTCTCCCATTTCTAATAAGACTGGGGCAATTACTGTGTAAAATGCAGTCAGCTTTTCAGGTGACTGCTGAATTACCCCCATTTTATTCTTCTCTATTATTGGTGAGTATTAAACTATTATCAGGTGGGGTGCAGCTGTGCAAGGCAATTCGAAGGTCTGGCATCTTCAATTCCATGGACAAAGCATTGTGATCGCTATAATGCTGCTGATGTATAGCGAAGTCAAGAATCCTGTGCCACATACTAGTCTCCATGAGAATGTAATCCAGGAGAGAGGGCTTGGAGGGAGAGTAGGAATGAAAAGATCCAATTTATCGAAAGTTGGGGATTCCTTGTTTAGACCTGTAGGTCAGGAGTAGATGTTAATGAAAGCCAGGTTTAGCTTGGTGGGGAAACTAAGTGCTACACATTGGGTATCATGGGATGATGTGCAACCCAGGTGTGAGTCAACCCAGATACTTAGACCCCCTGACGGTCTGCCCCTGCCCTTGAGATGGCTTGAATGCTAAATGATGCAAATCCCACCCTTTCAGGGTCTTCCCGTGCCCATGCTTCCTGGAACATGCAGATATCAAATTGGTCCACAAAAAGCCCCCAGTCAGAGCAAGATAATTTGCTTTTAAGGCCAGCAACGCTCCAAGATAGGACCCTCAGCTTGCTCCCTGTATTATGCTTATCAATGGAAATGTCGAGAGCGTGGATGCCAAGGGTTTGAGTACCCCCTATTAAGGCCGGAGGGGGGTTACCACGTGTGCTAATGTGCTGTTCAGCTCTCGTGTCGCTGATGTTTAGGGGGTCAAGGATTGTGGAGGCTAGTGGTCCTGGGAGCTCTTCCCGTGGCCCTACTACACCTCCGGTCACCTGCTGTGTTAATATATCCAAATCCATTGTGTTTATCCCAGGGATGGCGGATTGGCTTGGTTGGCCACAACCAAGCACCTCTAGTACTCCATGGTACCTCGAAGTTCTCATTCCCCGATTTGTTCCCCTGATCACTGTTTTTCAATCCACTTCTTCCAGAACCCCAAATCTGTTTCTACAGAGATGTTATAGGGCAAAGATCTGAGAGGGGGATGCCTAAGGCCAGTGTTCTGATGTTCCTGTGGCCACCTACCAGGATCTAAGATGGTATTGATCCTATCTGGAATAAGGCAGTGTGGGTAGAAATAGTCCAGTGGGAGGATTGCATTTCTGGCTCAATAGCCTGCATACGGTCTGAGGATTTTTAAACTTAATGACCACACAGTCCCCTTGTTTTGTGGGATTTTCCCACCCAACCAACTCTGCGGACCATTCAAATTTCCCCTGCCCTGTCATAGGGGAACTGCCTGTGCCTTGCCAACCAAAACAGGCTTTTGTTCCGGAGATCCAGCGTTGACTCCCTCTGGCAGTTTTTGAGTTCTGGTACTCCTGGAAAAATGGTCACGTAGGGGGATGAGGCTGGGAGTAAGTTTATGGTAGGCTGAATCATTGCTTCTTTCCTGCCCACTGGACTATCTTCCTCCCTCGGCCCTTCTCTACTCCCTCTAAGCCATGTTAAAGTAGTGTTGCTGTTTATGCTCCGCATGGGGCGTAATATGTTGTCCTTCCCTTCCTCACAAATAGCATTCAATGGTGCTGTGTGGGTAGAGTGAACTTTTGCCTGCTGAGCACCTAGTCTAAGTGTGGGCATCTGGGGGGGTTATATCTCTCGAGTTGGTGTGGTCGTTGGGCCGTCTAGGGCCTTATAGACGTGTGGATTCTTTGTTCCTTAGCATTCCTGGCTTATCTGCGGGTGTCAAACTAGGAGCGTCTACCTGACAGCTGAAATCAATCCCCCTCAATGTAGTTTGTGTGATATTAGTAGATACGTGTGCTTGCCTAGTATCCCCCAGTGTTGCCAAATTGTGTATACGATCAGCTAGAGGGGCAACTTCATCCTTAACAATAACTCTAAATTGGGTCGGTAGATCGGCTAAAAGGTTCTGCACCCTGGCTGGATAGACCAGATCTGTTTGAGTGGTAACAATACATTCTCTGAATGCTTCAGGAATATCCACAGGCTCTATGTTTATTACAGGCCCCCCCTTTAACTTTCTTACTTTTGGGTGCCCCCCCCCCACTACTTGCTTACGCTTCCTATTCCTGCATGTACTAGGAGCAGCACCCCCCATCCAGGTTACAATTTGTGGAGCAGCTTCTAATCTTGGAGATGGTGAGGGCACATGTACTCCAGGTGTATGGGATAGGGTAGGGGCTTTGGGAGTAGATGGATCTAGTATCGGTAGACAAAGATCTGAGGTTAATGATAAACGCTTTTCAGTGAGTTCCATTTCTGATGTTACTACACCTATAGCCCTCTGCAGCATTCTATCAATTGAAGTTGGGGGCAATAAGGTGGAGGGGGTTGCTTGGGGATGGAGCTCTTTAACAGTGCAGGTGTGCTTCTTCATTATTGAACCTTAGCTGACCCACAGTGCAACCACTCAACTGGAAACCACAGAACAGGCACTTGGGATTAATATAATCCACAAGCCAGAGAGCATGCAGAGAGTGTAATTAATGGATAGAGTGGGAGGAAGACTTCAACTTTTGTCCATACAAATCAGGCTAGCCTTGTTCTCTGCCCCTCTGAATCCTTGCTCGAGAGAATTAAAAAAAACAAGCCGAGCTAAAAGCAGTCGGGGTAAAATTGTCAAAAAGGGGTGCAAAAGCAGCCCAGTCCACAGCAATGGGGGAGTGACAAACAGAAGGCACTCTCTCCTGATCCCCCCTGCCAATGCTCTTCCCCGTAATCCTCCTTGGGCTCCACTGCAATTGGACCAGGGGGAAGCGAGTAACTGCACAAGGTTCAGCACCGAGCAGACAGTGTAAAGAATTAATGGACCAGCAAATTCTCACTCCAGACCTACACTTGAGTGAAAGTTCTTGTAACCTCATGATAAATTTGTCTATAGATTTTCTTACTGTGAGGTTGGGTGTAAAATATAAACCTTCACATTACTACATTCAACTCTTTTGCAAATCTCCTCTCCACTCTCTTATGTGCCTCCTCAAAAACATACCCGATCGGTTGTCCACTATCCTCAACAGCTGCCGGGTGCTACTTAAATACATGTTGACCCTCTGTCCCCAGACTAGTAAGCAGAGTCGCTCTTTTCCTACTCGAGCTAAAATATTGTGTATCCAAGGCTTCCAAATAGTTCCCAAAGATATCCACTCATTCAATGGATGGAGTACCAGGTTGTGGTAAAACATGTGGTGGTGCAGAAACTGCTGTGACATCCAATGCTGTGACATCCCTGTCAATAATATATATACAAGAGGCACACAGCAGTGACAGCTAGATGTGAATTATGATGAGAATGACTAGTAGGTTACCATAAAAACTGAATGGCAACACTACACTGCCACGGATTTCTGTTCAAATAAAGCTTGCAAAGTAAAGGAAAATAAAATTTAAAAAAACAAGATCCTGGAAAATGCACTTTCCCTTTAAGATGCTGATGTCTACCAGAGCAAGCTCACGTGCACTCTAGAAATTAAATTTCAGTGAAGCTCCTTCAGAGATCGTAGCTCGACCCACAGTGGGCATGTCACAGCGCTGCTACTGCCATTGGGCTGAATGGCTGCACCACACAGCGCCTTCCCTCAATGCGCAGGTAGGGCGCTGAAGTATTCCTCATCCGTTACTGCACTGAACAGCTGTATTTGCTCTCACAGCATGTCACTTCCCAACTGCTGCACAACACTGAGCAGCTGGTGATTGTCTCTCGCTGAATAGTAGGCCCCAAATCGAACCTTCTTCCCAGGCCGTACTGCTAAACTACTGATCAAGGCTCAGCCCTTCTTTGGACTCGAAGCTCGCCTGGTGTTTACTCCGTGCTGGCAACAGTGCTCACCACACGTTACTCGCACCGCAGAGGTCAGGCACATCAACAGTGATTACCCCTTAGCAGTGGCGTAGCTAGGGGGGGGCGGTGGGGGCGGACCGCCCCAGGCGGCAATATTTGGGGGCGTCGGCCACGCGGCACTGGTGGCCCGTTGCGACGGCCTTTATAATTTATTTGGGGGCACTCACTAAGTCAGTGTCCCCAAATAAATTATAAAGGCCGCCGCAACGGGCCACCAGTACCGCGCAGTGCGTGCGCGGCCCCAGTTTTTGAAGTGCAGGCGCACGGTCGCAACTGCTGCGGACGTCACTTCCTGCTGCCCGGGAGTTTAGAGGAAGGTGCGCGCCTCCGTGGGCCGTTTTGCTGGTGGTGCCGCAAATTGAATGATGGCGTGCGCTGGCATTCACAACGCTGCTGGAATCTATCGATGTCTACAAAAAGGCAAGTAATGAATCCACATTTAATAAAATGTTTTGGTATTCTAGGGCTATGGGTGAATTCTCTTCCTTAATTACTTTAATTGTCACCTCTTGTTACTCATACAGATTGTGCAGCCTAGTTGTGCCCAATTGTTAAGAATGTATGCTTTTCATGCGGTAAAAAGTATTGCCAAATCAAAGCACAGGAAATTAGTATTATGCAGTATTTATTAAAAATCCCGAAAGAGTACATGCCTACCAAAATGTTAAGCAGAGGGTTTCCTGTGTTTAGGAAAGACAACACAATTTTTAATTAATATATGTGGAATAGAAACTAAAGTCTATCGAAGCCACTGCTTTCTTTGATAATATTCACTTACAATTATTTTAAATTGATCGAAAGAAATGTTATGTTACTTACTTTTGACATGGTATATAAGATAAGTTAATTTGTACGAAATGTTGAATCGCTCTACTGATAAGTTGTGCTCAACGAGACTATCATACATTAAAAGCCTAGTTTCCAACACAATAAATAATTTTATATACATATGGAAGTTTTAAGAGTGTCCATACAAACGTTTAAAGCCCCGATCTGTTTATATAATTTACACGTGCCTTTTTTAAATAAACAAGGATCGTCCCTTACTTTTAATAGTGGTGGAGCAAACTGTGAAGCATAAACATCTTAAGTCCTCACACAACACTTTGCTTCTTTCATTAATGGATTTTGTTTCATAAACTCTGCTTTCCTGCCTTTGCATCAACACATTTCGACTACATTCAATTCAATGTATTGGCTTATTTGGATAGCAAGATGCATAAACCTACCCATTTCCATGAGAATTTATCATACTAGAAAACATTGGAAAAAAAATACATAAAAAGAAAAATACCAAAAATAATGTAATAATATGTATTCCGTGTGCATAAGCTGTTACCTTAACTAGTATTCTCGGGCAGCGGCGTAGTTGGGAGGGGTGGTGGGGGCGGACCGTCCCAGGCGGCATATTTGGGGGTGGCAGCAACGCGGCACTGGTGGCCCGTTGCGACGGCCTTTATAATTTATTTGGGGACACTCACTAAGTCAGTGTCCCCAAATTAATTATAAAGGCCGCCGCAACGGGCCACCAGTGCCGCGCCCCAGTTTTTGAAGTGCAGGCGCACGGTCGCAACTGCTGCGGACGTCACTTCCTGCTGCCCGGGAGTTTAGAGGAAGGTGCGCGCCTCCGTGGGCCGTTTTGCTGGTGGTGCCGCAAATTGAATGATGGCGTGCGCTGGCATTCACAACGCTGCTGGAATCTATCGATGTCTACAAAAAGGCAAGTAATTAATCCACATTTAATAAAATGTTTTGGTATTCTAGGGCTATGGGTGAATTCTCTTCCTTAATTACTTCAATTGTCACCTCTTGTTACTCATACAGATTGTGCAGCCTAGTTGTGCCCAATTGTTAAGAATGTATGCTTTTCATGCGGTAAAAAGTATTGCCAAATCAAAACAATCTGAAAATATTTTTTTATAATTCTCTTGCTTTTTTTTCATATTCACTTTTGAGCCCCACACTTACGGTTGAGATAGCTAGCCAGTCATACTATTGCATGAAGTTGGCACATACTGTTAAGAAACTGTTTGAGCGTGGGCTTGGTAAGCCATCAATCATTTCTTAGCCTCGAGCCTTTGACTGAACGACCTTCTATTCTAGGCTGTCAGACTGAAAAGTACCTAACAAATGTTTCTGTGTATACAAATATTTTTACAAAGTATAGCACCAATAAATTACATCATATGTTTACCATTTTAAGTGACAGAAGCACAAGAGGGGTGTGGGGTGTTAAACCATGACGGAAGCAGGACAGGGAAGCAAGCCTGAGAAGAGCTTCCAGTTGAGTGCTTAGAATGTGAACGACTGTGCAAGCTGTCTGATATTGCCTTTCAAGCCAAGGATGTGCAACCTGTCAGCTGCTTACACCCCCGAAAGACTGCACTGCCTGCCTGGCCTTTCAGGACAGTCCAGTGCCTCGAGTGATAGCAGGGCGCTGTTAATGTAAGAAAGGCACAGTCCGGTCTCATCAGTTCCGTTATCCTGCCAATGGTGTTGAAAATAGCTGTTGGAGCGTGTTTTGTTTCTGACTTCAGCTACTTCACAGCATAATAGGTTGTGTAGATTTCTGTATTAAGTTATGCCTTCTTTCTTGCAGTCTTTCCTTTTTCCTTTCTGGCTTTCATTCTTTCTTGCTTTCTTTCTTCCTTTTTTGAACCTTCGTTCTTTCTTTCCATTTTGCTTTCTTTTTTCTTTTTTTCCTTCCTTCTTTTTTCTTGCCTTTGTTATTTCTTTGTTTCCATCTTTCTTTCTTTCCTATCTCCTACCTTTGGTCTTTTCTTCTTTCTTTCCTTCCTTCCTTCTTGCCTCATTTCTTTCCTTCCTTCCACCCTCCCTTCTTCCTTTCTTTCCTTCTGTCCTGCCCAATCCACCCAACAAATAAACTGGGAAAACCCAGCAGATGCTCTGGTTTGGCTCTACGAGCCCTGTAATGAGCAGAGCTATCAAAATATTTCCAAGTGTGCAGAATCCCTTCAATGTTCTTCTAACATCTTCGAACAAAGGTTGATGAAGTGCCCAAAAACTAGGTGTAAAATGCTTTATTAAAAACAAGCACTGGTAAAACCATGAGGTCTGTAGCTGGCTACAAGCTTTTGACTTTATCAGTACTGGCCAACCCCTACCATAGATACCCTGGCTGCTGGAGTACAGGAGGCTGAGTGAGGTAAGAGCTAAACGGTTTTCAGAGGGGAGGAAAGGATCTTTAGAGAGTGGCAGAGAGTTCACAGACAAGTCCTATAAAACAAGCATTTGCAATGCAATAGGTCTCGCATTTACGCGAGTTTGAGCTATTGACATTGCAAATAACAAAGCCTTTTATTTATGTTTTAGTTTTTAAAACAGAAATAAAAGGTATTGTCATTTATAATGTCAATAGCTTAAACTCGCGTAAATGCGAGACCTATTACATTGCAAATGCTTGTTTATATAATTTAGCATAAACTGAAGCCATTTTGTGTTGAGTCTGAAGCAGAACTAGTTTGGCCTCTGGAGCAGAAAAGAATGGTTGCCTAAGTGCGTATTCACAATAGGCAACAGATTTCATATAAATATCAATCAATAGCAGTATGTTGATGTGCATTTGCGCTTGTGATGTGTACATATGTATGTGTATAAGTAAAGAGAAATGGTATTTAGGTATATATCTATGGGCATCTATGTTAATGGAACAATATATAGATCTATGCTATGACAGTGAAAATTAATGTGGCTACATTAAATATGCTACTGGGGAGAATGTATACTAATACATGTATGCCCTTCTCTCCCTCCCATTTTATACCACAACAAATGTCAGATTTGATGTTATTGCCATAGAGCAACCCATCTAATGTGGAAAAGACACTCTTCTTCCTCAGAGATTATTTGCTACTATGTCTTTAGAGTTTACTATCTCTGCTGATGCTCACAAGGCCTATTCAGTGTGCCTGCATCTCACTGTTCGGATTTAATTCACGATCTCCTCTTACATTTTTATTATATATAAATGTATTTGTTTATAACTACTAAACAAGCCATACATAAAGTATGCAAAGGGTAACGTGTTATGTACTACCAATGTTGAGTTAGGAAATAGTCCTCATGACACACCTGAGGCTTTGCTTCTTGTAAATCACTTTCCCTCCAATCCAGAGCATTGCTGACAAATAATAGATTACCCTTTGCCCATAGATAGATCGATAGTTAGTTAGATAGATATATTGCGTTTATTCGTTGTTTTCTTTCCTGCAATTGAAAAGCTTTCTATTAATTAATCGATACAGAAGCTAAAATGTAGCCAGTTAATTGGGGGGGCCATGATATTTGGTCATTTAATGTCAGCTGTAGAGGATGGATCCCTGAACAGTGTCATGTATGTGCGTGTTTGCATTGTGCTGAGGGGATTACCAGGTATTCGTTCACGCAGCTCTCTGATGGATGTCACATGCAGTTTTTCTGAGTCCCCAGATAGATCATGCAGTCTGTGTTTTCTCCTTTGTACTGCCGGTCACCGGTGTATTCAACTGTGTAGCCATGGACCGTGTCATGTACGTGCATGTAACTTGCATGATCGAGGTCACTATTAGCAGCGATACTACGTGTCTCTCGGACCTCTTTCAAGTGCTCACCGTCCTTCTTCCCAATCACCCCCCCCCTGCCCCCAGGGGCGGCAATCTGAGGGATAGCCCCGGGCGCCACAAGCTCTAGCTACGCCTCTGCCCCTTAGGTTCCACGTACACGGACTTAACTGCAAATCCCACCGACGCGAAGGCCCTCCACCACGTTTCATGAGCTTAATGCCTGCTTGGTTACAAACCATCACCAAAATATTTAGCAACTCGGAAGGAGGCTGAGGTGGTCATTAAACAGTGGTTAATTCCATAACAGCACATGAAGAATGTAGAGCTCCTTTCAACAGCCAGCGGCAACTGGCAAAGCTGCTGAGCTGCGAGGACAGCATCGTGACAACAGAAGGTTCTACATGTCGACATCACAACTGTACAGGCAAGATTACAACAAGATGGGATCTTTCACAAACGCGAGTCTCCAAAACACAAACAGCAAAAAAGAGACCATGAACTTCATTTAGTCTGATCCTTTACCTTCCAGCTCTACTCATCCCTCAGTTCTATCTTCGCTCTTGAGCTATGACTACCCCACAAAGCCTGCCCCAGCCCTCTATGAAGTTCATCATGGTGTCCATTATTACAAGAGTTAAGCTGCCATCATGACAAGACTAAGTAGATGCAACACAAACTGGCAAGCTGTAAGTATTCAGGGTGAAATGAACAGGTGTCACTTCACTAACAGTACTACAGGAAAAAGGACAAACTTAGAGAACTATAGTAATCCAGAGATGGGGGTGCCAAACATGTACCACCCAGTGGCGCAATGAAACTTGATCACCCCCCCCTGGGAAAGTACATGGAGGGGTTCCGCCCACGCTATGGACCTAGTCAGTGACTCTCAGGCCAGGGACCCACCATGCACAGTTCCGGAGGGGGCTCCCCAACACTACGGGCGCTGCAGGGCAATGGTAACGGTCAGACTGGGAACCTAAAGCAGCCCTGGCAATTTGGCGGACCAGTCCCGAAGGATGGGGTTATAGGGATTGTGGGGATGCGCAAGTGTGAACAGTTGCTTTTGTTATTGGGGACCAATATTGCAGTGCTGCTGCAAAACCAGCCGCCAGTAAAAAAAAAAACACCCCACACTGCTGAAAAACCAGCCCCACCCTCCCGGGATGCCCACTTCGACCCAGGCTATTGTTACGCCACTGGTAGCTCCTGCAGCAGTTGTGCTGCAACAGTCACCATTCTATTCATATTTAAATTAACCCAGCCCCCTACTCACACAACCCCACCCTATGTAAATTCAATCCATCTTCCTATCCTGAAGCTGAGCTCCGACATTGAGAGTTGACACTGCACTGACAAAGGTTCTGTGAGAATAATTCAGCAGCACAGCCTCCCTTTCCCGTACAGGTCTGCAGAGACATGCCGCCGACAGGGGAAATGGTGGCTGATGGCACAAAAGTGCCCCCCTACATTTCCCGGTGTGTAAAGAGCACAGGAAACAAAGGGGTCTAGCCAGAAAAAAAACACAGACTTTGGAACCTAGTGCTTCACTTTTCTGGTGTCAGAGCAGTGAATCTCAGTTTGAAATCCTCGTTCATGAAGCCATACTAAACTTTACATTTATGTTTGTCTGTTTATAGGAATTAATTGAGTTTTCTGGGTTTTCAAAATGTTGGAAGTTTAGCATTGAACCATTATTTAGAACTTCTAAGCAACTTATTTTTTTATAGGACCTGTTTTAAAAAATGTATTACTACTTTTTTCTGTTTTACCATCTCAAATTCATAAGAATGATGTCCTACCTTTTAATCACAGCCTGTAATTGACGCATATGATAACATTCTGATGGATTACTAGTTTTAATACACTGATATTGGTCAATCACTGGTAGGCAAACATGCGTTATATGAAACATTGATGTGTTCTATTTATCAAAACACAGGTGGACATATCCATAGAGATTCAACTTCAACAATTACTAAAAACAACAGTATAGGTAAAAAAATCTTTGAGATAACCTTACCTAATAAGGGAGTATAGAAGCATCGTAGATGTGAACGAAAAGGATTCTTTTCTGATCCCACACATTGGAAAGCTTCACGAGTCCTGAAGTTTCTGAAGAGGCAACATCTCTAATTGGAGAGTAATTAGAATACATGAAACGTTTGAAAAACACTCTTCTAATGCCTATTAACCAAGCACTAGCTAGTGTCAAATAAATCTGGCTTTAATGTACTATTCTATTGCATTTGTGCATGCACGTATTATATTTATGTAATAGTTTTAAACAGTTGGGTATTTAAGCGATTTGCAATAAACGGGTAATCAGTTACATTATAACAAAGAATAATCCCAATGAAAATTTCAGACATTAAGGATAGTAGGTAGGGGGTAGGAGGAAAAGTGAACGTTGAGGCAGGAATCAATGACCTTGTACAGTAAAGAGATGCATATTTCGTGACAATTCGCTGATGGGTTGAGTTGTTCATGACAGTCTTTATGAAACCCTCCTATGGTTTGAGTTCAAGATCGCGATTTCCGAAGTGAATCCTGTAGAGGTGTGTTTTAAGACCTTTTCGGAATGTTAAAATGTTCAGTGCTAATTCCAAGGGAGCGCAAAAAGAGATCCATGCATTTGGGGCTGCCCCCGAGAAAGACCATTTCAGTACTAAAGAGATTTCAGGTAGCGCAAGCTTTTGCTTCTTGATGGTCTTCTACCTCGTGAGATGCTTAGTCGATTGGCCAGGTAAAAGGGTTTGCATAGATCAGGAGCATTGCAGGTGCGGCAATACGTTTTAAAATTGATCCTAGCCTTGATAGGAGGCCAATTAAGATCTCTTAGGACTGGACAGATATGGTGACATCTTTTGTTCTCTGCTATGAGATGTGCGGTTTTTTGAAAGAGTGCTTATAGTGGGGATAGGGAGGTTGCCGGTAAGCCTGCCAAATTCGCATTGCCTGTGTCAATTCTTGATATTTTAGAGCTTGTGCAGCTGTTGTCAATTGGTAATGGACAATATATGTTTTAATCTTTTTAATTGATGTAGATGAAAGTTGGCTAATTTATTGATATGAGGGATCATTGATAAATTTCAGTCAATCGTGAAACCTAGGGATTTAATGGTACAGTTGGGCGCTCTTATTTATCCAATCTTAGACAGCTGGGCGATTAGAGTGGAGGCAATATGGCTGCTTCTTTTTCTGGATAGGAAAACAAATTCAGTTATGAAGTGATTTAGTTACCCCCAAGCATTATGTGCCCTTACACGTGTGTGGGGTTATACATAAATGTAAACGTGAGTGTGTGTAAGAGAGAGAGACTTGCACACGATTCCAAACTAGAACACAAAAACAAGCTGATGCAGTGACAAACAACAAAAGAGGAGTGTTTTCTGTACAAAATGAGTGGTGAGATAAAACATATAATGTATGATAAGTTAATGTCATTTTGAGATGCATCATAGTCTTTCACACATTTTAATGCAAACAGACCACAGGAAGTGAAAAGATACACTAAACCGCCAATAAAATGAGTTGAAAGATAAATACTCCTCTGTGTTGAGCCAAAGCCCACCCTGTGCATTTTTAATTGGTAACGATTGGTCTTTATACCGGGGTGCTGTCAAGCCGGCCTAACATGAGATCCATGTTACTTTGTGTTTCAGGTGTCGCCAACCTTTTCTGTATAAAGATTTCAGAACGTTCGGTGAAAATCATCCCGAGTTACCAATGCTACTAGATTTGTAAGAGTGGCCACATCATACAAAATTACATGAGTACCACCCATGCATGATAATCAGCAGTGTGCACTTGAGTGCATAAGGCAGGCTTGTCAGCAGTAAAATAAAACAGGATTCACTAGATTGGAATGCCTCTACATGAGTAATACACAACAGTCAGAGCTGTGAAGCCCAAAAGCAATAGTAAGTCTCGGCAGCGCCACTTGACTCATCACTCAATGATGAGCTTAAAATAGGGCATAGCATAATGCGATTTTATAAAGCACACATTCACCCTGAAGAGTATCATGGAGCTTAAATAATGTTGGTTATCCAAGTCATTAACTGGAATTGTTGAAACATCAGCTTAGGAGTCCTTAAATATACACATTTTCGACTCGAAAGCAAGATTGTCAATTTTGTTATACAACCAAGCAAACCCTTTTGATTTAGTGGCAGGGCTGCAAATAGGCAAGCTACTTACAGGTAGCTGGAGAGCTACGAGTAGCTCATGGGTTACTCGTTGCAGAAGCCTGTGTTTTTTTTAACACCATTTTTATTAATTTTTCCGTACAGTACAGCTTATGCACATTTCAGTTGTACCAGCCTGTGGTCCCAATACAGGCTGCTACACTTTCACTTCAGGTGATATATACCCATCCCCACATCATATTGCATGTAAATGTGCAGCAGCCGATTACAAAAATGTGTGATGCTCGTAGTACCATACATGACATGGTTGATCAGTGCGCCTGGGTTTACTCGCACATCTATCTAACATTACAATAACTAATCCAACTTCCCTATAACCCCCTCCCACCCCTGTTGCAGAAGCCTGATGTATATGTAACAAGAAATACTTGTTAAATATAAAGGCGAAGATAAAAAGTATTATTAAGAAGGGCGTTGTAAGGCTGCTACTAATGAATAACGTATTTGAATAATTAAATTAGCATAATATACATTAAGCAGGTGGTATCACCCAAGAATAAGCTTAGATATGCTATTGAAATGTCCCAGGGAGATGTTCCGTTGCTCATTTATATGCTGTAGAGTTTCATCCCTCTTTGGTTCATCATTAGTATCAACTCTCTTGCAGTAATGTATTAAAAAATTAAAACTTCTTTACACCCAACTGAAATGCTCTTCTTAGTTACCCTAACACATCATCATCTGTGACCATCAGATGGTCTATTTTATTGCTCATTTCAATCTTGCGATTCCTGTCCGCCACACAGAATCCAAGTCTCAATTGCGCATACTGCCTCTCCTCTCTTGTTAATAGAATTGCCAGACTGCTAATCAATACTCTATTGGAGATGATTATTAACACAGATGACACTGAGCAATAAACAAACTAAACGCCACAATTATTTTGGGTCAAGGTTTAATAAAAAAATAAGCAAATCTTGAGAAATTGTGAATCCCAAAAAGGAAAGTTCCTACTGGTTAGTGCTAACTCACTCATTCTATCAACTGTCCGTCCTAAGCAAGCACAAGGGCACATCAGTGGGAATACCCACATACATGTCAGAAGAACCTGCCAGCTGCTTCAGTTCATCATCCCCTTTGGTATCGCTTTGTTCGCCCTAAGTTGGCAGGGTATGCCCAGACGTGGGTCCCTTGCTTACTTTGCCACTGGATTCAAGATAGCCTGGCTGATGAGGGGTATGAACCCGAAACCGGTCCCAGGATGCTTGTTTCCGGTCCAGGGAAGACATGGCTTGGCGGTTCGGGCTGGCCTGTTCCCATGAGGCACAGGGTCAGACTGATTTGCATATGGCCATGTCTGAACTGGGGTGGTGGAGTGAGCTAAAGAATGATGATGGATTAAACCCAGATCAGTTGGCTGGGAGTGAGTGTTTGATTTGTGCAAGCGCTTCGTCCATCATCCCTTTTGGTATCGCTCAGTTCCCAGGACAGCACACACTGTGTCACGATCCTGTAGTAAATTTCGGAATCTTTTGACTATCTTTATGAAAAGCTCTGATAAAAGAGTTTCGGTAAAGGGAACGGTTTTGAAATGGGATTTCTGGTTGGCTAGGGCAAGCGCCTAAGCCAGGAAGAAACCACCACTCTAGTCAGGATAAGGGAGTTACACACTGAAGATAACCCCTGCTCACCAGCTTGGCAAGAGCAGTCAGGCTTATCCCAGAGGTAATGTGTAAAGCGTTTGCGCCACATACTCACACAGCAGTGACACACTAGGCACACCACAAAATAAACTCCACACAAGCTTATATACAAATAGCCTTTGTATTACTCTTAACACACATTAGAGCAAAATCATATATATACACTGTGCGACCTGGCACTAGATATTACTTTACAAGGGGTTATATATATTATAGGGCCACATGGGCGGAATGATTTTATCCCCACGCTGTATGCGACCAGACATGAGGAAAAGTTCTAGTCTCACTTCCCAAAAGTCTCTAATATTGTCGGGAATTTACGAAATCTTTTCTGGCCATCCTTTAATGATGAATTCTTTTAATGTCTTCATGGCTTCATCCTCCTTCATTCCCTTATCCCACTCATCACTAGTTAGTGAAGCTAGATGAATGGGAAATATGGGGACATCGAACGATTGATCACTCTGATTGCCTTTGAGAGGAGATCTAGATAAGTAGTCAGCAATCACATTTTCTGGACCTGGTAAATACTCCACTTTAAAACAGTAATTTTCCAGACCTAGGACCCATTTACCTATCCGGGGAGACATATTTTGAGCATGTTTGGGTGAAAACATGAAAGTTAAACGTTTGTGGTCTGTGTGCATAACAAATTTTGTACCCCACAGGAAAAATGTTAAATGGTGCACAGCCCAAAAACATGCCAATGCCTCCCTCTCAATAACTGAGTAGTTGCGTTCTGATGAGCTAAGGGTCCGGGATGCAAATGCTATGACTGTCTCTTCCCCATCTCCTTTCTGAGAAGGCATAGCTCCTAACCCTTTGTTAGATGCATCTGTAGTTAGTACAGTTTTCTTCTTGGGATCAAAAGTACCAAGAGCTGGAGAATCTAAAATATGATGTTTTATCGTTTCAACCATCTCACCGTGTCTTTCTTCCCATTCAAACACTGTGTTTTTCTTGAGAAGCTCGTGTAAGCCATCACATTGGTCAGCAACATTTCTTACGAATTTGGACATATATTCCACTAAACCCAGGAAAGATTTCAGTTCTTCTTTGTTCGATGGGTGCGGGGCATCCTTGACTGCTTGGATTCAACTGTATTTGGGCCTAAAACCATCTTTGGATATGGTATGGCCCAAATAGTCAACAGATGTGACTTTAATCTTGCATTTATCCAGTCCAACTGTTAACCCCGCTTCTGAGAGTTTGTGACACACCGTATTGAGGGTAACATGTTCTTCCTCAGTCGACCCGTACACAAGTATGTCATCCTGGAAACAGAGTGTGTTTTTGACACCATTAAGAACCTGTTGCATTATTTTTTGAATAATGGAAGCCGCTGAGGCGAGGCCAAACGGCATTCTTCTAAACATATATGCCCCAAAAGGTGAGGTAAATGCTGTCAAAGGTCTTGACTCAGGGTGTAGTTCGACCTGATGATAGGCCATGGATAAATCAATGACTGAAAAAAAACATGCCTTCCCCATTGTACTTAACATCTCATTTATATTGGGGAGAGGAAACCTCTCTACCCAAATATTGTCGTTTAGTGAGTGGAGGTCCACACAAAGACGAATACCTTGTCCATTCCCCTTGGATGCAAGAACTAATGGTGCGAGCCATTCTGTAGCTTCAATGGGTTGGATGACCCCTATTTTACATAGCTTATCCAACTCCGCTTTGAGCATTTCTCGAAGGCGAAGAGGTACAGGCCGTGTTTTGTGCACCATGGGCTTGGCACCTTGCCGGACTTTAATTCTGTGTTGAAAGTCACGTAACTTACCCAGTTTCTCAGTGAAAAGATTCGGATATGCATCCTGCAGGTGTTGGTTACTGTCAGGAATATTGACTAGAATGACCTGGTTCTTATCATTTGGATCCAAAATGATCCCCAGTTCTTTCTGGTGTTGCCATCCTAGAAGATTAGCCCCACATTCTACTACATACACTTTGCCCACCGTGGATCTTCCTTTAAAGTTTATGTGACTGCTAACCATGCCAACCAGAGGGATGGGATCTCTCGTGTAACCCTCCGGAGAAATATCAGGAGTACTTAACATCATTTTACAACCCCTTAGAGACTCCTCAAAGTCTTTGATATTTATCAACGTGAATGGTGAGCACGAATCAGCATACACTTCCAACGGTTTATTATCAAATAAGACAACACACTTGGGATAGTTAGGTTTTGACCCTACATCACTATCTTTCACTTGAAACATAAATTTGGCCTGTGGTTCTTCTTGAGTATTGATCACATTAACAGTATTACTCACGCCATCTCTACACACCCTTGCTAGGTGCCCTCTCCTGTTACATTTCTTACATAAAACACTACGTGCAGTACACAAAGGATTGTTTGCGAGATGATTGCTGCTGCCACATCTAAAACATTTCAACCCATGCCCCTCCTTGGTAGGTTTGAAAGTTGTGACATCTTTATTGCCCCACTTGTCAGATATCTTCTGTACTTCATTGTTACTGGCTTTTGCTTGTACTACAGCCACTAACTCTTCTTTAACCTTCATTTCCTTTACACATTTAGCAGTATGTTCAATAGATTGTGCAATCGAGATAGCCTCTCTAAGCGTGGGATTTTTCGCAAGTAGTTTTTCTTGAACCCTGCTATTGTTCGTGCATCTGACAAGTTGATCTCGAATGAGCGAGTCATTTAGATCCCCGAATTCACATAACTGAGTGAGTCCTCTTAAGGCTGCAATATAGTTATTAATAGACTCACTCTTCCCTTGCACTCTGCTAAAGAATTTATGTCGTTCCAGAACCACATTAACTGTCTCCAAAGTGTGTCTCTAATTTTATAAGAGCAACATCGTAAACATCAAAATCATCTTCATTATCCACCTCAGGTTCAGGTAGAGTTTCATACACTTTACGTCCATGCACCCCCAAGTTATGCAGCAATATGTGTTTCCGCAGCGCTGAGAATTTCTCCCCACCATATCAATCAGATATGACTCAAATAATTTTGTCCAATCTTTCCAGTGAATCTCAGGATCACCGCACTCATTCAGAAAGGACAAGTCCAGCTGTAAGTCTTGGGCGCAGAGATCCAATACAGAGGATCCAATGAAGCAAAACAAAACCACACAGCCCCAAAACGGTTGCAGCACCGGGCCTCAGCTGACAGAAAACAGGGAACTTACTGAGTGAAATATCGGAGCAGGCACGGCCCTCTAGTGGTTGGAGCGCTGAGACTCCGACAGCCGGAAGAAAGCTCTCTCGTAATCCTGTAAAAGACCGGCCCTCTGGGATTGGAGCGCCGATTCTGAGGAGAAACTGAAAGGATCTCGGAGCAAGCATGGCCCTCTAGCGGTTGAGGCGCCGGGCCTCTGACTGCCGGAAGGAAGCGTAAATCATGGAAACGGCTGGCCCTCTGGAGTTGGAGCGCCGATGCGGAGGACAAATGCGGAGGAGAATCCTGTTGCAAAAATGTGCGGACCTCTGGAGGCTGGGGTGAGTCCTGTGGAAGCCGGCTAACAGGCATCCCAGCAGCAGTAGCAGACAAAACGGCACAGTTCAGCCCATACCACGGGCCGAGAACCTCTCCACTATGAAAGGCAAGCGTTGTAGAAGGATTACTCAGCGAAGCCCAGCCGCTCCTAGGACACCACACCGAACTGCTCCCCGGACGCCACACCTATGATGCCAGTGGAGCCCAAAATCAGGCTGAGGAAATCTCTCAGTGGAGAACCAGCCAAAAACACCGCAGGAACAGCCAGGAGTACTTTGAAGGGTTTCCTGACTAACACAGGAGAACAAGGTATACGAAGCGTAACCGCACACAATACCCGTGCTGTTCAGTGGACCTCACTTTTAGTGGAGCAAGTCCCAGATGAGGTGCTTCACGACAAACAATAAAGGAGAGAGTAAACAAAGGGGAGATGATCAGCTGCCCGCTCCGCAGCTCGTCGCCAGTGATGAAGTTTAGAAGGTAATACAGACTCCACAGCAGGTAAGTCCAAGTTTCCTTTATTCTGATCATCCACTCTCCATCTCACAGGAATGGTACTCCAACATTCTAACATCAACTCCCTGGAGGGGACCAAGAACTGGGGATGAACAGGGAGGGCCGGAACGAACCATTACAGGAAAACCACATTACTGTTAAATTACAACACCTACATATAATCAGCAGTGCCCCCAGGTACTCTTAGTACGGTGCACACATTATAGTCAAATCTTGGCATGCACGTTATCCATTGTGTATCCTAATCACCCCAGGGCATGTCCAGTAACCCTGGCTCACCAGGCACCTCCCTGGCCGTGCAGTATTCTTTTGGGGCAAGGGTGCAACTCATCCTGGTCATTCTGAGGTCAACAGAAATGCCCCCTTCGTTGCAGCTACCGCGATCCGGTGGTGCAGCTGTAGAAATGGTCACAGACACCAACAGTGCCTTAGGAGCCCCATTCACTGGGCTCCTCCTAGTGCAAACGACAACCCAAACAGGCACCCGCAGTGTGCCTTGCCAGCCCCACTCACCGGAGCTTCTCCTTTGTGGTTGCAGCCATCAGCGAACTGGGGGTGTAGCGGTCAACGCAGATAGGCACCAACAGTGTGCCCTCCAAGCCCCACTCACCGGGGCTTCTCTTTGTGGCAGACAATCAGCTGGGAACAGGGAGAACACAGCGACAGGGAGCCCGCGAGGTTCCGTCTTCGGTTGTAGGCCTGCCGGCTCTCCTCCTCGGCATGGGAGCCCAGATCTGACCAGGCATAGTCTTCGCCTGACTTCCTGTGGCCTTCCCAGGGCAGCGGGGCCTGCCCCCAATGGCGTCCGGGATCTCCAGCGAATGGATCCTGCAGGGCTTTCCACTTCCTCTTGGGAGCCCCGCCTACGGTCAGGCGGCCTCTGCCAGACTTCAGGATCAGCCGCAGCGCTTGCAGTCAGTTACGGAGCTAAGTCTCCGTCGAGTTTTGAGCAGTTTCCTCAACACGGCAGGCAGTAACACAGTGCTCTTCCCGCACCCCTCCGTATGATCCTCACAGCATGCGCCACTTCAGCAGAACCTCTTGCTGTGGCTCAATCAGCACACTTCGCACAGCGCTGGGTGAGCAACCAGCACCACCACCACCTCAGGATCTTGACAAAGGCACTCTCTGGGTGCTAATTCGGCTGAGCAATGTACTGGAGAGAATCCCCAGCCCTGAGATTACTGGGGCAGAGTTGGGCCCAGGCAGGTAAGCTCACAGGGCCCTCCAGCAGAGGGGAAGTCCTTTGTGGCGGTTCCTCCTGGCGCCCAGCGGTCCTCTCCTCACAGCTCCTTGCAGGTACCAAAAACATGGGGTCACAGCCCCAATACTTATACCACTTGTGTCCTTTGTTCTGCCCTGCTACAGGGCTTGGGTCCCAGTTCAAACCAGTTCTGGGGGGCACTCAAACATTTCTTTACAGTACATCAACACCCTCATTATCAGTGTAGGCTCTGGCCCCAGACACACCACAGGGGGGCGGAGCCAGCATGGTGTAGTGCAGTGACAGTCCTATTCAGGCCCAGGTGCTATTCCTCCCACTACTTCAAATGCAGATCAGCCTATTCAGCCTAGCGCTGACTCACCCAGCCCCTCTGGAGCCACTGCACTTCCCCAGGCCCTGTCACTCCAGAGTCAGACATGCAATACACATCAGGCAAGCACAAAGACACATAGCACACAGAATTGCCAACATCTAAAAGTGGCATTTCTAAAATAGTGATACTAAATCTGCGCACACCATTATTCAGCATTTATTACCACTATTCCAAACATACCCCACTTGACCACGCTACTCGTCTCAGATCAGGAATTACCACTGAAACCCGTATCAGGGAATCCCCAATGCATTCCTATGAGAGGGCAGCCTCATAGTAGTGAGAAACCAAAATGGCTGTTTGTCACTACCAGGACATGCCACACAGTTAAGGCACATGTCCTACCTTTTACCTACAATGCACCCTGCCCATAGGGCTAGCTAGTGCCTACCTTAGGGGTGACTGATAGGTAGAGAACAAGGGGAGTCACAGACGTGGCAACCACTTTGTGCCACGTCACAGCGGCAGTAAACTGCGCATGCAGGCCCTGCAATGGCAGAGGCCTGAGACAGGTTTGAAAGGCTACTTTGGTGGGTAGCGCAAGCAGCGCTGCAAGCCCACCTGTATCATTTAATTTACTGGCCCGGGGTATCTGGGATACTGCTTTACAAGGGACTGATAGGTAAATTAAATTAGCCAAACAGGTGTAGACCAATGTTACCATGTTTTGCCATTGAGAGCACATGCACTTTACACTGGACAGCAGTAATAAAGTGCCCAGAGTCCTAAAACCACCAACACCATGTTAGAAAAAATACCAGGAGGAAGGCAAAAAGTTCAGGGATGACCCTGCAAAAAGGGCCAAGTCCCAACAGGAACTATCGCTGTTGGATACTGTTTTGCATAAGACAATTTCAATGAAACAGACATCTATTTAGCCTGAAAATAACTTTAGTTGGGCGACACCTTGCTGGCCTTCCAGATTATGAAACTTGTTAAACAGTGCAAAACACCTGATGTAATGTGATTCTCTTCAAGTTTATTAAATGTAATAAAAGGACAAAAACAGAGCACAAAACCACTGAGTAAAAAGAAAACGTCTCAAGTGAACAAAGCAACATATGGCAAATTAGATAAAATGTTATTCTGTGTGTGTATGCACATTTGGATTAGTCCATATTTCCACAATTCAATCACATAGGTTTAAAAACTGGGACTTGCAGAGGACCAATTGGGATTTCTCTTGGTAGGCACTGCAGGGTGCAATATATATATACAGGACTGGAGAGTAAGGAGCAAGCATGGACTGAAATCCATTCTTCTATGGAAAACATTTATAGAGACAGATCATTTTGCGGTTGAGCAGATCGACATTATGTGAGTGATAGTAGATCATATAATAATGTACTGCATATGACAAGTTTCAAAACCCAGAAAACAAAGTGAAAGACATCTGAGAGAGATCAAGGAGAACTTTGTCCTCTGTTGATTTGAGTTGCAGCAGGAATGTTAATTCATTTAGGCAGATTTCTTTAAAAAAAAAAGCAATAAAAATATATTTTGCCTGCTCATCAAATGGGCAAATAGCAGCTAGTTTACAATCAGTGGAAACAAGCTGAATAAATTGATGTTGGCAGTCAGTTTATCTGGCCCCCAACGCAAAGTATCAATAAAAGACAAAAAGCTGGAGGATGTAAAAAAACAAATGGCAATAGTACATAACACCTTAATCTCCAAAAGAAAGGTGAAGCGATATAAATGAAAAGGTATAGCAATTTGAATGCTCGTTGTATGAGCACACAATGAGATATGGGAACAGTTTTAACATTTTCATCCAAAGTGAATACATTTTGATAAAGGCAAAATAAGTTTGTTTTCATCCAACGTTATTACTCAAAACTCAAGATCAGCCATTACTCAAACTTTACCATGTGAGGTTTTCTTGCAGGTATTCGTATTCCTATTCAGTTTATCCAGTACTTAATTTGTAAAAATTATGTGCCAGGGCTCTCGTCAGGAGGCCCCTGCAACTTGCACCACCCATTTCACCCACCAGAACTGTCTCTGACTGTACTGACACAGCTAATCATCCCACAGTGCGATAGTTCAGACTTTTGATATACATTAATAAATGACTAATACCTGCCACCCAAGCTATTCTTCTAGCTTTAGGTGGCAGATATTGGTTATTTTAATGTATATTGAATTATTAAATAACTGCTGTTGTGCTCATCACACAATTAAACAAAGATGGCCACATGTGGCAGGCTGTCATGAGTGCCGGGGTTGACAAAGTACCGGTGCTGAGCACCAGAAACCTCCAGCACAAACTAAGCACTGAGTTTATCACTGTATTAAATAACTGTTGGGAGCACTCATGAACTCAGTTTCACTATCAATATTTTGTTTCGACCTACAGGAATGTGTTAAAACATCTAATTGTTCATAAAAAGGACAAACATGAGATTCAGCTAATGAAAATGCCAATACATACAAACATAGATAGGTAACAAAGAATAACAGGGATGTTTTTCACTCAATGTATCTGATCCACATCAAATGGAAAAAAAAGACCAATGCTAGATTTGTCTATGATGCCAATCACAACCTTGACGTGACGAACATCTGTTCTTCACTTTTTACCCATCTTTAATCATATGCTATGTATGAGCGCTACAAAAAACAGATCTTGATTTCAACATCTAGCTAGGGGTAAAAGAGTAATTGGCGAGTAAATCATAACATGACCCCTCCCTCTAAACGATGAAAATAAAATGATTATTGGTCTGGTTTAGTCTGTAATCCAGATTAAAAAATGAATAAACAATTACTGTGAGATGCTTCACAAAAATGACAACCAAGGAAGATATAAACCCCCAGGTAGGGAGTACCACCTGTTAAATGTATAGTGGTATTTAATCATCCACAGTCCTCTATTGTGGATACCCAGGATTCCCCTTAATATATACCTTAGTACACCACTCAGTCCTTAGTGCTTAAGAAACAGATCCTCAGACATGTCTCTAATAGGAACGCTTCCAATGCTCCATAGTGCTTTTATGGTCTTTGCGTTTTCCTACTGGTCACATGGCCTAGCTCGTAGAGACCCAGGTAGAGCAACTCAAGGTAGAAGCAGACCAGAAAGATCTGCAAAGGCCATGGAGCAGGGGCAAAGTGTGGGGATGGAGTAAAAAGGAAACTGAAGAAAACGTAGGTCTCAGCTTCCAAGTGGCTTCCAAGCCCATTCTAGGGGGCCTCAAACAGCCTTCAAGTAGCGTAGACAGATGTTTATCTGGACACAAACTGGGGGGGGGGGGCAATGTACTGTGACTGAAATAGCAGTTTCATCTCCACTTCAGGCAGTGACCGCCAGCCCTCGCCATCAGTGGGTTCAAATGAGCATATTCAGCAATCAAAATGAGACTCTCAATGAGAGGTGCAGGAGGTTGCCACAGGTCAGAAGGGTATTAGCATGATTCAGGAAACTAAACAGCCATGTAGTAAAGTAAGATATGATGAATGACAACAGAGTTTAAATTTACACAATCCTCTTACTGAATTCCCAATGAAACTGTTGATCAGAAGACATTGCGTACCTAGCTGGCAGGTACCCCTTTCTTGGGCCAAACCTCTGTAATTACTACCACTGTCTGACTGATCAATGACTCTTTGGATATGAAGATCAACTGCACACAATATTTGATCACTCTGCTTTTAATTTTGATAGAATGGATTCAGCAATAAATTAAGTGCAGAGATCTATTTAATAACATGGGTAACCCATTTTGATATTTATTTTTATATATCTAAACTTAGATCTGTACAGTTGTCAAATGCAAGAATTAAAAAAGGGCCTTAGGTGAGTGATACTTTACCTTTACAGTCGTTTATATTACTATAAACACTCTTTACGCCTTCTTCTAGCCTTACAGAAGAGGACTTTAAAAAAAACATGGTCTAACTCTTACAGCCTGCAAGACATTTATCTCACATAGAGATAGCCAGCAAAGGACCAGGAGGATCTTATACATGCTAAAGTTCAGGATAACAAATGGCTATGTAAATTATTTCATTTATATTGAGTGTATTTTATATGGAATCCTCAAACTGTATAATATATCTTGTTGATCTAGGCTTCCTATCACTTGCTCATTCATTTGCTGTACAGGGCCTGCAATCTCAGAATGTTCTCTCTAAAGTTATCTGGATCACTCTGAGGCCCCATGTAACTACACATGGACTCAATCTGCCTCTAACGTGCAATAGAGGAGACATGAATAAGTGTCATTCCGTAATCTAACATTTTCTTGTCTTTACCCTTAGCGCACCCTCAGATCTGGAATGTAAAGCAATTGTAGGCAACAGTTTTGTGATCACAAACTTGGAACCTCTCCACAGAATGGGGAGGTGGGAGGGCAGGGAGGAATATGCCATTAGCTGGAGTATCCACCAGAAAGAGTTACTAAAGGTAAGTAACTTTTTGTTCTGAAGGCTACTTCTAACCACAGATTATTCACCTGAAAACAGATCCCAAAGCAGTACCACCCGAAGGTGTAGAGGCATATAGAGAGAACTCAGATCAAAATGTCTTGCTGAACCAAGTGGGAAAATACCCTTACCACTGGTCCTGGCTATCAAGGTAGAATGGCTGCACCTACTCCAACGTCGTAGCCTTGCAGCTATCAAAGACAGGCAGTACCAAGTCACCACAGTAGTAGCACCCTTTGACCTAGTGGAATGGGCTCTTAGAACCTTCTGGGGGTGGTGTATTGGTGACTGTGTAGCAGATATTGATACACTCAATGGCTCTTGGTACGAGCAATGTAAAAACTCAAATACCTCTTTGGTTCCTGTTGATGAGACCCCTTCTCCTCTTTCAAGGTTTGAGGGGGAGCAAAGAATGCTGGTAGCAATACTGACAGCTGGCATGAAAAGAAGCTACAACCTTAGGCAAAGAAGACACCAGAGTACTCAGTATCAATTTGCCTGAGAAGATGGTGTAGGGTGGTTCCACTGAAAGTGCCTGCAATTCACTGAAATGACGAGCTTGTGTATTGCAATGAGGAAGACAATTTTCATAGATAAAATACACAGCATGCAACTATGCATAGGCTTCAGGGCATACACATGAGGAATGTCAAGACCAGTTTAAGGTTTCACTGGGGCATCAAAAGCAGTTTGGGAGTCAGCATATGTATCTAATGAATGAAAACCTCTGTGAGGGAACCAGGTGGAACTTCAGCTCATTTATAGTGAACCACAACAATGTGAGGATCTCCACCATCATCAGCAGGCATTATAGGATTGACTATGGTAAAGGCAGCGACCATCACCATCACTTTTGAGAACACCAGAAGGGTGGTGGTGCAGCTGAAGAGGCCTGGGGGACTGGTATATGCAAATTCATGCCCTGCAACCTGAAGTACAGGACTACCAAAATAAGTGACCTGCAAGACCAAAAGGCACGGTCCACACTCCCAGGTCTAGAGCAGTTAAGATCTCAGACAATGCGAGTGTTTTAAATTTGTTCTGAAACCAATTTGAACAATCTGCGAGGCCTAGCTGTCCGATATGATAGACTGCTAATCTGAGAGGAAGTTCTGAACTCTGCCCTCACTGGTCAGGCGTGAACCACATAGGAAAAACTTAAGCTGCTTGTTGGCTGTTATACAAGTGGTGGAGTACTGGTGACTCTGCTAGGCTGGGTGCACAAGGCATACAAAACTGGGATATCAGCAGCATCACTGCTTGCAAGGATGTTGCTGCACATAGGTTGGCACCCAAAAGTATCGCCTGAATTTATTGTACTGATGGGGGAGTTTCTTTGAAAGAGTCAACAGTCTTTAGGAGTGTGCTTTGGCTCTATTTTCTTTAAACCGCTCCAGTACAGTGTCTTCCTTCTCGTTGAAGCGAAGAGACCCATCAAAGGGCATGTCCACCAGTGATGTCCACCATATTGCCAGAAAAAATAGTTGGCCCTAATATGGCATTACTATGGAGCACACAACTTGTACTAACTGCTCTGCCAATGCCATCAGTGGTATTCATGCCTCCACGAATGGCTTATTTTGCGGTATCCTACTCATCATGGATAGCCTGAGTGAAGTAGGCATTAATGTCTTCCAAGACATTCCTGCAAGATCTTGCTGGCCATGTCTCAAGGGCATGGGAATATCGACCTAAAATAAAGATTGCAGTACCAGGTTGGGAGAATTAAACATTTGCCTATCAAAAGCATCAATCCTTTTGAATTCTCTATTCAGGCAATTGGTTGAAAATCCCCTTACTAATTGAATCCTATACAATGAGACTTTGTGGAATAGGATGCCTGCCGGGAAAATGTGCATCACGTAGCGCAAGCCTTTATCACCTAATTAATATACGAAGAAGACCGTTCCAACTAGGTAGCAATCAAGCATCAGGGAGGGTGTCACTCAATGGAAGCTAGGGCTCCGATTCGTTGACACAGGCTGGAGAATCACCATTAAATCACTTGTTTTAGTCTCAGAGGAGGGCAGCGGCAACTCTAGTACCTTAACTAACCTCTTTGCCACTACTACAAATGAAATAATGTATACAAAAAAGGATGGATGGAATGCTTGGATTAATATTAGCCACTGGTAATTACTCAGGGACACATCCAAGTCTATCGTTATTTTGAACAACATGTCACCTCAGTTTGAGCACTACAATATACATATCAGACTTGACCCTGCTCTAGTTGGAACAGGCCAGCCCAAACTGCCAAGCCAGGCCCCCATGAACCAGAACACAGTCAACACGGGGCTCAAGAATTCCATCAATCAAATTGTGTATACTTTCTTACTGCAAATTAGTCACTTTCTTCAATTGATGGCCTGGAATGAGAGTCGAGCCCATTAACATTTCTTTTTTTAAGTTAAGGGATAGAGTATCATCAGTATGAGGGTGAGCAAGCAATCCTTCACCACCATCATCGGTGTAAGAAAACACCTCTTTTTCATGATCACACCCCCATTGTTTTGGACTGATGCTTGGTTTTTGTGCTCTGTGCACTTAAACCTGGCTAATTTGGGGCCCTAAAATGTGTTCAAAATCCTGATTGCCACAATTAACGGGCCTATAAATCCTTAGTGCATGGTACACCTTGTGCCCAGGGTCTGTGAGTTAAATGACACTAGTGGACTGCAGCACTTATTGTGCCTCCACTAAAGTGACCATATAAAGCATGATTGGTCCTAACATTTTAGATGAAGATGAAATAACACTAGCCCATATAATTGTCAGAAGTGTCTTTATGCAGAATGTAAACATTGCAGCACCTGGGCTAAGCACCCGATTCAGAATGTATGATGCTTTCCTTCACTTTGAGCTCTAGTTGACAAGCTCTGGTTACCTCTTAAAATGTATACCTGTCAAATGATCTCATAGCCTTCTACACAGGTTCTGTGAAGTGAGACATTGTGAGGACATTGTTGTCTCATTCTAACTGGGACTACTAACTAATGTGCCTCATGAAAGTGGTTCAAGCCTTTCAAAAAGATAGTCCGTCAACCCATGCCTGTAAGTGACAGACAGTACAAAGGTCAGGTTAACAGTGTCAGAGTTTTCATTCTCCAATCCAAAATCCATTCTTTAGTGCATTGGGAACCTCTCAGCATTTAGGCCAATGTCAGGGCCTTGCTAGTCCTCACATGATTCTAGGCTTGTCACAGCACTAACTGAACAGATTTAAAATTGCCTCTTCGGCCTCAAAAAATCACCCTGGTACCAGGCCTAAACTTTCCTTTTAAATAGAATATATTCACCCCTAAAGTAGACCTTACCTGCACTAAGAAGAGTGCACAGCACTTTAAGGTAGGATATAGGTATTTAATGTTTTTAATGTTTTCTTACAGTGAAAAAAAAACTCCCAAACCCGTTTTTTCAGAATGGCAATAGCTAGAAAAACACTTCAAACACTCCTTTTTCTAGTTAAAACAAATTCCAACTTAATGCTGAAGTCAAATTTTGTCTAACTGGTTCATAAATAGTGACTTTAGAAAGTCACTATTTTTCTGTCTGAAGCCGCTAGTAGCCATTTCAGAGCAAATTACCAACTGTCACCTGGCAGCCTATTGATCCCCTGGAAAGAGGTGTGAAGGGCCCCCAGGAGAGGAAACAAAAAGGCCTTGGGAGGGAGGGTGTGACTGCCTCCTGAAAGGATGACCTCGGCATATGTCCACCAACTGCACAAGCTTCAAAAGGGTACATGCAGTCAAAGGCAGATGCAACTCAAACCTAGGCCTGCCCTTTCCATTGCCTAGGTCATCAGGATGGCATCAATTCCAATGAGGGGAAAACCTGTTTTAGAACTGGTGTGCAAGGTGACTTTCTCATTTCCCTAGATGCTCCACACCTCTTTGCCCAGGGGAAAAGGCTTCTGCCATGCTGGATTTTAGCAGAACAGTGCACTGTGTGATTGTTTACGGCCATACTCCCAGAAAATGATGAGGCGATAGGTTGGCTCTTGGAACTTTTTCCCTATTGATCAGGGAGGATCCACAGTCAAAAGCTAATGCCGGGTATAAATGTGATGTTCCTGGGTACCTTCCTCAATACATATATGGCTTTGGGAAGATAGAAGGAAGATTGCATCTGCTGCTGAACCTGTAGAGAGGAACCCCAATGGCTAGACCTACTGCCACTTGTACCCAGGACTAAGAAGTGGACTCCAAGTGTCAGCTGGCTCACCTGTTAAGCTACAGGGCCACAAAAGCTGCAGGAAGTCTACTTTTTCCAAGAGCTCAGCTGACCAGTTTAAGCTGGATTTACCCTGGACCCTGAAGGTGGATTCTGATTGAGTTCTAAACCCAAGCGGTGCCCACAAGGTCCTGTGCCCTTGACTGGTGTTAGAGTGTACTCCTCTGACCCTAAAATTTCCAGAACTTTTCCTCCAAAGACTCAACGGACACCAGGACGATGCCGAAGCCATAGTCACTGATAATGAATCACTGGTTAGATTCAACTCGCCAGTTTCCCCCACTGAAATATTTAGACTTTCAGAACGTTTAAGTCTGAATGTAGAGGTACTTTACTGAGGCCGACATTGAACAGCATCTGACCAGACTTTCGTGGGTACAGATCCCTGATTTGGAGATTCCCGCCATCAGTGAGGACCATGCTAAGTTTTTCTGGCAGAGGTGAGGCTCACACTGAGGAGCTGTGATTCACCTGCTGCCATCGTCAAATCCTCCTCTGGACCCAACCTGCAGAGCGACCCTTACAGCCCGTAGTCAAGGATATTCCTCCACAAAATTGGAGTCAGATGGTAAACTTTGGACTGGGACAAACCTAATCCCTGTATCCGTATGACAGTAGCTCATGGTCGGCCTTAACTTTTGATGAAGACCTAGTCTACCAAAAAAACACAATAGGCGCATTTAGATGCCATTCTGACTTAAAACTTCTAAAAATCACATCTCCGGTTCCCTACATCTGATGTTTGTCATTTTTCTTGCCTATTTGTTGTTGATATAACTGTTTTAGAACTGATACATTCTTTACACCTTTCTCCTGTGTACTCTATGCTACAGCTACCAAGGGTTAAGAACAGGTTTAAGTTATTGAGACCTAGCTAAACTTGGTACAAAATTATGACATTACTTGTTGAGAACTCGCATCCTCTCCAACTAATCATCCACTTTATCTTAATCAGTATCCTTGGGTGCATCCTGTTGTGGCACGAATCAGAGGAACAACCAAAAAGAAAATGGAGCCTCTGCTGATAGCTGCGCCTTGGTAGTGGCACTGGGTTGGAGTCTAACTGCATGGCAACTGGACACACTTTTGTGATTTTGTAGCAGGACCGAGCTTTGGTTGACATTGGGTCTGGGTGTAGCATTAGTGTCAGCACCAGAATCATCAATTGGTACCAGTGGAGTTGGTGCCAGGTACAGGTATGGATCAGACTGGAAGTCTCAACAGAATTCATTTTATGCCAGGAAACACATCGCATGGCGAAAGGTGGTTTTGGAGGCAGAGCCCACCAGCAGTAACGCAACTGAAGGCTACTGTTATTCTGTGGGGCACAAAGGCATGCCACAGCAAGCTAGAAACGCACAAAAAAATCTGCAAGCATGGACTCTTTGAAGGCCTAAATTTGCCCTGTGGTTAAGGCTGGCCTGGGGAACTCATGGCGTGTTAGTAATGGTTGTGAGACTTCTATTTTGATCCATTGCACTTTTCTGCTTGCAACTAGAGTAGCAGGAGGGTTTAGAATCCTTCGCTTGTTAGTACTTGTGTCTGAGCTTTGACTTCCCCAAAGATGGAGTAGAAAGTGGAGTGAGCAGTCATAGGAACAACCTCAGGACCGGGACAGGTTCTACATCATGGAGCAGGATCAAAATAAAGACCATGAGCTATTCTTATTATTGAAGATTTAGAGCTAGAGTTTCATTTCCCACTCTCCAATTACCTTTGGGTGCATCAGAGCGCATTGTTCCCACAACTATTGTTTGGATCTAGGGCCAACAACTGCTTCCTGAAGTCACAGCATATTTTGAATCTTGTTGATACTGGTCGGGAAAAACTGAGAAGAGTTTGTGGAGTCATTGGGATGCAATGGTGGCTGTGGAGCTCTGGTTCCGGTCATAATATGCAGCAAGAAAGGAACTGACATCCCCAGGGGTACTTTGAATATTCATCTACACTCCATCACTTCCAGGCCGGAACAGAGTCAATTTAGAGCCACATGATGCCACCTACCAGAGCCAGAGCATTGCTGTAAAATTTGTCCAGGAATATGCGGCTAATCAAAAAAATAAGTTATGTACACATACTGGAATCCTCGTAGTTAAATTATTTTCCCAAGTCAAGGGCACTGCTGTGGGGTGATCCTTTGATCTAGAGACAGCCATACTCTTTAGGCACAACTCGAAAAAAGAGTTATATTCAACAATCCATTTCTTGAGCATCTTACCCTTTGGGTTCTCTATATCAATGACATATTTCTTATCTGAACAGATGAGGATTCCTCCCTGAACCAATTCTTTTAATGGTCAAAGAATCGAACACCAGACATCAAGTTCAGTATGTCAAAAGAAAAAACATCTAGCAACTTTTTGAATACTAACATTTTCATGCACGACAATATCTTGTGTACATCCCTATACAGGAAGCCCACAGACAGAAATAATGCACTTCCACCCGAGAAGTCTATGAGATAAGTTGCCGTAGAGGCAATTCTGCATGCTCAATGGAACTGTTCAGCTAAGGATGAATATTTCCAACAACAGATATGTTGTAAAAAATATTATTGTAGCAGGGTTGGCTACCTAAAAAAGAAAAATGCTCATTAAAAAGGCTTTAAAAAGAACTTGGTTCACTTTGTGAATTCCTCCATGAAAGGAGACAGAAGGAGGTCTAACAAAATAATATGTCCTTTTGTACTAATACTAATAATTTTTATAAAGATTATCAGTCAAAACTGGCACATTTTATCGAACTTACCCTACAAACCGGGGATACCTCTTTTTGAACTTAAAAAGAATGGAAGAATCAGGAACCATCTTGCGAGAGTGAATGCCAACTCAAAATAATCCAAAAAACAGACTTTAAAAGCACTATCTAATTTTGAACCAATAGGAGGACACCATAAGTAAGCGTAATAAGTGTTTTTAATCAGTTTCAACTCCTCCATGCTTTCATGACCCTGCATTTAAAACTTTTTGACCAATTCCTTACAAATGTTTCAATCTATAGGACCATTCCCTGGTGCAATTTAACTGAGGACTTAGATGCTTTTATCTGCGTTGTATGAACATATCCCTCTCTCGCACTGCACACTGGGGTGGATCATTTTCCTTCATTCCCCTTTTATAAGAAATAGGCCAGCCCAGTTCATTGTCCTGAGGAAACCCCGTATTAATTTCTGGTCGAAACTCGTCAACACATCTAGCAAGTGCAATAGACCGCAATATGGAAAGACTGGAATCCACATAGACAATGTATTAGAAAATACAAAAAATATTGACAAATATGTATCCAACAGGCCAACATGTTCTTGCAGTTCTATAGAATGATGGAAGTAGCATCCAGATGGAATGCATTACTGTTCCCGAAATTAAGGGGCGACAAGACCATAGCATGACAGCATTTGATCCAGATAATAACAATTTTACCAAAGAGAATACATTTTTTATTATGTTTATTTTACAGAGTTTTATAAAGTGCGAACTTGACCCGAAGGTATCGGGTATCGGAGCGCTTTACACGAGCACCAGTTGCATTACATGAGGACACATTCATTTTGGTTAGGCACAGGGAGATTAAGTGATTTGCCCAGAATCACAGGATGTTGCGCTTCCTTGCCGAGACTCAAACCCAATTCCCCAGATTCAAGGTCGACTGCCCTAGCCGTTAGGCTAACTTCTCTCCCCTGAATGTAAAATTTTACATTTAAAGCCAACGATATTAGTCGTTATAAAAGCATTTTAAGTCCTAAACTCCACAAACACATGGAAATTCTCAATACACAGCATACTTTATTCCTAGCACAAGCATACTTTCACTAAGGCCTTCTTATTTGGCTATTAATTTCTCTGGGGTAACTTTCTCTCCTGCTTCTTCAGAGACTTGAAACGGGCAGCATCTCTGCCTCAGGCAGTGAGCAGACATTTGCTATGTTTTTTGGCCACTAGCAGCCTTCTAGGTTATTCTGCCTCTGCTCTGCATGTTGGCACCTCTTCCAATTCTAACTTGGTTTGTTAAGCAGCTCCTGATTCTTTAACTTTTTAGGACTGAAAGCTCCAGTTCAAATTTTCTGTTATAAGTCTTGGTTCCATTTGCTTCCTTGAAGTTTTCCCTAGCTATTATGCTGGAAGCTTTGTGCTATGACTTCCTAAAACCTGCACTATATAAGAAGGGTGGGGGCACCACTCTGTGCGCGGCAACTTTGTTAACTTTTTTTAATTGCACTGGGTTAATCCTAGTGAACTGCCCTCTTTTCTGCTTTGTTTCTCTGCTTCCTGTTTGGTTCTTCCTCCTGGATGACCAACGTTTTTTGTTTTTTATTAATCACTAGATTTTTTTTTACCTAGCAGTTCTTTGACTTGAAGCTGCTCTAATGTGCTTGTATCAATCTGGAGCATCATCTGTAGGCCCCAATCTGAGGATTATCTTTAATGAACAGTTTACATTCATTCCAGAACCTGATAAGCTCTCCACCTCTTGTTTCATATGCTGAGCAGAACTGGAAAATTATTTATCGGTTCCAAAAGTTGATCAAGGTGTTCATTGTCTTTAGACTGGACCTCGCTCTTTCTCTGCTTTCCAGCCTGCCTCAGAAAAAACTATAGGACACACAGAATGCTGTGGCCAGGTTAATAGTTGGCCTGAATCGAAGAACCTGCATCTCTTATCACTTGATTTCCTGGCTGCCCATCCACAAAAGATGTTTAAACATATTTCAATACATCTTCCACAAGGTGCTTTCAGGGCTCTTCTATCCACCTATGTAAGGTCTTGACTCCCTTGAGGCCACACCATGCTACAGAGGCTAACCTCTTGATTGTTCTGCACTTTCACTGTGCTTTTGAAGGAGGTAGATCTTTATCAGTGCTCATACCTAAAGCACAGAACTCCCTCCTGCCATCTCTACATCCCAACACAAATCTCATGAGCGTTTGGAAAAAGATCTGAAAAATTAACTCTTTGGGCAACTTTCACCGTAAAGGCTAAGGCACTCTTTCTGAGGGTTCTCCTGTGTTTTAAAAGTACACAAAATAAAATGCACAATAAATAATTTATTTGATGATACTAATAGGTTATGTACTGCAGTTTCAGATAGTTCCAGTTCAAATGCTTGGTTTCTTAGTGTCTGGACATCACTTTCAATGTTGCTCAATTAATCTAGTTTACATATTTAATGCATGCATCCTCGGGTTGGCCATCTTGGAATGCTTTGTCTTAAATTGTAAAAAGCATGGCAAGCACACACAGAAGCTGACATCTTAGAACAGAATATTTTTTTTCAATGATGGACAGCAGCTACTCTATTAGCAGGACCAGACAGAGCACACTGTGGGAAAGGGGATGCTGGGAGGAGCTAATCTGGATGCAAAGAGCACAGGAAAGGAGGTGGGAGCAGAGAAAAAAAGAAAAGAGGAAGGGAAAATAGTCCTGCATGAAATGTAATACAAGGCCTGAGGTCTGCTCTGGAAGGATACCATCAATGGTTTGACCCAAAGCCTACATTACATTTATATTAGATACAGTAGGTCTATTGCCAAAAGAAAGACTCAAGTTAGAGAGCACATTTGCATGCAACAACATTGCTCTCCTGCACAACACCACTTGGTACAACATTGGCTGCGAACAGCTGCCGGATTCACACAAGTCTCAAAATAGATTTCTATGAAAGGTGTCTTCACCCACTGTATAGCTCCATTAGCTGATAAATTTGGGCAGCATATTTATATATCCAGAATAGATCATTAGGCAAATGTTTATACTGTGGTGATTGGGCACCATTTTAAAGGTCACGTGTTCAAATTTCACTGAAGCAAGCTCAATTTCCTTCTTCAAACCTTTATAAAAGTACAACTGAGCTGAGTGTTGATAACACCTACAATGTTACTTACTTACAAGAAGGTGGTGAGATACAAAAAAAGAAGGCAATAAGACCAGGCTTTAGGAGGCCCTGGGCAGCACCTAGGTCACCACTGGCAGCCGGAAAACACAGCAAGAAGGCGGTGCATCTTAGAGAAGGCAGACCAAATGGTCAGGTCAAGCAAGGACTGTGGAGGACCCAGGAGCTCTGCTTCTGGGTCTTGTCACAGCAGATAATTTAAAAGCTCCAATCCAGGAGCACCAATGTTGCACTAAACAAAGTCTGTGCCAACAAGTTGACACATTCAGACAGCTCAGGTCTCAAGGCAAAGTCATAACAAGGGTCCAAGAATCAAAGATTGACCTCACAGAAGTCATAAAGGTGTAGAGCCAGATAAGTTAGTCAATCAAAAAGGTAGAAACCAAAAGGACAAGCATTGAAAGGAAACCACTGCCCCATGAATTCAAAGCAAAACATTAATGCTGGCAGCCATCAAGAATAACTACCCTACAAATTAGGCACATTATCCTCGATTAACATGCATAACGTGATAGGTCCAGAGGTACCAGCATTTAACTCCACAGCATGCTCTCACTTTCCACTAGAGCACTCCCATCGGCACAGCAAAGGCACACATTGCAGTTCACGTATCTTGAAAAGTAAATAATCCTACAGCAGCCTCCCTCCTGTTCTTATGACAGCCAACGTCCTATGGATAAGATTCCTGCCTCACATGACCATGGGTGGAGGGGCACAGTAGGTAGGTATTATGCCTCAGGCCCTGCACTTAAGAACAAGTCTGATGCCTTCATCATAAAAGAGGCAGCTTGTGTGGCTATTTCAATAGATATCACCAGACATGTTTTCTCTCCCCTGCAATACACAGAATCATGCTCCTGGCAAAATAGGAGAAGTGTCCAGAGGGCCCCACATTAGGTTTTTGCCACAAAAACATCTGACAAGGTTGCACATTATGATAGATTTCTAAAAGGAATGCCCATTTACAACATTGCTGCCTGAAAAACATTATTTCACAGAAGTCAGAGGCACAAAATCTACACTGTATTTTTGAATAACTGTAATCCAGACTACATTATCTAAGCATAAATCATGAAACTAGATTGAGAGATGCGCAGACCATAATTTTTGTCACATAATGATGTCTTTGAGCAAACTGTAAAGTTATGTAACGGTTATACTTTCCCTTTGAAAAGCTGAGGCGGGTTTCCTAAGACAGTTATAGCTAATGCAGTCCACAAAATCAATTTACTAAGTGTTCTGTCCGTTAAGCATTCTCAGCTGAAGAGACAACTAGCACAAAAACACAAATAGAAAGCGCAAATATTTTGCACATAAATGAGCAGCAGTTGTGTAAGTAAATTTAACAAGTAAACGTGGCTTCAGCCTGTGTGAACCTTCTTGGAAAGGTACTCCAGCCCCACAAGCAGGATGTTTTGCCCATCAACAACTCATACTAAGTCAACAATGTGCAGCATTGGCAAGTCTTGGTAGAATTCATTCAATAGCAAAATCAGAAGCATCCAGCATGACACTCAAGAGGCAGCATGCTGCATTGCAGCTAAAACTGGGAGGAATTTTAATTATATGAAGCTTTCATGTGGAATAATTTCATGGTGGTCTAACTGGTGGAAAACTGTGCTGTACAGTGAACCATATGTCCACATTTTTCCAAAGTCTTTTCCAGGCCCAAATATCTCCTGCAAAAGGATGACTTACTTGATACCCTCACTCTGTGCAACTTGGAGCTTCTATTGGAACATTTTATAGGACTGCTTTTGTGTTTTAGTCGAGCATTTCTATGAATACGCTCAAAAGGTTAACACAATACTGGTAATGTTGGAGCTAGGAGTAAGGATCTGAGTAGTTATGAAAGTAAGGTTCCTGCATCAGTTGTCTGCCTTAGCCACTTGGAGGGAGTCTAAGTGAAGTAGGGTTCTTAGGTAGAGATTTTCAAACATCTTCTTGGATATGTGGTGTTTTGGATCACAGTATCCTTTTCTGCACTGCTGGGCTTGGCCATGTTTTCAGGGCCACCCCAAACATTTTGCTAAAGTGCTTGCGCTCTCTCCCCAAAACATGGCAAAATTACCACACTCCTGATTGGCATACTTATTTTACTTATAAGTCCCTAGTAAATGGTATCGGATACCCAGGGCCTGCACATTAAATGCTACTAGTGGGCCTACAGTGCTCATTGTGCCACGCCTGAAGTAATACTTTAAAACTTGTCTCAGGCCTGCCACTGCAGCCTGTAGTGCAGTTTTAATCTTCCAACTAGACCAGGGAAAAAAACCCTATGCCAGACCTAAACCTTCCTTTTTAATACATGCAAGTCAACCTAAGGTAGGCCCTAAAGGCCCCTATGGTAAGGAGCATTACATTTAAAACATAAAACTTGTGGGTTTAAGTTTTACCTGTCCTGGTACTGAAAAGCTAAGCTCAAATTCATTTTTCACTACTGTAATGCCTATTGCATCCCATTGGATAACATTAGGTAACCTTATAAGATTTAATAATTGCTAACTTTTGATTGGGAACAGGTAGAAATATCATGTTTAGACTGAAAGGAGTTGTACGTCAAAATCCTCTTTAATGACCGTCAATTAATTTAAGTCACACTACTATTTTCTTTTTTTCTTTCTTATAGTCCTCATTAGCCTCGATTACCAATCAATGGTGTATCTTGTTCCAGGGCCTCCCTTTGATTAGCGGCAGCCAGAGATCTATGTTCCAGATCGAGGATGATTCACTCTATACCATGCTTATTAACTTCCAACTATAGGAAACTTCTTTTCAGTTGACTACTGCAATGTCTCCAAAGGAGTAATCAAGCAATATAGTATAGAGGCCTAATCATTGGACTATATTTAAATATATTGTATCCCCAGTTCTCATAAGGAAGCCAAAAATCATTTAGCTTTTTCTTAGGTGACCTATCCAACTGATTGGTGTATTTTATTGTCATTAACTGTTCTATTTTAGTTGGGGGAGTAGATTTAACCCAGTTGTTGCAGATTTCTCTGCAGGCCAAGAGAATCAAGTAAAAAATCTATATTTTTATGTTATTTATCATAGCTTCGCAGGGCTCCATCATTCTAAAAAAACAAGGATTTAGCTTACCTGGAGTGGCTCTCCAAGTATAGAAGATATTGTAGTACTCACATCCTCCCAGAACTCCTGAAGAACAGGACACTCTAGAAACATGTGAATGTCGTCTCCTTTTTCCTTACCACACTTTGGGCATCTCAGAGTGGGGCATTTCCCCATTTTAGCCAGTTTATACGGAGACCAGTAAACTCTGTGGAGACAGAAAAGGTGGTGCCACCTCAAATTTGCAGCAAGGACCGTGGAGTATAAAAAGTTACAAGATACTTGCCATTTATCTTCATACTGCTCTCTCGGCAAGATCTTCTCCCAGAGTAACGATGGTAAATTGAAATCTTCATCTGCCAATTCCAATAAAAGCCAGTACCAGCTCGCCACCTCTTTTTTCCGGGAGATATTAGTCATCATCCTTGATTCCAGCTCATTAGATGATACAACACCATCCCTGACGGAATGGAGCCAGCTTTTTATTTGACAGTATTTAAATCTTGAAAGCGGATTGTTGGTCATTTCTTGGCACTTCTCCCATGATATTAGTGTTCCATCCACAATCAAATGACCCCAGCGCATTATATCAACATTTTTCAAAGGAAGAGCCAAACTATCTTTGGACCACTCTAGTGAGCTGGGGGAGTTCCAAATAGGAGACATTCCACTGTAATAGTTCAATTTTAGTTCTTTCCTGATTTTGTACCATGTCTCCGCAAAGGACTGCAAGATTTTAAGTCTCACTCTTTTGAAGACGCGCGGGTCACCATATTTGTGAATGAAACCATATCGCCCCCTTCCACAACTTGCAGCATTGCTCTAAACATTCCCTAAATCCGAAGAATCCGGAAAACTGAAGAGCATTTTCCCGGATTTTAAGAGAAATACCCATGCATAATATGACAAATCTGGCAATCGTAGCCCCCCTTTATCATATTTCATCCTCAACTTCCTCCTTGAAATACAGACCCCTTTTGATGACCAAATAAAGCGAGTGATTTTAGATTGAGCTTATTAAGCCAAATTTCCTTGAACGCCATCGGAATATTCTGAAACAAGATGGAATATTTGGGGAGGATGGACATTTTAATCAGGTTTATTCTCCCATATAGTGTCAATGGAAGATGGGCCCAGCTTAACAATTTTCCCACTTCTTTATTTATCTTATGAAAGTTGGCTTCCGGAATTAGTTCTGCCTTTGATACTATGTTAATGCCCAAATATCTCATCTCCTCCTGAATACACTCTAGCTATGAATCGATATTCCAGGTCATTACCACAGTTTTATTTTCATTTATCTCATATCCTGAGATGGCCCCAAACTGCAATGCTAACTCATAGATCACTGGAAGGGAGGAATCAGCTTCTGAAGAGTAAACCACCAAATCATCAGCATATAACCCCGCTTTTTTCTCCCACCCTCGAAACTTAAGAGGGAATACTCTCATGGTTCCTTATCTTTTCTGCTACGGGCTCGATATATAGATTGAATAAAAGGCGAGATAAAGGGCACCCTTGCCTAGTTCCCCTAAATATTTACTACAATTTTTGCTATGGGGTTTCTATATAATAAATCTATCGCACTGCAGAAATTCTCTCCAAGATTAGATAATTTTAAAATCTTCTGCAAATAGAACCAATTAACCCTATCAAAGGCTTTAGTCACGTCAACTGTTATCACTGCTAGCGGTAATTTATATGTGGTGGCTATATTTATGGCCCCAATTAAGCTATATGTAAGATCTCTAATTCCACTACCTCGCACAAACCCTTTCTGGTCTTCTTGGAGTAGGTGCCCTACCACCTCACTAAGCCTATCCGCCAAAATTTGAGAACATTTTATAATCTGAATTGAGCAGCGAGATAGGCCTATAGGAGTCACAGGAATTTGGTAGTTTGTCAGGTTTTAATATTAACATCACTATGGCCTCCTCCCAGGATGGTGGAATCTCACTACCTTTTTCAAAGATGGTTGATAATAGTTTGACCATTATGGATGCTAAACAGTCCTCTAACTTTTTATAAATCTCGATAGGGAGACCATAAAGGCAAGCTGCTTTATTTGATTTTCCTGCTCTAATAGACTTCCTTATTTCCTCTACTGTTATTGAGCTATTGATTGTTACCCTTTGGGCATCGGCAATCTTCCTTGGAGTATCTTGACCCAACCATTCTTCCATATCCCCCACTCTTGTAGTTAAATCCTCCATATATACTTCTCCAAAATGGTTGAGAAAAGCCTCCTCAATACCCTCTCTTGTCTCAATTAAATTCCCTGAACCCTTTTGCTTTAACTCTTATGAAGGATTTTACCAGACTTTTTTTTGACTCCCACGCAAGCAGTTTGCCACATCCTTCTCCATAATTAAAATGAGCCAGTTTACTTGCTTGCCACCTTTCTCGTAATCTACCTTCCAAGACACCTGCAAGGTCGTTTTTTAGAGTCTGAATAGTAACTTGAAGAGGTTCTTGTGCATTCTCCTTATCTGACAACTGCTGTTCTAGAAGCCAAATATTTCTCTCTATACTAGCTATCTCTTCCCCCCTTTGTTTATTATAAGATTGAATGGATATTATTATCCCCCTTAAAAAGGCTTTATAAACTTCCCACACTATGCGGATTGCTGCTGCATCCAGATGTTCCTAAAAAACTCTTGGGTTTCTAAGCTAAGTTTTCTGACTATATTGTCATCAAATAATATAGTACGATCCATTAACCATCTCTTCTGTACTGCATTCTTTGAGGGTATTAGAGACAGAGTAATGGCTGAGTGATCTGACATGTGCGATCCGAAATAGACTGATGTCCATATTTTTTATTGTTGAAAGTATAGCTCTTAAGGGGTCCCTTCCTCTCTCTCCAAATGTCACACCAACTTCGATCCTTCATTGAGTTTTTAATCAGGGATCCTGTTTTATTGTTTATTAGTGCCCTTCTTTTGGTTGAGTGATCTAGATTACTATCTAAGACTATATTAAAATCGCCAGCCAAGATGACGGGATCAGGGAAGTCCAAAAGTTCTGTAAGCAAGTTACCAAATGGAATAGGGTCATCAAAATTCGGGCCATAATAGCCAATCACTGTATATGCCTGATAATAGCATCTGACCTTGGCTATCGCCCACCTACCTGCCTTATCTACTTTACTACGCTCTATTACTATCTGACGGTTTTCACTAAATTCGCTACCCCTCTGATGGTAATCTGCTATTCAGTACACACCGCTTTTTGTATCCAATTCCTTGATTTAAGGACCTCTTTCATCTCAGTGCCAGTTTAATGGGTCTCTTGTAAAATTATGATCTGGGCCGGGGCATCTTTCAATTATTGCGGCAGCTCCTCCCTTCTGTATTTCATTCTGAGCCCATTAACATTCCATGAGAGAAATTCTATATGCTTTTTCTGGTTGGCTATCTTATCATCTTCCTTAAAGACATTGACTTTTTATTAGAGGCTTGACTGTATCTTTTCCAATGAGGACTAACTTTTGTAAATCTTTTTTTCCCACTGCACCCTCACCCGTGTACTAAAACCAACCTGTAACTCCCCTCCCTCCCACCCTTGGAAAACCCTCCTCTTGCTTCATGATGGCCAAGCCTAAGGAGGCCCCCTTATTTGAGGAGCCAATTTAAAATGAAATATTAATAGAAAAGGAGAAAGGGAAGAAACCAATAATAATCATTCCACTATTGCGCCATAGCAGTCTAAGGGGAGAAGAAAAAAAAAACGGGACAATGACAAACACTGACCAGGGGACTTCGGTGATACCCTCTAACTTACTATTAAATACCTGTTATCTCTAGAGGAAAACCCTAGCTCTGCCCTGTCTCTAGCGACTTAAATTCAGCTGCATCCTCTACCCTTCTGAAGTTATGTAGTTTGTTGTTGTGCATCACTCGAAGTCTAGCCGGAAATCTCAACTGTGCAATCGCCCCCATTTTTTTTTTCTAAGGCTCAATCATATTTCCCAATTCCCACTGCTTATTAGCGGTTATTTGTGATATATCAGATCTGATTTCGAAAGTCATTCCATCCATTGTCAAACTTTTCTGTTTTAAGGCCTTTATTAGTATTTCTTCCTTGATCTTATAGGTTTTAAAAATTGACAAGAATTTTCCTTGGTTTTGTCTTACCGGGGATGCCTTGAATGGGTCTCTATGGGCCCTCTGAATATCCTCCATCAACTCATTTATCGTAGACTCAGTCTCTGTGCTTGATTTTATAAGTCTTGCGACAAAAGCCTTAAGGTCTTTTCCCTCTGAACCTTCTGGAATTTTTAGAATCCGGAGGTTGTTCCTTCTCATATTATTTTCTAATGATTCCATTTTATCTTTCCAGATCGTCTCAGTCCCTTTTAATATCTTTATCTCTTTAGTGTTAACTTCAGTTTGAAGCGTAAGTTCTTTTACTGAAATCTCCAGCTGAGAAGTCCTACTAGCAAGAACATCCATTTTTCTCTCTAGGCTGTCACATGCTGATCTGATCTCTTTTTGATTCACTTCAGAGACTTCAAATCTATTCCTCACTTCCGTTAATAACCGATTGAGACTGCGATTCAACTTGCGGTTGGGAGAGGGGTGTCACTACTATTTCATAGTTATTCTGAGCCTGATTTGCCTCCACCTGCCTATCCGAGGATAATATTGGGGCTTCCTTGGACACCCCCACTAACTCTTGCAGTAATTCAGCTAAGTGTGAAGTGCTAGGCTCCATATTCCTAAGAGGGGGGTGTACTCTTTCTTCTAGCAGTGATGGGCTGGGCTCCACCTCTGCCACTACTTCCTGAGGCACTGATCCCCATTCAGGGCAGTCTAGGCAGAGGTAGAACAGGAGCAATAGAGAGCTCAGTTTTGCAAGAAAGCAGTGCTGGGGTACCAAAGCTTTTGTTTAGCAGGAAAGGGAAATCAGGCTCGATTTTGGGCTCTAATAACACGTCAGAATACACGGTTCCATGCAATAGTAGAGCTGGATCAGAACCAGGTCAATGGTACATTAAAGTAGTAGACATAACAAATAAATATCAGTTAACAAAAGAAGAGGAAGCTAGGGGTGAGGGAGAAGAAGGAAAACTATTTCAGATTCAAACTCAGATACAAAATAGAAAAACTGGAAAACCGATACCTGGTCAGTTACCTAGTCCGACAGGAAAACATCAAAGAAGTAAAGTGGCATCGACAAACTTGAGAAAACTGGGGGAGGGGCAGGTCCCAGAAAAGAGCACTCACCAGAACAGGTATCAGCTGAGGAACCGAAAAAATTCTATGAAGAAAACACCTAGTAAAAACCAATAAGACGATACCGCAACCAGTACTGGAGAGGTTGTTTTAGGGCTGAAAGAGATACTGTATCAAAACAACACAGTATAAAAGAAAGCGACTGGGAGATTCCCATGAGAAGGAAGCAAAGAGGCAAAAAAGAGGAGATACCAATAACAAGTTTAAAAATAATCCTGTCATTAAGGTCTTTTTTTTAAGTAGTCCCAAAAACCTTGGTTTTGAAAAATCCAGCACAAACCGGTACACCGTATAATCAGGGCAGGGACAAAGAGATAGTTAGCCCAAATAGGTATCAGATACTGGTGAGTCCCCCAGATCTTTAAGTCACACTTCTTAAACTGACACTTTTAGAATGTTGGCATTTACTTGCCCTAACCATTTGATGCCTTTGCTAGTGCCCTGGGCCACATGACTGTGAATGGCTCTGCTGTTGGAAGTTTAAGAGTACCTGCCAGACATTGAGATTTGACATGCCATAGCCTTGTGGCCTCTGCTAGAGTGAGTCCCTGAGTCAAAGGGGACTGGGTGTAGGCGGAATGGGCCATCCTACCTAGATGGCTGTTCCCAGCTCCACGTCCGTTTCAAAGAACTAGCCTCCAGAAGATAAAAAGTAACACGAAACCAACCTTTTGTCACCCCATACGTATTGTAGCCTTAGCAGGAGAAGGGAATAACCTTCCAGAACCATATGTGGAGGTAGCCCAGGATGTCCCCCCACTTCAAAGGCTGGCACCAAGTAGAAGTAGTAGACCTTCAAAACACCTCTTCAGTACACTCCTGAACCTGTGAACATTACAGAAGAATGACTGCCTTGTTCCCCTTAGGACTGCCCTTCAGCTTGAGGCCTGCCTTATTTCCTAGAGCAGGTGTCTACAACAACCAGTTGATCGTGAGCAACCAGTTGCTACCATACACCTCCAGAGTAGCTCACAGCCTTGAGTTCATTTTTAAATAAGCACAGGGTCAAAGTTTTCTTTTAAAGTTAAAGGAAAGCTGTGCTTACTTAACATTATCATGAGGCTGAGGATAACACAGCCTGATAATGACTAGTGCTCAGTCAGATTTATGGGCCAGATTTGGGCACAGAGGTGAAGACCTGAAGTATTTAACTCTTTAAGTCCTTGTAGACTCAATATTGGAGCATAAGAACAAAATGATGTTTCTGAATCCTTTTAAATGAGAGAAAATTAAACTGGGAAGTTACCTTAATGATTAACTCCTCATTGTAATGTTCTCCCATCTCAATTTATCAGGTATACAAGCAGAAGGCATTTTGTTCCCAGATTTCAGCAATCACTGTGCCATATTTCTAACTGAAAAATCGTAATGTTTTTTCAAATTGGAGAAATATAAAGTGAAAAACAAGAAATTCTATGAAACATTAAGTCTTAATGTCTTTCATCATTTTCAATTAAGCCCATTACATCTTCATGTTTTCTGTAGCTTGTTTCTTCACTTAAAATTCCTCCCATATAAACAAACATTTTTCTGTTATAAAAAGGGCATAATGTCTACAGGCCACTGGGAGCAGGATGCTTGGTGTTTATGAATGTGATGCTGGAAAATGGGAGAACATGTAAATGAAGAGTTTTAGGAAATCCATAGACACAAAGGTAACTCTTCAGTTTAATTTTCTAGACAGTGTCATTTATATGGGAAAAATAGAGCAATTATTTTAAGTGGGAGAAATTTAAAGTGCTGAAAAATGTTCCATATTCTGAAATTTGTTTCTGCACTTTATATTTCTCCCATTTGTGTTATACATGTAACTGTGCCACATATGGGGAACGGTAGGTCTTGTGCCAGAAGCACGTAGGACTAAGTCTCTCAGTCATAAGTATGCACTTATCCTATTCATAAGCACATATGTTCATACACCCCCCAAAGACCACACTCACACTGACACACATGGCAGCCCTGTCATAGTGCCCCTAGTCAAACTATTTTGTTCAAACCATAGTATCTGGTTCTATGGACGGTGCGTTTAAAGTCAATTAAGTTGGGAGTGTGGGCATCTGGTAAAAATGCACGGGCTGCTTAGCCTTCAGTAGCTCACAATGATTGTCACTGATCAGAAGTAGCTCGCACTGCAAACAAGTTTGGAGACCCCCCCATGTCCTAGAGGATTGCCTTGCTTTTTGAAGCCTGCCTTATTCCAGAGATGACTGCCCTGCTGATTGAGGGCTGCCCTGATCCAGGAGAAGAAAACTGGACCTGCTTGCTTTATTCCAGGCTACCAGAGTGACTCCAAGGGTCAGTTGACTGCCCTCCTGTTCTGAGCTACAGGGACACAATAAACTCCAAAGGCATCCCTGCAACTGCCCAGCAGACCGTCTGCACTGCACTGGACTAGACTTGCAACTTGACCTGCCTGAGCCCAGCTGACCTCTGCTAGAGCGAGTTCCTGATCCCCAGTAGGTGCCTCCCCATGCCCTGGACCCTTGGCTGGCATTAGAGTGCACTCCTCTACAAGAAAAGGTGAAATCCTGAAGTTGTGGGCTCTTCATGACCGCGAACAGACTTGTTCCGGAAAGAACTCCATCATGAGGCTCCACTGGACCAGACTCTTCTCACTACAGCGATCAATAGTGATGACTGGCAAAGCAAGGTTTGCACTTCGAGCTACAGCCTGCGGTGACAGCCAACACGAACCTCCAGCAACAACCATCAGAGACCCTCAACTGGCTCTTTGAGCTACTGCAACGACAGCCCACACCACCTTGTCTGCTCTTTGTGCTACAGCGACGACCATATGTGACACTCTCCCTGCTCCTTCCCTGCATATGGAACTCTTCACGCCAGACTTTGAGAAGAACACTTTTTCAGAGATTAACCTGACTCCTTTAGTCAGCCCATGCTCCATCATGGGTGGCCTGAACTTGTGACGCCGCACCCCGGGTCTAGCACGACCAGATGAATGCAAGAGGTGCTTCGTGCTTTTTGGAGCTATATCTACCTAAACCTTAACAACTGCATTTCTCCAGGTCAACTGATTAGATTTTTGTTTTTCTGGTATTATTTTTATAATTAAAATGTACTCTATATTTAGGCGTCAGTTTAGACAGCACATGCGCTCTGTTGAAGAGACATGTTGCATTATCTAGGTGGGATACAGCCCGTCCTTATGCTTCTCATTTGCTGGCTCCATCGTCACTCTCAGATTCCGTCTCCCCATGTGCCCCTAGCATGTATGCATAATGCCTCTTCAGGTGTTTAGCCCTCCCCGAGAGCATAAACCAATTGCTATCAATACACTGCTCCCATTTAGCAACTGTTATAGGAACTAGTTTTTTCTTTGTTGAAGAGCACTTCACAAAAGATCTGCTTTCACTTGCTCTGAGCTCCGTTTCTGTAAACAGGCCTGTAAATTTGGTTCTTATCTCCTCACATCTGCTGTGCATTCAAAAACGGAGGTCAAATATCAAATGGATCCATCAGCCTGTCTTTGGAACTAGCCACAGTTATCACACTTGGCTCAGGGATACAATGTGTCTAACATGAATCACCATAGTTGCAGCCTGCTCCTTTCATTCTGTGATCGGACTTTCGTTTTTCACAATTTTGCCGATGTCGGCCTTCATGCTCGGCTTGACTGGTGTGCATCTTCCATGAGACATCCATACCTGCGGTTCGGTCCTTTAATTTTATGATTGGACAATAGTTTTTCATTACTATGCGGATGTCTGTCTTCGCGCTCGGCTTTACTGGGATACAATGTGTCTTTTATCTTATCTGTGGCCCACCCTGATTATTTTGTAATAGATTGTTTTTTCCTAGACCACCTCCTACTGGCTGCCATTTTAGGATGAGGCCCCAGAGCGTTGACTAACATGCAGGCTGATGCTGCAGTTGGCGGCAGTTTCCCATATAGCTAACGGGACTCCTCTGCTGCGCTTCATAATCTCCGGCAAGGTGATAGTACTGTTTGTTCATTCAACTCCAAAAGCAATTGGTAAGAATTTTTGTTGTAATTCCTTTAAGTCTAGTCTCACGGTTCTAATATAGTTACATTAATGTTTGGTGAGTGACTGTCACATCTGTTTAAGTGACTGGAAAGATAGTCAGGTTTCCCCTTTTAACCACAAAATCAACCAAACCATTTTTACGTTTCTGGGTTTTTAACCCTTGTGTAAGTGCAGCTGATTTGCTCCCTGTTAGGCCTGTCTTTTAGCATGGTTTGCCGTGCCTTTTTAGCTTCTGACCTCCTGTTTTTGACTACACGCGAATTTTGTTTTTGCTGGTTTTAGGACTCTGGGCATTTTACTACTGCTGATCAGTGCTAAAGTGCAGGTGCTCTATGTCTAAAGTATGACTGTAATTGGTTTCTACATGATTGGCATAATTGATTTACCATTAAGTCCCTAGTACAGTGAACCAAGTGTGACCAGGGCATGTAAATCAAATGCTACTAGTGGGCCTACATTACTGACTGTGCCACCCACATAAGTAGTCCTTGAAACCTCTCTCTGGCCTGCCACTGCAGAGCCTGTGTGTGCCAAACAGGCAGCCCCAAGAGCAGGGTGCAGTGTATGTAAAAGCTAGGACATGTATGTTGGTCTTTCACATGTCCTGGTAGTAAAAAACTGCTACATTTGTTTTTCACTACAGCAAGGCCTATTTCTACCATAGATCAGCACTGGAGCTGCCTTTTTACAAGTTTATCTTCCAATAGGGAGATGATAGATAATTGGAGTTTGGTCTCGCTGGACTTAAAAATGTTTAAAACATTTTTTTTAAGTCTGTTTTTAATCTGCAGGTCTGAAAATGCTACTTTTAGAACGTTGGCAAATTTCTTAACCATTCTGTGCCTCTGCCCGTTCCCTAGAAAACAGGTCTGGGTTAGATGACAGTGGAGCTTTGTGTATTCACTCTAACAGTCACACACAAAGGGAGCTGATGTATGCCCTGCATATCCTGATGGCCCATCACCAGGCTTAATAGGTCTTCCTGAGCTAGAGTGGTGGGAGGAGTTGACACTTGCACCTGAATACGGCTCTGCCTGTCCCCTCACAAAGAAGTCTCTACCCCTCTGTAGTGTAGTGTGTCTGGAGCCAGGGTGAGGAAGGGTAGGATAGGGTATTGTGCCCTAAAAAGACCTTTCTTTGAAGTTTGCTTACTTCAAAGGCTGAAATTGGTAGAAGTACTGGACCTCCAACACCATATACTCAGTGCACTTCCGGATTGAGGATATTACACCAGGAAGAAAAGCTGTATTGCTGTCAGGAGGAACTGCCACTTGGCTGTTTGCTTTGCTGTGTTGGCCTGCTGCTTCCTGCTTCTATCCTGGGAGTGAAAGGACAGGACTTTGCGCTCTACATCCTTCTTTCCAAGTTTCTCCAAGAGCTTGAGTTGAGCGCGCCTCCTGTTGGAAGTCTCAGGGCCATCAAAAACTAATCTGCCAGCACCTGGGCTCCTCTGTTGAGAGCCCTGTTCTGCCAAGTGGTGCCAATTCCAGTTCTGGGCCCTTGGAAGTGAGTTCTTGTGCTAAAAAGAGAAAAACATGCATCGACACCAAGCGTCAATTCGGAATTGCTGTACCCCTGCAAGAATTGCCACATCTTTGCCTGCATCTAAGCCGGGGTTCCGACTCTCAGATCGCGCAACGCACTGACCGCTGTTTACAACGCAAGCTCTGACTTTGCTGCAGGGCCCCGAAGAATTGCTGCTGCACCAGTCTCTAGCACCGAATCATCGGCGTCCGTGACGCACTACTCTGACTCCGATCAATCAATGCATCACGCTGTGACATCAACACCGTGTGGCCTTCCTGAACCAAGGCATCACACGCGCAATTGATACATCACCTCGCATCATCACTGGGCATCAGCAACTTAACCCTGCACTGCCTCCAGGAACGGACGCATCATTTACTACAAGCAACACTTCACCTCCTTTGTGCAATGCACTGTCACGAGAGCCAATTTGCCAATGATCTGCATTGCAGTAAGTAACAGACGCGTCACCTACTTGAACAATGCCTCATCTCCCCTCGGCCACGCATTATCTTCGGTTTTTGACGCATCAAAGCTAGTTTGTCCTGGTCAAGCACAACCATTGATTTCTAAGAGCTATAACTTTATTTAACCTTGAAATTTCGTATCTTGACTTTTACATGTTGGATTTTTGATATTTTGGTCTGGTTTTATTCAGATAAATATTGGCTATTTTTCTAATTGGTGTGGAGTGCTTTTGCGGTGTTTTCACTGTGCTAGTATGTGTGTACAAATACTTTACACATTTCCTCTGAGGATAAGCCTGACTGCTCTTGCCAAGCTACCAAATGCTAAATACAGGGCTTCATCATGTCAACCAGCATTTTTCAATTATTCATATAATCTAATATCGTCATTAGCTTTTTGCCTCAACTCACTCTAGGGGGTGTTGTGACACTACAGCAGTTTGTAAATTCAGGTACCTTTAGCCCCGTTTATGTTCTTGTGAATATATATTCACCATCTCTTGCACTGCTATCCAATAATTTATAAATATATTCTGAGCATCCTTTATAATAAATTCTTTCTTTTTGGCATTTAGTATCATCTAATTTTTACTCCTGTAAATTTCAATTCATGTTCGGAGCTTTTCTTCACAGATGTTTTTGATTGTATACTTGTTGCTTTTTAAGGCTCGTAAAAGACAGCTGTAGCTGTAGGTGTCTGTAGGAGTTATGTCGACCAGAAACAAATCTACAGAATGGACTTTGGATCAGCCGCTTTCATCTGTTTTGTTGAAGTGGTTTTCACATTTTGTGTCAGACCACAGAAAAGTTGTGTAGTCACACAATTTACAGTACAGATTGGTAAGGATTCCCGCTCCAGCAATGCATATACAATGAAAAGAAACTGCATAACAGGCTAAAAGCATTGTATCAAACCTTTATTCTCATAATAGCTCAGCGTAGCTGTCAGAAATCGAGTTACTAATTTGGGAGATATTGTGCCATTTATGTAAAAAAAGAATCCTCTATCGCACGTCCTCACACACAGTTTTAGCATGTGCATTCTACAAAAATATGAAAAGTGTCATATCACAAGATAGTTACAAAGGTTCCTCCTTGGCCCTAGTGAGTATCTAATGCTGAAACTTCCCCACAAACACAGTTTTTAAAGCGTTTTGCGTACAAGCACTAACTGAACACTTGTGACAACGAAGGTGCAAAGCATTACAGATGCAAGAAATGTAAACTTGTAGGTGGTGCGGTCACAATTTCTAAATCCTCTGGGCTGCCAGCAGGAGGGTGAGCCTAAATAGTGCAGAAACAGCATGGCCCATACAACAATGATACACAACAGTTAAATACAGCCAAAGAAAGCCTAAGACCAGCATAAGACATGCTCTACAATACCATCAAATAAAGGGTTAAGTTAGCTGGGTATGGTGATTTGACAGCACTCGGATATGTTGGAAGCACCATCCCTATATCAAGAAAGGCATGTCCGCACGCAGAGGTTATCCCTCTGCCGGCAGCGGTTCTCTACAGCAAAAAGTAAATTCAGAAACAAGAACACCATGTGTGGGTGCACCCGCTGTGTCATGGGCGGCAGGTGCCCAAGGCCACACTGAACTGCCGAGGTTAGGTGCATGTTTCATACTTACTCACCCGAGTCTCCACCACTGAAGTTCGATGCAAACCGAGAACGCCAACAGTTCTTAAAAGGCCTGCCTACAACCCAGGTTCAGTATACGATGACGGCTCTGAAGCTCGCACTCTTCGAAAATACTTAGTAATGTAACTTACATTTGTTTACTTATCGGCCTATAATTGTCGTGTTATGAATTATGCAGTACTTAAAAACAAACTTTTTTAAAATCTTATTTCTGGTTCACAAAAACATTTTAAACCATAGTGTTTCAATAGTGTGCTTATTTATGCACTACGTGGTCTGTTATAAGTATAAAAGGAGTCTTGAACTTTTCCCTCATGTTCTACTACATACGTGTTACATACGTGTTAGTTCCTTATTAGTTATTTTACTTGTTCATCATTTCTCGTTCTGGATTAAACTGACGTGCTTTTGGTCATTGTATTGGTTAAAAGCCTCGTAGTAATGTATACAAGAACTCAATCAAGCATTCATTGCTCAGATGGGCAAAACGGAGGAACATCATTTTTAGGGCTCGCGCCCTGCGTTGCAGGGCGTAGCACTGCTCGCGCAGGCGAGAGCCCTTTTGTCCGGGGTTTTAAAACGGACCCTGGAATCGCACACGCTCGTGCTTTTCCTTTTGGGTCCTGCTATTGGGCTTTGAGTGCGTTTTTTTTTTTTAAACAGAGCACGTAATAGGCCAAAGGCGGGTGCATTGCTATGCCCATGGCCTATTGGTGTCTGTTACTCGCACCAAAGACCATGTGGTTTCAATTATCGTGCCCAGACACTGGCGCGATAATTGAAAACATATGGCTCGCTGTGGCGCGCGTGCGCGCTCCACTAGCGGGCGTGTTTTTTTATTTTTAAATAGCGATTGCTTTCGCGATCGCTTTTAGTGCTGCTTATTTATTTCACTCTACCCCCATGCAGAGGGAGGAAAAAAGGGAGTCGCAGTCCAATTTTTGTGTTATTAATTTTTTTAACGGTATCTAGAACCGACCCACCATCCTCCCTGTAACCTCTCCCAACCACAATCGCCCAGTGTTCAGGCCTTTAGAATCCCCAGCCTTTCCTAGTCCGGCATGCCTGGCCCAGTGGGTCCCCTCCCTGCCTCGTTTCCTCCCCCTCTCGCTCCCGTTAAACACACAACAGAGAACGAGGGGAAAAAAGGAGGCAACGGCAGGAAACAGCACCCTCAAAAAATCCCAGAACGTAAAAAAGAAATCAAACCGAACAGCAGCACAGGTTGTCCTTGCAGTCTCCCCAAGTACATTGCTCCTCCATGGGCTTTTTTTCTCCTTTTTTGTGTAGTGCAGGAGAAAGAGAGGTGGACCCTGCTTTCTGTGTCAGTCAGAGCGGTATCCAGTGCTCTCTCGCCCCTCCTCCTCCTTCCACTCCCTCCTCCTGCTTTCTTTCTCCCTTCCAATCTCTGTTCTCCTCCCTTCCCTTCATAAGAGGGGAAGGAAAGAGTTTTAATTGAAAAAAAGATTAGAGTTTGCAGAGGGTAATTAGTTGTGTCTGTGGGCTTTCTTCGCTGCTCTCTCTTCCTCCCTCGATCAGCACAATTAACATAAAATAGAAACCGAAAGTAGAAAGTCGTCACGAGGGACATTTTTTGTGCGGTGAGGGGCGGGGGCGTAGGTTTGCTAAAAAAACAAGTGAACCAATGCCACAGTCTAAAGAATGGGTGTTGGGTAAAGTAGGTGCAAGGCATAAAACTGAAATACATGTAACTGTTAAATACAAATAAAATATGCCATGCGGCAACGCGCTTTTGAACATATAAGAAAGGGTGGGAGCAACAGGTGTACTTTTTCTAGAACAAATACAATCAGATTATGTTTGACCATAACTCAGGAGAGATTTAACCATACCGAGTAATGTTTGATGTGTCTTTTGCATATCTATGTGACAAGATTGGAGTGCGGTGCTGAAATGTATACGAAAATATATAGATTTTCCAAAAATAATTTTGGGATAATAAGTCACTAGCTGGAGTGACTACCTTGCAGAGTGGGATTCCAAAAGGACCTTAATGTGGCCACAGAGGCTGTATTACAGGTGGTGCCCCCCTGGGGCGCAGCAAGCGTTTGCACCCGCTTTGCGCGCCCCCGGGGCACTTTGGCATCATAGAAGAGGGCGCAGATGCTTGTTCGTCCCCTTCTATAATACCAATAGCGCTGGTGCACTTAAAGCTCAAGCGCTACCTTCAGAGGGTGTTCCTCATTTGCATAGGGGCGTGCCCTATGCAAATGAGAGAATTCCCTTGACTCTGCGCCCGCGCCGTATTGCAGGCGCAGCTTCAAAGAAGCCCTCCACAGGCCCACTGACAGTGCGCCATTTAAAAGGTGGCGCTCTGTCAGTGCGCCACCGTGGAGGAGCCCTCTTCACTGGGGTAAAGAGGGTCCCATGGACCCCCCAGACATCCGCTAGCTGGAGGGTGCAGTCACTGACTGCACCCACCTGCAAGGGGATCTTTAATCCCCTTTGAAAGTGCAGGCGGCATAAACACATCAATGCGCTGCCTCCAGGACATCGCGAAGTCGTGGCTGCCCAGGATGCAGCGCATACACCATAATGGGGCGCATTATCATTGTTTGCACCCGGCACACCTTTTGAAAGGTGCGCAGGGCGCATACAATGATAATGTGTAATAAGGCCCCAGGTTGCTTGCAATTTGGTTTTGTTATGTTTAACATTCTTCTGGAAGGGCTGGGAACAGGTACTTACATGTGCATTTTTTGTAAAATCTTTAGTTGTTTTTTTTAATATGGAAACCTTTCCTGTGCTTGCTTTATTAGTAGTGTCGGAATAGAAGTAGTAAAATACTTTATTCGGTTGTCGAAAAACGATCAAAGTACACAAAGAAACAGTACAAATTCATATATCGCATGGATATTAAAAAAATTATAGTACTTAAAAATTCATGATTTTCGAGATTGCTGTAGGGTTGTGATGTTCATTAAAAGTCCGCATTCATCTCCAAAGATACAAACAATAATGTTAAGATAAAATCAATTAAAAATACAATGTGAAAAATGCCATAATCAGGAAGTGCCAGTGCTACATACATCATAAAACTAGGTATAAGTAGGCAGAGTACAAGTCACATTCTAAGATCTAACTGATCTGCATGAATGAAAAACAGTGCACAAGAACTAGAGTATTGATCATGCTCATTAGTGATCACAAAGCACAATTAAGGTAGAACTGTCACTTTTCAGAGTTCTCTGGGCTACTAAATATCTGGTTACTTCAGGTTCAGACAGATTGGTCAAATCCACTTTTGACAAGAACCCAGGTACTGCGGGCAAAAAAACAAGAATGTACCTCAGTCTCAGGATCCAGCCCACAAGCTGGGCACAGGCATAAAGCCAATTCATTTTTCCATTTGCTTGTAAAAGATCTCGGCAAGAGAATGCCTAGCCGAAAGCGCACATTGAAGCGCTTAGCTAATGGCTGGGAAATTGTGTCCAAGAATGGTTTAAACATGGGGTAATCTTGAATTCCAAATACTTATTGGTCAGATGACACTTGACCCCATTTATTACACAATGCTTGTGGATGTAATTTCAAACCACCAAGGTCAGCTTTACAAAGGCAGTTTGGCTCATCCCACAATCTCTGCAAGCCCAGCCCACGGACCGAGACAGAGACAAATTTTAGCCAGGGTAACCACATAGCGTTTGTAGTACTTACTAAATCCCTTAGGGAATCTCTATAATCACTAAACTCGGGTGTAGACCAGAAGCAGACCCAATACATTAGAGGCTTAAGTGAAGCCAAATTACAGATTCTTTTTAGGCCTAGGTCAAAAAATAGTGGGATAAAGAGGGTGCTGGTCGGTTCAGAAACCTACTTCTGTGCGAAGTTGTTCTCTGCGGTGGCCAGTTGGAGAGTATCAGTACAGCCCCTGACCTTGACACCAAAGAGTGCTGTGCTTTGTACTTTTGCACAATAGACCTCCAATGCTGTTGATAGCGAATCAGAGCTCGTCTTTTTGTACCACCTTAGGATGACACTCAATCTGTGTTCAATTAACAACGTACTCTTAGTGAGTTGAGCTGCCCATTTCAATTTGTCTTTCAGTTTGACCTCCAAATAGTCAAAGCTGTGTACTCTTGAGTATTTCACGACCAGCTTGACTAACAGAGTTCTATGGGGGTCCCGTCCCAAACTCTATGTACTTGGTTTTATTAGCATTAAGCTCTAAGCCCCTTGACATACAAAAATCTAGAAATGTGTTGACCAGGAGTTGGAGAACATAGATGTTTTGTGAGGAGTAGCGAATCATCTGCGAAGAAAAAGGCAACCTTTCTGTTGTTCAGAGTGCGTGAATCATTGATACAATCAAGGAGTACTTTCACTATGTCATTCATATAGAAGGTGAATAACGTCGGGGCAAGAACTCAACCTTGGTGTACCCCACGTATGATTGGAATGTGATCCATTGGTTCTCCCTTTCTTCCCCACCGAACTTGAGCATAATTCTTAATGTAGAGCTTTACAATAAGTTGAGGCAGATTCCCTTGGACAACAATATTTGTCAAAACTCCCAACAGATTATCACATGGAATAAAGTTGAGTGCTGCTCTAAGATCGACAAAAGCTACATAGAGCTTTTGTCTTGCTAATAGAGCAAATTTCCAGCAGAGGTAGCAAATCTGAAGACCTGATCAGAGGTACTTGTCTTTAAGCGAAATCCAGATTGGAGAGGAGACATGATTCACTCTTCTTCCACCCACTTTAAGAATTTATTTAGGACTTGCCTTGCAAAGATCTTTTGTAAATTGTCTGTAAGGCTTATTGGCATATAGTTAGAGTAGACGCAGGCATGGACTTTTTATAGATTGGGATTATTTTAGCAATTCTCCAAGAATTGGGAATTTCCCCACCAACCGAAATGGCATTTGATAGTATGTTTATGTAGCTTGTCCAAACTTGGGACTCTGTTTTATACAGGTCACCAGGGATTTTGTCTGGCCCAGGGGCCTTGGCGGATTTTAACACGTCAATAGATCTAGCAGTATCTTTAAGGTTAAAGACTATTATCTCGTCTTTTCCTGCATCAGCTGCAAACCTGTCCTCAATGGGGGTCACCTGGCATGAAGTTGGGGATGAGTCACTGGAATGTGTTGTAGCATATAGTGTGGTGAAATGATTGGTTCACCTGTCAGGTTGAATGTGATGGTGATAAGTTCTACTTTCTTTGACCATAAAACTTGTTCGGCTATTTTGCACTCGTCATCATACCATTTAACTTCTTTGCCCTGATGGAATTTCTTGTGACCTATCTCCTTGTAAAAATATATTTATTTAAGCATATCCTGTGGTACTGCACCCTTTCCTTGCTTCGTGGAATTTCTTTCATTACTTATGCTACTGCTGGGATATTTTTTGACAAAAAAAAGAATCTAACAATCATTATCATTTGCAACGCCAATAGCTCAAAGTTTCACTGATGCGAGTCCTATTGCATTGCAAATGCTTGTTGAATGAATGGTATGTCCCCCCTCATTTACATATCTATAAAGGATTTTCATTCCTAATAACTTTACTGCGATGGTGACAGAGGGAGGGAAATTTCTTTGTAACCTCATCAGTATTCTTTATGTACTTAGAGTTTGTTTTAATTAACTCATGAGAAAATATGTCATCATCTTTAGTGAAAAAAATTCAGTACTCCTTAAAAACATCCTTCACATTCGATTTTATTTGAACATTATATACATGTATTTGGTTTCCATCTCAAACATATACAGCGTATGATCTATGGTAGGCTTAATCAAATAAGATGAATATATAAAGTGGTCCAGTTTTCTAAATGAAAAATCAGAGTCGGGTGTGTTCAGGATGGTGAGGGCAGGCATTCTGAAGACAATTCTGAAATCTTCTCATTATATCCATATAGCCTTTAAAATAGATATATCACAAATCTATATGTAGACAAAGCAAAATGTGTTCAGTTAATGGGGCCACCATTATAGAATATGTCTTAAGATCAAAAAAGATTTTTTTTTTGTTAATGCTTAATTTGCAACTACATAACTAGCCAATCATAGGCCCATAAGTAGCCAAATTGTAGGACTTGCTGTACTAACCATTTAAGAAGAGTGAGAGGCTAAGACAACAAGTTGTGAACTCAACTGGTTAGTCCAGGTTCTAAATATGCAGGCCACTACCAAGTCATTGCATACAACCCGGTTTAAGACAGGGGTTGCTATTGACGATGTCATGCTGTAGACAACGCGACATGCTTATTTCCCTAGTATTTACAAAAAAAAGTTCTAGGGAAAACCAAGGTAAACGTGGACTCCTTCCTATAGAGGCAGAATTGAACAGTAACAGAACATACCATTGGACTTGATAAAGCAGCAATATGGTATGGGCTCCAAATAGTTGCATGACCGAAGTAGTTGTGTGTGCCCTAATTGTGTCAGGGTGTAAAAGAGTATCTTTTAATAATATGTTTAGAGAAGATAAAGGACTGTTCCAAAAGTATTATGCATATGGTTTTCAGGGAACCCCCCACCCAGCCAAATTAGGAAAGTTATGCTGCACAACACAACCGCAGAGCCCTGCTCACTTTAGGCGATTGTGTCATTCAAAGCAAAAATTGAGCCCATCTCGAATAGCGTGCTCCAAAAAACATTTGGTTTTCTTTTGAATACATTTCAAGGTCTGTGTATTTAAGATCATGTTCTAGTACTGTCCAGGTAAAGTCAATCATCAGATTTTGTGTTTCAGAACAGTGAGTGACCAAATGTGCTCTCCGATTCCTGTTCCAAATTGTGTTCATAAACTCCTGAATTTGAAATGGTCAGGTGGGCTTTCTTGGAGTCAGCAGTACTTAAGCTTTTTGTGCCCTAGTAGGAGGATACAGGGTGGCAACCACCTTACCCTTGGGGAGAGAGCAGTCGATGAGTGGTATCAGGAGTCGTTTTCCAGCACTTAGATAGGGCCTTCCTCCATCTGGATATTTGCTTTGGGCTCCAGGAGTCTTTATAGGTGGTGTGTGTCAGTCTTCTGTAGTGTACTAGTCAGTGTTTGGAAAATTCCCTGCACTCAATCCTGGCTACTTTATCTAAATTTCAGTATCTACCTGCAAGAGCTTTGGCCCTCCCTCCAGCCCCTTTTGCTTAGCTCCCTCTGTCAGTGCTATAACTACCCCCCACCTTGTTAGTGATGCCGATATACTCTGGAGTGGCTCTGGGAATCAATGTTTGCATTTCCTAGCAGCATGATTTGGCACCCTTGCTTGAAGGAAGCACAGAGCGAAAGAAGTCTCTTGAATTGCTGACTGTTCCTATCTGTCCCAGACGAAAATCCTTTCTAAGTGGCTACTGCAGGCTTCACTTCTGTCAGAGACCAACGCATTCCTGATGGAAAGTCAAACAAGTCAGCAAAATGTATGTATTCATTCTCTGTAGCAGTGCGGAGAGACAGTCTATATTAATTCTCAGTAAACTGATTTAGAACTGGTCTACGCTACTTTCCCACTAAAGATTTTGCAAACATACTTTCACCAGTGAATTACATTTTTCAAATTAAGTTGAAACTAACATTTAATGACAACTCTATTATTTCCACACACCTAGATCTATAAATGGAATGTCTTTCACAACTAAGGTTGTTCTTGGAAAACACAGTTTCAACTATTAGAATGAAAACCCACCATTTTAACTGTTCTCTGGGACATCGTATTTTTCAGAATGTTTAGTATGCTGTATTTGTATATATGAACTATACAGCACTTTGGGCTTCCAACGCACACTTTAAAGGGTGACTTTTGCAAATATGAAGTAGCATTCAAGATGAATGAGTAATAGTGCACAACTGAACATGCACTAACAATGAATGAATGATGGGCCAAGCAAACATGCATAATGGTAGGCGTATCGGACACCATTTTGCCCGCTCTTATATCGGTGCAAGCTCTGTATTCTAGTGCAATTGTTATTATATACTGTGGGGGAAACAGTCGGAACAATGCGGGCAGAGCCCCGCATGTTCCAAGAACGCAAGCTTCCAGTTGCTCCAGGTGAAAGTGGCTTCTGTCACAAACGGCTAGGGATGTCTACTGTGCCTGTGATTTTTTTGGGAGGAAATCAAACCGGAAGGAAGGGTGGTTTTGGACCTAGTTTATAATTCGGAAAGCTGCATTGGGGCCTATGATAAGGAGCAGTTTTGCACGTTTTTGGGGTGCGATTAGCGGGTGTTCCAGGGGGTTCCTAGCGGATCTGCATGGATGGACAAATAGCTGGGAATCTAAAGTTTGGATTTTACCACACAATCCTTTAGCAAGCAAGCCTTTAAAACCAATATTATTCTGAAGGCATGCGTGGTGAACAAATGCGTGGTTAAGACGCATTCGTGCTTGATACCGCGTTGTAGAGGCACGCGTGGGCATGCTTGGCTTGGCATGGCACTGCCCAGCCCTGACTCGTGTACTCACTCAATTCCATGCAGTGTTTAGCAATTCATCCAGTATCTCTCAATGACACTTTTCGAACCATTAGCCCACCTAGGAACTCACTCAGTATAAAATTATCCAGACACTTAGTAACTTATTCATCCATCCATGAAATCACTTATGCATGTAATGTGGTGCTTTTAAAGCTCAAACCTAGTAAAAACGTGGGGGACCATTATACAAAGTCAAAATTGAAGACACAGTCAACAAATGATTCAAGAATTAACTGGGTTCTATGAGCAGAAGTGGACCATTACTGCATAGTGATGTAGTGGTCCTTCAGCTTGGCGCATGGTTTGGGTTGTTCTGAAGGATACAGGAAATGTGTTCCAGATCCTTGGTGCATAGACTGAGAAGGCCTGTCCTCTAATTAGATTTTTTTTTAAATATACCTTTGAATATAGTGTTATGGCATCCTGGCTGCAAGTCTGCTGAGACTTGTCCGAGATGGTGGGCCTGCCAGCCAGACCAACAGAAGTGCCGCTCACCCTGACATTGTTTTTGATGTAACTTTTTTTAATGGGCCAGCAAGAGGTGCAAATGGAATTCTATCAGGATGTGTATGATGGGATCATACTTTTTCAGGCCATAAAAAATATGCTGTGACATACAAGATGGTTGTAAGGGTGCCCAAGGTGGACTCAGAGAAGCAGTAAGTGAATACATGGGCTAGAACAGCAGTTCTGAAGTCCCTTTCTGGGAGAAATACTTTCACTTTTTGTTCAGTAGAGAGTTTGTACCAGATCATGCTTGTTTTCTTTGCAACTAATTCCTTGATGCTGAGGTTTGTGTTTAGAGTGAATTGAAGTGACTTAACATTGGGTGAAAGATAGGGTTCGGAACCATCAAGGATCATCACTGAGGCAAGGTTGAGTTATTTTCTGCTTTATGTTCTTAGCAAATAAGAATTGTCTCTTCAGGCAGGAGCTGTACATTGAGTGCTGAATGAGTTGGAGGCAGTATTTGAGACACTGAATGTCTGGAGCATAGATGACTTTAAAGCAGATTTGCATACCTCATGGTCATACTGGTGTACTTTAATGCTATTATTGGGGAGTTGAAGATAACAGAGCACAAGATGGATTCTGGTGGGACCCTTCAGGTGATGGTGATCTTCTGGGACTGAATGGGGTGCCACCCATCCAACTGTTGAATCATTATCACAGTCACCCACTCATCCATTCACACATACAATACACAAACTTGCTGATCAATGATGAATCACTTTTACTTTTAAAATAGTTAGATCTGTAGGTTTTGCCAATGTTTGTTCTATTTCAGAAGTCTAATGCTTTTTCTGAAAATAAATACTAAAATAAGAACTAAACAGATTGAATTGTGTGCTTTTCTGTACATTTTCAATACATCTTTACTCATTTGAGTTTTCCATGACCTAGTGTTTAATCTCAGATTAACAAGTCATATCCCTGTGAAGCATTTGACAGTAAGGCTGCCACAGTAGCATTACTTCAAAGGCTGTGATACTAACTAGTGCATACATCAGCTAGTGCCCGAATGCACCACGATGGAGGCAGTTCAAAACACTCCCTGCATCAAACACATTGATTATTAAGGCATCAGACACAATCTGATCATTTAGAGGTCGTCCCTCCCCAAGCAAAGCCATGCTCTCTGTCCTCAATGAGGGACCAGAGTCTGCTCTTGGAAGGGAAATCTACTTTTAAGTAGGGTTCCCACCTTTCCAAGTGAAAAATACTGCCCATCTGTTCACCTTTCAAGATTCTGCAACGACCCAGGCATTATTCTTAAGTAGAACCTTATATGAAGTCTTCTGTATTCATTTTAACAATAGCCTTTCTGTCTTGGTTTACTTTAATTAACAGTCAGGGGTCATTGGGCAGCTAGCTATATATATATATATATATATATATATATATATATATATTATCTACTGGCGGTCGCCAGTAGATAGTTATAGTTAGGACCCTGTTTCCATAGGAAATCCGCAACATTCTATTTGGAATAACTTTGGCGCCGGTCGATGAATCCTCGCGAAATTTTCAAAATAGGTGGGGCGCTACGCTCCGCTCCTACCCTGAAAGTCTCGGGGGGATTCGTCAAGCGGGGGCTGAGAAAAAAGGGGGGTCCCAAAACACGTTTTTCCCATGCATTTTTCCATAGGACCTTTAGACACAGCTACAGCCCGAACGGCCGAACAGAGTTACTTGAAATTTGGCAGAGAGGTAGTCCTCAGGTCAAGGAAGTGCCTTTTGTAGGTCTGGTGTAAATCTGTTCAGTAGATCCTGAGAAAATAGCATTTAAATCAATATATATATCGGAGCCAGCTTACAGTGCGCTTACCGTGCGCTTACGGTAAGCTTACCGTACGCGTACGGTGACGTGCGCGAGCGCGATTCTGATTGGCTGTTAGATCTTAGTAAACATTCGAGTCGAAACCAGGAAGCGGTGGCCGCCATTTTCTCTCTCGCACTCTGAGGGGGGGAGGAAAAACAAAGGCAAAAAACATGTAAAGGGGCTGTTTGGACAGCTCCTAACCACCTAGCCTTGATGATGGTGTCCCCAAAGAACCCCCAAGGCCAAAAAGTCAATTTCTTTTTTTTTTTTTAAAAATCGTCGATTACGCTTACCGTACGCGTACGGTAAAAATAATTTTTAAAAAAACAATCATCCATACTCTCCCCACCACGTGTGCAATGGCATATTAAACTTAACCAAAAATTTAAAAGATTACTTTTCACAACGAAGCGCATAATATGTCCTCCATGTGCGCACGGTGCGCGAAGCGCATCGTGCGTACATGGCCCATGCAGCGTAACTTGGGCACGCGGTGCGCGTAGCGCACCACTTGCCCACCGTGCGTGCACGGCACTAACTGCGTAAAGTGGGCGCGCGGTGCGCAAAGCGCACCGCGTGCTCACTGTGCACGCACGGTGCGCGAAGCGCACCGTGCGCGCACGGAACGAACTGCGTTAAGTGGGCGCGCACGCCACGAATGGCGTAAAGTAACTTAGCATTTAAAAAACCGTACAAATTCACTGAAAAAACCATAGGTTTCACACACGTTATAGTTAGGAATTAGCATTTAAAAAACCTTGCAAATTCACTGAAAAAACCATAGGTTTCACACATGTTATAGTTAGCTGGACATTTTACTGATAAAAAAAACCAATGAAATTCCCCCGTTATAGTCAGTGCAAGCAACTATAACTCACGCGACCTCAATCCTCTGCTGATGACATATGTGTCTTTATGAAAAAAAAATATTTGTAATATATGTATAGCTAAAATTTAATGGAAGAAGACATGGGCAAATAAGTGTCTAAATACAGTATTAGCATCAGCAGAGGATTGCGGTCGCGTGAGTTATAGTTGCCTGCACTAACTATAACGGGGGAATTTCATTGGTTTTTTATCAGTAAAATGTCCAGCTAACTATAACATGTGTGAAACCTATGGTTTTTTCAGTGAATATATATATATAAATATAAAAACGTTTACATTTTCTTTTAACATTTATCTTAAAGTATGCACTGATAAGCTGAAAAAAAATACTGGCGTTAAGTGATTTTTCTAATTTTTGCACCAGCAGGTATAGTAAAATACCAGCCATGCAGATTTAAAACCGGTGAACCGGTCTGGTTGCAATCCTACTTCGGAAATGGCAGGGACGAGCTGTTAGGAACTAGGCAATCCACATCATGGTCAATGTACCAAGAAACAAAAAGAGCATCAAAGCGTCCTGGAAAAGCTGTGTATTACGTTGTTATGTGCGTATTTGAGAAAGAAAAGCACAGGACAGCATGTAGCACACATTTTCAGATTTTCATGATCCAAATTTTTATTGTCAAGGCAAAAATGGGGGGGTGGGGGGGAGGGATCATGAGACTTCTGTTATCTCAGACGATAAAATAATTCCATCCATTTTGATACACATATACCTTAGTGACACAAGGATGGCTAGCCAACACAGGAAGAGCAGACCAGGAGGCAGCACCAAAATGTGGCTATATTTCAGCAATGTTTTTTCATCAAACTCTTAGCAGTAGCCGGCCGCATCCCGTCCTTACAGTCGGAGGGGCCAACCCCCCACCCTCCTTTTTCCTGACAAGAATAGTGTGTCAGGCGGAGCACAGATCAGCCTGCCAGACACTCTTCTTGGTCAGGCCAGGCATGAGCTAAGAGTGCAGGCTCCTGGCTGCCTGAGCTGAGCTTTGCTGGTCTGAACATGTCACAGCTCTGGTGGTGTGGCCTCTTCAGCCTGAAAAATCACCACCAGGCCCCCCCCACCCCCCATCGTGACGAGTGGGAGCATCCTCCATAGACTCGGTCCTGGGTACCCAGCAGGGCCGGACTGTGAACCACAACCGGCCCTGGCAAAGTGCTCGGCCGGCCCCCCTCCCTCCCCCCCCACCCAGGAAGGGGGGTGGGGTGCCACCGAGCTCTTTGCCACGGACGGTTTTCGGCCGATTTTGTTACAGGGCCGATTTTGCAGCAATCGGCCCTGTAACAAAAACGGCCCCCAGGAGCCCAAAACCGGCCCCAACCCATGCGGCGCACCGGGGGATTGCCCAGTGCCTGCTACGGCCAGTCCGGCCCTGGTGCCCAGGGCAGAGTTTCTATCACTGACATCTTGTCACAGAGTGGAATATGGTCAGCAACTCTCACTGACCCCCATACCACTCAGTCACGAGGTAGGGACTGCCGCCTCGTCTCACTGGCTGACATAAGGGCAGCCAATGAGAGAAGGCGGCAGTCCCAACCATCCTGGGACCGCCAAGGCTTCCCTCCCAAGAGATGCAGAAGGTAAGTCTAATGCTTTTTTAAAGTTTGGTGCGTGTCTATGTATGAATCTTTGTGAGTGAGTGTTGCGAATGGGTGTGTGTGTGAATGTCTGGATGCGAGTGAGTGTGTATGTGTGCATGCATGATCCGCCCCCCTCTCGGCTAAAATTACCGGCTGCCACTGGGTTTAGCAGAAGTAAATTCATACAGCCACGGACTCTGAGGGCAGGTTAATATTCATCTCCCAGCAATCTTCATTGTAAACACAGTGATTGGTAACTGGCGCGAACAACCAAGCAAAGGCCCTCATTACAAGTGGCCCGATGAGTCCAGTCGGTGCTTTAACTCGTTGAAGCACGTATCATAGTTATGAGTTTGTAGTTTTGATCATATACAGTACACTCTAGGTTTGGGAAAAAACTTGGGGCATAGGGATTCTGGTGAAATAACTAAAACCTAAAATAGGCAATAGCTGAAGTCATTCTTCCTTTTTAAAGGCCGATAATTCCGATCTGCGTATTCCCTCCTGTTGAAGCACATATCAGAATTAAGAGTTTTACAATTTTTATTCACATCTGGTACATACTGGGTGCCATAACAACTCGTCCGTCGGATACATTTTAGCAAGTCAAACCTGCTATGTTTCGAAGGGAAAATGTCCAGAATATACCGGGACCTGCTGATTTTGGTGCAAGAAGTTCCAAAATCTAGTTCTTATGCCCCTTTTAGGGACATGAAAAATAGGTGTTAATGATTGCACACAAATACTGAACACACTGGTGTTGGTTTTTATCCTGTGCATTAACTCTCGCCTCGAAAGGGACACTCCTGATAACGGCCAAAGTTGTTAGTGGAATTTTCTACATTCAATATGTCTGAAGACATTCCACAGGCCAAAGCAGCAAAATAGGAGAGGACATCAGTGTTTGTTTAGTTTGTAAACCATAAAAATATAAATCAGAGGCCCAGAGTTTTTCTAAGGAGATCGTTGATGGGGCTGCCTAATGTCAGGGTTGCCTTAAAATGGTCGATTCCACCTCATGTCTTTTTTTTCCGCCCCCTAGAGCTGCATTCTTTATAGCTTCTTTTTCATCTCTACTTTCTCTCTTTTCCTGTCTTTCGCTTCCTCTGCTTTTCTTTCTTTGATGCCTTTCTTTTGATCTTGGTCAAAATCTGATTATGAAGAAGTCTTCATAAATGAGGGCCACTGCCCGCTACCTGGATTTTTACTGATCTACTTAATCGAATAAAAAACAGATCGTTGTTCAAAATAATTTCCAGTGTAAACAAGAAATATGTACCTCTATGTCAATGAGGTTACCAATTCCAATGCGTTTTAGGCACCAAAATAGCAGAATACTCTTCAATAAAATCAACACATATCTATTGTCGAATAACTCAAAGACAAAGACAACTTAAAACAAGCATTTGCAATGCAACGGGCTCGCCTTCCGGATCTTAAAAGTATTTAGCCATGCAGCACATTATCCTGGGTGTTATATTAACTCTTCTCATTTAGCCTTACACAACTGCTACAACCAGATGAAAAGAGCATTTGTTCTCAGTGGGACGCCATGGAAAGGGGTTAAGGTAACTGTTAGTCTCAAACAAAGTTTTACAAAAACCAATATGCATTGACAAAGTTAATGCATTGACAAAGTCAAAAGGCTGGCAGCATAAGTCGGACCAGCTAGCTTTGCAAATGCTTGTGTTACTTTGTCAGGGACGTGGAGCAGAAGAGGAATGTGGAGGTAAAAAACAGTGTGGTATGAAACTGATCATGAGCAATAGCTAGACTGAAACAGAAGCGTGTTCTGTACTTGAGAAAGACACGATCCAAACTTGAAATATGAACTGCGAAACTTGTTATGGTTTGAGATCGGGCTAACCTTCGCTGGAATGTCAAGCTTGAACAAGCACTGGAAACAACATTAGGTTTAACACCTCCAGAGTATTCTGTTTGTATGGATTTAAGTCATCTATATGCATGAGCGGCTTGAACTCCAAGCCATATGAGAAATTGCGCAGTTTAAATAATGGTCTAACCTGTAAATGCTCCTACATTTTGCACAGTGGGGTCATGGAACCCATTCTACAAACTTCAGAATTAAAACTTGCACTTGTAACTCTGTACAGTACAGCACCCCAAGCATTCTGAAATCTAAGCAGCTTGTTACGAATGACGCGGTAATTGCGAGCTTATACCGCTAAATATCGCATGTGGAGGTCTTTGCTGAGTGTGTTAAATAAGTCACAGAATAAGTGCTAACTCAAATATGGGCGTAAATCTTCTGCCGTCAATTCTGTGTTGGGTGACACCACAGAGGTATAACGTGCGATGAACACAGCATGCATGCTGTTCCAAGTTACACCAATGCGTCAGTGGGGTAACAAAATCTTAGCCTCCACCCCTCCCCCCATGAACTGTAAGGGGGCCCTTTACAATCATCTGGCCTCGCGCTGTTTTCAAACACCTTGCCCTTGTAAGGAAGCCAATGTGTTCTGTAGGCAGGGAGACATCACTGCATATGAAAAAACATTTCAGATGTTGTTGATTCACAAAATTGGGGTACCAGAAGTAAAAATGATTGGTGATATGGAGAGATCCCAGGCCACAGACTAAGCATCATAAGCATATCAAAGATAACAGTGAGCAAAAATGCTGTCGATGTGCTATTAAAAAGTCAATTCATAGCGCACCAATGGATGTTGTTACTGGCATTTTAGCTTTCATATTTCTCAATTCCATCGTATTCCTAGTCTATGTTTCAATCAATAGGCATAACATGCAGGGCAAGATTGCTTCCAAGTGAATCCACCACTCTAACCTCTCCCGCAGCCAGTCCTCGAGTTACTAAACATGTGAGGATTTTCGGAGCAGGCATTTTGGGTCACGGCTGCCTCAGCCGACTGGCGGCACTGGCTGATTGTTCAGAGGATGACTCTTTTGCCTCCGGTCTCTCAGCAGGGGCGTCCTTTGACTGCAATGGCAGGGTGCGTGGGCATAGGTGCTAAACAATGGGATGCCCTCCCCGCTCCTTTATCTACGATAAATGTCCAGCCTCCTTGAGACAGGGAGTCAGACCAGTGGCATGGTGCTCTAAACGTAAACAAATCATGTTGTGCTTTACACGAGTCCTAGTGCATTGAAGACACAAACAGCACCGGCTCGATTGTCCGGCGGCTTAGAAAGTGAAAGCGTGCACGGCGTGCTAAACGTAAACAAAGCAGGTCGTGATTTACATGAGTCCTATTGCAATGAAGACACAAAAAGACACGAACGGGAGTGCGGGGGTGTGTGGCGATAAGTCACAGACTGAGGGAGGGGCGGGGAGGGGCCTGGGGGTGGAGAAAGGGAAGAAAATAGTGTTAGGAGTAAAGGGGCCGGTAGCCGTGAAAGGATACAAATGATGATTGAGAAGGGACTAACAAGCCTCAAACCAATCGGAAGGCAGCATTTAAGACAAAAGCCAATGGGCAGAGAGTGTGCGGAGCTTCCACACTACAGGGTATATGGCATGCCTCGCAAAACGATGGCAGCACATTTGTGCTGCATCGCTAGGCGAGACCTAAAAGAAAATAGTGCTAGGAGTAAAGGGGCCAGTAGCCGTGGAAGGATACAAAAGATGACTGAGGAGGGACTAACAAGCCTCAAATCAATCAGAAGGCAGTATTTAAGACAAAAGCCAATGGGCAGAGGGTGGGCGGAGCTTCCACACTACAGTGTATCCTGCATGCCTCGCAAAGCGATGGCAGCACATTTGTGCTGCATCACTAGGCAATACCTAAAAATAAGTGGGGTTGAGGGCAGTGCTTCATTTGAGCCAGTAGTTTGCGGTGCTCAACAGTGACACTTAGTTATGGGGAGATTTAGTGATTTGCCTAGGATGTTGAGCCGATACCGAGACTCAAACCTGGCTCCCGAGCTCCAAAGTCAGCAGCTCTGGCCATTACGCCACATCCTCCCCCCACTGTCACAGTTAGTAGTTGATCGTGTTTTAGGGAGTGCTAACAGGAAAAATGGGCTGGGGCAAGCTGCCTCCCGACTAGAACAGGTAGGTTTTTTTTTTTTTTTTTTTTACAAATTAACCACTGGTTGAGAGTTATTCTATAAACACAAGCTTAATAATATTGTCACAGCACATTTCAAGTCACAGTGGCACGGCCGAATCCTTTGCGACTAAACACACAAATGTTTTACAGCAGGATTCAGATAACCAATTGGTAGTCTTTTTTTCTTCAAGAAACAGGCTGTCATCCACAGCACCTGTACAAATGGCTAAATAATGTGGTCTTCCTACTGAACAGAGATTATTCTTCTGAGGGACGTCCAGGACTTGCACTTGTTTAGACTTAGGAGATCCAAAAACCAATATTGACTAGGGGTGAAAGAAACTGTACAGCTTTAGTATGAATGGTGAGCCTGATGGCGCAAGGATTCAAGAAAATGAAACTTGCTTGGAGCATTTCCTCATTAATAGTACTAATTATTAGAAAACTAAATTAATTTATACGCACAACATTTACATATAGGAATACGAGCTTTACGCATGCTTAATAAAAATAAAACGCAACGCAAATAAAACCCGCTTTAAACGGGAAAATGCTTCTGCGCATGTGCAAATTAGAATTATGTAGATAGTAACGTGACTAACCGGTTTTGAGAGAGAAAAATCTCACGCATGCGCAGAAATTACTAACATCTTGAGGTCTTGAGGTACCACGTGCCTGGTATATGCTTGCCTGAATTTAAAGAGAGCTGTCGCTGTTAATGCTTTTGCTTAACAAGGAAGAAAATAACATAGGATAGAGTAGAAGTGGGTGGTGAACAGTGAAAATCACTTAAGTGTGAAATGAACATTTGTTTATGATTCCTTTATTAATAGTGTACGTTTGGGCCTTATGTGACACACAAGGAAAAAAGATGGCGTTGAAAATGGATGTGAGCTGGACATGCGCAGTATAATAGTGATGTGACCTGATGACCGAGTCACTGACAGGCTGCCAAGAGCCAAGGACACCCGCCGTGTGAAAAAAATTGTTCCAGACTGTAAAACTGCATTGAATGTATTCTGAATAGTAACATTAAATACGTGTGAATGGAAATGAGACAGAATATTAAATGAGAAAAAGGGGATGGGTTTTGTTAGACAAAAGTGTTATTAAAAATTAAACATGTCAGTGTGAGGTGATTATAACTCCCCTGTCCCCGTCCAATCAGAGTTCGTATTTCATCAAGATTTGTAACTTTTGAGGGTGGGACATGCAGAAATGAAGACTATAAGAGGAGTGACTTAAAATTTTATAGGAGTCAGGCATTTTGGAGAGATCGACATTGCTGAGAGAGAAAGAGGCGAGAGTTGTTGCTGCAGAGGAAAGAGAGAACAGACTGGGAAGATTCACCTTTAAAAGATACTTAATTAGATCAAAAATTCCGGAAGAATATAGAGGAGGGAGAGAGTGTAAGTGAGGGATGCGTCCCAGTGCGTCGGGTCTATAGAGAAGTTTAGTAAGTATTAATCTGTCCTGAGCCTGTTCTATAACCTTGGTCTCCAGGCGAGGTGGTTTCATTTAGGTTTACGAGCCAGGCAGGTGACTTGGAAGATTTGTCCTGTAGTCCCGCCACCCACCGTCTGCCTAAGGAGCACAGCTTTCTCTTTTTATATGTATCCTTTCGAGAGTACGGAAGGGACATAACGAGAACCGTGAGTGTATCGGTTTCCAAAACACCTGAGGTTAGGGTGGGCTTTAGTAAGCCTATACCGCCCTGGTGTATTTCTTCTTTTTCTGGTTAGGTCCTGATGAAAGCTTGGTAAATCGTACATTCAAAGCTGAAACATGTCGACCATGATGACCACCATCGGATGCTTCTGACTCATTAATAGTCAAGACTAGACATCCGTCACTGTTTTTAAACGTCTAAGCCTCATCCTAATTAAATTGATTGGTGGATGAGTCTTGATATTTTAACGAATTTTTTCCTCACTTTCACTGATTTTCATGAACTTTTTAGTCTTTCTTTGTTGCTCCGCCCTAACATAGCGTCGTAGCACACTGGTGGTACACAAGGTACCTCCAGCAGAACCCCATGATGAAGCATGTCATCAACTATGTTGATGAGTGAGGGTTCACTAATCACTTCAGATTGATTTGCAGTGTCACGATAGTTTTTGTTATTCAGACTCACTAGTTCTGTTATTATCACACTCTTTTGTTGTTTTCTTCTGATAGACTTAGGGGGACTAAGAGTGTGTCTTGACCCTCTCTCTCTTGTTGTTTGAAATTAAACTATAACCTTTGTCTCCTGAGTCTTAAACAAGAGACCACCACTAGCCCTTTTGGCCAGAGAATTGGGTTTCCATAATCACCTTTGGGTAATTAATATTCTGTTTCAAATTTGCATACCTTTTGCAAATGTATGATTTATTATGCCTTCTGTCTCTTCATCTATCCACTCATTGCATTGATTTCCTGAATGAGTCTGTGATATGAATGTACATTGTTTAATTAATTTTTACTGCCATGAAAATGTGATGGTGTTTGCACTGTGAATTTATATTAATGAGCGTTCATGACTGAGATTTAGATAAACGTATTGAATCTTACCCAGAGTCTGTGGTTTATTTCACTAAGGTCTGTAAGTTTAGTTAGTTAAGTTGTTCATATCACCATCAACTACTCAACTAATGGTCCATCGACCAAAGGAAGGGTGTTGATCTGTGAAGATTAGTTAAACATTGAATAAAGATCTATCAGGAGTAAATTGAATTTCCAGTGAGTTAACTAATCGAGATCAAAGAGAATTATAAACTTGACCCCCAGCGAAACAGCCAGGAAATCTGATTGTTGTATATGGGCCTATTGAAATTTTCAGTTGTTTGTGAGGTTTATTTTCCCTGGCTTTCCGCTGGATCAGTTTTTCTGGTAGAAGAGCGATGGTTATTATAGATTAGTTTGGTAATTATTGAAAAATTATTTCTGAATATTACCTATATGCTTATCACCAAGAGTTAGTGTTGTGTTTTAGGTTGTTCCTAGGAACCATAGGAACGGAATTTAGGAGTGTGGTAAGGAAATCACACTGCAGAAAGTTACTCGTCTGTTGTCATAATACATAAAAGCTACGCAGGGCTGTAGGTGTTATATTAGAGACTATATTGTTTAAGAATAGAGTGTGAGTGACAGCAGAGGGCCTGTCTGTGAAACATTGGCCTTACCCAAAAGAGGAGTATCCGTAGATGATTAACAGGTCATCCCTGAGCTTAAGTGAGGGGTACATAGCGGTTTTTAATTGTAGTGAAAGGAAGAATTTTCTCTTTGAAGCGAGTGAAGAAACTATCTTTGGTTTAGCGGAGCAGACAGAGTAGCGCTGTTTTTATGTTGTTACTAACAGAAATTTATAAAGAAAAGTTAAGCAAATATATTTGTCATATTACCTTGTGAAGGGAAGGTCAGTAGCAGGAGTCATACTGACGTCACAGAGAGCAGCACTAGTATTAGTTGAAATAGCGGGAGTGTAAAAAAAACCATATCAGATTGTAAAGGGAGGGTCAGTAGTAGGAGCAATACTGACGCCACAAAGAGCCGCACTGGCATTGGTCAGACGAGTGGGTGTGTTGTAAGCCTTGATTGGTCAATAGACAAAAGCCATGCTAGTACTGGTTGTGGGAAAGAAACCTAGTGAGACCTGATTGGACTGTTGGTGTGAGTCGCGCTGGCATAGGACGAGTGTTAGGTAACAGGCTTTGTAAAAAATACGAAAGAGTTTTGTGGATTTTATCAAGTGAACTAGATAAAAAAAACAAGAGAATGAAGTTGATTAATAAGATCAAGAATTTCTTTAGGAAGGCCAAGCGCATAGTAACTAGGGAGGGAATTCTTGTGCCACCTCCTAATACACCAGCTTCCTATATGATGATGGAAAGTGGATATCATACGTGTGTATGGTTAGAAAATTGGATGGAGTATACGAAGGATGATGGTGTTCTAGCTTTCCCCCAGCATGGCACATTGAATATAAGAATTCTCCAAAATTTGAGAAATAGGATGAATTCGTTAGAACCAAATCCTAGGTTAACACAGTATGAGGCTTTGGAAGAATGGGAAGTTGAGGCATTTGAACGAGAGAAATACAGGGGAGGCAGATGAACTGATAGAGGATTCTTACCCTGATACCCATTTGACACTCGAGGAGATCAAATGAAAAGATGGAGAAGGGCTGTAGTAACGGAAGGTTTGTATACAGTATTAATGGCTGAGGATCAAGAAGGGAGCAAAAGTAACGAAAAAACCAAACACATGGGTGTGGCAGGAATAAGGTGTGATGAACCTGATGATGAGTTGTTGGAAGATATTCTCGTTAAAAGACTTCCACCTTATCAAGAAAGTGCTAGAGATACAACTCCTAGTGCCCCTATGATAGGAACTCCATTGGTTCCACAAGTTCTATATGACCCAACAGTTATCCGGCCATCACAAGGAAAGGAAGGGGATTCATTGAATAAAACAAAAGAAGAGATAATTCAGAAAATAAATCAGTTAGGTTTGAATGCTGAAGCATTGACAGTGCCAGTAACTATTGGTCTTCTTATTCCATTGTATGGTGACAAACATGGTACATGAAAACCACAAAATGTGACAGTTACACAGAATAGTTTGCGAAAAGAGATAGTGAAGTTAGAAGATCAAACTAGTGAGAGTGATTTGAATGTTTTATTATTAGATCTACTAAATCTTGAGACTGTGACTGAAACCACAAAAAGAATTACACCTATAGACACAAGGAGGAAAGTGACAACTGCTACCCCGGTGACAGGAAATTCTACTGGATTTTCACCTGAAGATCTAGAAGAATGGGCATAAGGATTAGTGAAGAAACCCCAATTGAAAACTATAGATGTAAGTAAGTTGAGAGTGGATTTGGAGGAAATGATTATTGGTACAATAAGTTCAGACAGATTAGGTTCATATGGAGATGAAGAATTGTTGTTTTTGTGTAAAAGTATAACCTGGAGGACAAAGAATCTGCATGAGAAGATAGTGGAAGCTGCTTTAGAATTTGGAATAGCTGTGGAGAAGTAAAAAATATTACAAAAACCTTATAGATCAGAATTTACTGAGAAGGATTTGGAGAGTTTGAATGCGTCATGATATTGATTGCAAATAAAGGAATTAATGCACATTTTAAAGAAATGGGGAGATATAGATCGATTGAGAAGTAGATGGACAAAAAAGAGGGATGAAGCCACAACAAAAGAAGCATCTGCATTTCCTTTGAGAGAAGTAAATAAGGTTGAAAGGATGTGTCCCATGAGAGAAGTTCCCGGTGGTGGATAGGTTCATGTTCCATGGAGTAGATAGGATATTTTGTCCTTTACAAATTACTTCCCTAGATTGAGCGAAAAACCAATTGACTGGTACAAGCAGGTAGAGAGATTTGTAAAAGTTTCAAAGATTTTGTTGAAAGATTTGGATGGCTTGTTTGACATAGTGGTACCAGCTAATTTGTGGACAGAATTTAAAATTACAGTTGATTTGCCAACTGAAGAATATTCTAGAGACACAAAAACAGGTGCGCCTTCAGAAGATGTGATGAACAAATATAATCAAGTGATTACTTTTCTGAAAGGGAAAATCCCCACTAAAGAAACAGATTGGGTTAAAATAGATAGAACAACTCAAGAACCAAAGGAGTCAGTGCATGCATATTATGAAAGGTTGCTGCAGGTGTTTAAGCAGTATAGTGGATTTTAAAATATTGGATAAGGATATGGGACATTTTGTACATAGGTTTGTGTATGGATTGAGGTCAGAAATTAGTCAGATGATTCAGCAGCACATGCTTTGCTGGCAGAGCAAACCGATCGACGACATTTTAAAAATAAGCCAAGTACTGTAGTGACGACATTGATGCAAAGCATAAAAAGTTAAAAGAGAAAATGATGTGGGCATAAGTGAAAATAGCAGAATGCCAAGAAGCAACTTCTGGTTCTCAAAATGATAACCAGATGAATGGGCAGAATCAAAATAGTCAAGTGTTGAATGGAACTAAGGGAAAAGGACGAATGAGTAGAGAAGAAGCGAAAAAGAAATGTCCTTGTCATGGATGCGGAAAGCTTGGACTTAGGAAGAACGAGTGTAGAAATATTCAACAGAAAAATGGGGTAAATCAAATTTTAAATCCACAGATGCAGAATGAGATGGTTGTGAATCAACAACAGCAGCAGTAGGTAGTTACTCCTCAGTTGCCACAAGCCCCTATGCCCAATAATGTGAAAGCTCAGGTGCAGAGGTACAGTGTGAACACTGGATTTTTTGGAGAAAGTGGTAAGAATACACATAAGGTTCAACAATATTGGATGCAAAGTGATGAAAGTGAGTCGGAAATGTCCCAATGACGGTGCCTGAGGGGGGCGGAAGAGTGCTTGGCGCATCCTTGGCGGTAGATCAGTCAGCTCCATTTGTTGATGGAAAGGTTGAAGGAAACAACATCACTTTTCTAGTGGATACTGGCACTAACCGTTCTACTCTGACAGCAGCAGAAATTCCAAACCTGCCCCTCTTGGGAGAAACCATCCAAGTTGTAGGAGTCTCAAATAAATAAGAACCCCAGTCACAAAACCAATAGAAGTAAATATTGGTAATTTGAGAGGCATGCATCAATTTGTGGTATGTGATTCAAGTCCAGTAAATTTGTTAGGTAGGGACTTATTGTGCAAAATGAATTGTACTATCTTCTGTATTCCTGATGGTGTTGCTTTCCAAACACCTGATGATGACGTCGCCTTTAAGATGATGCTAGCAAAACAGGGGACAGAAGTGGATGATATGTTTTCACTTTTTACTGAAAATGATTTGCCTGATGAATTGAAAACTACAGTGAGGTCAGACATGTGGGATTTTACAGGGAAAGAAATTGGTCTAATGGCAAAGGTAGACCCAATCAAAATTGTGGTGAAAGAAGGGGCGATATACCCAAACACAGCCCAATACAGAATGAGTCCTGAAGTGAAAGCAGGAGTTGCCCCAGTGATTGATCAAATGATTAAGCAACGTATTATAAAAGAAATATTGAGCAGTCCTTGTAATTCGCCAATCATGGGACTTAAAAATAATAGTGGAAAATACAGAATAGAACAAGATTTGAGGAAATTCAATAAAATAGTAGTACCTTGTTGTCCAGTAGTACCGAATCCAGCAGTGATTCTTTATCAGATACCATGGGATGCCCACTGGTATACTGTGATTGTTTGTGCAAAGCATTCTTTTAATTTCCATTGCATCTGGATTGCCAATATGTGTTTGCATTCCGGTTCGGAGACCATGTTTTGGCATGGTGGCGTGTTCCTCAAGGGTACACAGAGTCCCTCAATTTTTAATCAGATTCTGAAAAAATGTTTGGAGACTTTGGGTATGCCAGGAAATTCGGTCTGGGTTCAGTACATTGATGACCTATTAGTGGCATCAAAGACACGCGAAGCTTGTGTCATGGACACAATAGCTTTACTGAACCCTTTAGCAGATGGAGGACACAAGGTGTCACCAGAAAAATGACAGTTTTGTCGACAAGAAGTCCAATATTTAGGGCACAAGATAAGTTAGAAAAGTAACATTAGAAAGAATAAAAGTCATTCGACAAATGAGCCTGCCAAAGACAAAGAAAGAAGTGCGAATGTTTTTAGGAGTGGTTGGATATTGTCGCCAATGGATCAGTGGATTTTCGCTGCTTGCAAAGCCTTTGATAAGGTTGACATGAAAAGATGTGATGGATCTGACTGAATGGGATGATGAAAGTAAGGAAGAATTTGTAAAACTGAAAAGTTGTTTGTGTCAAGCGCCAGCATTGGGAATGCCAGATTATACTAAAGAGTTTGCTCTGTTCTGCTGTGAAAGAGAAGGTTGTGCACTTTCAGTGTTAACACAAAGACACGGATTGTCCAGACGGCCAGTAGCATACTTCTCTGGATCCAGTGGCTGCGGCATTTCCTGGCTGCTTAAAAACAGTAGCTGCTACTTGTGTGAGTCTGGAACAGAGTGAATCGATTGTGATAAGACATCCTGTTAAAGTATATGTGCCACATTCGGTCGGGATCCTTTTAACAAGGGCTCACACTCCGCATTTGCATTGCAATTGCCCCAAAAAATTGGCGTAGTCAAGTGTACCACACAGAAGTCAGGAAATGATTATGTGACTATGGGTAATCGGTACGCTGACCAAATTGCACAATTTTGTGCTCGACATACAATGTCTTTGAACAGAGGGTTTGAAAGAGAAGTTACCAATTGCCAACTAATGCTTTTCTCTGCATTTGAAACATGGGATGAAGTCAGACAGCTACAGGATGAGGCAGATGCAAAAGAAAAGGAACACTGGATTAAATCAGGTTGCACAAGAAGAGCAGATGACGAAGTGTGGGTGTGTCCAGATGGTAGGCCAATAATGCCGTATAGCTTGTTGTCACAAATGGCCAGGGTATATCATGGAACTACACACATTGGGAGGGACGCCATGATTAGACATTTCAGACAGACATGGTATAATCCAAAGTTTAGGGTAGTTGCAGAAAGTCTCTGCCAGAGGTGTTTAACCTGCCAACAGCAAAATCCAGGTAGAAAGACTGTTGTCAGTTGGGGAAAAATTGCAAGAGCAGAGGGACCATTCACCAGATTGCAACTTGACTTCAATGAGTTGCCACCGTGTAACGGTTTGAAGTATGTCATTGTATGTTTGTTTTCTTGGTACGTAGAAGTTTACCCCACGCTAAGAAGTGACAGTCTCACAGTAGCCAAACTACTGTTGAGAGAACTCATACCTAGATTCAGATTTCCAGGCACTTTGGAATCAGATAGAGGACCTCATTTCAATAATGAGATAATCAAACTAATTTGAACAGCTTTTAAAATTGAGCAGAAATTACATTGTGCCTATCGACCAGAAGCCTCTGGAGTGGTTGAGCAGCTGAATGGTACAGCTTAGGTGTGTGCATCCACTTCAATGAAATGGCCTGATGCTTTGCCACTTGTATTGATGAGTCTTAGAAGCATTCCTGACTGAAGAACAGGACTGAGTCCACATGAGATCCTCATGGGAAGAGCAAAGAGAGAAGCATTTGTACCTGGAAACAAATTGATGAATATAACTGATGATTTAGTGTTGGACTATTGTACAGGACTATCTGATCTGGTACATTCTGTGTCTCACCAGGTTGGAGAAGATGCAACCACAGCACAGACGAATCAAGCTCATGATTTGTGTCCTGGAGACTGGGTTGTGGTAAAGAAGCGCACGAGGAAATAGTGTTTGGAACCCAGGTAGAAAGGACCTCATCAAATCATATTGGTGACGACAACAGCAGTGAAGTATGCTGGCTTACCAAATTGGATACATGCCAGTCATACCCAAAAAGTCCCAAGTTCACCTGAATGACAAGAGCAGCAACTGGTAGAACAAATAAAAGAACCAGGAGCTGAGAGTTGTGAAGTCGAAGAAATCAGAGAAACAGACTCTGAAGAACGCATCGACGTAGAACAACCAAGTACAAGTCAAGTAGAGTGGGCACCAGTTACTGGATCTGAAGATACTGCAGTAGAGGCTGAGGAAGAGCCAGAGCTTGAAAGACCAGAACAAAATGAACAAAGAATAGAAGAATCCTCTATAGAGAATCCAGATCAAGCTAAGTCAGAAGAAGAAAAATAAAGATTGGAGGGTCCAGAGCAAAACAAACCTCAGAAGGGGGAGAAACAGAAAATTCAGAACAAGTCCAACAATAAGAAAGACAACAAAAGGACACTTACAATAGGTAAAGGAGGTGAAAATGCAGTACAGACAAAAAGGGTTAGAAAGGGAGATCACTGGCAGAGTGGTGTAAAAAGACAGATATTTTCTAAGAAGAAAAACAGGGAAAGAGCTAGAGCAAGTAAATGAGGTATCAAGTCAGGTTGAGCAAGAACAAACATGAAGAAGATCTTTAAGGTTGTCAAAAAGAGCGAGGGTTCCGAACAGAAAATATAAGGCGCCAGAGTGGGCTTACATTATCCTTGAGGATTTTGAAAATCTTGATCTAAATGAAGAACCAAATATTGGCACAGTTGGAGGGTCCAATGAAAGGGAATTGAGACCACCTTAAAGAAAGACAAGCACAAAGGGTGGATTTTATTTCTGAGCAAGTTAGTTCCTCAATTCCCCAGCTTTTCTGGAACATACAGATGACACAGGAATCCACAAGCTCCCCCCAAACAGGTCAATCTAATTTACTTTTAAGGCCAGCTACATTCCAGGACAAGATCTTAATGTTATTTAAGGTACTAGACTTGGCAGAATAGCCACCCCGGACTACATTAGCTGGGGGTATTTCGGTAACCACTGGCGATATAGACAGGATCCTGGAGCAGCTTATATGGTCCTTTTTCTTAACCATCCTAGCTGGGGTGCCTATGGGATCTAGGGAGTCAGAATGACTATTGCGGACACAGATATATGTGGGGAAAGTAGGGCTCAAGTCCCGTGTGAGTGAAAAAGAGGGAAAGTTGGGGGTTGACAGAGAAAGGGCTGGGGACAATTGAATAAAGGCATTGAAGCCTCTAAGATCAGTTTCGGGTTTTGTGAGTGGTACAGTAACTATGGGACTACATACCCTTCTTTTACACTTATGGACCCTATCCCCTGAAAATTCCCACTTACCATTCAACTTGGGTTCGTAAGTCAATCTATTTCTTCAAGTGCTCCAATTCTATTTGCCAAGGGCAGGTTGAAAGTATATGAACCGGTTTGTGCGGCAACCTGCCTCATCGATATTGGGTTCTGATGCCACTCATTATAACCAGCTCTATAGTTGGCCATTGTACCATGGGGGATTGTTGGCAAATATAAGTGGGTGAGGGGGAGAAGGCTAATGGCTGTGCCCATGAAAGATGAAGATTGACTCCAATATAAGAGATTTTGTACAATACGAGTATCTCTAAAATGTATTATGACACAATCCCCAACAGCATCTTTATGTCTGTTGCCCAGCCAAGCTACCCTGCGTGTCATAAGTATATTGTTGGCATTGGCATAAGAAAAGCGACAATATCTAACTAGCCAATGGAGGCACTTATTTTTTTAACTCGTATTGAGACTCATTCTGACCATCTTTTAAAACAGGGATGCCAACAAGGACAGTTACAAATGGGATTGATGCTGGAGGGAGGTTAATTAAGGGTGGACCCCATGCCATTCGGATTATGGGACCCAACTGTTTCAGCTCTATTTTTAATAAAATCCGTGGGTTTTAATGTCATCGTCCCCAGGTTTGAGGCAGTCGCTGTACAGGTGCCATCCTTTGCGGGGTTAGTAATAATGGACCCTCTTGTTACACTGGGCCTGTCAGTCAGGTCATCTTTTCTCAATGATGTGGGGCCCTTAGTTGCTAGATGACTCTCTCCACCCAATGAAAGAGATGGCGGTGAATTCCCAGCAGTACTAAAGCAGAGTTTCAGTAGTTTGTCCAAACGAGCATGAACATGTGCAAGTTCTCTGTCAATGGCTCTTAGATGACCCTGTAAGATTTCCATCATGGGAACCACCCATGTCGGTAGTGGTGCCCTCGCTGGATTTGTTTGGTTGGAGTGCCCCTCAGATGCAGCCTGCTCGGAGGCAGTATCTAGTAACTCTGGAGATCCATCATTCAGTTTCTTCCGCTTGGTCCCGACTTTAGTGGACCTTGCGGCCTGTTTACTGCTACCGGGCTTGTTTAAACCTTTGGTGATGCCTGCCCTCTGGTTACTGCCATTGCCAATATTCCAGTTTCTCCATCTAGTGGGCGAGTCTTGGCAGATGCGTCGGAGGTTGGATCCAAGTCACTATGAGGTGTGAGGGAGGTCATATCTTAGGTAGCTGGATGAAGGTCCGGTGTAAGTGACAATCTACGTTGTGTGAGTTCAATCTCTGTAGCCACCACTCCTATGGTCCTTTATAGCATCCTATCGATTGATGTTTGAGGTATGGAAGGGGGAATAGGCAGTGGTGGTGCATGCCAGGTAGCAGTTGTCATTGGTTGGTTCTCGTGGGTTGGTTAACAAAGTACACAATACACTGGCGCCCCGGAGAGTTGGATACTCGATAGCTGTCCTAGGTCTGCCAAGGGTAACCCACTATATGATTGAGGACCAGTTACAGGACAAAATATGCGCTAGAATAACCAGAAACATAGATGAACAGGTAGAACTTACAGTTAATCCTTAAGGCTTGTGCAGATCAGTGTAATAGCGGTCCGCCGCAATGGGTGAAGTTGTTCCACTGTATGGTTGCACAAGGACTGAACGTAAGAGGCAGATGGCAGCCAGGAGAGAGGGCCAAAACCAGACTCGAACAGACGTGGACGGGCGCAGACGGGCCCGCCCCTGGCCTGGGCTTTGCCCGGGCACACCCACGCACGACCCGCGCTGCAGTAGCCCGCGTTTGGATTTGAAGCACCTCCGGGTAGGCAAGCGCTGGGTTTGCAGCGCAGCTACTGCCCGTCTCCCTCCGCTGGGTTCTTTATTGAAAAGATTATCAAGTAAAAAGAAGAAAGGATCTGAAGAAAAAGCCTAACTAAAGCTGAAAGCTTTTTGAAGTGTGGGATCACACAAAGATTTTACATTGTACATATTCATTTAGAAATAATTTTAGACACTAAAAATAGCAGAAGTAAAAGTGACTGAACATCCGAAATCTAGTTTAAAACAAAGATGTGTTAAGTGTTGTTTATGTAGTATTACAATACCAATGTTAATGTGGCTACTATTATCTGTTGTGATACCTGTTCTAATGGTGACTAATAATCGTAATAACACAAATACTAGTTAAAGAATGAATGCAGTTACTAAGAAAACTACCACAAATTTAGAACAAAAGGATAAGAGCATGTATTATCATGACAAATCAAATAGTGATTTGTCATTAAATGTATTTACTAAACTCCTTTATCAATACATAGACACGATGGATGTGAGTGACTTATGTCTGCATGAAATTACCTACTTCTGTCTCAGAAGGTGTGACATATCACCATCTTCCATTAACTTATGGTGTGTCCTGTAACCAGTTTGTTCTATGTTACTGGTAAGTTGCAATACTTTTATTCCAATATAGATTTAGTATTTTCAGAAATCCCTATTAGAAAAAACAGGAATCCGGTACGTAGTGGTAAAAATGCAGAATTCATGGGAGAATTTTTTCTAACAACGAATCCCATAGATATAACACATGCTCATAGAAATAAGTTAATGTGTCTTTTGTGTGATGAAGAAAAAGATTTTCTAAATTTAGTAGAAGAAAGAAGCAGGATTTCCAAACGACAGCTGTTGAGCAGAAGTCACAAGTACTGCCATGGGCTACTTTGGTGGGAGACTGTAAGAAAGGCGAGACTCATGCTGCAACGTCCCTAGACTAGTCAAAATTGGGGAAATTGTGTCTACATAGATTAAAAACAGAGTATAATAGCCTTTTCATTGGTACTAGCAAATGTGAACATACCTTCCTAATCATGGGGGGATGGGGACTAAAAGGGGGAACTGATCCTGTTTTCCCAGGTATATATTACGTGTGCGGTAAAAATGCCTATTAGGTTACCTGCATGATTGTACGGAAGTTGCTACCTTGGCATTGTCTTCCCAAAGGTATATCATAGAACAATGAAATAGATGTAAAAAGTAAAGGACTAACAAGAAGCAAAAGAGCAAGTTTTTCAGACATAGGTGACATCTTTGGTGCACTAATGCCGTCAGTTGGAGTCGTGTTGAACTCACATAAGATACTTCAATTGTCCACAGTAGTTGATCATTTATCAACAGATACTGCTGGAGGTTTCTTAATGATAAATACTGAAATGGTTGCAATCAGATCGATGGTTTTGCAAAATAGACTTGCCCTTGATATTTTATTGGCGAAAGAGGGTGGAGTCTGTGGCATGTTGATAGTTCAACACTGTTGTATGTATATCCCAGACAAAAGTAAAGGTATTGAGGGATATATCAAGAATATTACAAAGATTCATTAAGATTTGACCCAACTGGAGGTTGATGGTGTTTGGGAAAGACTCAGTAAAAGTATTTCCACTATAGGTAGCAGGTTTTCCACGTTTGGGAGCAGCTTATTAAGGAAAATATTAATACCTGTAATATCAATAGCATTAGTCCTCTTGATGATAATAATGACATAAGTGTTGCAAAGGAAGATTGAGAACTAGATTATTTAATGAAACAAAGAATAAAAGGATGGGAAGAAAGAGAAAAAGGGAGGAAATTGAACTAGAGGAAATGAAAGTCTATATGGAAAAATGAAAAACATGAATATAAAAGAGAAAGGGTGTATGAAATTTAATGTAGATGCCAAAAATAGATAAAGTTAGCACTTTGTAATGATGGGTATTTTATGATTGCTCTAAAATGCCATCAGAGGGGGGGATTGATGGAGCAAGGAATCAAGAAAACGAAAGTTGCTCAGAGCAGTCCCTCAATAATACTGATTAGAAAACAAATTTAATATATATGCACAGCATTTACATATGGGAATAAGAGCTTTATACATGCTTAATTAATGAAAATAAAACAACGCAACTAAAACCCGCTTTAAACGGGAAAACGCTTCGGCACTTGTGCGAATTAGAATTACGTAGATAGTAATGTGACTAACAGGTTTTGAGAGGGGAAAACTCTCACGCATGCACAGAAATTACTAACATTGGGTCTTGAGGTAGCGCGTGCCTGGCATATGCTTCTCTGAATTTAAAGAAAGCTGCCACTGCTAATGCTTTTGCTTAACAAAGGAGAAAATAACATAGGACAGAGTAGAAGTGGGTGGTGAACAGTGAAAATCACTTATTTGTGAAATTAACATTTGTTTATGATTCCTTTAATAATAGTGTACGTTTGGGCCTTATGTGACACACAAGGAAAAAAGATGGCGTTGAAAATGGATGCGAGCTGGACATGCGCAGTATAATAGTAATGTGACCTGATGACAGAGTCACTGACAGGCTGCCAAGGACACCCGCCGTGTGAAAAAAATTGTTCCCGACTGTAGAACTGTATTGAATGAATTCTGAATAGTAACATTAAATACATGTGAACGGAAATGAGACAGATTAAATGAGCTAAAGGTAATGGGTTTTGTTAGACAAAAGAGTTATTAAAAATTAAACATGTCAGCGTGAGGTGATAAGTCCCATGTCCAATCTGAGTTCCGATTTCATCAGAATTTGTAACTTTTCAGGGTGAGACATGCAGAAATGAAGGCTATAACTGGAGTGACTTAAAATGTTATAGTAGCAAGGCGTTTTGGAGAGATCAACATTGCTGAGAGAGAAAGAGGCAAGAGCTGTTGCTGGTGAGGAAAGAGAGAACAGACTGGGAAGATTCACCTTTGATTAGATCGAAGATTCTGGACGAATATCGTGGAGGGAGATAGTGTAAGTGAGGGATGCGTCGGGTGTATAGAGAAGTTTAGTAAGTATTACTCTGTCCTGAGCCTGTCCGATAACTTTTGTCTCCTGAGTCTTAATCAAGAGACCACCACCAGCCCTTTTGGCCAGAGAGTTGGGTTTCCATATTCACCTTTGGGTAATTATTATTCTGTCTCAAATTTGCATACCTTTTGCAAATTATGATTTATTATGCCTTCTGTCTCTTCATCTATCCACTAAATGCACTGATTTGTTAAATGAGTCTGTGAAATGAATGTACATTGTTTAATGAATTTTCTCTCCCATGAAAAACTGATGGTGCTTACACTGTGAATTTGTATCAATGAGCGTTCATGACTGAGATTTAGATAAACGTATTGAATCTTACCCAGAGTCTGTGGTTTATTTCACTAAGATCAGTAAGTTTAGTTAGTTAAGTTGTTCATATCACCATCAACTCCTCAACTAATATTCCATCGACCAAAGGAAGAGTTGTTCTTTGAAGATTAGACATTGAATAAAGATCTATCAGGAGTAAATTGAATTTCCAGGGAGTTAACTAATCGAGATCAAAGTGAATTACAAACTTGACCCCCAGCGAAACAGCCAGGAAATCTGATTGTTGTATATGGGCCCATTGAAAGTTTCAGTTGTTTGTGAGGTGTTTGTCCCTGGCTTTCCGCTGGATCAAGCTCAAGATGAAAGATGTGTATTATTCACAGGGAAATCACAAGATACCTTACCCACCAATTGTTTTTCTTTCTGCTTCTATTACTCGTGTCCATCTGAAACAAATGTACAAGCTCTCCTTTATGATGACACATACGCACCTACCCTTGTGGTGTATTCTGCTCCACTCTGCATGCTCTCCGAGATGAAAAAAGCTACTACAAACCAAAGAAAGGAATTTCAAACCTTTATGTTTGCACTGGTACTGGGCTAGTGATAGCAGCAATAAACTGGAAAAATAAGGTTAAACCCCACTCAAGCACCTCGAAGACCTACATGGACTCATCAGCGTTACCTGGACATGCAGCTATATGCTTTTTGTTTCACCAAAACCAGAGCCTAACCCGGATCTGCTCTTCCCTTGAACCTGCTCTGCTTTCCAACACGTAAGACCCCAGCAAAACCAACAAGTGTAGCGATGGGGACTTATATACTACCAAAGAAGGGTTTCGCAAGAAAATCCATCTACAAGTCTGAGAGACATGACTCCCATGAGTGTGCAAATGTGTGTCTGTCTGTTTCAGTACTTGATGGGACCACTTCACGTTCCCTTTCCTGGTACCCATGATCCTCCACCCACTGCGACATGAGCAAAGGTATATAACTGCATCAATGGGATGGGTTCTGGATGAACGATTCCAGAGCCACATTCAATGGTTGACTACCATACTGCTCAAAGACCCAGCACCACGTTGGCTGGCATGCTAGCCAGAACCAGAAAGTTAAAAGATGACCTTTGTCATTCCTGAATATGCCCTTGTGTAGTTTATTGGAGGAGATGCCACACAATGACTGCCCAAGAGGGACTTATCCCTTATCAATAATTTTAAGGTTCCAGCAAACCTTAGTCTTAAACTGGAAGAAAAAAGTTGTTTTGCGGCCCTGTAACTCCTAACAAGGAACACTGAAACCTTTATTTCATCGACAGTGGATGCACTCTCCATAACTTAATGTCACCATTTGAACTAGTGAGGCAAACAAAAAAAAATAAAAATAAGATGGTTGGATTAACTGAAAAAATCCCAACAATTGGTAATTACCCAGGGCAACAATTGAAGGTATTTAATTCGTTTTGCCACAATGTTTCCTCAGGCACAAAACAGCCTTATGCAAATTAGCCTTGTTCCTGCTTCAATAGAAACATTTCAACCAGAACTGTCAAGCTTGGCAAAACCTTTAACACTTGAAGGAATGAGGGATCTGTAAGGTTGAGTTGCAGAAAGAATTATGATGCGACTGAATGCACTGAAAGCAACTACTGTGTGTTGCTGACTGACTTCATTGGTTGCGGAGAAAATAAATTATTTTGCCAAATGTTGCATCAAATGTCTCATCCTGTATACATAACTCAGGCTAGAAGAACATAGGCGGATAAAAATCGGACTTAAACATCCAGAAGTATCGGTCCTACTCAGTTATGGTAAAATCACAAGGGGTCCATAACACTGCAAATAAGATACTAAGACAGGTGTAGGTACTTAACAATTTCCTCAAGACTTTTGCTTCTCCTTGCAAAGCTCTCCTGTGTGCATCATTCAACGTATTTTGAACCTGTTGGGTTGAAGATAGCAATGTGGGTTGCGCAGTGTTAATACAGAACTGGTAGACTGGGCAAGGGAATTAGTGGGACAAGGGTTTTGGAACTGCGAATATGGTATGGCTTTGAACATGCCTGTCTTAATGTCTCACTACTTGGATGTGGGTGAAAGTTTGTGCCCATCTATCATGAGCCATAATGCGCCCCTCCTACACACGGTTGCCACCATGCACAAAGTTGGCCTAGACATATTGTGGGCATTCCTGACAAAATTACTCTGTTAAAGTATTGGTTTTTATGCTCTATGTAGCATAAAACCATGTGAGATATATATATATATATATATATATATTCACTGAAAAAACCATAGGTTTCAGGGGTGTTCTAGTTAGCTGGACTTTTCACTTGTACAAAACCATTGAAATTCCCCCGTTATAGGTAGTTCAGCTAACTATAACTCGCGCGCCCGCAATGCACTGCTGATGACGTCACATATTACATCACTCATGACATGGTCAGTGACATCACTCATGACATCACTGATGACATCTCAAATGACATCACTGATGACATCACTGATGACATCATCCAGTGAATGTGTGTTTTTCTGAAAATTAAATATGTTTTATATATGTATATCTCAAGGTCGATGGAACAATAAATGGGTATATAAGTGTCTAAATGGATGATTTGTTTTTGTATAAGTGGCTGCATGGGTTGGTGAGTAGCTACATGGGTGTCTATATAGGTTATTAGTTGGTTTTTTAAGTATCAGTCTGAGTGTCTGCATGGTTCGGTGGGGGGTTATTACGTAGTGCATAGTTGCATGAATGAGTGACTCACTGTATGTGTTGAAGACAGCATGTGTGCAGGACTGTATGGGTGGATGAGTGTGTGTATGGGTGTGTTAGTGAGTGAATGACTGTCTCAATAGTGTCTTTATGAGTAACTACATATGTTTTAAACTAGTATATGTGACTATTGGTGTATATAAGTGAGTATATGTGAGAGTGAGAGATTGAAAGAGTTCCTGTATGAATAAGAATGTGTTTCTATAAGTGATTGTTTAAAAGACTAAGTATGTGTAAGTTTCCGTAGAAGTGTGGTGGTGTGTGTATAACTGTATATGCAAGTAAATGTATATTTGATTCTTTATTAGCATGAGTGACTATGTGTGTGAGTAACTATGGATGAGTGGCATTGTGTAACAGGATGTATAGGTGTAGGAGTACATATGATGAGTGAGTACATGTATGAGTGACTGTATAGGACTGTTGGTGAATGAGTGGATGTGTATGTTGATCTTAGAATTACTGAAGAGGTTGTTGTAACTGGTATTGGTATGTCCATTGTTTTGAAAATTGTAGTCTCTATTTTTGAATGTGTGTATCAAAGGTTATATTAGGGTGAGAGGAGGTCTGTCACTCTATCACAAGGATGATGTCATCAGTGATGTCATCAGTGATGTCATTTGAGATGTCATCAGTGATTTCATGAGTGATGTCACTGACCATGTCATGAGTGATGTAATATGTGACGTCATCAGCAGTGCATTGCGGGCGAGTTATAGTTAGCTGAACTAACTATAACGGGGGAATTTCAATGGTTTTGTACAAGTGAAAAGTCCAGCTAACTATAACACCCCTGAAACCTATGGTTTTTTCAGTGAATTTCTGAGGTTTTTTAAATGCTAATTCCTAACTATAACGTGCCTGAAACCTAAAGTTTTCTGTGAATTTCAAAGGTTTTTTAAATGCTAATTTCTAACTATGCCTACAGAGATAGGACATGTGAAGAAAGAAGAAAAAATGCACAGAAAGAAAAAAAAAAGTGCAGACAGAAGCAACAGAGGTCCTCAAAGACGAAGAAAAGTGCAGGAAGAAGGATAACGTGCAGAAAGAACAAAAAGAAGAGCAGAAAGAAGCCTTGTTGCAAAATCATCCTGTACCCTCAACTTTTTCAGACGAATACTGGTGGTAACTGAGTCTGACTAACCAGTCCTAGAGCCAGTGCTATGTTAAAAGACACTTAGAATACAGTGAAAACACCTACATACACTAGGGAACATTATGCGTTGGGGTCCCCCTGTGATTAGCATGGCCTCCTCTGTAAGCCCCTAGTATATAATAGGGCAGGGGGATTAAAACTACCTCTTAAAACAGGCCACAGGGCGTTTTTGCACACGTTAACTCAGGCCCCGTCCCCTCCCTTCACCACTGTGTAAACACGCCCTGTGTCCGTTTTTAGTTGGGAGATTAAGTTCATTTGAATCCTGAGGGTCCCTAGGGTCCAACTAGCCCACTAGGTACCTCCAGTAAGTGCCACAGAGCTGCGTTGCAGAGAGGTGTAAAAAGTGGCACGGACTGGACCACCTCTCTGCAATGCAGCTCAGTGGCGCTTACTGGAAGCTCTTGGTGGGCTAGTTAGCCCCCAGGGGCCCTCAGTATTGAATAGAAATTATATCCCCAATTTAAATTTAAAACGTGCCATAGTGCGTGTTTGCACACGTCACCTCAGGCCCCGTCCCCTCTCTTCACCACTGTGTAAACGCGCCCTCTGGCTGTTCTAAGTTGAGAGATTAAGTCCCCTTGAATCCTTTTATTTATTTTAATTTTTTAAGAAGGGGGCTGTGTGGTTCCCCTTCTTATTCTAATTTATTGGCCCTGATGACCCCATCCCCCAGGGCCTGTCTCCTAATTATATTTTTTTGACCCCAATCCCCAGGGCCGGCCACTGTTTTTTATTATTTTAAAAAAATATATATTTATAGACACACCTAGGACATGCTGGACAAACCGTACGTACCCATCACCATGACGATTTGCGTGATATTCATTAAAAGGCGACTATGCATACAATGAATCCAGTTGGAATGTATTTACACCACTAGTGAAGCTCTAACATGTCCCTACAACTGCGCTTTGTGAGAAACCCTGCTTCAATCAATTCGAATTACTAGTGACTTAAAACATATATAAATACTGACTAATTTCCAGTTTTGATTATTAGCGATTCCATCCCAAATAAAAGGGTTTTCAATAAATGTGCAGTATAATTAGATTATATTTAGAAGAAAGACGTGATCCAAACTTGTGTAGAACAATTATCCTAAGTGGAAAGAAAAAATCTGAAGTGTAGTCTTCCCTTAAAAAGATCAATTAATTAAACTTGAAATACCTTTGTGGCTACTCCTGATGAAGGCGTTGTTAACGCCGAAACGCACGTCGATTATTCAAAAGCTGCCACTTTTTATATTTATGTTATATTGATTTTTACAATTGTTGAATCATCACTTTTAACTAAAATTGAATGTAATGTGTTATATGATTCTTTTTTTCATAAAATGAATAATGAAAAAATAAATCTTTTATATTTATAATATCTTCTTGAACAAATTCTTTGTTTCCCTATAAAGTAATACGATAGAATTTCATATATTATACGAAGATTTCCTAGGAATATATTTCACTACACTAAAATTACCCTGTCCTAGGAATTGAACTATTTGCTGTTCAGGGGGTCCCTGTTTTTACTCTTTGTTGGTTTGTTGCCCCTGCCCCCCTTTCCACTGCCCTCCATAGTCTGTTGTGCTGCCACGGCCCTTCCTGCCTGCTCAGTGTGGTTAAATTGTTGCCTTTGCACCCTCCTACCTGCCTTCAATTTTCAGAGTCCGTGCCCCTGGCCTCTGCCTCTCAACAGTATCCTAATGAACAACTAGATTGCTAACATTCTATATATATTACAAAAGTGTGGAACGCCTGACGTCATCTTGATGTAATCAAAACTGTAATACCTAGAGCATTTCCTTTAGAAATTACATATATGAGAGGGTCTTATTGGCATCAAAATTATGGTTAGTGCTCTAAAAGACTAAAATAAGGACATATTTTCTGAGTTTTCAAATAGCGACAAAGCACTTTTAAATTATTTGTTATCTTTATGTTTTTTTATCCAGTTGACCACTTGATTAAATGTTGCACTTAGGGGAGAGGATGTGGTGTTACTTCCAGAACTGCAGACTTTGCAACTGGGGACCAGATTGGAGTTTCTGCTTCAGCTCGACATTCTGTGATTCTGGTCAAATCACTTAGTCTCCCCATGTCTACAACCAAAATGAATTTGTTCTTGTGTGATGTAACCAATGCTCATGTAAAGCACTCCAATACCTGACAAGTCTGCACTATATAACACTGCAAAAACACAAAATAATAAGTGTTTTGCACACTTCTGTCATTGGGCTATATTTGGGCTACATCTGGGTGATTTTGGGCCACATTTGGGCTCTTTTGTCTCCGGTGGCCATTTTGGGAGATTTATTTGTTATGAAGTTTCCTAATTTCCTCATGTACTGCAGTCTCCTCAGTAGGAAATGCTTTCAGTTTTTTACTTTGATTCCATCATGAAGGTATTCAGATATGTCACACATTTGCCATAAATTCTGAATGTTAGCACTCTAGTTGCTCATTAGATCACTGTAGTAAAACTACTGTTCACCATGGAAGTCTGCTCCTGGTATTAAAAGTGCATGTTTCAGTCTGCATGTCAGAATTTTTTAATGAAATAGAAGAGGATTTGAGAAGTCACTCAAAATGTGCCCTCATTTTCTTTCTTCAGCATTAATCATAATTTCTATGGCAAAATGAACCCCCTCATTGTGTTCCTTTTTAAATTAAATGTTTTAAGTCTTACCAGTTTATTCCAATCAAGATGGCTTCAGGTGTGCCATACTTTTGTCATAATGAAGACAGTAAGCGCTCTAGTTGTTTTTAAGAACACTCTGGGACATTCTGTCATTGGGCTATACTTGGGCTACATCTGGGTGATAGTTGGGCTACATTTGGGCTCTTTTGTCTCTGGTGGCCATCTTGGGAGTCTTATTTGTTATGAAGTTTCCTAATTTCCTCATTAACTGCAGTCTCCTCAGTAGGAAATACTTTGTTTTTTACTTGGATTTCATCAAGAAGGCATTCAGATGTGTCACACATTTGCCATAAATTCAGAATGTTAGCACTCTTTTTGCTCATTAGATCACTGTAGTAAAGCTACTGCTCACCAGGGAAAACTGCTGCTGGTATTGAAAGTGCATGTTTCAGTCTGCATGTCAGAATTGTTTAATGAAATAGAAGAGGATTTGAGAAGTCACTCATAATGTGCCCTAATTTTTCTTTCTGCAGCACTAATCATACTTTTTATGGAAAAATGAACCCCCTCATTTTGTTCCTTTTTAAATTAAATGTTTTAAGAGTTACCACTTTAATCCAAGCAAGATGGCTTCAGGTGTGCCATACGTTTATCATAAGTAGGACTGTTAGCGCTCTAGTTGTTCTTTGGAACCATCTGGGAAGCTGCAGTAGAACACAAAGGAATCAACTGACAGTCTCTGCCCTTGTTGGATGTACATGTTTTACTGAGAATGTCAGACTTCATTCTCACATGACTGAGAAAGATAATGTGAATTTACAGAAAATATGCTCTCAGTTTAGCTTATAGATCACCTTCCAAACCTCTTTGGGAAAAGCATGAGAAAATATTTTTCTCTCAATCGTGATATCCCAGCAGAAGGCTTTTTCACATGGTGAAATCACCTTAGAACATACCACAATTCCTAAAACGAGTATGGTACCATCAACAAATGATTTATAATGTAACTAAAGTCTTAAAACCTTCTATTAACTGCAATGCTTTTTAATGAGGTGCTATCATGTATATTGGTCCCAAGATGGCTGCCAACACTTCTTAGATGAAGTGCTGACAGCCAATCAGATCTCAGGATGAGATGTGTGGTTAGGCTCCGCCCACATATATATATGATTTTACTTTTGATTTTCTCAGGAACTACTGAACAGATTGACACCAGACCTGCAAAAGGCACTTCCCTGACCTGAGGACTACCTCTCTGCCAAATTTCAAGTAATTCTGTTCAGCCGTTCGGGCTGTACCTTGGACTAAAGGTCCCTATGGAAAAATGCATGGGGAAAACGTGTTTTGGGACCCCCCTTTTTTCTCGACCCCCGCTTGACAAATCACCCCGAGACTTTCAGGGTAGGAGCGGAGCGCCCCACCTATTTTGAAAATTTTGCGAGGATTCGTCAACCGGCGCCAAAGTTCTTCCAAATAGAATGTTGCGGATTTCATATGGAAACACGGTCCTAACTATAACTATCTACTGGCGACCGCCAGTAGATATATATATATATATATATATATATATATTTCTTCCAAAGTTTGTCCCCAAAGCAAAGGCGCACACGAAGGCAAGCGGACCCAACTGAAGTTGAAGAGTCCTTTATTCAGCAAACAAGAAGCGCACTGAATCATTTCCTTTTTAAAAAATCCCTACGCGTTTCGGAGCTTTCCTCCTTGTTCACGGGAAAACAGCATCGGCAGAAGCGGAAGAACACGTGTCCCCAATCAGCTGTTATATCTTCCTCCAATGGGTCACGTTTATTAGTGCAAGTGCTTTTGGGACTCGTAGTCCTGCCGTTATAATTTAACCCTTCGTGGGTTCTGCCATCCGCTTAATATAGTCAAAAAACTCCCAATGGAGCCTTCAGTGCGAGTACATGTTTTAATCCATGCATAACTTGCCCTCCTGCAATCTGGATCCAGCGTGTCTGGGTCTACAGTCCATAAACTTCTCAATGGTGGTGCTGCAGGACTACGAGTCCCAAAAGCACTTGCACTAATAAACGTGACCCATTGGAGGAAGATATAAAAGCTGATTGGGGACACGTGTTCTTCCGCTTCTGCCGATGCTGTTTTCCCATGAACAAGGAGGAAAGCTCCGAAACGCGTAGGGATTTTTTAAAAAGGAAATGATTCAGTGCGCTTCTTGTTTGCTGAATAAAGGACTCTTCAACTTCAGTTGGGTCCGCTTGCCTTCGTGTGCGCCTTTGCTTTGGGGACAAACTTTGGAAGAATTATAACGGCCGGTCCTGGCCGGAAAGGCAGCACCACCATTGAGAAGTTTATGGACTGTAGACCCAGACACGCTGGATCCAGATTGCAGGAGGGCAAGTTATGCATGGATTAAAACATGTACTCGCACTGAAGGCTCCATTGGGAGTTTTTTGACTATATTAAGCGGATGGCAGAACCCACGAAGGGTTAAATTATAACGGCAGGACTACGAGTCCCAAAAGCACTTGCACTAATAAACGTGACCCATTAGAGGAAGATATAACAGCTGATTAAGGACACGTGTTCTTCCGCTTCTGCCGATGCTGTTTTCCCGTGAACAAGGAGGAAAGCTCCGAAACGCGTAGGGATTTTTTAAAAAGGAAATGATTCAGTGCGCTTCTTGTTTGCTGAATAAAGGACTCTTCAACTTCAGTTGGGTCCGCTTGCCTTCGTGTGCGCCTTTGCTTTGGGGACAAACTTTGGAAGAATTATAACGGCCGGTCCTGGCCGGAAAGGCAGCATCACCATTGAGAAGTTTATGGACTGTAGACCCAGACACGCTGGATCCAGATTGCAGGAGGGCAAGTTATGCATGGATTAAAACATGTACTCGCACTGAAGGCTCCATTGGGAGTTTTTTGACTATATTAAGCGGATGGCAGAACCCACGAAGGGTTAAATTATAACGGCAGGACTACGAGTCCCAAAAGCACTTGCACTAATAAACGTGACCCATTGGAGGAAGATATAACAGCTGATTGGGGACACGTGTTCTTCCGCTTCTGCCGATGCTGTTTTCCCGTGAACAAGGAGGAAAGCTCCGAAACGCGTAGGGATTTTTTAAAAAGGAAATGATTCAGTGCGCTTCTTGTTTGCTGAATAAAGGACTCTTCAACTTCAGTTGGGTCCGCTTGCCTTCGTGTGCGGCTTTGCTTTGGGGACAAACTTTGGAAGAATATATATATATATATATATATATATATATATATATATATATATATATATATATATATATATATATTCACTGCAAAGGTTACAAGGACGTTATAGTTAGGCTCAGATTTCGCTCATACAAAACCATAGAAATTAAGCACTTATAGTTACCTGAGCCAACTATAACTTATGCCCTCGCAATGCACTGCTTATGACGGGAGACATCCTTTACATCGCATGCGATACATCGCATGCCATTATAACACGGTGGTTACAATGACCACGTTGTTACATCTCAAACCATTATAATGCAAGTCGTCACAACGACTTGCTGTAGGGGGCATAAGGTGTTGGATTTAAAATCCAACACCGTCCCTACTGTTGCACAGACTTGTGTTGGAATAGTAAATTATACTATTCTAACATCCAGCGCCCCTACAGCAAGTCGTTGTAATGACGTGCGTTGTAATGGTATGCGATGTAATAATGCAGTCGTTGTAACAGCCGCATTATAATAGCATGCGATGTATTGCATGTGATGCAACATCGCATATTCTTTATGACCTCACACATTACATCACTCATGACATGGCCAGTGACATCACTGATGACATCATCCAGTGAGTGTGAGTGTTTTTGTAAAGTTTTCCTAGACTAAAGATACATACTAAGCTACTACAAAGTTAAATACCTATACTTTGTGTACTACTAATGAGTAATACTACTTCTAAGTGAGTGGCTGTTTGAGTGGGGTTTTTGTTAAGTGGGTTTGTGTGTGAGTGGCTCTATAGGAGAGTGAGTGCCTGTGTGAGTGGCTGTATGAGTGAGTGAGCAGGTGTGTGAGTGGTTGTATGGATGTGTGAATGGGTATGTAAGTGGGTGTGTGAGTGGGTGTATGAGGGGTTGTATGGCTGAATGGTTGTGTTGAGAGGCTGTATGGGTGAGTGTGTGGCTGTGTGAGTAGCTGTATGGATGAGAGTGGCTGTGTGAGTAGCTGTATGGGTAAGTGTGTGAATGGCTCTATGTATGAGTGGGTGGGTATGTGAGTAGTTGTATAAATCTGTCAGTGGGTATATGGGTGTGTGTTTCTGTGGATGATATCATCAGTGATGTCACTAACCAGGTCATGAGTCATGTAATATGTGTGTGAGTTCACAAGCAGTGCACTGCGTGGGAGCTTAAGTTCTAGTTCACTCAAGTAATTGAAACTGTTGAATTTCTATGTTTTTTAAGGTGAAATCTGAGCCTAACTATAATGTATCTCCTAACTTTGCTTTTTGCAGTAAACTTCTAAGTTTTTAAATTATATTTCCAAACTAGAATGTCCCTGTAGCCTTTGCTATTTTCAGTGATTCTCTACAGTTTATTTTACCCATTTCCTAATTCTAACATTCCTGTATACTTTGTTTTTTCAGTGAAATTCTACTTTAAAAAAATGCATTTACTAACTGTAACCTGTTGCATTGAGAGTGTGTGTGTGAGTGGCTATATAGGTCAGTGAGTGGGTCTGTTAGTGGTTATATAGATCTGTGAGTGCCTGTGTGGGTATGCAAGTGCATATGTGGGTGGGTGAATGAGTGCCTGTGTGAGTGGGTCTGTAAGTGGCTGAGTAGGTATGTGAGTGGTTGCATGGGTCTGTGAGTGCCTGTGTGCATATGAGAGTGGGGGTGAGAATGCTGCTATGGATTCTTTGTGCATTTACATTCTTGGGGTATTTAAAAGGAAGAACCATGGACTCTGCTCTCACCAGGAGATGACAAGAAAGAAATCACTAATCAAAGTCAATATAATTCAGATTGCGCTCCAAAAGATCAAAGATGAATTCAGCTCCATTAAGAATTTCATATTGTTTTTCAACGTGGAATACGAGAGAAAACACACTTGCTTTGCCTTTACAAGCCCAAGAAGTTGGGGCCATTAGTGCTTTACTGAGGTGGAGCTTCAACTGGGGTACTTATGTTTATATATGTAGGTGCTTCCCGTTGAGGTTCAATTTAAATGTGAAATGAGCATCAAAGCCATAGTGGAATTTCAGTTTTTCCAGTTTTGCCGAAAATGTCTACCCAACTGAAGCACTTTCTACTGGTTAATTAGCAAGTGCTACCTTGTTGGGTAAATGTCTAGTGCACATTCTACACAACAGCTGCATAAAGGACCACTAGGAAATGTCTTCAGTGGCCTTATGTGCATGTCATTTTGGCGGTGTGATTGTTTCTTGAGCACCTTCATCCACTAATCTGTGATTACATGAATTCTAATCAAGAGAAGACGAGACTTCAAAGAGGTGAATCTCCACCAAACAGAGGTACTTAGCTATATAAACTAAGTGCTTGCTTGTTTGGTGGAGAAGTCCTCGTATTTCCCTGCATGAAGCATGTGTCCCCAAAATTGGCGGGACACGTGCTCAGGGGGGCCTTTTGGTAAATGATCCATCCAATGTGGGAAAAGGCAGGAACACCGTTGCAAACTACTAAGAAAAACAGGGCGGGCCAAACAAGCAGAGCTTGCAGATGATTTTGGGCATTTTTATTCTCAGGTTAAGACGATGGAGGCAATGAGAAAGAAACCACTTGTCGCAGTCACCCCAAATCAGATCTCGGTATAATAGATAAATGATGCATTCACCTAGGCCAATTTTGGCTCCGGGGACACCTTCCCCATGGGTCCGCCAATACCTTAATGGGGGAGGGAGGATGCGCAGGCCCCCCCACTCCCCAGGCTGATTTCAGCTTTGAGGACCCCATTCTACTGGACCCAGCCTCTTCATAATGGGTGCCCTGGAGCCCACCCAGGGCACCCAATGTGCAACAGTGGGGGAACCCTAAAAGCACCTGCAGTCATGCCCACTCACCGCCTTCAACAGGGGCTGGCACTTCTCCCACACATAGGGAGCAGCCAAAAATACTGCTCCCTGCATGTGGGACCCATCCTTTCATTTATTTCCTGTCTGCTCTCAAGATAAAAAGCCCGCTTCTAGTGCGGGGGGAGCAGTTTTTCTGCTCCTGCCCTCTGGGAGCAGAATTACTGTATGCTATCGCTTGGCCGCATCTGTCAAAGCTCCCGCCAATCTAAAGCAAACTGATATCTCCCAAGGGTGGGTACCACGGGAGAGGAATCTACCCCATAGGAAGTGGTGGTCCCCAAGATTATTATTGGCTCCAGTAGGGGGGACATGTTGCCCTCCTCCTTTCAATTTGGAGGGCCTGTCCTGGGTATGTGGTGGTCCCCGGGGCTCTTAAGAGCCTTAGGAAGAGGACCCATGTGGCCTCTCTTCCAATACATTTATAAAGCCTCGGGCAGGTGGTGGTGACCTTAAGAGGCTTAGCGGGGGGCCTCGGGCTTCCCCAGAGAGGTTACTTACTATGCCATGAGTGATGTAATATGTAAGGTGATAAGCAGTGCTTTGCGGGGGTTATAGTTAGCTCACTAACTAATGGCTGAATTTCTCTGGTTTTGTACGAGTGAAATGTCAGCCTAACAATAACATCCCTGTAACCATTGTGTTTTTCCAGTGACTTTTGAAGGTTTTTTTTTTTAATGGTAATTCCCAACTATAATGTCCCTGTAACTTTTTTTGTGTGTGAATTTCTAAGGTATTTCATATGTTAGGTTCCAATCATAAGATATCTCTAGGCTTTAGTTTTCAAATTGAATATATAGATTTTTTTTATGTTTCTAACTAGAACATTCCTCAAACATTATTTCTTAGCAAATATTTATAACTTCTTTTTTTTGTTAAATGTATTTTGAAACCGTATCGTATTGCATATTTTTTTTATTAACTAAATAGTTTTGTAGATTTAAAACTGTAAATTAAGATGTTTTAAGAATTTTATTATTCAAAAGTAACTGAAAGTTGTTTTTTTAGACTTTGATATTCAGTAAAATTGGTGACAGTTATTGTACAGTGACATGCATTATTCTATAATTGTGTGTATAGCTATGTAAGCATTTGATTGTATTTGTTAATGAAATTGTTTGAGTATATTTTTTTGTAACTTAATGCATTAATTTAAGTGTTTCAGTAACAGGTTTATATGTTTTTAAGGAACATTGGATTGTTGGTTGCATACAGTCTTTTTTTAAAATACAGTTCGCATGCTGGGCGCGAATCACCGCTCATGGGACACGGCTCCAGCGTAGGGTAGCTATTAAAATTATATATGTATAGTAACATTTTCAAATTAGTTTAAAGTGAGACAATTATTAATATAGTAAATACTAAAATATAGAATGCAAGAAATATTAAAGTTTTAATGTTCATCACCAATTTCAAAAAGTTGCGATGGTGTTGCATACCATTTTCGGAAATCACATCGGGTACGCGATTCCAATGCAGTTTGGAGACTATCAATACAGATACATATATATATATATATATATATATATATATATATATATATATATATATATATATATATATATATATTATTTAATGTTCTTCATTTTTAGATTATAGTTTTAGTTACACATGAAAAAAATATATATTTACATTGTAGTAGGTTATATTGTTTTAAAAAAGAAATCATTTAGTGAAACCTTAATACCCTCACGCACGATTGCTTCATGTATTTCCAGCCTCTCATAGGGTGCACGGCTAGCGATTTTTCAAAAATATTTAAAAGTATACTTAATGATGTTTTTTAGCTTACATTAAACAAGGAGATATAAGAATTTAGAATGTTAAATTTTTAAAGAAAAGTACATACAATTTAAAATGTACTACTTTCTAACTGATTCGCGTTGGAGGCATGAGAGGGCTGCGTACAGATCGCACATACCATGTGACAAAATTAAAAGGATTTCATTGGTTAAAGAGCTTTCCATCATATAGAGAGAAATCCCACCCATTTTATTTTTCATTTGGTTGTGGTACTGAACAATATCATTTGTAAAAAAAGAACCATTTTGAAGGTTCTTTGATATTTTTTTCTTGCTTTTAAGAGAAGATGGCAGCCTCTTCTGATATGCAGCAGGAGGAGGGAAGACAACATGGAGGAAGAAGAGGAACCACCAAAGAAAAGGAAGGAAAGTGTAGTGCACAAATCCTCTTACAATTCCTGAAGTGGAGAAAAAGGTGAATGCTTGCAAGGTAACTTGCAATATCTGCAGCAAAGTACTGTCTCGTAGATCTCAGAGGAAGTACTCTTTTGTTACTTCCTCCATAGATAATCATCTCAAGACCATGCACAGTGCTTTACTGGCTAGAGCATAACTATGGTGTTTGAACGAGCAGGAAGCCGAAAAAGCTGCCGGAAGTGCATGGGCTAGCCCATCACCTGCACCAGGCCAAGTTTTAACTTACAATGTGGCGGTTCATGCACACCAAGAAGTAATCCACTAGCTTGGTTGTTCCTGTCATTTCAACAAAATTGAGCGTGCAGACAGGGTATCGCTCTCTGATCCTTGATCGTTTGAATATCTGGAAGAAGCACCACCCCAGGGGCGGTGTCCCCTGGGTGCACAGTGGGAAAGATCCACTAGGGTGGAGTGATCCAAATTACCTAATGTTCATCTGTTTTCAGAAAATTGAATTTCATTATTTTCTCATAAATCCTGTTTAATGAAAATTATATGCTGTGTTTCCTTTACACATTACATGCTAGGTACAGTTTCTGTTTGTAATAACAAAGAATAGGTTACTCCCAGATTGTTGTTAGACCAACAATTTATGAGAAAATAATAAATTCCAGTTTCTGAAATCAGATGAATATGTATGAATTTTGAATCACTCCACCCTAGTGAATCTTTCCCGCTGTGCACTCAGGGGACTTCTTCCAAGTTTTAACTATGCCACTACCTTTGCCTGAGTTCGCCAATGCTGGACTTTTCTGCTCATAGTGCTCAACTATGCTTACTGTCTGAGAGCAAGTAGTTTCTAAGATGTTTGAGACAAATAAAAAAAAAAAATCATTGCTGTTAATTTTTCCCCCTTGTTGAAGAACACCTATTTTGTGCCTTTTTGTTAATTTTGAAAAAAAAAAGAAAAAAAAATGGTTAAAACATAATAAAAACTTGTTAAAAAATAGTTGTTCTTGCAAGAACTGCCTAAACTGGTTAAAGAGAGAGAAAATATATGTTATATGTATGTTATATGTATGTTTGTACCAATGTCGATTTGTTTTTGTGAAAGGTGTGTATGTGTGATTAAGTATATATATATATATATATATATATATATATATATATATATATATATATATATATATATATATATATATTACCTACTGGCGGTCGCCAGTAGGTAGTTATAGTTAGGACCCCTTTTCCATAGGAAAACCTCAACATTCTATTTTGAATAACTTTGGCGCCGGTCGACGAATCCTCGCGAATTTCTCAAAATAGGTGGGGCGCTACGCTCCGCTCCTACCCTGAAAGTCTCGGGGGGATCCGGCAAGCGGGGGCTGAGATAAAAGGGGGGTCCCAAAACGCGTTTTTCCCATGCATTTTTCCATAGGACCTTTAGAACGAGCTACAGCCCGAACGGCTGAACAGAATTACTCAAAATTTGGCAGAGAGGTAGTCCCTAGGTCAAGGAAGTGCCTTTTGTAGGTTTGGTGTAAATCTGTTCAGTAGATTCTGAGAAAATAGCCTTTAAATCAATATATATATCTGAGCCCGCTTACGGTACGCTTACCGTACGCTTACGGTAAGCGTACGGTGGCGTGCGCGAGCGCGATTCTGATTGGCTCTTAGATCTTAGTAAACATTCGAATCGGCCGAAACCAGGAAGCGGCGGCCGCCATTTTGTGTATTTCACTCTGAAAAAAAAGAGTGAAAACAAGGAAAGGGGGCAATGAGGAGAGTTACAGACCCCCTAACATTTGTAAGGGGGTCAAAGAAGGACAGAAAAGTACAAAAAAAACATTTATTGATTTTAAAAAAATCACGGGGTACGCGTACGGTAAGCTTACGGTAAGCGTACGGTAGTAAAAAAAAAAAAAAAAATGAAAATCGGATTTAAGTGTTTAGATATTAGGGGGCTCTAAAAAGAGCCGTTGTGTTTATGAAATGATTTTTTAGTGGTACCTACAAGTAAGTACCGATGCAGAGTCTAAGGTTCAAGAGGAAGACTCTGTTCCCTTCATCATTGAAGTGCACACCATCTCCTCTATAAATGTCTTGCATGTCATAACGCAAGTTGTTGTGGTAAATGGCACCCATACCATAGTCACGGAGGAAAGCAGAAACAGATTTGTTGACGTGCTTTCTTGCTTTGTCATCGCACCGCGTGCCCACCGTGCGTGCACGGCACTAACTGCGTAAAGTGGGCGCGCGGTGCGCGAAGCGCACCGCGTGCTCACTGTGCGCGCACGGTGCGCGAAGCGCACCGTGCGCGCACGGAACGAACTGCGTTAAGTGGGCGCGCATGCCACGAATGGCGTAAAGTAACTTAGCATTTAAAAAACCGTACAAATTCACTGAAAAAACCATAGGTTTCACACACGTTATAGTTAGGAATTAGCATTTAAAAAACCTTGCAAATTCACTGAAAAAACCATAGGTTTCACACATGTTATAGTTAGCGGAAATTTTACTGATAAAAAACCAATGAAATTCCCCCGTTATAGTTAGTGCAGGCAACTATAACTCACGCGACCGCAATCTTCTGCTGATGACATATGTGTCTTTATGAAAAAAAAATATTTGTAATATATGTATAGCTAAAAATGTATGGAAGAAGACATGGGCAAATAAGTGTCTAAATACAGTATTAGCATCAGCAGAGGATTGCGGTCGCGTGAGTTATAGTTGCCTGCACTAACTATAACGGGGGAATTTCATTGGTTTTTTATCAGTAAAATTTCCGCTAACTATAACATGTGTGAAACCTATGGTTTTTTCAGTGAATATATATATATATATATATATATATATGAGTGAGAGGCATATTTACAAGGGCATTGAACCACAGAAACATCACATTTAATGATGTTCTTGTGGTGCAATGTCCTGCTCCATATTTTTAAGGTAGCTTTAAGCCACTTAATATGGCTTAATGCTACCTTGTAAATATGGCCTTTACTGGACCAGTCTGCTAGGGAAAGGGGCAGGCAATGGGTGTTGCTGTTGTACTACAACACTTATTGCTTTTTGACACTGCCACCCTATTTACAAAGGTGAAGTAGATATGGGGTAGTTCCTCAAATAAGACCAGGAAAAACCTAGGGCCTCATTTATGAGCACTTTTGCACCGCTGGAGCATAATTTTTTTCACTTTCCAGTTGCGGAATGTGTCCCGGGCATATTTACAAGGCCACACAAAGTCACTTTACGTGGCTTTCCATGGCCTTGTTAAAACGTGCCCATTTTGCGCAGAACAGTGTGTGAAAGGGGCATTCCAGGAGTGTTGTTGTGGATGTTCTCACGCAACACCCATGGAATCTGAAGCATTTGCAGAGTTACAAAAAATTATAAAGCTGGGAATGCGTCAGTATCTAACGCCACCCCAGGGGTGGGTTAGGGAGGCACAACTAATCTTTTTCCCCTCTTATTTTCTGCTTTTTCTATGTGCACTGCTTTGTGCAGCACACATAGAAATTTTGTGATTCTGTTGAAGTGAGCAAGGGGGAAAAGGGCAAAAAGAGTAGTAAACAGGAGGATAGAAGCACTGTAACCTCTGTGGGGGAGTGCGAAGCGAAGTAGTCACTCCTACCGGACTGAAAGTGCGGTGTTGCTCAGCTGAGATGAGATGCTGCTACACTTTGGTATGAAACCGAGAGCCTAAACCGTGAGGTCATTGCTGTAAAGTGATGTGCTCTGGTCTTTGTAGCATACCTGTGGAAGCAGTGTTAGTAGGAGTTTATACCATACAGGGAGTGGGAAGCGAACTACTGCCCACTACCGTGCGTTTATACTATACCGGAAGTGGGAAGCGAAGTACTCACGCCTACCGGTGTGAAGACTCGGGGATCAAACTGAGCTGATTGCTCTAAAGTGATGGGCTCTGGGCGCTGTAGCACACTGGCTGCTGTAGTATAATTATGTAAGTAGTGTTAGTATGCATTTATACTATACAGGGAGTGGGAAGCAAACTACTCACCCCTACTGGTCTGAAGACTCAGGATTAAACCGTGAGCTCATTGCTGTTAAGTGATGTGCTCTGGGTGCTGTAGCATACCTGTGGAAGTAGTGTTAGTTTGCGTTTATACAATACAGGGAGTGGGAAGCGAACTACTCACCCCTACTGGTCTCAAGACCCGTGGATGAAACCATGAGCTCATTGCTGTAAAGTCATGTGCTCTGTGTAGTATTCTAATGTAAGTAATAGTAGAAGGTTAGCATGTAATGCTACTATAATGTAAGTATGCAATGCTAGAATGCAGGGCTGTCATGAAGGGAATCTTGGGGAGTTTGTACATGGTGCTGGAGAAGACGGTTGCCTTGCTGTCTGGTCCTGTTGGTGGCTGTTTAAGCGGTCTTCTTTTCCTGCAATAAATCTACTTATCGGATCCACTGCTGTCTTCCTCTTCACTACATAAATTTGGTGACAAGCAGGAGAAGGTAAAAAGAAGGCAGCACTCACCAAGATTTTGAGCCAGTTTGCTTGGTGAAGCGGTTTATAGTCATCCCAGGGTCGTCGGCTCATCAAACTATGTGATCCTACCTCTGGTAGGATTTATATTTTTTGATTTAGGGCTTCCTCTGCCTCTTCACTACACTCTGGTTGCTGTACTACACGTGTGCAAGTAGTGTTAGTATGCGTTTATACTAATTCTCTAGTTCTGCAGTAACCAATGCATCATGGCCCTATGGAGCGCCACCTCCCGGGCGCAGCTCATACAATGTCCCGGGGTGTGCATCCGTGGGACATTTAGGTTTGCTATTACAGGGCGGAAGCATGGCTTCCACCCTGTGATAGTAAATTCTTGTTTGCCTCGTTGAAGCAAGAGGAAGAAAACCTCGTATCGCTTCAAGAAAGCGGATCTGGATGGTAAAAATGGAGAAAAAAAAATATGAATCGGGGTCTCACCCGTTCATTTAAATGAGCCGACTGGTGGGTAATGTTCTGGGGCCAATCCTATTATTATATTACAGGGTCTCTGCAGCACTGGGGACTTTAATCTCACATGAAAATTAGGTGTGGAAAGGCACAGAGATCTTTTGCAGCCTAGGGGATCGACACCTCCCCTGCTATTGTTTATAAATTGTTCGGGGGACTTCGAGGCCAACTCAAGACCGGGGATCGGCAACCTCCGGAGCTTTACTTAAATATGCAGGGTGGGCCTCGCCAGTCCTTGAAGCCTCGGTGGCCCTAGGCACTGCCTTATTGGTTCTGTAATCACATAGGCAGTACTCATGGTGTTATAAAGTGATACACTGATAGAACCCTTGCTGTTGTACAATTACCCAGGCTTCATTTATGTAATAGTCTGTTGGATAATATTTGGTAGGTGCACCGCAAAATTACAAATGTTTTCCCTCATGACCTATCAACCGACGATTTTCACAATATACTACAGACAAGTGTTGTCAGAAAAAGAAGATTCATACACTCACTCATTTATTGGTAAAAAAATAACTTTTATTAAAACAACACAAATAAATGGAAACAACAGTAAAACATGAAAGAAGTGGGTGGGACTCCTCTGGAAGCAGCGTACAAAACCTACAAGAGAAAAAAGAAACAAGTATGTGTGCCATGTCCAAGAGAAAAAGAGAAGGTAGTCAGAATAAAAGGAAGAAAGTGAGAATGGGACATAGAGCGAGTGGGTGGAAGGAAGAAGGGGAGGGAGAGTCAAAAGAACAGAGGGAGGAGGAGACAGAGCGTCGGCCTACTGCACCCAGCTCTCACTGTTCACCTCCCGTCACCCGTGTGTCTGGAATGCTGGGGTCTGCGAGAAACAGTGCGGTCCAGCAAGTCTTTAAAATGAAACCGAGATATGAATGAAGCCAGAGATTACATTATCATCTAAGGCAACATCGCTTGCCTGCACCTGTGCACCCAGGCTGCTGCACCCCAGCCCCTTCCCCCGCACTCTGCTCAAATGCAGCTCCTGCGCACCAAGGCTTCACTGCTCACCTGCCACAACTGGTGTGTCCAATGACGTGCCGGTGCGAGCTCCGACTCCGGGGTGTCTCTCAGGGTGGCACAGCAGGTGTCCGGTGTGGAACGGTGTCTTGATACCACGATGGAAGGAGTCAGAAAAGCCAGAACATTATCCCCGGTTGAGCACCTGCTGCATGCTTTTTCGTGCAACTAATTCAGTCTCTGAAAAGGGAAAAATAAAATAATTGTGGAAACGTCTTAAGGTAAATGAAGGTTTATTTCAAGCTTAAGAGACAACACCTTCTTGGAAGTATGATCTACCAACTGTTAATGGTAATCGTGGTTCAAAGAGGAGTTGGAGTGCAAGAGAATACACAAGGGCAAATAATAATATGTTATGCCAACGTTGACATACAAAGGAACAGAGCGCATGCTAGAAGCATAATGTGCGCGTGCAATGCAGTGGCGCAAGCCTGTGTGCATGTACACTTAGTAGTCAGCTCACTACAGTGCCCCAAAAGCCAATGCCCCGTGTCTGTAGGGCAGCGCTGCCCGCTGGCTCAGGCCTACAGTACTGTGCAGCAGGTCCTTATAATGAGACAGATGTGACTGAATGAGGTCAGAGATCACATCATTACGCACGGCAACATCGCTTGTTTGCACCTGTGCACCCAGGCTGATGCACCCCTTCCCTCCCGCCACAACGCGCTCAATTGCAGCCCCTGTGAACCCAGGCACCACTGCTCACCTGCTGTCATTGGTGTGTGTCCAAACACGACGGCCAGCAGGGTTCACAATTCAGATGTAGTTTTGATTGCCAGTATGATGTACACCTCATGGATCCCTTTTTGATATGCGAGGTGTATGCGGCCATATCACCTCAAGCAGTGTGGAAGAACTGAGACATGTGGCATCATCGTTATCCTATTTATACATACGCAAAGTGGGCTGGTCTTGCGTACGCCAGGCCAGCGTAGGGGTGTAAATAATTATTCCGGGGACCTGGGAGTTGTTCAGTTCCTGCCTGAGCATGAAGTGTACTTGTGTGTGTCCCTGTTGCAGTTTTGACGTCGTACAATCCGCAATTTACATTAATGTAGCATGTACCGGGAGGGCGGCAACTATCGCTAATGAGATGCTGTCCGAAAACATTGAATGGACATCACATGCCGTTGTCAAACTGGTGAATATGCGCAGACACGCATGTCAATGGTGTGCGGTATTATTGGAAGTGTTGCTATCGGGAAACGCACACATGTGAATGTACTTGGATTGAGGGAGGATCAGCAGTGAGGTTACATCATACACAGTGACAACGCTCCTCAACAGTCAAGAAATGCATGCCAAATGTGAAGCTAAAAGTCTCACATATGACGCACTACTATACTGGTAAAGCCTGACAACAGAACATACTGCAACACAAATTTACACATTACTCTTTACTGTTTGTCACATGTGATCTAGGATGTGCACTCTGCCCGTGGCTGATGATACCCCTTCGAGCCACCAATACCCAGGCCGAAAGGCAGCACAATAATGCGCGCACACACGCACACTAGGGGCATCGTGTAACACACATTTGTTTTTTGATGTAACGTTTCAGATGCATGGCTATCACACGTGGAAGTCTACTGTACAGAGCATGATTATTGATCAAGATGATCGTTGCATGTTGTGTGTACTATAAGATATGTGTACACAGCAAAAAACGTTTCAAAAAAGCTCTGCAAGTAGAAGAGGTGTCTCATCAAACGGTGTAGAGAGAATGACTAAAATGGGTGGGGTCCTCCAACTGTTACAATGGGGAATGTTATGAACCAATCAAAAGCTTTTTTTTAAGGGCACATGGCAATTGCGCAACGAGCGCGCAAGGCGGCCGCACCCGACGCGATTTTTATTAAATATATTTACCATAATATAAGTTTATTACAGTTCGAAATATATAAATGTGGAAAATATTTTAGATTATCGCTTGCTCTCATATACACTTTAAACTTATTTAGATATAGTTTTGAGACATAAAAAAATAAATGATGGAATGGCGTACCCGGCGTGATACCATACGTCTATGACGTAACACAGGGCCTGGCAGCGTACACTCGTCGCATACGGAACACGCAGCCGGCGCAACCCTATACGTATATGATGTAACGCGCGTATTGGTACCGCGCACCCGTCGCATACCAAACTAGGAGCTGGCGCGACCTTATACGTATATGTTAGGCGGGACACGGTGCTACGAAGCCGTCGGATACGAAATGCCCATCATTAACGAGTTTCGCAATATGGCGGATAGGATTCGCGTGGTGATGGAGCTTGGTATAGTACCGGAACGGGAGTCTAGTTTAAGAAGAAATAAAATATTATATATAAATGGCCAAATGTTCACCTTTGCCAGGAGATACGACACGCTGAGAACAGCCACAGCGAGTTGACGGATGCAAGGAGCTGCTGGTAAAGATCTGAATCATCAAGAAAAGGGTTCGGAATCTGGGTCAGAATTAAGCTCTACGGTGGATAGTGAATCGGATACGGAAAACATGCAGAGAAGAAGAGAACAAGGGGCACTAAGACTGACCCCGGGGGAAGAATTGGACATTTTAAAAAGGAGCCGGAGAGACACATTGCGACCCCGAAACAAGGGACCTGTGGCAGCAGGAGCACCCAGAGGAGAAGGGGGGAGAAGACAGGCCCAAAGAAGTAGGAGAAAACCAGAGGAGGGGGCGAGGACGAGGCAATCGCAGATAAATGCAACCAATATTGCCATGACTAACACCACGGCCCCCAACGCTATCGTAGAAAACACTATCATTGACCTGGCCAATATCAATTTAACTAGAGCGGAACAGCAGTTATTATCATTAGGCCTATCATACTGCCCGCAATCCAATTTTGATTATGTGCAAACTAGGGCGGACATTTATTGTTTCATCAGAAAATTGAAATTAGCTAAATATCATTTGTCAAAGGCTAATAGGGATCAAACCAACCCTAATGAGAGCATGAACAGTGACAAAGAGAAAGAACCATGGAACCTAATGGTATCGGATGCAGGATTATTGCAAGACATGCAAGACCTACAAATGGAACAATCTCAAACAACAGTAACATGACGGCACAAATTATCTCAGACAATCAGGATCAAAGGTTGGATAGACTGGCAGTAAAAGGTGTGAAACCGAGCACTCCGTTTCAGATGAAGTCCAAATTTGTACCAGTGATGCTACGTGACTCTTTAGACATTTTCAGTTAACAATTGGTGGCACAGATCAAAAGTCTCAATTATTCATTAAATAAGTCAAAAGTAAAATACACTCATCAAGAAAGAAGTGATTTTGCATTAATTAAGAAGCTTAATGAGAACAATAAGTTTGTCATTAGAAATGAGGATAAGGGTGGGAATATAGTGTTGTGGCCTTTGGAACAGTATTTAGAGGAAGCACGTAACCAACTTATGGATGGGGAATGTTATCGAAAAAGTACCATCTTGAAATACAAGCAGATGCAAGAACAATTTTTCTCTTTATTACTGGCTTGGAAAAGTGTGGGCATGATTAATTGGGATGAATATAAGTTTTTAAAAAAAGATCACCCAACCACACCAGTCATGTATTTTGTACCCAAGATACATAAAAATATCACGAGGCCACCCGGTAGACCCATCATTGCTGCCTGCAATGGACCCCTAGAAAATGTGTCTAGATACATTGATTATTTTTTACAAGATCATGTGAAAGAATTGAAGTCATATGTGCAGGACACTAGCGACTTTTTGAGAAAGGTTAGAGATATACCATGGGATGAGTATTACTTACTTATTGCTCTGGATGTATCGTCTCTATATACTTGTATCAACAATATAGATGGTCTTAGAGCAGTAGAATACTTTTTATCCAAAAGAGCTATCCAATTTGAACAGCACAACAAAATGCTCTATAACATGTTAACATTTTGTCTTAACAATAATCTCTTTTCCTTTAACAATCAAATGTATCATCAGACTCAGGGAGTAGCCATGGGGGCCAGCTTTTCCCCCAGCTATGCCTGTTTATTCATGGGCTGGTGGGAGGAGCTGGTCCTCATGAGGCAGCATGAATCAACATTCAAGACTCACATTGTAAGTTGGTTGAGATTTATAGATGACTTATTCATTATATGGAGAGGAAGTGAAAAGAGTGCATTAGAATTTATAGAACTCCTTAATGAAAATAATGTTAATCTTAAATTTACTTATGATATAAGCAGTGCACAGGTTACCTTTTTGGATGCACAAATCAAAATAGTTAATAATAAATTAACCTCTACCCTGTTTAGGAAGCCAACTGCGGGCAATACGCTTCTCCATGCAACTAGCGCACATCCGACACACCTCATTAATAGCATCCCATATGGGGAAATGCTACGTATACGCCGCATATGCAGCGAAGAGGAAGAAGTTGACAAAATACAAGGAGAGTGTCGTAATCGGTTCTTGGCACGAGGATATAAGAGTAAGGTAATTGAAGCAGCTATCATGAAATCTAAACAGAAAGCTAGAACAGACCTCCTACAATATAGGAATAAGTCTGATAACAAGAAAAATTTAGTTGACCTTATCAGACTAATTCTGGGGTTTTCTAAACAGGATAAACAAATTCGCACCATCGTTGGCCATTAATTAAGGATGATCCTATTATAGGGAAGCTTATAACGAATAATTCCTCCATAACATTCAGAAAGACTTCTAGCATGGGCAATGCATTAGTTAAAAGCAGCCCAGAAGACCTAAGTAAAACAACGTGGTTAACTGCTAGGAAGGGTTTCTTTAAGTGCACCACCTGCAAAGCTTGCCAACAAGGTATTAATACTAGCTCCTATTGCACTGCATTTGAAAATAAAATACATCCAATTAAACAACATCTCACCTGCAAGACTGAATTTGCAGTGTACGTATTGGTATGCAGTTGTAATCGTAAGTACATAGGAAGCACCATACTAGCAGTGCACAAAAGAATCCTACAACATATGAGGGCCATTACTAATAACGATGTTACATACCCAGTTGCGAGACACTTTAAAGAAATCCATGATAGCAATTTGAAAGACCTTAGATATTATGCCTTAGATTCAGTTCCAGTACATCAAAGAGGTGGTGATCGGGAGGGTAAATTAATATGGTTGGAAACTAGATATATTCTAGAATTTGATTCTAAGTACCCTAGAGGACTTAACACGACTGAGGATTTGCACACATACATATGATATCAACCTTTTATCATCTTTTAGTATTGTACTGTATATGTATTATTTTATCGAGTTGAAAAAGGTGCACCAAGTAATTTATACCGATAGAGGTTGTTTTGCACATATATATAAAACAGGCAAATCTTTTTTCAATAGTTGGAACTCCTGTTATTTTAGATAAGTGTAAAATTTCTCATAAGGTATACAACAACTTGATTCACATTTTATATTATATTTTACATTACTTTATAGTATTTTACTTGGTGTTTCCCCACAATACTCGAGATCATACATATACATATATTAATTTACAAGGATTATTTGAGGCACTGCTTATTATTACTGAGAATAGACTGATCTCTACTCCATGCGAGAGTATAAAAGAATAATGTTACACATGATATGTCAATAAGAGAGGGTAATTTCAGGAATGGAAGGGAGAGGTGTGTTGGAATAGTGACCAGGAAGTTGGATTTTAGAATATTTATATAATTAATAATTTTTTAGATATATTTATATATGCACAGTTTTATATTGAACATTTTCTTAGAAATTGTTTAAACGTGTATCATATTTATTGAATGTATTTATATGCAATATTTACTAATTTTAACTATCCTCAATTACACATCTAAGGAGCAACATGGACAGGTATATATTAATTAAGATAACATCCTAAACCATTACACCATACGCTCGTATTTCTCCCCTCCTAACCGCTTTTACCCAAACACATAGTTTTATCTTTGTCTTTATCTCCTATTACATTTGCAATTAATTTTTTATAGAATTTTTTATATAGTTTTTGATTTTAGCCAAGTATGTATATTGTATTAGACCTGGAAGAAACAAACATATTGGGTTATGGTAAACACATTTTTTCTTATTATTTTGACCATATATCCACTTAGGGTTGTACATATTTAATTTATCTACAACCGATACTAAATATATCTTGGCTATGCACAGCACTTTATTATATTATATATATATATATTTTTATAATATTAATTTTAAATTCAACACAATCTCACTTTATCCTTTTTCTCTTTTTCTTTTACCATAATAATGATAATTTTTTAAGGCTTTGCTATTGTGCACATGTATAGCTTATGACATATACATTGGATATACTTATCGTCTAGAGTTTGCATTTATGCACTTATTGATGATATTTTGTATATAGCGGGCATGGATTACTAAATCATTGGTACCATTAGGGTAGCATAATCATAACCATGGATGGTTTCTAATTTAAACATTTCATGCTAGTGTTGTAATCCACATATGTATTTATACGAGGTTTGCTTTATTTGAGAGTATTTTGTCTATGTCTATCTTGCACAATTGAAGCAGTGACACTTTAAAAATAGCTTTCACAGTCTGTAGCGTGTCATGTGATCAAGGCCGAGGGACGGCCGAAACGCGTCATGGCGGACTAACTGGTGGTGTGTAATCAATAAACCATTTGCAGCACGGATTTGGGTCCACACTCGTCTTTTTTCAAAAGAAACAGTGGAACGAGGAGTATATATATATATATATATATATATATATATATATATATATATATATATATATATATATATATATATATATATATATATATATATATATATATATATATATATATATATATATATATATATATTACCTACTGGCGGTCGCCAGTAGGTAGTTATAGTTAGGACCCCTTTTCCATAGGAAAACCTCAACATTCTATTTTGAATAACTTTGGCGCCGGTCGATGAATCCTCGCGAATTTCTCAAAATAGGTGGGGCGCTACGCTCCGCTCCTACCCTGAAAGTCTCGGGGGGATCCGTCAAGCGGGGGCTGAGATAAAAGGGGGGTCCCAAAACGCGTTTTCCCCATGCATTTTTCCATAGGACCTTTAGAACGAGCTACAGCCCGAACGGCTGAACAGAATTACTCGAAATTTGGCAGAGAGGTAGTCCCTAGGTCAAGGAAGTGCCTTTTGTAGGTTTGGTGTAAATCTGTTCAGTAGATTCTGAGAAAATAGCCTTTAAATCAATATATATATCTGAGCCCGCTTACGGTACGCTTACCGTACGCTTACCGTAAGCGTACGGTGGCGTGCGCGAGCGCGATTCTGATTGGCTCTTAGATCTTAGTAAACATTCGAATCGGCCGAAACCAGGAAGCGGCGGCCGCCATTTTGTGTATTTCACTCAGAAAAAAAAGAGTGAAAACAAGAAAAGGGGGCAATGAGGAGAGTTACAGACCCCCTTACATTTGTGAGGGGGTCAAAGAAGGACTGTAAAGTACAAAGAAAACATTTATTGATTTTAAAAAAAATCACTGGGTACGCGTACGGTAAGCTTACGGTAAGCGTACGATAGAAAAAAAAAAAAAAAAAATGAAAATCAGATTTATGTGTTTAGATATTAGGGGGCTCTAAAAAGAGCCGTTGTGTTTATGAAATGATTTTTTAGTGGTACCTACAAGTAAGTACCGATGCAGAGTCTAAGGTTCAAGAGGAAGACTCTGTTCCCTTCATCATTGAAGTACACACCATCTCCTCTATAAATGTCTTGCATGTCATAACGCAAGTTGTTGTGGTAAATGGCACCCATACCATAGTCACGGAGGAAAGCAGAAACAGATTTGTTGACGTGCTTTCTTGCTTTGTCATCGCACCGCGTGCCCACCGTGCGTGCACGGCACTAACTGCGTAAAGTGGGCGCGCGGTGCGCGAAGCGCACCGCGTGCTCACTGTGCGCGCACGGTGCGCGAAGCGCACCGTGCGCGCACGGAACGAACTGCGTTAAGTGGGCGCGCACGCCACGAATGGTGTAAAGTAACTTAGCATTTAAAAAACCGTACAAATTCACTGAAAAAACCATAGGTTTCACACACGTTATAGTTAGGAATTAGCATTTAAAAAACCTTGCAAATTCACTGAAAAAACCATAGGTTTCACACATGTTATAGTTAGCGGAAATTTTACTGATAAAAAACCAATGAAATTCCCCCGTTATAGTTACTTCAGATAACTATAACTTGCGCGACCGCCACTCTATCACAAGGATGATGTAATCAGTGATGTCAAGAGTGATGCCACTGACCATGTCATGAGTGATGTAATATGTGACGTCAGGAGCAGAGGATTGCGGGCGCGCAAGTTATAGTTATCTGAAGTAACTATAACGGGGGAATTTCATTGGTTTTTTATCAGTAAAATTTCCGCTAACTATAACATGTGTGAAACCTATGGTTTTTTCAGTGAATATATATATATATATATATATCTCTCGTTTCCAAACCGTGGCCCCCTGTTCCGGTCCTCTGGGCGCTCTTCGGCGGTGCATTCAAGATACGGCAGAGCCGCGCCGTTATCTATTACACAACACTCTTTTCCAGAGAAATTCTTGCGCACTCGCAGTATCCGAAAATAATCTCGCTCCCAATATGTTGCTTTTTCCGATGTTTTATTGTAATTAAAGCATGCCAGCTACCCCAACGCGTTTCGGTCTTCCCTGAGACCTTGTTCACGGGGATCAAACTTCCCCGTGAACAATGTCTCAGGGAAGACCGAAACGCGTTGGGGTAGCTGGTATGCTTTAATTACAATAAAACATCGGAAAAAGCAACATATTGGGAGCGAGATTATTTTCGGATACTGCGAGTGTGCAAGAATTTCTCTGGAAAAGAGTGTTGTGTAATATATATATATATATATATATATATACACTGCAAAAATCCCAAATATGTGCAGTCTCAGAAACCACAAACTCCGTGCAACTTAGAAAAATCACCGTTTATTCACAATGCGTTTCGCTCGCAAACTAGCTTGATCACGTGAATGTTGGCTGACAAATGGCAACAGAACTTAATGACAAAATGTGGTAAACATAGAAAGGTGGACTGAATAGATTAGTTACGGCAGACATCTTATAACGGGGCGCAAACAACGTGTGTGAATCGTAAATGCCCCCAATGTAACCTGTTTCAAGGCCAATGCAAATAAAGCCGATGTGATGTAAAATACACTGTCAAAACAACTGTTTCTGCATTTGACCGAAGAGGAAAAATAAAGCATAAATATACCCCACTAAACATGCGTCTGGTTGTAAAATCAAGTTGTACAATATTCACCCTAGTGGGTGACCGGGCAAGTGTCCTGAATTTTCATCGTGGAACAGATAAATACATCTATGCACATAGTCACACCCCCCTACCCACCCATACAGGCACTCAGGCACCCATAAAGATACTCAGACAACAAATCAATAACCCATGTAGACACTTATGTAGCTACTCACCAATCCATGCAGCCACTTATACACCAACTGAGACACTAATACAGACTTTCACACAGTTTAGTCACTAACCCATACATTCAGTAACACATGTTCAATCACTCACTTATACAGTCAGTCACGCACCTACTAAATAATCCATTCAGGCACTTGTAAATCCACTCTTTCTTCAATACACCTTGGCATAGATATATATGAAAAATATTTAAACTTTACAGAAACACACATTCACTGGATGATGTCATCAGTGATGTCATTTGAGATGTCATCAGTAATGTCACTGACATGTCATGAGTGATGTAATATGTGACGTCATCACCAGTGCATTGCAGGCGTGCGAGTTATAGTTAGCTCAACTAACTATAACAGGTGAATTTCTCTGGTTTTATACGAGTCAAATGTCCAACTAACTATAACGTCCCTAAAACCTATGTTTTTTCAGTGAATATATATATATATATATATATATATATATATATATTCACTTAAAAAACCATAGGTTTCACACAGGTTATAGTTAGGTGGACATTTCACTCGTAAAAAACCAATGAAATTCCCCCGTTATAGTTAGTTCAGATAACTATAACTCGCGCGACCGCCACTCTATCACAAGGATGATGTCATCAGTGATGTCATGAGTGATGCCACTGACCATGTCATGAGTGATGTAATATGTGACGTCATGAGCAGTGGATTGCGGGCGCGCGAGTTATAGTTATCTGAACTAACTATAACGGGGGAATTTCATTGGTTTTTTACGAGTGAAATGTTCACCTAACTATAACCTGTGTGAAACCTATGATTTTTTAAGTGAATATATATATATATATAGATTCACTGAAAAAACCATAGGTTTCAGGGGTGTTATAGTTAGCTGGACTTTTCACTTGTACAAAACCATTGAAATTCCCCCGTTATAGTTAGTTCAGCTAACTATAACTCGCGCGCCCGCAATGCACTGCTGATGACGTCACATATTACATCACTCATGACATGGTCAGTGACATCCCTCATGACATCACTGATGACATCTCAAATGACATCACTGATGACATCATCCAGTGAATGTGCGTTTTTCTGAAAATTAAATATGTTTTATATATGTATATCTCAAGGTCGATGGAAGAATAAATGGGTATATAAGTGTCTAAATGGATGATTTGTTTTTGAAAAATTGATTGTGTAACTGACTGATTAAGTGTATCATAGTGAATACATGGCTTAAATATGTAAATATCTGTGACAGTCTCTCACTTTGTGTATAAGTGGCTGCATGGGTTGGTGAGTAGCTACATGGGTGTCTATATAGGTTATTAGTTGGTTTTTTGAGTATCAGTCTGAGTGTCTGCATGGTTCGGTGGGGGATATTACGTAGTTCATAGGTGCTTGAATGAGTGACTCACTCTTTGTATGTGTTGAAGACAGTATGTGTGCAGGACTGCATGGGTGGATGAGTGTGTGTATGGGTGTGTTAGTGAGTGAATGACTGTCTCAATAGTGTCTTTATGAGTAACTACATATGTTTTAAACTAGTATATGTGACTATTGGTGTATATAAGTGAGTATATGTGAGAGTGAGATTGAAAGAGTTCCTGTATGAATAAGTATGTGTTTCTATAAGTGATTGTTTAAAAGACTAAGTATGTGTAAGTTTCCGTAGAAGTAAGTGTGGTGGTGTGTGTATAACTGTATATGCAAGTAAATGTATGTTTGATTCTTTATTAGCATGAGTGACTATGTTTGTGAGTAACTCTATGGATGAGTGGCATTGTGTAACAGGATGTATAGGTGTATGAGTACATATGATGAGTGAGTACATGTATGAGTGACTGTATAGGACTGTTGGTGAATGAGTGGATGTGTATGTGGATCTTAGAATTACTGAAGAGGTTGTTGTAACTGGTATTGGTATGTCCATTGTTTTGAAAAGTTTAGTCTCTATTTTTGAATGTGTGTATCAAAGGTTATATTAGGGTGAGAGGAGGTCTGCCACTCTATCACAAGGATGATGTCATCAGTGATGTCATTTGAGATGTCATCAGTGATGTCATGAGTGATGTCACTGACCATGTCATGAGTGATGTAATATGTGACGTCATCAGCAGTGCATTGCGGGCGCGCGAGTTATAGTTAACTGAACTAACTATAACGGGGGAATTTCAATGGTTTTGTACAAGTGAAAAGTCCAGCTAACTAGAACACCCCTGAAACCTATGGTTTCTTCAGTGAATTTCTGAGGTTTTTTAAATGCTAATTCCTAACTATAACGTGCCTGAAACCTATGGTTTTTTCTGTGAATTTCAAAGGTTTTTTAAATGCTAATTTCTAACTATGCCTACAGAGATAGGACATGTGAAGAAAGAAGAAAAAATGCACAGAAAGAAAAAAAAGAAGTGCAGAAAGAAGCAGCAGAAGTCCTCAAAGACGAAGAAAAGTGCAGGAAGAAGGATAACGTGCAGAAAGAACAAAAAGAAGCCTTGTTGCAAAATCATCCTGTACCCTCAACTTTTTCAGACGGATAATGGTGGTAACTGAGTCTGACTAACCAGTCCTAGAGCCAGTGCTATGTTAAAAGACACTTAGAATACAGTGAAAACACCTACATACACTAGGAAACATTATGCGTTGGGGTCCCCCTGTGATTAGCATGACCTCCTCTGTAAGCCCCTAGTATATAATAGGGCAGGGGTATTAAAACTACCTCTTAAAACAGGCCACAGGGCGTTTTTGCACACGTTAACTCAGGCCCCGTCCCCTCCCTTCACCACTGTGTAAACACGCCCTGTGTCCGTTTTTAGTTGGGAGATTAAGTTCATTTGAATCCTGAGGGTCCCTAGGGTCCAACTAGCCCACTAGGTACCTCCAGTAAGTGCCACAGAGCTGCGTTGCAGAGAGGTGTAAAAAGTGGCACGGCCTGGACCACCTCTCTGCAATGCAGCTCAGTGGCGCTTACTGGAAGCACTTGGTGGGCTAGTTAGCCCCCAGGGGCCCTCAATATTGAAGGAAAATTATATCCCCAATTTAAAACGTGCCATAGTGCGTGTTTGCACACGTCACCTCAGGCCCCGTCCCCTCCCTTCACCACTGTGTAAACGCGCCCTGTGACTGTTCTGAGTTGAGAGATTAAGTCCCCTTGAATCCTAAGGGTCCCTAGGGTCAAACTAGACCACTAGGTACCTCCAGTAAGCGCCACAGAGCTGCGTTGCAGAGAGGTGTAAAAAGGGGCTTGGCCTCAGAACACCTGTCTGCAGCGCAGCTCCCTGGCGCATACTAGAGATGCCTGTTGGGCTAGTTGGCCCTCAGGGACCCTCAGTATTGAAGAGGAATTAATTCCCCAACTTACAACTCGCCAGGGGGCGTGTTTTCAGAGTGCTGCAAGGAGGGGGCGTGGCCTCCGGCACGATGCCAGTCTTTTATTTATTTTAATTTTTTAAGAAGGGGGGCTGTGTGGTTCCCCTTCTTATTCTAATTTATTGGCCCTGATGACCCCATCCCCCAGGGCCTGTCTCCTAATTATATTTTTTTGACCCCAATACCCAGGGCCGGCCACTGTTTTTTATTATTTTTAAAAAATATATATTTATAGACACACCTAGGACATGCTGGACAAACCGTACGTACCTATGACCATGACGATTTGCGTGATATTCATTAAAAGGCGACTATGCATGCAATGAATCCACGTGGAATGTATTTACACCACTAGTGAAGCTCTGACATGTCTGATGCCCTACCGTGCCTAATCCCGGTAGACACCCTTGTCGTTTATTTATACAAACATGGGTAGCTATTGACGGGCACATTTAATACACACCAAGCCATTCAAAGGGGATTCGACAAAAATTCGACCAAAACTATGCAAGAAACCCCCCTCACGGTTAATAAAACACACATCCACTGCCGGATGTGTAATACTTTTTATTTTACTCTCTGGAAAGGGGACGAACATCACTTGAGTCACAGCGCGCTCCTGGCAGAGCTCAATGCTGTGTTACACCCACCATTGCCTGCTGAGTGCCACACACCTCTGTGTTGTATTCCACTAGCTAGTGCATATGCTATGACACTCTCTAGCCCATGTGCACTGTAACACCACCCCGTGAATATGTCATGCCACACTTGTCTTCGCACGGGTTATATTGCCCCATCTAACGTGCCTTCCTCGATGCCTATGTTATAACGCACAGTGCTATGCCATACATATTACAATCTGGGATCCATATCTTGCCATATCTTTGTCACAGTGCATATGCAACGTTACACTCCCCAGCACATATTTTATATTACAACTTTAGAGACTAGTTAGGTTACACAACACTGCCCTGTGCATATTACACTCCAAGGCGCATATCGCATAGCACGCGCTAGTGCCTGTGCTATCTCGCGCTCTCCAATGAATCTGTCATTGCGCACAATGTATTGCATATCATATTTCACGCCCGGTTCATCTTATATCACACTTTTTGGTGCATAGTTTATACCATACACTATATCTAGTTTTCATTTTCAATCGTGCTCTCAGGACTATGTTCTATATAACACTGTGTTCACCTACCCTTTTCACGGGCATTACATTTTGCGATAGGGGGTGGAGGGTCAGGGGGTGTTTCTGCCAAGTGAGCCCGGAGTCACAGTCACAAACGTCCTCTTCTTCCTGAATAAAAGTGAGATTATGCTGCATACTTGTTCATATTTTAAGTAGATCGCACAGACACGTTTTAAAAACAATAAAGTTCCTAATACCCGCCTTCTCTGAACAGTTAGCTTGCTGCCCCCATCCCCCTCCCCCCTATCCTCTGTTGTGTGAATCCATGGACTAGCCTCCTCCCTCCTGCCATGCATGGTCTGATTTTCTGCCACTGCCCTCAATTTAGTATGATGTACCAGTCCACTCCTCCTGCCCTCCATTGCCCAATTCTATGCCCCATCATTGACCCCCTGCTTAAACTCTGTGCTTAGCTTGCTGCCCCTATTCTCCTTCCCCCTGCCCTCCGATGTCTTTGTGCATGACCCTGCTCCATCCTTTTTGCCCACCATGTTCCATGGACCTGCCACTCCTATCTACTCAGAGTGTTCTGTTGAGCTGCCACTCCCCTCCCACCTGCCTAGCATTGTCAGATGACTGTAACCTGTCCCTGCCACCTCCACCCTACCTGTCCACATTCCATGCCCCTATCCTCTTCCTCCTGTCCTACATGGTCCATTGTGCTGCCACACCCTTCTGCCCTCCCTGGTCTGTTGTGCTGCAACTGCTCCTCCTGCCTGCCCCATGCGGTCTGTTGTGAGGCCCCTTCCCCTGAACTTTCTTGTCTGTGCACAGGTCCTGACCCTCCCTTCTATCCTCCGTCGTCCTTTGTGCATGCCCCTGCACCCTCCTTCTTGCCCATCATAGCCCTTATTCTGCCACTAACCCTCCCACTTGCCATGCATGGTCTTCTGTGCTGCCATGGCCCCTCCCATCTTCCCTGTGTGGTCAGTTAGCTGCCCCAGAACCCCTCCCACCTTCCCTCCATGGTCTGTGTGTATGCCATCACAGTCTCACTGTTGCTCTTCATGGTGTGTCTTGCTTCTAGTGCCCATCCTGCCTGACCTCCATGGCTATCTTGCTGCTCCTGCCCCCTTGCCCCCAGCCCTCTGTTTACATGTGCAGACCCCTACTCCCTCCCTCCTGGCTTGTCTGTTCCATTGTAATGCCCCTGATCCGTCTCTCCTGCCCTTTATGGTCTGTTATGCTGCAGCTTTCTCTCCTGTCTGTCCATTATGGTCAGCTAGCTACCATTGCCTCTTGCCCCTCTGTTCTCTGTTGTCCATGTGCATGGTCCTGTCCCTTCCCTCTTGCTTTCTATGGATTGTTGTGCTGCACTGCCGTCCCGCATGCCCTGTGTGGTGTATTGTGCTGCTGCAAACCCTGATGCCTGCCCTGCAGGGTCAGTTTGGTGCACCTCTCATGTCCCTCCTGTCCTCTGTTATCCAAGTCCATGTCCCTACCCCATTTCCTTCCATGATCCAATGTACCATACTTGCGAACATTTTGAACTTGGTAAGAGGGAGATTTTGAAAAAAAAACTGGGGCATTGATTTTACCCTTTGAGTTACATTGAAAAAGAGGAGATTGTAGATAGGAGACAGATCAAATAAAGCCCATTTGAGCTTAAAAACATTGGACGTTTCCTGGCTGAATCGGGTCTGTTGGCATGTATGGTTGTACTACCATTGCCTCTTCCTTCTGCCCACAATGGTCTATTACATTGCCACAGCCTCTCTTGCAAGTCCTGTATTGTTGGTTTGTTGCCCCTGCCCCCCTTTCCACTGCCCTCCATAGTCTGTTGTGCTGCCACGGCCCTTCCTGCCTGCTCAGTGTGGTTAAATTGTTGCCTTTGCACCCTCCTACCTGCCTTCAATTTTTAGAGTCCCTGGTCTCTGCCTCTCAACAGTATCCTAATGAACAACTAGATTGCTAACATTCTATATTTATTACAAAAGTGTGGAACGCCTGACGTCATCTTGATGTAATCAAAACTGTAATACCTAGAGCATTTCCTTTAGAAATTACATATATGAGAGGGTCTTATTGGCATCAAAATTATGGTTAGTGCTCTAAAAGACTAAAATAAGGACATATTTTCTGAGTTTTCAAATAGCGACAAAGCACTTTTAAATCATTTGTTACCTTTATGTTTTTTTATCCAGTTGACCACTTGATTAAATGTTGCACTTAGGGGAGAGGATGTGGTGTTACTTCCAGAACTGCAGACTTTGCAACTGGGGAACCAGGTTGGAGTTTCTGCTTCAGCTCGACATTCTGTGATTCTGGTCAAATCACTTAGTCTCCCCATGTCTACAACCAAAATGAATTTGTTATTGTGTGATGTAACCAATGCTCATGTAAAGCACTCCAATACCTGACAAGTCTGCACTATATAACACTGCAAAAACACAAAATAATAAGTGTTTTGCACACTTCTGTCATTGGGCTATATTTGGGCTACATCTGGGTGATTTTGGGCTACATTTGGGCTCTTTTGTCTCCGGTGGCCATCTTGGGAGATTTATTTGTTATGGAGTTTCCTAATTTCCTCATGTACTGCAGTCTCCTCATTAGGAAATGCTTTCAGTTTTTTACTTTGATTCCATCATGAAGGTATTCAGATATGTCACACATTTGCCATAAATTCTGAATGTTAGCACTCTAGTTGCTCATTAGATCACTGTAGTAAAACTACTGTTCACCATGGAAGTCTGCTCCTGGTATTAAAAGTGCATGTTTCAGTCTGCATGTCAGAATTTTTTAATGAAATAGAAGAGGATTTGAGAAGTCACTCAAAATGTGCCCTCATTTTCTTTCTTCAGCATTAATCATAATTTCTATGGCAAAATGAACCCCCTCATTGTGTTCCTTTTTAAATTAAATGTTTTAAGTGTTACCAATTTATTCCAATCAAGATGGCTTCAGGTGTGCCATACTTTTGTCATAATGAAGACAGTAAGCGCTCTAGTTGTTTTTAAGAACACTCTGGGACATTCGGTCATTGGGCTATACTTGGGCTACATCTGGGTGATATTTGGGCTACATTTGGGCTCTTTTGTCTCTGGTGGCCATCTTGAGAGACTTATTTGTTATGAAGTTTCCTAATTTCCTCATTTACTGCTGTCTCCTCGGTAGGAAATACTTTCAGTTTTTTACTTTGATTCCATCAAGAAGGCATTCAGATGTGTCACACATTTGCCATAAATTCAGAATGTTAGCACTCTTTTTGCTCATTAGATCACTGTAGTAAAGCTACTGCTCCCAAGGGAAAACTGCTGCTGGTATTGAAAGTGCATGTTTCAGTCTGAATGTCAGAATTTTTTAATGAAATAGAAGAGGATTTGAGAAGTCACTCAAAATGTGCCCTAATTTTTCTTTCTGCAGCACTAATCATACTTTTTATGGAAAAATGAACCCCCTCATTTTGTTCCTTTTTAAATTAAATGTTTTAAGAGTTACCACTTTAATCCAAGCAAGATGGCTTCAGGTGTGCCATACGTTTATCATAAGTAGGACTGTTAGCGCTCTAGTTGTTCTTTGGAACACTCTGGGAAGCTGCAGTAGAACACAAAGGAATCAACTGACAGTCTCTGCCCTTGTTGGATGAACATGTTTTACTGAGAATGTCAGACCTCATTCTCACATGACTGAGAAAGATAATGTGAATTTACAGAAAATAAGCTCTCAGTTTAGCTTATAGATCACCTTCCAAACCTCTGTGGGAAAAGCATGAGAAAATATTTTTCTCTCAATCATGATATCCCAGCAGAAGGCTTTTTCACATGGTGAAATCACCTTAGAACATACCACAATTCCTAAAATGAGTATGGTACCATCAACAAATGATTTATAATGTAACTAAAGTCTTAAAACCTTCTATTAACTGCAATGCTTTTTAATGAGGTGCTATCATGTATATTGGTCCCAAGATGGCTGCCAACACTTCTTGGATGAAGTGCTGACAGCCAATCAGATCTCAGGATGAGATGTGTGGTTAGGCTCCGCCCACATATGTATATGATTTTACTTTTGATTTTCTCAGGAACTACTGAACAGATTGACACCAGACCTGCAAAAGGCACATCCCTGACCTGAGGACTACCTCTCTGCCAAATTTCAAGTAATTCTGTTCAGCCGTTCGGGCTGTACCTTGGACTAAAGGTCCCTATGGAAAATTGCATGGGGAAAACGCGTTTTGGGACCCCCCTTTTTTCTCAGCCCCCGCTTGACGAATCCCCCCGAGACTTTCAGGGTAGGAGCGGAACGGAGCGCCCCACCTATTTTGAAAATTTTGCGAGGATTCGTCAAGCGGCGCCAAAGTTATTTGTCGCATTTGGATATGAAATATTTTGCAAGAAAGTTCTGTCTGCACCCACTGTGGTTAACGAATTGAACTTCAATACCCACAAGGCATTGGGGCGCATGTCCATCAGGGCGGGCCCGAGAGATGTTTTAAATGCAGCAAAGACAGTCGGGACTTCACCTGCATGCCAATGATTAAGGGCAGCACGCCCGAAACGCGTATGGCGCTTTTCCAGCTGTAACAAGCAAGGTATCACTTCTGCCTACAACAATAAAAGGATTTAACTTCCACGTGTGTGGCGTCTTCAAAGCAAGGTAAACTTGGTAAAGGAGATTAATTGCGGCAAAGCCTCGTCGTGAGGATGCCCCACCGCAAGTGCGGTCCTTGGCGCCTGTCATGCTGGGTGCCAGTGGGACGTGGAAGTCCGTGGTTGTGGGATTGACATTGGCAGTGTACCTACCTGTTTGCACAGCGGAATAACCACTTGGATATGAAATATTTTGCAAGAAAGTTCTGTCTGCACCCACTGTGGTTAACGAATTGAACTGCAATACCCACAAGGCATTGGGGCGCATGTCCATCAGGGCGGGCCCGAGAGATGTTTTAAATGCAGCAAAGACAGTCGGGACTTCACCTGCATGCCAATGATTAAGGGCAGCACGCCCGAAACGCGTATGGCGCTTTTCCAGCTGTAACAAGCAAGGTATCACTTCTGCCTACAACAATAAAAGGATTTAACTTCCACGTGTGTGGCGTCTTCAAAGCAAGGTAAACTTGGTAAAGGAGATTAATTGCGGCGAAGCCTCGTCGTGAGGATGCCCCACCGCAAGTGCGGTCCTTGGCGCCTGTCATGCTGGGTGCCAGTGGGACGTGGAAGTCCGTGGTTGTGGGATTGACATTGGCAGTGTACCTACCTGTTTGCACAGCGGAATAACCACTTGGATATGAAATATTTTGCAAGAAAGTTCTGTCTGCACCCACTGTGGTTAACGAATTGAACTGCAATACCCACAAGGCATTGGGGCGCATGTCCATCAGGGCGGGCCCGAGAGATGTTTTAAATGCAGCAAAGACAGTCGGGACTTCACCTGCATGCCAATGATTAAGGGCAGCACGCCCGAAACGCGTATGGCGCTTTTCCAGCTGTAACAAGCAAGGTATCACTTCTGCCTACAACAATAAAAGGATTTAAATTCCACGTGTGTGGCGTCTTTAAAGCAAGGTAAACTTGGTAAAGGAGATTAATTGCGGCAAAGCCTCGTCGTGAGGATGCCCCACCGCAAGTGCGGTCCTTGGCGCCTGTCATGCTGGGTGCCAGTGGGACGTGGAAGTCCGTGGTTGTGGGATTGACATTGGCAGTGTACCTACCTGTTTGCACAGCGGAATAACCACTTGGATATGAAATATTTTGCAAGAAAGTTCTGTCTGCACCCACTGTGGTTAACGAATTGAACTGCAATACCCACAAGGCATTGGGGCGCATGTCCATCAGGGCGGGCCCGAGAGATGTTTTAAATGCAGCAAAGACAGTCGGGACTTCACCTGCATGCCAATGATTAAGGGCAGCACGCCCGAAACGCGTATGGCGCTTTTCCAGCTGTAACAAGCAAGGTATCACTTCTGCCTACAACAATAAAAGGATTTAACTTCCACGTGTGTGGCGTCTTCAAAGCAAGGTAAACTTGGTAAAGGAGATTAATTGCGGCAAAGCCTCGTCGTGAGGATGCCCCACCGCAAGTGCGGTCCTTGGCGCCTGTCATGCTGGGTGCCAGTGGGACGTGGAAGTCCGTGGTTGTGGGATTGACATTGGCAGTGTACCTACCTGTTTGCACAGCGGAATAACCACTTGGATATGAAATATTTTGCAAGAAAGTTCTGTCTGCACCCACTGTGGTTAACGAATTGAACTGCAATACCCACAAGGCATTGGGGCGCATGTCCATCAGGGCGGGCCCGAGAGATGTTTTAAATGCAGCAAAGACAGTCGGGACTTCACCTGCATGCCAATGATTAAGGGCAGCACGCCCGAAACGCGTATGGCGCTTTTCCAGCTGTAACAAGCAAGGTATCACTTCTGCCTACAACAATAAAAGGATTTAACTTCCACGTGTGTGGCGTCTACAAAGCAAGGTAAACTTGGTAAAGGAGATTAATTGCGGCAAAGCCTCGTCGTGAGGATGCCCCACCGCAAGTGCGGTCCTTGGCGCCTGTCATGCTGGGTGCCAGTGGGACGTGGAAGTCCGTGGTTGTGGGATTGACATTGGCAGTGTACCTACCTGTTTGCACAGCGGAATAATCACTTGGATATGAAATATTTTGCAAGAAAGTTCTGTCTGCACCCACTGTGGTTAACGAATTGAACTGCAATACCCACAAGGCATTGGGGCGCATGTCCATCAGGGCGGGCCCGAGAGATGTTTTAAATGCAGCAAAGACAGTCGGGACTTCACCTGCATGCCAATGATTAAGGGCAGCACGCCCGAAACGCGTATGGCGCTTTTCCAGCTGTAACAAGCAAGGTATCACTTCTGCCTACAACAATAAAAGGATTTAACTTCCACGTGTGTGGCGTCTTCAAAGCAAGGTAAACTTGGTAAAGGAGATTAATTGCGGCAAAGCCTCGTCGTGAGGATGCCCCACCGCAAGTGCGGTCCTTGGCGCCTGTCATGCTGGGTGCCAGTGGGACGTGGAAGTCCGTGGTTGTGGGATTGACATTGGCAGTGTACCTACCTGTTTGCACAGCGGAATAACCACTTGGATATGAAATATTTTGCAAGAAAGTTCTGTCTGCACGCACTGTGGTTAACGAATTGAACTGCAATACCCACAAGGCATTGGGGCGCATGTCCATCAGGGCGGGCCCGAGAGATGTTTTAAATGCAGCAAAGACAGTCGGGACTTCACCTGCATGCCAATGATTAAGGGCAGCACGCCCGAAACGCGTATGGCGCTTTTCAAGCTGTAACAAGCAAGGTATCACTTCTGCCTACAACAATAAAAGGATTTAACTTCCACGTGTGTGGCGTCTTCAAAGCAAGGTAAACTTTGTAAAGGAGATTAATTGCGGCAAAGCCTCGTCGTGAGGATGCCCCACCGCAAGTGCGGTCCTTGGCGCCTGTCATGCTGGGTGCCAGTGGGACGTGGAAGTCCGTGGTTGTGGGATTGACATTGGCAGTGTACCTACCTGTTTGCACAGCCGAATAACCACTTGGATATGAAATATTTTGCAAGAAAGTTCTGTCTGCACCCACTGTGGTTAACGAATTGAACTGCAATACCCACAAGGCATTGGGGCGCATGTCCATCAGGGCGGGCCCGAGAGATGTTTTAAATGCAGCAAAGACAGTCGGGACTTCACCTGCATGCCAATGATTAAGGGCAGCACGCCCGAAACGCGTATGGCGCTTTTCCAGCTGTAACAAGCAAGGTATCACTTCTGCCTACAACAATAAAAGGATTTAACTTCCACGTGTGTGGCGTCTTCAAAGCAAGGTAAACTTGGTAAAGGAGATTAATTGCGGCGAAGCCTCGTCGTGAGGATGCCCCACCGCAAGTGCGGTCCTTGGCGCCTGTCATGCTGGGTGCCAGTGGGACGGGGAAGTCCGTGGTTGTGGGATTGACATTGGCAGTGTACCTACCTGTTTGCACAGCGGAATAACCACTTGGATATGAAATATTTTGCAAGAAAGTTCTGTCTGCACCCACTGTGGTTAACGAATTGAACTGCAATACCCACAAGGCATTGGGGCGCATGTCCATCAGGGCGGGCCCGAGAGATGTTTTAAATGCAGCAAAGACAGTCGGGACTTTACCGGCATGCCAATGATTAAGGGCAGCACGCCCGAAACGCGTATGGCGCTTTTCCAGCTGTAACAAGCAAGGTATCACTTCTGCCTACAACAATAAAAGGATTTAACTTCCACGTGTGTGGCGTCTTCAAAGCAAGGTAAACTTGGTAAAGGAGATTAATTGCGGCAAAGCCTCGTCGTGAGGATGCCCCACCGCAAGTGCGGTCCTTGGCGCCTGTCATGCTGGGTGCCAGTGGGACGTGGAAGTCCGTGGTTGTGGGATTGACATTGGCAGTGTACCTACCTGTTTGCACAGCGGAATAACCACTTGGATATGAAATATTTTGCAAGAAAGTTCTGTCTGCACCCACTGTGGTTAACGAATTGAACTGCAATACCCACAAGGCATTGGGGCGCATGTCCATCAGGGCGGGCCCGAGAGATGTTTTAAATGCAGCAAAGACAGTCGGGACTTCACCTGCATGCCAATGATTAAGGGCAGCACGCCCGAAACGCGTATGGCGCTTTTCCAGCTGTAACAAGCAAGGTATCACTTCTGCCTACAACAATAAAAGGATTTAACTTCCACGTGTGTGGCGTCTTCAAAGCAAGGTAAACTTGGTAAAGGAGATTAATTGCGGCAAAGCCTCGTCGTGAGGATGCCCCACCGCAAGTGCGGTCCTTGGCGCCTGTCATGCTGGGTGCCAGTGGGACGTGGAAGTCCGTGGTTGTGGGATTGACATTGGCAGTGTACCTACCTGTTTGCACAGCGGAATAACCACTTGGATATGAAATATTTTGCAAGAAAGTTCTGTCTGCACCCACTGTGGTTAACGAATTGAACTGCAATACCCACAAGGCATTGGGGCGCATGTCCATCAGGGCGGGCCCGAGAGATGTTTTAAATGCAGCAAAGACAGTCGGGACTTCACCTGCATGCCAATGATTAAGGGCAGCACGCCCGAAACGCGTATGGCGCTTTTCCAGCTGTAACAAGCAAGGTATCACTTCTGCCTACAACAATAAAAGGATTTAACTTCCACGTGTGTGGCGTCTTCAAAGCAAGGTAAACTTGGTAAAGGAGATTAATTGCGGCAAAGCCTCGTCGTGAGGATGCCCCACCGCAAGTGCGGTCCTTGGCGCCTGTCATGCTGGGTGCCAGTGGGACGTGGAAGTCCGTGGTTGTGGGATTGACATTGGCAGTGTACCTACCTGTTTGCACAGCGGAATAACCACTTGGATATGAAATATTTTGCAAGAAAGTTCTGTCTGCACACACTGTGGTTAACGAATTGAACTGCAATACCCACAAGGCATTGGGGCGCATGTCCATCAGGGCGGGCCCGAGAGATGTTTTAAATGCAGCAAAGACAGTCGGGACTTCACCTGCATGCCAATGATTAAGGGCAGCACGCCCGAAACGCGTATGGCGCTTTTCCAGCTGTAACAAGCAAGGTATCACTTCTGCCTACAACAATAAAAGGATTTAACTTCCACGTGTGTGGCGTCTTCAAAGCAAGGTAAACTTTGTAAAGGAGATTAATTGCGGCAAAGCCTCGTCGTGAGGATGCCCCACCGCAAGTGCGGTCCTTGGCGCCTGTCATGCTGGGTTCCAGTGGGACGTGGAAGTCCGTGGTTGTGGGATTGACATTGGCAGTGTACCTACCTGTTTGCACAGCCGAATAACCACTTGGATATGAAATATTTTGCAAGAAAGTTCTGTCTGCACCCACTGTGGTTAACGAATTGAACTGCAATACCCACAAGGCATTGGGGCGCATGTCCATCAGGGCGGGCCCGAGAGATGTTTTAAATGCAGCAAAGACAGTCGGGACTTCACCTGCATGCCAATGATTAAGGGCAGCACGCCCGAAACGCGTATGGCGCTTTTCCAGCTGTAACAAGCAAGGTATCACTTCTGCCTACAACAATAAAAGGATTTAACTTCCACGTGTGTGGCGTCTTCAAAGCAAGGTAAACTTGGTAAAGGAGATTAATTGCGGCGAAGCCTCGTCGTGAGGATGCCCCACCGCAAGTGCGGTCCTTGGCGCCTGTCATGCTGGGTGCCAGTGGGACGGGGAAGTCCGTGGTTGTGGGATTGACATTGGCAGTGTACCTACCTGTTTGCACAGCGGAATAACCACTTGGATATGAAATATTTTGCAAGAAAGTTCTGTCTGCACCCACTGTGGTTAACGAATTGAACTGCAATACCCACAAGGCATTGGGGCGCATGTCCATCAGGGCGGGCCCGAGAGATGTTTTAAATGCAGCAAAGACAGTCGGGACTTCACCTGCATGCCAATGATTAAGGGCAGCACGCCCGAAACGCGTATGGCGCTTTTCCAGCTGTAACAAGCAAGGTATCACTTCTGCCTACAACAATAAAAGGATTTAACTTCCACGTGTGTGGCGTCTTCAAAGCAAGGTAAACTTGGTAAAGGAGATTAATTGCGGCAAAGCCTCGTCGTGAGGATGCCCCACCGCAAGTGCGGTCCTTGGCGCCTGTCATGCTGGGTGCCAGTGGGACGTGGAAGTCCGTGGTTGTGGGATTGACATTGGCAGTGTACCTACCTGTTTGCACAGCGGAATAACCACTTGGATATGAAATATTTTGCAAGAAAGTTCTGTCTGCACCCACTGTGGTTAACGAATTGAACTGCAATACCCACAAGGCATTGGGGCGCATGTCCATCAGGGCGGGCCCGAGAGATGTTTTAAATGCAGCAAAGACAGTCGGGACTTCACCTGCATGCCAATGATTAAGGGCAGCACGCCCGAAACGCGTATGGCGCTTTTCCAGCTGTAACAAGCAAGGTATCACTTCTGCCTACAACAATAAAAGGATTTAACTTCCACGTGTGTGGCGTCTTCAAAGCAAGGTAAACTTGGTAAAGGAGATTAATTGCGGCAAAGCCTCGTCGTGAGGATGCCCCACCGCAAGTGCGGTCCTTGGCGCCTGTCATGCTGGGTGCCAGTGGGACGTGGAAGTCCGTGGTTGTGGGATTGACATTGGCAGTGTACCTACCTGTTTGCACAGCGGAATAACCACTTGGATATGAAATATTTTGCAAGAAAGTTCTGTCTGCACCCACTGTGGTTAACGAATTGAACTGCAATACCCACAAGGCATTGGGGCGCATGTCCATCAGGGCGGGCCCGAGAGATGTTTTAAATGCAGCAAAGACAGTCGGGACTTCACCTGCATGCCAATGATTAAGGGCAGCACGCCCGAAACGCGTATGGCGCTTTTCCAGCTGTAACAAGCAAGGTATCACTTCTGCCTACAACAATAAAAGGATTTAACTTCCACGTGTGTGGCGTCTTCAAAGCAAGGTAAACTTGGTAAAGGAGATTAATTGCGGCAAAGCCTCGTCGTGAGGATGCCCCACCGCAAGTGCGGTCCTTGGCGCCTGTCATGCTGGGTGCCAGTGGGACGTGGAAGTCCGTGGTTGTGGGATTGACATTGGCAGTGTACCTACCTGTTTGCACAGCGGAATAACCACTTGGATATGAAATATTTTGCAAGAAAGTTCTGTCTGCACACACTGTGGTTAACGAATTGAACTGCAATACCCACAAGGCATTGGGGCGCATGTCCATCAGGGCGGGCCCGAGAGAGGTTTTAAATGCAGCAAAGACAGTCGGGACTTCACCTGCATGCCAATGATTAAGGGCAGCACGCCCGAAACGCGTATGGCGCTTTTCCAGCTGTAACAAGCAAGGTATCACTTCTGCCTACAACAATAAAAGGATTTAACTTCCACGTGTGTGGCGTCTTCAAAGCAAGGTAAACTTTGTAAAGGAGATTAATTGCGGCAAAGCCTTGTCGTGAGGATGCCCCACCGCAAGTGCGGTCCTTGGCGCCTGTCATGCTGGGTGCCAGTGGGACGTGGAAGTCCGTGGTTGTGGGATTGACATTGGCAGTGTACCTACCTGTTTGCACAGCCGAATAACCACTTGGATATGAAATATTTTGCAAGAAAGTTCTGTCTGCACCCACTGTGGTTAACGAATTGAACTGCAATACCCACAAGGCATTGGGGCGCATGTCCATCAGGGCGGGCCCGAGAGATGTTTTAAATGCAGCAAAGACAGTCGGGACTTCACCTGCATGCCAATGATTAAGGGCAGCACGCCCGAAACGCGTATGGCGCTTTTCCAGCTGTAACAAGCAAGGTATCACTTCTGCCTACAACAATAAAAGGATTTAACTTCCACGTGTGTGGCGTCTTCAAAGCAAGGTAAACTTGGTAAAGGAGATTAATTGCGGCGAAGCCTCGTCGTGAGGATGCCCCACCGCAAGTGCGGTCCTTGGCGCCTGTCATGCTGGGTGCCAGTGGGACGGGGAAGTCCGTGGTTGTGGGATTGACATTGGCAGTGTACCTACCTGTTTGCACAGCGGAATAACCACTTGGATATGAAATATTTTGCAAGAAAGTTCTGTCTGCACCCACTGTGGTTAACGAATTGAACTGCAATACCCACAAGGCATTGGGGCGCATGTCCATCAGGGCGGGCCCGAGAGATGTTTTAAATGCAGCAAAGACAGTCGGGACTTCACCTGCATGCCAATGATTAAGGGCAGCACGCCCGAAACGCGTATGGCGCTTTTCCAGCTGTAACAAGCAAGGTATCACTTCTGCCTACAACAATAAAAGGATTTAACTTCCACGTGTGTGGCGTCTTCAAAGCAAGGTAAACTTGGTAAAGGAGATTAATTGCGGCAAAGCCTCGTCGTGAGGATGCCCCACCGCAAGTGCGGTCCTTGGCGCCTGTCATGCTGGGTGCCAGTGGGACGTGGAAGTCCGTGGTTGTGGGATTGACATTGGCAGTGTACCTACCTGTTTGCACAGCGGAATAACCACTTGGATATGAAATATTTTGCAAGAAAGTTCTGTCTGCACCCACTGTGGTTAACGAATTGAACTGCAATACCCACAAGGCATTGGGGCGCATGTCCATCAGGGCGGGCCCGAGAGATGTTTTAAATGCAGCAAAGACAGTCGGGACTTCACCTGCATGCCAATGATTAAGGGCAGCACGCCCGAAACGCGTATGGCGCTTTTCCAGCTGTAACAAGCAAGGTATCACTTCTGCCTACAACAATAAAAGGATTTAACTTCCACGTGTGTGGCGTCTTCAAAGCAAGGTAAACTTGGTAAAGGAGATTAATTGCGGCAAAGCCTCGTCGTGAGGATGCCCCACCGCAAGTGCGGTCCTTGGCGCCTGTCATGCTGGGTGCCAGTGGGACGGGGAAGTCCGTGGTTGTGGGATTGACATTGGCAGTGTACCTACCTGTTTGCACAGCGGAATAACCACTTGGATATGAAATACTTTGCAAGAAAGTTCTGTCTGCACCCACTGTGGTTAACGAATTGAACTGCAATACCCACAAGGCATTGGGGCGCATGTCCATCAGGGCGGGCCCGAGAGATGTTTTAAATGCAGCAAAGACAGTCGGGACTTCACCTGCGTGCCAATGATTAAGGGCAGCACGCCCGAAACGCGTATGGCGCTTTTCCAGCTGTAACAAGCAAGGTATCACTTCTGCCTACAACAATAAAAGGATTTAACTTCCACGTGTGTGGCGTCTTCAAAGCAAGGTAAACTTGGTAAAGGAGATTAATTGCGGCAAAGCCTCGTCGTGAGGATGCCCCACCGCAAGTGCGGTCCTTGGCGCCTGTCATGCTGGGTGCCAGTGGGACGGGGAAGTCCGTGGTTGTGGGATTGACATTGGCAGTGTACCTACCTGTTTGCACAGCGGAATAACCACTTGGATATGAAATATTTTGCAAGAAAGTTCTGTCTGCACCCACTGTGGTTAACGAATTGAACTGCAATACCCACAAGGCATTGGGGCGCATGTCCATCAGGGCGGGCCCGAGAGATGTTTTAAATGCAGCAAAGACAGTCGGGACTTCACCTGCATGCCAATGATTAAGGGCAGCACGCCCGAAACGCGTATGGCGCTTTTCCAGCTGTAACAAGCAAGGTATCACTTCTGCCTACAACAATAAAAGGATTTAACTTCCACGTGTGTGGCGTCTTCAAAGCAAGGTAAACTTGGTAAAGGATATATATATATATATATATATATATATATATATATATATATATATACATATACACACACACACACACATATATATATATATATATATATATATATATATATATATATATTTAAAAAAAATTGTGAATAATTTGTAGTAAGGAAAACTATATTTTTTTAAATATATTATACAGAAGTCGCGCACCCTACACGATGGCTGCATGCATTCCAGTAGCCATTTTGAAAAGTCGCGCAGGGGTCACGACTTCGGTGTAATTTGTAAAGTATGAAATATCTTTAAATTAATTATAAATAAAAGTTTTCCTTTAAGTGTTTGTCTAAATGTATTAATAAAAGTATTTTGAAAGTATTATTTTCAATATAATTTTGACTAAAAATTATTCGATTATTATTGGATTCGAAGGTTAGGAGGTATGGCCATTTTGCTCGATCTGTTTTGCAAGATTTTTTGGTCTAGTCAGGTGGACACCCTCCTCCGGGTGAGGTACGGTTTCAGGATTCTATTCAAAAGGTGAGGAATCAACAGGCAGAAGTATCCATCAGAAGAGCAAGTTACTTACCTTCGGTAACTTTTTTTCTGGTGGATACAGTATCTGCCTGTGGATTCCTCACTGTCCCACCCGTCTCCCCGTTGTCCACCTGTTTCTACCAAAAAGATGCTTTTACTGTTTGGCATGAATGTTTTTAATGTGTCTTAATCATGCTTATGTTTTAATAGTGAGAAATGCGTGATCTGTTGCTATTTCTCTATGCCTTTACTGGTTATGCATTTGTGTATATATATATATATATTTTTTTTAGTATACTATGTATACATATGAAAATGTGTTTAGCTCGCTGGCACGGAAAAAATGGGTGGAACTGACGTCAGCATGCCGACGAGGTCCTCTTATGGCTCCTATGACATCATACGGTGTCGTGAGCGGAGCCGTACTATTATGACATCGTCGCCGACGTGGGAGAGCTAGGAAAGAATCTCCGCGGAATGCTGGCGCAGGGGATATTCACCTAAGTGTTCAGGCTAGGCCTTTGGGAGCAACTGTTTAGGTTACCACTCCAGAAACCGAAACCAGTGATCCGAGGGCAGAGGCCCTGCAGATGGCACATGAGGTGGGAAGCCCAGTCGTGTGCACCAGCGGGGCAGCGAAGTGACAAGCACCACTACCCACAGAAAAGGTAACAAGGGCACTGAATAACACAGGAACTTCTCTTTGTATCTGGCAGGAACTAGTTCCAAAATGTAGAATTAGTGCTACAACAGTCTTCACGAGGACCTGCGATGGATGCCGCTTCTGCCTTCCGTACACTGGAGGCGGCACATGGGTCACGCGGTACGGTCATACTGCGGTGGGACGCACACTCGTTGACCTCTCATGGCACTGCTTCACACTTCGGGGATAACGCTTTCCATTAGCTGTGTTTTCTGATGACGTGTCGCGCCGGCCCCGTCCAACAGCAGAACCCCTTTAGATCCAAACAGACTCTTCCACTCTCTCACCGGAAGTGAAACCAGGCCACGCGGACACTTTCACAATACAACAGCCGGGAATGCACTTTTCGGTAAAAAACCACATTCCTTCCTCCTAATTTATCAGAAAAGCTACTCACTGAAGAACAGGGGCTAGCCTTGAACGGTAAACAGCCGTTGCAAATTTTTTTTAACTTCGTAATACCATTACAATGCATGCATTACCACGCAAGCGTTGTACATCGCGAAGTCATTACTACGCATTTTTTTAGAACGCATGGTCATTTACCACGCATGCCTTTACAACAAATTTTGTTGTAAAGGTATGTATGGTAAATGAACATGCGTTCTAAAAAAAATGTAGACTATCCACGTCGTTGTAAGGAAACAGAGGCTGTTCTGTTTCCTCACAACGACGTGCACCGCCCCTCAGAGACGACATGAAGCAGGAACCATGAGGAGAGAGGAACCATGAGGAGTGAGAGGTAAGGGGGAATGGGCATGGGGTGGTGGTTACTTTTCTATGGTTTAGGGTAGTGCAGTGATGTGTGTAGTGTAGGGGGTCGTGCTGGAGTAGTGTTTTAGGGTTTAGGGCAGTGCAGTGTTTGTGTAGTGTAGGGAGTCGTGCTGGGGTAGTGTTTTAAGGTTTAGGGCAGTGCAGTGGTGTTTGGGTAGTGTAGGGGTCATGCTGAGGGTAGTGTTTTAGGGTTTACGGCAGTGGTGTTTGGGTAGTGTAGGGGGTCGTGCTGGGGTAGTGTTTTCGGGTTTAGGGTAGTGCAGTGGTGTTGGTGTAGTGTAGAGGGTCGGGCTGGGGGTAGAGTTTTAGGGTTTAGGATAGTGCAGTGGTGTTTGGGTAGTATTGGGGTCCTGCTGAGGGTAGATATAGGGTAGTGCAGTGGTGTTTGGGTAATGTAGGGGGACGTGCTGGGGTAGATGTAGGGTTTAGGGTAGTGCAGTGGTGTTTGCGTAGTGTAGGGGTCATGCTGGAGGTAGATTTAGGGTTTAGGGTAGTGCAGTTGTGTTTGGATAGTGTAGGGGGTCGTGATGGGGTAGATTTAGGGTTTAGGGCAGTGCAGTGGTGTTCGGGCAGTGTAGGGGGTCATGCAGGGGGGTCGTGTTTAAGGGTTTATGGCAGTGCAGTGGTGTTCGGGCAGTGTAGGGGTCATGATGGGGGTGGTGTTTCAGGGTTTGGGGCAGTGCAGTGGTGTTCGGGCAGTGTAGGGGGTCGTGCTGGGGTTGGTGTTTCAGGGTTTAGGGCAGTGCAGTGGTGTTCGGGCACTGTATGGGGTCGTGCTGTGGCTGGTGTTTCAGGGTTTAGTGCAGTGGTGTTCAGGCAGTCTAGGGGGTCGTGCTGGGGCTGGTGTTTCAGGCAGTGCAGTGGTGTTCGGGCAGTGTAGGGGGTCGTGCTGGGGGTCGTGTTTCAGGGTTTAGGGCAGTGCAGTGGTGTTCAGGCAGTGTAGGGGGTCGTGCTGGGGGTGGTGTTTCAGGGTTGAGGTCAGTGCAGTGGTGTTCGGGCAGTGTAGGGGGTCGTGCTGGGGGTGGTGTTTCAGGGTTTAGGGCAGTGCAGTGGTGTTCGGGCAGGGTTGGGGGTCGTGCTGGGGGTGGTGTTTCAGGGTTTAGGGCAGTGCAGTGGTGTTCGGGCAGTGTAGGGGGTCGTGCTGGGGGTGTTTTCAGCGTTTAGGGCAGTGCAGTGGTGTTCGTGTAGTGTAGGGGGGTCGTGCTGGGAGTGGTGTTTCAGGGTTTAGGGCAGTGCAGTGGTGTTCGGGCAGTGTAGGGGGTCATGCTGGGGGTGGTGTTTCAAGGTTTAGGGCAGTGCAGTGGTGTTCGGGCAGTGTAGGGGGTCGTGCTAGGGGTGGGGTTTCAGGGTTGAGGTCAGTGCAGTGGTGTTCGGGCAGTGTAGGGGGTCGTGCTGGGGGTGGTGTTTCAGGGTTTAGGGCAGTGCAGTGGTGTTCGGGCAGGGTTGGGGGACGTGCTGGGGGTGGTGTTTCAGGGTTTAGGGCAGTGCAGTGGTGTTCGGGCAGTGTAGGGGGTCGTGCTGGGGGTGGTGTTTCAAGGTTTAGGGCAGTGCAGTGGTGTTCGGGCAGTGTAGGGGGTCGTGCTGGGGGTGGTGTTTCAGGGTTTAGGTCAGTACAGTGGTGTTCGGGCAGTGTAGGGGGTCGTGCTGGGGGTGGTGTTTCAGGGTTTAGAGCAGTGCAGAGGTGTTCGGGCAGTGTAGGGGGTCGTGCTGGGGGTGGTGTTTCAGGGTTTAGGGCAGTGCAGTAGTGTTCGGGCAGTGTAGGGGGTCATGCTGGGGCTGGTGTTTCAGGCAGTGCAGCGGTGTTCGGGCAGTGTAGGGGGTCGTGCTGGGGGTGGTGTTTCAGGGTTTAGGGCAGTGCAGTTGTGAATGTGTAGTGAGCAGCGCATGCGTGGTGTCACTAGGCGAGACCTAAAAAGCATTGCACCAAGATGGCTGCCAACATTTCCTGGATTGAAGTGTTGGCAGCCAATTAGAGCCAAGCTCGTGCTTGTGTAGTTGGGTCCCACCCAGATACATATAGAGATTTTTTTCCTTTAATATCTAGAAAACTACTGAACGGATTTACACCATTTAAAAAAAAGAGGTCTCTTTCTGAACCAAGGGCTACCGTTTTGCCAAATTTGGTGTAATTCTGTTCAGCAGTTCGGGCTGTAGTCGTGTCTAGATTTTCCTATGGGAAATAGCATGGAGAAAATGTGTTTTTTGACCCCCCCTTTTTTCCTCGGCCCCCGCTTGGCGAATCACCCCGAAACTTTCAGGATAGGAGCTGACCGGAGCGGGACCAACGTTTTGAAAATTTCGCGAAGATTCTCCAACCGACGTTTTTTTTAATAGAAACAAGGTCCTAACTATAACTACCTACTGGCGACCGCCAGTAGGATATAATATATAGTTCTTGGGGTAACGCCGACCCACCGCACCGCCCAGCGGGACTGCTCTGACATTTCAGAATTGTGACTTCACAATAGATGCGCACTCTCATTGAAGTGGTGTGTGTTGCAGAATCGCAGGGGCATGATACGGACAACTCGTATTCCCAGCATGCAACAACATCTACACGCATTCAGGCAAGGAGTAATGGGATGCTGCAGGCCTGGCCCACTGGGGCAGTACTTACGAAGGTTACCTGCAGCTGATTAACTCGGATCACCGAGTCTGAAATACCCTCCCATTTTCTTTAAATCAACGGAGTGTCTCCACCAAAAGATCAAAGACGCTCTACTTTTAAATGTGGATGTGTGATGCACAGAGATGGTTGAGGCATTTGATAAAGGAACTTAATCCGAAACGCATCATGCTAACCACTGTGTGGAAATAAAGGGAGTTTACCTGTGATTCCGCGTGGGCTCTGGTCTTTTCTGAGGAAGGAGTTCCAGATATATATATATATATATAGATATTTTTTTTATTTCAAAAGCCCTTGCGCTCAAGTTATGCACTCGACGATGCTCCGACCTCTCAGTCTGTGTCAACCTCGATGCAGCACGCTTCCTCTCAGTCCTTTGAAAAGCTGATACTCGACGCGTTTCGAGGCAAACGCCTCTTAATCATGAGTTCCCAGAGGCATAGACAGTTCTCCTGTTGATTTGCTCTTACTTTATTTGAAATGAGTCCGCCCATTGTGGGCGCGGCTTGCAGTAAACGCCACTTTGCATGATGGTACTTGCAGTATTACAGGTGAGTTCAGTGTCAATCCTTAGTAGGCTCCATGCCTCTACGTACCACAAAGCTTTCTTGAAATCCTTTAGTAGGTAGGGTGCACAGAGATGGTTGAGGCATTTGATAAAGGAACTTAATCCGAAACGCATCATGCTAACCACTGTGTGGAAATAAAGGGAGTTTACCTGTGATTCCGCGTGGGCTCTGGTCTTTTCTGAGGAAGGAGTTCCAGATATATATACATATATATATACATATATATATATATATATATATATATATATATATATATATATATATATATATATATATAATATTAAAGGGAGGAGGCAGCCCAGCTCCCCTCCTACGCCAATTTCAGCCCTGGAGACTGCATCCCCCCTGAGCCTGGCCCTTCGTTTAAATAAAAAAAATAGGTATAGGGGGACTGTGTGGCCCCCCCCCTCCCCGGGTCGAATTGGACCCCGGGGACACCATCCCCCAGGGACAGCCCAGCAAAAGCGGGTGCCTCTAGAGCACTCACCCTTTCGGCTCCCTGTCTCCTGAGGGTGCCGGCACTGCTTTGGGATTCAGTGAGCCACTGACATGCAGCACCCTGGATCCCAAAGCAGTGTCTGTGCCAGACACTTGCTCTGCTTTCAACAAGCGAGAGCATTTTTGCTCTCGCTTTTAAAAGCAGAGCTGAGTTTGCTACAGCTTGGCTGGAGCGGTCTTCCTGCCAAGCCATAGCAAACTGCAATGTCCTGCGGGTGGGCACCCTGGGACATTGCTGGAGCCAGACCTGGGGTGTGGCGATCCCCAGGGTCAGCTAGGGCTCCTTTGTTCCAATTTGCCCCAGGGAGGTGGTGGTCCTGGGGATGCATGGGGGTGGGATCCCCCGCGCAATATGATTTATTTTAGCCCTTGGGAGGTGCCGGTCCCTCGGAATGCAGGGGAGGCCCTACGCCTCCCCTGCATTTGTTTTTTTAAAGTTATTTAATGTATGTGCCCCAGGGAGGTGGTGCTCCTCGGGACTTAACATAAGCCTAGGAGGGGGGCCTCATGAGCCCGAGGGTTTAAGAAAAGAGATGCGCAGGTACGTGTGCGTCTTTTTTTAATGCTTTTAGAACGTGGCAGGATCCCTGTGGGTCCTCCTCCACCACCATATCTGCGAGGTCGGGTTATTCCTACCCTGCCCCTTTAAACAAAAACAAATCTTTTTTTTGGTACTCTGCTTCAAGCCTGGTTGAAGTGTTATCAGCCAATCAAATTTTACTAGGATCCGTGAGTACACTTCAAGGACTAGCGTCCCCAGATATCTATATTCTTTAAACTTTAATGTCTCTGAAAACCCTGAACAGATTTACACCAAATCATAAAAAGCACACTTTCTGGACCAAAATTTGCTTTCTGCCAAATTCGGTGCGATTCCGTTCAGCAGTTTGGGCTGTAGTTGTGTTCAAATAATAAAAAATACCCATAGACCGAACATGGGACAAATGCGCTTTGGGACCTCCATTCCTTCTCGGCCCCTGCTTGATGGATCACCCCGCAACTTTCAACACAGCAGCTAAACCAAAAAAGGGACTGTTGGTGGTTGGTGGTTTTAGGCCTCTGGGCACTTTAGCACTGTGGTCCAGTGTAAAGTGCGTGCGCTCTGTGTTACATTGATAAGGTTGGCCTGCCCTCCCATAGGAATGCATGGGGGATTCCCTGCTAAGGTGTGCCAGTGGTAATTCCTGTTATGAGAGGAGCAGTGTGGTCAAGTCTGGTATGTATGAAATGGTGTGAATAAATGCTGCACAATAGTTTGCGCAGATCTATTATGACTCTGGGAGAAATGCCACTTTTAGAAGTTGGCATTTCGGTGTTCTATGTGTCCGCCTGCCTGATGTGAATTGCATGTCTGGCTTTTGAGTGACAGGGGTTGTGAGGTGTGTGTGGCTCCAGGAAGGGCACAGTGAGTCAGCGCTAGGCTGAATGGGACCTCTGCATTTGGAGTAGGTGGCAGGATAAGTCCCTGGTCCCTGAATAGGATTGTGCCTGCCCTAGTGAATGCTGGCTCCGCCCACCCTGTGGTGTGTTTGATGACGAGCCCCCACCTAACAATAGGGAAGAGGAGCCTGGTAAACAGAGTGCTCAAGAACCAGTTTCTGCTGGTTCCCCCAGCCCTGCGCTGGCGCAGACAAAGGGAAAAGGTGTATAAATGCTGGGGCTGTGACCCCATGGTGGGGGTGCTGTTTCTGGACTGCTGGGGCTTGCTGCTGCTGGGGCTCAGGAGGGACTGTCATGGGGGCTTGCCTCCCTGCTGGAGGGCCCCGTGTGCTGGCCTCCTTGGGTCCAGCAATGCCCCTTGAACCCTGATGGACTTAGCATCTTGTGGGCACTTTATTTTACCCTGAAGAAAAGCGTTTTGGGCTTTAAAACTGCAGCGCTGGGCTGCGAGGGTACCTCGAGGGAATCCAGGTGTGGGGATCCCCCCCCCCGCTGCACCAGAGTCAAGCGGGAGCCTACCCCACATTTGAGCTATTTTTGGGAGTGCCGCCAATGCTCCTCTGAGCGGGTGCCCACCCAGCCTCTACGTGCTCTTTTACTTGCGGGAGCCCACCCTGCTTTTGTGCTTCTTTTGCGGGTGCCCACCCCACTTTGGTGCAGCGACTGTCTTTGAATAATGGCTGGTGCCCACCCCGCTTTTGAATTTCTCTGGACTTGGTGAAGACGGGTGCCTACCCCGCATTGGCGCTGAGGAAGAAATCACCGCCGCGGCCCGGGAGCACCAAGGCAGAAGTCAGGCAGGCCTGCGCCTGACTGGGGGCAGGGCCTGCTCAGGAAGCGGAAGAGAAAAGAGGAAGTCGGCGTCTGCCAAGCAGGGTTCCCACCTGTACACGGGAGCCCTGCTTGGCAGACGCCAAGCAGGGCTCCCGTGTCCCGGTGGGAGCCCTGCGTGTGACAAGTAGTTGACCAGGAAGGAGGACGAGAGCCTACCCTGCCTCCCAGGGTGTCCTGAGCTGAGGAAAGGAGCCGGCAAGTCTGCATGGGGCTCTCGTGATCTGAGCCCGCACGTACGGAGCCTTGCAGGCTCCTTGCAGAAGTCTCGGTCCCAGGAGAGGGACCGGGTGGAGAACAGAATCCCGTCCCATGAACTGAGGATGGGAGAGCCCTGCAGTGTGCCTTTAGGGGACCAGCCGAAAGTAGCCGGAGCCCACCCCGCATTCAGGTGAGGGGCGGGCGCCTACCCCGCTTTATGGTGATTTAACGCTTCAGTGGGTGCCCACACCACATTCCTGCTTATCCTGTCAGCGGGTGCCCACCCCGCAATTATGCTCCTAGTGGGAGCCGACCCCACATTGCCAAAAAGGCAAGACCGCTGTGGCCCGGGGAGAAGAAGCGCCGCAGACGCGACGAAGGCGGCAGCCGTGCCTGGAGGTGGGAGTGGCCGCAAGACGGAAGCCAAGGCCGTCCGGAATCAGGAAGTGTGGGCGGAAAGGAGGACGGGAGCCTACTCCACCTCCACAAGCTGAAAAACAATGTCCTGGGTCCCAGGAGGGGCAGCCCGGGTGAAGTGAGGCAAAGGGAGCCTTGCCTGCGGACCGGGTGAATAGCAGAGTCTCCCCCTGTGTGGAAAAGACCCACAGAGCCTGCAGAGCCAGTGAGAGGGACCGGGCGACGTGAGGAGGATCCTCAGCACCTGAGCCCAAGTAGAGGCGGGCCTCTCATGACCGGAGAGAGCCCCGCGTGTTGAGCCGGCTGGAGCCCAGAGGAGTCGGAGCCTGCAGCAGCCCACAAAAGAGCCCGGTGAGTGGGGCTCAGTTGTACGGTGGTTGGGGTGTGTGTTGGGGCACTGTTAGAACTGGGATTTCTGGTTGGCTAAGGCTTGCGCCAAAGTCAGGCAGAAACCACCACTCTAGCCAGGGCAAGGAAGTTACACGCCAAAGATAACCCCTGCTCACCCCCTTGGTAGCTTGGCACGAGCAGTCAGGCTTATCTCTGAGGCAAGGTGTAAAGCGTTTGCGCGCGCACCCAGCAACAACACCCAAGGCCCACCACAAAGGAAACTCCACACAAGGTATTCTATAAAAATAGCCTTTGTATTATAGTAAAACACATTAGATAAAAACACACACTTTACAATGTGCCAACAGGCACGGGCAGAATTTACAAGGGATTATATGTACAGGGGACAGGGCCACATGGACCACTGTCAAGAATTAGCACTTTTTAGAATATAAAATTACTGTAGCACAAAATACACATATAACACAACCAGTAACCACTGGTAACATGTAAGCAACCCTAACCACCTAAGGAAAAGCGCGCAGGGAACCAGAACCTCACTAGCACCACCTGTACTAGGAGAAAACAAACAACCACCTAAGTATCACAATACCTGTAGGGGTAAACGCACATTACACATGATGCCTAAAACATTCAGAGGTGTAGGACATGGCACATGACGCATAAACCCATTCAGAGGTGCCGGGCAGGTAAACACATGATGAATAAAACATTCAGAGGTGTAAGGAAGGAAAACACATGATGCATAAAAACACATTCAGAGGTGTAAAGCAAGGCACATGACGCATCGAAATACATTCAGAGGTGCAGGTAAGGGAAACACATGATGCATAAAAATACATTCAGAGGTGCAGGTTGGAACACCAGCGCAAAAACTCCACCTGAGCCACCACCTGTGGCAGTCCCTGGGCCAACTGGCCTGGTAGGGGCTAGGACGCTCTGTGTCAGTCAAGCTGCGCCAGCTGCGCAGACTAAAACAAAAATGGTCCCTCACCTAAACGTGGCAGCTGCCCACTAAGTGCTGGTCAGCTGTAGAACTGAGCGTGGGCACCACTGTGCCCTCCAACGCAAATCTCTCGCTCTCGTGGAGCCCCTCTGGGCTCTTAAAACAATTGAAGTGCCCCCTAGAGCCTCGCGGGCTCTAAATAATATTGTGCTCCTTCGTTGGAGCGGCTCGCGCTCTAGAACTGCAGGGTTCCCCACGTTGGAGCCACACAGGGCTCAAGCAACAATGCCCCACACGTTGGAGCGTCTAGCGCTCTGGAACACGTTGGGGCGACCCACTGCCTTCCGGGGACGCCCTGGTATGCAGCCACGGGTGTCCCTTCGTTGGAGTCCCTCTCGGGGGACTCAGCACGATAAAAGGCCGCCTGAGCCCCGCAGGCTTCAATCACTACGGCGCCCCTCCACTCACCGGCAGTACTTGTCTCGCGTCCTTCTCTGCTCCGGCGGACGGGAGGCCTTCGAGACTTCTTTTTGTACCGCGGAGGGGCAGGCACCGACAACGTGCCTCGCGCCCCCTCCGCACAAGCTCTGGCTGCACTTTTGGGCCAAGCGCCCCGGGGCGCAGGGTAGGCTCCTGCCTGCTCCGGGGCCTCCAGAACAGCGCGAGTCTTGGGAAGGAGGCGGGGTAGGCTCCCGCCCTCCTACTTCCTGTCCTGGGTGTCCCGGTCAGCGCTGCCTGACTTCCGGCACGATCCGGGCTGCAGCGGTGATCGTCTCGGGGATAAGAGGGGTGGGCTCCCTCGGTAATCGCAATCTTCGGCGGGGTGGGCACCCGCCGCAGCAATATTAGAAATAAGCGGGGTGGGCACCCGCCAGGACACCACAATGCAGGGTGGGCACCCGCTATCAGAATAAAAGCGCTCACAGCGCTACACAGCAAAACAGCGCTCCCAGCGCTCTAGAGCCCATAAAAGCGCTCCCAGGCGCTGCAGGTCCAGAAGGTCCAGCAGAGAGTCCTTAAAGAGCAGGGGGGCAAAGGCTGGGCCCAGAGCCAGCTCACAGGGCCCTCCAGCAGGGAGGCAGTCCCCAGTGGCGGTCTCTCCTGGCGCCCAGCAGCAGCAGCAGGCCCCCCTCAAGTGGATCCTGGAAGAGAGAACACATTGTAAGGGGACACAGCCCCTTTTTATACAGTAAAAAGTCTTTGTCTGAAGGTGCAGGGAAGGGGCGAACCAGTTCCAACAGGTTCCTGAGCACTTTGTTTTGCTCAGCCCCTCTCCCTATTCACTGGCAGGGCTAGGGTCATTAGACGCACCACAGGGGCCGGCGCCAGCATTGTGTGGGGAAAGCCCTGTCCTATTCAGGACCCAGGTGTACTCCTCCACAGCCATCAGGATGCTAACCTCCCATTCACCACTGGGTGACTCCTCCTGACCCTGGGGAAACCCTAGCCCATCACATGACCTCCACCAGCCAATCGCCAGACAAGCCACACATTTCATACTGCACACTGAAGTGCCCACTTCTAGAAGTGGCACTTCCACACTAGGTACATGCACGCCGCACACATCATCGCGCAGCATTCAACCACACGAGTCCGCACATACCAAACTCGGGCCTGCACACCCCACGCATCAGGAACTACCAGGACACATACATTCCCCCATGCATTCCTATGGGAGGGCAGGCCAACCTCACAACACGCATGCACTTTACCCTGGGACACAGTGGTAAAGTGCGCAGAAGTCCAAAAATCACTAAACCAAGTCACCAACAAAAAGTTTTGGGGTGAACCTGCCATAAGGGCCGGGTCCAACAGGCACGTTGCCGGTGCCCGCACCCTGTGACCGTGCCTAGGGTGCCGTGAGTGCTTGCGCTGATTTTCCAGCTGCCCCACCTGACAGTGGGCCTCTGCCACATTTGGCATACTTTCACTTGGAGTTCCAGTGGGGCTCAGAGGGCATAGTGAGTGCCCACACGGATTGTGCCATTACCCAGCTGCCCCGCTTGACAAGGGGCAGCTGCAACGTTGGGGGCCAGTTCTGTGTGAGTGAAGAAGGGGTGAGTTGCACCCCACGCACCCAGCGCATTTGCGCACTTTGTGTTTGCTGCACTGGCAGCTCACGCCCTGACTGTTGGACATAGGGCACTGGAGCCTCAGTGAAGGGCCAGCTGGCCTGGGGTCAGGTTCGATACCTGTGTGTACCACGAGGGCGCAAGGCCCTAGGGAAGGTGCTGTGTGCACTTTCGTAGCGTGATGGTGGTGCACTATTATAACTACATTGATGACGCATAATATGTTTAGGCCTACTGTGATTTATGCTGGTGATGCCTGAGGCCTAATGTTTTTATGCCTACAGAGGTGGCGTAATGTGTTTATGCTAATGAGGTGTGGGCCTAATGTGATTTATGCCTAATGTGATAATGCCGAGTACAGTGTTTGCCAGTAATTACTGGTTGTGTTCTACTTTTATTATTAGTTCTACATCTACTATTTTCACTTTGTGATGGTTCTGACAGTGGCCCAATTGGCCCCATAATGGGTATATAAACCCCTGTAAATATTGCCCAGTGCCAGTTGGCACAGTGTTTTTTATATAAGCTTGTGTGGAGTTTTTTTTGTGGTGTGCCTAGTGTGTTGCTGCTGTGTGTGTGTGTGTTGCGCAAAGGCTTTACACATTGCCTCTGGGATAAGCCTGACTGCTCGTGCCAAGCTACCAAGCGGGTGAGCAGGGGTTATCTTTGGGGTGTATCTCCCTTGCCCTGACTAGAGTGGTGGTTTCTGCCTGGCTTTGGCGCAAGCCTTTACCAACCAGAAATCCCATTTCTAACAGGTACGTTTTGTGAAACTTTTGTGGAGATTCATCAAGTAGTGCCAACGTTATTGGTAAAACAAAAAACCCTTTTCCTATGTATACATACATATATACATATCAGTTTCACACACTTCACCAACCTTGCCGAACTCTTGAGGTGGGTGCCATCAATCATGGGGGTGGCCTCATGTATGACATCCAAATGCACAGTAGAGACTCACGGGTGTCTTGGTATCTCCAAAGATTTATTTGAACCAAATAGACGCGTTTCGACTGGACTGCCTTTTTTCAATATTTGCACAATACACAGTGCACAAAGCAGGCTGAATTTAAGGGCTTTCACCTGTCCCCACTGGAGCACTCATTCACACAAAAGAGGAATCGCCTTCACAGAGTGGAATACAGTTTTTCAGGCATCATCAGTGTGGTATTAATCAAATGGCCAATTATACCTGTTTTCAGATCATTTCGTGAAGTATACATTTCAAACCTCGAAAGAGAATACAATTTATCCATAAAAGAAATACGTGAAGAATGTCAGGCTGTTTGCAATCTACAAACGCTGCTCTTTGAGCAGTTAGTCTAACATTGTTTTTATTGGATACTTAACCCCGTTTTCTCAATGACAGCAGACTCATTTTTCCAGCCTTCAGTACAGTTTGTTCAGGTGAGAGGCGACCAAGAGATTACATACTGCCAATTACAGTTTTCCTTTAATTGGTGTAAATAATACCCATTTCTCAAATTACCTCATTAAAGTACAAGTATGTTGTTCATCCCTAATCATTTAACTATGTTGACATGTACAAGTGAGACTTTTAAAGTGTGCAAACCACAAACCAAATTGACTATGAAGCTCTGAATGCCCGGAAAAGCTTAGTTTGACACCACAAAGAGGAAGTGTCTTGCCCATAGTTCTGTTTTAAAGGTCACTGTTCTATAGCTGTGTGAAAAGCATTAAACGTGCTCTCATGTAACACATTTAGTTTTCTTCACATCTTTATTTAGAATGATGAACCAAGTGGTATATGTCCAAGCACATAAGTTACATAATTTACACCATAATGAATATTAAGAAAGTGTGTGCCATATGCAAAGCATAGAACAAGGTTGGGATATTTAGTTATATTTTATGTCCCCCAAAGTATGACCACGAGGTCAACTCTGTGTCTATAGTGAGGGGTTTCTACACGATTGAATGAATTGTTTTTTCTAAATACTTCAGTCTGACATAGCAAAAATCCCAAGATCACTAATGAGTCATCCTTGCCCATTTGATTAGAATTGCTAAACATGTGTACATTGATGGAGACCTTCATTTGTGTTGTGGAATACATTTTAACTGTGTCTGACCAGGTATGAAATGATCATGGCGAGATCATGCTCCTCCAGGATTAACATGCGTACACACAATAGCTGTCAACTTTTATCAAGGAATAAGATAAATTCATCAATATGAATCAAGACAGATATCAGGTCTTGGAGACTCTGACCAAGTATATTTACATCACTTCCTTGCGACTCATTACCTTTTGTAGGCACATCGGCTAAACATCATACAGAATTGTAGGAGGTAAAAAAAAAATGCCCCCCCATACTATAGAATTAACATTTAATGCCTATGTTTAAGAATAAATAACAGTCTACCCAAAACTAAAGCCATGAAATTAGTCCAAATTAGTAGCCTAATTAATATACTAAAAAGAGCAAATAAACCATGACTATTGTATAGAACATAGATAATGACAATTCTGCATGTCATTCATTGGTGACATTTGCGGAAAGCTGCCTAAGCAAAAGCACAGAAACAATCACAATTTACAACTTAACTAATTGCTCAAAAATATTACAATGATATACATCTGTAGTAGTTTATCTATTTGTCCCCTATGTCTGGCGTACCTATTGGTGTCTACATGATACATGTGTGGCCTGATTCCCAGAGTTCTGTTCATGACCAGGGCAAGTAAGAAATGATAAGTTAAGGGGCAGCAAATGCAGACCTGCTAGGTTTTGAAAAGGAGAGCCAGCAAAGAGACGTGCACAAAGTGTGGGTTTCCTTCGCATTATCCCAAACTCCTGATTTTGCCCTGCGAGAAATGCATCCTGTCGGAAATTTGCAAAAGTGTCCGTTTCCTGAGGCAATGTCAACACAGTCTATTCTGACGAAGATAAGAGTGACTTGGTTAAAATTGGGAGTTCAGTAAGAGATTTTATTCTCATGGTTAAAGAGGAGTCTTAGGATTGTGTGGATCTGGTAATTGAGGTGAATGTTGATGGAAAACCTATTCAAGTGTTGGTGGATTCAGGTTTATGTATGATCATGATCACAGAGGAGGTGTTTGAGTGTAATTGGGTGGACAAGTCTCTCCAAGCACCAGACAGAAATCCCGTTTCTTATGTAGGCAGGAGGTTTGAGTTAAAGGGGTTTTTTGAAACCACTTTAATTTTCAAGGATAGATTTATTCGGGGAAAGGTCTATGTGGCAAAAAAATTATTCGATTACTTGGGGTGGTATCACCAGGGCCTTTTTAGTATGACCCTTAGACCGGGCATGAAAGAACAAGTGTCTGTGGTGGATGATTATAGGCAGGGTGAAGGTATGACTGTGTGGGCCAACAAATTCAGAGATGTGCCTGCTGACAAGTTGGGTGTATCAAAGGACTGAAACACCTCATCAAGGTGAAGGACCAGGTTACCTCAGTTAAGCACCAATTACGCAATGTGCGGTTTAGCATCAGAGATGTCCTTTCAGATGAGCTTAAGAGGATGTGTGAGTCGGGGGTCACTGGACCAATCAAGTCTTCCCTTTTGTTGTTGCCCGCAAGAAGAATGGGAGTTTGAGAGCGAGCATTGACTTGCGGAGCCTGAACAAGGAAATCTGGGTCGACTCTCATCCTCTTCTTTGTACTGATGACATACTCTCCATGTTCATGGTGCCAAAGTATTTTTCTAAAATCGACCTTGCGTCCGCTTACCACCAGGTGGAGTTGGACCCTGCTGGCAAACATTTGACTGCTTTTGTGTTGCCAGTGGATACATTCCAATTTAAAAGGATGCCTTTTGGGCTTGTCTCAGCAGCGTCGGATTTTCAGCGCATCATGGAAAAGGTGTTAATAGGGTTGAGGACACAGTGTTTTTTCAAGACGACGTTGCTGGGAAGTGCAGAACGTCGCATGACAAACACCTCATGGAAGTGTTGAACAGACTTCAGAAAAAAGGGATTGTTGCGAACAAGCTTAAGTGTGTGTTTGGGGTGGAATCCATTGAGTATTTGGGCCATCGCATATCAGGTGAAGGGACTAAACCAAGGGAAGGTTTGATTGAGGCCATTGTGAATGCCCGGTGCCCCAAGTCCAAACATCAAGTCTCTGTTTTTGGGTGTATGTGAATTTTATTCTAAATTTATTCCCAATTGTACTGCGAAAACCGTCCACTTGAGGGAGTTACTTAAGAGGAAGGTCACCTTTGTTTGGGATCAAGTTTGACAGGATGAATTTGTTTGCACAAAGCAAGAACTTGGGACAAGCAAGATTCTCACCCCTTCAGTGGATGTGAGTTTGGATGGTTTGGGGAGCATGACCACACAGGTCAAGCACTGCAAGGAACATACGGGTGGGTTTGCATCTCTGGCGTTACAACAGAGTGAGAAGAACTACTCGGTCATTGAAAGGGAATTATTAGCTTGCTGCTGGCCTGTGGAACGGTTCAAGTGCTTTTTGTGGGGCAAGTCATTCAAGTTGTTGACTGGCCTCAAGCCACTTATTCCTATTCTCAATGGGCACATTGTAAAGGAGCACCCGCTGAAGATTGCAAGATAGAGTTCTAAATTGTTGCAGTACTATTCTGAAGTGGCACACATCCCAGGTGGGAAGAACACCAGGGCTGATTTCCTCTCAAGATCACCATTACCCTTTGGAAACTGGGAGGAAGCTGGGGGTAAGGAAGATAATGAGTGCTTGATTACAGCTGTGGATGTTTGTAGTGCGGACTGCTGTTCTGAACAAGAATTGTTTGATGCCATGCAGTCGGATCCCTTGCTCAAAAGAGTTAAGGAGCACATTGTTTTAGGAAGGCCTAAGGAGAAACATTTAGATGGTGAGCTTCAGCCTTTTGCCAAGATTCCTGTTGAGCTTTCATTGGAGGGTGGTGAATGATCATGCAGGGGGATAAATTTGTTCTCCGAGAGAGAGGTGACGCATCATTGAATCAGGTCAGGAGGGACACCTTGGGCAAACGAGTACAAAGAGTAGGATCCATGGTGTTTTCTGATGGCCATCCATGGATCGTCAGGTGGATGATATTGTTAAGGGATGTGTGACATGCTGTGCCAGTGATTAAGTTATCAAGATAGTCACCACTCCCATTCAGGAGATTGAGCTCCCCAATAGTCCATGGATGAAATTGGCTGTTGATTTTTTGGGTTCTTTCAACGCTTTGCCGAACAAGTACAAGTTTGCGTTGGTTGTAGCCGACTACTACAGTAAGTGGTGGGAGGTCCATTTCATGATTGATCCCAACGCTCAGGAGGTTATAAACATTTTTTAAAGTCTGTTTGCCAGAGAAGGTTTTCTTAAAGAGATCGTGTTGGACAATGGGATACAATTCATGTCCAAGGAAATGTATTAATTTTTGTCTCAATCTGGGATTTTACATGGCCGTGTGGCATTATATCACCCACAAGTCAATGGTTTTATCCAGTGCATGAACCGCATACTTGTTGAATGTATGCAGTGGGCGGTTTCCAGCAGGATACAGATCAAGGAAGCAGTGCAGAGCATGTTGTGGGTGCATCACACCACTCCCAATCCAGCCGTGGGTGGTAGTCCTTTTGAGCTGCTGCATGGGAGTGTTGCCACATTTCACATGTGTCTGGCATGGATGTGGATATGGGGTTTGCGTTCCAAGGTTGGGTCCTATGAGGTGGCTGTGGATACTCCCACCGGGGCTACTGATGGGACCTGTGAGGTGGCTGTGGATATTTCTACCAGGATGTTTCTGGGCCTATTCCAAGTGGGTGATTGGGTGAGAATAAAATTACCTCACAAGGTGGCCAAGGGTTTGTCAAAGTTTTGTCCTCCTGTCAAAGTGGATGCAACCTCACGTTTTTCTGTGAGAGGCAATAGGAGGAGTTGGTGGAACCTCTCCAGGATTTTCAAGAATTCCAGACGGGCTGTTCTCTAATTGTGCCGAGAGAGCAGTGCGGGCATAGCTGTGTCAACCTTCTCAAAGGGTGCGTGCTAATCACAAATCTGTTAATCAGCAGCCTTCCCAGTTCACACCCAAATTTTCAATTCCATGCAGGAGTGGTAGGAAAAGTGTTCCACCTAAACGTTTGGATCTCTAACCCGTTTATTTTCTCTTTATTGTACCTTTACAGTGGTTGCATTTTACACTTTGTGTATATTCTATATTTGCATTGTATTCTTTTTATTTCTCTTTCCTATTGCCTTTTTTTTTTACTGTTTCCTTTCATTTTCCTAAGTGTTTTCTATTCTTGTTGGGAAAGAGGGGAGATGTAGTAGTTTATCTCTTTGTCCCCTATGCCACTCCTCCCTAGGTTGTCTATGATGTAAGTTCCAAGGTAACAGAATGTGTTGGTTTGAAAATCAGGGACAGTTGTGGAGTCTCTGGAAGCTGTGGAGATGAACGGTCAACACACAGTGCCCTTACAATTACCTGCCTCTGTGTAATCACTACAAAATCCTAATTACTCTGCAAATTATTTAACAGCTGCAAATCTGCATCCGTTACCCTTTCTGTGGCACAAGCTCGCAGCTCCCTGTTAGCTACACAAACAGTGCAATGCCAAGTTCCCTACTCTCAAATTGGCATGACGAAAATCCACACTTTTAACACAGTCATTTTTCGAATTATACTTGTATAAATCCACTGCAAATAATGGTTTTCATTTGCTTCCAAACAATCAATGCACCACAGCATGAGTGGAATAAAAATAATTTCTTCTCTCCATTATAACAAAGACGATTACTGGTACAGCAGCCATGCTTTGCGCTCCATTTTAAGCTCAGAAGGCAAGTTATGGAGTCATTCTATAGGATGGTCCTTAAAATGCCCTTGGAAAACATTAAGAAATGCCAGTTAGACCAGTGAACAACCATAAACTTCCCTGAAAGACTCAGACAGCTTGGCCTAGACATAATTATCTACATATTGTACAGATAGGGTGCTGTGGACACCTTCACATTATACAGGCTCTTCCTTAGTAGGGAGAGCATATAGACTGCCCTTGACATACAGATTGGCAGACACCCCTTCAGTGGTAGGATCAAGGTGGTGTTGTCCCATCTGGTCCTTAAGATTGCTACAATTTTGCACAAGCTGATCGGGATTCTTAAGGTTTTTTATACGCTGAGCCTTCTTTTTTAATGGCTCGGCCGGTACTCAGAGAACGCAGTGTATAGTGCGTTCTTGTCAACACCTCTATCTTGGGCCGTTTAGGGTCACCATTTTTTGGTAGCTGCGGTCTAGTTGCCTAAGGCAAGCCCATCTGTGCCCGTCCGTGCTTGTTTTGCGTTCAGTACTAGCCATGCTGCTCACATTTCTACTCAGCAGGGCCCATGTAGAAGGTACTCCTCTGCTATTCATGCTTTGAATACTGGTGCTTCTTGAGCAAGGCAGTTTCATTTGTCCATTTCAACCTTACCACTCACTTGCACTTTGTGCTGTTTTAAACCTAGAGTGTCATTTGCTAATTGCCCCAGGGTAAATTGCCACCTGAAGGCCAGTAACCATCATGCTAACTCTGAGGATTGATAAACGTGCAAACCCATCACAAACATTTTCACATCTCTGAGCTTCTTAGGGAGAAACCCCTGGATATCCAGTTTCTTACAAAAAAAATGGACAAGCGGCGGCTCAGTGCCAGATACTGCATTTCCTGTCCCTAGGAGCTACTCGATTGTTAACCATGATAGAGTGGGAAAGAGTTGGGGGTGTTGCTATAATCTTAAAACACTCCTTGAAATGAGATTCCAGAACTCGGATGGCTGAATCTTGGATTTCTGCCTTTCCCCTTCAGCTAATAAATTTGTCTGGAATTTAATCTGCCACCCTCTTGGTCAGGATGCTCATATTTTTTCCTCATTAGACAACTGTCTGTCCAGAAACATGCTAAAGCACTAACATTTTTGGGTTTTGGGCAATTTGAACATTCATTTAGACAAGTCAAAGGATCACTATTCCTCCCTTCTCCTAGACACAACGTTTGCCTTGAACCCAAAGCAATTTGTGGATAAACCCACCCACTCTGATTCCCAAAGAGTTATAAAGTCCTGGAGTCTGGGCCCCAATATTTACATCACATTTCCCTTTGATTTCTTGTGGCAGAGTGTGTCTGTGCTCAGTCTAAACCAGTTCTGTCCTCTGTGGCACAGCTTCCTGGCAGGAGGTGGAGACAGCATTGTTCAAGGCAGACCAGGCCTATTTAGGTACAAGGAAATCTACTCCCACTACTCTTAATGCAGCCCAGGTCTATTCAGCCCAGCCCGGACTCATCCAGGAGAGGCATGACACATCTCAACCACCCCCGTGGTTGTCTGAAGAGAATGCACATCTCCAGCCCATCACTCCAGAACGAGGCAGTCAATCCACAACCCAGGTGAGGCACACAGGATGGCTAAACAAGAAAACACAGACTTTCTAAAAGTGGTATTTTCAAACAACATAAAAATCATCTTAACTGAAAATATGCGTTTTTACATTCAGGCATACTAAACTCCACTTCTCTATATTGTCCCAATGGGAAGTTATACTTGTAAAATGTTACAAAGTATCTCCTATTCTATCCTATGGGACAGATAGCCTTTCAATAGTGAACAATAGTGAACAACGAAATGCACTGCATTTCACTATCAGGACATGTCTCACATACCAGTACATATCCTACCTTTCACTTACACTGCACCCTGTCCATGGGGTACCTTGGGGCTACCCGAGGGTTGCCTTACATTTAAGAAAGGGAAGGTTCGGGCCTGGTGCACTTGCCAGGACAACATGGCAGTTTAGAACTGCGAGTGAAGACACTACAGGAGTAGGTCTGAGACACATTTACAGGGCTGCTTGTGTGGGTGGCACAACCAGTTCTGCAGGCCCACTAGCAGCATTTGATTTACAGGCCCTGAGCACACACTGCGCACTGTACAAGGTAAATCAAAGAAGCCAATCATGGAAACACTAATCCATAAACACAATTTACATGGAGTGCATATGCACTTTAGCAACGAATAGAAGAGGTAAAGTGCCCAGAGTTCTAAAAACCACACAAACAGGGTCAAAAACAGGAGGCCAAAAACCAAAACGTCTGGGGCTTAACCTGCTGAAAAAGCCAAGTCTAACACTTTATAACTATTTAAGAGATTCCAGTTAGAGCAGAATGCCGCAGCCCGGATATTGCTGAACATCCTGAGGAATACCTCCACATTCAGGCCCACCTTAAGGAGTTGCATTTTCTTCCCATCTGGGCAAAAGTGCAGTTCAAGGGACTGGTGCTAGCCCATAGAGCTTTCTATGGACTAGGCAATACATTTCTAGCTCAGCGACTTCCTCACTATCATCAATCGAGATCTTTACGGTCTGCTAATGCACTGCTAGCAGAAGTGCCTAGGACGAGGAGCAAGAATTGGGGAGGTACCTCATTTTCTGAACTAGCAGCTGCTGGCTGGAATGCTCTACCCCTGTACCTCCGTGCAACTAAGGATGCGAGCTTGTTCAAGCGTAGCCAGAAACCAGGCTTTTTAACGAGGCCTTTTAGACTACATGCCCTTCCAGGCGAGAGCAGTGGTTAATGAACTGGTAGTGCTGGGACACTCTTGGAGTACTCGCGCGCTTTAAACCTTCCTTTGATTTGCTCACAAAGGATACTGCAGATACGGTGTGGAATCCATCTAAGGTATGTGCGTCCAAAGGTAACCAGATATTTAATGGAGGAAACGAAGGGATCTTCTTCAGATGGTAGAAAAATATATCCCTGTTATTAGAGATGTTAATGGTTGTGACAAGGAGCGACTTAGTGAGACAAATGTGCAACGTGGGAGAGTCTGTGGAAGTGGTCTATATTGCTGTGGTTTGGTATGTTCTTTCTTTGTTCTTCTCCAGTCTATACTTTTCTTTCCTACTGCGTTAATCGTGCACTATCATTCTAGGAGCAGAGAAATAGCAATTTCAGGACCACTATCTTGGAGTATCTATTTTGAAATTTGTGTTACAAGCTACATTTCTGGGAGACTGCCAATATCAGGTCATGTTGGTTATGATGGTGTGATGTCGTATTATTGATGGGCAGACTGTATTCTCATTAGAACATAAAATTCCCAAAATACACACTAGCAAAATCTCATCCTTAAAGAAAGTCTCCTTAAATCCAGACAACCTAACTGCCTGCAATTAGTACTGGGCTAATTTGCTATCATAACTCCCAAACCAAACATTTCTCAGGTGATGCGACTTATGATGGGTATATGGCCAGGTCGATAGATCCCTGGGAAGATATCTACATAAGATAGAGATTTTGGTATTCAAGGTTCAGATCTCATGTTTCATGTGCAACCATACTACAGGGACCTTTTAAAAGCTATACCCAGAGCATCTTCGTTTGCAAACTTTTAACCAATGTCTGTATAGTATAGTAGCATGTTTCAAAACCATTACATCTCTCTAGATTGTGCCAACAGAGTTTATAGGACAGCGTACTCCTTCAGTCAATAAAAAGGCTTCCAATCAGGGTAAAATAGAAGACTAAAAACAATGGGCAGCAATGATGCATGAAGCAGGAAAAACAAAGCAACAGTACACAGGTATTCAGGGGACATTGACTTTTACCTGGCCACGTTCAGCCAGTCCCATTGTTTGCCCAACACCTCTTCATAAGCTAGGGCTTGAAGGCGCACTAAAACCTAAATGAATAAACCTAAACTAAGATTCCAATAAGGTAACATTACGTTAGCTGTAAGATCAGGACTGGCTGCAGGCTGGCTATCGAGTCATTTGGTGGCTTCAACGAAAGGAGATGGAACCATGTCAACTCAGTATCATCCACTTGCTTCCTCACCCATGGCATGCTCTGCAAAATTTTCAAGTGGCTCCCCATCGACACCAGATACATCTTCACACAAGCCCTGGTCACCATCCAGCTGGACTATCTCAAAATACTTTACATAGGAATCACCGGACACCTCCTCCCAAGATTGCAAACAATACAGAACTCAGCGGGCAGACTGGTCCTCGACCTCCCCAAACAGACCTGTATCACCCCAACTCCAGAAGCTCCACTGGCTCCCCATTCAGAAGAGATGCCAATTCAATATGCTGATCCACATCTTCAAAGCCGTCCACAACCACTGACTGAACTTCCACCTTCCTTCAAGACAACTGCGTCCACCTCCCTCTGCTTCACCCAAACCCCCACATTCACAGCAGCAACAGTGGTGGTCTCTCCTTCTCCTAGCTCACTTCAAAGGCCTGGAACGACTTCCCACTTCACCTATGGACCACATCCTCCCTTCTGGAATTCAAAAAAGGATTCCAGACCTCACTGTTGAATTGAGCCCTCTGCTGCAGCTCCCCAAGCGCCTGAATAGCATCACAGGTGATAAGCCAGACAAATACAGTTGATTCATTGATTGAGATGATGCCATCCTGTGTCTTACACACTGCTCCCATTTTTTCTTACCGTTTCGGTCTTTGCTGGCTCTTGGATTTCAGTCTGTGTAAGAAATGAGCTGTCATCAGGTTTACAGTTTGCACAAGTCTGTTAAAAAAATACTCTGGTTACTATACTGAACAGAAAACAGACAAGACACCATGAAAATCTTGCCCACTGACAATGCAGTTGATCTCACTCTCAGGGCACAACTACAGGAGCGGTACAACTGTCTGTTTCGGTATGTCATAATCAAGGCAAAGAGGGTAGTGAAGAGATAAAGAATCTTATTTATTCGTAAAGCCTTCTGGGTGATTTTATGTTATTTTTTTATTAGATAGTCCCTCCTTTTTTTGCCCACTATAGAAAGGGCAATATACTGGAGAGTGTCTAATTTGAGCAGGTGGTTTCCAGTGCTCGGCTCAGGCACTTAATTGTCAGGTCCAGGGCTTGTGGCAGCCTTCCACAAGGTAGCATTGTCTGGCTAACAACATCCAATTATTATGCTTTAAAAATTACTATTACGGGTCGCTCAAGTCACTCGCATAGCTTTGCGGGCCTAAATAATCCAAGTTTTTACATTAGTAGGAGTGTGATTGCTATTAGTTGTGTTGTTACTAGCATTGCAGCATGGCAGGGGCAATGTATTGCGCTAGCTGCGGGGGCTCCTGAAAAGAGCCCTGCCACTTTTTTTATTTTTACAAATTAAGCACAGACAGTGGACCGCCTGAATTCTTAAAGATACATTACATGTTCCCAATCCTTTAGTAAATATATTGAAACTATATTTTAAAATGTATTCACCTATAAAAGTAATTTGTTCTACTGTGGAACGGGGTGGGTGGCTGACGCTGAACTTCAAACAAAAGTCGTTCAATTAGAAGTCGGCAAATGGTGATGATGAAATAGATGGAAACTTTTTTTTAGTGTGTTTATCCTAGAATCAGAAACTGCGAAATGTGCATCAAATGTCTCTAAAGTGTGCAGCAAATGTTTGTTGATTAAGTTTTTGTGTTTAATATTTTCAGACGACCAACAGCAGTTTGGAAAGATTTTTTAAACAACTTTGCCGGAAATACTACGGTAAAGTAGCATTACTACAAAAATCAGGAAAAACATTTATCAATATTGTAATGTGACATTTAAATTTGAACGTTCCCAGAAGTCCTTAAAAGAAAGACCTACATGAACCAAGGCCAGTCACTTTACTTCCCATCACTCAAATTGAGCTTCGGGTTTCTCGAGTTCTTTTTAAGGTGCCTCAACCTCGAGGTATCCAGGCACTGGGAAGTCATTCAGAAGCTTCACTTACTCAATAGAGAGTAGAAACATTTGCAGGGCTTAAATGGATGTGTTCCTTTTAAAGCTGGAGCAAACTGTAAGGAAACCAATCCTGGAGAGGCTATGCTGAGGTCACAAAAATGAAAGATTATCCCAGACAGTCCTTGATCAGGGGAGTTAGAAGCATTCATATGGGAACCTCCCCATAAAAGCTACCTTAAGCCCTTCCCTCAAGCAGTGATTCACAGCTGCCAAGGTTTCAGATTGCTTATGTGTGACATTTTTATAATTTTAGTCTAATTATGGGTGACATTCAACAAATGAGTGACACTTTCTCATAAGCCAAATCAAGCAATGAAGATATGATAGACACATAAATATCACAAATTACACATATTTGAGCAACGAGAAACTCTAAGACCACCTTAAAACAGTTGTACCAGAAATGGAAGGGGAGTAACTTTGCAGGAGGGCCTCGTAGTGATAAATGAATGCCAAATTGCCGGTAAGATTTAACTGATTCCAGCAACTGGTACACACTGGGTGGGAAAACCGGCTGGAAAAACAATTGAGGAAGAGAGGTGTGCCCACCTCTGCCAACTCCACCCCTCAGGTGGGGGAAGTGAGGTGAAGCACAACTCTCAGTCCACGCTACCTTGAATATGGGGGTACTCAGCCAACTAGGGACAGGCATATGCCCACTGGGGGGTGGCATAATAGGGGTGTGTACCCAAACCAGGGAAGGGACCCTTTGGTCCATGTCTTTAATCTACCTGTAACACCCCTAAATCTAGTATTTAGGGGCACCCCTGAACCTTGCTTCCTCGGATCCAAACAAGAAACAAGAAGAAAAGAAGAAGGACCTAACAGCCGTGCAGCAGCTAACAAGAGGAAGATGCCCACTTACTTGGCCCCAGTCCTACTGGCATGTCTCCCCTTGAACCTGGTCCTGCGAATTCCCAGTGTGTCCTGCAGCCAGCAGCCTCAAAAACCCTTGAGGACCTGCCCGCCTTCACTTTCAAAAACCATCTCCTGTGAACACCGGATCTGCTCAACTGCAATCTCTGGCAGCAGCCGGAGACTGCAAATCCGCCCTACTCTGCACCCGCCGTCCACAGCCCGAGCTTGAGTGGGCAAACACCATGAGGAGGTCACCCCGGTGATCCTGAACCAAGATCTGGCGACCCCTTACCTACCTCAAGCCTCTAACCGACGCCTGCAGACTAAATCCATTAGGCCCCCCTAACCGCGACCAGGAGCTGGTAAGAAGATCCGACCCCAAATGGCACACCTGCACCCGATGCCCCACGGCCTTGTGTGCCCAAAACAACAGTGCCTAACCAACCCCTAACTTCCCAACTTACCTCTCGAAGAGGTGGTCACACCCAGAAGTCCTTCGTCTCCCTGCGTGCAGTGCTTTTGCAAACCGGAGGTTCTCTGTTGGAAACAGGGCATCTGAGCTCGAAACAGCACCCTGCACCCGGTCGCCCTAGTGCCGCGGAGGGTGCACCTTTGATGCTAATTTGTTTCCCCATTTGCCCGGAGCTAAAGTCCTGGAGCTTTGCTTCCACAACCCAGTTGCCTGCTTGCCAGCAGCCACCAACCGGAGGCCCCCTAGCCCTCATTGGATACAATTGGGCTTCAACACTCTGCACCCGGCAGCCCAGTGCTGCTGAGGGTGTAACAGGGGTGCATCCTTAACCCTGGGAGAACCCTTGTTCTAACCCCAGAACCTCAACTCCAAAGACCGATTACTTACCTTTAAACCGATAACACTATTTTCCTCCATAGGACAACATTGACTGTTTTTCTGTGAAAAGTTTTTAAGTGTAGAGTTTGAGAAACTAAAGAAATTCTTTAAAATTGCGTAATCTAACAAAAACGATTTTACTTACCTGTTTTCAGGAAATGTCCCAGAGTAGTACGTAGGTATACTACTCTGTGTAAGCCTAGTAATCTCAAAAGTTACCTACCTGTTATTATACTAAAAAGCCTATTCAAGTCTATCTACTGCATTTACTAAGTATTGCATTTCTCTGCATCCATACTGTAAATCAAATCAAAGTGCATATACAATTATCATTCAAACTGTATTTCAATTGCATTATTACTGTAAAGTACTTATTGCTTACCTGTGCCAGGCTTGCTTGGTTCTAGAAAATAAAGTAACTAAAAGAATATTTTTATACAAAAACAATTGGTCTGAAGTTCAGTCTTTGAGTGTGTGAATGAATTTGCTGATTGAGTGTGTACAACAAATGCTTAACACTGTCCACCGATACTGCCTTACTGCTCGACCACACTACCACAAATAGAGAGTAAGTTTCTATCTAATTTTACCTCTGCCCAGCTTTGGGGTTCCACTGGACTCTGTGCACACTATACCTCACTTTGGTATAGTATATACAGAGCCATCTTCCTACAAGTGTACAACACGTGAAATGTGCACAAGGCACGAAAGTTGATTTTCTTAGTTGAACAATGATGAGAATAATGCTAACTGAATGTTATTCTGTCTTCCTAACTGCAGAAAAAATAAACAAGGAATCTGCTTTTATTCTTCGTGAAAGTAGTGTAGGTTTTTAGAAATAATTCTCTCTTTTGCTAAAGTAAATGTAGGCCTTAAGAAACGTTAGGGGATGTGCTTCCGTGCTCCTGTACTCCCGTCCCTCAAAGTGTATCAATTGTTTTCTTGGAGTTTTTGTCCTCTAAATGTTTCAAATGCTTCCTTAGAGTGCAGATTTTTAGCCTATTTCTGAATAAAACTTCAAATTTCTTTCCTGTCTAGGTGAGGGATATAGAATACATGAATGTAACTGTAACAGAGAATGAATACATTAGTAGCTCGATTATTTCCCCTTCCTCCGAAGGAAGTTGAACAATTTTTAGACAAAGTGTTTAGAGATATTACTTAGGTCATTGTGGGAAGACAGCCACACCATCGTGTTTAGCCAATGAAAAGGTCTGGAGATAGTAGAGAAAGCAACAGTTTATCTGAAAAAAGGAAGTAGCATACTATAAAGATTCCTGTGGGAAAATGCTCCTCGGCTCGTTCACAGAATGGTGACCTGTCCTGGGTTCATGGTATGCTGCATGCCGTGCAGATTCTCGATTCTCTGGCTGGCAGGTCCTCCTGTTGCCTGAGAGACTCTCCTGGAGACTTTGCACATCTTCGGCTGTTGGTGCTGCCTTTGCTACACCTTAACAGCCGCAGAGATAGCCTTTCAGACTAATTGCATATTGTGCATTAGTATTTCATCTTGTAAGTGAGCTCTTTCACTGATATTTCTCTCTCTCACTCCTCTATACCGGATAGTCTGATGTTTATTGAATGATCTGTGATGATTATTGTAAATCCAGTCTGTATTCTATGAATTGACTTATGACATTCTAGTTGTATTTTGTTTGTGATTGACCATTCATGTTATGAAATAACAAGAAAAAGTAATAGAAAGAATAGTGTGTCTTTATTAAGGTGTTATTGAGTCGTTTAGACATATTTACAATGACCAATGTTTAGCATATTTCTTCATTTCAGGTCCTCGTGGAGAAATAGCATTCAGTCTTTCATTATTTTGTCCCTTTTAGCCGTACCGTAGATTCATCGAAGGACCTTTGATATTGCTATCTGTGAGACAATGATTTATGGGCCCGTCATTAGAGATACGCTTCTGATTATGGTATAATGGTTGGGGTGGACAGATAAATAACAAAAAATCCCCCAATCGCTTCCGCTGCATCGTTTTTTGGTAGTTGCATCAGATGGTTTGTTTAGACTAAAATACTAGGTAATGAAGAGACGGAGTTTAGAGACAGGACAGATTTAAACAGTCTATGATATAAGTGAGTTTGTACCTTTATGTTACGTTGAGGTTTGTTGAATCTCGATGGAATTGATGGGTCCGTCATTGGCCTGAGATCCCGGGATAAGCCTAAGGACTGTCTTAGTGTGGCATACACTTAGCTTTATGTGCATTGTCTGCTGTTTATGCAATACTAGGAGGTCATCGAACTGAAAGTTACTGCACTAGAAACTTTGTTGAATGAAATAGTGGAAGTTTATTTGGGTCACTTCAGGAAGCGCAACAGGGTAAATCCTGAGAATTTTCTACTTGTGAGAGAGCATAATCCCACTGATCGAGGTTGTGCTAGAGTATAGAATTTCTCAGAGTGCATGAAAATACTATTGTATTGCTTTTAGTGGAGCAGACAAGCTGTGTTTATGTAGTTTGTAATTGTTTATTAAAGACTTCAAAGACATTGACACTGATTTTGTAAAGGGAGGGTCAATAGAAGGCGTAATATTGACGTAACAAAAAGCTGCACTGGTATTGGTCAGTAGTGAGTATACATCACCAAAAGTGCCGCGCTGCTATAGGATGGTTAATGTGAGTCACGCTAAGATTGGACAGCGTAAAATAACTTTGCTTGGAAGCAGAGAAACATAACACGGAAGGGAGTTTGTAGACTTATTTACTAGTAAAGACTTTACATATATAAAAAGAAAATCATGAAGATAATTAAATTGTTGAAAACATTGTTTAGCAAAGATCAGCCGATAGTGATTAGAGAAGCAGTTTCGATAGCCCCCGGAGGTACGCCTGCATCATTTACGGCAATAGAAAGGGGATATCATACTTGTACTTGGTTGGAAAACTGGACGAAATATACAGAACAGGATGGAAATTTGACATTTTCCGAAAATGGTAACTTTACTACCCGGATTTGAGAGAATTTGAGATTTTGCAGGGATAGTTTGAGTCCAAACCCAAGATCAATACAGTATGAGGCTTTGGAAGACTGGGAATACGAAGTATATGAGAAAGAGAGAGAAAGACATCAAAATAAATACAATACAGTGAGTAGGTATTCAGAAGCAAAATGGGATGCTCGTAAGAAAATATGGAGAAGAGATGTTGAAGGTACTAAATTGTTTCCAGTTAAAGAAGTTGAGATCGGTGAAAAGGGAAAATCCAAAGCGGAAAAGAATACAGAGTCACAAGATAAAAATACAAACTTAGTGGATACAGATGAGGATTTTCTGAATGAATTATTAATGACCTCCACCATATCAAGAAGAACAGATTATTACAAATAAGAGTGCAAGTGCTTCAAGCATTTCACCAAGTGCTCCTTTAATTCAGCTTGAAGAGCATATAAGTAGATCGCCTGAAGTCGTGAGTCAGATTCAAAGTGTAAAAGAGAAGAAGTAGTAAGAATGAAATCAATAACAAAGCCAGATGTTGTGTCAGTGTCTAGTGACAATTGGTCACAAGGTCCAATGTATGGTGAGCAAGGACTTATGAGTACATATTTTAACAGTTCCAGGAAAGAGTAATGAATATTATCACATAGAGAGATAGTAAGAACAAATGGAAATAGTAGTATGAATGAGGGTATAGTTACATAACAAGTGGAACAATTGGTTGATGTTTCAGAGAAGACTGAGATACCAAAACGAATTATACATCTTGACCCTAAGAGATTGATGCAAGTAGAAATGAGAATGAATACCGAGACACCTATTAGGTCAAGGAGTGATACGAGTGCAAATGTACAGAGAACTTTAGGGCCATCCCCAGAAGAATTAGATGATTGGATTAGAGAGATAGCTCCTGGTTGTAGTGCTCAAAATGATAATGCATACATAGAGGTGAATTAATTAAACGGAGATTTGGAGGAAATGATTGCAAGTACAATTAGTCCAGAAAGATTGAGTAAATATCAAGAAGATAAGTTAATATTCTTGTGTAAAAAATTTACGAGAAAAGCGAGAAGCTTGCATGAGATGTTTGCTGAAGTTGCACAGTTGTATGGAGTTCACATTGAGAAGTCTAAAGCTTTACAAAAGATATAGGTTGGATTTCACAGACAAGGATTTAGAGAATCTGAATGTATCAGGGACATGATTACAGATTAAAGGATTGATTTCCACATTAAGACTTTGGGGAGAGTTAGACAGATGGTAAGGAAGATGAGCAAAAAAGAAGAATGAAGCGATTATGTCAACAGCTGCTTTGTCATTATACCCTGTAAAAGAAGCAGAAAGAGTCAGTACCAGAAGATGTGGTTACAGCATACCCTATGAAAGCGGTACCAGGAGGTGGTTTTGTGCACGTTCCTTGGTCAAGACAGGACATATTGGCATTTACGAATGATTTCCCTAGGTTGAGAGAAAAACCAGTAGAAAGATTTGTGAAGGTATCAAAGGTCTTTTGGGTTGATTTGGAAGGTCTTTTTGATATTGTAGTCCCTGCAGATTTATGGATCAAGTTTAAAATTGCTGTAGATTAGCCAAAAAAAGAGTATCCGAGAGACTTAAAAACCAGAGCACCCTTGGAAGAGGTCATGAAGAAATATAACCAGACCATTACCTATTTGAAAAGGAAGATTTTCTCCAAAAGAAACAGATTGGGTGAAAATAGACAGAACAACTCAAGAATTAAAAGAATCAGTGCATGCATTTTATGAGAGGCTTCTTCAAGTATTTAAACAGTACATGGGTGTAGAAAATATCAGAGAAAGATATGGGACACTTTGTGTATAGGTTTGTGTATGGATTGAGACCAGAGATGAAATACTTTGTAATGCAAAGTTTTGCAGAGATGACATAGAAAGACACAAGAAACTGATAGGGAAATTAATGTTGGCTCAGATGAAAGCAGCAAAGAAAGAGGGATACTGGAGTGTTGATTCACCAGATGATTTTCAGAATATTGGTCAGACTACTACTGGAACGAAAGGTATAGTTTCAAATGGCAATACTGTGACGCATATGATCCTGATGGGTCAAGGGAGAGGTAGAGGTAGAGGTAATTTCAGAGATAAAGAGGAATTGAAAAAGAGGTTTCCTTGTTATAATTGCGGAAAATATTTACATTGGCGATGCGAGTAAGTCTGTTAAATAATTCAGGACACTGAGGAAATAGTGACCAAATGTAAATACAGAATCAAAGTTATCAGGTGCAGAATCGGGATTATCATGTACAGACGAATCAAACTCAGATGAACAGAGCACAGATGAATCAGATGCATTATCAGAGTCCACAAATGCAAATAGAGGACAGGGTTTACAAATGCCACAATCTCCTATACCAAATAAGGATGTGAATGGTGAAGTGCAAAGATACGATGCGATTGTGGGTTCTCATAACAATGGTCAAATGAATTCAAATATGCAGGTGGCTTCACAGTACTTAATGCAGATGGAAGAAAAGGATTCATATACATCACAATGACGTGCTTGTGGGGGGAGGAAGTGTGTGTTCTTGGCGCATCTCTAGAGGTAGATCAGTCAGGTCAATATGTGGATGGCGATGTTGACGGTAATGCAATTACATCCCTCGTAGATACTGGTGCTATCCATTCCACTGTGAGAACAGTGGAAATTCCAAACCTGCCCCTCTCGGGAGAAAGTATCCAAGCTGTAGGAGTCTCAAATAAATGGATTAAAACACCAGTAACAAGACCGATGAAAGTTGTGTAAGATGAACTGTTCCATTTATTGTACCCCAGATGGAATAGCATTTCATACAAAAGATGAAGACGTGATCTTCAAAATGACAAGGCAGGAAACAAAGTGAATGAGTTATATCCATTGCTTACAGCAAATGATTTGCTTGTTGAGTTGAGAGAGACGGTGTTGGATTTTACAGGAAAAATATCGGATTGTTGGAAGAAGTTGACCAGATTCAAATAACAGTAAAGCCTGAACCAGAATTTTTAAGAATACGACAGTATAAAATTAGTCCTGAGACGATTGCAGGAGTGACGCCTGTGATTGATATGTTGATTCAGCAAGGAATACTGAAAGAAATTCTTGGAAGGTGAACCAAATTGTTATACGTTGTTGTCCAATTGTACCAAACCCAGCTCGGATCCTAATCAAATCCCATGTGATGCAGAGTGGTTTACAGTAATCGATCTGTGTCAAGTATTTTTCTCGATACCCTAACATCCGGTTCGGGAACTGTGTTTTTGGCATGGTGCAGAGTTCCTCAAGGGTACACAGAGAGCCCCTCAATCTTCAATCAGATATTGAAGAAATGTCTTGAGACATTGGAAATGCCTAAAGACTCAGTTCTCATCCAATATATCGATGACCTTTTCATGTCATCGAAACAAGAGAAGACAGTGTGACAGATATAATTGCTTTACTGAACCATTTGGCAGTAGGTGGGCATAAAGTGTCACCAGCGAAATTGCAATTCTGTAAGAAAGAAATTCTTTATCTAGGTCATGTAATTGAAAAGGGAATTCAGAAAGTCTCTCAAGATCGGATTAATGCTATTATGCGGATGAATCAGCCAAAAACACAAAGAAGTTCAGATGCTTTTGGGAATGGTTGGATATTGCAGGCAGTGGATTATGCACTTCTCACCGATTGCCAAGCCAACACACAAAGATGTAACCGATCCAATACATCTTGATATGGAAGGCCTGAAAGCATTTCTGGAATTGCGAGACAGTTTATGCCGAGGACCAGCATTAGGTATGCCATATTTTGACAACGAGTTTGAATTGTTCTGCAATGAACAGGATAGTTGCACACTGTAATTTCTAACACAAACTCACGGAACAGCACGAATGCCAGTGGCATATTTTTCTGTCACTTTGGATCCAGTAGCTGCAGCATTACTAGGATGTCTAAAAGCAGTTGCTGCTACTTGCAGGAGTCTTGAGCAGAGTGAGTCGATTGTAATGGGACATTCTTTGAAAGTGTATGTGCCACGTTCAGTTGAGATTTTGTTAACTCAAACTCACACACAGCACCTTACAAGTAGTTGGTTAACAAAATATGAAAAAGTGATATTGGGAGCTGAGAATGTAACAATAGCAAGATGTACAACTTTGAATCCAGCTAAATTATTACCAACACCAGGCTGTGAAGTGGCCATTGATGAAGTTGATCATGATTGTCTGGATTTGACTGAGTTGTGAACCAAACCAAGGCCTGATATCAAAGATACTCCACTAACTGAATCTGATGTTGTATTGTTCGTAGATAGGTCATGTTTGAGAGATTCAGAAGGAAGCTTACGAGCTGCATATGTGATTGAAGCATCATGGTTGAAAGGAGCGAGTTCTGCACAAATGGCTGAGTTGGTGGCTTTTTGATAGAGCATGTTATTTAGCGAGAAAATTGAGAGTGACAATATATACTGATAGCCAGTATGGCTTCGGGGTGGTCCATGATTTTGGGCAGCTGTGGTCCCAATGTGGATTTTTGACCGCTTCGGTTTATCAATCAGAAACGGAGAGTGTGTAAAAGATTTACTGATGGCACTACAATTGCCGGCACAAATTGGGGTGGTGAAATGTTCGCCCCATCGCTCTGGTTATGAATATGTCACACTGGGCAATAGATATGCTGACGAGATCGCATGATCTTGTGCTTTAAATTCCTATTCAATTAACATGGACCAACAAAATTGATTAAATTTGCCAAATCGAATGCAGGTTTCCGTTCTCATCTGTTGAAACATGGGATGAGGTGAGTATTACAGGAAGAGGCAAGTGACTCAGGGAAAAATGGGTGGATAAAATCAGGATGTACACGCAGATCAGATGATGAAGTTTGGATCTAAACGGACGGGAGACCAGTAATTCCAGATGGTCTGTTATCACAGATGGCAAGGGTCTAACATGGTCCAACACACATAGGTAGAGACGCAAAGATTAGATTGTTTCATCAAACATGGGATAAATTCAGCGTTATTGCAGAAAATCTCTGTCAAAGATGAGCAGTATATCAGCAATGGAATGCAGGGAGAAAAACAGTGGTCAGTATGGGATGAATTGGGAAAGCTGCAGGTCCATTTACAAGGATACAAATTTACTTCATTTAGATGCCTCCTTGCCAGGGATTAAAATATGTTATTGTGATTGCTTGTCTGTTTTCTCATTGGGTTGAAGCATACCTAACAAAACGTAATGACAGCCTAATAGTTGCTAAATTGCTTCTTGGAGAAAATTCCTAGATTCGGTTTTCCAGTCTCTTTGGAATCAGAAAGAGGAACTCATTTCAATAGTGAAATAATTCAGATGATTTGTGCGGCATTACAAATTGAGCAGAAGTTGCACTGTGCCTACAGACCTGAAGCTTCAGGTGTTGTTGAGAAGATGAATGGCACAATAAAATCAATCTAGATTGGCTAAGGTTTGTGCATCCACGACACAGAAATGGCCTGATACATTGCCATTGGTGTTGATGAGTCTAAGAAGAATCCCTGACAAAAGAATAGGACTGTCCCCACATGAAATTGTGATGGGCAGGGCTATGAGACAGCTGACAGTCCCAACACATCGACTAATGAACATTACTGATGATTTGGTACTGGTTATTGCAAGGATTGGATGATATTGTACGCTCTGTGTCTCACCAGGTTGGATAAGTTGCAACAGCAACACAGCAAGAACAAGGTCATGATCTGTGTCCTGGGGACTTGTTGCTTGTGAAGAAGCACATAAGGAAGTCTTGCCTAGAACCACGATGGCATGGTTCCTATCAAGTGATACTGGTGACAACAGCCCTTAAGTGTGGAATTTGCCAAATTGAATACATGCAACCTACACCAGAAGAGTCCCAAGTCCACTAGTAAGTGAAGAACTTGCTGAAGAAGAACGACGAGAACAAAACAGCGTTAGGAGGCAAGATGAAAGTCGAGCAGAGTGGGCAAACGATACAGGTACTGAAGAAAATGATGCTGTGATTGTTACTGCTGAGAATTAAATAATCTCTGTGAAAAGTAATAAAGATAAGAGAAAAAGATTCATCAAGAGGAGGACTGATTCAATTGAAAGTGATATTGACAATGAGAATGGAAAAACAATAATTAGGAGAGACAAGTGGACAAAAGGAGTAAAAAGAATAACATACTCCATGAAAACAAAAGTACCAGAAACCGTAATTGAAATACCTAGCCAACGTGAACAAAGTGAAGCAGAAGAAAAAGAGCAAGTGAGAAGAACAAAGAGAATCAAAGTACCAAATAAGAAATATACAGCGCCTGAAAGGACTACTTAAACGAATGTCTGTGGCACCTTCTATTCTGACCATGGTCCAGCGTTTGCCTCTAAGACGTACACGGATTCGATTATGTCAATCGGGGTGCTGGTGCAGTTTTCATCTCCATACAGGCCTGAAGGCAATTCTATAGTGGAGCGAAAGAACCGTGACTTAAAGCAATCTTTGACAGCTAGAGTCTTAGGTACTGGCAGGAATTGGCTGGCCCATTTGTATGGTGTTCAATGTGCACTCAATAACTTACTATCTCTGGGTGGGAGGAGCCCATACGTAAATGCTTTGGCATTAAAATGTTTGTGCCAGACCTTGATGGTCTAGACGTTGTGGCAGCTGCCTCTACTTTTGACGTAGATAATCATTCTACTATGTTACAGGATCTACTAAAGACCAGTGACAGCTACACAACTGAACATTTTCCCTCTTCCAACGATGCAGCTCTGCTGATTCCAGTTGCCGGCTGGCTTCCTAAGATTGGAGATCTGGTACTAGAAAAGCTGGAGAACAAAAACGAATTTGGTCCCTCTTATCGTGCACCAGTTTTGGTATTTTGACTGAAGGGTACTTGTACAGTCATTTTACCACCTTTACCTGGTCGCAAAGGCAACAGATACATCTCAGTGGATAATGTCAAGTTACACCGTCTGGCCGATTCTGAATAGTGTAACACCTGCAGTTTTGTGCAACGCTATCTCTTAGAATCCTGTGATGGAAACTACTATTGACCTTTCGTCTATTCTGCCTCCTTCCCCTTCCACCGCAGAAGTCGAGTATACTTACCCTACACAGATGAGTCCCGAAGTGAAGTGCTGATGGACGACATCATGCTGATGCTGCCCTACCACCTCTAATGCCCATGGGTGCAAGGGGTTAATTTGGGGACCCTGCCCACTTCTCTAATGACTCATCCTCCTTGTCTTCCACTTTGGCACTTCCACGAACAAAATTAAGTAGTTTCATCTCTTGGTTCAAAAAGATTTACCAGGTCCCCCCATGGACTTGCATCTGGTTGGTGCTTATCCTGATTTTGCTCTTCATGTCGATTGGACTTGCTACAGTGCTTTTCTTACTCATCTATGTTCATTATTTGGCAGAACGCTCTGCGGTGAACTTGGTAGATGGAATTTGTCCAATATCATGAAACGTGATCAAACTCTTGTCAACATTTCGGCTTTCCCGTTGCAGATGGCATCGTTTGGGATAAAGTAGCTTTTGAAATTCACGGCCCGACGGAGGTCCTCAACATACCATAAGTGTTTCGCGTCTCCTTAGGAGATGTGGTAGCACAGGACATACATTCTGATTGGGATGTGCAAGCAGTACATTCATTGTTTTCTGATTTAAAGTATTGTGCTGCTTTTGATGCTGAAGATTTGTATTTACATTCTGCCAATTATGCCGATTTATTCTGTTATCAACACTAGGGGCATCATTTCTTACAAAAAATAAACAAGTTGCGCCCTTGTTTTCATTATACGCAATGGGAACATTGTCCAACTCCCATACAGGGGAGTTCTAAAACCCTTAAAGATAAGTTCACCTATTTCACAGATTATGACACATCTAAGCCGGAATCCCATTTCTTTAAACTGCAATTATCGTCTCCATCCAAATTTATCTTGACCCACACTAAATTGATCTATTCCAATTCTTTTAGAACTGAATTGGCCACACAGGATTATGATCACTGGAAAGATACCATTGATTTAAAATCGATTTGGGGCACTAGGGCTTGGCAGGTTCAGGGAACTGAAGCTTTGCATCGTGTCTGCCTAATCCTGACTCACATTTTTATTTTGGAAGGATACAGTGCACCAGACCACTTGCTTTAGCCTGGCAACTGCAAAAAAATTGAATATCCCATCCATTCCATCATTGGCGGAATATAACAAATGGTGTGCACAGTTGAATTATATGATCGATGTATTGCAAGTTTTGTTTCGAAATGACACTTTCAAAGTCTCTGGAATTGACACATCCAGATGGTTGGTTTGGCAAACAAATTCAAATGCATGTCAACTGTGTTTTTCTAATGCAACACCTGGTTTCACACAGACTAACCGGATCCTTCTTATCCACATTCACATTCGATCACCACATACTCGGTGGGTAAATTGTGTCAACAATGGTTGGAACATTCAAATTTGTCGCCAGTAAAACAACACTTGACACTCTTGTCGAGTGACATCAATTTGGCTGATTTTATCTTATGTCCTAGAATTCCTAGAACAAAGAGGTTTATCTATGCAGCTTACAATGAAGTTTGGAAGCTTTTGCAGATTGAGGCTGCGCTTCGTCTGTGCCAAATTGATCAAGCCAATTTGGAAAAGGTCCTTGCAGTAGTCGACAACAGTATCAATGCACTGTCTTCACGCATTTATACCTTAGATAATATTGTTTAATCTGTCATTGAGATTGTTCAGAGTAATGTATCTGTGTTATATCACAGTCAAAAGCAATTGCGATCAGTTATGCAGTTTGCATGGACGTTACAGACTCTCAAAACAAGAAAGGTCCCATTGGATTATTTGAATGCTTCTGCTTTGTTTTTACCATTTGATTTGGCTGATAAAAAGAGATTTATGTCCATGAAAGATGCTACATACACGCTATTACACATTAAACGATTACAACCTTTGCCATTCTCTGTGGCCAAGACAGATTCAGCTGTTTGGTTAATTCATGGGGTTACCTCTCTCTCTTTCTCGCTGTTTCAATTTACATCATGTATGAAACATTTTCCGACAGGAAGCTTTGGACCATTGGGTAGTACATTTCTCTATGAACTATGGCCCCTACCTTTCACTTACAGATGTCAACGGGAGGATAAGGAAGTATTCCTAACAGGGGAGGGCTGCGATTCCACAGTAGGACATTCCCTGGTTTGTAAACACGTTAGGTTGCACGGCGCTTGTAATGTATCTGCGCCTAATCTTGCTTGGTTTTTTATAGAAACTCCCATCCCAACAATAACTCCAGCTTTTACCCTGTTTACAAACGGCAGTTATCTTATTTTGAACAGCCATGACTGCTGTGGTTTACGGGCAGGAATTCCGTATTTAGTAACAGTTTCATAACGTGTTACTTATTGTAGCAATGTGCTTTTTCTGCCCCCGCATGGGAAAGTAGATAGTTCTATTTGGCCTTCCATTCCGACTTTGAAAACAGATTTCAACAAATTAAGCAGGCTCAAGGTGCTATTGTTTCAACAAGAAGTGGCTCTCACTTCAGCTCGAGAGACCTTCGAGTTGCAGGTGGATAGAATAACTAGCGAGATTGTCGTTTCTGAACACGAACCTCCCACTTCACTTTGGGGAGCTTATACATCAAATATTTAATGCTTCTGACACCAAAGGCCTTGGTCATTTTTTTAAACTTGTGGGATCCGGACTTGTGACTTTTTTTCAGACAAGATTTGGAGTAATACCGACTTTCATGCATTCGATTTTTTCCAGTGGCTTCGGAGGATTCCCTTTATTACTGGTGCTAGATGGTATCCGGCTTCTTCTGTTCCTTCAGCGCAATGACTGCTCATCTTGTGATAATGCTCAGACCGGGCCAGTTGCAAATGTACTGTGATCGGATGCAACAACAACGTTTTGGATGCTTGCCATTAGCAACGCTTAGCGCGAGTTATGGCTTAACTTTTCACCTTGCCAACTTCACTTGTGTGCAACCTCTGTTCTACTGCCAACGGTGCCCCCTCTATTGGGCTATGGATTTATGCCTCTCCAATACGTCATGTTCAGACCCGGATTTTAACCAGTTGATGGGTCTCTTAGAGGCCCATGAACAGGCCTTCTCTGGGAAAGGCCATATGGCGCGTGCGGCTGCACTTGGAGTCTTGGCTGAATGGGATGTCTGTGCAGCTGCGCAGATCCTCTTAGAATGAAGTTTCATCAAATATCACGCAAGTAGCCCGAATATGCTCTTGGAAGCATCAGATTACGAGAAGTATGTCTGTTCCTTTGACCTACTTGAGTGTATGGTATCAGTTTTTTCGACTAACGATAGGATGGCCATTTGGAAGGAATTCCATATACATTCATGGATTTACCACCTAGTTCTTAATAACATTTTCCCTGAGACGACAATGCTTGGCACGTCACAACATTTTTGTGGGGAATTTTTCCAATTTGTTTTTTCGGGCGCTTCTGAAGTCTGCTTACCTCTGAACTCTGTTTTTGTCTTTTGTCTATATACTATGGGGCAGATTTACAAGCCCCTTGCGACACATTTTCGCCGCCGTTGTGTCCCTTCTGTGATGCAGCGGCGGCGTAAACCATGCGCCATGTTGCACCTTATTCACAACGTGACGCATCTAGGGAGATGCGTCACGTTGTAAAGCCCTGCACCACATTAAACCTGCGTCAGGTTTAATGTATGCAGGGTGGGCGTTTCGTCGGAAAAAGTCTCGGAAAAGTGTCGCAGTGAAATCTTGTGAAATCTACAAGATTTCACTGAGTCACTTTTCCGACGTCGCTGCGTCAAAACCCTGCGCCTGCTTGAAGCAGGTGTAAGGCGTGACGCAGCTTGTTAGATATGGGCAGCCCCTGAGCATTGCTGGAGTTGCGCCGCTCTTGCGACACGACTCCAGCAATGCGCCACCCTTAGCCATCGGATGCATCACGCATCTGTTTATCCTTGCGCCACGATGCACCGCATTGTAAATGCGGCGCATCTCTGGTGGCGCAAGGGTAAACTTGAGTGACGCATCTTACCTGGTGCATCCTTGCTGATATGCAGGGATGCGCCAGTCCTTGTAAATCTGCCCCTATGACCTTATCAAGGGAAGGGTGTTATATGGCCATTAGGGTCGTTGTCGACATTGCTAAGTTAGCCTGAGCTCTGCTGGCCATGACGCTGCTTTTGTTCACATTACTACAAGACTTTATTTTGCAAGACTGTTTATGCCTTTCACATGAGAACGGTCTGATTTTTGCGTTCTCTGCTAGTTCCTGGAGTTTAGTCTGAACACGATGTGCATGGTCGATAAACAATGCCAGTGTTATTCTGTTCTGGTGAGTCCTTAGCACCTACACAAAACATGCTGCACTGCTGGAAACTCGTGCTTTGATATTACGGGGATGCATGTAGCTCAAAATCACACTTGGAGAGAGACCTTTCCATGGATAAGAGCTATGCTGTGCCTATGATGTAAAGCTTCCATCTAGGCTTTAAGGTATGGGGTCTCCTGACAAAGCCCAGAGAACTTCTGTTATATAAAAAAAACTTCTTCCAGACAAGGGGAGGGTGGTCAGGCCTTATAGTCCCTTTTCCACTGTCTGTACATGATGACATCCCCCTTATTATTCCATGGAATTGTAACAACTCTAATTGTTCTCAGTTTATGCATTTTGTTGCTGGTAGTGGCTCGTATACTGCATTATAGAGCACAATAGTTAAAATAAATATTTTGAACTATTATAGTGACTCTGCCAATTCTTATTGTGGACAAGTACGAGTGAAAGGGTATGTCTTGCTACCACGATTCCTGAGAGAGTCGGGAGTGTTGTGTTCTGGGTTGTCTAATAATTTGTAGCTTCGTGATTATGTAGGAGAATGAATGAGACACTATAGCTAGTCGGTTTAGGGATTTTGGGCACTAAGGTGGTAGGAAGGTACAACTACTATACACCGAGGTCCTGTTATCCTGCGCATACTTCAATGTATGTGCAGAATCCCTGCAACAATAGTTTGGAATACCAGTAGATGGGGGATTAATGGAGCAGGATTTTTGAAAAATAAAATCTGCTTGATTAATTCTACTCAAATGCATGTATTTTTATAATATACCTAAAACTACTAATATAACACAAGAGTGTACAACACGTGAAATGTGCACAAGGAACGAAAGTTGATTTTCTTAGTTGAACAATGTTGAGAAAAATGCTAACTGAATGTTATTCTGTCTTCCTAACTGCAGAAAAATAAACCAAGAATATGCTTTAATTCTTCCTGAAAGTAGTGTAGGTGTTTAGAAATAATTCTCTCTTTTGCTAAAATGAATGTAGGCCTTAAGAAATGTTAGGGGATGTGCTTCTGTACTCCTGTCCCTCAAAGTTTATCAAGTGTTTTCTTGGAGTGTTTGTCGTCTAAATTTTTTTAATGCTTCCTTGGAGTGCATATTTTGAGCCTATTTCTGAATAAAACAGATTTATTTCCTGTCTAGGCGAGGGATATAGAACACATGAATGTAACTGTAACAGAGAATGAATACATTAGTAGCTAAATTATTTCCCCTTCCTCAGAAGGAAGTTATACAATTTTTAGACAAAAGATGTTTAGAGATATTACTTAGGTCATTGTCAGAAGACAGCCACACCATCGTGTTTAGCCAATGAAAATGTTTGTAGAGAGAGCAACATTTTAGCTGAAGAAAGGAAGTAGCGTACTATAAAGATTCCTGTGGGAAAACGCTCCTCGGCTCGTTCACAGAATGGTGACCTGTCCTGCATTTGTGGTATGCTGCATGCCATGCAGATTCTTGATTCTCTGGCTGGCTGATCCTGCTGTTCCCTAAGAGACCTTCCTGGAGAATTTGCACATCGATGGCTGATGGGGCTGCCTTCGCTATACCCTAACATGTGCATTAGTATTTCATCTTGTGAGTGAGCTGTTTCACTGACATTTCTCTCTCTCACTCCTCTATACCCGATATTCTGATGTTTATTGAATGATCTGTGATGATTACTGTGAATCTATTCTGTATTCTTTGAATCGATTTATGCCATTTTAGTTGTATTTTATTTGTGATTGACCATTCATATTATGAAATAACAAGAAAAAACAATAACAGGAATAGTCTCTGTCTTTATTATTGTGTTGAGTCATTTTAGATATATTTACAATGACCAATGTTTAGCATATTTTTTCATTGTAGGTCCTTGTGTAGGAATAATATTCAGTCTTTCATTATTTAGTCCCTTTTAGCTCTACCACAGATTCATCGGAGGACCTCTTATATGGCTAACAGTGTGACAATGACTAATGGGTCAGGCAATAGAGATATGCTTCTGATTATGCTATAGGGGTTGGTTTGGAGAGATACCTACAAAAAAAAAAAAAATTACTTCCCCTGCATCAATATAATGCAATGTTAAAATTAAACAGGTGAATAATTAACAACTGTATAGTAATATAAATGGATATTAAATAAACAATTCTAATCTTTAAGGCGGTTCATATTTACGGACCGTAGATAAGTGTTGAGCCGTACATCTAGATAGAAATGAAGTAAGGGGTGACCATAATAAATCTTTTTTAATCTCTGAAGGAAGAGAAGTAGCATGGGCTCAATCCAGACGATGGTGATGAGACAACAGATTCCACCATGCCAAATAGGAATTTTTAGTTGTATTTTCCCAATTAGTTGTGATTATTTGAAATGCTAAAGCAATCATCAAGTCAACAAATTTCCCAACCATGTGCTGAGAAATTATGTCTATGACCTCAAAAGGGAAACCTGCTGACAAAATTTAGTTCAATTTATCCCATACTTGTGTGACCAGAGCATTTTGGACAAGGGGGAATTCAAAATACATGTGTAGAAGATCACTATTGTCATGAGCACAGGACCAATAATTAGTTGTAGGGGAAAGTTTAAATTTACATAATCTCATGGGGGCGATATATAGCCTGTTGTAAAAATAATATAATGTTTGTTTTGTGCTTGCTGAACAAGACAAGGTATGAATCTTGGCCCATATTGATTTCCAAGTGTGAGCTGAAAATTCCTGATTTAGTTCTGATTCCCACAAGAGCTCTGTTTTAGACTTTGTAGTTAGTTTAGAGGAACAGAGCAATAATTTGTATATGATGGAGGTCCTCATTTGTGAAGAAAAGTCTATTGTAGAAGGAGAAGGTTGTATGTCTGGAGCTATATCAGGTTGTTGAGATATGAAGAGGAGAAAAAGAGGGTTAAGGCGTTGAACATGAGAAGCATATTGGGTAGATATGCTATATCGTTCCTGTATCTCCGAGAAATCTAGCAGAGAACCCTTAGAGAATAACTGTCCGATGACCATAATACCCTTGTTAATCCACTCTTTCCACGCAAGAACTTAATTATTTAATTTAATATTTGTGTTCTACCAAATTGGGGTTTGTAAAATATTTTCAGATCTGGAATCGGAAGAGGTAATTAAAGGTTTGGTAATAGCTATAGAATGGGTAAGTATTGGGAAATAAAACCTTTTGGGAGTTGGGTGATACAGACCAAATCCTTAACAGCAAAGGGTAAAAATAGTGCATGTTCTAGTTGCCCCCAAACTGTTGTTGAGTCTACATGAGTTTCAGGAAGGGAAACCCAAATATGTTTCAATGTGAAGGCTGAATGATGTGTTCTAAGGTTAGGAAAATTAACCCCGCCAGAATCTTTAGGTTACTGAAGGCGGGCTAAAGCAATTCGAGGTTTGGGTTTGTTCCATAAAAATTGGGTCAAAGAACGATGAATGGTTTTAAAGAAAGTAGGAGGACGAGATATTGGAAGCAATGATAAATAAAAATTGATAGGTAACATCATTTTAATTGTAGCCAGCCTATCCCACCAGGACAGAAATAAATGGGACCAACCTTCTATGAGTGCATTATTTTTAGTCAATCTCAGTAAGGTTAATCTTAATAATTTCTTTAATATTGTTGGAATAGAGAATGCCTGCACATTGAATACCTTTTGCGTTCCATTTGAAACCAGAGTCTTTGAACATATCAGGAAGACGGTATTTATTTAGCGGCAAGACTTCTGAATTATCTATATTAAGTTTATAACCCGAAACAGAGAATGTGTTTAATAATGAAAACAACTCTGGTAAGGATGTAGTGGGGTTGGATATATATGGTAAAATATCATCCGCATATGCTGTGTATTTTATATTCAGATTTTTTTTTAAATGAAAACCATGAAATGAAGGAGACTGGCGAATTGTTTCCAGGAAGGGTTCTAATGATAAAATAAATAAAAGGGGAGACAAAAGACAGCCTGCCTAGTACCTCCATGAAGGGGGAAAGTAGTGGGATTGTTTTCCATTGACCCAAATAGAGGTAGAAGGTTCATAGTATAATAGCTTAATATAATGGATACAATGAGGACTAACACTGTGCCATTTCAGTGCACCAAATAAATCCCCAATTCACTCGATCAAAAGCCTTCACAAAACCTGACTAATGCATATCAAGAACACCAGAATGAATACAGAGCCAGTAATTTAGCAAAAATCTTATAGTCTGCATTTATCAATGAGATAGGCCTATAATTGCTACATTGAGAGAGATATTTATCTTTCTTAGGTAGTAGGCAGAGCATGGCCTTAGTGAAAATGAGCCTTATGTCCGTCCTGTGTTAAAAAAATTATTAACAAGAAGCAGTAACTTGGGAATTAAAAGCTGTCTAAAATGTGAATAAAACTGAACAGTAAAGCCATCAGGCCCATGGGTTTTATCTTTGGGGAGTTGATTTATGGCATTTAATAGGTCTTGTTCAGATAGAGGAGTATCCAGGGAAGATATATCTACATTACTATCAGGTTTTAATAGATCGATTGAAAAAAGTATCTAATTGTTCAGTAGAAGGAGATGATTCAGGGATATAAAAGTTGATATAATATTCCAAAGAGCATTCAAAAATGTTAGAGTCACTTATATGCCTGACCCCAGTTAAATCTGTTATGGCAAAAATCTTAGAATCCTGTTTTTTTATTTTAAGGTAATTTGCCAAGGATCTGCAAGATTTGTTCCATCCCCCCATACACTTTTGCATTAAACATAGTAGGCTAAGCATTGTCCCAAGATTGTTTGTTGTATTGTAACTTGGCCTTAATGAGTATAAATAACGTGTCATTACCATTGGAAGAGAATTATTCATGCTTAAAAATCTTAATCTGTTCTAAGAGTTGCGTGGAATCCCTAAGAGCTCTTTTTTTTTTAGCTACAAAATATATTATAAAACCTCTTAAGGTTGCATTAAAAGCATCCCAGACAATATTTGTGTATCTAAGGGAAGATTATTTATCAAAAATTCTTGTAGGAAAACTGTGAATTGTTCTGTAAATTGTAGGCCAGTAGAAGGGAGTTAAATCTCCATCTACGAGTGGGGGAAATGGGGCTGGGGCAGTCAAGGTCTACAATAACGGGAGCATGATCAGAGATGAGAAATGAACCTATTTCTGCATGTGTTAAAAATTGAAGTGTATGCTGGATAAAAAATATGTAATCTATTCTGTAATGGGTACTATGGACAGGACAGAAAAAAGTGAATTCCAAAACATCGGGGTGTGATGCTCTCCAAACATCAACCAACCCTCTAGCGCATATGGATTTCATAAAGGCTGGATTTAACCATTTTAATATCGAAGTAAAAGAGCTTGAGAGGAAGTTTACCACAGCTCTATGCCCCAGACCGCTGCACACTGACACTGCAGGGATGGACTTGCAGCTGAGCAGTGACTCACACTTCAGCTCACGGCTCTTCTCAGGTGAGCTGTGCTCTCTGAAGTTCTTGCATGGCTGCTGGCGCCATCACGTGACAGGCAGCCTTTATGCTGTGGCGTCTCTCTCCCACAGGTCACATTAGGAATGCAGTCACAGCCAGCCTCTTCTCCAGAGAGGGTCAAACGATGTGGCTGGAGTGCTTCACTGGTAAGGGTGAAATTTAAATCCCTCCGCCTGTCGATTATGTTCAGATGAACTGAAGGGGGCAGCTGCAGTTAGGGAAAACATCTTGTGCCGAGCCCGCCAAAACAAACTCGCAGCACAGACGAACATAAGTGTTGTGCACGGCGGGCCAATGGGCAGGCGACAAGGGGAAAATGCAAAGTAATGTTTTCATGTAAATTGCCAGTACCCATTTCTGGTACTGAAAAGTGACAAAGACATGCCAAAACTTGCTGCATGACTATTGACTATTAATTGCACAGGCCCAGTAACACGAGGTACTCCCTAAGCTAATGGCCCAGATTGGAAACGTGGCCAAAATGAATTCTGTAGACTGAAGTGTAAGTGCTACAAAGAGCTCAGATGTAACTTTTAGTTTAAGGGGCTGAATTGAACAAGGAAGCCAAGGAGAAGATTAGTACAGTGACACTTACTTTGTGTCAGTGAGCGCCAAGACGGTACGGGGGGCCAGCCGTGACTACTTCCCTTGGCACTGTCCCGGCTGGTCTGGGCCGGACAGTACCACAGTCCAGGTCACTAAACAACTTGCGTGGCATTGCTTCATCACAGCTGCACTGGTCTACTGCAGGGTGGCCAGGCTGCAGAATACCACACCACTACTCTCCTGCAGCTAACCGCAGTCAGAGTTCAGTCTACAGCATTATTACGCTAGGCCACATGGTGCAAGCTGCAGTGGGCTACTGGCTCACACTGACTGCCAAAGAACTTAAACTGTGGTGCACGAGCACCGCAAGCGGCAGGGCCCACCTGACGGTGATTGGTAAAAACAAAATAAAGACCGAAGACTCTTGTGAGGGGAAGTCACCAGTAAAATTAAAATTGAGGTGGTATGGGATAAACCATTGTTGCCAAAGCTAGCTGAGAGCTGTGCCAGCCCCCAAGCCTCCCTCAAACAGCGCAAGGAGTGCACGCTGCCAGATAAAAGCTTTGCCTAGTGGAGGTGCTAAATAGCAGCGCTCAGGTAGACAGCTGACATGTGTGACAATGCATGTCAGTGCAGTGATGCGGACCACTGCACTGAAATGCGTGAGTAACATCTATAGCGTGATGCTTGGCAGGGCTGGTGATTAAGTTGCAAAATAATGAGTTCCGGTGCCCAAAGCACTGCTCAGATGCCCCCGGTCTGTGTTACTAAATGTTAGTGCACCAAAAACCAAGACTGTGCTCTCTTACTCTCAGGAAATATCTGATGAGTAAATATAAGTAATGTAAATAAAATGATCAAATTGAAGTGAGTGCTGGGGCCCAAACCAGCAACTACCGCCTCAAATTAAACACTGTCCTTAGGGACAGGGAACCTTGCTCAATCAAACAGATGAAGTAGCAGGACCAGCTTAGGGATTTCCCTCCCAAAAGAGAAATGTAGACCCACACTGAAGCGGTCGGTTCTCTGGCTCTGAACCCATTGATGCGAGACACCACCATACTGTGCAATGGACCACTGCTAATTTTAAAATGCCAGATGGCAGAGTTGTGGATAATGAGCAATCCCTCCCAATTTTCGAGAGAGCAAGAGAGACCATTACTACTCAAAATGAGGGTAAGAGTCTCTGGTAGCAGGAGTTGATCAATTAAGTAAGTTTAGAGCCTATGGACCTGGAGGATCCAAGGCTGCCCCCCAAGCCATCAAATTAGCACGCCAGGCCTTCAAATAGGACTCAAAACCAGGAGGTGCGAGAGGAAGATGAACCACATACCCAGGTTAAAAGAAAAAGATTCCAGTTAAAGTTAATACCCCTTTCATTCAGATCAACCCAAGCATTAGTATCCATTGCACTTGCCAACAAACACTCCCTTCATAAGAGAACAGACAATGCAGAATCTTGAACCGACGGAGTCCTGAATGACCGTCTGCGTGATGGTTATTTATGGAACTGTGACATGATCTGGAGTCTTCAACAGTCCCCTGCCCCTTCAGAATCTGAGCAGTTTAACAAATACAAGAGCTAAAGCTGAGAGAATGATCCCAGTCACAGGTCAAAGAGGACGTCTCGGCTGGAGCCAGAGACAGAAGACAATTCTGTTTTTTTATTTCATTGCTTGTGCTTAGTTTGGTGTGGGATCACATCAGATCACTGGAGACAGTTGGCCTTTTTCCCTTCTTTCTTCCAAGAGATCCTTCACACACTGACAGGAATTCTTCTCATTTGAGGTTCTCCCATTATTGGCAGGGAAAGTTTGATTTAGTGTTAGGGTGTATATTTGTACACCCAGTGGAGACCATTTCCTAATGGGGCACAGGGCCAGATCAGGGACATTACAGACCCCATCCTCCACCTGTGAAAGGTTGTTTAGGGTCACAGTTAGGGCCTGAAATTAGCAGATGAAATCACCACCCACTATTTTGCGTGCCTCCCCCAGTAAGGCTGCCATATGTGCAGCAAGCAGATCCATGGTTGGCAATTCCTGCCCATTACCTGTAGATCTTAAATATACACTGTAAATGAAACCATCCAATTGAGATGGGAACAGGAGGTTTATTCATAGAATATCAATCTGATGGTGTCTCTACCTTCGTCAGTGAACACCCAAGATGGGAATCTATCCAAGAGGCCAGGCCCCCCAAAGGTCTGCCCCAGCCCCTAACTGTTGCCTCTTTACTATAATGTAAAAATCACCTCACTCCTCTTTCTTAGTTAGCCATGAATCTTGAAAATGGCTGATGTTGAATTGGTTAATGAAGAAGCCCAAGTCTGTAAGTCAATTATAGATCCAAGGGTAGCAACGTTCCACAAGATCACTAGCTGCAAGATTAGCTTGAGCTACGGTCAGGATCTTTTGCGTTGTTTCTCGAATTGGTACCACTCTGTCATGACGTACCTGGTCGGGTCGAAGGGGAGAAAGATCGCGAGGATACCTTTGCCCCTTATGTCTCTCTTTTACTCTGCTTCCAGCCTCCCACAGACATGATAGATGACAAGCTGGATGAGGGCTTTTCTCAGCCTCACTTCCTGAACTCAGGGCCCTCTCACTTGATAGAGTCACATGGGCATATCAGCAGTTCCGACAGCCCTGTGAGGGACCTCATATCCAGCCTCCCTCCAGCAGAATAAGTCCTCTCTGGTGAAGAAGACTCTCAGAAAGAGGACCAGAATTGTGTGGAGCCCTGTGACATGACAGAGCCGGAGGACAGTACCAGGATGATCCCAAAAAAGATCCTGGAGAGGTACGCCCAACCGAGAGGTCGTCCCGAAACACCAAGAAGAGAACTAGAGCCATTCCGGCAATGCGAAAGGACCAGCCGCTCTCCCAAAGGAGCAGGGCTACCGAAGGTACGTGATTGCTTCATAGGACCGTTCTTCAAAGAGCCATCAGACGCTAGCAATCTGAAATAGAGAGAAGGGGAGGGGGAAGGAGGTTAACGAGTTAAAAGCGATAGCCTGCAAACAAGCGACACTGGTGGTGTTAACCGGGTGTTTTGCGACCCCCCCCCTCACTCCATAGACCCATTGGAGCTTGTGCAGATGGACAAGTCATCCAAAAAAGGCCTTCTCGTTTGTTTTTATTTCCCCGAGGAATCATCCCCTTGACGTGGGCTGAAGTACCCGCGGTCTAACATCAGAGGACCGAAGAACCGGCAACAGAGACTGTTTATGACAAAGAACAATAACGTTTATTTTCTGTTTTGGCCTTATACCGCTCCTGGTCGTCCTTGTTGTCTCCCTACCACCACATGCTCCTTGGGTGCTTCCCTCTGAAAGGGGAGCCATGTCTTCTGTTTTTTTTTTATAATACTTTCAATGCTAGCTCTACCTATTCCTAGTTTATGAGCCAAGTAGTGTGTTGCAACTATATTGACCATACTATTAGCCATTAAACCAGATTGATGACCTACAGTGTGAGATAAAGAATCTACTGTGGTTGTGGCATATAGGCTACCTTGAGGATTAGCAGCTGATCTGCAATGATACTGGATTTGGGTCTCACTGTCTTTTTGGCGGGTAGAAAAAGCCTTACTATCAATCCCTATACCTATACCTATAGACCTGACCCTATGTTTTCCTTCATTATCACCCCCCCATGGTAATACTCTGTATACCCATTTTGTTGGTAAGTCAGTCCACTCCCTCCAGTGTGTCAAACCTGTTAGATATGATTTGATTTTAAATTTACAACGCAGCAGTTACCCAAAGGCATCAAGTTAGAGACAGGGATACTGCAGGTCCTGTTATGCCAGTGTTGGACATTAGAAGAGGTCATTACAAGAGGTGGGCACTGAGGTGGTGGGATCAAAAAGTTCCTTCTTTAAGGGGGGCAGAGGAACAATATTTATACACCGCTCCCGATTATACCCAACATCTACTAAGAGTGTTCAGACCAATTTGGGGGTCTATGAAGTTAATGATAATGCATTTGCCAGGGCGATCCACCCAGCCTTTCCCAATCCACCTGATTCTGTGTGTGAGCAGTATGTTTTGCGCCAGTGAGGTTTGAAAATTCTTATTCCTCATAAGTCAATTCAGGCATTTATTGGCCAGTTCCTCCTGAGTTTCACTCTGTCCTTCATGTATTTCTGGAACACCTGACATAATTGCCATGTATGGAGAGGATGCTGGTAGTAAGTTAATATTTATAGGAGAGTGTGACGATTGACTCGGCCCACCAGCCTGTGACTCCCATAACATTTTTCCCTTAGTCTGGAATGTTTGTCAGTGACGCTCAGCCGGAGGCTTGGCAGAAGTTGGTGGACTAGATCCTAGTATTATAGGGGGCATAATCGGGGGTACAACTAGGAGGAAGTCCCTATGATCATAGCACTGTACATTCCTCCCAGAGGGCAAGGCAGAATTGTTTGAGGTAACACAAACGCCTCCTGTTGCACCTTGTAATTGACATTTGTTCCTTAAAATGTCCATACAGGTTCTCTAGCATTGTGAGACGGGCCAGTATATATTGGTATAAGTTCCATATTTAGTATAGTTTTTACATTCTCAGTGATCTCCCCTGCTAGCTGCGCCACACAGCCTGTTTGTGAGTTGGTCTAATCAGACTGGTATCTGTTGTTGAAGGTATGATTGATACAGGAATAACGGGTGGTTTTTCGGCATGCTCCCCTGCCTTGATCTGCTTGCTCCACACAACCCTCTGCACTTTCCTTGCAGTTTGTATGTTTTCTGCACAGCTAGAGGAGTGCAGACTACCATTAAAAGCATCAAACAAAGGGTCAATGACTTTGTTAGCCCCATTAATCACACTTGCTCATCCTTTGGGGTGGCTGTAAGAGTGATATAATCAGACGGACTTGTCAATGTCCGCGGAGGTGCCTCTATGTCCAAAGAAAGGAGCCTCTCCGCCAACTATTTCCATTGCCACAACCCCCTCGCCCTCTGTAGCATTCTGTCCACAGATGTAGATTTAGGGGAGAGGGGGTGGCAAACGGACGCCCTCCAGAACATTTTCGCTTTCTCATTGGTGCCTTGCTATAGTGCACAATGATTGTAACAAGTATTACAGTTGCTTAGGACCCAGCATACCTGGCAGGATCCTTGATGGATGGTAGTGTACTGAAACAGGGACACCAGTCCATGAATCCTCCAATAATTAGATGATCTCAGCTAAATTCAGGCAAAAGAAATAATAAAGATGGAACTCTCACCCTACACTCAAAAGGAAAAAGTTGGAGGGGTGGCTCAGCCCGGCCTCATTCAGCCACAGATAGGCCTGCCCGGGCACGTCCCAGGGGCATCCCACGCTGCGGGACTGCAGCACTCCTTGTAAACATCTAATAGGTCATAGCTGATGGCGCAAAGGGGGTTATGGAACTTTGAGTTCCCAGCAACTGCAGGCAGGTCTGCGGCAGCTCACCCCTGATGTTTGCTGTCATCTTATTCCTTGCCAATAGCCTCTGGTGAGGATGGCTCACACAAAACTGAAGGGGGTCTTCTTACCCAGAGCAGAAATAGTGGCCTAATACAGGTCGTAATGCAGCCCCCCTGCGAAATATCAGCTTCCCTTGCCCTGCATGCACTGCAGAAATTTCTGGGGGCACCACAACCAGATGATAGCGCGCACAGTGCAGATGTGCACTCCATGACTGTAGCTAGAGAGGAGAAAAGGCAAGCTAGACATGAATCCATAATATTGTGTGAAGAAATACCCAAACTGAAAACAGAAGAGACATACATGAAAATATTGGTTTCAAAGGAAAACTGATCCCGACTTCTTGACGTAGCAGTGTGAAATGCAGGATCCAGTACAAAAAGATTTATGGAAAGAGTCTGTCAGTTTGCCCACATCTACATTGGTAGGATGCAGGTCTGCATGTCTGGGACCCGAAGCACTGTGCTTTGTTAAACTGCTAGAGAAGCATGTTCCCTTTTCGCCACTAGGCTGCACAGTTTGCTTGAGTTGCGCAAAGGAGAGAGCCAAGACATGGCAGTAGCATACTATTTGCATATCAACTAAATGGAACCTATTGTATGGTGTAGCCTACTTGTTTCCAATGGGAAATACTTTAAGAAATAACCGGAGCCGTCGCATCTGGTTCTTAGAACTTAACTTGATCTCATGCAACCAGATTGTCAACAAAAAAAATATTGCAGAGACAGTGGAAGAGGGAAGCAGTCTGAATCACATGTACAAACTAAGAATGGAGTTTAGATAATGGAAAAGAATATACTAAAAGAAACATTTCTTTGATGTAATACTTAGAGTAAGGTGGCACATTAATAATGTGCATGGACACATCCAAAAACCAACTTGGAATAAACTGACCCCAATAGCCAAATTTATGTCAAGTGCCAGCTGCAGAAATCTAGAAGAACATGCTTTGGAAAAGCCAATAGTTCTGATCCATGAAAAATCTTAAGTAGACGAATAATGGAGGGTCATAGGGACAGGCTGAGGACAACCACACAGAAACAGAGTGTGGGTAGGAGTTTTGGACGGCAACCATACAGACAATGGCAAGTGGGTGGGTGGGAGGATATGGGGTAATCGTACAGATAGCGACGAGTGGGTGGGAGGGTCAAGGGCAACAACAGATAACAGCAAGGACAGGGACAATAACAGACAATGGAGAGTGGGTGGGAGCAACCACATGGACAACAGAAAGCAGGTGGAAGGCATGGAGCATCCATGTGGACAACGGGTGGGACTGCGGGAGAACCATAGAGAGGGAGGCAGTGCACAACAGAGCCAAGTGAAAAGCACATATTCTTGCTGTAACAAAGAAACAAGTATCGCTTGAAAAAATGATCAGCGGAAGTACACAAGTAATGCATCCATGTTTAATGGGAGGGACACAGTGGAAAGTAGTCTACAGAAGCTGACGAACAAGAACCAAACAAATGAGAGTAACAACTAAGACAACCAATGATAAGCAATGGGTGACCTCTAAGCCCCCTGTAAGATAACAAGAGACAGTGCATGCATAATTTTGATCAGGTCCACAAAAGGGTGTCAAAATAAAAGACTTATTATAAATATGAACAAAAACCAAATGTTAGTAATCCTTTTAGTCTACATTTTGTAGAGCAGTAGTGGCATGCATGCAAAGTACCCGCTGTGATATTAGTGGTTGGTATCAAGCAGACATTTGGAGTTCAATTGTTGTACACTGATGTTCACTCCAAGCAGTGAATCCAGAACCCTCCAAAGTGTCAGTGCTCCCCACTAGCCATATGATTAACCTCATACCTGACACAACAAGCCACAAACTTGTGCTGTAAACAACTTCTCTCTCATGGCATCAAGGGAAGCTACAAAAAACATTTTATACATAGAAATGTCAGTAAATCTCTCACAAATCCTTCAAATAATTCAAACAGGAGAAACATAATTGTACATGCTCCACTATTTACACTTTTACTGGGTTTGAATTCTTGTGATAGTTTAGGCAGTGCTGTTCAACATAATATTAAGCAAACAAAGTGTAACCTGACCTGCTGTTTGCTAAATGCGGTTTTAAAGAATAAAACAGTTTATGATCTTTATCTTATTCCAATGGTCTAATGCAATTTAATTACTTTCATACAGAAAAACACATTCTGAAAATCATAACCAGTCAAAAAATAATTCAAAACATATCATCCTATTTTGTCCATAAATTCATCATTTCTTAACAATTAACTACAAAGGCTGTGACCCTACTGGAAATGCATTTACACGTCTAGCGGACATGAAAACATTTAAAACAACATGCTCATCATATACATATGCCATTAAATGATGAATTTATGAACACAATAGGCTGTTATGTTTTGAATTGTTTTTTGACTGGTTATAATGTAATCATTAGTTTGTCTAACGTCAACAATGTTTGTTTTATGTTTCAAAAATGTATTTTGTCATTGGTGAAACATCGTATCTTTGACAAGACATGGTTACACAATGTATGATTTTCAGAATGGTTTTTCTGTACAAAAGTAATTAAATTGCATTAGACCATTCAAATAAGATAAAGGTCGTAGACTGTTTTATTCTTTAAAAAAGCATTTACCAAACAGCAGGTCAGGTTACACTTTGTTTGCTTATTGTTAGTAGGTCCTTCCTGACTGTAGTGGACCAAGCCCCCTTTCTTAGATAGTTCAACAGAATAAGGTATATGAAAATATTTGTGGAAATGGGAAACAATGGAACAAATATACTTTTAATGAGTGAGACAGTGGTGCTGGAACAATTTTCAGACTGGGTGTGTTGCCATCAATGTTACATCACTGCACTCCTAGGAATTCTTAAAAATCCAAGAATTACATGTGGAGCACGTGTTGCAAATGAGCCACGCACATTTAGCAGGAGAATGGTAAAGTGGAGCATGGAGCATTTTGGAGCACACTGTCACAAAGGTATTACTAAGGAATGTTGTGATAGCACCCGGTCATTTATAGACAGGACATTTTCTATCAAAACGGCCACTAACTTTGCACAGATATTCAGTTTTACTGAGAAAACTCTACAGCGCTCAAAGGATAACGTATGGATATCATGTTTCCGCAAATGTGTCATTCTATCACCAAGTAAAGTATTTGATTTTCATTAAGATCCTATTAAAATATTTGTTTTCATCACACTTCAGAATAAGAAAAAAATAGTCGTTTCTGCTTAGCTGTTTATTTTGAAACATTAGTACAAGTTCATTTACAAGTATTTAAATTTGGGTTGGTGTTAGAAAGAAAACGACACCCTACCGCCTTTCCATTCACACCAGTGAGATTGTAACATAATTCACTATACACAATCCTCACACTTTGCACAATAAGATAAAGAAAAGTAAACACCAATCAATATATTAAAAGAAAAATACGCAATTTGACCTCATTCTTTGAACGGACAGAAAATCTAACTAGATAAAAACCCATTTTCAAGTCGCCTCATTCACATTCAGAAAGCCTGCATAGTTATTTTGGGGGTGCTGCCGCCCGCCCCCTCTCCCCACCACCACACATTAACCAGATTCCAGTGCCTATGGAGTAAGCCTCACTCTGGGCGTTCAAGAGAAGAGGCCAAGTAATCAGGTAAAAGAAAACCACCTGCTTCACTGAATTATTGTTTCTGAACCCAAAGTTCTGTTGAATTCTGGGACCAATATATTTTAGGGGGTGCCATCCTAAATGAGATCACTGTGCAGCTGAGACATACAAAAGCTCACATTTCCGTCTGCTACCTGTCTGGGTTTGAGCCCCAACATTTGAGAGGAGAAAATTTCAAATATATACTTACTGCGTTTAGATAGAGGTATTTATTTTAACTGCGGGCAATATAAAGGATTTTTAGCGTTTGATATTTCTCAAACATAACTCCAAGGAGCAGAGAAGCACTGCAGACTCAAGTTGCAAAAGAAAGGTGGGTGTAATTTGTGCATGTACCCATTTTCCATGTGTGGTTTTTGAGTCCGTGCAGGCTGAAACGAGATTATGGAAACAAGGATATGACAGCGAGGGGGTGAGAGAACATACAATTTGAAGTGGAACATAAACCACAGATATTCTTTCATCACACACTCATGTTAAGTTATGCACACTGGATAAATATTTTTGAAGGCAGGGGTACCCAACTGTAGAAGGTCAGATAAATGCCAGATTTTCAGGTTAGTCACAAACTAAACTCGGTCTTGAAGACTCTCCTAAAATCAGCCCTTTTGGACGCAACTTGGACTGGCCTGATTTAGACAGTTCGGTAATAGAGAATGTCAGCATGGAAGTTTATAGTTCCAATTCGATTGGACAATATATGAAGTCAAAGAATATTAATAAAGTTATGTGAACTGTTTACATTGTCCACCACTTCCAATAACTGATCCGGTTAAGGAAACACTCAAAGACCTAAAGATTTCATCAAGACCCCAAAACCGGCCTATCCAATTTTAGTACATTTGCCATGTATATTCTATCCACTCCTAGAAGCAATTAAATGTAGAGGTGTGGGCTGGACAAGAAGAATGAAGGAACATAAAAAAGTGATCAAGCCTGAGGAAAACTTAATACAACCTTGTGATTATCTGACTTGAACAAAAGATGGAAACACTAGATGAAGTCGCAATGCAGTTGAAGCAGTTAGAAATCTTATTTTTTGTTAATCGTTTCTGATCTAAACCGCGGCGGCCATCTTAGGTTGGGGAAAGCGTCAGACGCTTCCCAGTGGACAGCATAAAAGAGGAAGGGCATGCCTCCGCGCAGCGGTCGCGCCGGGTCCGCGCTGGAGTCGTGCCAGAGTCCTGCCCGTCTGCGCCCGTCAGCGCCAGGGAGGCACCAGGGGCCAGGCATACCACTCCCCAAAATATAGATCCAGGTATTTCCAGGGAATTCATACTTTCTCTCAATAATCACTCTATACATTGTTACAATGTTCTGAACCCTGACACATGGGTAGGCCCAGTCGGCTGTCAGCACTGTAAAGCCACATTTGCCCCAGAGCCAGCACCCAATGATAAACCGCGGCCTATTGTCCTGCAAGGGGGGCTCATTAACGCTAGGTCTCTGTGCAAGAATGCTCTACACATCCATGACCTGATCATGGAGGGGGGGGATTTAGATTGGCTCCTTATCACAGAAACCTGGCTAAAGGCCTGGTGCAATCCAGATATAGCAGTGGCCCTCCCGCAAGGCTTCTTAATTCAACATCTGGATAGGCAGAAGAAACGGGGAGGAGGGCTGGCCATCATCTATCGTGACACCATGAAATGTACCACGTATGAGCTACCAGATATCAAGGGTGCAGAGGCCATGGCCTTCTGTTTAAATATCCATGATTCTTTTACGTTCTCCGGTGCCCTGGTGTACCGTCCCCCGGGCCATCCCAAAGATTTCCTGGAAAGCATTGGTGATGTTCTGAGCGAGCTCACGCTCAGATTTGCTCACTTTACGCTGCTTGGAGATCTCAATCTCCATCTAGACTCCCCGGAAGGACCAGGGGTAGCCTGTTTCATGGACATAATCAGCGTCCTCGGCCTTAAATTGATGACGCAGGAACCTACTCATATCGCAGGCCACATACTAGACTGTATTTGCTCCAACTCAGACGCTTTGACGATCAAACCCCCCTAGCATCCAATCCTGGTCAGATCATAAATTTGTCCCATTTGACCTGTCACTGGGAAACAATGCTCCAAGGAAAACCACTAGGAAAATAACCAGGAGTTCCAAACCTGACTGGAAAATATCACTTACCCAGCCAGATCTCTTAGGGAAAGCAATAAAGAGCAAACCCACACTAACTGGCCACACCTCGACAGACAACCAGCTGTTCTGTGAATGGATCATGTCACTTAGCAAGCCCTCAGATCCAACGAGCTCAAAAAACAATTCACGCGGTATGAAAAATAAAAAGAGTGCCCCATGGTTCTCACAAGCGTTAAAAGTGGAATTAGGCGAAGTTAGAACGTTGGAATGAAGATGGCGTAGAAACTATGAGGCCAACGATTGTAACATCTATAAAGCTGCCCGGAGGCAGTACCATGCTTCAATTAAGCTGGCAAAAAAAGCCTATTACCTAGAGGGGTTTTCCTCTTCTGATAATGGACAGAAAGAAATCTTTAAGATCGTAAATAGTTTCACCAACCCCAGAGCCCTCTCACAGGAAATCTCACCATTCTTGCCCCTCTGTAACTCCATTGCCAACTACTTTGAAAAGAAAATCCTAAACATCGTCAAGGACTTTCCAAAACCGATACTGACCGCCTCAGAAACTGAAAGGCGGGAGTCAGTCAAGGAAAACACCAATATGCCCTGCTTTAACGCATTTGACCCCATCTCCTTAGAGGAGTCTCATTAGGCCATTCTATTGAGTAAATCCGGATCTCCTTTCGACCCCTGCCCCCCTTCGTTCCTACAAGCCTTGGTTAACAAGGTGAACCCCATCAACAGCATTATCAATTCCTCACTCTCCTCGGCTGAAATCCCTAGCAAATGGAAACTAGCAGCCGTCAAGCCCCTGCAAAAGAAACCCCTGTCTGATCCGACTATCCTCTCCAACCTACGTCCCATTTCGCTGCTCCCTCTGTTGTTTAAACTGACTGAAGCATTTGTCAACAAACAACTCACAAAATTTCTGGAAGAAAATAACATCCTGCATGCCAACCAATCTGGCTTCAGGGCCAAACACTCAACCGAATCCGCCCTTCTATTCACGGCAGAGACCCTGCGAACGGCCATGGACCAAGGGAAGAAGGCCGTCCTGATCTTACTTGATCTGTCGGCGGCCTTCGACACGGTCTCGCACACTATCCTGAGTGACCGTCTAAATAACTCAGGGATAAGAGAGGTAGTGCTGGCATGGTTCAAAAATTTTCTTGGCCAAAGACGTCAAGTCACTGTACTAGGGGAATTCAGCTCTGAGGAAAAATATATCAGCGCAGGGGTCCCTCAGGGCTCTAGTCTGAGCCCTGTACTTTTCAATCTGTACATGGTGCCCCTGATTGAGCTTATTTCCGCCTATCAGATCAGCACAATATCATACGCTGATACACAGCTCATCCTGGTGCTGAACAGAGAGCTGCCTGGAGCTGAAGAAAACCTCAAAACTGCCTCACTGCTACTTTCGAGTGGATGAAGTGCAACCACCTCAAATGTAATTCGGGGAAAACCGAAATCTTGCCTTTCGGTCCACAAAATCTGTTCTCGCCCAAACAGTGATGGCCTGAAGATGCCGAAGCTCCCCCAAACACCATCTCCTCTGCCCGTAACTTAGGCATTAAGTTAGATGACGCTCTGTCATTTAAGCAACAAGCAGTGGTCGTGGCCGGCACCTGTTTTCACATCATCAGAACCCTCAGAAAGTTTTTTTACCTCCTCCCCCTCCCAGCAAGAAAAACGGTTGCGGTTGCACTCATAACATCTAGACTGGACTACTGCAATAGCCTGTATGCAGGAGCAAATAAATCCGTGCTCCACAGACTGCAGATGGTCCAGCACGCAACCGGCCGCCTGGTCCTTGGCTAGCCTAGGAAGTCATCTGCTTCGGCTGCACTCAATGCCCTTCATTGGTTACCAATACATAAGCGTATCTTATTCAAAATCCTGGTTATCACTTTTAGAGCCTTTCACTTACAGGGGCCCAGGTATCTGTCGAATGGCTTCAGACGCGATCTGCCTGCGTGTCGCCTAAGGTCCTCCAATCAAAACCTACTAGTGACCCCTAAATTTAGGCTCACCAATAAGGGTGGGAAATCCATGGCTGTCATTGGTTCCAGGGCGTGGAACAAACTGCCACCACAGCTTCGGCAAATCTCAACAGAAAGGCTCTTCAGGAAAGCCCTGAAGACCTGGGTTTTCTCCCTTACAGACACCGCCTGTAAAGCCCTAGTATAAAGTGTACAGGACCCTTCGAACAACATCAGTTAGCCAACATGTTCCACCTAGGTTGGCACCAAGCGCCAAGATGCTCCTTGGAGTGATAGCTGCGCTATACAAATGTATTTTCCATTCCATTCCATCTAAACAATAATACAAAATAAACTCTGCTTGATTATTAACCATTGGAAGATCATGCTTGAATTGTATCTACGGTTATCAAGAATACTTGTGTAGTCTCTCTCATAACGTTACTCTCTGGCAGACACTAATCAGGTTGAGTTTAGTGCATCTAGATGCGACTGATATACCTCGGTCTTAGAAAATGATTCCTGTCAATGCCTTTATTCTTACCCTCCAAGTAGTTTCCATGGACAGTTTTTAACTATTACTCCTTGGGCATATGGTTGTCCAATTTGGAGGGTGTATAATTTATCCCTTTTTATTTTTTTCTTCCTCATTTGTTCACAGATATTAATTAATAAATAAACTTGGAATCCATCATGTCCATATATATCCAATAGCCTGCTGCCTCAAATAAGTGTTTATTCTGGGTAATTAATTTACACATTACTCTCAAAATTCAATGACAAAATGGATGCTTGGTCAGATGTATTTATAACCAGAATATCGTTCATATGTTCAATGTTTTTAAATTGGCAGCAATTAATGCCTTTAAAGCCCCCACCTTCGCCGAAGAGCTGTGCTAATCACATAATAATGGTACAATAAATATGTAAGAAATCGAGGATGAGGCAAGCCTGAGCAGTGCCTCTAGTAATCTCTGCGGGCATTGGCATTTGGTAAGCAAGAAATACAAGTTTAGAGCAAGGGCCCCTCGTGACTGATCTATGCCACTTTTCAGGATGACCACTGAGAATGAGTTTCATTTCGTTTCAATCCTTCCTAAGCACACCTTGCGGTGATACAGAAAATCGAGAATAGATCTGCCATTCTATCAACTGGGGATTTGACACTCCATTTCAGGGCAAGTTGGAAGGGGATATTAAATCATTAGCACTCTTACCTAACCCAGTTCTTAAACTGTCAGAGAAATATCCCATCCAAACCTACCACAAAACTTGAATCCAAGCTCAACCCCTGCAGTGGAAGCTTCTCAATGATTCATGAAAAATATTCCTATGTTTAGATAGTTACTTGTTCCTTTCCTATGACCATCTGAAGTTAGGAAGCTACTCATCCTGAAAACTGACCAAAAAGTGTGACATTTAGATGGCGTAAATCTGTGTTCAAGTTCTGCTTTGTATACTTGTGATTTTTAGAGATAATCCACTATTGGAGGGGTGGTGTGTAGAATTCTGTGGTCTTTCTTTCACATTTTACATGATTTGCTACTTCATGGTACTCAGCATTTCCCTTTTTAAATATTTGTTGATCAATTTATGCAGCACACTTGTACCAGCTTTTATGACAGTGCCATAACTTACAACCGAGTCTAAAAGTTAGGATTACGACGAGATGAGAGGTTTAAACAAACTTTGAAAAACAAACAATCACTTTTTTTGCTTACAATTCAAGTTGTTAAAATGAATATGGAACTGAGTTTAGGAAACGCCTGAAGAGGTGAGCTTTGCACTGCTTACGGAAATTTGAGAGTAGGGACAGTGTCTGAGGTTGGAAGAAAGCTAGTTCCAGGCTGCCATTGCATCCCTTTTCCTCAGAATGCAAGGCTAGGGTTGTTAAAGAGTGGCTTCCAGGTAGGAGAGTCAGAAGTGCAAATTAAGCAGTAATGTGTTTTTTTTCTTTAGAGTTTTATATACCGCAAACTTGACCCGAAGGTGTCCGAGCGCTTTACATGAGCACCAGTTGCATCAATCAATCAAATCAATCACGTTTTTGTAGAGAGCGACTACTCCCCGTAAGAGTCTCAAGGCGCTGGGGAGAAGGGGAGGTGCAGGTTCCAGTCCATCAAGGAGAGGGTCTGTTGAAAAGCCAAGTTTTGAGGTTTCTCGTGAAGATGGGGAGTGATGTGGTCTGTTCGAGGTGGAGCGGTAGGGCGTGAGGAATGAGAAGGAGTGGTCTCCCGATCTGGTCTTTCTGGAGTGGGAAACCATGGCGTAGGAGAGATGGGTTGATTGTAGGGTTCTTTGGGGTGCGTGGAAGTTGAGTCGGCTGTTGAGGTATGCTGGTCCGGTGTTGTGGAGGGCTTTGTGTGCGTGGGTGAGGATCTTGAAGGAGATTCTAGCCTCAATGGGGAGCCAATGGAGTGTGCGCAGGTGCTGGGAGATATGGCAGTTTCTTGGTAGGTAGGGGACCAGTCTTGCGGCGGCGTTCTGGATGTTTTGTAGCTTGTGGGTGAGGTTTTTGTTTATTCCGGCGTAGAGTGCGTTGCTGTAGTCGAGTCTGCTGGTGAAAGGGCATGGATACCAATAGAAAAGGGGGAACCCCCAATGGCGAGATAAAGAACCGGTAAACAAAGGGTAAAAGGCAAAACACTTCAGAAAGAGAACAAAACCGGTTCAATAGATATGTAATGTGGCCTACTGAATAGGTCCTTGATGAAAAACAAGACAAAACTGGAACAGAATTAGACAAGAAAAAGATCAAAAATACTCATAAGGAATTATAAGTAAAAAGATAAACCTTTCATGTTTATTTTACTTTTTTTGTAGAGGAATTCATTTTTCAATTTATACAAATATGGTTCATCATAAGAAAAACATATATGAATATAATACAAACAGTCACAATGCATCAATAAATATACATTAATCAAAAAGCAAAGTGAGTGCCCCACTTAGAACCTCAACTCAATCATACATACATTCAATCAAAACCACATTCATAACATCAAAACAAATTGTGGGTGAACACAAGTAATCCTTGGGTATTCAAATGGATGACTTGATTGTATCTCATCCAAATGGAGCCAGATGGTACTTCAGAAAAGAGAGGGTCATCGAATCAAGCGCCAACGCGCGTTTCGGTATAGGGCCCACAAGGGAGCCCCACCTTCATCAGGGCGTAGACCAAGGATAATGGGGGGCAAACACACGATCTATAAATTCAAACAGATAAATGTAATAAGATAACAAAATCTAAAGTCTTGTATGTCCAAAAACACATCCAGTTATGTCACAAATGGCTTGCGAATAAGCCGCTTAATATATATGGCCCAATGGGTCCAACAGTAGCATAGAGAAACAATTCACCCCTAATAAATAGTGTGACATAGTAAGAAAATGTGAATCCAACCACCAAAAGAAGTCGAGAATGAGGATCAGATTAGGTAAGTGTTGAAAAGAAAATGAGACAAATTAAAAATGAGCAAATTTCAAATGCTGACAGAAATATTCAGGGAAGAAAAAATTAAAAAAGGACCCATCCAGGGAAGTACTGAGACCCTAGACAGACCTAGAAACCTATACCGTGAACCACAGATCAAAGAAAAGTAATACATACTAAAACAAACGTCTTGGGAAGGCCATGGATGATTCGCCTCCAAGCTACAAAGGCAACATGAAACAGTGTCCTTTAGGAGCGTCAGATAAGGCTCACTGTTAACAATGGTTTTCTTTTTTCTAATGGGGAACAGGCATAGTAGTGGCGCTTAAGTCATGTGCGCCAGAAATCTGAAGAAAAAGATATAAATGAACAAAGAATAATAAACATTGGGTATAGACCGGTATCTATTAAACCACACTGATCAAACAAGGCTGTATGAAGGAGAATAGGTCAGAAAAGGCTTTATAATCAACCTACTTGTATTCAAAGTGAATCCAATGTAAGCGCAAGCCCGGAATACTCCAATTAAGTTCTTCGAAAGATAAAAGTATGTCGAACTGCAAAGTTTTGACAGCGACAGACAGAGAACTAATGGTCCATGTCCAGAGATATGTTGGCATACATTAATAAAGTTTCTGCAAAACAAAATTAAGGGGTGAAAAAAGTATAACACTTACAGCGTGTAACGATATCTAAGGCTAAGCTAAAAACCCTCCCAGGTAGTAAATATCCCTGTCACATATGTAAGTACCGACGGAAAGTGAAACTAATAAAGCAATGATCGGATAGTTACGGGGCTTAAACGAAGGAGGCACCATGGTCAGAACATTGCTCACCTAAATGATACCATAGCGGGGGCGACAAGGATGGATGGTAGCACTCATTAGGCTAACGTAAATGAATGAAAACCTGTGAAGCGCTGCTATGCGGCAATAAGCGGGTAAATAAACATGCAAAATAGTCCCAACTGAAACGGACTCAAAATACTAGGAAAATCACAAATCCGCCAAGCAAAACCTAAGTATCAGAAACTTACTGGTTCACAAATGGCTTGAAACCCCAAGATAGTCCATGTCATAGGTTCGGGGAAGAAACGGCGTCTCAGTCTCCCTCACGATCAGTTTAAAACAAAGTCCACCCTCATGAAATACCTCTCGTCCAAGAGCCGCCCACCAATAGGAACAAAGATGGGAGGGAGCAAAATGGATATCGACAGAGGACTACAAGTAAAGGCGATCAATGCATGGTTGGGGAAGGTAGCGCCATCATAGAATCACCGGTGCAGAATAGGTGATACTGGGCTATGAATGTTAGAGAGAGTTTCCGCAAAAACCAATTGATAACAATGATCAAAAAAAAGATCAAAAAAAATGATCAAAAGGAAAGGCAAAAGGAAAGATATCCATATTCGGTCAAGATGACAAAACATGGTCCCCGCAGTTCAGAACGACGCAACAGATACAACTAGGATAAGAATTAAAATGGCCAGTACAGAACTGGAACACAAAGCCCAAATCGTCAGGCTGCTGAATCAATGAATCATGTCAAAACATCCCAATAGTGAATAGGTGCCATTGCTTAATGTACTTATATTCCAACATCAACCATAAGGTCAGACAGACTATCAACTCCCTTTGGTACCTGTTAAATATCGGTAACGATGGAAGCAGTATCCCTAAACCTCTTTTTGCGTTCAAGCGTAACAAGAATCTCAAAAATTGCTTGATTAGAGGCAAAATCACGGCTAATACAGCACCCATCCAAACAGCCATTGTTGGATTGAAACCAGTGGAGGGTAATCATCGTTGTGGCACTTGCCAAGCATGTCCACATGCCATGGTTGGCAACACCATTCTGGCCAACAATCGGACGATCACGCTTCATGGAACGACTAACTGTAGATCTTCCAATGTGATATATATCATCTTTTGCCCCTGTGACCTTCCTTACATCGGTGAAACGAGTCGTGAAATCAGATTGCGAATCTGTGAACACAGGTCAAATATTCGCATTAAAAAAACATCTGCCCCTCTAGTTAATCACTGGTTAAATATGAATCACAAGGACTCTGACTTAAAATGGACGATTCTGGAAAAAATATACTCCCCCCCCTGGAAGAAATCCTACCTCCATCAGGAAGAAAAGGGAAACATTCTGGATTTTTTATTTGGATTCTGTGCAGCATGGGCTTAATGAAGTTATATTATGGGAGAATGCCATCCTATAAGTACATTAAGCAATGGCACCTATTCACTATTGGGATGTTTTGACATGATTCATTGATTCAGCAGCCTGACGATTTGGGCTTTATTGTGTTCCAGTTCTGTACTGGCCATTTTAATTCTTATCCTAGTTGTATCTGTTGCGTCGTTCTGAACTGCGGGGACCATGTTTTGTCATCTTGACCGAATATGGATATCTTTCCTTTTGCCTTTCCTTTTGATCATTTTTTTTGATCTTTTTTTGATCATTGTTATCAATTGGTTTTTGCGGAAACTCTCTCTAACATTCATAGCCCAGTATCACCTATTCTGCACCGGTGATTCTATGATGGCGCTACCTTCCCCAACCATGCATTGATCGCCTTTACTTGTAGTCCTCTGTCGATATCCATTTTGCTCCCTCCCATCTTTGTTCCTATTGGTGGGCGGCTCTTGGACGAGAGGTATTTCATGAGGGTGGACTTTGTTTTAAACTGATCGTGAGGGAGACTGAGACGCCGTTTCTTCCCCGAACCTATGACATGGACTATCTTGGGGTTTCAAACCATTTGTGAACCAGTAAGTTTCTGATACTTAGGTTTTGCTTGGCGGATTTGTGATTTTCCTAGTATTTTGAGTCCGTTTCAGTTGGGACTATTTTGCATGTTTATTTACCCGCTTATTGCCGCATAGCAGCGCTTCACAGGTTTTCATTCATTTACGTTAGCCTAATGAGTGCTACCATCCATCCTTGTCGCCCCCGCTATGGTATCATTTAGGTGAGCAATGTTCTGACCATGGTGCCTCCTTCGTTTAAGCCCCGTAACTATCCGATCATTGCTTTATTAGTTTCACTTTCCGTCGGTACTTACATATGTGACAGGGATATTTACTACCTGGGAGGGTTTTTAGCTTAGCCTTAGATATCGTTACACGCTGTAAGTGTTATACTTTTTTCACCCCTTAATTTTGTTTTGCAGAAACTTTATTAATGTATGCCAACATATCTCTGGACATGGACCATTAGTTCTCTGTCTGTCGCTGTCAAAACTTTGCAGTTCGACATACTTTTATCTTTCGAAGAACTTAATTGGAGTATTCCGGGCTTGCGCTTACATTGGATTCACTTTGAATACAAGTAGGTTGATTATAAAGCCTTTTCTGACCTATTCTCCTTCATACAGCCTTGTTTGATCAGTGTGGTTTAATAGATACCGGTCTATACCCAATGTTTATTATTCTTTGTTCATTTATATCTTTTTCTTCAGATTTCTGGCGCACATGACTTAAGCGCCACTACTATGCCTGTTCCCCATTAGAAAAAAGAAAACCATTGTTAACAGTGAGCCTTATCTGACGCTCCTAAAGGACACTGTTTCATGTTGCCTTTGTAGCTTGGAGGCGAATCATCCATGGCCTTCCCAAGACGTTTGTTTTAGTATGTATTACTTTTCTTTGATCTGTGGTTCACGGTATAGGTTTCTAGGTCTGTCTAGGGTCTCAGTACTTCCCTGGATGGGTCCTTTAATGATTTCTTCCCTGAATATTTCTGTCAGCATTTGAAATTTGCTCATTTTTAATTTGTCTCATTTTCTTTTCAACACTTACCTAATCTGATCCTCATTCTCGACTTCTTTTGGTGGTTGGATTCACATTTTCTTACTATGTCACACTATTTATTAGGGGTGAATTGTTTCTCTATGCTACTGTTGGACCCATTGGGCCATATATATTAAGCGGCTTATTCGCAAGCCATTTGTGACATAACTGGATGTGTTTTTGGACATACAAGACTTTAGATTTTGTTATCTTATTACATTTATCTGTTTGAATTTATAGATCGTGTGTTTGCCCCCCATTATCCTTGGTCTCTGCCCTGATGAAGGTGGGGCTCCCTTGTGGGCCCTATACCGAAACGCGCGTTGGCGCTTGATTCGATGACCCTCTCTTTTCTGAAGTACCATCTGGCTCCATTTGGATGAGATACAATCAAGTCATCCATTTGAATACCCAAGGATTACTTGTGTTCACCCACAATTTGTTTTGATGTTATGAATGTGGTTTTGATTGAATGTATGTATGATTGAGTTGAGGTTCTAAGTGGGGCACTCACTTTGCTTTTTGATTAATGTATATTTATTGATGCATTGTGACTGTTTGTATTATATTCATATATGTTTTTCTTATGATGAACCATATTTGTATAAATTGAAAAATGAATTCCTCTACAAAAAAAGTAAAATAAACATGAAAGGTTTATCTTTTTACTTATAATTCCTTATGAGTATTTTTGATCTTTTTCTTGTCTAATTCTGTTCCAGTTTTGTCTTGTTTTTCATCAAGGACCTATTCAGTAGGCCACATTACATATCTATTGAACCGGTTTTGTTCTCTTTTTGTTCTCTTTCTGAAGGAAAGGGCATGGATGACTGTTTCTGTGTTCAAGGGGGATCCATTTGAAGGTCTTACGTAGGAGGCGGAGGGTGTGGAAGCAAGAGGATGGGACAGTTGATCTGGCGGTCCATTGTAAGCTTGGAGTCTAGGATGATTACAAGATCATGTGTGTGGTCCGTGGGGGAGGGTGGGCTTCCGAGGGCGTGGGCCACCAGGTGTCGTTCCAGGCATCAGGGTGTGGGCCCATGATGAGTACTTCTGTTTTGTCGGTGTTGAGTTGTAGGCAGCCGCTTTTCATATATTTGGCGACTGCTTCTATGCCTTCTTTGAACTTGTGTTGGCTGCGTTGGCTTAGTTGGATAAGGAGAGGAAGAATTGGGTGTCGTCTGTGTATGAAACAAGGTTCCGACGATGGGGCGAGGGGAGTCATGTAGACGTTGAAGAGCGTTGGGCTGAGAGAGGACCCCTGGGGGGACTCCGCAGGTGGCTGGTGTAGGGTCCGAGAGGGAAGGGGCGAGTCTGACCCACTGCGTTCTGCTGGAGAGGAAAGAGTAGATCCAGTCGAGGGCCTTGTCCCGGATCCCTGCATCTTGGAGGCTGCATATTAGGGTGTGGTGGGATACCGTGTTGAAGGCCGCTAAGAGGTCGAGTAGGATGAGGGCTACTATTTCTCCTTTGTCCAGTAGGCAGCGGATGTCGTCTGTTGGGCTGAGGAGGGTGGTTTCTGTGCTGAGTTTTTTTCTGAAGCCGGATTGGGACGGTTCAAGGATGTTGTGCTCTTCGATGAAGGTGGGGAGTTGGCTGTTGATGGCTGCCGAGAGCTTCTTTAGGATGGGGTTGATCTCGGCGTGTTTCCAGTTATTGGGGAAGGAGGCGTTCACCAGGAAGCGGTTGATGGTGTGGCGAGGCATGGGTGCAATGGTGTAGGCGTTGAAGATGTGGTGGGGGAAGGGGTCCTTGGGGGCCCCGGAGTGAATTGACCTAATCGTCTTCAGTGTGTCTTCGGTGGTGAGGGCTGGCCAGCTGTCAATCGTTGGCTTCCGGCTGTCGTAGGTGGCTGGTGGGGGTTTAGTGTGTTGGATGTCTTCATCAAAGTTGTCAGTGTGTTGGTGGTCGTCAAAGTTGTTGTAGATGTTCTTGATTTTGTGGTGGAAGAAGGTGCTGAGTTTGTTGCAGAGGTCTTGTGAGTGAGGAATGTCAGTCGACTCGCTGGTGGGTTCGGCAAACTCCTTGATGTTGAATAGTTCTTTGCGGTTGTATGCGTGTGTGGAGATTCTGTCTTTAATTGCAGTTTTCCTGGTGTTTCTGATAAGCTGGTGGTGGGCGTTGGTGGCAGCTTTGAAGTTGTTATGGGCTTCTGTGGATTTGGAGTTCCTCCAGGTCTTCTCAAGGCTGCGGCAGGTGCACCTGGACTCTCGAAGTTTGGGGGGTAAACCATCTGGCCTTCTTGGCGTGTGTGGTGGTGTGCTTGAGGGGGGCAATGGTGTTGACACTGTCGGTGATCCATCTGTGCAGAGTTTGGGCTGCGGTGTTGGTGTCGTCTTCCGCGGTGGTCAGGGTGGAGTTGCTGAGTGTGGAGAGGAGTTGGTCGTTGGTGATTTTGGTCCAGTTTCTCTGTGGGAGCAGGTGATGGTGTCTGTGGGTGGTGGGTGTTCTGAAGGAGAAGTGTATGCATAGATGGTCTGTCCAAGGGAGTTCAGTTATGTGGCTGAAAGTGTTGGAGTTTCCTGTTGTGAAGAGAGGGGCGAGCTTGTGTCCCACTGATTGCATGGGTTCAGCCACGGTCTGGCGAAGTCCAATGTTGTGGAGGTTGTCCGGGAGGGATGCGGTGTTGATGTGTAGTTGGTTGTCAAGGTGGAAGTTGAGTTCTCCCAGCAGGGTGTAGTTGGTGGATGTGATGGCATGTAGGGAGATGTCCGTGATGGAGTTAGCGAATGGTCCGTGGGGTCCAGGGGGTCGGTAGATGAGGGTTCCCCGGAGGATGGGGGTAGGGCTGGCCAGTATCTTGAAGTGAAGGTGTTCCTTCAGGTCGGTGGGCTTGTTGGGGAGTGTGCTCAGGCGGAGGGTGGATTTGTAGACGATTGGGATTCCTCCTCCCGGGCAGGTGGGGCGGTCCTTCCTGGAGATCTTGTATCCTTGGGGAATAGCGATGGCGATGTCCAGTCCCGAGGGTGTTGGGTTCAGGTTTCGGTGAAGAATGCTACGTCCAGGGTGGTGCTGTCTAGGAGGTCCCAGATTTTGGTGGCATGTTTGTGGAGTGATCTGACATTGAGGAGGATGCATTGCAGGGTCTTCGGTTCGGGTGTGTTCTTGCGGGCGGGTTGTGCTGGGTCCATGTTCCTTGAGGTGCTGTAGGTGTGCCAGCAGCAGTGACAGCTAGACTGCTGGATTGCAGTTGTTGTTGTGGCCTGGGTTGAGTGCGTGGAGTGCCACTGGGTCGTAGCGTTGGCGGTGCGGAGGTCCAGGGTTCCTGGTGCTGGTCGCGGTCTGGACGGGCACAAACGAGCTTGCCTTCAGCGTGCCAGCGGCACGCCCGCTGCACGACTCTGCTGCGTGGCCGCCATTAAGTAGGGGTTGAGGAGGGCTGGACAGCTGGGAGGCAGGAGGCGAGGGGAACTGGCTTGGGCCGGTCACGCTGGTTGTGCTGGGGGGAGGGGCTGCGGCTACAGCAGCGGCAGGGAAAAGCAGGTGAAAAAAGTGGGAAAGAGTGGAATAAAAGTGGAATAAAACTGAAAAGTGCAAGAAAAGTGGTGCAAAGAGATAGGAGAGTAAAAGGGACAGATAAAAATGAGGGTGAAAAATCAAGCAAAATAGAGCAGGAGAGGAAAAGCGGAGCAAGAGAAGTCCACTGGACCACCAGGGATGAGGCGCAGGTATAACTTGCGGGTGGAGGAGGGCCTCAATCACCAACACTCGAGAGTGCAGGGGTTTGTGGGAGGTCTCACTTAATGCTGGAGCTGCGAGGGTGGGAGAGCAATTTCACTGACAATGAGTCAGTGGTCTTGCTTGCCTGTCCCCGCAGCAGCCGCCATTAAGTAGGGGTCGGGGAGGGCTGGACAGCTGGGAGGCGGGAGCAGGGAGGGGAACTGGCTTGGGCCGGTCGTGCTGGTCAAGCTGGGGGGAGGGGCCGTGGGGGCAGCAGCGGCACGGAAAAGCGGGCAAAAAAAAGGGAAAGAGTGGAATAATACAGAAAAGTGCAAGAAAAGTGGAGGAAAGAGATAGGCGAGAAAAAGGGAGAGATGAAAATGAGGGTGAAAAAACTAGTAAAACAGAGCAGGAGAGGAAAAGTGGAGCGAGAGAAGGAGACAGAGGTCCACTGGAACACCAGGGATGAGGCGCAGGTATAACCTGCAGGTGGAGGAGGGCCTTGAACACCAACACTCGAGAGTGCAGGGGCTCGGGTAGGCCTCACTTATTGGTGGAGCTGTGAGGGTGGGAGAGCAAATAGAACGGCGGGCTGGCATCGGCCACACCAAAAGTATGGCAGTCGAGCCGGCCCCCTCCGCTACAGCAGGGGGGCGTGCCACTCGCGCACCTATGTGATGCGGCAGGCGCCCCCCCACCCACATTTGCCCAGGTGCGACCCGGAAGTGATTGGAATCACTTCCGGGTTGCGACGATGGGCAAACGTTCGGCCAGTAGGTCTGGCCGGACCATTCCCGGGTATAAAGGGATGGGGAGCCCAGGAATCGGCCTCTTGGTTCTGACCCCCCAGCTTGCCCCCCCACGCCTCGCTAGGAGCTAGGAGGCGGTAACTTTTGCTTTTTTCACTGACAATGAGTCAGTGGTCCTGCTCACCTGTCGCCGCAGCAGCCGCCATTAAGTCACAGACGACTACATTCAGTTTTTGTTAGGCACAGGGAGGTTAAGTGATTTGCCTAGAATCACAGGATGTTCAGCGTCCCTGCCGAGACTCAAACCTGGTTCCCCAGCATCAAGGTCGACCGCTCTAGCCATAAGGACATATCCTCGCCCCAATGGTATTCAAGTAGCACCTACAAGGAAGTTTCTTCCAAATGTATCTCCTCTCAAAATTCTTTTGTACTCCATAGAGTCACCAAGGAGTTCTGCAAAGGTCTCAAAGTCAGTGAGCATTGTTATAGCATCTGGGTGTGCAGAGATGTGTAGGTAAGAGTGTGTAAGGTCCCATGTGATGACCAAGGACTTCCTTTATATTCACCTTTATATTCACAGCCTAATGATTCCTACACCTACAGATAGCAACTAGTCACACCGCTATCATTATGAAACCACAGTGAGAGATGGCTAGAACTCAGAAGCTTCGCACTGGCTGCAGATCTGGCATCTGCTATACACTCAAAACCAGTAAATTAAGTGGATGAAAGAAAAGGAACGCTTGGAGTGATGTTAGAGGGTGGGGGTACTATACCTCGTTACTATTTCGACTTCTTCAAAAACAGACTGAATCCATCAATTAGTTATAATAGGTAGGAAATGGGATAGGTATTTAGGATAGCTCTTCAATCCAACAGAAATCAGAACATGTAGTGGGATGTTAAATCCAAGTGCCAAATTTGATTGGCTGGGAGTCACACTGATGCACAGGGTGAATCGGGCACTCAAGGGAAACAGATACATATGGGAGGAAGAAAGAAACAGAATGGGGGTGACTGAAACAAGACAAGAATCCAAGAGTCACTGGCTGGCTGTGCTTAAATGGAATGTGGCTACATCATCACACAATAGTAGAGAACACTAGAATGTTGAACTGGAAGGGAAAAAAGTCTAAACAAATATCTGACTCGATATGGGTTACCTTTATACTTGAGAATACACAACATTAGGGTTGATCCAAGGGAGGTACTTAACGTTGGAGAAGGCTGTCAAATTCTGGCAGGATAATTGCAACAATGTGAAGTATTCATGTATGCTAGGGGAGTTGTAATATGGAAGGCCATAAGTGTGCCATTTCTGCAATCCAAAATGGTGATAGACCTGAAGGGTAGACATGTTGAGGTAAATTGATTGCTTAATAGAAATGAGATGTTTCATCAGCATGTGTGCACCAAAAAAAAGACTACTTGAGATTCTTTTAGTGTCATGAAACTGGCAATCACAGGTCTGGGTGGGTGATTTTAACTGTATACTAGATAGAATTATAAGTAGGTGGTCTTCAAGGAGGCAATTCAAAAGAGAAATGGCGGGCATGGACAAATGAGTCAAGTGAATATTTTCAGAATAGGACATCCCACTAAAAAAAACATACTCGTTAATAAGAAACCTAAGGTAACCATAGTAGTTTAGAAAAGTGGTTCTTAACCTTTGGACTTCCGTTGACTACCGGTGAATCAATGCTGGAAGCCAAGTATTCCTTATCTAAGCATTTTCTATGATTTGAATGCCAAAACAGTACAAAAACTACATCAAATACACAAATTACAAGTATATGTAATTGACAAACAAATATAATTTTTTTTATTTTAGTGGGAATATTGGAGGTTTTCAATACTTATTTTAGTTTTGTTTCTAAAAGACTAAGCAATATGCAAGATTTCATCTGACGCCACCAACTGTCCATGCTACTTTCTGTTAGATGTGTGTACATTGCTCTGACAAATCAAGCTCTAGATACCAAATTCAAGTAAAAAAAAAGTTTATTTGGCCATAAAGAGCCATAAAAGATGTGTAAACAAAATAAATAATTTAGAAAGTAAACAATAACTATATATAAAACACCTAGCTTACTTAAAAAATCTTAACAAATATAACGTAATTCATTTACAGCAGGAGCAACAATCAGGACCAACTGCGTAGTGACCTATTAAAAACTCATTCAAGATCAGATTTCGATAACGGTGATAAAAACAATACTGTCCTCTTGTTCTAATATGGGTCTCCCAATTCTAATAGCCTGAAAAATGAAGCTAACCAAAATTGAACAGATACATTTTGTGGCCAATATTATACACAAAACAGCGGAAATTTCAATTGTCTGATGTTCATAATTGTATAAAATGAACACAAAAATGAAGTATAGTCTGGACTGTGAACAACCCTTATCACATGGGTAAGGTCATAACTCATCCCTCATCACTGAATCATACTCTTAGTTCAGCTGTCAAGAGGAGAACAAGTTTATACAGTAGTGGAATATATGATCAAAGTGCAGTCGGATCACTCCCCAGTGAAAGTGTAGTATTATACTGTAATTTATTGTTCCCTTCCACATCATTATAAGCATTTCTTGTTGTGTATATGTTTGAGTAGCACCATGGTGATAGAATCTGGTGCGAGAAGGCTGGAGGTTAAGAGAGTTAGTTGTACCTGACACTTACTGGATGGATGGCACCATTTGTTATTACAATACACGTTCTTATTCAACACTGGAACAACGCCTTTTCATTTTTAACTTGATTTTTACACTGGCAACAAGCTGTGGTGTAAACCCCAGTGCATCCAGTGATAGAGGAATTTGGTCTCAACATCTCCTAGCCTTTTACAAGGTGAAGCCACCCTTTATGCTTCATAGGACAAGCCTTATGTAAGTTATTTTTTTATCATCTGTTTGGGCATTCTTTTTGTTACCCTTTGAGCACTCGACACACACCTCATGCTTTGGCTTGGGAGGTTTTGGTGTGAGCTCAACCTTAAGAGCAGTCGCAGCACACCTCACCCCTCCGTGGTTTTCTGTGGGTTGGGAGGTTCCGGTGCGGGCTCTTTTGTGGTTTAAACTTCGTATCAGCTGTCATTTTACACCTCACCCATGTGCTCTGCGGGTTGGGAGGTTTGACAGAGAGGAATGACTGACTGCCTTACAGAAGGAAAATTTGAGGCTACCCTATAGAAAGAATATTGTGCACAGTTTTTGTTAAAACATTCAGATTTGTGCGACCTATGTATTGCTGCGGAGAAAACTTTCGTTTTGAGTCTAGCACTTGCGTCTGAAGGTTTCACAAGACTAGAGCTATATACATTTTTTTTTCCTTTTCTGTTGTGCGCACGGCTTTGAGAGGGTGTGGCTGCTCTCTTGATTCAATACACAGAGTTTTTAGACCTTTGTTGACCTCTCGGTTACTGCGGTGAAGACTTTAGATTTGGAGCTTCTGACATTGAGATTTCAGCGCGCACAACTTTGTTATGGTTTAAATCTGCTTCAAACTTACCGGTGGGTCGTGCTCCTGGGAATCCACACAACTTTGTTTTTCTTTGGATGTTCCGCGCGGCAGTGACGCTCTCTGCTTCATCATGCGGCTGTAACAACTCCCACAATCTCATCTCTGACTTCCCTGGAACGATCATCATTACGCTACACTACTCCTTTCGTGGTGCATGCATTGGCGTAGCAGCCATATTGATTCAACCGGATGTTTGCTTAACATCGTAAACAGTTATATGAAATACTTCAAGGGCCATCTTGGTACAACTGGCGCAGTACTTTCGAGCACACAGCTCTTCCCGATTTAAGTAACTGTAGCATATCTGGAACTTTACTATTGTACGCACTGCGGATCTAAGAATCAATTACTTATGCTCCAGCTATCTCCATTTCCAAATGAGTAATCTAAATGTATTTCTTCTCATTTGAATGTTTACTTGAAATGTACTTTTAATATTTAACAAAATGCTAATCAGTGAGGTATTTTATTTGGTAAACAGACATAATATCGAAAAAAAAATATCGACTGGACAGAATATCGAGTTTTTAATATAGAATGGACAGAATATCGAATTGCCAAAATATAGTGGTGAAGAATATCGAAAATCAGGTAAGATATATCGATTTAAATAATATAGAAGTAAGTAATATCGACAGTCATAATATAGTTGTTAAAAATATCGATTTTTTTTATAGTGTTTTAAGTGTTAATATATGTGTTAAAAGTATGTAGTAATTTTGGAATGTATGTTTGAATATTTTTAAAGTAATGAATTTTATGTTATTTAATTTGTGTAATTTAATTCCGTAGTGGGTTGTGGGTTTATAGGGGATTAGGGTGGGAAGTAATTTAATTATAGTACATTAAATAATAATATTTAGGAATTATTAATTATTTTTAATTTAATTTTGCGTTTTACTTCTGTAGCGGGTTGTGGGTTTATAGGGGAATAGGGTGGGAAGTAATTTAATTGTTATTAGGTAATTATTAATTGATATTGGAAATTAATTGGTGGTTGATTAATTATTAATTGGTAAATAATTTGTATCAATTGGTAATTAATTTGTATTAATTGTTTAATTGATAATTATGTTAATTGTATTAATTTATTAATTGTAGCGGGTTGTGGGTTTATAGGGGAATATGGCGGGAAGTAATTTAATTGTAAATTATTGAAATATTTTTGTATATTGATAATTTATTATTAATTCATTATTAATTGGTATTATTTGTATTTATTAATTTTTGGTATTGACAATTAATTGGTTAATTAATTATTAATAGGTAATTAATTTAAAAAACATTATTGGTATTTATAATTAATTATTAAATATTGTGTGATTGTTAATTAAATGTAATACTTTTTTGGGGTATTATTTTTTTTTTTTTTATAAAATATTAAATTATTATTTTCCCTACTATTGCACTCTTTGGAGTGGGAATAGTAATTTTGACCCCTATGCTATCCAAAGCTTTCTCTACAGTTGCACTCACTGGAGTGGGAATAGTACATTTTACCCTCCCGCTATCCAACGCTTTCCCTACTGTTGCACTCTCTGGAGTGGGAATAGTTATTTTTACCCCTACTCTATCCAATGGTTTCCCTACTGTTGCACTCTCTGGAGTGGGAATAGTAATTTTTACCCCTACGCTATCCAACACTTTCCCTACTGTTGCATTCTCTGGAGTGGGAATAGTAATTTTTACCCCTGTGGCATCTGAGGTTTTCCCTACTGTTGCACTCACTGGAGTGGGAATAGTACATTTTGCCCTCCCGCTATCCAACGCTTTCCCTACTGTTGCACTTACAGGAGTGGTAATAGTACATTTTACCCGCCATCCTACGCAAAAAATATTGAATATTTTTAATGAATATTACGTTAATATACAAGCATTAAATTTTTTTTTTACATATATGAATTATTTAATAATTTTAAAGTTATTTAAGTATTTTTAAGTATGTTTTAGTTAATTATATGTATTATTTCATTAATTTTACATTACTTTTAAGACATTTAAAAAATTCAATATTTTGACCAACTATATTTTTTACAATGATATTTTGGATTCTATATTTTTGTACTTACCTGTTTGGAGATGGGGATTCAATATTTTGGCAATCTATATTTTTTCATCGATATTTTGGTAGGTCGATACTCTCCTTCTCGATATTTCGTCAGTGATCCATTTTATTTATGTATTTACCATTGGAGTCTTTATACTAGATTTAACCATTCATTATGTTTTATTCCTTTTATTAATTTTGCTCTTTCAACATAATTTAAAATTGTTTGTGGGAAAGTTCATTTGAGATACCTTTTTCCTTAGGTGTTTTACAGTCTGTACAACCATGGAAAACATTGCAACTCTTCCTTTTTTTCTAGCATCTTCTGACGATCCACCGATTAAGTGGCAAAAGTGGAAAAAAAGTTTTCGAAAGATATGCCAAAGTGTGTGGTACCAATCTCAGCGCTGAAAGGATAACTGCTCTTCTTCTGCATTGTCTCGGTTCAGAAGTGCAATAAGTGTTTGATCATTTGCCTGAAATTGATGATCAAAGTTTGAATGAATATGAGATTTGCATACTAAAACTAGACGAACAATTCTTGCCTAAAGTCAGCACAATCTTTGAACTGTATCATTTTCGTCGCAGGACAAAAAATGGAGTCAGTGAAAAACTAGGTCACCGCTCTGAGAAAATTGGCATCTTCAAGTAAGTTTGGGGCCTTACTTGATGAAAGGATAAGAGACCAATTTATGTTGGTATGTAAATGTTGAGAAAGTCAGAAGTGACTTATGGTAAAAAGATGATCCCTCTTTAGATGAGGTTATTACGATTGCTAAACAGATTGAACATTCTTTAAAATGTGTAGATATTATTACAAAACATGAAACTAGGGAAAACAGAGTTCATTTGGTAAAAGGGAATTTGAAAGAAAAAGTTATAAGAAAGGTATCTATATAAAACCACAAATGAAAACTATCCGTACGTTTGAACCCAAGTATCCTATTTCCCCTATAGGCTCTGCGCATTGGAATAATATACACTGTTGTTGTTGCATAGGACTAAGGTCAGTATGCTCCTATTGAGTACATTAAACTTAATTACTTGTGTGTGCCAGCTAACTCAGAGGTCACTAGAAACTTCTCGAATGAACAAGAAGGGATTCGTTTTTGACAACCGCATAAACATGACAACTTTGTTTCTCTTAGAATCGGACCGCGTCTCAGAATCGTGGTAACAATAGATAACAGTTTCACTCAGTCAATCGTGCATGCTTAGATTCTCCAGAGTTACACAGAAATAGATAGACGGGTGTTTCAATAAAAGGATTTATTGAACAGCCTTGTTTCTCGTGTAAGATATAGGATCTGTTACAATCATTAGACAGTAAGCAAGATATAATACGCACAGCGTAAGCAGTAGGAAGACAAACTGCAATAGCATGGTCTTTTAGCTATGACATTCATATATACATACATAAATAACAGGCTAAAGAGTGAATACTCGTCTGATGCTTCTAAATAGTTCTACCCCAGGGTACCTAACCTAAGTGTAGTACAATGTAAGAAGTAGGTGCTGTTTTCTATAATATGGTATATACTAAGTTTAGTATGCCAAGAGTCCCTCTAGGTTCTAGTCCACTCCATACCTTAGAATGAGAGAGGTGGGAATCTCTATCCGGGTCTCAAACTCTAACACCCCGCGAAGGGAGTCAGAACACTGGAAGGTGGATTCTCTGCAAGCAGGAATGACAGCATCTGGTCAGTGCATCAGGCCGGGATATGGTCTCTTCCGAACTTGCCGTAGCTATCCGTGCAGTCATGTCGTGCTGAGTCAGGCTGTGGCTGGCCATGGTAAGGAAAGGCATATTTATACCTGGAAGGTGCTTAGAAATGCTAGCATTGACGTAAAGTCAGGCAGAGGAAGACGTCACGGATGAACCCCTAAGGAATAGTAGTTCATGCATAATAGATGAGTTCTTGAAGAAATCAATAATCCTAGCTAGGGAAAGTCTCGTTTGGCTTAAGGGTCTGGTTTCTAAGAACTCGTTGTGACATGGGATGGACAGATGTGGGTGACCATGCCTGAATTTGGTTATCATGGCTAATGCCTAAATAAGGACTGGGATTCTATGCCTAAATAAGGGCAATGCGAATTGTGCCTATTTAAGGACATGATTAAGGGAAACCTATATACGGGTATCTACATCGAAAAACAACAGTTACAGGTGTGGGAATGAAGGACATCTGGCCAATGATAAGAAGTGCCCAGCACTTAAGACTACGTGTTCGAATTGTAAAAAAAATTGGGCACTTTACTGCTGAGAGTAAGGCCAAGAAAAACAAAGGGAACGTTTTTGTCATCACAAGTGACAGTAATAGTGACAGTGATGGTTGCTCAGAGTTTAACTGTGGGCAAATAGTGTCTCAAGTTTCAGACAACCAAAAGAAGGGTCCTTAAGATGATATTTGTGTTGAAGGTAAAACTATAAATGTTCTCTTTGATTCAGGAGCTAAAATTACCAATGTATCCAAACAGTTTTATAGGAGTAATTTGTTGAATACAGTGAAATTACTGAAGGCTGACATTAGACCTAGCGCCTACGGTGGATAGCCGATAAAACATTTCGGTTACTTTTGTGGGTTAATAGAATACAAAGGAAGGTAAAAATGATGTCTCACATAAAGGTGATAGTATTCTAAGCTGGTTTCGCCAGAGAGACCTGGGTGTGATGTTGGACCCGAATAATGACCCTCCTCATATTTTAAAAGGAGATTTTCAGGTGAATTAAGTTTCCACACAGAACAGTGAAAATTATTTCACTACATCCCTTAAAAAAGATTTTTTTAGTGTTTTTATGGATGAGTTAGGTTGTTTACGCGGTTACGTCCATAAAATAAGCTGGTTCCTGGAGCCATGCCTGTAGCTGGCAAATACGTGGTCTGGCCATTTCTGTGAGAAATGAAATGAAATGTGAATTAGAGAAACTTAAGAATGAGGGTATAATTGAGGAGGTGGAAGGGGCACAGTGGTTGGAGCCAGTGGTAGCCACCAGAAAGTCCAACGGAAGTCTTCGTTTATGCATTGATTTGAGGGAGCTCAATAAGCAGGTCATTGTGGATAAATATCCCCTTCCTAAAATCTCAGACATGCTGATGGTTTTGCAAGGGGCCAAGGATTTTTCCACCGCAGACCTAAAGTCAGCGTACCATCATATAAAGTTGGATGAGGAGTCTAAAGATTTAACCGCCTTTATTACACCTTTTGGCACATACAGGTTCATAAGATTACCCTTTGGCTTAGTGTCAGCAGCTTCGGTGTTTCAAAGGGCTTTGGAAAGGGTTCTGAAAGCACAATTGGGAGTCAAAATATACCAAGATGATGTACTTATTTATGGGAGGAATGAACAAGAACACAATGCCAGACTTGGAGAAGTCCTAGAGAGATTTCATAAGAACAATCTTACTGTCAGGTTAGACAAATGAAAGTTCAAGAGACCCTCAACTGATTATCTAGGTCAGATCATTTCAGGGCAATGTGTAGAACCCAAGAGTGAATTAGTTGGTGCGATACAAAATTTAGCGTCTCCCACTTACAAAGAGGAGCTCATGAAATTTCTCGGTAAGGCGGAGTATTACAGCAAATTCATGAAGGACTTTGCGGAGTTGTGTGTAAATATGCGAAAGTTTCTATGCAAAGGTGTAGATTTTATCTGGTCTGATGTTCGTGAAACTGTATTTAAAGAAGTTAAAGAAATACTTAAAAGGACTCCTAAGTTGAGGATTTTTGATCCTTCAAACAAATCAGTTCTCATCACGAATGCTAGTATGAAAGGTCTGGCGGCCTTTCCACAGCAAAGAGATAGTGAAACTGAAAGTGTGATCCTTTTTCTTTCAAGAAGTCTTAGAGGGGCTGATTTGAGCTATTCAGTCATAGAAAGAGGCCCTTGCTGTACACTGGGCCGTAAAGAAACTCAAAAACCTCCTGTGGGGTTCGAAATTTGTTGTGCAGACCGACCACAAACCTCTATGTCAGGTTTTTAATAAAAAAGGGATTGATGCAATTTCTGGAAGAATTGTTAAGTGGGTGGTGGCGCTTCAGGGATATGATTTTGAAGTTGAATATATACCTGGAACCAAGAATAACATAGCTGATACCCTTTCAAGGCTTGTACCACATAATGAATGTAATTCAAGTCCTGATGAAGAAAAACTAAATTAATGGGTTTGTAGCATTGAGAATGACGGGAGGAAGGAAAGCAGATGGCGTGAGGAGTGTGCTTCGGACAAACAATGTCTTGAGCTGGCTTCTTGCTCAAGGATGGATGGGATAACAAGGTCTAGGTAGATTGTGCAAGGTATTTGAATGTGAAGGATGAACTGTCTGAATATGAAGGTCTTATATTTCGAGGAACCAGATTGGTTCCTCTTGTTATTCTTCGTCAAGAGCTTCTAGAATTAGCCCATCAAGGACATCAAGGGATGTCTAAAATGAAAGAAAGACTCAGACTTAACTATTTGTGGCCTATAAGGACTTACAGGTTGAACGTCTTGTGAGAGATTGTGTACCTTGTTGCTTGACTGAAAAGTGTCTTACACCTAGAGTACAACCTATGGTCGTCAGGGAGCGTCCTAACGGACCATGGCAAAAGTTAGCATTCGACATTTTGGGCCTCATACAAGGGAATGGATGCGAAAGTTATGTATTTGTACTTACTGATATGTATTCCAGATGGCCAGAAGTTAAAGTTACCAGAAGCATAGACACAAAACAAGTTATATTGTTTCTCAGGGAGGTGTTTTGACGGGAGGGCTTACCTGGAGTAATCCTGACAGACAATGGAACCCAATTGGTCTCCAAGGACATGAAACAGTTTTTACTGAGGTGTTCCATCAAACACAAGCGGTGTTCCTTTTATCATCCCGAGACGAATCGTATGGTGGAATGCTTTAACCGTGTTTCAAAGGAAACTATTGCCATGGCTAAACAAAATTGTATAGACTGGAAAGAGGAAATTATTTAAAAAGTGGAAATTAACATGGTTCCACCTCATGCTACCACTGAACGTACCCCTTTTGAGTTGTTCAAGGAAAGGTGCGCCAACACGCTTATCGCACCTTATTGGGTTAATGAAGTGGAGGGTTTGACTATTTCCGATGGTAAGTGGAAGCTCAAGGAGCGTGAAAATATTGATGCACGGAAGTTGTCTTTTGACTTCAGAAAAGCTCTCAAGGTTACTCCAGTGAAAGTTGGTGATTATGTCATGATCAGAGCCCCTTTTGGTAGGAAAGTGTCCAGTTTGTTAAACCACATAAAGTAATCGAAATATTAACAAATACCATAAAAACTGAAGATTCACTCATTTGGAATATTAGTAGAGTGGTTCTCATCAAAAACAGTAAGTTAGCAAGAAATGAGGGTGATAGTAAATCTGATCTTATCCTAATCACGTTCTATAAGGTCAGCTCCCAGAAAAGAAAGTAAGAATGTTGTATGTCAAAGAGAGAGAAGGTTTAAAAGACAACCCTCAAATTTTAAAGACTATGTTATGGTATAATCATTGTGTTATGTGCCTTATCGGTTGTTTTTTTATTCATTTGCTATTACTTCTTTTCAAGTGATGTATGCTGGATGTGCATGCTCACACAGTGATTAAGAGCAGAGTCATTTCAGGGCACCCCATTCTCACACAGCATAAGGGAAACAATAGATGGGTACATTATAAAAAAAATTGACTACTACCCCTCCACCCCCGCAACAGAGTGGGAAGTATTGATGACTGGCTTAAAGATCTACAGCACTATGTTACAGCTAGCGAAATTATATTACTCTACAAAGATACTCATAGTAGGTTAGAATGAGAGGGAGTGGCCATACCAGATAAAACACAAGAAATACTGGAGGCTTAATAACAAATAGGAGAGGCAATGGACATACCGGATAAGTTTACACACTTACAAAAGAGACTGTAGAAAGAAGGTGGCAAACCTGGCAAGCTACTACCATTGCTACTGCAATGAGAACAGTTTTCACCTCGAATATTTGTTTTGCAGGAACATAATGATGGTCTGATTAATACACAACTGGGTATCAAAAATGTGCTACAAGAGTTCTAGGTAAGCTATATTCACAAGAAACCTGTGATGAGATACTTATACTTACAGTCATAAATTATATTTACCTAATCCCACTAACAGATTGAGCAGTCTGGGGGTTAGGGGCCCCACTGACTAGAGAGGACATTTTAGATGCAATCAAAGACCTGAATAAAGGGAAACCTCAAGGAAGTGAAAGACTGCAGGCCGAGTGTCGATGCTTAACTAGAACAAAGGTGTATTAACTCATCATGGAGGTTTACATGGAGGTGGAGACGGTTTGATCCTTGCCATATATCATGAAAGAGGCCATTATATGTATGGTACCAAAATATGAACGCTCCATAAAAGTACAGAACATAGACCATTTCTATGATAAATATGGACTTGAAAACACTGCGTAAGGTCCTTGTGAGGAGTTTACTAGAGGTAGAACATTTAGTAAATGCCACATGGGAACACCACTATGAATCAGAGGTGCCTAATGTATCAGCTTGAAGCAGATGAGCAACACGTACTAGCAACACTGGTTTTAGAAGGGGAGTTTTAAACCACAGAATGGTAGTATATGAAAGTGGTCTTGCGAACAATGAGATTTGGGTTATGTTTCCTTTGGTATTTCTTGGGTTATCCCATCAAACACAGGACAAGAGTGGAAGCAGGAACAATTGTTCTAATCAGCTAGAAAGTCGAAAGAGGAAATGGGCAGGGGGACCCTTTATCATTTCTTCTGTTTGCCCTTGCATTAGAGCCATTATTAACCTCACTCCAATTGATGTTATCAGACAGGGAAATCCATATTGAAACCTCACTACATATTGTGTTTATGTACGCTGACAACACCTATAAGATATAGAACAATCCATTCCTCCTTGAGCTACCTCAGTACTACAAATAAATTGGGATAAATCGAGGCTTCACTTGGGGGTTGGTTAAAAAAAAAAATAATGATCAACAATTATATCAAAAACTAGGTATACATTGGGCATTAGACTGATTCCATTATTTGATTATCTGGGGAGCCCATATAGCTGAAAAGAAGCTAACATTATTCGGGTAAAGCCAAAGAGGGGTTAGAAGATTGAGAACATTATGGAGTTTACTGATATTCTTGATTTTAGAACGAGTATCAATTGCAAAGATAAACCTGTTCCCTGACACCTATGTGTTGCAGGGAACAATTGGCCCTATCCCAGAGTATACTGTTCAACTTGTGGCATCCCCAGTATGAGCAAGGAAATACAGAAAATTTAAGCTAGATAGCCTGAAACATCTACGTGAATTAGGTGGACTAGGCCTGTCAAACATGGGGCCTCACTAGATGACTTTGCAGCTACAATCTACAGTGCCCTTGTTTCAAAGAGATCCCAACTGGGATAAGCAGCTAACGACAGGAACACAGGGACAAGCATCTCTGGTATCCCTGCTAATGAAAGAATTAGAGAGCCCGGTGCCTACCTACACCAATGAAGGGACATGGGGAAAAATCAGGGAAAGAACAGTGAAAATGGTGAGAAAGTCAGTCCCCGAAGCAAAGGGCTTTCTACTGTGGTGTCTGCAGCCCTTAAAAGTTTAAGTTTAAATGAGGCATGAATGCCAGGCATGGGGTGGGGCATCGAAACTCTGGGGTACCTTAATGAGAAAGACAGATTTGTAACCTATAAAGAGTCATAAAACAAATTTGGAGTCTTACCTGGTATATTAATATAGTATGCAAGATTGGAGAACAGCTAGAGTGCAATATACCCGAGGGAAATGAAAACCTTGGTGGAAATGCTAAAACAAGCAAATAAGGGAGGACTAGTGTCCGGATTATATAGAGCTCTCAGAGGAGATAATATAATAAACCTGGCAGGCCTAAAAAGAAAACTGAATGTGGAATGTTCAGCCCAGTTGACAGACCGGAAGTCGGAGAAGGGGTGTATGCAAATTACAGTGATACTGAGTAATACCAGGCTCGAACCGGTTCAAAGCAATTATCTGCACAGGAGCTATTTGACCCCGGGTAAATTATACAAGATACACCTTGAACACTCCTCAGACTGTCCCGAGGGAGTGGGATTACTTTACATAACAAAGTCCTGGTTTGTGAGAAGAATTATTTGCTACGCTGCAGGAGGCCAGAGGTGGGCTTTAAGCATTGGCCATTGCACAATGCACGTTAGATGTTATTCCCAAACTGAAAAATGGAAAATAAGATATACATTTGAAGTGCTGAACTTCAAGAAAAACAAAAATTTGTGACAGACACTCTTTATTTGGTTAATTACCATAAAAGAATACAATTAATTCAGACAAAATATTATACTACATAAGGCATGTTAAGAAGTTAAAACCCAAAACAGCTAAGTTGACAAGTAGGAGATTACTCCAAGAATCTTTGTGCAAATATGTATAGCGATACAGCCAAAGAAGTAATGTGTAGCCTTAAACAAAAAATAATAAAGTGACTTGTGCATAACAATCATTACACTCCCCTAGTAACACACACTCTAAAACAATTGTCAAAACAAACATAAAACCATTCCAGTATTTAGATAAAATACATGGAACATTACAGTAGAGTAGCAATCAGATCATAAGCAATGACATGCATTCATAAATATAATTCGCAAAGTGATTTGTGCAAGACGTACATTACAATCATCCTAATAATTCAGGTGATGGGAAGTCATCCTGTGCCCTGGGCACCCCCCAACTTTTTGAATGACTGGTACTGGTGGTAACTGACTTTGACTGACACTGGGCTCTGCCTAAACAGGCCAGTGCTATGCTGAAAGACATTTAGAATACAGTGAAAACACCTACATACACTAGGGTACACTATGGGTTGGGGTACCCCTGTGATTGGCATGACCTACCCTATAAAGCCCTAGTACATAACAGGGCAGGGGGATTGAAATTACCACCAAGTCCCTAGTATATAATAGGGCATGGTAGTTTAGAGGCCAGCAGCCCTTTCTGCACTTGCATGTGTGCACTGCTGAAGCCGGAGGTCAGTTTAAAAGCAGCCTTGGGTTGCAGGACTGCTTTTAAAAAGTAAATTGTGCCTAAACTCGACTTTGGTGTTTGGGGCACTTAAAAATAGATAACCTAAAAAGTTTGGGCATATTAGGTACCCCCCCAGGCTCTCCCTAGGTGTCCCAATGGTGGGGGATCAGGTATTTATAAGGAGGACCCTAATAAAATGAGTTTTATATACCCTGGGTTAAGAGAATATCACAATGTGGCGAGTGAAATGTGCATTAAGTGCTGCTCAAAATCGACTTTGGTGGTAGGAGCACTGTGGGGAGAGGATGTGCAATATTTTTACATATTCAGAACCCCTAAAGTCTCCCCTAGGTGTTCCTGTGGTGGGGGTCCTGTAGACCTATGCAGAGTACTTATAAACAATGTTTGTATAAGCCCTGGTGCTGGGAAAATTGCCAAAGTCAGTTTCCAATTTCAAATCCCCTGCCACATAGGTTAACATGGCAGGAAGTAATTAACTAATAACTCTTGATAGGAGAAGGCTATAAGTGCCATTCAAAGACTTCCCTGAATGGTGGTAATAAACCCAACAATATGATATTTTTGAATTTCTCCTAAAATGTACATACAAGAAGTTATAAGACTTTGTTTGTAAGCCCAGATTCAGCCTATTAGTGGTCTGTCCTGATTGGTCAGAGCTAAGTGGATTAGCGAGGCTGCTTTGAAGAGGTGATAAAGAGCCCCTGGGGTTTTCCAGCCCTGCTGGGAGGGCAGTGTTCTGTTACACAGGAATGCCAGAGCAGGGGGAGGAGTCGTAAACAATGGACATCAAGGGAAGGAGAAGACATCAGTGTCATTTACAGCTCCACTCTTGACCCCAGCCAGATGCTAGAATTAAGGAAGGAATGAGCAGATGCAAAAGGGGTGGGGGGAGAGACTACGGAGATTAGTCATCTCTCCCTGCTGGAAAATCAGCCGTTAAGAATTTGAAAGAATTGGTGCACTCGGATACAAAATAGTGCCACACTCTGCTGGAAGTGGTCAGACCTTTGGGTGTAACCCTGCAGCCCATTGGGCAGGAGTTAACTCCTGCTTGACCCAGAGAAGTTGGAATAAGTATCTGAGAAGGGCAGAGACCCTCAGATCTGCTGCTTGAAACTTAGGAAAGCAAGACGGGCCATGCTGGAAGTTTGATGTGCATTTCCTAAGGCCTGCACTTTGAAGACTACACCTTTTGCACCATCTGAAACTGTGGATTACCTTGCTGTAAAAGGACTCATGAGTGGACTCCCTGCAAGCTACACGTTATCAGAGCTCACCTGGAACATCACCCCCAAGGACCCTCAACCTGGAGAACTATCAGGTTTTGCTTAATTGGATTGTGAGAATTGAAGTCCTCAACTATCAAGGACCATCTTGGAGCTTCCAGACCCTTGGAGTGAGTTTGAGACACTATGGGACTCTTTGGGGAACTTTTCTGAAGTTCCAGAAGTTTGTAGAACTTTGGGGCAACTTTAGAAAAAAGCTCCATAAAGGGACTGACTCAACCTGGCCAGCCAAGCAGCCTGCCTTCAACTCCAAGCCGGCCTGCCGTCCTGGTTTGTCCCACTGAAAAGCTCTGTAGATCCTACTTCAAAGTTTAACCGGGAGTAGTCGAAATCAGTGGCCAGCGAACCCTCACCGAATCCAGACTGGCTGAGAGGTTCGAGAGACCCCCAGGAAGAAAAGCTCCAGAAAAGTTTCTAAGTCAGAAGGTAAAAACTGTGACCGAGACCTACCGCGAAGGGTATCCGCCCAGGGTTCCAACGTGGTCGGCCTGAAACTTTGACACTGTCTATCGCAAACAGATGTCTCGATAAGGTGCTTATAGTTTTCTATGTGCTAGAATTTGCTAAATATGTGAAAATTAATATTTGCTGTTCCCTACATTGGATTTTTGTCATTTTGGTGTCATTTTAAAGATTAAAATATTTCAATTTTTTATAACTTGGTGTTGGATTTTTATTGTGCATTGTGTCTTAATTATTTACTGAAATTGTGTTTTTAAATGTTTTACATACCTGTCTTTAAAGTTAAGCCTGCCTTCTCGCAGCCAAGCTACCAAGGGTGGTGCATAGGAATACTTTTCTAAGACCTATTCTGAGCCCTTTACTGTATTAGTGGCCTTATTGCCAGTGGCAGATATACATTTACCACTACTAATAATCCACTTTCCAACATCAGGTCTCCAATTACTTATCAGATCATACGGGAAACCAGTCCGGTGGTCTATTTTGAATGTGCATAGTGTTGTGGATAGCGACGATTAAGCACAGCTCATCTCAGGCAAAACATGCTCAGACTCCTCCATATTATGGAGGGTCTGTCTGACAAACATTAGTGGTAGATGGCTCCCATCAAAAAGGCAGCAACAACATTTTTAGCTAAGAGACTAGCAGCAATGGGCAGTAGTGGTGGAGCGGAGGATAAAACTGACCAGGACAGATAGGCGATAACCTGACAAAAGATTCGGCAGACTCTGGGTTGACTTGACGTTCCTGAAACTATCAGTTCCTTCCTATACAAGTTGTACGTGAAATGCTGTGGGACGTATTACGAATTCAGACCAGGATCCGAACACCAGGAGCCGTTAACTAGGACAGGACAGAGATACAAGGGGCAGAAAAAAATGGAAGAGGTAGATAAAGGTTATCGTGCGATATGGAGAAATGCCTGTCTATACACGGGAAATAAGGTTGATGAAAGAAGCCGGACCCCATACTTTGGGAAAAAATAGGTCTGGAATGATTTTTCATGAATGGAGCGTGAGGTCTGACAGCAGCATTAATCTCACTGGAATACGTCGTTTTTGGTTTAATCCCTGCTTTCTCTCTGTGCCACTTGCTACTTGTCACATGGTATGCCTCGGCTTTGTTTTAATTTTTGTTTGGTTACTTTAGTAAATAATGAAAATAAAGTGTGTTTCTTCTGAGAAAAAAATAGACATAAAGTCATTAACACTGTGCTGTGGGGTGATTTGTTCCTCTTACGCTTGATGTTAACCCTGGACAGATGTACTGTCGTATCTATCATGACGTATCAGGACAGTGAACTGGGGGACACAACTCACCTCGTTGTTCTTTTGTATTTTCCTCCAGCGCGCGACAAGTGTCGGATAACGTGCTATTTATAGCCTGGAGGGCTCGCTGCGTCAAGACGGCTTCCTCCAACTTCCTGTGCACAGATTCTACATCACTGCGGGCAGAGCGAAGAGCGGTCTCCCCGTCGAGGACCTGAATAAAACACATCCGCACATGTTCAGCGTCCTGTCACTGCCTCCCACCCTCGCCCACCACCAAGAGACGAAGATGGCTTGACAGAAACCAACACAAGCACGCACGCACACTCTTTCTTAGAAAAGCAGAAATGCGAACGAACTTCTGCTATTTCACGCTCGGACTTTAGCTTCCAACACTTGGTCAAATGATAGAAATTTACACCTCTGACCAAAAGATTTACCAACGCAAACTTCCCAGGAAACCCCACGTTAACAACCTGTCACTCATAACACGACCACGTCCCCTGCTACCGGGTAAGTGTGTAAATGTGTACAGTTTTCATAGCTCAGGATAGAGAGAACATACCAGCTTCCTGGCGTCGTTCAGCTGGTGGACAGCCTCTTGGAGTTGTTGTCCAAGTTTTTCGGCCTTTTCCACCTCTGCTTCTCGAAGCTGCTTCTGCGACTCCAGGTCATGCGCCCTAGAGGAAGCAAGGGTACAGTGCGTAAACCATGTATGAATGCAACTAGATATAAGCAACGTTCGAGTGCCCCGCGGAAACACCCACAGACAGTTCCTCAGTAACGGACATGACACTGCCAGGCAGCAGAAAACCACACGGAGAGCAACGTGCCTCACGTGACTCGAACCAAAGCACACGAGCTGACACCGTTGAGGCTGCAGGAAGCGTATCGTGTGAAAACAGTAAAACATATTTTTTGTTGTAAACGCAGTGCGGAGGACCCCAGAAATATATGAGACCACAATACAAGGGGTTCCCGCCCCAGCGCCTTGAACCCCGCATGGGTATGTAGTGCGCTTTACAAATGCTATGATTGATTGATTGATAAAACAATGCCCCAAGTTTGCATTTTGCACGAAACTAGCTGGGATGATTCGTGATAACTTGGTGCGCTGTAGACATTAGAAAAAAGAAAAAGTCACTAACGTTTTCTCCCAGCTGCAAAAATTCGGATGACAATAGTACAAAATAAGGTGTGTCAATAAATTAACTTCTAAAACATGAGATTTGAATTTTCCCGCAAAATGTTGCAACAATTTCAAACCTACTCCTGAAGTTTGCAAAAATAGAATATAACATGTTGTGGATTGTATTTCAACAAGAGATGCAGTGTTCGGAAATGCACAGAATTCTTTACAAAAAACAAACCAATGCGAAAATGTCATATGTGGCATATATCCGAGCAATTCATTATATCATCTACTTGTCTTTGAAGACATTACCAAAGCTTGTCAGTAAGTCTATCAGAATCAAGGTCATCCACATTAGAGATCAAGGCTAAACATATTAAGAAAAGCCTAAGACTCGTTAAGCATATTCATTGCTCCCTGCTTAAAATATACACACACGCATGGACTGGTCAGAAACACCCAATGAGCTCGGAAGCCATTCCGAGCAACAAATCCTGACCATCTAATAAAAAAACATGCTAATTGAGGAAGCACTGATATCCACGCATGCCTAAATAATTTGTGTGTACCTTTACAGGAGCAAACTTTCCAAACCAGAACACAAAAGGACCCACATTCTTCCATGTGACCAAGGTAAGGAGTAGGCCGGGTCAACCCCTGCAATCCTCCTTTTCCTTCCTTCAAACAGGACTTCAAACTTCTACTTCTCAACAATTACTTCAACACACCCACAGGCCGCTCTACGTCTCCCTCATTGACTGACTCCTAAAAGGCTGGCACTTGACTCTTTCAGTCTCCTGTACTGTCCCGGATGCCATTCCTCAATGCGTCCTTGTATTATACTGTTGTGACTTTATAACCACCTAATGATGTATTGCTCGTTTCTTTGAATCTTATGAATCCCCTCATGTACATCTTGTAAATGTAATCACACAACATGTAAAGCACTCAACTGCCCTTGGGTCTAGCTAGCGCTATATAAAACAAAAAAAATAACTAAATAATAAACATGGCCTCTGTGGAGATAACAGCTCAGAGCTGGTCTCCTCTCCTAATTGGAGAGAATGCCTGGCATCTGGTTGTCTGGCTCCGATTTGTGACTTACCGAGCCAAGAGTAATTAGCAATGGAACGAAACCAGCAGCGTGGAGATTCTGCCCACAAGGGATCATTGTTACCTAGACAGACGATATTGGGGGACTGGTTCTCCATGCACTAACACTATATCCAAGAACTGGTTCTCCATGCACTAACACTACATCCGGGGACTAGTATTCCATGCACAAACACTACATCTGGGGACTAGGATTCCACGCACAAATACTATATCTGGGGACTGGTTCTCCATGCACTATATATGGGACTGGTTCTGCATGCACTATCACTATTTACGGGGCTGGTTCTACATGCACAAACACAATATCCAGGGACTGGTTCTCCATGCACAAACATAATATCTGGGGTTGGTTCTCCATGCACAAACACTATTTCTGAGGCAGGTTCTCCATACACAAACACTATATCCGGGGACTGATTCTCCATGCACAACCACTATATCTGGGGCTGGTTCTCCATGCACAAATACTATCGGAGGAATGGCTCTCCATGTACAAACACTATATCCAGGGACTGGCTCTCCATGCACAAACACTATATCCAGGGACTGGCTCTCCATGCACAAACACTATATCCAGGGACTGGCTCTCCATGCACAAACACTATATCCAGGGACTGGCTCTCCATGCACAAACACTATATCCGGGGACTAGTATCCCATGCGCAAACAAAACATCTGGGGACTAGGATTCCACGCACAAATACTATATCTGGGGACTGGTTCTCCATGCACTATCACTATATATGGGACTGGTTCTCCATGCACTATCACTATATATGGGGCTGGTTCTCCATGCACAAATACTATCGGAGAAATGGCTCTCCATGTACAAACACAATATCCGGGGACTGGTTCTCAAAGCACAGACACAATATCCAGGGACTTGTTTTTCCATGCACTAACACTATATATGGGGCTGGTTCTCCCTGCACAAACATTATATTTCGGAACTAGTATTCCATGCACAAATACTATATCTGGGGACTGGTTCTCCATGCACTAACAATATATATGGGGCTAGTTCTCCATGCACAAACACTATATCTGAGTGATTGTTCTCCATGTAGAAACACTATATCTGGGGACTGGCTCTCCAAGCACAAATACTATATCTGGGGAGCAAGCACAAATACTATATCTGGGGACCGGCTCTCTATGTACAAACACTATATCCAAGAACTGGCTCTCCATGCACAAACACTATATCCGGGGACTGGCTCTCCATGCACAAACACTACATCCGGGGACTAGGATTCCACGCACAAATACTATATCTGGGGACTGGTTCTCCATGCACTAACAATATATATGGGGCTAGTTCTCCATGCACAAACACTATATCTGAGTGATGGTTCTCCATGTACAAACACTATATCTGGGGACTGGCTCTCCAAGCACAAATACTATATCTGGGGACCAAGCACAAATACTATATCTGGGGACCGGCTCTCTATGTACAAGCACTATATCCAGGGACTGGCTCTCCATGCACAAACACTATATCCGGGGACTGGCTCTTCATGCACAAACACTACATCCGGGGACTAGTATTCCATGCACAAACACTACATCTGGGGACTAGGATTCCACGCACAAATACTATATCTGGGGACTGGTTCTCCATTCACTATCACTATATATGGGACTGGTTCTCCATGCTCTATCACTATATATGGGGCTGGCTCTCCATGCACAAACACAATATCCAGGGACTGGTTCTCCATGCACAAACACTATTTCTGAGGCTGGCTCTCCATGCACAAACACTATTTCTGAGGCTGGTTCTCCATACACAAACACTGTATCCGGGGGCCGATTCTCCATGCACAACCACTATATCTGGGGCTGGTTCTCCATGCACAGACACACATAGAAACAGATTGACAATCAGTTAGACGGTGATGTTTCCTTTCAGTCCTTCACTGCTGGCAACACTAGCTGCTGATGCAACATTCAGTGGCTCAAATCATTCAGAAGAACAATATAAAATCAGCTAAGAGACTCCCTACGCTATTGACCCAAGCTCAATCTGATGAAGTGATGGTGTATTTGAAGGGATTGGCTGGATGGGCCACATCCAATGAGGCATGGAGGACCTGTGACTGCAATGATTCTGGTTGAGACCACACAAAGACATCCATCAACTTATAGGCACGCAGGTGATATCTGCATTCTGCATTCAGCAGCCACCTTTGCAAGCATTAACCATTGAATGTGAAAAAGCAATTCATATGGTTCCTGTGCTCACAAAAAACATTATGTGCCAGTGAGTTGATTGACTCAAAGACCTAATGGTGCAGAAGCAGTAATTGTAGTAGGTAAAGGGAAAGTCAATGCATCACACAGCCACACTAGTTGAATTGAATCCCGAACACTGAAGAACAAGCATTGGCATAGCCAATAGGTTTCGCCTTTGGGACCTTATAGGTGTTTAGCCATGCAACAGTTGATGTTGCACCAAGGATATTGTGCTGGATAACTAAACACTTATAAAGACCCAAAGGTGAGACCTATTGGCTATGCCAATACTGGTTTTTGTTAGGCACGGGGAGGTTAAGTGATTTGCCCAGAATCACAGGATGTTCAGTGTCATTGTCAAGACTGGAACCTAGTTCCCCAGATCCGAGGTCGACTGCCCTAGCCGTTAGGCCAACTCCTCTCACCATTAGCCATGGTGGGACACAATAAAACCCATAGTGAGAAAGCTTCAGTCAAGGGCTCGCTTGGGTTCCCTACCAAGAAGGAATGTGACAAGATCCATGCAAAGCCCACAGTTGAGGGGAACTTAAAGTGATGATGAAACCCAGAGTTTGTCTTTTAAAGATGCTACACGCCCACTTTACACTGCAGTGCCAGAGACAGCATCATGCATACTCAGTGAGAACTTACATATGACATCATATGTACCAACGCTGATGGCATAAAACAAACAGCATTTCCAAAGTAGGAGGAAACAGGACTAGAGATTGTAGAATATGCAGACAGTCCACGCGCTGCATACCGTTTATATGTTCACACCCACACTAGCATCAGACTGGTACAGAGGGTTGTGCGCTTGTCAGAAAACCCTACTGCAGCAATAAGATGCAACACCAGTCATGTGCTTTTCATGATCAGCAAACATGTGTGGCGTCTTGATTCATTATTAATCAGCAACAGGATCCAGTAAGCTACAACCTTGTTGTCGTATTTAACAAGCATCAAAACCTTGTGATATATATATTATATATATCACTTGAATTCACCACAACAACTCCAATTCCATGTTTGGAAGGACGAATGCGGACCCAAAGTTCTTGGTGCAAACAGGTAATTTATTCCATGCCCAGCATCTCCGCCATTACGCGTTTCAGCCCCCACACGGGCCTTGATCACATGAGGCGTTGCTCTATGCATTACCAGTATTTAAAGTGCTCATGCAAATCGTAACATGTGCAAAAACAAATCAGGTGACCAATTCATGGACATAGTGAAAATACTGCGAGCTTTTCAGCAAAAGGGTCACATTGTGCAAATATGCAAATCTCCTAAATATCATAATAAATACATAAATGTATGAATAAAATGATAAGAATGCATAGATCATTGGTGTTAAAATGCGGCATTTAAAATCTCTTAAAACATTCCCATAACGGATTTGTAAAAAGCTAAAAACGCCACCATTTACAGACATGTGATTTTAGTTATATAAATACCAACATCATTAATGCACTTAATAATTAAAACCTTAATGTTGAAAATATTTGAACATAAGTGTTTTAAAAAATCTAGGTGTCAAGATGTTACACTCTTTGATATTGAAAAAGCTCTTCAAAATTAAGCCCCAGTGGGCCAAGATCACACTATGTATATTGTATAGTCACTATCTTATTATTTGCAAAAAAGTGCCACCCTACTGTACCTCTAAAGGTACAAACAAGTGCAAAGTGCAAAATTATCAATAATTAAAAAATGTATTGTTACTATGCTAGGAGGGGTTGGGATGTGCATTAAAAAATGTACTCTCACTAATATGTAAGTCTTTTGGAACAAACTAACTGCAAATCTGTGTTCTCAAACAGCATTATCTAATTATTATAAGCATGTATAAAAATCCTCGCTAGCGTTCAACCCTAGAGGAGTCTTCGTATCGAGATCCAATATGTACCTCGTCTCCAAAAGACGCGGTTGAGCTTCACAATTGCCACCTCTCTTCAGGGGAGGGATTGTGTCAACGACAAAGTAATGTAAATGTACTGGATTACTGTCCTGACACTCCTCAAAATGCCTAGCTACTGTATAGGCTTGGTCCCTGTTGTTGATGGCCCTTATGTGCTGGAGTATCCGCTTGTGGACTGGCAGCTTAGTGCTACCAATAGAACGCAGACCACAGGGAATCTCCAGCACATATACTGCAAATTCTGTTTTACACGTCAGTCTCTTACTAATAGGTATAGGGTCTGGCTTAAAAGGACTGCTGTAATGAGTCTTGTTGCGTGAGAATTTACATGCCTTACAAGTAGGACATTTACTGAATCATTTATGCGCTGTGAGCCAATTAGTGGGGGATTTCAAATCCTAACCAAGCTGTTGCTCATAGACCTCGCTTTCCTAAAGGTCAAAGCAGGTTTTTTAGGAGATGTGTACCCACAATTGGATCGCTCCGTACCAAACTCCAGTTTCTATTTAAAATTCTTCTTAGAGCCTGGTGCTGCCTATTGTAGGTCAGGATTAACCCGGACTGCCGCTCAGAAATATCTTGACCTTTGTCCTCCCTGCTGCTTTTTACGGCAAGGGCCTCTGTTCTAGACAGTGTTTTGGTTTTGTTAATAACTCTGTCTATAATGCTGGGTGCATGACCCCTGTCCTGGAATCTCAGTCTACTTAAATTCAGAGCTATATGGCAATATTCCTCTGTGCTACAGATGTGCTTGATACGTAGCATCTCCCCATAGGGGATGCTCCGTATCAAATGACGCGGATGGTGACTACTGGCATGCAGCACTGTATTGCCAGCAGTAGGTTTCCTAAAAAGTCTGGTTGCAATTTTGTCATGGTTTACAAATACCTCCACATCATAAAAATATACTGAGGATTTGCTAATATTAGACGTGAAGTGAAGATTCAGGTGGTGGTTGTTGATCTGTTCAATAAAATGGAGGGCGCTCGTCTCAGTTCCCCTCCAGATCAAGAACAGATCATCTATATAACGCAACCAAATGGGCACATGTTGGTCTATTGTGTTTGAATTGCCCCATGAGAACCTGCTCGTCCCACAGCCCCATATGCAGACAGGCATAGCTGGGAGAAAAGCAGGCCCCCCATTGCCACACTCCTTATCTGCTGGTATATTTGGTTGTCAAACAGGAAGAAGTTTTGTTACAGACATGTAGCGATCATAGTAACTAACATTTTGTTATGCAAGGATAGATACAAAGGCCTTTGGTTTAAATAGTGTTCAATAGCTTTGAGGCCATCTTGATGGCGAATAGACGTGTAAAGCGATGTAACATCTAGTGTTATTAATAGCAAATCAGCACTCCATGTGATGTTATTGATTTTTCTTAAGAAGTCTGACGTGTCCTGTAAGTATGAAGGCAGGCATTTGACCTAATCTTGCAAAAAATAGTCCACGTATTTAGGTGTGTTTTCCATAATGCTATTAATAGCAGCTATTATTGGCCTGCCCAGGGGTTTGCTAGCACTTTTATGAATTTTGGGGATGAAGTAAAGAGCAGGGATGACTGGATGTTCCTTTTTTAAAAAGCCATATTCATCCTCACTTAACAGCCCCCCACTCTCCCATGCCAATAGCTTCAAATAATACTCATTCCAGGCTGATTTGACATTGTGTATGCTGCTTTTTTTTTATAACATTCAATGTCTTTCAGCTGTTTTAGTGCCTCTTCCATATACAGCTTTCTGCGCCATAAGACAACGTTGCCCTCCTTGTCCGATTGTCTCACAATGAAATTGTTGTTGTTCTGTAATTTCTTCATTAGCTGTATATAGCACATATTTTGTCTGTTTCTCTGGCGGGTATTATTGGTTGATTTGTACAATTGATTAAGTTCACTTGTGACTTGTTCATGATAAACGTCCAAGTTGTCATGTAGCATTATGGGCTGGAAACGGGACTTAGGTTTGAATGGTGTCTTAACTGTGCTGCTAAAACCAGTTAACTCAGGGCCTGAGTTCAGAGAGTTGGCCGACTGCTCATTTTGTAATGACCAAAGATCTTGGAATAGATTCATATCCCCTGCTGTTAGGAGGGTTGGGCTTGTTGTTAGTGGTTCTGCATTAACAGGTTGTTTCTTGGCATGGAGAGTATAGAATTTACAAAGCTTCAGTTTTCTGATGAATCTGAAAACATCCATGCGGGTTTCCGCATAGTTAAAAGTTACTCTCCGGACTGTATGAGAGTCCGAAAGCCAGAATTTGCTTCTCCGCCATCGTTAAGTTAATATCTGTTAAATTTATCACTGAATTGGCGTCAAAATTTTGTTTTACTTTTGTTGGCGGTTCCATCTGCCCCTTGTTTGTTTTTTGGTGGTTTGTTTTTCGTAACTGCCCGCACTTTCGTCTTTGCCTGCATTTTTGGTTGTTTCTTTTGTTTTTTGGCCAATCTGTCCACGGGGTCTTAGAGTGTCCCTCCTGTCTTGGCACAGGCAGTCTACTTCCTGTGCCAGGGATAGTGTATATGTATGTATATATATATTAACTGAAAAAACCATAGGTTTCAGGGGTGTTATAGTTAGCTGGACTTTTCACTCGTACAAAAACATTGAAATTCCCCCGTTATAGTTAGTTCAGCTAACTATAACTCGCGCGCCCGCAATGCACTGCTGATGACGTCACATGTTACATCACTCATGACATGGTCAGTGACATCACTCATGACATCTAAAATGACATCACTGATGACATGACTGACGACATCATCCAGTGAATGTGTGTTTATCTGAAAATTACATATGCTTTATAGATGTATATCTCAAGGTCGATGGAAGAATAAATGGGTATATAAGTGTCTAAATGGATGATTTGTTTTTGAAAAATTGATTGTATAACTGACTGACTAAGTGTATCTTAGTGAATACATGGCTTAGTGAGTAATGTTTAAATATGTAAATATCTGTATCAGTCTCTCACTTTGTGTATAAGTGGCTGCATGGGTTGGTGAGTAGCTACATGAGTGTTTATATAGGTTATTAGTTGTATCAGTCTGAGTGTCTGCATGGTTCGGTGGGGGGTATTACGTAGTGCATAGGTGCATGAATGAGTGACTCACTGTTTGTATGTGTTGAAGACAGCATGTGTGCAGGACTGTATGGGTGGATAAGTGTGTGCATGGGTGTGTTAGTGAGTGAATGACTGTCTCAATAGTGTCTTTATGAGTAACTACATATGTTTTAAACTAGTATATGTGACTATTGGTGTATATAAGTGAGTATATGTGAGAGTGAGAGATTGAAAGTTTCTCTATGAATAAGAATGTGATTCTTATTCATAGAGATAAGTGATTGTTTAAAAGACTAAGTATGTGTAAGTTTCTGTAGAAGTAAGTGTGGTGGTGTGTGTATAACTGTATATGCAATTAAATGGATGTTTGATTCTTTATTAGCATGAGTGACTGTGTGTGAGTAACTATGGATGAGTGGTGTTGTGTAACAGGATGCATAGGTGTATGAGTACATATGATGAGTGAGTACATGTATGAGTGACTGTATAGGACTGTTGGTGAATGAGTGGATGTGTATGTGGATCTTAGAATTACTGAAGAGGTTGTTGTAACCGATATTGGTATGTCCATTGTTTTGAAAATTTTAGTTTCTATTTTTGAATGTGTGTATCAAAAGTTATATTAGGGGGAGAGGAGGTCTGCCACTCTATCATAAGGATGATGTAATCAGTGATGTCATTTGAGATGTCATCAGTGATGTCATGAGTGATGTAATATGTGACGTCGTCAGCAGTGCATTGCGGGCGCGCGAGTTATAGTTAGCTGAACTAACTATAACGGGGGAATTTCAATGGTTTTGTACGAGTGTGTAGGAGAGTAGGGTCTGCTATCTTATGGTCACCCCAAATTTTTGCTTTTTGCTTCACTGGTTTTTGACATATTGAGGCTGTGGGCCTGCTATTCAGACCCCCAGCCTGCTGTTCTCTCTACTAAATTTACACTATGCACCCTAGGTGCATAACCGATTGGAAGTGGATCACCCTGTGAGCCCCTGTACCAGTGTACACTAGGTACCCAGGGCATTGGTGTATCTAAGGCCTACCAGGGGCTGAAGCATGTATTGTGCCACCCCTGGCCTGGCCTAACAAATTTGACACAACTGGCTGATCACTCAGCTGGGGTAAGTTGGTGTAACCACCTCTTACTTAGGTGTAGTATACCTATACCTAACCTTAAATGGAACACATGGTAACCTATCAGCCACTCCTATAGCAGGCCTTGACAATCCTGAAGGCAGAGTGCTTGGTTCCATGTGAGATGGTGCTCTGGCATGAGCTGAGCCTGTCTGCAGTGGTCGGAACCACTTCCTTCTACTGTTTCCAGATATCGTCATACCCTATACTCTTAAGTGCATTATGAACCTCGCGGTTAAATGCTATCTTTGGTTTGACTTTATCAAAACATGTCGAGTAAGGTGTCATACGAATTGGAATACTAACCCCTCGCCAATTCTGGCGACGGGGTTAGCATTCCACCCTTCTAGAGGGACACGACATGTACAGTACCTGAAACCCGGGTAAAATCAGACATAGCCTCAGCTCCACAAAATGGATGCTGCCACCACAGACACAAGTCTGCCCTCCTGCTGCTGGGAGTCCTTCCAGCTTGGGAGGTGTGGACAAAGGGTTTCCTGCCAGGGGAGGTGCGTGCACCACCCCAGACAGGATTTTGTGTATTGGTCAGGTAGGGCTTGAAAGAAACCAGACATGCCTGAGGCTCACAAGGGGCCTCGGTGCATATGCCAGTTCAATCCGGTCCTGGGGCACACCAGTCCCGGGCCTGGGGCGAGCTGGACAAAGGATTGGGGGTGTAACCACCCCCCTTCCTGGTCCCACCCTTAGGGAGGGACCTAGCAGGTAGTCCGGCCCCTAGAATCCGCTTAAAGGTAGGAGCTGTGTCCTAAGACTTCAGACATCCTGGAATCAACTTAACTACAAGAAGAAGACGGGAACTTCGACGCTCTGCTGCACAGAGGGCTGAAGGAAATCTCCCCTGTGGTCAGGGAGTGACCACCTTGCTAACGCAAGCACCATCCAGCGAATCAACATCTGCTTTGCCGCCACCTCCCGCCGGAGCCCGAGCCCAGAGACTGACAAGACCTGGACCTCCAGACCTCTCACCGCCCGATCCACAGTCCCTGAAAAGAAGGAACCCGTGGAGGCACCGAGACACGTGGAGCCAGCCATCTTGAAAAGACCACGACAAGCTGCAAGCGCGACAACCAAGGCTCCCTACAAGTTGTGCTTTGGGTCCTGAGAAGCCCAACACCCGAGCAGCATCTGCACCAAAGGTGAGCCCTCCAGCATCTCCACGATCTGCGTGGGGCCCTTCTGCATTTTGCCACTCGACGCGCCTAACCGGTTGCTGGCCCGCTGGCTTGTGGCCATCTTGGCGACGAACTTCAAGAACTACACTGCTGGTCTGGTTGCTCCAGACTGGCCCTTGCTCCCTTCCAAAGGAGCAGTCCCTCTGACCTTGCTGGTCAGAACCATCAGCTTATTTCGTTTTCCACAACAATTGCTTTTGCCAAGGCTTGTTTGCTTTGACCAAGTCGCTGACACCGCCGACAGCGAGAGCCTGCGTGGGACAGCTCGTGAACCGACTCCTGGACGTCGTCAACCTTCAGGGACCACGTGGCTGCAGAGACAAGCTGCACCTTTCCTCCTGTTTGCACCCGACATCGCCTGGTACCCACCTGGTGCCACGCTGGTCACTGGCTAGTGACTGTGAACACTGTCCCCTCTGCTTACAGGTCTTCTACAACACCGATCCACTCTTGGATCCACCGCATCCCTTCCGGACCGACCGCCTGCAGCATCCTTGTCTTCAGGCTCCATTGAACAGATAGAAGAAACCCGACGCACTTCGAGACCTATGCACCCGCTTCCTGTGGGTGAGGTAAAGCTGGCACTCCGGTGCCCAAGTGTAGAGTATCATCTCTAGTGTCTGTGTTTCCAGTCTTGAGTTCATAGTCCATCCGGAAGATCCTTTTTGCAGTAACTTTGTAACTTTAACGCACCCATTGAAAACCTATGGGAACTCGCGTGTGACTGTTTGCTCTGCACACGCAACCCGTGGACCTCCTGGTCACTAACTAAAGTTAGCTCCTTGTAGGCCCAGCGATTCTAGAGGCCCTAGGCCTTTTCCCTTTTCTGTTCGTGGTACTTATACCACTATTTTAGTATATGGTTTGAGTGGCCACCAGGGCCTATCCATATAAAGTGCAACTTCTGTGTATTCTAACGTAATCTTGTTTAACGATTTGTGCTCCTGTGCTCATAAAAAGTCTAGGGGATACTTTGAGAAATAAATACATATATATTTTGAATATATATCTGTGTGGTGTCCTTTCATTGGTATAAAAGGGGGTTACATTTGGTAAAACAGCCTGCTTAACACGCTTTAACGAGTTTAGCCTCAAAGACTGCTTAGCCTACGCTACCACTAGGGCAGCTAGTCCGAAAAGGTTGACTTACAACCACACCATAAGGGTTGCTTGGCATGGTACAAGGTGGTCACTTTAACTAGTGAACATCATATACCAGGCCAACTTCTCACAGAGTGAAAAGTCCAGCTAACTATAACACCCCTGAAACCTATGGTTTTTTCAGTGAATTTCTAAGGTTTTTTAAATGCAAATTGCTAACTATAACGTGCCTGAAACCTATGGTTTTTTCAGTGAATTTCAAAGGTTTTTTAAAGGCTAATTTCTAACTATGCCTACAGAGATAGGACATATGAAGAAAGAAGAAAAAACGCACAGAAAGAAAAAAAAGAAATGCAGAAAGAAGCAACAGAAGTCCTCAAAGACGAAGAAAAGTGCAGGAAGAAGGATAACGTGCAGAAAGAACAAACAGAAGAGCAGAAAGAAGCCTTGTTGCAAAATCATCCTGTACCCTCAACCTTTTCAGATGGATACTGGTGGTAACTGAGTCTGACTAACCAGTTCTAGAGACAGTGCTATGTTAAAAGACACTCAGAATACAGTGAAAACACCTACATACACTAGGGAACACTATGCGTTGGGGTCCCCCTGTGATCAGCATGACCTCCTCTGTAAGCCCCTAGTATATAATAGGGCAGGGGATTAAAACTACCTCCTAAAACGCGCCACAGGGCATGTTTGCACACGTCACCTCAGGCCCCGTCCCCTCCCTTACCCACTGTGTAAACACGCCCTGTGGCCGTTTTAAATAGGGAGATTAAGTCCCCTTGAATCCGGAGGGTCCCTAGGGTCCAACTAGACCACTAGGTACGTCCAGTAAGCGCCATTGCAGAGAGGTGTAAAAAGGGGCACGGCCTACACCACCTCTCTGCAACGCAGAGCAGTGGCGCTTACTGGAAGCAATATACAAAAATACTGTGGGTCTATTTTTCGATGTGAGTGCAAACACTGATGAAACAGAAAAAGATAAAGAAAAACCAGAGTAATCGTGTGAAACCTCAAAGGAGGATCCTACAAAAAATGTTGAGTTCCCATCACCCACCAAAGGTGGCTTATCATCATCTGGGAACTATGGACAATGCCATGAGTACCAACCACTATGATGATTGTGGTGGTTCCACAGTTGTCCCAGGCGTGAATGGTATATCGTTGCAAACGGTAGGGTGATGGTTGCAGTGCAAAAAGTGAAAAATAAAAGTGCTGTTAAAAATGGCTAACAAGACACTATATATTTTTATTCTGGCGCGGTCTTGGTGCCACTTTAAAAACAGTGCATAGACAGCTTTCACAAATAACTGTCAGATTATCGGTCTACATGTTTCAGCTTGTGAACATAAGAGTCCAAGCTCTCATCAGGACCATGTAAACGCTACTGCAATTGGTGTGTAAAAAACAAACAAAAAATAGATTACTACCCAATACAACCTGATTTGTCCTGTGTGTCACGGTGGAACAGTTACAGGCAAAGGCTTGTAAAGGAAACCATGCTATGTCAAAACTCATTAGTGTATGACATGACGATAGTCAATTCGACACATGCACTTACCCGGATAGCTGCGGGTACGCACCTCGCCTCACCTGGCATCCGCTCAGGAATTAGAGGCACCCCTCTAAAAATGGAAATTCCAAAAACAATATTACCCCTATGGCCAAGAACAAACTATATCCATAGGGGATAATGGAAATTACCAAAAATGGTGTTCAATTAGACAGTATAAAAACAAGTCAGAGTAGATGTCTTAAAACAAAAGGTCTACTAAAAACAGAAGGACTCCCTATTTAAATGTGCTCGAGTGTGTTATGTTCAAAGCTTAAATAGGAATGGCCAGGTCTTAATTTCCTTCAAAATCAGTAGATATTCTGAGGTCAAATGTAATCAAATTAAATTGTTAGCAAGATTCAAGAGGGACCCCATCGCATCCATCTACGTCCTATTAAGGCCATATGCGCCCGATGGACCGTGAAAGCAAAACCGGAAAAAATTGGAGCCCGAGCAGTACTTCATTCAGAGAAAATACTGACTGCAGTTGACGAATAACACCCACGTCCTCATCTCCCTTACGTGTGTGGGATCATATAATAGTTACCTAACGCCGTAAAAACAGCGTGGAATTCTCACATAATGTTGAAAGATTAGAAAGCCCATAGAGAAAACCTACCTCTCCGTCGGTACCCCGCTCTAACAACTGAGCTGGAAGGGGAGGTACCGAACAGGCAGGAAGAATGTCAATATATCAACTCCGTACTCGAGCGTACTTCCGTGTTGACAACTACGGAGCGCTCCGATGCTCAAAATACTGCCTATAATGTCGTGTGTCCAGACGTTGCTGGGAAATGTAGTACCAGATAAAGGACAGATCAACAACAGCGTTTTAATCGTCTATAACTGGAAACTGAAAAAGTTAGAGCTAGCGAATTATAAAGCAAAAGCTCGGGCATACTAGGGTTATGAGAAAAACACATGTTTAGGGATTATTATTATATTCTGATATCACAGGAAAAACAGGTAATAATGAAACACCCTAGAGACGACCTGTAAATATCTAAATCCCCTTGTATTTCAAACTCTCATATACCAGATGATTAGCTTATTAGCCCAGGGGCACACAGTCAAATAAAAACCAGTCAAAATCAGAACAGCTCATTGGAGCATGGGTACGCGCTGAAGTGCCCTAGCCTCGGGGGGAAGCTAGATAGAGCCCCTGTGAAAGAAAAAAAGTGCAGATATCCATTTGTTTATATGGATGACCACGGAATCTCATCATTTAAACCCTGCTGATCACACTTTAATTTGAACACCCATTTCTGTTCTTTGATGAACAAGAATTTTTTAATGTCCGTCACATGTGTGGGGGATAAAAGGTTGTTCCAAGACCACCCACCTCAAGTCTTCCGGTTTATGTTTAAACGACAAAAAATGATTGGTAAGTTTGGTGGCCTGTTTATTCCGCCTGATAGTACTTTTGTGTTCATTAATACATTTCTTGATCTTGCGTGTGGTCATGCCTACGTAACGCAAAGAACAAGGACAGGTAATCAGGTAAATAACTCTGTGTTGCAATTGGTATGTTTTTTTGAAATCCAAGGTATACCTGTACCTATGTCCACTGTTTTAATGGACTGGGTCTGTGGACATGCTGAGCACTGGCCGCATGGAAAATGGCCTTGTACTGGCGGTAGATCCCATAAGGTATTCGTTGCAATGGGAGATTTAGTTCTAGGTCTAGTATGTATGAGGCTATCTCGGAGGTTATTTCCTCTTTTGAAAGAGAAAAGGGGTGGTGGAATATCCACATTCCCTACATTCAATATTCGCCAGTGTTTTCGCACTGTTTTTTGTTCTTGGTTAGACCATGTACTGAACGTTTACACAAAAGTCATTCTGGAAAGAGGAGGCTTAGGCACCGGGGGTTCTAAAAGGGCTCCCCGATTGTTATTAGAGGCTCTTTTCCAAGCCTGTCTTACCAAACGTTTCGGATATTGTCTGTCTCTCAATTGATTAGACAAATCCTCTGCATGATGGTTAAAAGTAGTGACATCGGAACAGTTTCTGCGAATACGCAGGAACTGTCCAACGGGTAAATTCTCCCGAAGAGATTTAGGATGATGGCTATTAAAACTGAGGAGAGAGTTCTTTGATAGGGGTTTCCTATACAGTTCACTGCCAAGTCTGCCCTGATTAGGACATATCACTATGTCCAAGAAAGGAAGTCAGTTTTTGTCAAAGGCAACTGTAAAACGCAGAAACTCGTTCTTAGTGTTCAGCCATGCATGAAAATCTAACAAGGAGGCAACAGGCCCCTGCCAGACAACCAGAATGTCGTTGATGTATCTCTTCCAAATTTTGATCCGATCTCTGAATGGATTCGAGTGAATGAGTACATTGTTCTGCTCGAATAGGTGGACATACAGGTTGGCCAGACTGGGCGCAAAAATGCTGCCCATAGATGTACCCGAGACTTGTAAATATATTGTCTCCTCGAACTTAAAAAAGTTTTCCATCATGGCCAACCTGGTACATTCCATTATGAAATGGACCGGTGTTATGGTGTCCAAATCTCTCGCATCTAGAAGACTCTCAATGGCTTCTAAAGTTTCCACTTGTGGAATACAGGTGTATAAGGATTCCACATCAAAGCTGACCAAAAGGTCTGTCTCTGTATCATAGCTGGTATCTGGAAGCAGTCTAAGGACATCCTTAGTATCTTGCAGGTAGCTGGGCATTTCCTTTACTAATGGTCTAAGGAAAAAATCCACAAAGGTGGAAAGAGGTTCCAGCAAAGAGCCTATGCCTGATATAATAGGTCGCCCCGGAGGTGGCCTTTGACTTTTATGTATTTTTGGAAGGACATAAAAGTATGGCATCACAGGATGTAAAGTTGTGAGAAAATGTGATTCTTGCTCTGTGATCCAACCTGCAGCTTTGGCATCATCTACAAGAATTTGTATCTCTCTAGTTAATCTGGGAGTCGGATCTTCAGTCAGTGGTTTGTATGCTGTAAGATCATTAAGTTGTCTCAAACACTCAGTGCGGTATGCCTCGGTGTCCAGAATGACAATTGCTCCGCCTTTGTCGGCGGGTTTGATAGTTATGGTCTCATCATTTGATAAAACCTTTAGGGCTTGTTTTTCACTCTGGGATAGATTTTGATAAGTTTTGTCTTTTTTAGTGCTAATGGCAGTAATGTCATGAATCACTGCTTGTTCAAACACTTTAACTCTGTCCGGTGTCAGATGGGCTGGAGGATTTTAAGGCCTGTATTCTTATCAGAAGAATCCTCAGAAGAGGCTGTCAGTTCTTTGAAAAAGAAATGTAGACGGATTTTTCTGAAAAAATTTGCCATTTCATATCGTAGTTGGAATAAATCTCCAAAATTAGTCGGAACAAAACCCAAGCCTTTGTTGAGGACCAATTGTTCATTAGATGCAAGGGTTCTTGTGCTCAAATTTACAACTAACTCATTGTGTCGGAGCTCGTCCCTGGTTGTTGTTGCCCTTTTCTGCTGCGAGTGTTGGGTGGTTGTTGATCTATCTGCCAGTGTACCTGCGGCTGTCCTCTCCTTCTGCCTCTGTTTCGTCCACGGCCTGCTCCTAAAAAAGGCGGCTGACCAAAAAAGGGGGGCTGAGGTGCAAAAGGAGGCATCGACTGAGTATAAGGGGGAAGTTGATAACCCCATGGTGCAGGAGGCCACCACGGACCTCCTTGTTTATAAGGGTTCGGCATACCTCGTCTTTGGTTCGATCGAAATTGTTGTCCATTGCCTCTCCTAGATGACTGCATGTTACTCTGAGTCTCTGAGTCACTAGAATAGGTGTCCGATCCAGACGAAGAGTAGTTAGAGCCATACCTCTTGCCTCTCCTATTAAACTCAGGTGGAACATACTGCTCACTGGTGTAGGGGTAAACCTTTTCAAGTGAGAAGCGTGCTAAATCTTTTTTAAACTTCTCAATTTTGGTCAATAAAATCGTGTCTTTGTGATCTTTGTTGGATTTGTTTGTCTCATCCATGTTCCTCTTGAAAACGGTACTAGATATGGTGGTCTTAATCTGCCCTTCCAATGTTTGTATTTCTATGAGCATGGCATCAGCCACCCTTTTCGCTGTATTAATGATTAAGATCAACCAATCGCGTGTACAGCGCCACGCGATTAGTGACCAGTCTTTAGGGAAGGGTTTGTCCGATAGGAAAAGTCTGGGAGCATTTGTCACTATTAGGCCCATGGGAGCGCTATTGCTTCTAAGATATTCTGTCATTATCGCACCATGGATAAAGGTGCGAGAATGAGAGTTCTTGAGGCCAAGTAAAGACTGCCAGTCATCCATTTTTTTCTTTCAGAGGGGCTCTATCTAGCTTCCCCCCCGAGGCTAGGGCACTTCAGCGCGTAGCCATGCTCCAACGAGCTGTTCTGATTTTGACTGGTTTTTATTTGACTGTGTGCCCCTGGGCTAATAAGCTAATCATCTGGTATATGAGAGTTTGAAATACAAGGGGATTTAGATATTTACAGGTCGTCTCTAGGGTGTTTCATGATTACCCGTTTTTCCTGTGATATCAGAATATAATAATAATCCCTAAACATGTGTTTTTCTCATAACCCTAGTATGCCCGAGCTTTTGCTTTATAATTCGCTAGCTCTAACTTTTTCAGTTCCCAGTTATAGACTATTAAAACGCTGTTGTTGATCTGTCCTTTATCTGGTACTACATTTCCCAGCAACGTCTGGACACATGACATTATAGGCAGTATTTTGAGCAACGGAGCGCTCCGTAGTTGTCAACACGGAAGTACGCTCGAGTACGGAGTTGATATATTGACATTCTTCCTGCCCGTTCGGTACCTCCCCTTCCAGCTCAGTTGTTAGAGCGGGGTACCAACGGAGAGGTAGGTTTTCTCTATGGGCTTTCTAATCTTTCAACATTATGTGAGAATTCCACGCTGTTTTTACGGCGTTAGGTAACTATTATATGATCCCACACACGTAAGGGAGATGAGGACGTGGGTGTTATTCGTCAACTGCAGTCAGTATTTTCTCTGAATGAAGTACTGCTCGGGCTCCCATTTTTTCCAGTTTTGCTTTCACGGTCCATCGGGCGCATATGGCCTTAATAGGACGTAGATGGATGCGATGGGGTCCCTCTTGAATCTTGCTAACAATTTAATTTGATTACATTTGACCTCAGAATATCTACTGATTTTGAAGGAAATTAAGACCTGGCCATTCCTATTTAAGCTTTGAACATAACACACTCTAGCACATTTAAATAGGGAGTCCTTCAGTTTTTAGACCTTTTGTTTTTAGACATCTACTCTGCCTTGTTTTTATACTGTTTAATTGAACACCATTTTTGGTAATTTCCATTATCCCCTATGGATATAGTTTGTTCTTGGCCATAGGGGTAATATTGTTTTTGGAATTTCCATTTTTAGAGCGGTGCCTCTAATTCCTGAGCGGATGCCAGGTGAGGCGAGGTGCGTACCCGCAGCTATCCGGGTAAGTGCATGTGTCGAATTGACTATCGTCATGTCATACACTAATGAGTTTTGATACAATTTGAGTATCACATTGAAAACTTTACATAGCATGGTTCTGTGATTAACACTGATGCTGGACAAGATCAAGTTGAGACTCTTTACCATTGTTTTTGTTTGATTAGGTTTCCTTTACAAGCCTTTGCCTGTAACTGTTCCACCATGACACACAGGACAAATTAGGTTGTATTGGGTAGTAATCTATTTTTTGTTTGTTTTTTACACACCAATTGCAGTAGCGTTTACATTGTCCTGATGAGAGCTTGGACTCTTATGTCCACAAGCCGAAACATGTAGACCGATAATCTGACAGTTATTTGTGAAAGCTGTCTATGCACTGTTTTTAAATTGGCACCAAGACCGCGCCAGAATAAAAATATATAGTGTCTTGTTAGCCATTTTTAACAGCACTTTTATTTTTCACTTTTTGCACTGCAACCGTCACCCTACCGTTTGCAACGATATACCATTCACGCCTGGGACAACTGTGGAACCACCACAATCATCATAGTGGTTGGTACTCATGGCATTGTCCATAGTTCCCAGATGATAAGCCACCGTTGGTGGGTGATGGGAACTCAACATTTTTTGTAGGATCCTCCTTTGAGGTTTCACACAATTACTCTGGTTTTTCTTTATCTTTTTCTGTTTAATCAGTGTTTGCACTCGCATCGAACAATAGACCCACAGTATTTTTGTATATTGTATGTTGATTTGGGGATTTTACACTGTTGTTGGTCTTTCAACATATCCTTTGGACCCTCCTTCGTGTGAAAGAGTTTTGTGTTGAGCTTACTGGAAGCACCTGGTGGGCTAGTTGGCCCCCAGGGGCCCTCAGGATTGAAAGGAAATTATTTCCCCAACTTAAAACGCGCCACAGGGCGTGTTTGCACACGTCACCTCAGGCCCCGTCCCCTCCCTTCACCAATGTGTAAACGCGCCTTGTGGCCGTTCTAAGTTGAGAGATCAAGTCCCTTTGAATACTAAGGGTCCCTAGGGTCAAACTAGCCCACTAGGTACCTCCAATAAGTGCCACAGAGCTGCGTTGCATAGAGGTGTAAAAAGGGGCGTGGCCTCAGAACACCTGTCTGCAACGTAGCTCCCTAGCGCATACTTGAGATACCTGTTGGGCTAGTTGGCCCTCAGGGACCCCCAATATTGAAGGGTAATTAAGTCCCCAACTTACAACTGGCCAGCGGGCGCGTTTGCAGAGTGCTGCAAGGAGGGGGCGTGGCCTACGGCGTGATGCCGGTCTTTTATTTATTTTATTTTTTTTTAAGAAGGAGGGCTGTGTGGCCCCCCTTCTTTTTCTGATTTACTGGCCCTGGGGACCCCATCCCCCAGGGCCTGCACCCTATTTTTTTTTCTTGAAAAAAATACATTTGGCCCTCCCAAGGCCTTAATCGGCCCCGGAGACTCCAACCCCCGAGTCATGGGCTTTTTTTTTTTTTTTTTAAATTCTTTAGGAGGGGGCTGCGTTGCCCCCCTCCTCAGGCCACTTATGGCCCGGGGGACCCCATCCCCCGGGGACGGCCTTTGTTTATCATTTTTAAAAAAAAATATATTTATAGAAACACCTAGGACATGCTGGAGTAACCGTATGTACCTATCACCATGACGATTTGCGTGATATTCATTAAAAGGCGACTATGCATAGAATGAATCCACATGGAATGTATTTACACCGCTAGTGAAGCTCTGACATGTCTGACGCCCTACCGTGCCTAATCCCGGCGCCCCCGTCGGTGGGTACTCTCCAAGTAGACACCCTTGTTGCTTATTTATACAAACATGTGTAGCTATTGACGGGCACATTTAATATACACGCACACCAAGCCATTCAAAGGGGATTCGACAAAAATTCGACCAAACTATGCAAGAAACCCCCCTCACGGTTAATAGAACACACATCCACCGCCGGATGTGTAATACTTTTTATTTTACTCTTTGCAAAGGAGACGAGCCTCACTTGAGAGTCACAGCGTGCTCTTCGCTGAGCCCAATGCTGTGTTACACCCACCAGTGCCCGCCGAGTGCCTCACACCTCTGTGTTGTATCCCACCAGTTAGTGCGTATGCTATGACACTCTCTAGCCCATGTGCACTGTAACACCACCCCGTGAATATGTCATGCCACACTTGCCTTCGCACGGGTTATATTGCCCCATCTCACATGCCTTCCTCGATGCCTATGTTCTAACGCACAGCGCTATGCCATACATATTACAATCTGGGATCCATATCTTTGTCACAGTGCATATGCAACGTTACACTCCCCAGCACATATTACATATTACAACTTTAGAGACTAGTTAGGTTACACAACACTGCCCTGTGCATATTACACTCCAAGGCGCAGATCGCATAGCACACGCTAGTGCCTGTGCTATCTTGCGCTCTCCAATGAATCTGTCATTGCGCACAATGTATTGCATATTATATTTCACGCCCCGGTTCATCTTAGATCACACTTTTTGGTGCATAGTTTATACCATATACTATATCTAGTTTTCATTTTCAATCGTGCTCTCAGGACTATGTTCTATATAACACTGCGTCCACTTACCCTTTTCATGGGCATTACATTTTGTGATGGGGGGTGGAGGGTCAGGGGGTGTTTCTGACAAGTGAGCCCAGAGTCACAGTCACAAACGTCCTCTTCTTCCTGAATAAAAGTGAGATTATGCTGCATACTTGTTCATATTTTAAGTAGTTCGCACAGACACACATTTTAAAAACAATAAAGTTCCTAATACCCACCATCTCTGAACAGTTAGATTGCTGCCCCATCCACCTCCTCCCTATCCTCTGTTGTCTGAATCCATGGACTAGCCTCATCCCTCCTGCCATGCATGGTCTGATGTGCTGCCACTGCCCTCAATTTAGTATGATGTACCAGTCCACTCCTCCTGCCCTCCATTGCCCAATTCTATGCCCCATCATTGACCTCCTGCTTAAACTTTGTGCTTAGCTTGCTGCCCCTATTTTCCTTCCCCCTGCCCTCCGATTTCTTTGTGCATGCCCCTGCTCCATCTTTTTGCCCACCATGTTCCATGGACCTGCCACTCCTATCTACTCTGAGTGTTCTGTTGAAGCTGCCACTCCCCTACCACCTGCCTAGCATTGTCAGAGGACTGTAACCTGTCCCTGCCACCTCCACCCTGCCTGTCCACATGCCATGCCCCTATCCCCTTCCTCCTGTCCTCCATGGTCCATTTTACTGCCACACCCATCTGCCCTTCCTGGTCTGTTGTGCTGCAACTGCTTCTCCTGCCTGCCCTGCGCAGTCTGTTGTGAGGCCCCTTCCCCTGAACTCTGTCTGTTCCCAGGTCCTGACCCTCCCTTCTATCCTCCATGGTCCTTTGTGCATGCCCCTGCACCCTCCTTCTTGCCCATCATAGCCATTGTGCTGCCACTAACCCTCCCGCTTGCCATGCTTGGTCTTCTGTGCTGCCATGGCCCCTCCCACCTTCCCTGTGTGGTCAGCTAGCTGCCCCTGACCCCCTCCCACCTTTCCTCCATGGTCTGTGTGTATGCCTTCATAGTCTCATTGTTGCTCTCCATGGTGTGTCTTGTTTCTAGTGCCCATCCTGCCTGACCTCCATGGTCATCTTGCTGCTCCTGCCCTGCCCCCTTGCCCCCAGCCCTCTGTTTCCATGTGCAGACCCCTATTCCCTCCCTCCTGGCTTGTCTGTTCCATTGTAATACCCCTGATCCGTCCCTCCTGCCCTTTATGGTCTGTTATGCTGAAGCTTTCTCTCCAGTCTGTCCATTATGGTCAGCTAGCTACCATTTCCTCTTTCCCCTCTGTTCTCTGTTTGTCCATGTGCATGGTCCTGTCCCCTCTCTATTGCTTTCTATGGATTGTTGTGCTGCACTCCCGTCCCGAATGCGCTGTGTCGTGTATTGTGCTGCTGCAAACCCTGATGCCTGCCCTGTAGGGTCAGATTGGTGCACCTCTCCATGTCCCTCCTGTCCTCTGTTATCCGAGTCCATGTCCCTACCCCAATTCCTCCTGCCTACCATGATCCAATGTACCATACTTGCGAACATTTTGAACTTGGTAAGAGGGAGATTTTGAAAAAAAAACTGGGGTATTGATTTTCCCCTTTGAGTTACATTGAAAAAGAGGAGATTGTAGACAGGAGAGAGATCAAATAAAGCCCATTTGAGCTTAAAAACATTGGACATTTCCTGGCTGAAACGGGTCTGTTGGCATGTATGGTTGTACTACCACTGCCTCTTCCTTCTGCCCACAATGGTCTATTATATTGCCACAGCCTCTCTTGCCAGTCCTATATTGTTGGTTTGTTGCCCCTGCCCCCCTTTCCACTGCCCTCTATAGTCTGTTGTGCTGCCACTGCCCTTCCTGCCTGCCCAGTGTGGTCAAATTGTGGCCTCTGCACTCTCCTACCTGCCTTCAATTTTCAGAGTCCGTGCCCCTGGCCTCTGCCTCTCAACAGTATCCCAATGAACAACTAGATTGTTAACATTCTATATTTATTACAAAAGTGTGGAACGCCTGACGTCATCTTGATGTAATCAAAACTGTAATACCTAGAGTATTTCCTTTAGAAATAACATATATGAGAGGGTCTTATTTGCATCAAAATTATGGTTAGTGCTCTAAAAACCTAAAATGAGGACATATTTTCTGAGTTTTCAAATAGCGACAAAGAACTTTTAAATTATTTGTAATCTTTATGTTTTTTTTATCCAGTTGACCACTTGATTAAATGTTGCACCTAGGGGAGAGGATGTGGTGTTACTTCCAGAGCTGCAGACTTTGCAACTGGGGAACCAGGTTGGAGTTTCTGCTTCAGCTCAACATTCTGTGATTCTGGTCAAATCACTTAATCTCCCTATGTCTACAACCAAAATGAATTTGATCTTGTGTGATGTAACCAATGCTCATGTAAAGCACTCCAATACCTGACAAGTCTGCACTATATAAAACTGCAAATACACAAAAAAATAAGTGTTTTGCACACTTTTGTCATTGGGCTACATGTGGGCTACATCTGGGGGATATTTGTGCTGCATTTGGGCTCTTTTGTCCCTGGTGGCCATCTTGGGAGATTTGTTATGAAGTTTCCTAATTTCCTCATTAACTGCAGTCTCCTCAGTAAGAAATGCTTTCAGTTTTTTACTTTGATTCCATCAAGAAGGTATTCAGATATGTCAAACATTTGCCATAAATTCTGAATGTTAGCACTCTAGCTGCTCATTAGATCACTGTAGTAAAGTTCCTGCTCACCACGGAAGTCTGCTGCTGGTATTAAAAGTGCATGTTTCAGTCTGCATATCAGAATTTTTTAATGAAATAGAAGAGGATTTGAGAAGTCACTCAAAATGTGCCCTAATTTTTCTTTCTTCAGCACTAATCATAATTTCTATGGCAAAATGAACCCCCTCAATGTGTTCCTTTTTAAATTAAATGTTTTAAGTGTTACCAGTTTATTCCAATCAAGATGGCTTCAGGTGTGCCATACTTTTGTCATAAGTAAGACAGTAAGCGCTCTAGTTGTTCTTAAGAACACTCTGGGACATTCTGTCATTGGGCGATACTTGGGCTACATCTGGGTGATATTTGGGCTCCATTTGGGCTCTTTTGTCTCTGGTGGCCATCTTGGGAGATTTATTTGTTATGAAGTTTCCTAATTTCCTCATTTACTGCAGTCTCCTCAGTGGGAATACTTTCAGTTTTTTATTTTGGTTCCATCAAGAAGGCATTCAGATGTGCAATACATTTGCCATAAATTCTGAATGTTAGCACTCTAGTTGCTCATTAGATCACTGTAGTAAAACTACTGCTCACCAGGGAAGTCTGCTGCTGGTATTCAAAGTGCATGTTTCAGTCTGCATGTCAGAATTTTTTCATGAAATAGAAGAGGATTTGAGAAGTCAAAATGTGCCCTAATTTTTCTTTCTGCAGCACATATCATACTTTTTATGGCAAAATGAACCCCCTCATTTTTATCCTTTGTAAATTAAATGTTTTAAGTGTTACCACTTTATTCCAATCAAGATGGCTTCAGGTGTGCCATACTTTTATCATAAGTAAGACTGTTTCCGCTCTAGTTGTTCGTTAGAACACTCTGGGACATTCAGTCATTAGGCTATACTTGGGCTACATCTGGGTGATATTTGGGCTACATTTGGGTTCTTTTGTCTCTAGTGGCCATTTTGGGAAACTTATTTGTTATGATGTTTCCTACTTTCCTCATTTACTACCGTCTCCTCAGTAGGAAATAATTTGTTTTTTACTTTGATTCCATCAAGAAGGCATTCAGATGTGTCACACATTTGCCATAAATTGAGAATGTTAGCACTCTAGTTGCTTATTAGATCACTGTAGTAAAGCTACTGCTCACCAGGGAAGCCTGCTGCTGGTATTGAAAGTGCATGTTTCAGTCTGCATGTCAGAATTTTTTTAATGAAATAGAAGAGGATTTGAGAAGTCACTCAAAATGTGCCCTAATTTTTCTTTCTGCAGCACTAATCATACTTTCTATGGCAAAATGAACCCCCTCACTGTGTTCCTTTTTAAATTAAGTGTTTTAGCGGTGTCGAGTGTCTATATAGGTGTATAAATGCATATGATAGTCCTGTACTAAGTGACTGTAAGTATGAGTGACTGTACAGGTGAGTGAGTGGATGTGTGTGTAGACCTTGAAGTCAATGAGTGGGTATGTAGGTATTGGTATTGGAGTATCTATGGTTTTTAGAATGGCAGTCTGAAATTTTGAGTCGGTGTATCAAAGGTTATATTAGGGTGTGAGAAGATACACTAACTTATCACATGGATGATGTCATCAGTGATGTCATCAGTGATGTCACTGACCATGTCATGAGTGACGTCATCAGCAGTGCATTGCAGGGGCGTGAGTTATAGTTAGCTGAACTAAGTATAACGGGGGAATTTCTAGGGTTTTGTACGAGGGAAATGTCCAAGTAACTAGAACGCCCCTGAAACCTATGGTTTTCTATTTCAGTGTGTCAATTCCTTTAAATATGTTTTTAAAAAATATTTTATCACCATTTTTTAAAATTATTTTTTAAATTAATTCATTTAAAAATTTTAAAAATTGCTTTTATTGGTATTTTTTGAATTGTAATTTGTTTAAAATATTTTTGTATATTTTTTTGTATATTTTTTTTGTATATTTTCAAAACGTTATTTTTAGGATTCGCGCACCCTATGAGCACCGTTCTCGATCCCTGCGTGAAAGCATCCGTGTATGGTATGCGTTGGGTACGTGTTTGGTGCGCGATTGCAATGCAACTGGTATGCGCCTCCAAGCCTATACGCGACACGTATGATGCACGTTACGCGACGCTTGCGCGCTTCCGCGATACGTCATGTGCATGTATGACGCGGTGGATGCGCGAATCCCGTGAAATATTTTACATTTAAAAAACCATATATATGTATTTTCATGAGAATATTAATTGAAGACAAGCTCTAAACTACTCAAAAGTAATATATTTTTACTTCTAATCCTATATTTCTTTTAAATTCAATTTCGCGGATGCGCGCTGGGTGCGTGCTGCGTAAGCGCATGGTGCGCAGATCCCATGTGACCTGAAAAAAAGAGATTTGATTGGTTCACTACACTTCCTATTCTAACTATTGTAAGACCCCACCCATTTCAATCATTCTTCTTTGACCTTCTTTGGAGGAGCATCTCTCTGCAGAGAAGAACTTTTTTGGGGAGATTTCCACAGCTACCATTCTTTTTATTCTAAAAAAAATGGCTTCTGGACAGCAAGCACATCTGATTCAGAACATTCTTCAGATGATGAGTTTCTTCCAGAAGCTCCTCGCCCTCAAGTGGTATGGACATTTTTTACCTTTCCTGATGGAGAAACAAAGACAAATGCAATGAAGGTGACGTGCAAAATTTGTCAGAGAATTTGAATTTGAATTTTAAATTATTTATAAAGCGCACGTTCACCAGCGGTTTCATGGCGCTGCAACTAACAGATATCTGGGCGAGGGAAGCCGAAGCTGAATTAAAAGGAAACAGAAACTGCTAATGAACTAGTTAAAAAATTTAGTAAACAAATGAGCTTTGAGCTGTTCCAGGAATTGCGGATAAAGAGTTAAGGCTCTAAGCTCAAGAGGCAGGGAGTTCCAGAAGAGTGGAGCAAGGGTCGTAAATTTCGATCCTCCCCATTTCTTCCTCCGGAACCGCGGGACTGTGAGAAGGGATTGAGTGGATGAACGCAGTTCCCTGGAGGGAACATAGGGAATGATCTCAGATGAGATAAAAGCCGGGGCCGTGCCCAGTCGTGCTTGGAAGGTGATGGAAGCAATTTTAAACTGGACACGCGCACGGACAGGGAGCCAATGTAGGGACTTGAGGAGGGGAGTGACGTGGTGAGACTTTGGAAGTTTAAACACCAGGCGCGTCGCCTGGTTTTGGATCTGCTGCAGACGCCTTAAGCTATATGCAGGTATACTTGCATATAAGGCGTTGCCGTAATCCAGGCGGGAGATGACCATTGCCAAGGTGATCAGTTTCAAAGCGTCAAAAGAAAAAAAACGGGACACCTTGCGTATAGTGCGCAGTGAAAGAAAAGAAGAGGAAACCACAGAACTAACCTGGGAGTGAAGGGTGAGTTGAGAATTGAGATTAATGCCTAATGTTTTTACTGAGGTAGAGGGGACAGGTGGAGAGCCAAGGGAAGGGGGCCAAAACAAGGAAGACCAGGGGCTGGATGAACCACCCGTCAACACCAGCTCAGTCTTGTCTGGGTTGAGTTTCAGATGGTTGTGGTTCATCCAGTCCCGGATATGAATCATGATAGATTGGAAGTTAAGAACAGAGGCAGGGGAAGAAGACAGATTAAAGACAAGTTGGAGGTCATCCGCATAATTAAATACGGTGACCTCCATTTGCTGCAGTGAGAAAATAAGAGGGGCGATGTAAAGATTAAACAAAAGAGGTGAAAGGGAGGAGCCTTGGGGGACCCCGCACTGAACTTTCTGAAAGTCCGCAGAAAAATCACCCAGGCGAACTGCCTGGGTGCGGTCCCTCAGGAAGGAGGATAACCATACCAGCGCGGTGCCCCCGATCCCCGCCGCCCTGACACGGGAAAGCAAGATGGTATGATCAACCGTGTCAAAAGCGGCTGAGAGATCGAGGAGAACCAAGGCCTGGGTCTGGTTAGTGTCCATTCCCTCCCTGAGGTTGTCGAGGACCGAGAGGACTACGGACTCCGTAGAGTGTGCGGGGCGGAATCCGGCCTGGCGGGGGGCAAGAACCCCGTACTTCTCCACAAAAGAGCTCAGAGCGCAGGTGACATGGCGCTCGAGCACTTTCGCCAAGAAAGGCAGGAGAGAGATGGGGCGACAATTGGCAGGGACTGAGGGGTCTGCGCCCGGCTTCTTCAGGATGGGAACAATGACTGCTGTTTTGAGTGGATTGGGTACCACGCCCTGGGAGAGAGAACTATTGAGGAGGTGAAGGGGGGGGTCTGGACAAGTAGTAAAGATGTGACGGAGGATGTGGGCAGGGCAGGGATCTAACGGAGAGCCGGATTTGACAAGGGGAATTATGGAGGTCAGGGATTCCTTGGTCAAGGAAGGCAAAGTAGTGAGTTGTCCCTTGGGGGGAGGACACTGGGGATCCACAAAGGTAGGAGAGGGGAGAGGGATATTGGCTTTAATAGTGGCTATTTTCTGAATGAAGAAATTGTTTAGGGAGTGACAGAGTTCCTGGGAAGGGGTGGGCTTCAGAGTGGTTCTGTCGGAGAATGCCAGGTTGTGCACAATCGAGAAGATTTCCCTCGATTGGTTCTCAGCTGCGAGAATTTTTGAAGAAAAATAGGTTGTTTTGGCCGCCAAGATAGCCTTTTTATATTGAGTCAGAATGTTAATTAACTCCAAACGCAGTGAGGGGCAGTAGTTTCTCCTCCAGGCCCAGCTCCGCTCGACGTACCGCTAGTTTGGTGGCCTTAAGATCTTCATTAAACCACAGGTTGGCATCCTTCTCCCGCTTTGAGGTGACCCGTTTCAAAGGGGCAATAGAGTCGCAGCCTGAGGAGAGCCACTGTACAATGGCCGTGAACTGGGAAAGGGTGGATAGACCTTGTAGGGAGGGGTAGGAGGTGGTGAGTAGGGTGGATACATTTTCAGGGTCTATTCGCCCCCAAGCGCGGACCCAGATGTTCTTAGGAAGTGGGGACTTGGCCGGAGGATGTGTGGGAAGGGCAAATGAGATCAAATGATGGTCTGACCACGTACAAGGTGAGATGGATAGGGACTCTACGGGACAGTTCAAGGACCAAATCTGGTCTAGGATGTGACCCTTGACATGGGTAGGAGAGTGAATATAAGATGTGAAGTTAAGAGATTGAAGGGTGTCTGAAAATTCTTTTGAGGATGGGCATTCTGCGGGGTCTGAGGGCCAAAAATTAAAGTCACCCAGGAGCAAAATGGAGGAGTTGTTAACTGTGATCGTGGCCAAAACTTCCAGAAAATCGGGGAGAAACAACAAAGGGGATTGAGGGGGACGATAGGTAAGTATGCAAGTGAGGGGAGGTGTAATAGAGGTGGTACGGATAGCCAGGTACTCCATAGTGGCAATATCTGGCAAGGAAAGAGTTTGAAAGGGGAGGTCAGTTCGAGCGATGACCGCAACACCGCCCCCAGCTCTACCATTATGGCGATCCGCACGTAGAGCGTAATATGGGGCTGGGAGAGTGGCCAATAGAACGGGGAGGGAGTCATCGCAAAACCATGTTTCTGTTAAAAAAAGAAGATCTGGTGCATGAAGGTCTAGCAGCACCGATAGTTCATGCGAGTGGGCTACTGCAGACCGGGTGTTTAAGTAGTATACCGAAAGGGTTTTAGAGGATCCAGGGTTAACATCACCCACGGGGGGGGTGAGGGGGAATGTGTTGAAGGGGAAGGATGGCGGGAGAAGGAGCAGGAGACAGGCCGAGAGAAGAAATGTGGGAACAGGTAGTGGCTGGTAAAGACCATGGGCCCTGGAGGCTGCGGAGTTGGGCGGGGGAATGGGTGATAAATTGGGATAAATTGGGCAGAGTGACGTGCCCCTAGCCCCGGACAGCCGCAGACGGGCGCAGACTGGCTTGCCTTAGGCGCGCCTTCGGCGCACAATCGTCACGCCCGCTGCGCCCGTCCGCTGCGCTTCCGGCCCATACACATTGTTTTATAGGGGCGTTTTAGAGGGAATGGAGAAAAAAAAAGGGGCGTGGCCGGCGAAGTGGGCGGAGCTAGCTCGCTCGCTGTTGATGGCGGCAGCGAGGGAGGATTCCCCGTGACAGCGTCAAGATCGGCTGTATGGGGGTCAAGAGTCAGGCTGGAATCCTAGCTTTAGTGCAGGTAAGTAAAAACACAGAATTACACAAGTTTTAAAATTCAATTAGCAGCGCTCCCAGCTTTCCGCCTCAGGAGAATGTTAGAGTGCTATCAAGGGGAGATCCAACTAAGAAATACTCTTGCGGGACCACAAGCATGATGAAACACCTCCGGACTCTCCACCCCATCAACCCGGCAAGGGAAGAATACAGAAGAATGCGTCACAACCCTCCGCCAGCAGTGGCAAGTACATCTACAGCACCACCAACTGTGGTTCACCCGGACATACGTCCCGAATATGGACAACTTAAAATTAGTTGCATTAAATGCAACAAACTGCTGTGTTACGGTGAGCAGTCCGTTGAGCTTATCTGCAGGGCGCAGAGAAACCATCACTGTTAATTTTTTTTTTTCCCCTAAAGTTCACTTTGTTCTTCATGTTCCCTTTTTTGTTTAAAAAAAAAAAAATCGTTGAAAAAACCATAAAAAAATATAAAAGAAAAAAGAAAAAAAAAGTTCTTCTAAGAACTAACTTTACTGGTTTAAAAAAAGAGCTATATTTGTTTGTTAGTGTGTGAAAGTTTAGATGAATATATGTGTAGTATGTAATTGACTGAATGAATGCATTAGTAACGTATGGTGAATGTATAAGTGCAGAACTATGAAGAAGTGCTGCAGCATCACACAGTAACCTCTTTAACTGCAGTGTGCTGTAGTACTTCCGAAGCACAGGGATGCAACATATGTACATACATATGTTGCAAATCTATGCTTCTCTCTGCACGGCTGCTTAAATTGCAGCCATGTGGTGACACAGGCACCCTTGCACTATAGTGCAAGGATATCTGTATCATGTGCTGTTTCTTTTTGTGCAGGAACACCTTTCTGCACAAAAACAATCAGAAAACGCATTTTTCTCCTTCAATGTATGCTGAACATTTTAGCATGCATTTAAGTTTTAAAAATGAGGAGAAAGGAAAACAATTCTCCTTGTTGTGCTTTCCTACACCAATTGGAGAATGGTGCAGCATTCACACACATCGAGATTTATGCTTTCTGATAAATCTGGAGATGTGTCTTGTTCTATGAGTATTCAGTGCAATCATGCACAACAACACTTATAGAATACCCTTTCAACGCAAAGTGGTGTGTATGAGGAGGTTGTATTTACATGGAGTCGAAAAAGTACACAGAGTGCCTTTTCCTCTCTTTGTAAATATGAAAGAGTGTCTTGCTCAATAACTATGTTACAAAAAGTGATATCTTTCTGTTTTTAAAATTGCTTGCAAATGATAGATGGTAAGCACAGAGTTTTGTCTGCAAAGATGCTCAAAGAAGAATGATTGAAATGATTGCGGTCCTTCAATAGGTACAATGGTAAATATTATGAACCACTCAAATCTGATTTTTTGGAGGTCTCATGATATCCGATAACAGAGAGATTTCAAAACTACATAGGTATAAACAGAGTGTTTTTAAAAACGTGTTCAAACTTTGTAGCTTCTTGCAGATCTGCCCATTTTGCATATTAATACTTAGTTAAACTTACCTTCACAGTAATAGAAATAAAAAATGGTTTACATTTTTTTCAGTTGTTTTTTTACAATGTAATTGATGTAAATTGCTTATTTTAGAATTAGGATCTGTGAAAGAAAAAAAATAGTTATAACATGTTTTAAGCGCATGCTGAAAACCTGGCTCTTCGCTCAACCACGCTAGGCGCTTACACCTCCAGCTCTCTTGGTCAACATTTATATCTTGTTCTGCAGCGCCGGGACACCTCCTTGTGAGGTAGCTGTTCGCGCTTTACAAAATTCTGTATTATTATTATTATTATTATTATTATTAATAATACATTTTTTAGGGAACACAGCATAATTTGTTTGCCTTTTTTGCTGTTCTCAGAATATATTGAATTTCACTAGAAACAGTGATTTCAATCGTACTCATCACTTAACAGCGGGCAGAAAAAAAAACAATCAAAAAGATTGTTTAAAAAAACAACATGCTCTTCTCAGTAAAATACCAGAAAATGCAAATCACACATATATGAAATGCTTATGGCTAACAAAATTTTATAACTTTAACTTATAAAAACTTTAAATGTTGTTGCTTTAAAATATTCACTTGGTCAATGAGCACGAAAAAGTCCATAATTCAAACAAATATCTGTCCTTGAGGCCAAATGGTAATTTTGTACTCCTTTTTATGTAAATTGTCCAATGGTAATCCTATTAAATTATAATAATAAATTCCTCAGAGAGTGAATTATCTTCCTAAAACTTTGACTTTAAAAATATTAGGTAGGAATTTGGTAATTCCCTAGGCAAACGTTGTTTGAAAACTAACTGGGAACCATTACAAAGTGTCCAGCCTTTGTCACATTTTAGATAGGCAGTGTAATGTCCAGATGATGTGGAAGGACCATCATGGAAAATTATTGCAATTGCTACAAAAGTCCTTCGTGATATTGATAGTTGTGTTGCTACAAATTGCTTTATTAAAGTATCCAATTTTCTTCCATCAGCTGTACAACGTTGCATCATTAAAGTTATGTATTGTCCAGATTTTGTTAAAAATAATGTGGATAACATTTCTGATTTACATTGGCTACACTCCATGTTTTGAATTGCACCTTTAACTAATTTATTTAAAGACACTGATTTACAGTCTGGTAATGTTAAATATAGAAATCTTTCAGTGTCTACATTAGTGGTACATGTATACATGCAATTTTCACAATGATGTTCCCATTTGTAAGAAAGGCCAAAAATATTTTCTATTTCTACACCTTCATTTTAAAAAATGGTAAGCATATACATTAAAAATTCCTGAGTATCTTGTTGGATATTTTGTGTAAATTGTGTAGAACCAGAACACACATCCAAAATATTACGAACTTCTGAAACAGATTGTATTTTACTTGTATCTGTTGTCAATTTTTCATAAACTGAATGCAACAGAGAACAAAATCTTTTTTGCCGATTCTGCATAATTTGTTCTTGCAAACCTTCAAGATAAAAAACAACATTGACCACTACATTAGCATAGCAGTTGACACCTGAACTATTTTCAAACTGATAACTAGCAATCACAACATTAGCTTGTTCTTTTCCCTTCTCTACACCTTCAGAACAGATATTCTCAAACCTTCTTTTTCGACCAACCACACGCTTTTCAAATACAGGATGACCTAAATTTTGAGCATACTCCCTTCTTAACCTATTATACTCTTTTACACAGTTTGCATCTGCAGTAACCTTTGTCTCATCAAAATCAATCGAAAACAAACGAGATAATGTTCTGACTCGCGACAAAGCAACATATGCCATACCCTCTTTAAATAAGGTAGATCCAATGTTCACTAATGCACTGTCTACACTTAATCCTTGAGATTTATGAATAGTCACTGCATATGCCAGAGAAAATGGAAATTGATTCCTACGGACATATAAATCTTTAACAAGCAAATAACGAACTTAACAACGAGCAATTTCTTTAACTTCTTCAATCTGATCAAATTAAATTTTTAAAAATTCAATTCCTTCTTTTTTCTGATAATTAACAAAACCCACCACTTTACCCATTGCGCCATTAACTAAACATTTTTCTACATCCAAATTACGCCTTAAAATTACCCGACAGTTTACACATGGATATAGTGTCTTTTCTAAACCAGCTGTTTTAGATATTTATTTTTCTAAAGAATCCAATTTTGTTTTCAACTTTCCCGTCAAAATAATAGTGATTCCTTCATGCTCTATTTTATCGATGGCTTCCATTTTTATAATTTCTTCATTTTCCAGTTTCAATAGTTCTTCGTTAAATATGGAACACTATGGCATTAAGCAGATCATGGATTTATTTTCTGCAATTTTCATGTACACCTATGCAGGAACTACATTTTCATTTGGAAACACATTGCAAAGTAATCGACTCTCCAAAGCTTGTTTGCCATGTTCTGTAAGAATTCCAATTCTTATATCTTGAAGCATATTTCCATATTCAGCATCATTTGCCTGTTGCATATTTGTTGTCAGTTCTTTGTATTCAAAATAAGTCCAAATGTTCACGTTACCAACACTACCAAGAGACTTTCTGGTATCTTCTTGTGCAAGTGTTTTAAACACTGGTTGTCCTTTTACCGGAGTCAGTTGCAGTAGATCTCCAAAAACTATGACGTGTTTTCCTCCAAATAACACGTCATACTCTGTTTTAAGAATATGCTGCATTCTTAAATGCACAAAGGCAAGCATCAAGTTTGAGACCATGCTTACCTCATCAATAATGAGAAGTTTCATTTTCTTTAGGACTCTTGAAACTTCACAACAAGCTTCTCCACATAGCTTGTGGTATTCCAATTTGTTCTCATGCTCTACTGGTAGTATTAGTAAACGATGTAAAGTAATTCCTTTAATGTTATGTGCTGCCAACCCAGTTGGAGCAGTGACAACACAAGACAAATGCGACTCATTTGTTTTCTGTAGATAACTTAAATTAAAAAATGTTTTCCTGTTCCAGCTTGACCACTCACATACATTCGTATAGGTTGAAATGATGTACATGAGCACCCTTTCTTTTCATGAAGTAATCCATGGTCAATCTGCTCGTTCACTTGTTGATATATTTGTTTCTGTTCAACATTTAATTGTTCTCCCAAGTTTCCTAGCTGTATTGCATCTTCTTGAGCTTGATACATTGCTGTTTACACCTCATTCATGGCACTCGCTGCTTCATTTTCAACAATTGGTTGTCCTAGCGGATCTTGACTCAGTGCAGCAGAACTTTGACTGTCTTGAGAACTGTCTCTAGCAATCTCCGCTGCAATTGTAGCTTCTTGATCAATTTCATCATTCAACATTTTCACATAATTTACAAAAGCACTGCATTGTATGCTATCTTTACAAGCATTAAATGAATCTTCATAGCTCTGAATATCTCCAAGTAATTCCAGTTCTGAACGCCACGGTTTGAACATTTGCAAAAGGGCTAAATAGTAAAATTCCCTTTTGTCAGCAGTGTCGCAACTCAGTTTCCTGTGATTAATTAAATTTCCTTTCCTTTGTTTCACCAGACATCCTTCAGAACCAATCACTGCATATTTTCCATCATTGATGTTTGCAGCACTTCATAGGGACACATGTTCTCAAGATGATGACTTCTGTTTGGGTAATATGTGTCCAACATATTCGTTTTCAAAATATCTCGACTGTCTGGTTCTTTTTCTGCTAAATATTCAATTTCTTGAACAGATTTCAGTACCCGATTTTGCATTCCTGCAAGACCTAGACTCACCCAAATGATTCTTCTACTTTTGGAATATAGACTTGCAGATGATGAACATTCTTATGCTCCAATTTCACGATGCGATTACATCTTCAAACTGAAACTGTATAATTTCTTACTTAGAGTCTTCTCGTGAGAAATCTCTTCCGACATTTTTCAATTCTGTCTTTTCTGATTTAGTAATGTAGGACGTTACATATCGAGCAACAGCAATGGAATTGCCCGCAACATACTGAATATCCATGTTAGCATTCCACATGGATAAAATAACTGGATTGTAGTCATATATGTATTTTGATTCTTCGCTTCCTCTTAAGTTGCAGGTATTTTTTTGAGACTTTCTTGTGATGGTATGTCGCATAGCTGACATAAAACTGGTCTCTTCCTTTGGATAATACAGGACGTGGCAATCCAAACAACATTTGGTATAAAACTTATCTTTTGACTTGTACTTTCGTCAACAGTATTTTCCACACCTATGGCTTTGGAATCGTAAGACTTGTTTTAAGTTTTTATCCTCTCTGCTATTGGGTACGGCACATGTGGCATAATCTTCAATGAAAGACAAAACAGTTTCATCTGAATCTGTTCCAAATTTGGGGGCGTCCTTCATCCATAACAACATATGCATATGAGGAGCACCTCTTGCTTGATACTCCTTTCTCCAAAAGAAATCCACAACTTCTCCAAGAGGAGGATTCCTTTTATTGCAGATGAAAGACATCATAGCTTCAAATCTATGATTGAAATATCTGCATACATTAACAGGATCCAAAGAGCACAATTCTCCAGGTGTCTTGTAGTCAATATTTTTTATATTGGAATTTGCCTCTCGAAGAAATTCAAGTAAATCATCCCAAGCATACTCAGCACAGCTTACTGTAACAAACCATGTAGGAGTTCCCAAGTGTCTAGCATACATTTCAGTTCTCCATGACGACGTTACCAATATTCATTAGTCCCACGCTGACCTGCCATCAGATTAATCAACTGAGATTCTATATGATCATCTCTCTGATGCACTTTATCCATAAAATCCTTTGCAGTTACGTTTTGCAGATGCATTCCAGTTTTTAATATGTGATTTACTGCATATGAAAGTCCAGACAAGTCACTTTCAAACAGAAGATGAAACATATAAGGGATACATTGTCGAAATCTTGGATCTTCTGCATATAATCTTGTTGTCCGATATTCAGATGCAGGAATCTGCACAGGACGTTCATCATATCGTCCACCTTTTCCTGTTGGAAACAACTGCGGGAAACAACGAGCTTCCAAGGTCTCTTCTTCCCATACACTCATGGGACTTCCTCTTGCTTTTTTCATTTGGAACAACTCAATCGTATTCCCCGTCACCTCTTTGGAATCAAGTGGATGTACACTATAATGTTCATAGATTTCTTCACATCTGGACATGTCCACTTTTTCAATTTGTCCACTTAATGTTTCAGTATCTTCTGCTAAATCTATTTCTTCTTCTCCTACAAAGACATTTCTATAGAACTCATTATTTTGTATCAGATACAATGACGTGTTTTGCACTTTTCTAACATCCACTAACTCTTGCCAGATTTTCTTATTCTTAGTAGGAACACCATTAACTAGAATGACTAGTGGTTCATTTTCTGTATGGTCTACACCAATAGTTTCAATATTTTTCTTTAAATCTAACGGTAAATACACAACTCTTCCTTTCATTCCTCTTTGTAACTCTGATGGAGGTAATTTACCTGTTTTAGGCTCCATATGAACAATAGCCTGAAACGGGTGCACACAATGAATGACAATAGACTCATAAGTATTTAAATCTATCAGCTCTGGAGGAAGAGCAACCAACTCTAGATTATTATGAACAGCTCTAGCATGCATTTTATTCTCATCTAATTTGTTATAACAATATTTGCAAATGCGCTGCTCAGATCCCAAATCAAAACAATCCTCTACCAACAAATAAGTTGCAAATTCCATCCACTTATTATCTTCTATTTCACTTTTTAAATACAGATTGACACCCCTAGTCTGATTTTTATATTGACTTCGCCGACAACAAATACAAGAAACATTTGGTCTTTCACCTGAAATTACCTTAAACATTGTGATTTCATCCTCATTTTTTTTTTTTAATTACGGTTTCTACATTGTCTTCAACATTTTGTTCTACTAATGACCCCGCCGCTGCCTCCCCAGCGGCCCCGCCCCCTCAGCACCCATTCGCTCCACCCGTCCCTCACCTCCCGCCTCCCAGCTGCTCCTCCCTCCCTACCTCCCCATATATGGCAGCCGCTGCGCAGTGAGGAGAGTGACCTTTGACCTTCCTGGTAGGTTGCTCCACCCGCTGCAGCTCCACCGTCACCCCCGCTGTCTCCGCTGCCGCCGCCGGTGATATCCAGGCCCTCCTCCACGCACAGGTTCCACCTGCGCCTCATCCCTGGTGGCCGGTGGTGGCCTAAGGTTTGTTTATACTGTGCCTGTTGCTTGCATTGCCTGTCTGCCCGCTCCTCTTCTGTGCCCGTCTGCCCGCTCCTCTTCTGTGCCCCCCTGCCCCCCGCTCACCGCTTGGTTCTGTGCCCCTTCTGATTTCTGTACCCCTCGCCAACCTCTGTGCCCCCTTATATTCTGTACCACTTTCCCCTGTGCCCCTCTGATTTTGTGCTTGTACTCCTGTACCCCTCTGATTTTGTGCTTGTACTTCTGTGCCTCTCTGATTTTGTGCTTGTACTCCTGTGCCCCCTCTGATTTTGTGCTTCTTTTTCTGTGCCCCTCCTCGAGTCTGTGCCCGTGCCAGTCTCCTTTCCCTCGTCCCCACCGCTGCCTCCCCTGTGGACCCCCCCACGCCCATTTGCTCCACCCGGCCCTCGCCTCCCGCCTCCCAGCTGCTCCTCCCTCCCCACCTCCCCATATATGGCGGCTGTGGGCGCGTCGCTGGCGCGCCTAAGGCAAGCCCGTCTGTGCCCGTCCGCGCCTGGACCGCGCCCAGCACCAGAGCCCCTGGCCCCCGCAGCAGCCACGAAGTCCGCCTCCGCTACGACGCCAACACCCTCGTCGCTCTCAACCCAGGAAGGACCCACACCTGCTGCAAGGCCGCCCCGAGGCACACCCACAGCCCCTTCACTTGCCGGAACTGCAGCTTCTCCTGTCGCAAAAGTGCCAAGACGCCTGCCACGAAGAAACCCAACCAGCTTAGATGCATCCTGATCAACACCCGCTCCACACACGAACGCGCCGTCGAACTCTGGGACCTACTCGACACCGCATCACCGGACGTCGCCTTCCTAACCGAGACCAGGATGAACGAAACCTCCTCGCCAGACATCGCCATAGCCATCCCAGACGGGCACAAGATCACCTGCAGAGACCGCATCAACAGGGCCAGAGGAGGAATCGCCATCGCCCACAAAAACACCATCAGGGTCTCAACAAACACCAACGACACCCTCAGCACCGCCGAACACATGCACTTTCAGATCCGCACGGACCCCAAGACCACCCTAAGAGGCACCCTTGTCTACAGACCGCCAGGACCCCGGCCTCAATTCTGCGACTCCATCGCCGACCTCATCAGCATGCACGCGCTGACCTCCACTGACTACATCCTCTTCAGAGACCTGAACTATCACCTGGAGAACAACAACGACAGCAACTCCTCCACCCTGATGATCGACAACCTTGCCAACCTCGGACTGAAACATCTCGTCAGGATGCCGACCCACATCTCCGGCCACACCCATCTTCTCCTCAAGCCCACATGTCACCTTCAGCCACGCCTCCGAACTCACCTGGACAGACCACTGCTGCATCCACTTCTCCTTCCGAAAACCCCTCACACACCACCACACACTACAGACCCCCCCGCCGCTGCTGGGGCAAAATCACCCAAGAACAACTACAGACAAGCCTCGCACTCAACCCTCCGATGAACCCCACCAACCCCGATGAGGGTGGACTCACCCTCGAATGCTGGATGAATGACTGCACCAACACCGTCGCCCCGCTGAAAAATCCCACCAGCAGAGACACCAGCAGAAGCGTCAGCTGGTTCACCCCGGAACTCCTCGATTCAAAACGCAACTGCCGGAAACTGGAGAACATATGGCACAGCGACAAGACGCCAGACAGCCACGCCGCCCACAAAGACGCCATCCACAACCCCCACCACCTCATCAGGACCGCCAAAAGGACCTCCTTCACAGACCGCCTTGAAAACAACGCACACAACAGCAAGGAGCTCTTCACCATCATGAAGGAACTGTCCAACCCCAGCTCCAACGCCAACGACATCCCACCATCGCAAGCCCTTTGCGACTCACTCGCCGCCTTCTTTCACCGGAAAATCACTGACATCCATAACAGCTTCAGACCCCGGATGACCCCTGCCGACTGCACCGCACCGCACCCACCGCACCCCTCCGCCCACGACAGCCTGGGCCAATGTGAGCACTGAAGACACAATCAAGACCATGGGAACAATCCACTCCGGATCCCTGTCCGACCCGCTCCCGCACCACATCTTCAACAAAGCCAGCAATTCCATCGCACCCCACCTGCATAAAATCATCAACCTCTCCTTCGAGACCGCCACCTTCCCTGAGAACTGGAAGCACGCAGAGATAAACGCCCTACTAAAGAAACCCAAGGCGGATCCGAGCGACCTCAAGAACTTCCGACCCATCTCCCTGCTTCCGTTCCCAGCAAAGGTCATCGAGAAGATAGTAAACACCCAGCTCACCCATCACCTCGAAGACAACAACATCCCAATCAGGATTCCGCAGCAACCACAGCAGCGAGACTGCCCTAATCGCCGCCACAGATGACATCAGGATCCTACTTGACAATGGCGAGATAGCTGCCCTCATCCTCCTGGACCTCTCTGTCGCCTTCGACACCGTCTGCCACCGCACACTACGCACGCGCCTCCACGATGCAGGGATCCGAGACAAGGCCCTGGACTGGACCACCTCCTTCCTCTCCGGCAGAACTCAGAGAGTCCGCCTCCCCCCGTTCCGAACCGAGGCCTCCGAGATCATATGCAGCATCCCTCAAGGATCTTCCCTCAGCCCGACGCTATTCAAAGTCTACATGGCACCACTAGCGCACATCGCCCGACAGCACAACCTCAACATAATTTCCTACGCCGATGACACTCAGCTGATTCTCTCCCTCACCAAGGACCCCCTCACCGCCAAATCCAACCTCCACCAGGGAATGAAGGCCGTCGCAGACTGGATGGAGGACAGCCGCCTCAAACTGAACACAGACAAGACGGAAATCCTCATCTTCGGGTCCAACCCCTCCACATGGGACCACTATTGGTGGCCCATGTCACTGGGGTCCCCCCCAGCCCCCACCGACCACGCACGCAACCTGGGAGTCATCCTTAACTCGAAACTCTCCATGACCAAACAAGACAACGCAGTCTCCTCCACCTGTTTCAACACCCTCCGCATGCTCCGCAAGATCTACAGATGGATCCCGACAAACACGAGGAAAACAGTCACCCAGGCCCTAGTCAGCAGCAGACTCGAATACAGAAACGCCCTCTGCACCGGAGCTTCGTTCAAGCTCATCAACAGACTACAGAGAATCCACAACGCCTCTGCATGCCTGATCCTCGACGTCCCACGCCGCGACCACATCACCCTCCACCTGTGGAACCTGCACTGGCTCCCCGTCGACAAAAGAATCTCCTTCAAGCTCCTGATCCACGCACACAAGGCACTCCACAAAACCGTCAACTCTCCTTCTACGTACCCAACAGGAAACTCCGCTCTGCTGACCACGCCCTGGCCACGGTCCCACGCATCCGGAGAACTACTTCCGGAGGCAGATCCTTCTCCCATCGCGCCGCCAGGACCTGGAACACCCTCCCCCTCTACCTACGACAAACCGAAGACCTGCTGACCTTCAGGAGACGACTCAAGACCTGGCTCTTCGACCAATAGCAGCAGCTCCCCCCCCAGCACCTTGAAACCCTCACGGGTATGTAGTGCGCTTTACAAATTATGTGATTGATTGAGTTTCTGCACTCTCTTGCTGAGGACCAAAGTAACAAAACTCAATATCATCACAAACCACCTTCACATCTGATACTGACCCACGCAAAAGAGCACTGCTCAACTCATTTAACTTTAGTGCTGGACTTTTTGCATAATACAATCTTCTCACTAACATCCGCATTGGAGTATGATGTACTGCCAGCATCCAGAAATGGTGAAAAACACTTTGACAAACTTTCCTAGAAAGACAAGCCAGAGAATGACCTTGCAAACCAGTATTTTTTCTCACTCTGCAAGGGTCTAGTCCTTGCAACACCTTAATCTTTTGTTTAACACTTTTTTTACTATATGCTCGTAAAAAACTACATAATTTATCAATAGATTCTTGTCGTACACTACAAATACTACTGCAATCCCAAGTGTACACAGGATGTTTAGGACGTCTCCCTAGAACTTCATCAGCTATCACTTCTTCTGCATTTCTTTCAACCATTTTCTCTTTCTCAATTGAACAACCATCTCTAACCTCATAACCTCGACCACTGGTGTCAACTACAAACAATTATTTTTTGCTCTGTAAATAACTCTTTATTAAAGAAAGGCTCTGAACTGGAACTGTTTTTCCATTCTCCCAAAAAAACATCACAACATTTTTTTCTATTAATTATTCTTTACCTCCTACTTTTGGCCTTCATTAAATGGATTGGTTTATCTAGTGATCGAATTCTGTTCAATACTAAAATGAACAGTTTCGTTTTTACTTCAAAAGCCTTTTCAACAATGTTTTCAATATGCTTCTTTTTATAAAATAGAGCTCTCTTTGAATATTTCTTCACATCTTTCAGCAAATCATGTACTACTCTTGTAAAATATTGTTTTGCGTAATTCGTTATACTGATTTTTGCCTTCTTTTACCATACTTTGTCTCATTTGACTGTCCATTTACTTTTTTGCTTTTCCTCTTATTTTGAATTTTTTTTTCTAGTTGAAGCATTCTCAGAGGTTTCAGCATTCTGTACATTCTGTTTGGTCCTACAAACATTTTTACTAAATTGCTTTGTGTTCTTACCAGAAGATTTTTTTCTTTTTAGCCACATTATCTTGTTCATTCAATACTTGTGGTTGATGTTTCTTCAAGTAATTCTCCTGTCTCTGTTCTTTTCTTTTTTTCTGGCATGATTTCTCTATTTTAACATTGAAAAACAGCATCTGTAAAAAAGAATCACAAATAAATGTATATTAATAACACTCAAATTTATACTATTCTATTACTGTAGAAACACATTTTATATAAATACTGACTAAGAAACTATAGCCCTGAAGCACAAGTGTGACAATGGTTAAAACACTACATGCATAGTGCATACTACTTTGAAGCAGTTCATGCCCTAAAGCCTACCTCACTAAAAGACTACATGCTAACTGAAAGATTACAGTACTATAAGAAGACACATCGGGTGAGTGACAGGGTGTTTGCTAGAAGTGTATGAATACTAGGCCTGGGTGGCAAATTCCGTTCCGCTCGCGGAATTTGCGGAATTTGCGTAATTTCGCGTTCCGCGGAGAACGCGAAATTGCTCAAAAGTCTGCTTTCCGCGATTTCGCGAAATTTTTGCTTGTTCGCGTTCTCAAAATGCATGTTCGCGAGATATTTCTCCTCGAGCATGCAAACAGCAATTGCGAACAGGAAAAAAGCATCGCGAACAAACAATTCCGCGTGTTCGCGGAATTTCTGCGTGTTCGCGGAGATTTTTTACCGTTTCGCGGAGATTTGCGTAACGCAATTACGCAAATTCCGCCCACCCCTAATGAATACCAACATGGATATTGATGGTGTGAAAGACAAGTGTGTAGGTGATTAGAGACCTACATGCATAGTGGATACGTGTTTGAATCCATCCATATGTTAAGGTCTGTCTCAATCCAATAGTACTTGGAAATTGACTGAATGTTTTGAGTATTGCAAGGAGAGTGCCAGGATGAATTTATAAGTATTTGTATTTAGGTGCAGTAAATACATTAGTACATGGTGCTGAATAAGTCACTGGAGAAGTATAAGGGGAGTGACAGGGTGTTTGCGGGAACTGTATGAATACTGTCTGGGATATTGAAGGTGTGAAAGACAAGTGTGTAGCTGGCTAGAGACCTACATGGATAGTGGAGACACGTTTGAAACAGTCCATAGAGTAACACTTGGATCACTGCAAAACTACCCGAGTACTGACTGAATCATTAGAGTACTACAAACAGAGTGACTGGGTGAATCTTTAAGTTTTTGCATTCTAGTGCAGTGAATAGATTAGTACATGGTGCCAAATGAGTTATTGGAGGTGTGCAATTAAAGTGTTTATTGGAGTTTATAGATACTGACAGAGAAATTGAAGGTCTGAAAGACAATTGTGTTGGTAGTTAGAGGCCTCCATGCATAGTGGAAACACGTTTGAATCAATCCATGTGCTAAGGCCTGCCTCACTCCATTAGTTCTTAGGTACTGACTGAATAATTAGACTATTGCAAGAAGCATACCTGGGCGAATTTATAAGTGTTTCAGTTTTGGCGCAGTGAATGCATTACTACATGGTGCTGAATAAATCACTGGAACAGTGCAAGGGAAGTGACAGGATGTTTGCTGGAAGTACATGGATACTGACTGGGGAATTGAAGCTGTTAAAGACAAGTGTCTAGTATGTTAGAAGACTGCATGCATACTGCATAGACATTTGAAGCAGTCCATGTGGTAATGCATGGTTCACTACATGAGTACCTGGAAACTGACTGAATCATTAGACTACTGCTAGGAGAGTACCTGAGTAAAACTTTTAAGTCTTTCAGTTTTGGCGCAGTGAAGAGATTAGTACATGGTACTGGATTAGTCACTGGATGAGTGCAAGATGAGTGGCAGGGTGTTTATTGACGCATATAGATACTGACTAGTTAATTAAAGAAGTTAAAGACAAGTGTGTAGGTGACTAGAGGCCTGTATGCATACTGGATAGACGTTTAAACAGTCCATGAGCTAAAACCTCAGACACTGCATGATTACTTTGGTACTGACTGAATCATTACACTACTGCAAGGAGAGTGCCTGGGTTAATCTTTTTAAGTTTTTGTGTTTAGGTGCAGTGAATAGATTATTACATAGTGCCAGATGAGTCACTAGAGGTCTGGAAGTGGACTGAAAGAGTGTTTACTGGAGTTTCTAGATCCGGACTAGTTAATTGAAAAAGCGAAAGACAAATGTGTAGGTGACTAGAGGCCTGCATGCATACTGGACAGACATTTGAAGCAGTCCATGGGCTAAGGCAAGGGTCACTGCATGAGTACCTGGGTACTGACTGAATCATTAGAGTACTGCAAGGAGAGTGCCTGGATAATTCTTAAGTTTTTGGCACAGTGAATAGATTAGTACATGCTGCTGAATGAGTCACTGGAGTTGTGCAAGGGGAGTGACAGGGTGTGTATTGGAGTATATAGATACTGACTGGGCAAATGAAGGTGTGAAAGATAATTCTATAGGTGGTTAGAGGCCTGCATGCATAATGGATAGTCATTTGAAGTAGTCCATGTGCTAAAACCGGGTTCACTACATAAGTACCTGGGTACTGACTAAATCATTAGAGAAGTACAAGGAGAGTGCCTCAGCGAATTTATAAGTGTTTGGCTCTTGGCGCAGTAAACGGATTAGTACATGGTACTGAATGGGTCACTGGAGAAGTGTAAGGGGAGTAACAGGGTGTTTGCGGAAACTGTATAAATACTGACTGGGATATTGAAGATGTGAAAGACAAGTGTGTAGGGGGTTAGAGACCTGCATGCATAGTGGATAAGCATTTGAATCAATGCATGTGCTAAGGCCTGCCTCACTCCGTTACTACTCGGATATTAACTGAATGTTTACAGTATTGCAAGGACAGTTCCTGGGTGAATACATAAGCAATGACTGCCTTTCAATTCTACCAAAACTTGAGAACAGAAGAGGTTTTTAACCATTTATGCGTATGCAAAGATGTCAAGTACTCAAATGCTTCTCTCACAGTGGTTCCCAAATGCACACAGACTCACAGTGTGATTCTAGACAAGCAACATTATCCTTAGGAGTTCATCAAAACTCATTCACTATCAATGCATAAGCAAAGACTGGCTTCTAATGCTACAAACACTTGACAACATGACCGGTTTTAAAACAGTTATCGGTCAGCAAATACACGATGTTACCAAATGCTTCGCTCACAATCCTTATCCAAATGCACACAGACTCACAGTGAGATTCTAGACAATCAACACTATCACTAGGAGTTAACCAAAACTGATTCACTACTGTGGAAGGGGTAAGGGGACTGCACACAATCTACATATTTAAGTACTGCACGTTAGTGTCAAAGCCTGAGTCATTTTATCAATGCATAAGCAAAGACTGTTTTTTAATGCTACTAAAACTTTCCAACATGACAGGTTTTTAAACAGTTATCTGTCAGCAAAAACATGATGTTTCCAAATGCTTCTCTCACAATGGTTAGCCAAATACACACAGACTCACAGTGTGATTGTAGACAGCCAACTATCACTTGTACAAAATACAGTCTATAAGATCTAAGGTGACTGCACACATTACAGAAACATTTCTACTACACATTAGTACAAAAATGCGTCTCTCAAAATGATTCCTAAATGCAGACAGACTCACTGTGTGATTCTAGACCAACAACACTATCCCTTGCACTATACCAAAACACATTTCTTAATCTACGAATACTACATTTTAGTGTAGAAACAGGACTCATTTTGCAAATTCATAAACAATGACTGCTTTCTAATTGTACCAAAATATAAAAACAGCACAGTTATCTGTCTGCAACCACATGAAAAACACAAATGCTTATCACAGAATGGTTTCTACATGCACACACACTGACAATAAGATTGTAGACAAAAAAAAGTACTCCCTGCACTTTAGCAGGAGAAACACATTAGTTTGATTAAAATCAAAATAGACCACATACACCCCCTCACAATTAAATAACTCACCTTTCAAGTTTTGTAGATTAAGAAGTATATCAGTCACACACCAGATTTTCTTGTACAGAATCTCTGCACTTTGCACCTGTCAGCAAAACCAGAGAATGGCAAAGTTTCCCTCTCATTTTCCACACATATACATGTAAACATCGGTTTGCAGAGGGTGCGCTTAGGGTGCGCGGATCCTCCGAGGCCATAGATATATCTATCTTTTTTTGTCTAATTTTCTCAGGAACTACTGAACGGCTTTACACCATTTATGCAAAAGGCACGAGTATGAACAGAGGACTACCTCTTTGCCAAATTTGATGTAATTCCGTTCAGCAGTTCGGGCTGTAGCTGTGTCAACAGGCCCTATGGGAAATTGAATGGGGAAAACGCGTTTTGGGACCCCCCTTTTGTCTCGGCCCCCGCTTGACGAATCACCACGAAACTTTCAGGATAGGAGCGGACCGGAGCTGGCCAAAAGTTTGGAAAATTTCGCGAAGATTCGTCAACCGGCGCAAGGCTTATTGGGAATAGAATGTTGCAGATTTCCTATGTAAAATAGGTCTTAACTAGAACTACCTACTGGCAACTGCCAGTAGGTTGGATATAGATGATATAGATTATATATATATATATATATATATATATATATTTATTATCTACTGGCGGTCGCCAGTAGATAGTTATAGTTAGGACCGTGTTTCCATAGGAAATCTGAAAATTCTATTTTGAATAACTTTGGCGCCAGTTGACGAATCCTCGTGAAATTTTCAAAACTAATGGGGCGCTCCGTTCAGCTCCCACCCTGAAAGTCTTGGGGCGATTCGTCAAGTGAGGGCTGAGAAAAAAGGGGGGTCCCAAAACACATTTTCCCCATGCATTTTCCCATAGGACATTTAGTCGAAGGTACAGCCCGAACGGCTGAACAGAATTACTTCAAATTTGGCAGAGAGGTAGTCCTCAGGTCAGGGAATAGCTTTTAAAAGCATATAAATATCTATAAGCGCGTACCGTGCGCGCACCGTGCGAGCACCCTAACGTGTGCGAGCGTAATTCTGATTGGTGGTTACATGTTAGTCAACGTTCGAATCGGTCGAAATCAGGAAGTGTCGGCCGCCATTTTGTTTGTTTTCAGTGCGAGAGTTAAAAAGGAAGGTGGCGAACGTGAAAAGGGGGCAGGGTAGAGAGTTCCTGACCCCCTAGCCTTTGTCAGGGGGTCCCTGAAGGACCCCGAAGACAGATTTTTTTTAAATCGCCGGGGGGGGGGGGGGGGGCGTGGCACGGTGAAAAGCCAAAAAAATATAATAATTTTAATACGTAGCATATTGTAAAATAAATATATATAAAAAAATAATACATACATAACTTAGCATTTAAAAAACCGTACAAATTCACTGAAAAACCATAGGTTTCATACACGTTATAGTTAGGAATTACCATTTAAAAAACCAATGAAATTCCCCCGTTATAGTTAGTTCAGATAACTATAACTCGCGCGACCGCCACTCTATCACAAGGATGATGTCATGAGTGATGTCACTGACCATGTGATGAGTGATGTAATATGTGACGTCATCAGCAGTGCATTGCGGGCGCGCAAGTTATAGTTATCTGAACTAACTATAACGGGGGAATTTCATTGGTTTTTTAAATGGTAATTCCTAACTATAACTTGTATGAAACCTATGGTTTTTTCAGTGAATAGATATATATATATATATTTATATTATCTACTGGCGGTCGCCAGTAGATTATATATATATATATATATATATATATATATATATATATATATATATATATATCTTCCAACACAACCCACTTCAGGAATCCTGGGCGCTCTACGGCGGTGCGTTCAAGATACGGCAGGGTTAAGCCGTTGCTTATTTCATTTCGTTTGCCCAGAAGGCTTCCTCGCGCACTCCCAGAAGGAAAGGAAACGGCTTCACAAGTGATCGTGTCTTATAATATCTTTACTTTCAGCATGCCAGTAATCAAAACAACTCTACGCGTTTCAGTCTCAGCAGAGACCTTGCTCACGAGTCTAGCATTAGCTCAAAGGTATTCAGGATGTTATAAACATACATTCAAATAATTCGTGACATCACTTCCTGAGACAGTGCCGCTAGGCATTATGGTACTGGTAGTGCCTAAATTAATTTCTTTTTAAAAACATGGAGAAACATAGCGTGTTTGTAAAGAGTAGGTGTGATAGAGCTTAATGTAGAGATATTGCAATCGTAATTCATGTATCTGCACATGTAGAAATGCATTGATGCTACAATTGATTTATAAGGTAATAAGCCAACATCCTTTTCTACGGTCATTTATGTAAACATTCTGATAATGCCAATGCATAACCTAACGTAGGTTGAGATTCAAAACATGCAACCATCTCACTTAAATTCTCTGTAGTCACCAGATTATGCTGAAGCCATGTAACACGCTGTGATATACTGATTCAATAGACCATGATATTACTTTCTGGAGATATTGTAATGTAAGTTGTAATTTACATAATTAGTCAGAAATGACATGGGTAAATAGGTGTCTAAATACAGTGATGTAATATCTGACGTCATCAGCAGAGGATTGCGGTCGCGTGAGTTATAGTCGCCTGCACTAACTATAACGGGGGAATTTCATTGTTTTTTTACGAGGGAAATGTCCAGCTAACTGTAACGTGTGAAACCTATGGATTTTTAAGTGAATTTGCAAGGTTTTTTTAAATGCTAATTCCTAACTATAACGTGTGTGAAACCTATGGTTTTTTAAGTGAATATATATATATATATATATATATATATATATATATATATATATATATATATTTTTTTTTTTTTAGAACTGCGTTAAGATCCAGCAATTTGTGTTGAAGCAAAGGGAAAGTCAACTTTTCTTGAAAAAGGAGTTGAAAGATATGAGTGGGGGTTACATAGTGAAAAGAATATACAGTTAAGAGAACACTAGAGAAGTACACATTTCTCAAGATATGTACTTTCTTTCTCATCCCGGTGTATGTGTTTATTACAGAACTTAAACACAAGCCGTTGGATGATTTTTTAGATGCCCACTAGTTTGGCAAATAGAAAGAGCACACGGGTCACACAACTTTCTCAAGTCAAGAAGGAGCAAAATGGGATCAGAGCCCAAACACTGGCTTAATTAGTGGCAGACTAAGCTGGGCAACAACTAGTTCTCCTTCATGGAATTGTAGAAATAATTTTTTTTAGTAGTGCTTATCCATGACGCACGCACACCACCCCACCACCCCTGAATCTGTTCATTCACAGACTTGGCCGTTCTACAACCATTAAAATGAAGTCGAGCTGAATTGGTCCATAGAATCTGTGAAGAGCTCCATGAATGCTCTGTCTCAAGTTCCATCAAGGATTACAGAAGTCGCTTTTAGATTTAAAAGTGCACTGAAAAGAGCACTGCACACTACCCAGTTACGGCAAAGAATAGGAAGGAGACTACTACTGAAGGAAGTAAAGGTACAACCTAAGTGCAAATCAGAGCTGGGCTCTTTCTAGGCTTTAAGAAACAAAGGGTGTCTGCATCAACAGATGGCACGGAGGAATTTAATGGGCAGGGGGCACGGCCTCTATTCAAATAACAGATGGCACAAGGGTATGGGCTGAAGACATGAGTCATTGTATAGAGTCCTACCGCTGAGAATATACTTAACACAACATACAGAGGGTTTAATTACTTCTGTGGCACATCACGTGGACTTTGCAAGTTCAGAGCACAAGTACATCCGTTTGTTTGCTTTCTCACAAAAAAACAAATACAAAAGACGAATGGCCGGTGAAAACAAAACGCTGCCACCATTTTTCAACACCTATTTTGGGGGTTCTCCATCTTCAACATAACAGCCTTTATTTTCACAAGGCTGAATGTACTTTTGGATAGTGAACAGTGTGTGGGCCTCTGTGAGCTCCTCACATGTGACAACAGACGTACAAACCCCTCAAAATCACATTCCCCTTAGTAGGTAACATCATGTAATCTTTTTTTCTAAACTTCATTATGTAAAGGGCCCCAGGTGAGAGTTCTATAAGGTTAGCTTAGGCTCCATTTCCTTTTCATATATTGAAGCACTTCAGATCTGTGCAAGACATGCATCTCACTGTTACTCACCGACGAATATACATTGGACAAGGTATCCCAAGGGTAAATAAAGCAAAGTGAAAGCATGTGAGTGGGCCTCTAGAAAAGCACGGCTGCTGCATTTCTGTACAAGGAAAGAATTACGCATCTGAGAACTCATGTGAAGTGACCTGGTTCCATAGGTTGATGTGAGACAGCAGACGTAGCCAGGATAGATCTTAAGCGTATTTATTAAGTTAGTAAAGTCCATAGATTAGCCCCACCAGGAGCAGCCTGCTAGCTGCTCAGCCCATCCTCTCAACTGTCTCACACCACACCAACCTCCAACATTCCAGTCACGTCAACATTCCACATGGAACTCTCACACTGGCTGAGCAGCTAGTTAGAAGATACAGGAGAACAGTAATAACCTTACATGAAGATACTACATCATGCATATCTACAACTCGTAGAACCGAGGGCAGAGTTTTTGTCAAACAGGTAGCACTGCGAAAGGTTAACACTAGTCTCCCTTTTATGACATAGAACTAATCTTGTTGATTTAATCTTCCTAGACCCTTTAGGTATAGAGTTTAGTGTTTAGATGCTTATAACTTGACTAGTTTAGCGCGGGTAAGATGCTAATAAGAGCTTGCAGTGTGGCGACTGCAAAAAACACAGTGTGCTCACAGCACAGGAAGCCACCTTGCATGATGACTGAACTGTAAAGGCATTCAAGCCAATAAATACATTCAGTGGGTGTAGGTAATGCGTTTCTCTTTGCTTTCGCGTGAGTTGCATATCTAAAACCCTCTGCTTTACATGGCTTGTTGTGGCCTTCCTTGACTCTCTACTCCCCCCTCCTCAAACTCCCCCACCCCCCCTTTGATCGCAGTATCGATGCCCTCATTATTAGCACTCCCTTCTCTCCATGTGACATCTGAACACGGACACGGCTTGTGAGGTAATCCTGGACTGAGTTTACCCGCCGCCGCTGTGCACAATGAACACACTCGCATCTGCGGCCTCGAGCGCCTGCTGTGCTTCCATGCGCACAGAAATAAGCCTTGGAAGCAGCAAGGACACGGGGCCGGCTTCCTCTCAAGATGGAATCATGGATACCAGCTAACTCAGAGACGCAGTGACACATGGCGCACTTCATGACAAACAGAATACTACAGCACGGCATAGTCAAGCTCTCTCCGTGGCAGTGAGCAGCCGGTGGACCATGTTACGGGATGAATGCCATCTAGTGGTTACCATCCCTAATAGCAGTCAAAGTGTTTCAATAGCCTCAAGGAAGAAAAGAAAAACAAGCGCTGAAAGATGAGCGCGGCCCTTCAGCCGTGAAAGTTAAAGTACTCGTGCATGCAGAGCGTTTTCCTTGCGGGAGCGAGCAGCAAGGCATGATAATTGCAAACATATGGCACTGCTGCTCGCTTCCGCAAGGCAAACGCTCTGCATGCACGAGTACTCACTGGAAACAGTGCAAAACATGCACAAGTTTCCCAAAAAGTACGAAGCAATGGCAAGAGGTTCCTCTAAGTAGCACTTGCGCGCTGCGTAGGCGAGACCTAAAAATCGCTGTTAGGAACACTTGAGAGGCAACTAATTGCAGCACAAAATGTAACAAACTACAAAAGATCAATTAACAATACGATTATCTGACCTCCCAAAACCAACTTGTGTGCATGTTTCGCTTCCTATGCGTTTAACTGCGTGAACATTCACAAGTTAGTAAGAATCTGCTTTAGAACAGCCTCTCAAAAACAGGCATGCATCATGGTAGGTTTTGCTGGTGCCGCCTGACTAAATGAGACAGAAACATGACGGCAAGACTCAGGCAACGTGGTCAGTGAGCAATGCACATTTTTAACAGGAAAGAAAGAAAACACTCAATCATCAAGCGACCAAGAGAGTAAGAGTTTGTATATGTATGTGAGTGAACTAGTGTGTACATGTGACTGAAGTTTGTGAGAATGAATGTGTTGATGGAGGAGTATGAGGGTAGACCGTTATGCTTTTCAGTATTTCTTGCATGTCGAGGAGATTCACTGTAGCCAGTTTACACCTCCACCCCTTTAGAGTTCCTTTGTTCAGAATATAATTGGGGTTTCTTGATTTCCTGATAAGGAGCTTCCCTCTGTGTCCCGCTCTGGCCACCTGAGACACAGGCACCCCTATTTAGCCCCATTCTAATTCTCCTGCTCAGGAGGATCCTAAACCGCATAAGTTTAGCAATCTCTGCTTTTTAAATTGATTTCAAATAAGTAAGATTCCATGTAGATAAAAATTACACAATTTAGCTACCAAAGCTGCACGACTTTCTAAAGAGTGACAAAAATACCCACATGAAGGGGCTATGCAGGGCAGATTTGGTCTGTTCTGATACAAACGTTACAAACACAGGAAAGAATTGAACTGCAGAGTCACTAGCTGATTGACTTCACAGAGCATCATTTCTGGGCTGGAGAAGCACAGGCTTCTTTTCCCAGGGACGTATGCCACTCACAGGAAGTCACAGGTCAATGCCAGTAATGCGGGGATTTGGAAACAGCAGAAACTTGGGCAACTCAACAGCAAAGCTGGTCATGCCAGGAGCCTAGGGCCAGCAGCATCAGAGCATCTAAAGCACGGCCAATGAACCAGTGCAATCAGGTTGAAAATCATTGCCAAAAATCACAACCCTCCAATCTCTTTTAATTGTACACTTCAAATTGTGCTTTATGCTCACCAGGTGCCAGTATAAAGGCAAAAAAGGTTCTCCGCATTCTAAGCCTCTCACAGTAAGAAAATGAAAAGTATTATCATGTAAAAGTCTGTCAGTCACACGAAGACCATCATAATCGTCACCAGTCACCACCACATGAACCAGACCTTAAGGTATATGTACCACTTAGTTCATCTAGATTAAGTCCAGAAGGAAACTCCACCTCTATACAGTGCAGTTGCCTCAAATGAAGCACTTAGGTAAGAGTTTCACCTGCTCAGTACTTCAGAACCAGATTAGTAGGAGCAGATTAGCAGGAACTAACGTTTTTTGTCAAGATGCTACGGGGGTGAGCACATTTAAACTTTTATATTCTCAACATGCAGTACCTAAGCCCTTTGGCCGTTTGGGAACGTTTATCAATTCTAGTCTACATCAGATCCATCATTTTCATTTCACCTGAAAGATCCTTCCCCTGTTACTGCCAAACTTATCTGTGTAAGCGCACTAGAATGATGGAGGGAAGGAGTTATGGATAGGACTCCAACTGATTCACAGAAGCAGGACTGGAGGTAGGTACAATCTCAGGTTCCTTAGTCTTGATTCAATCTTTCTACTGGTTGGATCCTCAGCTACTGAGCCATTAAGCTACTGGCTTCAGGTCTTCCCTGCTTGGAGTCTATGTCCCCACTTGCTCGCAAGCTTTGGCATACCAGGTCTTGCACAACAGGCACTGCATGTTCACAGGAGCCATTGGTGTAGAACATCCCAGGCAGGTGATGTCGGTCAGGTGTCCATTGACCAGAAGAATTACCTGTCCGAAGAAGAAATCCAGGAACCACTTCGACTAATTCTGTTCATCCTTATTCACCTACACACATTAATACATCAATCCTTTTTGAAAAATGTTGATTCTGATCCATGATACCTAGTGGTTGGGTTGACATGTTTCGGCTTGGAACTGCCCATGCATGTCAGTTGCCTTAGTAAGGACAGCTTTTTGCAGATAGTGTAGGTAAGTGTATTGACTCACATGTCTTCATCGAAGAGCACCCTCTGATCATGACGGCACGCTGTTATAGGTGCAGTCTTCGACCCATAACTTAAGCAGAAATTCAAATTATAACATAGGATGGAGGATTTGGGATTTATGTTTTTGCTTGGCTTTAAATTGTCCTGCGCAGAGCTGCTGCATGTCTCTCTCATCGCGAACATTCGTTTTAGTTTTAGGCCTTACATACTCGTGGTCTTAATAAAGGCCACAGACCTGCACGGGCAGTTCCCGGCTGAAACATCTCACCTCAACCACTAGTTGTCGTAGATCAGTAACATATCCACAGAACACCGATTTATTTTGAATATTATGCCTATCCTCGTTTTCTTCCCTCAATTTACCTACAGGAAAGGAGATAATTTTAAACAATTTACCACTGCCAACATCGAGACAGTCTCCCTCCTGGTGGAGGTTACGGTGTCACTTGGAGAACGGGGCACTAAAGTGACAGACCCATGATGACACTATGCACCAAACCACCATCAGCGAAGATAATTTTTACTGCATACTGTGAATGTGTGTTTGAGGGTCTCTGAGATAACATGCTTGAGACTCTAGTATAGAGACTTTTTGTGGTTCATTCTCCTCTTTTCTTTGATTAATGACTAGTACCATTTGGAAGCCAAATGAACCTCTGCTTCTTTCTCCCTCCTATTTGATTTGAACTACATTCTGCAGCATAGCCTGTATGCCCATCTCCGATACAATGGAGTGGGTTACTGCTTATCTTTGTGGGTCAGAGATGTTGGATGGATCGTAGTGGAGCATTGGAGAGAAAAAAATGGTTCTCCCTGGCCAATTAGGGCTGCTGCTCCAACCAAGTCCCTGGTTAAATAAATTGAGTTTAATTATGCTGATAAGCGTTACTGAATGTTCGCTTTTCAGGTCGATCTTTACATTTTGACTGCCTCCTTGATCCCAACAGGCTAGGGCAAATGGATTCAAAACTTTTATGCCTGTGTGAAAAGGCTATTTTCTAAAGGGAGTCACATTTGCCTTGAATATGATACATAGAAACTTCAGTCTGATTCTTCACTAACCAAGGATCCAATTAAGAGACTTCAGGGCGGTGTTATGGTGCCGTGGTTGAAATACATTTCAAATGCCTTTTTACTAGATCCTATAAGTCGTACAAAGATAATATTTCAATAATCTGATCCTTGGAAATAAAGATTCAGAGGAGACCCATGTTGTACTACTGCAAGCATCTCCCTAAACCATTTAAAGCGGTGGAGGTACATTTCATGGTTGTACTGACTTGGTAAAAAGAGGATGGTTTGGAATCCCAAAAATCTTTAGTTTCTCCATTTTTACATGTTTCAGGCGGCCTCGGGATCAGGATCCCAACAACGAGAACTTCAGTTGCGTTCCCATTTAGTACAATAAGCTCTCTTAAATCGAAAAATGTACATGCTTAATCAAATAAAAGACATGCATTTTCTCTTACTACCTCTCAGAGAATGCTCAGAAGGGTACTTGTGAGCCGGATGTTAGTATTCATGGAATGTGGATGTCAATGCAACACTTCATTTGAGTAATAATTAAAATAAGTCATTAAATAAAACAAGTTATAAAAATAGTACAAACTAGCTTGAAGGTTCTACTTTAGTTGACACCACAAGCTTGTGAAGCAGCTAAGAGGAATAGTGCAACTGTTTTAGCTTTCTATGTAACTTGAGGAGAATAATACGGAGGTCATATGCTTAATATCTAGCAACATGCCACAATCTCATTTTTCACAAGCAGCAGCCCCAATAAATGTTAGTAATATATGCAAGTCCACATTTTCATTTTAATTTCTTTAGAAGTTATGGTATCATGCTTTTAATGAAATGCAAATGAACAAACATCTAAAGGGTAGACTTCAGCAGGCAGAGACAATATATGGATCAGTTTAAAATGACAACGTATCTCAAAAGATAACATTCAACATATTCTAGAGTGATATGAAAGGCAGTGCTTGCCCCCTTTTTCGCAATTTATATCAATGTCTCTTTACTGTTCATCATCTGTGTATATGTATTACATCTGTATTATAAGTAAACACTTTTTGCCCCGGAGCTAGACGTGCACTCTACAAATACCATGAATAAATATATAAAAAAACATCTGGCCTGTGTGTAATTGTCTTTTCTATAATGCTCACAATCCACATTTTAACTATCCAAGACGTTTTATTAAATTTAATAAATGCCTTAAGGTTGCGGTGGTCCTCTTATGCTCCCTACAAGTCATTGCATTTACTTTAGCTTTTGTTGGAATTTAGCACATAAATTAAATTATTTATGCCAGCGTTAGTAGGCATTTTGATATCAAAAGAATGTTAGAGTGTCATCACTATGTTAGTCTTATGATAGCAGCAACGTCGATGAAACCTCTACAGAAAAGGTACCTGGAAGAAAGTGCCTTTTTCAGATGTACAAGCTCAGTCCTCAGCCTCCTCACATTTCCTGCCGTTTTTGCAAACTCAATGTCCAGGGATCCCTTGTGTTGCTCTAAAACCTTCAGCCTTTGAATCCAAAGAACTCTTTTTACTTTAAGCTCTTGCTTGAGTATCTGGAATAAAGACCATTTGAAAAAAAATACGTTAATGATTACTCTATAAATATAGGAAATGACACTGCAAACTCACTGGAGTTAACTTCGATCGTCTGCAGAGGTACCTTGCAAAAGCAACGACGGGCAACAGCAAATGTGATACTATAACATCCAGATGATCAACACACCAAGCCACAGGGATGAAAACATCTTCGTTGAACATCAAACACCAGCTCACACAAAACTTACTGACCGTGCACAACACAAATGACTGAAACCGAAGGAAACATCCTAGAACGTGCCAGAACTTCCATGATCAATGTTGGAAATTACCAATTTTTTGCATGGTAGTCCGCCAGATACTTTGCCTTCTTTTGCTGAACCAGTTTTTGTGGGCCATAGGACTCTGCACCCCTTTCTCCTGCCAACCAGGGGTGACGTGCTTGTGCGCTCTTCTGTAAACATGTTGGAATTGGAATTCCTCTAGCACATTTAATTTGTAAGTCACTAGGATATGGTACCACCTTTACACAAGTCCTGCAAATTAAATGCTACTAGTGTGCTGCAGCACTCATGGTGCCACCTACTAAAGTAGCAATGTAAACCTTCCTTTTTAGGTCAAGCCTAGGCAGTGCACGTGCGCTGTCTGCAAGACCTGTAGGTGATGAAAAATGTGTCCCTCTGTAATGCAATTGAGGCTCATGTAAAGCGCACCGAGTCGAGTACGTACTATATAAAAAAAAACAGATGGTAATGTGTATCTTTTAATATTGTTAAATTCCTTCAGTGGAGAGCCTTCTTGTATTTACATTAAATGATAGCTGCCACACATCATCTCGTGCGCAGCTCGCCCAAAGAATTTTTTTTTTTTTTAACATTCAATAATGGCGACCGCACATCTCGTTCCGGCGGGTCGTCCAACTCATTTATTTTTTTATTACCATGGCCTACCAAAGATCAGAAAGCAGGCATACTGTATCGGCACCTCCTCACCACTTCCTGTCAGCCAACAGCAACCCCCATGCCCGGCCTGCACAGAGGACTACACTGCCATGGGACAGCCATACTGATTGCCTGCCTTCCTGCCTCCTCACTGTTACCCCATGGTGCAGCCACAGGACAGTGGCTACTTTCCCCGCGTCTGCCCCACAACACGTTGTTTCTGCCATGGAAGTTACCCACACCTGGGTGCAGTTAATCAGTACAGGGACCCGAAGGCATGTGGCATCGCAGCAGAAGAACGGACGTGTTACAGGTAGGCATTTTTATTTATTTTTATTTATTTATATTTTATTTATGTAATTGTTTGCACCTTTATATAGCGCAAACTTTACCAGAAGATATCAGAGTGCTTTAAATCAGCACTTATTGCATTACAGTCAGATACATGCCTTGCAGAAAAGAGAGCAGGCATTGACAGCGGGGTGAGGGAGTGCCGCCGTTTATGCTAAACCACACTGCGTGTTTTGTGAATTACGTAACAGGCCTAAATGTGGGATGCCGGGGTGGGCTTGTACTTGGTTACCTGGTTCTACAGTGCATCACTTGAAGTGCACAGGTGTAACATAGTTAAATCGCACCATGGAGGATTGACAGCGTCCTCAGGAATTTATTTATAAAGGGCTGCATGAATGGTTGTGAAAATGCTCCCTTATATTAACAAGCCTTTACAATAGGTCTCGCATTTGCAAGAGTTTAAGCTATTGGCATTGTAAATGACAATGCCTTTTATTAATCAGTTTTAAAAAACAACACAAATAAAAGGCATTGTCATTTACAAATGGCAATAGCTCAAACTCTCGCAAATGTGAGACCTATTGCATTGCAAATGCTTGTTAATACAAGCCATCCCTAAGGCAGGCTCTTAATGCTCATATGGCAGGGTGAATGGTATTTCAAATGTAGGACATGTAGATTTAATAGTGTACATGAGCGGATATTGAAAAACCTTTTTCACTGTGGAAAGCTGGCTGCCCCAGAGGTTTACACTAGCACATTTAATAAGTACTACATTAATTTTGGGGGTAAATAGAAATAAAATAGGTCAAAGAACCATTTTAATAGTCATTTAACAGACAACGTAATGGTCAAGTAGGATTTTACATTAGTATTTTAGAAATAACACTTTTAGAAGGTTGTCATTTTCCTTCCGAATGCTAAAAGGGCCCCACTGCCAGTGTGCAGTGTTACATGACTGCTAATTACTTGTGTGGTGAGATGTGGATTGCTCCCAGAGAGACGACAAAGGGCCTTGGTCTGCAGAAGGGCTTTTCTTCCTTCAGCAGGATGGCCTGGGGACCTGCCCATGCTTTGTGTGTTCCTAGACAACTTGGCCCCTAACTCAGTGGAAGACAGGACTCCCTCATAATTGGTTTGGAGTGACCATAAGGGAGGGTTTGGCCTTTATCATAGCCACACCTCTTGGTGGGCATAGGGAGCTTTCACCAGGCAAAGAAAGGCTCTTCCATATTGGATTTAGGGAAAGAGGGGTACTATGGGATAGTTTACAGTAAAACACACAGGGGTGCTGTAAATGTGGGTCCCGTCATCCCTGCGATACTTAATCCCATTGTTTAGGGAGTGGCCAGGAGTTTCCCCACTCACAGACTGGAACTGGGCATGAATGTGTCATCCCCAGTACCATTTTCAGAACACTCCCATGAAAAATCAGAAAGACTGCCCTGCAGTCTGAAAAGCCTGAAGGAAGACTGGATCTGCTTACCTTGAACCCAAGACCCCAGACGCGAGCCCATGGGTCAATTAGCTGACTAACTGCTTGAGCTACAAGGACACAAGCTTTCAGTGGCCTCTATCCCTGCAACTGTGCAACTGACTAGTTCCAACAGGACCAGCCCTGGACCCTACTGCTGGCCTCTGTTAGATCGAGTCCTAATTTCTAAGTGGTGCCCCCCAGGTGCTTGGCTGGTGTCAGAGTGACTCCTCCAGTCCTCATACTGCAAGAAGTAGGACCTTTTTAGCCATCTTTTTTTTTTTACTGTAGAGCCGAAGGAAACCAGGTTCTTCTGCAAAGTAGCAGTCCTCAAAATTAATCATCGGTTGGCATCAACTTGGTGATGTGTGCAGCTGAAGGAGACCTGAATTCCAGAACAGCGCCCAAGTCAGAAAATAGATCCCTTCATCTGGACCGACACGGAGCAGCATCCAATCAGCATAGAGGCCCTCCTGGGCATGGACTTCACCCATTCGGAGATTTCCAGTCTTCGTCAACTACCCCATTAATACCCCACTCTTCGGCAGCTCACCATCGTTAAGCCTCACTTCAAATTCAGCTTGCCCTGCCCACAACTGCTTTTTCGCGCATTACATTTCTAACTCAGAAAGTAACCTTTCACTGGGGCAACTGGGTCACTGTATCCATCCTGGGCTCATTCATGGTCAGCCTTAGCCTTTGACTGTGACTCGGTCTAATGCAACTACATAGCTGCAGCTGGGGTCTTGCGCTTTTTGGCACTATTTTCATTACAAGATTTATAAATTCATATCTTAGGTGTCACTTATTAAATATTTTACACATTGTTCCTAAGCTAAACCGGACTGCTTTGTGCCAAGCTACTAGAGTGCTACTAGAGTGTTGAGCACAGGTTTATTTAGTGACTTTAGTGGTTCACCCTGAACAGGATTTAGATTATAATTTGAAGTTAGTTCCCACCCTCCTCAGCCATTACTCCAATTTCTTACAACCAATAACTAGCATCTCAAGAGGACTGTTCTTCCGTAAATTACCAATGAGCTGAAAAAGACAGCCCTCACCCACTAAAGAAAACACAGTCAAGATGCGGAGCAGATTCAGCAAGAATTTCTGTCTAGTTTCCCCTCACAAAGCCCTAACAGTTCCTGAAGACACAGTAGACCTATCACCAATGTCAACACCTTCCTATGGGTCTTCAACAACATCCTGCATATCCTTAAGATCCAAATCTGACTGCAACATGGTGCAGTAAGGAACAGATCAAGAGCATATGTTTTATGAGGCAAAAAAAGAAATTGAGATCCATAAACCAGCCAGATTATTTTGTCTATCTAAAGCAACTTGACTCCTCCTACCTACAGCTCATTCGAGAAGCCAAAATCATCAGCCCCAATAAACCTAACCGCAAAACAACAAAAAAGCAAGGAACTCTTAGCACTGTAATTTACTGTTTCAGCCCTCCAGCTGCTCTGATGTCCCATTCTATGGATAATCAAAATGATAGAATGCACACTCAAATTACAAACTTTTTAACCAACATGGAAGATCTGAATATCATGTTTTGTGTTGCTTGAACTCGATAAAACTTGGATTAAAATGGATAAAAAATTTGAAAAGTGAACAAAACAGGATAAAAATGTTTACTGTAGGTATTGTGGGATGCACATTGGCCTACTGGCCTACTCATGGGCAGTGCACCTTGGGACTGTTGCACCAAAATAGTTTGTCAGCTTTACACCATTCAGTGGATAACAACACTGCTTCCATCAACTGATATACTCTGTTCCTCAAGTCGCCACTCTATGCTACAAAGAGCTTACATTCCTCCCTCTCTCAGCAGGAGACCCAAGCCCACTAATCAATTTTCTGAAAGCAATAGCCTAGGAAAACAAACATCGGCAAAGGCAATGGGTCACAGCCATTGTACAGTACTGGCTTTGCTGATGCTTTAAAAAAAATCCTAGGTGGCTGCCTTTAATGTGCACATATCCGCATCAGCTGTCTTTGAAATAAATTTGGTAAAATGTTACAAAATACATTTGAAGATGATCACCACAGATGGTGCACCTCTTTGAAAGCATTTTCTAATAATGGCTGCTGCGAATTGGCATGTACCAGCGGCAGCATCTTCAAATTCATTTAAAAAAAAAAAAAAAAAAAAGCCATTCCAGGATAGCCACTGAGGAGACACAGATATAGGTGGCAGCCACCTGTGAATGGGATTTGTTAAAATATCAGATATCATTTGAAAATTCTCACCGCTCATGCACAATTTGGCAGCCATCTTGGAATGGTTAACAACAAATTTAAGATGGCCACATGCAGATAGCATAGTGAATGGCACAGAAAGCTCCAGGGGAATAAAAGGAAAGAGGATGCTGGGTGCGGGTTGCCAAAGAGGTGGGATAAAGATATAAAGTACACAATCAGTTTGTCAATTTTCAAACTTCTCAAGTACTATATCATTAACTCAGACCTCAGAATTCTAGTTACCATACGTAAGCTTAGGGCGATGCGATCGGTGGAACCGCACTGGGCGCCGACTTGGGGTGGGGGCGTTATTTTTGCAAGTATATTAACAATTTAAAAGCACCTACTGCCGCGTTCCTGGCCTCCAGCAATTTTCATGCATCAATTAAAACGTCAAGATAACTCCGGTGATTAATCGTGTTCCTGGAAAGAGACCGGGGGTTTCTGTAGTGGAAGATTTTCAATCATGGAAAGGCAGGGCAGAGGGTTAAAATTCCTGCTGCTAAGAACGTGTACCATGCGATAACAAAATGCACATAATGTAAATAGGTCAGTAGATTACTGCTTCTGTAAAAAAGAGCTCTTTTTGTTATTTCTAGTTTGTAAGTCAAAATCCTAATATAGGACATTGAGCTATTAATTGTCATCAAAGAGCTGCATACAAACCGCAAGGTATATGATAGAGCTATATGTTTTTTTGCACAGGCTTTCATTGTCCTAATCTTCCCAAATGGTTTATTTGGGTAGAAAACAATTCCCATTATTAAAGAGAACCCCTTATATTGGTGTTAAGTTTTAGATTCTGAATTTGTGCTTTTCCAGAATAAGTACTCTTAAACTATATTGCCTACCAGTATCGATGACATGGTCACTCCTACACTACACCTTGTAGTCCTGTCTGGTGTAAATTTCCTATACACAGATTTACACACGATTGTCTCTGTGCAATGTGTGTGTGGTGTAAAGTGCTCTGACACCTTACACTGGTATGAGTGGTGCTATAGAACTTAATGAATCTGAGAGAAAGGTTATGGAGACTTGAGGGGAACTGTTAAAGGGTGCTAGTGAGGGAATTTGTGGCAGAGGTGGCCATTGGGATGGCGCCAACAAACATTGTTGCACAGGGCGCCACCAGTGTTAAAGCCGACCCTGCGTAAGCTCAAATCATAAGGTTTGATTCATTCACAAAAGAACCCTACTCTTATTCTGGGAACCTATATCACATCCATAAGGAAGTATGCGACATAGAAATACATCACAAAAACATAAATCCGACCCACTTTAAGTAAATATAATCGAAATTGACCAATTATTTATTAGGAGTATTTGATGTAAGAACAAGTTCTTATTTTAAAGTCATAACAATAATGGTAAAGTCATTAAGATTTACTAGCTATATTTCCATCAGAGTTTAATACAATATGTGTCTCTGTCAAATGTTAGATTAATGGTTTTATTGTACTTATTGCTTCTTTATATCTTGTATGGTGATGCTTTTTAGAATTAATGCTGAATTTATACCTAGATTCATGTTAACATTTGTTTGCACAGCGACGCCAATAATAAATAACTGAAATACATTCATATAACGCAGGATCTTTACCGCTGGCAACCACTTAATTATTGCTAGATATATACAATGTTGAGGTCAGTTAATTATTACTTAATTATAGTCTAAAGGCTTGAATTTAATGCACCATAGTGCGCAAGTGAGATTAGACTACATAGGCTGGCCTATGAAGGCAATGTTTGAATCACTGTTTTGTTGGCTTTATAATGAACCAACCTAACATTTCTTGATTGAAATAATTAGCTTTAAAATGCTTGCCTTTATTTCAGTACCTTACCATATGTACATTGTTAATACACTGCTTTTCATAGGTGATGTGACGGAAATACAAAGAGTGAAACTACTGCAGTTCAATTGACATATTCATTAAGTAGTCGATTAACCTGACAGGATGCAAATGAAAACGGAATTAAACATCTCAAGTAATCTTATAAATGGTGACAGAGCAACCATTGGAAACATGATGAGGAGGACTGGTGTCATCCTTCAGTTTAGTGCATGAGCTTCAGGGTGACAAAAAGTTCACGAGACAGAACCGAGAGGAGACATCTAAAAGGCTATCCATAAGTTACCATGAAACAACCTTACAACTTTGTTAAATATTGCAGGACAGTAACAGGACAGTTTGGAGCCTGACACTCACTACAGTAACTGCCATCTCCCCAGCCGTCAGAAGACATTGTTCTTCCCAGCAATCAGACAGTGGCAATATAATCTGGAACCTGCAGAAGAGCAGACTGCTACAAAGATTGCAAATGCAAGCATAACACCATGTTGCTTGATGCCGTGGGGTCAGAAGCTACTAGGGGCCATTCCAATTAAGAGAAGCAATTCAACTATGGAAGAAAATCCCAGAATGCCTGTCAATATGCCTTTGTCTTATTTTTTCAACCCACTTTCACCTTGCTTGGAAGGACTAGGGACACTAGTCTGTTAAAAAGTAACCCACACCACAGTAGATGCTATAGCAATACCTGAGGTTGATATCAACAAAGTGGATGACAAAGAGCATTGCAAAAGGAAGCCTTGGGGCATAAGCTACCTGAAAAAATAAACTAGTACTAAGCTAGTCGACAACCAAAGTAAATGACAGACTTTTGCAGATAGCAACTGCTAAACCGTGCTGCACCCAAGGATTTAGTGGAAGAGCCGCCTCCATTTCTTATAGCTTTTTCCACCAATGCCCTGAACTACTCTCTTGATTACTCCCTTCATTGAGAACCTTAGCGTATGTGTTTGAGTATGAATTCACATCCTTTAAATTGAGAAGGGATCCTTAGCTCTGACTGGGCCAAGCCAGTTTTAGCAGACTAGCCTCCGGCCTGAAGAGCAATGCCTGAAAAATTACTATGGCCAAACACATGGTCTAGGATGAGCGCATATAAATGGATGGGCTGCCTCTTGAGCCCCCCCATCCTGTGCCCTGTTCTGCTGATGAGACAACATTTGTAACAAAAGCACTTGATTGGCCAGTGGTGGGCCTGATCCGAATTCAAACCTGGAGAGTCAATTCTCCTAATACTGGTACCATGGAACTCCAGTGAAGCTGAAATGCACTTTGACGTCATTAGCTCCCCTCAAAACATTTGTAGAGCATTCAAAATCAGAGTCTCCAGTTGGGAGCATTCAGCTGTCACTATTCCATGTATGAACTGGACCCATTTGGGTTATCGAGCATTCACCATAGAGTTAATGCTATGCACACATGCGCAAAGGATAAGGGGGACTAGACACAGAATTCTTGGCTATGTCACCTGGAAGAGTCATGGCAATCCTCCAGGACTGGAAAAAAGACACTAGTGAAAGCCGAATGAACGCCCGAGGATAAGGAACAAGGCGTATTCAGATTATAAGTCCATTAGAAGTCCATTTTACCATTGTGTTGCCATGAGGTTGGTTGAACTGCGACAGATTGGAACAGGGGCCTACAATGGTGGCAAGCCCAACCTGCGACAGATCTTTGGCATGAGATCCACTGAGACTCCACTACGTAACTGCTGATGATAATCTCCCAAGCCATATCCCAGCAAAATGGTCAATGAGCCTTTACATCATGGCTGCCGCTATATACCTCCACCTGATCACCGAATATCACCATCTTTGAGTGAGGCAGTATCCTAGTCTGAGGAATCTGTGTGGCTTACTCATCGTTATCTGTGACATCACATTTGCTCAAGTGCTGTTGGCTCTTAAGGGCGATCCTGAGTGTCTCTCACGTCAAAACTAGATTGGAGACTCTTCCCTGCAATAAATCGAAGATCCAGTTCCAGGGTAAACATAAGGTAGTGTTTATTCAAGTAGATGGTTCCAGATAAAAGGTACAGAGAGCCCCACCAGGAGCAGCTTTCCTGCTGCTCAGCCCATTCTCCAACTGCCAGCCTCACTCATCCAACATTCTGCAGCATCATCCATCCCACATTCCACACCACACTCACTGAGCAGCAGGTACAACACTTCTCCCTTCCTCATAGTGAACAAAAACACAATGCAATGGTCCAAGGAAAAAGCACACATTGGTAAAAACATGCAAAGAAATATGAAAAGATCCATTGCAACGACCTGAAAATGGTTAAGGGCAAACCAGATAGGATAAAAAACCAAGAAAAACCCAGAACAATGGGCTAGCAATTTAACATCAAAATGCAGGAAAGCACAGGAGAAAGTGGCAAATTGCATGAATGACAACATAAGTGTTAGAAGGTGAAAGGAATAACCCCTCAAGGGCTCAGCCAACATTGAACTTCTCTTGGGCTGGAACTTTCGTTCTACAGCTGGAGGAGGGCTGAGAAGTGCATAATGGAGTGAAGGGCTGAGTAGGGGATGTCTAGAGAAGGGCATCCCCTGAAAGTGAAGAGATGCTTTCACTAATGTTATTTCTTTTAGAGGGACTGAAGGTCACATGTGTAATGTGAAGTACAAAGTGGGGTTATGGTGCCAGATATTCCTCCTAGGGTGTCTGGCTGTATATGCGTAATCCTAAGAATTTATCTGTGATGCCTTTAGGGGCTGCAATTGCAATGCATTGCATTCTAATGATCCACAACTGTGATGAGTACTGTCATTCTAAAGTGTGCGTAAACATGTATTCTTGCTGCTGCGCTTAGGTGAAGACCCCAGACTACTAGCCCTTAAGATATAGAGGTGCATACTTTATGGTCAGTAGGAGATGCTCAGTCAGGGTCATGTGTCACCAAGGCAGATGTACTCCTTTTTAATGCTTGTTGAGGTAGTGGGGTGGGTCGCCACTGGGAAGGTGCCAGTGCGCAGGGCCCTCGCTCCAGGTTATGTTCAACTAACTGCATTGGGGGCAAGATGATGTGCATACATGGGAGTGGTGGTACTAGACCCCACCCCCCCTGCGGGATGGGTGGAGAGGTTATGCAAGGTCACAAAACAATTCCAACAGCTTATGTGTATTTGTAAATTGGTGCATAGTATTGCGTAGTGTGTGTGTTTAATGAATGTACTCTTACTTTCATAAAGCAAAGTACAGACTGGACAATCAATTAATGAGTGTTATGTCTGCGCACCTGCAAATGGTGATTACGAGCCCACACCACCTCCATTGAGTAAGCCTCAGACTGCTCTGCAACGCTACCCTCTGAGAGTCAGGTGCTACAATTGGGTGTTTGGTTCCCAGTGAAGGACAAATGTAGTCAAGTTATTTGTGCATGCCTCACAGATGCTGCCTTGTTTTCCAACATTGGTGTCTAGCGGCGGGAAACATAGTATCCCATTCTGGTGCGCATATATAGCATTTGATAAGTCCAGTTTTGCCACACATTACCTATTCAGCAATGAGCAAATGGAAGAGCGCAAGGCTCTGAGAAGGGTTCAAAGTTTTGGTTATGTGAACTAAAGGTATGGGAAAGGAAAGCCCCGCGCCCATATGTGTCATGTGAAGTTATTATGGTTTAAATGTAAAATCCATTGATATGACCGCGCTATGTTATCATGTGGTAGCGGGATGGTGCTTTCCAGGAAATGATTGCATACAAATGTTCTAAGCCACATTGTACAGCTTTGAACCCTAACACTACATACACTACACCTGCATGAGGGAGGTGTCTCCTCGAGAGATAGGGACAGCAGCTGATGCATACATCACGGTGGGAAGAGGGTGTGGTAGAGTTGGGTGTCCGGCAGGTCCCCAAGGTTAACTGGTGGGGAGGTGAGCAACCCAGGGGTGGCCCCTGGTAGTGGGTGGCCCCCAAGGAGGGTAGTTCTTGAGTGATGGTGTGTAGTGGTAGCCCCTAGGTAGGGTAGGTAACTGACCCAGTGGAGATCTGAGTGGGGGCGATGTGCTCCCTGGTTCCAGGTGAAGGGTTAGTGGTGGACCTTGAGGTGTCAGGGTTGGGTGGCTGGTGACCAGTCAGGTAGGCCCTGTGGGACTTGAACCCCATGACCAGGAGCATGGGTGGTGATCCCCTAGCTCAAGGCAGGAGGTGGACTTCTGCCAGGTAGTACCACGCTGAACACAGGTGGGGGCTATCTTAAGTGAAGGGACCCTGTGTTTCGTGAAGGGGTGGTGCAGGCCTAGCCGGGATCTTTAGGATCCCGGGCTGAGAGTGGTAGTACTACCCTGAAGGCAGGTGTGGCCTATCTTAAGTGAAGGGACCCTGCTCTTCAGAAGGGGTGGTGTAGGCCATCCAGGGACCATGTAGGTCCCTGGGCGGTCTCCCAAGGCGCTGCATGGAGACCGGGGAGAGCCATGAGAGGTGGGCCTGGGTCTAGCTAACCTGGGGCCCACAGGCTCTCTAAGGGTACTCCGGGAGGAGAGCGCGCCTCTCGGAGGGAAGGGTGCATAGGCCCTGTTCTCGCAGCGGAGAACAAGGAAGGGGTCTAGGTTCCCGGGTTAGTTTCCATGTGGAGCTACTGACGGGGGGAATGAGCTGTAGGATGTCAGATGAGGCACCCTCAGTGTTCCTTCCGGGCACTGACGGTGTGGTGGTGAGGCCAGTCTGAGGTCCTATCAGGGAGCCAGGCAAGTGGCTAAAGGGTGCTTTTCTGTGTGGGGAAGCACAAGTGACTGTGCTTTCTTTCAGGAAGCCAGTCATCCCGAAAGGGTGGTGGCAGCAGAATGACCTCAGCGGCAGGGTGAGGGTCCGGAGAGGTTGCATCTTTGGGGTGCAAGGACCAAACGGAGAGAGAGTACTGGTTGGAACAAACTCTGGAAGGGAGACCAGCTAGTGACCCAAGGGGTGGGATGTAGACCTATCCCAGAAGACCGCATCGGTACTGAGGCACTGTACCCTTGTCCAGAGAAGAGGTAGGAATAGTGTTGCATGCCCAAGGGCAAAGGTGGGCCTAGTTAGGCTGAGTCCATGTAGACCATGAGTGACCTAGAGGTATCTAACCTAGAGCCCGGAGGGTTCTTAGGGTAGTCTGGGATCCCTGTCATGGGTGGAGATTTCATGGATAAGGGGAGTAGGTGGTCTGAGCGGATAACTGGTCAGTAAGGGGGGGGTCGGTCAGAACCCCTTATAACTAGTTATCGCTGACTACGGGAAGTGTACCCATGTAGAGTGGCTACTTCTTCCCTGTAGGAATCAGCTGGGCGCGGCATGTGTTAGAAGGTGGTTCTGACACTATGGGCCGCCCGGATTTTTCGCTTTTTGAGCACCTGATTGTTGAGCTTTTACTGTGGGGGAGCATCATAAGGTAGGACTCGCCCACAGTGAACTCAGGATGTAAGAGACGGCATGGGGATTTTACTGGTGTCCCCCTGGCTAACCAGGCTGCTGCGCAGCAGCTGGAGTATGGGGCACTGGGCTGGTTACATGCAAACATGTGTACATGCGTGTGCACACGTGTACAGTCTGCGCAGTGGAGATTCCTAGCGTGCACAGTCCAGGAGCAGCTGCAAACTGAATGGTGTGGCAGGACTTATGCAGTATTGGGTGGTGACATGAAATAGGCTTTATATACTGGAAAGAAACATGCCAGGGAAAGTCAGTGTGTCTTACTGTTTTTTTACTTCATTATTCCCCTATGGGAATGTGGAGCCTATGGGCTAGACTAACTTCCATTAGGCCTACAGATTCCAGATTTGCGCTTTAGTCCACTGTAGCGGAGGTGAAATTAAGTATTCTGCAGAGTCCAAAGTCAAATTTGTACTGCTTTTGGGTCATCCAGAACTGTCATATTTCTCTTAGCCAGCCATGACCTGACCCAGGCTGAGGGCTGACCTCAGCTGGATGGATTGATAACCTTTCTTCCACAAGCGAGGGCCTCCTCTCCATGAAGAGATGATGGGTGGGGCTACAGGCTCATCCATCACTAGCTGCCAGGCACCAGGCTGCACCAAGGAGGGAAGGAGTTGGGTTTCAGAGGCCATGTGGCCAAAGACACTGGACGACGCCATTTTGAACAAACCCAGAGGCTGGACAAGAAGGAGGGAGCAGGGGCAGGGAAGTGATGTGTCGCTGTTTGATAGGACCAACAGAGACTTCCTGCCAGCCCCCTACTCAACTTTTAAAAAGGGCTTGTACAGGAAGAGAAGCTCTCTCTGGGGTGTGGTCTGCTGAGGCTGAAGGTGCTGGAGCCTGGCGCAATGGGCAGTTGGAAAGAGAGACTGCCCCCAGGACTCTATCAGCACTAGAAGAAGAGCCCAGGACCGGTTCACAGAAGCAGTGGCCTCTGCGCAGGGAGAAGAGAGGCCCAGGACAAGAGCAGGCGAAAGGCTGGTGCAGGGAGCCAGTGAAGACAGCTCCCTGCTGAATCCACCCTCTTGGAGACCCAGAGGGCGAAGGAGAGTCCTTCCAGTGGCTGGGGGGGCACCACCAGGAGCAAGAAGATGCGAAAATGAAGAGGCTCGGACCCCCAGGGGCTGAGATATGGCCCCTGGAAGGTAGGCGACCTTTGACCCCCTAAGAAGACCGACAACCAAGCACGTGGGGCTCCGCCGCCGGTCTCAGAGATGCCCCTGGGGTGGGTCAGGTCCCGGGGGCTGCCCCCAAACAAAGCAAAGCTGGGGTGCGCCGTCGCGCACCCAGTGAAAGTGCACCCGCGGGGTGCCAGGCGCCCACCCTGGCCCCTGCTGAAAACTAAGCCGAGGAGCGCTGTCAAGCTCCCAGTGAAGAGTTGCAGGGGAGGGGCCCGGGATCCCAACTCCGGTCCCGTGTGTGATGGAGGGGGCGGGGAGCGTCATCGTGCCCCCTGCGAGGAGGCCCCCGACCCCATCCCCGGGCCCCAAAGTAAAGCCAGGGACCGCCATCACGCTCCCCGTGAAGTTTGACCCCTTCGGGGTGTCAGGGGCCCACCCTGGCCCCCGGCAAAAAGGAGGAGGAGGGGCCCAGGACCTCATCCCCGGGCTCCGGAGATAAGGCAGAGGCCGGGGGAGCGCCGTCGCACTCCCCCATGGACTGGGCAGGCCAGCGCGAGTCTTCCGGTGAGCGGGCAGACCCGAAAAGTGGAGCCGGCTCCCACGGCAGCACGAGAGGGTGCTGGCCATGCGGGGAGCCGGCGGGGGCAGCCGGGGGTGGGCTCCCCAGGCTGCCCTCCAAAGACAAGGCATGTGGGGGTCCTGGGTGGGACCGGGCCCCCCAACGAGGCCTGAAGATGCGGCAAAGCTGCTAGCAGCTGATCGCGGCTCTCCCCGGCACAGCAGGAGAGCCGCATCAAATATTCATGGAGAAGAGCCTGAAGCGCCCCAGAAGGCCTCGCAAGGCATGGGGAATTTGTTGTTTTGGTGCCTGGTGGGGTCACCCTCACTTGTGAAAAGGTGCTGGGAGGAGCTGCTGGAAACGCGCAATCTTCCCCCCCAGCACAAAGATGAGTCCCTACCTAAGTTGCCTGGGGATTTGAAAGGAATAACCCCTAAAGGGCTCAGCCAGCATTTTAACTTCTCTTGGGCTGGAACTTTCGTTCTACAGCTGGAGGAGGGCTGAGAAGTGCATAATAGAGTGAAGGGCTGAGTAGGGGATGTCTAGAGAAGGGCATCCTCTGGAGGTGAAGAGATGCATTTGCACCAGAAATGCTTTAACTAATGTTATTTATTTTAGAGGGACTGAAGGTCACATGTGTAATGTGAAGTACAAAGTGGGGTTATGTTGCCAGACATTCCTCCTAGGGTGTCTGGCTGTATATGCGTAATCCTATGATTTTATCTGTGATGCCTTTAGGGGCTGCAATTGCAATGCAATGCATTCTAATGATCCACAACTGTGATGAGTACTGTAATTCTAAAATGTGCGTAAACATGTATTCTTGCTGCTGCACTTAGGTGAAGACCCCAGACTACTAGCCCTTAAGATATAGAGGTGCATACTTTATGGTCAGTAGGAGATGCTCACTCAGGGTCATGTGTCACCAAGGCAGGTGTACCCCTTTTTAATGCTTGTTGAGGTAGTGGGGTGGGTCGCCACTGGGAAGGTGCCAGTGCGCAGGGCCCTCGCTCCAGGTTATGTTTAACTAACTGCATTGGGGGCAAGATGATGTGCATACATGGGAGTGGTGGTACTAGACCCCACCCCCCATGCGGGAGGGGTGGAGAGGTTATGCAAGGTCACAAAGTAATTCCAACAGCTTATGTATATTTGTAAATTGGTGCATTGTATTGCGTAGTGTGTGTGTTTAATAAATGTACTCTTACTTTTATAAAGCAAAGTACAGACTGGAAATCAATTGAGTTATTTCTGCGCACCTGCAAATGGCGATAACTAGCCCACACCACCTCCCTCGAGTAAGCCTCAGACTGCTCTGCAACGCTACCCTCTGAGAGTCAGGCGCTACAATTGGGTGTTTGGTTCCCAGTGAAGGACAAATGTAGTCATGTTATTTGTGCAGGCCTCACAGATGCTGCCTCGTTTCCAACAATAAGGCAAATCAATAATGAAAAACGACAATGTCCACCCATGTACTCACAGTCATGAAAATAAACTGGACAGGGAAAATCAATCTTTAGGCAGAAAGACAACCTTTAAGCAGAAGGACAACCCCTACTCACATCCACTCCCTTTCCACACAAAACACCCACCTAACCACACAAAACCAAACAAACCTGCAAACTACTACACCACGCACAACCAACCAACCCCTTGTGCCACAAACATACCAGCTGGCCAGGCCGACAATGAACGTGAACACAAAGGGAAACAAACCACAATGGTGCGGAAGAAAACACACCACAGCAAACACATGCTCAAACTAGGACAAACCCCTGAGCTTGAAGGGAGAAAGAAAAGAGGACAAGCACACAGAAAAGCCTCAGCAACAACGCCAAAGCTAAAGGTGAAGCGAAATTCACCTACCAACCACACAGAGGTGGTAGACACGAGTGACTCAAGAAGTCAACTCATACACAACACCCACAAGGGAGACCAACCTAAGTCAACCCACAACCACAAAAAAGTGGAAGGCCAGAGAGGCTCTGCACCAAAGAGCCATCTCACACAGACACCCCAAACAGTGAGAGAAACACAAACTCCCACAAATTCGACAAGGGTATCAACTGAAACACAGTGCCCACAAAGGTGACAAACCTATGTCAACCCACAAAAACCAAAAGAAAATGGTGGTAGGCCAGTGAGGCTCAGAACCTAAGAGCCTTCTCATAAACACACCCCCAAAAGAGAGGGAAAAACAAACCCCACAACCACGCCAAGGTGGTAACCCAAAGTGACAGAACACCGAAAATTACAACAGTAACACCAAGCCAACAGTAGATGATAAATGCCACAACCACACACAGAAGGCAACACAGAGATTGAGGATGATATCCCCCCATGCCCACCCACAGCTGTAAATTTGACAAAGTGCCCACTCACACACAAGGGAAAATGAATTAACAATTCATGGAGAATGACACCCTTCAATGAAGTTAACAAGACCATTCTTTTAAATGTCCCAAGGTTAAAACAATCTAAAAAGAAACATTTCCCTCCCCCTAGAGTTAAATGAAGGCAGAATTTCCAAAGAGTCCTTCCAAAAATTAGAAGTCAGACGCTGGGAAGCTTCCAACCTGAACATGGATAAAGTTCTTGAAAAACGTGCCAAAGTACTCCCAAAAGGCGAGGAGGTTCCAACCAGCCGCCAGAAAGAACAGCAAAGTCGAGGAAAATGGCGGCACGCAGAACGACTTTGGGCTGGGTGGCTCAAGGCATGTCCATGCAGCACAGAGTGAAAGCATCAGGACACTGCGTGAGCTGAAAGCAGGGCTTGCGCCAACACCATCAAATGCAAGGAGGCCGCTGGAGGTAAGTGATAGTTGCAAGCTGTAAATGTTTAAAACGTGAGGCACAACGATCAAATTTCACAAACGTGAGGCACATCGATTGAGGGACTAACTCAAGAACATGACACAGAAAGGTGGGAATGTTGCACCAAACACCGCACACTCTGCACAATAAAGTCGGCACTTTGAAAGAAGTAGGAGGGAAAACCCCCGCAGCCCCCAAGACGCCCTTCACACAGGGAGTGAGGGAACTCCTCCTTCATGCTGACCAACTCCTCCCAAAAGATGCAGGATCGAGGACTACAATGATAAACAAGAAGCATTGTCATAGCCAATAGGTCTCACCTTTGGGTCCTTTAAATGGGAAGAAAAAATTGGGGGCTCTCTCATAGGGTCGTGGCTGATGAAATTACGGGTATGGCTTAAAACACTTAAGCAAAAAATCTGTACTTCGCACTTGAGGAGTTACTAAAATAAATCCTCATGACTTAGGAGCAAGTTGAAAACCATTTAGTAAATGTTAATAATGTAAAGCACAATCAGATATCACCAGAGAATGTCATTGTTATACAAGCAATAAATTATATGCCCAGTTATATACGCAGGTTTAATGTCATAAGAGCATTCTAGTTTTAGCCTCCTGACCTCAATGGCTTGTCAATTATTGCATTAACTGGGGTACTGAAACCCCAGAGTAAGTGGTTCATTAGATGTAAAAAGCACCTGGTTCTCAGCCATTTACTATCAGATGTACCTTTTCTCAATGGAACATGCGGATGTGTGTGCTCAAGGTAATATCACATTAAGGGGGGGGGCACAATTGCCATTTGCCCTGGTGATTCTTCATCTGTTTATGCACAGTTCTTAATTGGGTGCCAAAATAATTGTCTGCCAGTGAAAAACATTTGGGCGCCAAAGTGATTTTACATCCTCGGTCTGAATGACGTTTTCATTCTTCATTTAATAGGTACGTAGCAGGGTGAGCGGAAAAATAAACAAGCAGTAGAAATGCAATAGGTCTCGCGTTTGTTTGTTAGAGCCATTGGCTCTGTAATTGGCAATGTCTTTTACTTATGTGTTATTGAGCTTATAGGAGTATTATGTGACATGAAGTGTAAATATTTGGAGTAGTATTTTGTGTTGTAGAGTGGGGTTTTATTATGTGGTGTTCTGTTGAATGTTGTGGTATGAAGTTGAATTATGTGTTTTGAATTGGATATATATAACGTGCAGTGGAATTGTGTTGTGGAGTGAATTATGTGGTCTGGTATTGAATTATGTGGTGTGGAATGGATTTGTATGGAGTTGAATAGTGTGGCATGACATTTTGTTGAGTGGAATTATGTGGCGTGGAGTGTATTTATCTGGACTGTTATGAGGCTCAGAGTGTATGTATGTGGGGTGGGTGTATTTATGTGGTATTGAGTAGTGTGTAATTAGGTGGAGTTGAATTTTTTGATGCTGAGTAGTATGTTGAGTGTAATTTTGTTGTGTTGTGGAATTGTGTGGCATTGTGTTGAATTATGTGGAGTTGAATGCTTGTTCATGTACAGCAGTGCTGAGAGAAGAGACTTTATGGGAGGTGAACCAATGTTTTCTCTGTCCTCTTGCCACCCTGAACTGTCATGAGTGGCATGGAGTGGAATTATGCGGTGTGGTATTGAATTTTGTGGCATGAGGTGGATGTTTGTGGTGTAGATTGGATGTATGTGGTGTGTAGTAGAATTATGTGTTGTGGAATTGTGTTTTGGTGTGGAATTATGTAGTGTGGAATGGAATTGTGTGGCTTTTAAATTGTGTGGCATGAATCTGTGTGATGTTGAGCGAAATTATGTTGAGTGGTATTATGTGGCTTGGTGTAGTGTGTATTTATGTGGAGTGTTGACATGGTCGCGGGATCCATACAGCCATGACAGTGAGCATTATGTGGCAGTGCTGAGCAGCTTCCCAAAGCAGCAAGACAGCCGTGGTCAGTGCTGGGTCCGGTAATCGATCCTCATCCACACCGCCGTGGTGTGAGGAGGACCTGCCCTGCCATTCAGATACCCACATACTGACACAAGTGCAGCCAAAACTAATTGAAATGCTGCGCACTCACACCACTGCGGGCGGCTCCTGCAGCACTGCAGGATTGACCACCTTCCTCACCCCCCCCCCCCATTAAAACCTCCCTAGTCTTCACAATTACATTGTAATTGTCTAAGAAGCCAAGCCATTGGGTAGTGACTTCGCAGTGATGCCGGCTGGGGTGTGTCCAGTCCTGTTTTGGTCAATACATTGTAACAGAATGTAAGCACAGTGTAACAGCGAAGTAAAGGGGCCAGTAGCCATGGGAGGATACCAATTACGTCCTGGCCGACTAAGGCAAGAATAACAAGCCTATTATGGAATCACACGCCAGCATTTACGAAGGACAAAGACAGAAGCCAATCAAAAATATGGGCGGAGAGTAGGGGCAGCTTGTCTCCCATATTCTACTATCGCAGTCTCGCTGAGCGAGCAGCGCATGCTGCTAAAACTCGACCATAGAACGGAGGACAGCCTTCTAATGTTGTAATTCAAGCAAAAAACTCAATTTTATAAATGATTATCATTGACTCCAGCCTGGGTTCACTCAAACTTTTTCAGCTGCCTTCAATATGTTATCCATGAGCCGTATGGATTAATTTCTTGTCCTCATTCTTCTGTTGTCCATGATGGACATATTGCTTGTGATTAGATAGCTTTCCTGGCAATCACAGTTGTCTGCCTTTTTAACAGTGGTTTCCTCCATTTGCTGGAGTACACCACTTGCTTTTTAACTGGCCAAGTGTGTGAGGCCTTCCACTACTAGTATCATAGAACTAATTTTGTGTTTTTTTTAATCCTTAATGCCATTTTAAGGTTTCTCCTAGACAGTGCATGCACTGTCTCTGTGAGACATGTTTGCAAACACTTGGCTTACAGCATGCCCGTAGTTTACATTTGTTAGCTTCAACGTTGCTCTAATTTACTTTGCCCCCATTTGTCAAGGCATGAGAATGTCATATCTTCTTGTGTTTGGGCCACCTGTGGAGCAAGGACTAAGTACTGTCCATTCACTGCTCCGGTTTTTGGAGCTTTTTTTCATTGTGTACAAACACTCGATATTACTCCTTGTTTTTTCAGTCCGTTTCCCATATCCCCATCCATTTTCATTCTTTTTCCCTCTCACCCCCTACAACATACTCTACGCAACTGCACTTTAACCTGCACCACTGTGGGCCACTGCACTCAACACTGCACCAGTCAACTTTGCAACATTACAGTGTACCACTGCACTCTATTTTGTGCCACTGAACTACATGCCACTGCACTCCATGCAACTAAACTCTACACCACTGCACTTTATGCCACTGCACTCTACGCTGCTGCACTCCGCAACACACTGCTGCACTCTACTCTGCACCACTCTTCTCTATGCACTGCACTTTGCCAGTCGCCTCTTCACTGCACTATATTCTATGCCTTTTCACCACTGCACTCTGAGCCACTGCACTCTATTCTAGGCCACTGGACTACATGCCCCGCTAAACTCTACTCTGCACCATTGCAATCTATGCCACCCTGTGCCACTGCACTATGCTGCTGCACTCCATGCTACACCACTGCACTCTACTATGCACCACACTTCTCTACCCCACGGCATTCTATGCCACGCTACTCTTCTCTGCACTATATTCAATGCCTCCCCATCACTGCACTCTGAGCCACTGCACTACACCCGACCACACTTTATTCTAGGCCACTGGACTACACCCCACTGCCTTCTACTCTGCACCACTATGCCACTGAACGCCACTGTACTTTACTATGCACCACTGCTCTCTATACCCCTCTGCATCACTGAACTCAATGCCTCTCAGCTCTTCACTGCACTATATTCTACACCACTGTACTTACACCACACTGACACTGCATCACGCTTCACTCTACTCTTCATCACTGCACTCTATGCCATTACACTTCTCTGCACCACTCTATGCTGATACTCTACCCTATGCTGATGCACTTTATGCCACTGCACTCTATACCACTCTTCTCTTCACCACTCTGTGCCAAGGCACTCTATATGCCACTGCAAGACATGCTCTACGGCAATGCACTTTATGCCACTGTACGCTACTACATGCCACTCTTCTCTGCAACACTAAGCCACTGCTCTCTACACTGCTCTACTCTGCACCACTGCACTCCACTCTTCTCTGCACCACTCCACACTGCTGCACCACGCTAGGCTTCTTTACCACTCTACTCTGCGCCACTCAACTCATCTCTGCACCCATCTACTCTATGCCACTGCACTCCACACTACTGCACTTATGAAACTCTACACCACTGCACTCTAGGACACTGCACTTCTGTACGCCACTGTACTTTACAATATTGTAATTATGCCATTGCATTCTAGCCAGTCTAATCTGCTCAGCACCACTTTATCCTATGCCTCTGCACTCTATGCTGCACCATTCTGCTCTGTGCCACGACACTCTATGCCACTCTAATCTGCACCATTCTACTCTATGCTACTGCACTCAACACCGCTGCACCCTACACCACTCGACCAGACTACACTACACCACTGTACTCCACTGCACACTACCCCAGTGCACTAAACACCACTCTGCTCTGCACCACTGCACTCCACACAGTGCTGCTCTACCCCACTCCACAAAATACCTGGGCACGCCCCTTCGCACCACTCAAAGCCACTCTACTCCACACCAATCGCACACCTCTACCAAATGCCTCTCCACTATCTCACTCTATGCCCATCTACCCAACTCTAATCTATGCCAATCCACTATACACCACCCTACTCTATGCCAGTCCCTCCAATCTACGCCATGCCACTCAATGCCACTCCACTTTACTTCACTTCAAGCTGATGTAGAGCATGGTGAAAAGACATTGTCAAAGCCATTAGCCCAATGCTTTTCTATTTAGCACTCCGTGCAAATACTCTTGCACTAGCTACCTTCATCATTCCCCTGCTGCAGTGGCGTAACTAAACAATGTGGTGGCCGTGGCGGTTCCTCCATTTGCCGCCTGCGGGCATGGTATGCAAGAGGAGGGGTGCTGCCGATTGTTGCCACAGGTAAGAGCGGGGGAGGCCGCCACCCACAAAACCCGGGCCGCCCCCCCAACTCCCCTTGTTATGCTACTGCCCTGCTGACTTTGGAACTGGGGATCCAGACTCAAGGCCAATCTCAGCTTAACATCCTGTGATTCTGGGTCATTCACTGAACATCCCTGTGCCATAAAAAGAAGAGCAATGAAATCTGGTTCTCATGTAAAGCGCTCTAAGGCTCCTGGGCCAAGTTCGTCCTTTATAAAATTGCAAAAACAAAATAGGTTACACCTTTACTGCTGAGATCGCTGAATAGCCTGCATGTGTAATGTTTCAGAGAGGATAAAAAGAGCCTCTGAAATGGATAATGCTAATTAGAATCTCTTGTTTACTGTCCTTCAACATTGTGGGTGTAGGTTCTAAATATGAGTTATGATCATTTTGAGCACTTTAACATCTGACCACTTAAGTGACATTGCTAGAGGTTTTTAAACCTAGAGGGACCGGGGTCAGAGTGCACAACCGCGCATTTTAATATTGGTTCTTCCATTTTATCAACAAACCTCTGGCCTGGAAGCTTGAGGTTCAGATCTAGAGGTGCTCATTCGGCATTAGCAGCAAAACTGATCACCGTTGTTTAGTTTAGTTTGGGCTGAATTGCTCCCATTGGGCGCAGGGTCAAGACGGATTCGCATATGGCTGGGTTCAAACTAGAATGGCATGGGGAGGAAAAAAAACCGATGGATTTAGGCCCAGATCTCTGTACATGGGTGAATGTATGACATTGTTTTTCTTCGGAAGAGGGGAGAAAGGCCCCTATCCCTTACTCGCCAGGTAATAAGCGTTAGTCGAGAGGTACTGGTTCTTGCCCAATGACAGGGGGAAACCCCTATCCCCCTAGTTTTAGCAAAAGTTCTGATGGGTTGTCAAGGCAAGATTAGTGTATTCTGATTCTTGGAGGAAAAAATTCCAATTCAAAGCAAGTTGATTTAAACGTGAGCTAGTCCTTTATTTGCACTCATACATAGGGGTGGGTATGAGAAAAAACCAAGGGGTGGCACAGCCAACACGTGTTTCGCCCCCTACATGGCCTATAGGCCTGGGGCTTCTTCAGGGCGGGTATTACTGAAAATGGACGTTTCCACGATGTGCTAGAAAGATATAGTCGGATTCTCAAATCTTGGCTAATGCCCGGTACGAGTGTTCTGTTTCCTTCAGTTCTGAACTGAAGGAAACAGAAACAGAACACTCGTACCGGGCATTAGCCAAGATTTGAGAATCCGACTATATCTTTCTAGCACATCGTGGAAACGTCCATTTTCAGTAATACCCGCCCTGAAGAAGCCCCAGGCCTATAGGCCATGTAGGGGGCGAAACACGTGTTGGCTGTGCCACCCCTTGGTTTTTTCTCATACCCACCCCTATGTATGAGTGCAAATAAAGGACTAGCTCACGTTTAAATCAACTTGCTTTGAATTGGAATTTTTTCCTCCAAGAATCAGAATACACTAATCTTGCCTTGACAACCCATCAGAATGTATGACATTGGTCTGCATTCTGTCCAACTGTTGTTTTTGCATTTGTCACCCCGATTGGGACTGGTATGCTCAGACGTGAGTCCCGTGCTCTCCATGCCACTGGAATCAAGCTATCCTGGCTGAAGAGGGGTGAAATCCCGAAACCGATCCTAGGATGCTTGTTTCCAGTCCAGGGAGGACCTGGCTTGGCAGTTCGGGCTGGACTGTTCCCATGAGGCACAGGGTCAAGACTGATTTGCATATGGCTGGGTTTAAACTGGAATGGCATGGTGAGCAAAAAAAACGATGGATTTAGGCCCAGATCTCTGTACTGAGGTGAATGTATGACATTGGTCTGCATTCTGTCCATCAATTTCTCTTTTTGCAGAGTTTTAGAAATGCCGTTTCCTGTTTTGAAAATATGCTGGTGGTGCCCCTGGGGAGAGCAAAGGAGGGGCTGGGTAGCCCCGAAAGCTTTATTTGTTATCCCATAGTGAAAACGTAAAAAGTACCTGGTGCTGGAGCCCGCTAAACCCCCTCCTCCTCCTCCTCCCGACCCCACAGCAGTTGAGGGGCTGGCCAGCGATGCAGGCTTTTTGTATGTTGCTTATCAAATGTAAAATGCTGTCAGTGGGGGGCATGGCAAGCATATGTGCAATCTGGCAGCACTCCTCTGAGCTCCTGGGCGCTTGCCGCATTACACTGCCTTGTACTAAGCAGAAGGGGATGTTTTTGATCCTGGTGGCTCTGCTGAGAATGTACTTGCTCCTGATCGCAGCCCCGATGACCTGAAGATTCTCTGCACCTGGGCAGCATGGCAGCACCTTAGAGCTGTGTCAGTAGCCTCGGAGCCCTGGAATCTTAAACATACGACTAGCGAGGACTTGAGCTTAGGCGCCCTGCCCTGTGAGGTCTTGCTGCACCCATTAAACTGGCAAGTTCTTTCTCTTAACTGCCCTCATCGTTTTGGGATTATCTAGCCTGAAGCATGCCCAGCGGAATACACAACAACGGTCTCTTACAGTATTGAGCTCATCTTCTGCATTGTTAGAGGTAGTTCACAAAATCACACCCAGGTTATCATCAGAAACCCTACCAGGATATTTCATGGATCCTAATCCATACTGCAAACACCTTGTATTCAGCGAAAGCCTTGTCTCTTCGCAGCAGGTAAAGCGCATGCAACAGAACTTCAGTGGGAGCAATAAGAGGAACCTCTCACTGCCCTTAAGTGGAAGAGACACTATTATACTGCTGGAGCAGGTAAAGCAAAATGTTGTACACCTTCTCTATTTTGCATGAAAATACTAATGACGTAATCAATTTATATATTAATTTTAATTAACTGTGTGCTGTGATATATTAACCAACAACGTGCATTTTTGATAAACACAAATTATTCGTGGGACTCATTGCTATTTGCATGGCAGAATAACTTTAATGACTAATTGTGTACGCCTATTAACAATAGAAGGTGTGGTGATCGAATATTGCATGATTTTTGTTGCTTTAGTGACGTTTGCGTTCCTTTTAGGGCCGAATGGTGAGTATTATTGCTTTAAATGTCGCTATAAGATAGGAAATTACTAATATATAAAGGGATTAGTGTGGGTTTAACATTAGAATCTTCATTTCCACATATTAATATTCTTTTGTGTTTGTCTTGCTTAAGTTGGCATTCGGGCCTACCAAACCATGACATTCAAAATGGAGTTCGGAAGTGGCCACCATCTTATGAGCGCGATGTCTTCTGCGCAAACTCGGATGGCTCCGAAGATCTCCAGGCATCCTCAATTCTGAGCGCAGTCTTCCTGGTCAAGGATAGGAACGTGGAGGACTGCCAGATTTCAGTCAGTAAAACTACCCAGAGAAACAATAGTTACCTATGATGAAGATTAAACTTTGTTGCTTGAGCATGACATAAACTGAGGACATGACCAAGCTAATTCTCTGAGAACCCAAGACCATGAGAAAACTGGACCATATAACAATTTTTGCCGGATGGACCAATCCTACTTCTTCCTAGTTCAATTAATGTTTCATGTTACCCAGAATTTTATTATAAAAGAGTAGTAGAATAGGGAGGAGTTACCAGCGTGCGTCCCGGAGATGTTAGTGCGTTCCAGAGAGGTGTCCTGAATTGCTTGCATGATTGATTAGTCCATTGGATATCTTTAGGACTGTGTCATGCTGAGCGAGAAGAACTTTTGGACTTATTGGGTTTGGCCTGCATTCGATTGGGACGATTGGAAGGATTTTGGTTATGCAGCGCCAATTGAATTAGAAAATACCCGATAGCGAGAATAGGTAAATATAAATGTCATGCTAAATTGTGCTGAATAAGTAAATTTGAGTATTTGTTGACCTAAATGCTAATTATGCAACTGAAAGCAAGAAATTAGATAAACTAAATATTGATTTAAAGAAAATGAGTTTGTGGTTTTTCAAGTAGGTTATTAAAAGGATTCTGAAGCTTTAATGTGTTTTAGCTGATCTAAATCACCAACCAGTCCAACTAATTGGCCCATCGACCAAGTGGTGGAGTGCCTTGAAGTTAAGGTTAGGATCCTATAGGCGTTGATGTAAATATGTATATTCCGTAATAAATGTTTCCTTCCCTATAGGTAATAAGGTACCCCCCCACATGTCCAGCGGATTCCTCATCCCTCCTGTGTGCAGACTCGTGAGAGAAACGTATGAGTGTTGGTGTCATGGGCCCCACCAATGACTTTGTGCATGAATGAGTCAGCGTGATGATGGGTCTGTGGCGCAGGGAGGATATGTACATTTGTCTCTCTCCCCCCCCCCCCTTTTCCGCTGGATCAGATTTTCTAATAGCAGATTGATGGTTTTATTGCATTGGTTTGGCGATTATTGCTTATTGATTTTTGATTTCTGATTGTTGATTATTGGTGAATGATTGATTATTGATTTATGTTCTAACATTCTATGTTGAGGCACGTCGCGTTCTATGTTGTTTTGAAGACTTCTGGGCTGTAGGAAGTTGGATGCCCTGTAGGTACACGGGGAAAAAGTGTGGCAAGTGAAGTTGCACGGTGCATTGTCTTGTTGCCCTGGAGGTACACGGGGAAAACGTGTGACGATTGGAGTCGCACGACGCATTGTCTGGGTTCGAATTGGTAACATCGTCGTGTGTTATCGTTAGGGACATTTCTGTATGAAAGTGGTGTATGGATAGCGAAGGTCACCTGTGAAATTTCGGTCTTAAGAACAGTAGTCAATTGTGAGCTCTGATTACGCTTATTACTGGAAAGGTAATAGGTCTCCCCTAAGCTTGTTAGAAGGATAAAGTAGAGGGAAGTGCTACTTTATCAACAAATGAAATAATTCTGTGGAAGGGCAGAGGTAAGCGCTGCTCTCGAGAAATACAGGATTCTTGTGCAAATGGACTACATTTTCTGTATGAATGTGCGTAAGTGAAATAGCATTCGGCTTTATCGTGAAACTCTGCCCTTAATTCTCAGGAGCAGTGTAGCCTCCACATGTGTTTTATCTCCAGAGAAACGGTTAGCTAATGCTCGTTAGAAGGGTAAGGTAGAGGGAAGTGCTACTTTATCGGCGAGTGGAATAATTCCGTGGTAGGGCAGAGGTAAGCGCTGTTCGAGAAATACGGAATTCTTGTGTAAATGGTCAAAACTATTTCTTTGGTTTAGCGAAGCTGACAATGGTGGTGTTTTTATGTCATTACTAACAGATTTTTGGTTAGTAAGAACGAAGAGAGTTTGCCGATAAATTTTGTAAAGGAGGGGTCAACAGAAACAGGAGTAGCGAGAAAAGCTGACGTCAGAAAGACCACGCTGGGATTGGCCAGCCATTAAGAGACATAAACGCTCCGAATTGGTGCGTTAGTGTATGCCGCGCTAGGAGTGGAGAAGTGACAGGGTGATGTTAAACGCTCCGGATTGGTGCGTTAGTGTAAGTCGCGCTGGTATTGGAGAATTACAAAAGTGACAGACGCTCTGGATTGGTGCGTTAGTGTGAGTCGTGCTACGATTGGATAAAACCACAGAATAGTCGTAGAGGAAATCTAGCGATACAGAATAAGGAAAAATTATGTATTACGATCCACTAGAGAAAGAGAAAAAGTACTGGTTTGGGAAGATCAAGAATTAATATAAAAAGGATAAGCCGATTGTGACTAGAGAGGGACAGTTGCTTTCTCCACCGAAATCGCCCGCATACTTCATGGTGGCAAAATATGGATATCATACATGTATTTGGCTAGATAATTGGGCAAAGTATACAAAAGATGATGGAGTTTTAGCATTTCCAGAAAATGGCTCATTTAATTTAGCGGTATTAAGGAACTTAAGAGAAAGGATGATGAAATTAGAACAGAGACCTAGACCTACTCAGTTCGAAGCATTAACAGAATGGGAAGATGAGATGTATGAAAGGGAGCAACAGCGGAGTGGCGGAAGGTATAAATACATGTTTGGTAGACCGTGTGGGCAGGAAAATCATGATGACTGAATGAGGAGATGGCGGAGTGCAAATATGGCTGATGGGATGTTCCCTATGAGAAATGCTGAAGAGACTAGTGGTAGAAAGTGTACAGAGAAAAGAAACCATACAGGATCAGAAGGCCACAAGTATGGTGTGAATGAGTCGGAGGATGATGTACTCGAGGACATGTTTTATAAAAATCCTCCCCCGTACCAACCAAATACTACTTTGTTGACACCAAGTGCGCCAGTAAAAGAGGCACCACAAAAGATAAAATTTGAGACAACGCCACCTGAGGTAGGGAAAAATAATCCCTTTAGAGAATCGGAAAATACACAGCCCGGTAGAATGACAAATGAAAACTCCGCTGAATTAGCCAAAACTACCCTGGAATTAACTGAAAAGATTAGGGAATTGACCAAAAATATGGAAGCTGTAACTGTTCCTGTAACAATAGGACCAGTGATGCCTGTTTTTGAGAAGCAAAAAGATAGTGAGCATTGTCTAACGATCCCTTACAACAGTAATAAACAAGTTGAAACGGAAAAAAGGAATTCAGGAGAAAATCCATGGGGACAATTGGTAGGAACTTCTGGGTTAAGTACTCCTAAAAATTTGACAGTGAATCGGAGTCCAACAAATAAAACATTAATGACAACAGAATCAGTACCAGGATCACCAAAGAGTGAAATAATTTCTGTTGGTCCCACTTCTGATGAACTAAGTGAGTGGTTGAGGAGCTTACAGCAAAAAGATGCTGAACCTCGACCGTTAGATGTGACCAAATTAAAAATAACTTTGGGAGAATTGATAGTAGGGACTATTCCCACAGAAAAGTTAAAAGCATATCAGGATGAAGAGCTAATGTTTCTATGTCAAAGTATAACCTGGAGGGCGAGATATTTGCATGAGAAATTGGAAGAAGTGGTAAGTGAAATGGGTATCGATTTTGAGAAAATAAAGTCATTACAGAAATCACACAGAGTAGATTTTGCTGAAAAAGACATTGAGAATGTTAATACCACAGGAAGAATGACTCAAATTAAAGAGCTAATTGTTTTACTAAGAAAATGGGGCGATGTAGATAAATGGAAGAGCAGGTGGTTTCAGAACCGAGACGATGTAACAGCCAAAACATTTGCAGCTTTCCCAATAAGGGAAAAAGAGAAAAGGTAACTGAGTGTCCCATGAGGGAGATCCCAGGAGGAGGCTATGTGCATGTTCCTTGGACTAGACAGGACATTTTATCATTTACAAATGACTTCCCCTGTCTTCGCGAGAAGCCGTTGGAATGGTATAGGCAGATAGACAGGTTTGTCAAATTATCAAAAGTATTATGGATTGATTTGAATAGTCCATTTGACATAATTGTGCCAGCAGATCTATGGGCAGAATGTAAGATTACAATAGGTTGGCCTACTCAGGAATACCCTACAGATCCTAAAACAGGTGCCCCTGATCCAGAGGTAATGAGAAAATACGAACAGGTAGTTACCTTTCTGAAAAATAAAGTACCTCTAAAAGAAACTGATTGGGTAAAGATTGATAGAACTTACCAAGAAGTAAAATAATCTGTACATGCCTATTATGAGAGATTGTTATTGGCTTTTAAACAATACAGTGGTGATGAAAATTTGAGTGAGAAAGATTTAAGTCATTTTGTATATCGATTTGTGTACGGGTTGCGACCTGAAGTAAGTGAAATGATTAAATAAGCATACTGTGGATGGGCAAAATAAAAAGATAGATGAAGTATTGAAGCATGCAAAGTATTTTAGCAATGAGATTGAAGCCAAGCGACGCAAGTTAAAAGAAAAAGCCATGTGGGCTCAGGTTAAAGTGGCAGAAAGACCGGAAGCCCAACTGATTGAACAGGCAAATGGCATGAGCCATATGAAACAAAAACCCAAAATTGGGAAGGGAAAAGGACAGATTAGTATAGAAGAAGCCAAAAAGAAGTGACCATGTCATAACTGCGGAAAGATGGAGGATTGGAAATCAGAGTGTAAATTACCCCCAATTGCTAATGGCGATAATGCATCATTAAATACACAGGTGCAGAATGAGGTGGGTTGTCAACCACAGTGACAGCAGCAGGTTGTTGCCCAACAGTTTCAGGTGTCAAAACCGCCTTTTCCACAGAGTGTAAACCCTCAGAGAAACAGTAATGAGACAGGATTCTACACCGAAGAACAGGTGACTAAGCTGCCGCGCGCTAGTGCTGTTTCACAGTATTGGCTGCAACACGATGAGTGAGTCAGAAGAAAGTTATTGACGGTGCAGAGGAGAGGAAGAAGAGTGCGTACTTGGTGCAACTCTGGAAGTAGACCAGACAGGCTCTTTTGTGGATGGAAAGATACATGATGAAAAAATTACTTTCCTAGTAGATACTGGTGCTACTCGTTCGACTGTTAGAATCTTCCTCTCTCGGACGACACAATCCAAGTAGTCGGAGTCTCAAACAGACAGATAAAAACGTTACTTACTGAACGAGTTAAAGTTAAGATAGGGACATTTTCAGACATGTACCGTTTCGTTGTGTCTGATATAAGTCCTGTAAATTTGTTAGGAATGGATTTTCTGTACTCCTGATGGTATAGCTTTTGAAACTCCAGATGACGATGTATTGTACAAAATAACCATGGCAAATATGGAACCGGAAGTTACAGAAGCCTTTGCAGTATTTGACCCAGAGGAATTGCTTCAAGCATTAAAGGAAACAGTGAGACCAGAGGTGTGGCATTTCACAGGAGAGGATATGGGATTAATGAAAAACGTAGACCCTGTAAAGATCACTGTAAAAGAAGGAATAAGTTATCCAAATATTCCGCAGTATAAATTGACGCCCGTAATAATTGCAGGGGTTACTCCTATAATAGACAAAATGTTTGAAAATAATGAGCAGCCCATGTAATTCACCGATTATGGGTTTAAAAAAAGCCTAACGGAACTTTCAGGATAGTGCAAGATCTGGGAAAGGTGAATAAAATTGTTGTGATTCTATACCAGATTCCACATGATGCAGAGTGGTACACAGTCATTGACCTTTGTCACACTTTCTTTTCCATCCCATTACACCCTGATAGCCAACAGATTTTTCGTTCCTTTTTGGCGAACGCCCTTTGGCATGGTGCCGAATCCCACAGGGGTATACACAAAGTCCATCGATATTCAATCAGATTTTGAAGAAATCTCTAGAAGATTTAAAAATGCCTGAAAGTTCAGTACTAGTCCAATATATCGATGACCTACTGGTGGCATCGAGAACTCGAGAAGCCTGTGTAGTGGATACTGTAGCTCTACTGAATCATTTGGCGGATGGAGGACTTAAGGTATCCCCATCAAAATTGCAGTTTTGACAAAAAGAAGTACAGTACTTAGGCCATAAAATTGAAAAAGGACTGAGAAAAGTAACTGCAGATAGGATCAGGGTAATCAAAGGAATGAGAGCCCCAATGACTCAAAGAGAGGTGAGAATGTTTATTGGAATGGTTGGGTACTGCCGTCAGTGGATCAGTCATTTCTCACTGATTGCAAAACCTCTAGTACGTTTGACAAAGAGTGATGTAAAAGACCCCATTGAATTGAACAAGGAGGAGTTGAAGGCTTTTAAACAACTGAGAGATGATTTGTGTGAAGCCCCAGCTCTTGGCATGCCTGACTATGAAAAAGAGTTTGAGCTCTATTGTAGCGAAAGAAATGGATGTGCACTTTCTGTACTAGTACAGAAACATGGAAGATTGAGACGACCAATTGCATATTTTTCGGCTATACTAGATCCTGTAGCTGTGGCATTACCTGGCTGTTTGAAAGCTGTAGCAGCTACCTGTAAGAGCCTGGAACAGAGTGAAAGAATTGTGATGGGATATCCTGTGAGAGTGTTTGTGCCTCATGACGTGGCGATCCTTTTAACTAGGAGTCGCACCCAGTTTATGACGCATAGTCGTCTAAGTATGAGAAGGTCATTTTAGGTGCAACGAATATGAGCCTTGTGAGATGTCTAAATGTGAATCCTTCAACATTGTTACCTGATGCTGAGAATGTGGAAGTCAGGACAGGTGTGGATCATGATTGTCTGGAAGTGCTTGATTTTTGTACTAAGCTTCGCCCTGATATAAAAGATGGACCTCTGAATGAAAGTGACTATGTGATGTTTATGGACGGGTCATGCTTGAGAACAGACGAGGGGATTTTGAGTGCAGCGTACACAGTATGTACTGTAGCAGCTGTACTGGAAGCATCTTGTTTAAAAGGAGTGACCCAGGTTGCTGAACTATTTGCATTAACAAGAGCGTGCAAGTTGGGGAAAAATCTGAGAGTCACTGTGATTACTGATAGTCAGTACGGCTTTGGTGTGGTGCATGACTGGGCAGATTTGGTCCCAAAGAGGGTTTTTGACATCGAGTGGAACTCCTATAAGGAATGCTGAAGTGGTTGGAAAATTGCTTGAGGCGATACAGCTGCCTAAGCAATTGGCAGTAGTAAAACGTGCTGCACACTCAATGACCGCTGATTATATATCAGCGGGGAATGAGTTTGCCAATGACATGGCACAATATTGTGCACGCAGCCAGAATTCGGTTAATCGAGGCAGGGAAAAGGACATGAATTCATGTCCCTTGCTTTTTATTAACACTGTGAATACATTGGAGGAGGTGAGGCAGTTACAAGAAGAAGCAGGAGATGAGGAAAGGAAACCGTGGATAAAATCAGAATGTGCACCCCGAGAGACAGATTACGTTTGGGTTTATCGGGATGGAAGACCAGTCATGCCTGATAGCATGGTCTCTACCATGGCACGGATGTATCATGGACAAGCACATGTAGGAAGGGATGCTATGATTAGGCTTTTCAAACAGACATGGTATAATGCCAAGTTTAGACTTGTAGCTGAGAGCCTGTATCAGAGATGCCTTATATGTCAGCAATACAATCCTGGAAGGAAAACAGTGGTGAGCCTAGGAACGATAGGATGGGAAGGAGGGCCTTTCACCAGAATGCAGATTGACTTCATTGAAATGCCCCCTTGCAACGGACTGAGGTATGTTCTAGTGGTAGTTTGCCTATTTTCAAGATGGGTGGAAGCATACCCAACTAGAAGGAGTGATGGAATAATTGTAGCAAAGCTACTATTGAGTTAATTCCTTCCCAGATTTGGTTTTCCAGTCAGATAGAGGAAAGCATTTTCATAATGAAATCTTGAAATTGATTTGTGAAGCATTGAATGCACAGCAGAAACTGCATTGTGCCTATCACCCAGAGGCTTCTGGTGTGGTGGAACAAGTGAATGGCACCATTAAAAATAGATTGGGAAAAATGTGTTTAGCCACAGGTTTGAAATGGCCTGATGTCTTGCCTCTAGTGCTCATGACTATTAGATCTATCCCTGATAGAAATTCTGGATTGAGTCCCCATGAAATAGTAATGGGGAGGGCAACGAGACATGTTTTCATTCCTGTCAACAAACCACTGCCTATATCTGATAACTTGGTATTGGATTATTGCAAGGGATTGGCTGATTTCGTTCATTCTGTGTTTCATCAGGTTGGATCGGATGCAACCACTCTTGAAAAGAAGCCAGCTCATGACCTAAGTCCAGGAGACTGGGTGAGAGTTAAAGTGCACAGAAGACGAAATTGTCTGGTCCCATGGTGGGGTAAACCGCGTCAAGTAATCTTGACCACGACAACAGCTGTGAAATGTGCAGGAGTGAAGAATTGGATTCATGCTAGTCATACCTTGCGAATTCCTAATCCAGCGAATAACAGTGAAGAAGAATACTTTGAAGAATCTGATACCAGTTCCGAGTCAGATTCAGAAGAAACAAGAACAAGACCAACTCCTGAAAGGGGGGAGTTAGAATCAAGTCCAGTTATAGCACCAGAGAATCTACCATTAAGGAGGAGATTGGAGATTTCTGACACTAGCTCAGAGTCAGATACTGAACGAGTACAAGTGCATGAAAGAGTACAAGAAAACAGTGAAGAGACTGTTAAAGAAATTCTCGATAAAGAAACTCCACATGTAAAAACGAGAGAAATTCCACCTGAAATCACAGAAGTAGATGGTGAGGTACTAGATACAGAAAGAGAGGGAAATATTGTTGCGGAAGAACCCCGAGGAGGTGTAGGGAAACCACATATCCAGATAGAAGAAGGGACAGTTAGTCAGCAGGAAGATTGCGTGGAAGAAACACGAGGAGGGACAGAAGTAGGAAAGGAACAGAAAGTGGTGGAAAGAAAAACTACCGAAGGTAAGAGTCAAGGTGGAACTGAATCTGAGGACAGTGACGAAGAATTACAAGAAGGTCAAGTTCTGAGGAAAAGAGCATGGAGAACTGAGAGAAGTGAATAAGGAAGTAAGTTGAAAAGGACAGCAAAGGAGGAAGTTTGGCTAAAGGAGGTAAAGAGATTAATATACCGATTAACACGAGTAAAGTCATCTAGAACTGAACCAGTGAACGAGGTGTCTAGCCAAGAGAAATCAAAAGACATTGATCAAACTCCCTTGGAGAAGGGAAAACGGACTAAGAAACCCAACCAGAAGTATAAGTCACCAGAATGGACATACGTGGCCCTTCCTGAAGAACAAGAGGAAGCAGACAGCCAAGGGGATCTAGGTGTGACTATACCAGAAGTGGTTGAGGAAGACGAAGATTCGGAAATCCTGAGAGTTATCTTGTCCGACATCGGAGAAGAGACGGATGTTGAGGAGATTCTGAACCAAGGCTGTGAGAGTAAAGTGAAAGACAATCAAATGCCAAATTGAGGAAACCAAGGTGTACCAGAAGAGAAAAAATTTAAAACACTGAATAAGAGACATATCCGAAAGGAACCAAGTAGGCGCCTAGAGCCTTGGGTTTAGAAAAACTAGTTGTGAGTAGACTAGGCTAAGTCAAAAGACACTGATCATTTTCCGAAATGGTAAACACAGAAGGTAGAAAATCTACATGTGTGTTCCTTCGAAGATGGTGCAAGGTGTGTTGCTGTTGTACAGGATTACTAATGCTTCTGTGGAGTGTATTAGCTTTAATAGTTCCATTTAAAGGAACGTTTGAAACAATAGAAGGTCATAGTCAAGTCTAATATAGAAAAGATTCATGATATTTAACCAACTAAAGAAGTAGATAGAACTTACTTGCATAAGGACGGGGCAAGATGGCGGACGTGCTCTCTGTCCGTTAGAGCAGCTGTGATGTGCTCGCCGCCTATGGCTTCCATACGCTGTTATTCTTAAGAAACCGCTCCAAGATATACCAGAAATTGGCTATTCAACACTTCTGGCGGTACATGCTGCTACCTAAGTGTCATCTAGCAGAACGACTCAGTGGACTGCCGAAGGACGTTTCTTACCTCTCCCCTTCCAGCGCGGACTGAATTCAGCGTTTCACTTGTTCTGGACGCTACTTTGTTGCAATTCCGAGACAGCGTTTCCTCGCGGCTCCTCGCACAATGCCGCCGAAATGCTCTGCTGCCTCGAAGAAGGCAAAACCAAAATCGAAGACGCACACTACTCCTGCTGTAGCCCAGAAAACAGCTTCTGAGAAAGATATCCTTGCAGCCAAGTCGGACGCTTCTACCGCTGCTGCAGAACAATCGGCATTACCCGTCACTCCCCTAGAGTCTTCAGTACCTAACGTGTGGAGAAAACGCGGATGAAGGCTCACTTGATGTCCACTATAACGGACGACGATCTTTGCTTACACCACACCAGCGGGATACTCCCAAGCAAACCGGAGCTGCAGTGGTGCATTCTGGGGCATGTAGTTCTGGCGCTTCCCTGAAAATTCCAGGTATGTTCAAAATAGTTAAAGATGTGACCTTGGTGCAGTCCCGGCGCTCCTCTCTTGTCAAGACTGCCTCTCTCACTACTGTACTTAACAGATCTGACCCACCTGTCAAGCCAAGCGATAATAGTAACATTATCATTGAAACCTTGGAACAAAAAGGGGAGACTCCACCCGCTTCTTTACTGGAGGCCTTGTCGGGGGGCAGTTTGAGGAGTGAACGCCCGGACCTAGGTGAGGTCCCGTCCGACACCTCTTTAGCACCTCCTGATGTGCTGCTGGACCCCGTATCCACTGCTTCAGAGGATCTTCCAAATACAGAAGCTAACCAAGATATTGAATCTGTTGACTCAGCAGGCAATTTTTACTCAATGTCTGACCTCTCCAACGCATTGGAGTTAGGGAGTATTGATGTAGAGGTGCAGGATTGGGGAGATGATACCAGCTTGAATCTCTCACTCCAAGATGCGGATCAGGATCAGGAGTCGTCTATGGAAGAGGAGGACTGCAACGAAACCCCCTTGTCTGATAGAAGGGAGTGGGGTGAGGGAGAGCACACAGTACGCAGGGCTCCTGTAGCTTCAACATCAACGCTACCCTCTCCGGCTTCTCAAGATCTGGCAGTCTCTTCAGCAGGAGCCATGGTTGATCAAACTAACCCAGAGGTTACACTCAATATGCTATACCAGCTCATGCTGCAACATCGAGAGGAGTCTAAAACCGAGAATCTGCGGATACAAGGTGCAGTCCGACGTCTTCAGAATAACTTCAGGAGAGTGGTGAGAACTTGCAATGAAACATCTGCAAGAGTCCTGGAAGCGGAAGGAAGAATTTCGGCAATTGAGGACGTCATAGTAGAACAGAAATCTCAACTTTCCACTTTCAACACGCTGAAGGATGACATTAACTGGAAATTGACCGATTTGGAAAACAGGTCTCGGCGCAACAATCTGCGAATTCTCGGAATTCCCGAATCCAGTGAAGGGACAAATGTGCGGCAGTTTGTAGTCGATCTCTTTGTAGAAGCATTTCCTGAACTCTCCCAGTGGCAGTGGGAAGTTGAGATACAAAGAGCACATAGGTTCCCTTTTTCGCAGAGGAAGGCTAGGGATGCCTCAAAAGTGATGCCTAGAGCTATTTTAATAACTCTCAACAATTTTTTGGCACGGGAGGCTTTATATAATCTGGCTCGTCCAGATCGAAAACGTAAGGGGAAAAATTTAGATTTTTTTGTTCGACCAGATTACTGCCATGCCACAGTTCAACTACGTTGCCAGCTACGCCAACTAATTCCTCTTTTCCAAGCCAAAGGTGCCCAGGCCTATTTACTTAACCCTTCAAAGCTTAAAGTGGTTAATAAGGAGAAAATATATTTTTTGACTACTGAGAAAACTGCTAAAGACTGCCTACATTCACTTTGATGTTATTATAAAGTCTTCATCACAACAGTCAATTATCTGGCATATTAGGGGCATCATATGATTATTATGGGTATCATGTATTTTATGTTTTGTTTAGAGATGAATTGGGTAGATATGCGCAAAGCATACAAGGGTTAAGTAGTACCAGAAGGGTGGTCGATGCAATGAGATGGATAGAGAAACAAGTCTGTTCCTCCTTTTTTTTTTCTTCTCTCTTACTCTTGATGGATCGTACCTCAGGTGATATATAGACCATCCTCATTTTTTTTCTCCCCTTTTCTTTTGTGATACCCAAGGCAGATGGAAACATGCGGTGAGCTACATCTAGCTTTTCTTTACATCATCATCTTAGGGACTGCTCAGTCCCTATGCCCCGTGTGGGTGGGTGCTGGGAAGGGTGGGGGGTGGGGGTTCAAAGGGTGGTGGGTGATTGCGGTGTTCTGTGGGGGGGCAAGCAAGGACAGCTCTAGTTACTCTACGAATTATTGTGATCATGATTTTGTAGGACTTTCTGATCTATGCCTGTACCTATTTCTATTTTTTGATGGTTCAATTTTTTTTCAGTACTCAATCTATCCCATATGTCAAATGACAATCTATTGTTTAGATACTAATTTGTCGCGATGACTAGCATCAGGGTATGTTCTTGGAACGTCTGTGGCCTTAAAAATAAAAAGAAACGCGGTATATGTGCACAAATAATCCAGAGTATGAGACTAGATTTTCTCTGCATACATGAAACTCATCTTAAATGGGACAATAGAGCTTGGCTGGCCGACCTGGGCATGTATGTGCTCGGCTGCACTAATCAAGGCACTACTACCAAAGGGGTAGCTATACTTAGTAGAAGAAATCAGGCTGTCCTGAAACGAATCAAGACCGACCAATATGGTCGTTGGATAATAGCCGAAATTGTAGTAGAGTGTACCTCGTGGACTCTTTGCTCCATGTATGGTCCAAATATGGACGATCCTGATCTGCTGATTTTTTTTAAGTGTAGAGCTTGCTGACTGGCCTTCTACTCTTCTTCTTTGCGGGGATCTAAATATTCATTTGGAACCTGATTATGATATCATTCACGAACTAGTTTATACAGGCTCAAAAAGGAAGATCTTTAAAGCATTACATGGTTTGGTCTCCGAATTTAGTCTTCAGGATGTAGGCTTCATTAAAAGAAGTACTCTTCCGGGATATACTTTCTTCTCGGCACCCCACAAAAAATTTGTCCGGTTGGACTATTTTTTCATATCATCTATATTAATATCCAACTGTAAGTATGAGATATTTCCAAAAATAATATCGGACCATAATCCCATAGTAACAGAATTTAAAACAGATTTTATATTATCTGGCAAAGTAACAACATGGTCATTTGAACGGAAGTTGTTAGTAGATCCATCTTACATTGCACATATGGAAAGATGGATTAAGGATTTTTTTGAACTTAATATGGGCTCAACGACTGTTCAGATGGTATGGGATGGGATGCCTTCAAATCAGGGGTGAAAGGAGAAACTCTATCTTATTCAATTAATAAGCAAAGGGAATACCAGCGTAAGTTAACAACTTATTATAATGATATACAGGATTGTGAGGTAGCACTAGTGGATGCTATTAAGAACTCCTTAGATACCAAGAAAATCAATGCCACTTTAGCTATATCTAAGTCTCGGCTGTATGAAAATTTTGCCTCAAAACTCGCAGAACAACTTGCTGTTTTCAATACACAGGTTTATGAGATGGGCGAGAGGTCTGGACATGTTTTGGCAAAGAAAATTCGGCAAAAAGCCAGCCTAAACACTATAAATAAAATACAGGATGAATCTGGTCAGGTGTATGATCAGCCAGACAAAATACTGGAGGTGTTTCGTTTTATAAAAATTTGTATATGGAGGAGGTGACCGCGTATTCAACGGAATCACTTTCAAACTTTCTTGTCAATAATGAGTTTTCCAGGCTGTTGCCTATGTTGAAAGCTTCATTAGACAAAGATATAACCTGGGAGGAGATAGAAGCAGCTATTCTCTCTCTACCTGCGGGTAAGGCCATGGGACCGGACAGAATTCCTCTTGAATTTTATAAAATTTTTAGACATGGGTTAAAGCAGGCACTATTCTTAACATGCTTGGAAGCACAGAAAGGGTTTATACCCCCCTCTTGGAGTGAATCAATCATTATGGCTTTCCTTAAAAAGGAGAAACCACCCTTACAACCATCCTCTTATAGACCTATATCTCTTTTAAATGCCGATAGTAAAATTTATTCTAAAATATTAGCAACACGTCTTTCGGGGGTTATTTCCACAATAGTCTCGCACTCCCAGCATGGGTTTATTCCGAATAGAGATACCTCTGATCATGTCAGACGAGTGATTGCTTTGATGGACTGGGCCCACGCCTCAAGCATAGATTTGGGTATCACCCTGTTGGTTGCCGAAAAGGCATTCGACAGGGTGGCTTGGCCATATCTCTGGGATCTTCTCATCCGAAAAGGCTTCGGCCTTAAAATGGTTACAGCCCTAAAAGCACTCTATGCTGCCCCTTTTTCCTGTATTAGTATTGCTGGGAAGAAATCCTTGCCCTTTAGTATAAACCGTGGGACTCGGCAGGGGTGCCCTGTTTCACCTCTTCTCTTTGCTCTATATATTGATATTTTTTTAAATAGACTTAATAATACAGAGGACATAAAACCAGTTCAAGTGTCTGCTACAATATATAGAGCCCTTGCATATGCAGATGACATCGTTGTATTGACAACAGATATTAAGGGGGCAATGCCAATAATACAAGACCTTGCATTGCAATTTGGTAATTTTTCTGGCTATAGATTAAACGTACAAAAAACACAAATTTTATTTGTAGGACCGAATCCCCCAGAACAGCTAAATATAGTCTCAGCTGCTACTTATTTGGGTATAAAAATTACATCCCCAGTTGGCGCTATTCCTGAACTTAATTTTACGCCCATACTTAAAAAAGCGCAGTCATCTTTAGAACGTATTGATCATTTTCATTTATCTTTATTTGGCAGATGCAACGTTCTGAAAATGATGATTTTACCCAAATTTTTATATATGTTCAGAACAATCCCACTACCGTTTCCCTTGACTTTTTTTCAACAGCTGGAAAGGATGTCGGCAAGATTTCTTTGGAGGTATAGAGGTCATCGTAGGTCATACAAAAAAATGATTCTTCCCAAATCAAGAGGAGGCTGGGGAATCCCACATTTTCTTTTTTATTATCTGGCTGCAGTGCTACAGTTTATTTCACCTTTGATAATAGGGCCACGGTTACGTATTCCAGCTAGCCACACACCTTCTATTTATGAATTTGCAATGGGTACAGATTGTCATGGTAGTTTTTTGAGAATTGTAGAACCTAGTTATTTTAAAAAAACAAAGTTTAAGGTTTTGAGTGCTGCTTTCGGCACTTGGCGGCTAATTAAAAAGCAAATGGGTATCGGCAAAATCTTGGTGTATACACCATTCAAATCATTTAATATCTTTCCTGCAACTTTTCAGGATACAGTTATGACACGTTGGCGTAACTTAGGTATCAATTGTATAGGCGATCTTTGTGAGGACGGTCAGTTAACCCCCTTCTCAGTGTTAGTGACCAAATACAACCTAACCTGTAATGATTATTTTAAATATGTGCAGATACATAGTTTTCTTAATACCCTTTGCCCGTCAGTTCGATCACGGCTGATTAGGATTCCTCTTATAGACAGTCTTTTCACTAAAAAAAAGATCGGCACATATTATAATCTACTTTTGGCCTCATTTCCTGATGATATTTTGCTATGTCAAAAAAAATGGAATGAAAAATTGGGGATAACTAATACCAAAATTCAAGAATCAATAGATTTGGCCAACACAATACTAATAACTGGGAGATCACGCACACAGCACTATATGGCTTTATTCGATCTATACTATTCACCAGCCAAAATTAGCAAATGGTCAACTACTGTAGGTATACTGTGTAGCCGATGCGGATTTTACGCAGCAGACGCTCTCCATATGTTTTTTGCATGCCCTCGTTTGTCTCCTGTATTGTCAGAAATCCAAACTTTTTTAACAATATTGATGGATCAGACAATTATTTTGTCAGGAGAATTAATAATAATAGGTCTGCCACCATTTGAGTTATCTGTGGGACAGACAAATTTTCTTTTCATTTGTATGTCCACTTGGAGGGCATGCATCACTCAAGCCTGGCTGAGCCCAGACTCTCCCACTTTCCCTACCTGGAGAGCATGTTTACTTGCTAAGTATAATTTGGAAAAGGCCATATATAGTGTTAAAAGTAGGAACAAGAGAAGGTTGGGTGAAGAACTCTGGAGTCCTTCAGAGAATTGGATTAACGATACTTTGACCTAAGTAATGTACTTGGTTTCTTCTTTTTTTCTCTACCATTAAGTGTATTTGTGGACTGTATTACTGGTTCTTTTTTTTTTTTTTATACATTGCTGTACCTTGCTTGCATTAAATAATAAATGCTTATAAATAAAAAAAAAAAAAAAAAAAAAAAAAGGACAGGTCCATAACTGATTTTTCTAACAATATCTTCTCAAAATTCTTGTATGGATATGTAAATACAATGGATGTGAGAGACTGCTATGTCTGCATGCAGTTACCTGCATCAGTGTCCGAGGGAGTTACATACCACCACCTTCCAGTGACATATGGAATAGTGTATTAGCGAGTTTGTTTTATAAAACAGGGAAACTAGAATATTATTTTTCTGATGTAGATAACATTTTTTCACAAGTACCTGTAGTTACTGAATTGAATAGGATAAAACCTGGTAAAGTTTTGGGTGAACTTTTCCTAGAAACTAGAGAATTAACTTTAGAATCAGTATTTAGAAATAATCTCACTTGTAGTCTGAAGAGGGAAGAAAATAATTTTTTTAATATGGTAAAAGAAAGGAGAATAAAGATGCAAAGGAAGATACCTGAGGGAAAGGAAGAAAAGACCGTCTGGGACGTTGAAAGAGAAAAACATTTGAAAGGAGAAACTAGTCTAGCTATGGCTTTAGATTGGCATCAGAAAGGGAAATTGTGTATTAGAAGAAATCAAACTGTGTATGATAACTATTTTATAGGTGCAAGTGATTGCCATGATACTTATAGAATCATGGGAGGATGGGGATTTAAAGGAGGAAATGATCCGGTATTCCCTGGACTATATTTTATCTGTGGGAACAAAGCTTATCGATTACCGGACCATTGGTATGGCACATGTTATCTAGGCCTGGTCTTTCCAAAAATATTTCATGTGGGAAGGGGAAAAGATGGTGCGCATGAGATAGGTAGACAACTAACACGTAGAAGGAGGGAAAGTTGGTCAGAAATTGTAGGGGATATTTTTGGAGCACTGATACCAGCCGTTGGAATATCTCTGAATGCACACAAAATTAGAAAATTGTCTACAGTAGTGGATCGCTTATCGACAAGCACTGCTGGAGGGTTTTTATTAGTAAATACAGAAATGGTTGCCATGCGAGCCATGGTGATGCAGAATCTACTTGCCCTTGATATTATTTTGGCCAAAGAGGGAGGAGTCTGTGGAATGCTGAAGGTGCAACATTGTTGTACTTATATTCCTGATGAAAGTCAAGATTTAAAAACATATATTAAGAATATAACTGACTTGCAAGAGGAGATTGTCCCATTGGAGATTGAAAGTGTTGGGAGAAGATTGGAAAAGTGTTTTCTACTATTAAAAACTTTTAAATAAAATTAGGAAGTACATTTATTGGTAAGATTCTAATTCCAGTAACCTGTGTGATATTTTTAGTATTAATTCTGAGACTAGGATGTTTATGTAGCAAAAGAAGAAAATTACAAAATCATATAAAAAGAGAAGCTGTTAAGAAAAGAGAGAAGGAAAGAAAGGAAAGAGAAATGGAAGATATAGAACTAGAAGAGTGGAAAGAGAATGTGTATAAGAAAACAAGAGAGGATGAAACAGGGGAAACAATTATGTGACAACAAAACTTAAGAGAACTGAATTCATTTCTATAAAAATGTTATCAAAATTTTAAGGGAACTTGTGGTGATATTAAAAATCACCAAAGGGGGGATTGATGGAGCAGGTAAAGCAAAATTTTGTATACCATCTCTATTTTGCATGAAAATACTAATGACGTAATCAATTTATATATTAATTTGAATTAACTGTGTGCTTTGATATATTAACCAACAACGTACATTTTTGATAAACACAAATTATACGTGGGACTCATTGCTATTTGTATGGCAGAATAACTTTAATGACTAATTGTGGTACGCCTATTAACAATAGAAGGTGTGGTGATAGAATATTGCATGATTTATGTTGCTTTACTGACGTTTGCGTTCCTGTTAGGGCCGAATGGTGAGTATTATTGCTTTAAATGTCGCTATAAGCTAGGAAATTACTAATATATAAAGGGATTCGTGTGGGTTTAACATTAGAATCTTCATTTCCACATATTAATAATTCTTTTGTGTTTGTTTTGCTTAAGTTGGCATTAGGGCTACCAAGCCATGACATTCAAAACGGAGTTCAGAAGTGGCCACCGTCTTTTATGAGCGCGAGGTCTTCTGCGCAGACTCGGATGGCTCCGAAGATCTCCAGGCATCCTCAATTCAGAGCACAGTGTTCCTGGTCAAGGATAGAACCGTGGAGGACTGCCAGATTTCAGTCAGTAAAAATACCCGGAGAAACAATAGTCACCTATGATGAAGATTTAACTTTGTTGCATGAGCATGACAAACTGAGGACATGACCAAGCTAATTCTCTGAGAACCCAAGACAGTGAGAAAACTGGACCATATGACAATTTTTGGCGGATGGACCAATCATAGTTCTTCCTAGTTCAATAAATGTTTCATGTTACCCAGAATTTTATTATAAAAGAGTAGTAGAATAGGGAGGCGTTACCAGCGTGTGTCCCGGAGATGTTAGTGCATTCCAGAGAGGTGTCCTGAATTGCTTGCACGATTGATTAGTCCATTGGATATATTTAGGACTGTGTCATGCTGAGCGAGAAGAACTTTCGGACTTATTGGGTTTGGCCTGCATTCGATTGGGACGATTATTCAAAGGATTTTGGTTATGCAGCGCCAATTGAACTAGAAAATACCCGATAGCGAGAATAGGTCAACATAAATGTCATGCTAAATTGTGCTGAATTGACCTAAATGCTAATTATGCAACTGAAAGCAAGAAATTAGATAAACTAAATATTGATTTAAAGAAAATGAGTTTGTGGTTTTTCAAGTAGGTTATTAAAAGGATTCTGAAGCTTTAATGTGTTTTAGCTGGTTCTAAATCACCACCATCAACCAGTCCAACTAATTGGTCCATTGACCAAGTGGTGGAGTGCCTTGATGTTAAGGTTAGGATCCTCTAGGCGTTGATGTAAATATGTATATTCTGTAATACATTTTTCCTTCCCTATAGGTAATAGGTAATAAGGTACCTCCCCCACATGTCCAGCGGATTCCTCATCCCTCCTGTGTGCAGACTTGTGAGAGAAACGTATGGTGTTGGTGTTATGGGCCCCACCAATGAATGAGTGTATGAATGAGTCAGCATGACGACGGGTTTGTGGCGCAGGGAGGATATGTAAATTTGTCTTCCCCCCCCCCCTTTCCGCTGGATCAATACCACAGCTGTGGGCGCTATCTAACCCTCTACTCAGAAAGACCAGATCATTCCTGCTTATGACTAGGCTCTGCATATATTTAAAGAACACTGGGCACTGGATGACTTATTCACCCTACTGAGTGTCTGTTCTCCACTAGGCTTGCCTTCTCAAGCGTGGGTTAAAGAGCTGCACTCATTGGACATCATTAGCACATACTGATAGGGGTTGGAACACTCCAGATGCCCTCTGTCAGGTCTTCTAGCTCCTTACAATAAGTACCCTTGCTACGGCTGCAGCATGGAGCTTCCCACTATCAGCGGATCCGGCAGCTTCCGATTGTGGTGAAATCCAAGGACCATGAAGAGAAAGATTGGAAGGGCAATCTCAAAAGGTCAAAACAGGAATCACTGACACCCGACTCTCCAGTTAAATTAAAACAAGAAGACTGACACTTGAAGCGATCCTTAAGAAATTAAATGATGGTCATGATATAGCACAAAGTACAAAGACAAATACAGACGTACTAGAAGTAGAGGTGGGTGGTGTCAGAAAGGATCTTAAAGAACTTAGCTTTAGAGTGTCTAATGCTGAGGGGAGAATTAGCATGGCAGGGGATCGCATTATAGCTCACTCTAAACAACTGCTTAAAAATGACGCATTAATGTCCTCCCTCAATCATGAGATCACTGATCGGGAAGATCTTCAAAGATGAAGCAACCTCATGATCTTTAGCCTGTCGGAGAGACCCGGAGACAAGGCTCCCTCGATAGTAGCCTATCTAGAATCATGGATACCAGCACATCTCGGCATTACGTTCTCCAATGGCTTTGAAATTGAATGGGCCCATAGGATCCCCACCTTCAAATCCAAGAACACTACTAATTCACTTGTATTAATACTTAAACCTTTGAGTCATCAACACTCTGAAATCATTTTGGCATACGAGAGGAAAGTCATATCGCTCTCATGGCACGGATCTAAAATTAGCATCTACCAAGACTTTGCCAGGGACACTGTATCCAGAAGCAAAGGCTTTCTGGCACTTAAGAAGACTCTTTTGGATAGAGCGGTACAACGCTCCTTTGCTGGTGGATCTAAAGTTAAGATTATTTACAAAGAACAATCACACTTCTTCTCAGGGCCAGCTGATTCGGAACCTTTCTTGGCGAATACCTTTGAATATCGTATGCATGACTTGCAAAGTAAACATGAACGACTCCTCGCTCAAAACCTAGGACTCATCATTCTGCATGATGTTTTACTATGACTTTGGTGTTGAACCCCTTGCATCTCGAGGGTAACCGCAACGGGTTGGCAGTAGTTCTCTTCGCCACAGTGAACTCAACTCATGTTGGTCAATGCTGAGAGGGTAATCACACGGGCTGCCTTTGGTAACCTGTATGCATTGTTTTGCTTTGGTATCTCTGCTGGTTACATCCTTAGTCAGTAGTGCAGCCTTTTGTGATTTAACTCCTCAACCCCAACCTAACAGTGTTATCCCCGGCCGTGCCCTTTTTGGACAGTGTTATCCATTTAATATTTAATATTTTCTTTTTGCAAGCAACAGACTTGCTATCCTAGGAAATTGTACATGAACCAGAAATATGTAGCCTAAATACAAAATTGTCCCATGTTTCTTATTGTTTAACACTGCTATGTACAAGCGATAATGCCTACCTACACTGCTCTTTATGTTTCATGGTTGAATGTTAAGTTCTCAAGTAATGCACCAGTTCTTTTACTAGAGGTCCTGTCCTCTGGCTGGTTATTACAAATCATGTATATTTCAATGCGGGTGACCGCATATTTCATGTGCATGACCCCAACAGTCCCGTACCTTATACTTTGCCACACTGCAGTCTAGTCCACTGACTTTAGGGAATTGTTAGTTTTTAGTTACTTTATACTGTACTATTTTTTGCTGTTCCCTACTCCTCCTAACTGAGTCATGCATTACCCCTTACACTATCCTTACATCTTCAAGAGGTGTTCCTCTCCCCTATACCCCACACTGCATGATGCTTCCTGTTAGAACTGGGGGTCTCTACTTGGCGAGCTAGGGACCTTTGACCAAATAAGGACCCTTGCTTCTAGTCAGGGTAAGGGGGTACACTCCTAAAATAACCCCTGCTCACCCCCTTGGTAGCTTGGCACAAACAGACAGGCTTATCTCAGAGGCAGTGTGTAAAGCATTTGTGACCACATACAGTAATACAGTGAAAACACTACAAATGGACACCACACCAGTTTAGAAAAATAAGTAATCTTTACTAGACTTAACACAAGACCAAATGACAAAAATCCACAATACTGTACTCAAAAATAGAAAATTGCTTAGTTCAAGGTAGATGGTAAATGCAACACTTTACTCTCAAAGTACCTTGGATGTGTCATGCAATACAAACAAAAGGGTCACAGGGAAGGTGATGCGTCGGTTCCTTGCTTTGGGGGAGGTGATGCATCGGTTCCTTACTGCAGCGCAGGGGAGGTGATACATCAGTTTCTTACTGCAGCGCAGGGTAGGTGATGTGTCTGTTCCTTACTGGAGAGGAGAGGAGGTGATGCGTCGGTTTCTTACTGTGATCTGGCCTCGATGCGATGCGACAATCCGGTGTGATGCAAGAAAATGGCGTCTTGATGTGATGAGACAACATTGGATGCGATGTGTGCATGCCCGACGGCCGTGTGGCTAAGTCGGTAACTTCTGAGCCGCGACAGGCCCTGCGACACGCTTCTCCCGTGATGCAACGCACTTCGTTGATTATGCGACGGCGAATAGTTGCAGCAGCGGCACGCTTCTTCGGTCATGCGACAGCCACTGCTGCGGTAGCGACACGCTTTTCCTCGTTGCATCGCGCTTCCAGCGACTCCCAGTCTTCTTAGACGGCCCAAACAACAGTAGGCACCTCTCTGCAGGCAGAATTTCACAGCAGGGGAATTCAGGGGAGCTGGTGATTAAGTATTGTATCCCTGACACTTCAGGCAGGAGGTAAGCACAGTTCAAGCCCTTGGAGATTCTTCTTCAAGATTGCAAAAGTACACACAAAGTTCCTTTTCTCCTTTCCTTGGCAATAAAGTTACCACCGCAGGCCAACCCAAACACCACAGCTCGGGGGCAGTTTCCTCCTTCAGCTTCCTTGGTTCATCTTCTTGGCAAAGGGTTGTCGTGATTCCCAGAAGTGATCTAAAGTCTTGGGGTCTGGGTACCCATATTTATACTACTAAATCCTTTCTCCTCTGAAACCTGTACCTAGTCCAAACCAGTTCTGTGCAGTCCCGGAGCACTTTGTTTAGAGGACTCCTCCTTTCCTTTGACAGTGTGGGCCAGGGACATCAGACAGAGCCCTATTCAGACCCAGGTGCTGACTCCTCCCACCACTCTACATGCAGATAGGTCTATTCAGCCCTGTGCTGACTCACCCTGTCTCCTGAAATCCTCCAGCCCCTGTCACTCACAAAAACAGATGTACAATACACAAGCTAGCAGAGGCAGGCTGCATGGTTAGGTAAGAAAATACCTACTTTCTAAAAGTGGTATTTTCAAACACAGAATGTTAAAACCAACTTTACTAAAAGGTGTATTTTATCTTTCTGAGTTCAGGTGTTATAGTGTAGTTCCTATTTCCCTAATAGGCTCTGCACATTGGAATAATATAACTATAGATTTGGCATAGGACTGAGGTCAGTATGCCCCTATTGAGTATATTAAACTTAATTACTTTGTGCCAGCTAACTCAGAGGCCACTAGAAACTCCTTGTAAACAAGAAGGGATCAGTTTCTGGCAACCGCATAAACATGACAACTTTGTTTCCCTTTAGAATTGGAGCACTCTCAGAATCGTGGAAACAACTGATAAGTTTCACTCAGTAATCGTGCGTGCTTAGTTTCTTCAGAGTTACACAGAAAGAATGGACGGGCGTTTCAATAACAGGATTTATTGAACAGTCTTGTTTCTCGTGTAAGACATATGAGCGGTTACAATCACAAGACAGTATGCGAGATATATTATGTACAGCCTAAGAAGTACAAAGAAATAATACTGCGCTAGCATTATCTCAAAATGCGAGTATTCATAAGATGCTTCTCTAACTAGTTCTACCCCAGTGTACCTAACCTAAGTGTAGTACAGTGTAAGAAGTAGGTGCTGTATTCTATAGGATGTTATTCTATAGTTTAGTATAGTATGCCAAGAGTCCCTCTAGGTTCTAGTCAGCTCCATACCTTTAGAATGAGAGAGGTGGGAATCTCTTTCCGGGTCTCAAACTCTAACACCCCGCGAAGGGAGTCAGAACACTGGAAGCTGGATTCTCTGCGAGCAGAGATGACAGCGTCTCTTGTCAGTGCGTCAGGCCGGGACACAGGCTCCTCTAAAGTGGAGGTCTCCTCCTATTTGCTTGGGCATGGGAAGGTATATTTATGCCTGGTAGGTGCCTTGGAATGTTAGCATTGACGTAAAGTCAGGCAGAGGAAGACGTCAGAAATGAACCCTTAAGGAATAGCGGTTCATGCATAATAAGTGAGTTATTGGAGAAATCAATAATCCTGTGCTAGGGGAACTCCCAAGAGTTTAAGGATCTGGTTTCTAAGAACTCATTGAGACGTTGGGGTGGACAGATGTAGGTGACCATGCCTATATTTGGATAGCATGGCTAATGCCTAAATAAGGACTGGGATCTTATGCCTATATAAGGGCAATGCAAATTGTGCCTATATAAGGACATGTTTCATGAAAACCTATATACGGACACCTAAAGAGGAATACAACATACTAAACTCGAATTTCTACCTAGTTCCCTGAGTCAGTTAGGATTATAAGATGTTATAATCAAACTGCCCATTCTGGCCTATGGGAACAGGTAGCCTTGCAATAGTGAAAAATCGAAATTGACTGTAATTTACAATCAGGACATGTCACACACATCCGCGCATGTCCTACCTTTTACATACAATGCACCCTGCCCTTGGGCCTACCTTAGGGGTGACATATTTTGAAAAGGGATGGTTTAGGGACTGGCAAGTGGGTGCACTTGCCAAGTCGACATGGCAGTCACAGACACCACACAGGCTCTGCAATGGCAGGCCTGAGACACACTTTACAAGCTGCTTCTGTGAGTTACACAACCAGTGCTGCAATCCCACCAGCAGCATTTAATTTACATGCATTGGGCACACATGGTGCACTGTACTAGGGTCTGACAAGTAAATCAATTAAACCAATCATGGACTCACTTACAATAATGATATCCCTGCTAATCAACTTCCTAACTAGTATGCTTCCTACTCGCCTATCTCAGAATTTCTTTTCAACCTTCAACAAAAACACATATGTTTTTCTCTGGAATAAAAAGAAATCCAGAATCACTAAGAGTTAACCCTAAAAAAGGTGCCTGTAACTTTCCGTACCAAGCAGCTTTCCTGGAAAATCCAGGTGGACGTTGTTTTGAAGTTGAATCTACTGAAAAGCCTGCTTGACTTAGAATTGAACAATATATCTGTTACCCATTCTCCTCAAAAGCCATATTGACCATGCCTAACCACTCTTTCTCCCACTCTACCAAGATTCTACGATACACAGTAACAGCTTTATTGACACTAGACAGAGCTCTCTTCTCAAATTTGAAGCAATCGTATTCCTTTTTTGTTATGGATTAATAAGAAAGTTCAACCTGCAGTTTCTGCCATAATAGGTTCAAAATTGACTAATAAGGGCACCTCCCTAGTGACAGACTCCTTTTAAAGACTCTGATCCCTTAACCTTTGTGGCACTCCAAGTGGAGCATTGGCTTTCCAACTTAGATTTCTCGGATTTCTTAAAAGTCAAAAGCAAGAATTTCCCAAATTAGGACTCCTCCTAAAGACACATTTTTTCTCCTCTCTCCAACTGAAACTGGATGCTATGTCGTGTCTAAGATCTATTAATGATTGGGCAGCACTATTTTCCAATGGCACTCCAATTTACAGAACAAGTGGTCATTTTTCTCTAATAAAGGCATTCCACCTTAACCAACAGAGACTTGGGTGACAATCTACCGCCGCTTACTCAAAACAAAACTCATCCGCTAATAGAAATAAAATGTTTTTCATTGCAACTTCTCTATTGGACCCCGGTCCGGCTTTTTAAATGCAAGTAAATTAACGTGGACACCTGTTGGTCACGCAAGTCAACCCACTGCAACCCAGAACATATGTTTTTCTCACATGCATGTCAGACTCATTTTCGGAATGAGGTTACTGCCCAACTGAGCAATATCGTCAACTCCTCCAGCCCCCTAAACTTGCCAATGAATATACTTGGCTCACATGCTGGAGTGCCCCCAATTGATCTCCCAGACTCAGATCTTGCTCTTTTAGACTTACTAATCATCATTGCTCTTAAGGTCATCCTCCTTGATTGGAAATGCAAAAATAATGTATTTTACCACACATAGTGAGAATGGGTCATGTACCTCAGCAGCATGCACACCACTCAATCGGAGTGTCCCAGCAACCCCGACAAATCATAACATATATGGAGAGCAATAGATGCCTTCATACAATTTGGTTAGGAAGTTTTCTTGAATTCTTCTAACATTTTGAGATACCCTTTATTCTTAGGGCCGATCATGACCTGTTCACCATTATCCTACATGACTTCCCCTTCTCCTACTCTTTTTTCTCTCTTTCCCTCTCATGTCCCATCTCTCCTTTTTACCGCTCATCCTAGTTTCCCCTCTTGCTGCTCTGAGTCCTCACCTTTTTAAGTATGTGCTTAGATGATGGGTGCATTGTAACTTAACTAGCTAAGTTTAAATAGGTTTAGCGACTGGGATGTCATTTCAACTGTTTCAGGAAGGAAAGGTACTTGTATGCCTCCTCAAACACCACACAGCAACTGTTAATCACACTCTATGTTTGTACGATCTCTCACGTTTATACGAATTCAATAAAATTTTTAGAACATAAAAAAGGATTGAAGAAAAAAAAGGTGCCGGTGCTGTACAGGCACTCCTCTACACTGCCCGAGAATTGGAAAATATTGTCAGCCTGTGAGAGGTAGTAGAAGCTAAGGCCTAATTGAACCTTGCCCATCTTTTTGGTCCGAAAGCCGTGTAAGACCTCAGGCTGGACGAGCCTTTAGTGGCTCAGCCAGTTTTATCCTGCCACTCCCTCAGTAGCAATAGTAACACAGGGAAAGGTTTTTCTTTCAAGGTAATCCCAAACTACTTGTATGCTATGTGAGACGTAAGAAGATATCTTCATATCAGAGATTGTGAGAAAGTGCTTCTTTTGTGTGGTTGCCCCCATTTTTTGCTGACTGGTTTTGCTCCTTTTGTTTTTAACTCTGAACACTGAGGCACTGATGTCCAAACTCTAGTGCATGTGCTCTGACCCCTAAGACATGGCAGAACTGGCTGATCCCCAACTGATATTTTAAAGTAAGGCTATAGTATGTGGTGAAGGGAAAATACACCAATTGCATGGAAAGATAAGTGTCACTGTGGACCACTGCTCTTATTTTGCTACTGTAACAATGAAAACATGTCTTCAGTCCTACCATGACCAAGAGCTTGACTCTAGAAGCATTTAACCCTACTGCCTTTGGTGTATTTGATGTAACGCCTTCAGTGGCCAAGGGTAGGACCGAACATGAGTCCCTTGCTCAATGTGCCACTGGAACCAAGCAATACTCAACTGAAGAGCCCCAATCAGGCCGAGCATGGTCTTGGGATGCTTGTGTTTTGGTTTAGAGAGAACCTGGCTGAGCAGTTTGGGCGGGATTTATTCCATTTAAGCAGGAACAAGACTGATTTGCACATGGCTTGATCTACATACCGGTGGCATAGTGAGCAGAAGAACGATGCGTTGGAATGTTATCCAGAGCGAATGCCAGTGGTTAGAGTTGTTGCAAGCATTGTCCCATTACCTTGTGTGTTTAAACCTTTGAAAATATTTCTTTTTTTACAGCAAACAACTGCGCTTTTAAATATTAAATGTCACCCCTAAATAAGCTGGTAGTCAACACGGTAGTGTGTCTAGTATTTGAAATTGGTGTATGCAAAAATGAAGGACAAAACCCACTTTTGCGGCTAGTGAAAGATAAGTCCATGAAGGGTAAAATGGCAATTAAAGATAAACGAGTGACGTATGACATCTTACCATGTACTGCCTCAATGCCTTCGGTTACAGCAGCTTACTTAGATATTATTCCAAAGATAAGATCTGGGACAATAAGTTGATGTTGGCAACAAGTTCTGGTCTGTGCCACTCAAACAAATTAGTAGTGTTCCGTTGGCAGGGAGATATATTGAAATAGGTGGCAATACTATAAGGTTTGATGAATAAACGATTGGTGCACATATTGCTCCAAGATAAGGATGCAGCTTGGATGATATACTCAGCAAGGCATAGGAGGTGGGGGAGTTGGCCGAGAAACTGTGAAGCCACAGATAGTCAAAACAAAAGTGCATTTTCAAGGGCAGATATGGAAGACATCTGATGTTCCAAATCATGTGGTGAGGCAGTGGGTATTTGGTATTTAGCAGCCTTCTTTATAATCAGTCCAGAGAACAGAAATGAGGCTGCTACATTAACTGCAGGAACACTAATGAATCATTTGTATAGGAGTAAAATAATCAAAGGGGATTGTAATACCCTCTCTTTATGAGAAAGTAGGATAAAGAAGTAAAGCTTGATAAAGTGTTTTTTGGAAGTTTTATTGTTCAGAATCCGTTCCAGCACTCTGATAAATGGAGGCACTGCATGCTTTGCAATGCTCTGCCTTGAATGAATGTTTTTAATGAAGGCTCCCCCCACACTGTACAAACTTTTCTCAACAGGAGACAGTAAAATCCTTTCCTTGAGTTCACATTTTATTAATAGTCCCAAGTTTATTTTTGGTACTCATTTTCAAAGACAATGTTGTTTAGAATGTAATCACTTCCGGCAATAGGTGTCATTACCTCTGGCAAATTAGTCTTTCACACAGAGGTCCTGCAGCAGAAATCGACCCATAAGGATTCTTCATACATCCTTTCTTTTTTACCTCTAAAATAACCGTCCCTGCCTACATTTGTGATTTGTGACTATATCTGCTCAATGTCCGCTCTTTTCAATCCCCTGAATGTCATAGCGTCTATTAATCTTCACTCTCAACTTCCCCTCATCTAGATTACCAAACAACATGTTTGAATAACAGTTTTCCCCCACACCCAAATCAAGAGGAACTCAGTATATTTTTTAGATTATTTAAACCTTTCTTTATCCAGTGGTGGCTGGTAGTTGAAGGTGGGGGGGGTGAGAAGGGGGAGACCAAAAATTCATTTGCACTTTAGGCAGTGCAAACCACTCCTTCCTCCCATGCTCTGTCAGCAGAGCGGCCCTGCCCTGTCCCAATCACCCAGCCTGCAAAGCTACCACAACAAGGAGAAAAGAGAATGATAACTTAGAGGTATTATCATTTTGTTTTTCCTTTAGTGACACTGCTTAACAGCAGTGGGGCGATGCTTCCTCCGCCTTAGTGGAGGAGCTTATCTCTTGCGAGTTTCACTGTGTAAAGTTTCCTTGAATCTTAACAGGAATCCTCCTTCTGCCTTAGACCTATGTGCCTACTTGTTTATCAGAAATCATACCATATGAGCCCATAATTTGCCAAACGGCTATGAACCACGAAATTGGGGAAATGGTGTCTCTATGAACATTTCGAACAACACTGTTTCTGGTACAGCAACTCAATGGTTTGATTTATTAAAGTTTAAAGGGCCAAAACCTATGCTACATTTTATCCCTCATTCCAAACCTTTATGGACGCCTACGACTGCTGTCTCAGTTCCTTGACATTCTTCATTAAGTCAGCAAGTTGGAACATTTTTCCATTGCATATTCATGATCACAAATACTGATGATGTAGAGTGGACTTTAGAAAATGTCATTCATTCCTAGAGCCTCGTCTTCAATTGGGTATCTATTTGCATGCTCTGTCAATAATGCAGAACTTACAGGCAGCAGGTAAAAAGTGGTAAGAATGCCCTGTTTCAAGGAACATGCTGTATTTGAGTCTAAGACTTGAGTCGTACAGACATCTGGACATGAGGCCATCAACAACATACACAAAATCGAATTAAATATTTTCCTCGAAAGGACAGTGCAACAAAAGCTTCTAGCAAAATACAACACCTTCTGGAAAAGATCCAGCAAGACTCAATGAATGGAAGAGTCACCAGTAGTCACCACTAAACTGTAGGGAAAGCAATAGAGTACACAACTATGAAAATACGCTTACAGAAAAATGCTTTATCATTTGTGTATTTAATTCAAGGTAAACTCCATTAACACATAAAACGACTATTCTTCACCTTCTCCTGTAGATAAATGGCCAATGATGAGATTAATTTTAACCACAGACGTCTACGGACTTCTCAAAGATTCAACTTTTATACACATCACTTACTTCAAATGTTTTCTCGTACATTTCCATGGGGTCCATCTCTGGTCGAATTTCCCTTCGCAAGGAAGTCATCAGGAGGTCTGCAATGTTACAAGCATCTTCTCTCTATAAAGGGGACACCTCAGAAAACTAATTCAGTGTGGTTGTGAAGTAAAAATACACAAAAGCAGCTGTACTGTTCGTCAGATGAAGTTCAAAACAATGCAAAGACAGTTCAATCTTCTCTCCCGATCAAGACATGCTACCGCACAGTAGCTAACAGCTGTACAAAGGGGTTTTATTTCGTACTCTACGTCATCAATGGTCAACTGCAGATAAACAGTTGCAAACCAACAAGTGTAGACACAAATATTGGAGATGAATAATCTCATCGTGATAAAAGGTAGTTCATCAAACTCTTAAAAGCAGTTAAATAACAAATGGAAGCAGCAGTGTGCTCAAGGTGAGATACACAGAAATAGGTTAAGTAGCCCAGGCAGAACAGATCTTGAGAAGAAAGTTTTGGAGTCATTATGATAAGGGGAATATGTGTTTGTGTGGGTGTGTGTGGGTGTATATATACACACACACACACACACCAGGGGACCATCAGGATGAAATAAGTGGGATTTTTTTTTTTTACCCTGAAAGTCTCGGGGTGATTGGTCAGGCGGGGGCTGAGAAAAAAGGGGGGTCCCAAAATGCGTTTTCCCCATGCATTTTCCCATAGGACCTTTAGTCGAAGGTACAGCCCGAACGGCTGAACAGAATTACTTGAAATTTGGCAAAGAGGTAGTCCTCAGGTCAGGGATGTGCCTTTTGCATATATGGAGTCAATCTGTTCAGTAGTTCCTGAGAAAATTGCAGTTAAAAGTACATAAATATCTATAGGCGCGCACCGTGTGCGCATCTTAACGTGCGCGAGCGTAATTCTGATTGGTGGTTACATGTCAGTCAACGTTCGAATCGGTCGAAATCAGAAAGTGTCGGCCGCCATTTTGTGTGTTGTGTGTGTGACAGTGAAAAAGAAAGGTGGAGAACGTGAAAAGGGGGCACGGTAGAGAGTTCCTGACCCCCTAGTCTTTGTCAGGGGGTCCCTGAAGGACCCCGAAGGGTGAAAAAAACCGTTTTATTTTATTTTTAAAAAATGGCAAAAGACTTTGTCCTTTCGACGTGGATGGCACTGTGCTAGTCCTTTGCTTAAAGACTTTGATAGAAAAGCAGACATTTGATGTGAGCAGATCTAGAGTGTGGTTGGTGTTGAGAGTGCTCTATACAGGAGCTGCTTTCCACCTAAACTTGAGAACTACCCAGAGTTCTCTGCTTCTTTTATGCATCACTCTATGCCTGAAAGGGTATTGTTTTGACATATATACACACACACACATATATCATAAATGCCGCATGGGGAAACATGGGAAAATCTGTTGGTATCCGAGGACAGTAAGCCGCACAAGGAAAGCTGAAGGAAAGAGAACAGTGAGGGGAAAGGTAAACTAGAGTTTCTAGAGGTGACAAGGTGGTTTCTTCACCCAGTGTGGTAAAGACTCCTCTACTGCTATGAACAGTGTTTTTTTTATTTTTCTTTATTTGTGCTGGATCACAAACTCACAACAATGAGGAGCATCTCGTTTCACAGTATTTGTTACAATTCCACCAATAACATTTTAATGAACGGTATCACATCTAACCACAGCAGCTGTTTTCCAGCCTGGAAGAGAAGTCACAATAAAATTACAGAAACGTGTTTTGATAACTGAGGCAAAAAGAAGCCGTACCAGTCTCTGTATAATCATTTTAAACTCTACTGCTGCTTTTTCCGGCCCTGGTCCTTGCAGGAGCAGAAGCACTTCATGGTCAAATGTTTCGTCCAAGGGCGACACCGCATTGGAAACGAATTTCACAGTTTCACAATTAATCTGAAAAAATAGACAGGAGACAGGTTTAGTAAGTGCCAAACCTTTACAAAACTAAAAACAAAAAGGACTACCCTTATAGCAGGAGTAGAAACTAAGTTGAACTTTTTTTGGTAAAAACGTACTTTTCCCATGTGCCAATTTATGGGATCAACAAGTATGTACTGAGCCCCCACTGCCATGCTTTCATCTGCTCATGCACTTTTTAATGTGAGGGGGCGGTGTTGTGATCCGTGCTGAATGACCCGATGTACAGCTCCTGAACATTTGTTAACGAGAATTTACAAAGGAGGCAGTTCTGGAGTTCTCAATAGGTCAGTTGGTCCTGTATCCCCAGCTACTTCAGATGCGCTGGTGTGAGGTGTTTCTTATGAGCGATTTGGCATCTACACCATCATCATCCTGTCCTCGTTACACATTCTGGCAACAAGTCACTCCACTAGCAGCCCCCAGGCTCTCCCTCGTGAATTGGAGCAGAGTCATGTACACAGAAAGAGGTCATCCAGTTCAGAGCAATCTGTGCGTGCATCATTCGGGGGATGTGGCCTAAGGAACTACACTGCAGTCACTGTGGGGTATCATTTATTTTATTTGGTGTGTTTTAGTGCACCTTGCCCTAGCCTTCTGGATGCAGGAGTCCTGAATGTATTCACCTGCGAGGAGAGGATGCGGGCACTCACTGTTGTGCTGCAAGTGTATGTGGCTTTGCCATTGTTCAATTTTGTGGAATGTGTGTGATGCATGACTGATTTAGTATAGGCGTTTTCATTGGGAACGTGGTGGACTTTAAGTGGTGTCACTGTGATGGCTTTCCAAGAACAACTGCTGCAAGATAGCAAATGGCTAAGTTAGTCGTACCACAGTGCATATGTGGTGCATGAAGCAGCCATATTGAAGTCATTTAAGTACCCCAAGGAAATCCTCTTCGCAGCTAATAAATCACCCTGAAGGGTTTAGATGTGTATGCATGTGGCGCTTGGGTATCACGCTATTTTGTGAAATGTCTTTAATACATGTCTATCAAGACAAATGCAGCACATAACTCACAGGTAGTTTGCGCAGAAATGAGACATACATCTAAAAGTAATAAACACTTTTATACAGGAAAAAAAATAACTCGACAATTCTTGTACATAGACATTGGAAAGTGTCTGCATTCGCCGCCACATGTTACCCAAACCCACCACAGCCTCTATAGCTTGCATGTTTTCTCCAGGATTTAGGCACCACCTATGCACTTTTACCATTTTTTTCTGACGATTTTTTTAAAGGGAACAAATGGGCAAATATAGTGGGTCATCACCTGTCTTTAAGATACGCTATTTGTTTTCCTAATAAGTGCCTCATTTGAGGGATACATTTGCTGAAAGCCATAACAGACTAGTTGGTCGACTGGTGTTCTTTGTGAGGACCGCAGTAATCTTTCTGTTGCACTGAATCACCCTCTCTTCTTGGCTTTATTTAAATGTTTTTGGGTAAGACGCTTTCAGCTGCTCTACAAGCATACTTCATGTAGTTTTCTTTATTAGTATAGTATCTTCTCAAAAGTAAAAAGAAAATGCCCAAATGGCGAGTTTCTTTTAGATTGCGCAGGTGATCGCTATTAAAATACAGGAGAATGTTTTTGTCAGTTGGTTTTCTGTAGATTTGTAGAAAAATCAGCTATGACAAGTTTATTATAAGTAAAACAGTTTCCTTGGGAAATCTTTGTAGGGATATAGACAAGTTTCCTTCGCACTGAAATCTATCCTAACATCAAAAATTAAATCAACTTCCCCTCTATTATTCAACATTTACCTAACCCCTTTACAAAATCAGATTAAATCATACAAACTCACTTGGTACAACTATGCAGAGGACATCCAAATCACTTAAAAAATGGATAGGCCCCCGTGCAATATACACATGGCTGACGATTAACCATTTAAAGCTCAATACTACAAAAATAAATTATGACCTGTGGACCATAGCAAAAGTAGCAGCCTACTTCCATATACCCATTACACTTGAGGCCCCTTCAAAAACATTAAGGGAATTTAGAAATCTTCGATACCGCATATTAACTATGTTACAAAGAGTGCCTTTTACACAATTAAAACATTATGTTGCATTTTCCCATATCTTGCATACCAACAAACTGCAAGCCCTCCTTACATTCTTAGTCTCCAAGCTTGACTATGCAACCATCTATATCTCATGCACCAGCATTCATCAGATGCAAAATACAACTCATCCAAAATGCTACTTCTCTTCCTTCGCCCAAGAGAACGCATGACTCCAATCCTGCAATCGCTCCACTGGCTACCTATAGTTAGACTGCAATGTTCAAGGCACTCTGCAATGTCCACAGAGCCTCCCAAGGAAAAGGACCGCTATATCTCCAAGTTGAACTCAAGCGATACAAACCAAAACAATTCCTGCCCTCCAGGCTTGCATTACTTATCATACCACAATACCATAAGAAATCCGTAGAGAGCACTTATTTCTCAGTACAAGCAGCCAACATCAGAAGCACCTAGGAGCATATACACTTCCGAAGTGCAATCCTCCACTCATAACCCATGAATTGGAACCAACACAACTAGCAAACTGCTTTCGAGGTAAGCCATGAAGGGCTGAACTATGGTTCACAGAGGCATTATATAGTTATGTTCCTGCATATACAACAGTCACAGAGCACAATAATACTAAAACCATAATATGCAGTGGTCAACAGCAAATCATAACTTATAACTCTTAAATTCACAGAAGACAAACCAGCTGCGACGTTGTCAATCACCAGTACTGTACAGCCAAAAAACGAGACATAACCAAATGAACATGTATAGAATAACTGAAGAGATGTGTCACACATTGCTGGACAATATGGAAGACTTTAATATATTCCACCACTGCAGGTCCCAAATCTCTATACAAATCTGACTGCTTCTTTACATTTCACCAAGGCAATCAGATATGGGATGATAATAAAAATGCCAGTCCAACAGATCTCTCCGATTGGGCAACACAGCACAGTAACAAGCTAAGGAGACAACAGCATAAGAAATACCATAAAGAACAGCTGTTCAAAACTACCATCATACTGTAAATCATGAAACTACACATCTGTCTCTTACATTTCATCACCCACCACACTGCTATGCTATGCATAACATAATCGCACCTCTGTGGTCATTACGTACGATATGGAAACACTTCTCCCATAGGATCAAAACAAAGACAACATCCTTCCAACCACACACAATACATGGTGTAGCATTCTACTCATGTAGGAAAGTGCTTCAGCACCCCACATATGGCTAGTTAGTCCTATATAAATGCTGCACTAAAATACATCACTGAAGCTTTATGGGAGCACTGGTAGGTCAGGATTAAAGTTGCAGTAAGACTGAAGGCTAAGTCCTGCACCCAATGAACAGTAAACATATGCAAAGTCCACATACATTCACCAATAGGGCAATGTGATGTTGAATGCTGGATCAGCTGCCGACCTGCAATAACCTGGGCATGCCTTAGGTAGGTGTGTTGAAACCAAGGCTACAATAAGCCAGAGGGTGGCTCCCTGCTACAGGACTTTGTTTGCTCCCTAGACAAGCCAAATAGCCTGTACAATGGGGACAGTGGGGACTACATGTCCCAGTAGCCAAAGGACTCTGGAGATGGGTATTTCACTGCCCACACCTGCTGATTGTTTCCACAGAACTGTAAAGAGAATTAGGAGGTTTTGCAGTGGTGAGAGCATGGACAACGGGGACTATGTGTCCCAATAGGTAAGGACTCTTACTGCCCACATCTGCCGATTGTTATTGCAGCACTACAAAATGCATTTAGAAGTCCTGCAGCTGTGGGAGCACAGACAACGGAGACTACGTGTCCCAGAAACCGAAGGACTCTAGAGGCGGGTTAATCACTGCCTGCACCTGCCAATTGTTACTGCAGCACTACAAGGCGCATTTGGAAGTACTGCAGCGCAGGAAGTGTGTCAGCCGTGCCGGGCTAAGCATGGGTCGAGGGTGGGCCCATCCTGAATCCATCAATGCCAGGAAGAGGCAGGGTGGGTCACCCTCTTTGGTCCTGCAATTAAGGTACTGTGTCTCTTCGATTTTTTCCTGGCATTTGAGGAACTTGTTGCTAGACCCGCCTGCCACCAAGTTGGGGATTATTCCTGCCTCTTTCCCTGATTTGTTGCTATTTGTGGTGGCTTGGGGAGTTTGAAAATTAATCTGTAGAAGAACTGTTGACACACACACACATGCCGGAACTCAGGCTTGATAGTGGTAGATGGGATTCATCCCTCTCCGGTTGGCAACCCTCAGGCTCACCCTCATAATGGGGATCAGCAAGGGTCAAAAGAAATACAGATCTTTGCTCCTTCGCTGCGTAATCAAGCTCAGGACTCTATTTTAAAACAATCCGGCACTCTTCAGAAGTGGGTAACAAAGCCAACAGTGGGATGAGAATGAATCAACAAGTTACCCCTGAGGACTGTGACACAGGATTGGCCTTGCAACTGATGGAGTAAGGACTCGTATGAAAGAGACTTGCTCGGAATCAATCCTCTCAAATAACTTGTAATACCGTAATAATCGTGTTCGTAAATACTAATAACGCACCAGAAAATCTGCACACAGAATCTAGGGGAAGCTTGCCTATGTATATTACTAACAAGTAACTAAAATGGCCGCTAAAATGCTGGATTCTGCATTGTGCATGCGTCTACTGCATCTACGCAGTATGACGTACTATCGCTTGGAGGGAAATCTTTGCAGCTGTGCAGTTGCCTTTAAAATGGGCGCTTGAAACTCGCATGATAATGCGCATGTCTTGCTGAAACTAAACCATGTACCTTTACTAAAATGCTAATGCATAAGATTAATAAAAGTAAACACGAATAGAGTAGAGATAAGTGGTATACAGGGAAATCATTTATTTTTGATTTTAATACTCTGTCTTTGACCTCTCTATTAGTTCGTATTTGGGCCTCCGTGCAGGATTGCAGCTCACGCATCATGTGACCACTCCACATGCGCAGTTGAAATGACCTAGGAGCTGTGGTGCAAAGCCTTGAACGTCATCCAAAAGTAGAAAAGAAACATGTCCTGAGAACAAGCATGATGTCCTGAGAACATAAGAAATTTTAAGAAAACTGTATACTTTGTATTGATTGATTTATGAATACGGGTGGGAAATAAAGCATGAGAAAGTAAATTAAGGGGAGGGAACATAGAACAATGAGCTTAAAGAAAAGTATTAAACTTAGCATGGTGTGATGATCATCTCCCCTTTCCTTGTCCAATCAGAGTTAGGAGTTTTGTAAATTCAAAATATTCAGAAGTGGAACATGCCATTAGAAATGTATAATAGAGGTAGTTTAATTAGATTAGTTACCACGGAGAGACAAAGGATGCTGAGAGACCGAGATGCTGTTCGAAATCTGAGAAATCACTGAAGAAGAGCCAAATCCAGACTTAGAACTTTTGAGCCAATTAATTAGAGAACATCGCGGAAGAATCGAGGAGGCTCCCAATTAGAGAACATCGCGGAAGAATCGAGGAGGCACATATTAGAGAACATCGCAGAAGAATCGAGGAGGAAAATTGCATCAGAGAGGGGTGCGGCGCAGGCGCCGTATCTAGAAGAGGTCACCTGTCTGGTTCTGAATCCTGTCCTGAGCTTTGGTCGCCTGATCTGTCCCAGGGTCCTTCACAATTCCTTGGCCAAGGGGTTCGTTTCCACACCATACTAGGTAAATATAATTCTGTGTAGTATGTCAATGGACTGCTCTCTTCTTTTCCTCCCTACACAGGTTCTGTCATCGTAATAATTTAGTTTAACAATTATTCTGATTGAATTAATTTCTCTTCTTCTCCTTGTCAAAGACAGTGTTCTAACTGTATTATGGTTCTTGGCTCACATAAATTTATTAGACAATTTAAACTCTCCCGAGTCTGTGGTTATTAAATAAAGGTTTATTTTATGTAATGTTTCACCTATTTAGCTAACTAAATGGCCCATTGACCAGAGGAAAATACATTGGATCAAGAGGTTTGGTAAGATATAATCAGATACAATTCGTCTTACAGGTATTAGCACAATAAATTGACCCCAGCGGTATTTACTAGCCTACATGAATGAGTGTGTTTATGGGCCCCGTGAATGTATAGTAAGTGAGTGAGGTTGGTAACCCGCTGGATCACAACCTGGAAGGGAAAACTTCTGCCACATTTGAGTCTAACTCAAAGATTAGTCAGAGTGGAAAATTTGTGGGGATTTTGTGGAAATCTGAGGGTCTCTTCTGGAGCAGTCTGAAGTCATTTTGGGTAAAACTTCTATCCCAATACCTCACCCCCACTCAAGTTGCCTCATTGAGTTAAATGATTTCTTATGGGTACCATGGTACCATCTATACTTGAGCTTGTACCAGGGGTGGATGTTCCTACAATTTCAGGTAACACTCTGGCTAATCATATGGGTATCTCTCTGGCCTCAGAGATGGTTTATCAGATTCAATGAGAGTTAGGGGGGGTGAGGGATAGAGCTTTATTAGGAGTTTTGGGCACAGAGTCAGGGGTCCATATGAGAATTAAACTAGCCTAATTTGAGTTCTTGCTCCCTCGGATGGTATTTTACATCTTCCCACAACTTTTACCCCGTATGTCTTAGTTTTGGCCAATGTTCCACCTTAGAAGTCAGGTGTCCAGGAACATTTTCAGCAAAAAACAAGATCACTCACTGGCTGACAGCGAGGGTCCCCACTAGAAATGGCTTGTCGCTATTTGATGGGATTATAATGGCCCAAAGAGTGGGGTGGTTGGGGCAATCACTTTGAATTGTTGAGTGGTTTAAATGATCAGGATTGACTGGGGCAGGGAAATAATAGTTTTGATTCTTCCAGAGTGTTAACCACTGATAAGGAGCTTTGGGTTATAAACTGGAATATTGCAGGAGTACAGGGAAAATTTGATGACCCTGTTTGGCGTAAGTCTTTTGCTGCTTATGACATTATCAGCTTGCAGGAGAAATGGGGCATCTCAGGAAACTTGCATCTGGCTGATTATGCTATCTTTACCACAAATGCCGCCCCATCTATTGGAAGAGCAATGGGGAGACTTGCTATGTTTATTTAACTGAACTTGAATTGCAAAACGGAAGAGGTTATTACCAATTCTCCCCATCCTTTAGGTGTTCTTCTTTCCTTTGAAAACAAATTAAGGATTTTATGTGTGAACGTATCTAATGCGATTCATGGCAGACAGTCCTATGATGTGGTGTTCGTTCTGGCAGAACTATGTAAAGATTTATTTATTCCCTGCCCCTCGTTGTATATGATTGGCGATTCTGGGTGACTTTAATCTTCACCCAAGCCGGGATTGCCATCTATACTCCTTATCTGACCAGGTTACTGATAAAGGGCCAAGTTCATCGAAAACATACAGTCCAGGGGGTCTGATGGATGACCTGGTGTAAGGCTGCAATTTGGTTAATCTTCTGAATTTACAGGTATTGAACTCTGAAAACTGTGTCCCAATGTTTAAGGGGTCCTGCAGAGGTTCCTTCATCGATTACATTTGTTTCAGCAGGTTTATATGCTACTGATTTGTTTCTCAGTGGAGTGGAACATTGCTGGCAAACAAATATCCTGCTTGCCACCTTTCAGTGGGAGAAGAAGCCAACATATGTTTATTCTTCTTTTAAAGTGCCAGCTAGTCTGATGGATATGGGTCGGAGATTACAATGGGACAAAGTTATCTCGAAGGCATTTAATGTAGAGTTTGCTTCCGCATGTCAACTAGAACTGCGGACTTGTTTGGATGAAGCGGCTTTGCAGTAGAGTTTTATTTAGGCTTATAAAAAGTTATGTTGTTATGGCAACACTGCCCTCACTAAATCGGGGACTTCTGAGTCTCTGGCCCCCTGTAGATGGTTTGAGAACAAGGCTTGAAATGCACTTCTTGCAATTCTAAAAACAAACATCTAGGGATAATTATGAAGTAAAACATTATATAACCTTACATAAAGCCGCAATAAGGGAAAGTAAGTCAGAGATAAAGAAAGTTCTGGGAGAGTTTGGAACACCTAGTTCTTTGAGGGATAACTCTAGGATTTGGAGTGTTGTTAACCATCCTTTATTTAACACGATACAAGTCTGAGATCTTGTCATTACAGTTTTGCCCCAGGCTTGGGGGACTCATTCATTAGTGCTATATGATGGAGAAGGCCTAATGGCCTCCCCCCTCATGTGCCATAGAGGGAGTTAAGTTGAGGATACACTGGGGGTAAGTTTGGAAAGCAATCTTGACACTTCCTGCTGGGAAGGCACCTGGCTCCAAAGGGGTGCTGGTGGACCTGTTTAAGTCCCTGGTGGTTCTAAGGGCCCCCCATTCATACTATACACATTAATGCTGCTATTGTTAGTTCTATCCCAGAGGCTTGGCACCACTCTGTGAATGTAACTGTGTTTAAGAAGGGAAGACAGTAAAGACCCTATTTGCTATAGATCCATTTCATTAGTTGATGTCAAGGTAACAATTATTGGCCAGGTCATATTGGAAAAGTTAACCCACTGGGCTGATGTGCATGGTATTCTTTCAGATCTTCAGTATGGGTTCCAGCCCAGCAGGGGCACTATAGAGCAGAATCTGAATCTACACTTGTTAGTTAACAAGTAAACCAAGGCCAAAGGGAGTTCAGCACATCTGGCCTTCATTGACCGCAGCTCTGCATTTGATAAGGTGAATAGAGAATGAAGCTCTGGGCAGAATTGGGATCCATGGGGGTCGAGACTGCCCTTGTTGCCTTTTTGAAAGAGCAACATTGCGGTCCGATTGATTCGGTCAGGTTCTGGAGTAATGGGAAATTCACAAAGCACTTATCTAAAGTGAGAAGTTCATCTAGAAGGCATCCTGGCTTCCTTCCTTTTCATTATGTATAGTAATCGTTTGGAGGGGGTGCTTTCTGAACATAGTCTTGACATGCCGAGAGCAGGGCAGGGGCTGTCCTGATTGATCGCAAAGCCAAAAGCCTTCAGAGACTTTTAGACCTTTTTATTACAGAGATTATCCATGAAGAACTGGGGATGGGGTATATTGCTGATTTCATCCTAATTTGCCCTCTTTTATTATGGTGCTCAGCTTGGGTTAAGAAGGGGCTAAGTTTAAACAAACTCATCATACGAGATTGATTAACTCTGAACAACATGTCCTATATGAAGTCAAACCTTCCAAGCTTTAAGGAGGCCAGAGCTATTTACTAATCCAGATGGTATTACTAAGGCTGATACTGTTTAGTTGAGGCAGGCCTTTTCTTCCCGGGTGGCAGCAGGGAGAGAGGCTTCTGCCTCAGCCAAACAGTCTATGAACCAATACTGTATGGTAAAATTAGTTGATGGAATGGGACCTTATCTATCATTACAGATGTCTGTTCACCACTGGTGATTACTGACATTTTTAGATTGAGCATATTCCACAAACTGCTGTTTGCAAAAGGTGTCTGGTATAGTACAACTGCCCTACTGGCATGTGCCTGTGATGAGGTTTCTAATCAAGATACCTTACATATTGTTCCTATATGCCCTAGATTTAATACACTTCATCATAAATATATTAGGCCCCTTCTGTTATCCATGGATTTACAGCTTCTATCTACACCTAAACTCTGTTTTTATGTATCATGGTTTGTGAATGGCATTTTTAGTTCTAGAAACTTTATTTTTAACATCCATTTCGGTCTGTTGCCGCTATTCCCACCCTGGTTGCTATCTAGGACTATTTTGTAGCATTCTTATACTTACGAGTATGTATTTTTAGATCCGCTGTTTATGGTGCCTTATTTTCCTTGATTGCGGAGGAAATTTGTTTAGATCCCATATTTAAACGTTCCTTTGCATATTTGCACGCTGAGCTCCCATTTTCTTTGGGATATGCATTGTTATATTTTAACCTGCAAACTTGTATGATTTTATAAAACAACAAAACAAATCAAATACAGTTATATATCATGATGACTTACTCCCACTCAAATGTTCAATTGAGGTTAGGGAGATCCGGAGTACACCCCATGTAGATCTGTGTTGCCCAAGCAAAGATCATACAGGAAAGGGAGATGAAGTTGCAAAGACTACCAAAGATTGCCATGGCTAGGTGTACAGGGAAGTTCCTGGTCAGGCTGCCTGGTACAGGTGAGGTTAAGAAAGCAGTAGACCTTGTTATGTAATAGGATTACTGCTTGGTTAAAAATGGATTGCTTGCAGTCTTCTATTTGCAATCAAGAGGCAACACAGCCATGATAATCCAGACAACAGCCATTAAAGGAGCCTTTTTCCCCAATCAAGTTTTGGCTGGAGCTGTCTGGTTGGAGCAGTTTGTCACTCTGAAGAGGAGAGAGTGCATAGGAACCTTCTGACAATACTTCAAGGACTTTCCGAGAGGACTGCTGTAGAAAAGAGACCTGCTGCTAGGATCTCTCTGAGCTGTTGCTACATTTATGGAGGGATTCGGGGAAGGGACAGGTTTTTCCTTAGCCTAGAGGCGACACCTGCCACAAGACACCCATCCAGTTGGGAAGCCACTGAATTGTCCACCTCCAATATTCCAAATCCTCTTTTGAACCCTTATATTACTGCTTGGAGAAGCCTGGAGAGTGGGACAAGCCTGCTGGGTATGAACTTTGTTAGAGGAATTTATCATCCATATTTTGGTATCCAGAGTTACCCACGATTCATCCTCATACAAACATTTCCAGTTAGTTTTTCCCAGGGGTAATGAAATTTTGCTGTGATGCTAGGCCTCAGAATCATGACACCAGATCATCACGTAAGACTAGAGACTATGTGCACATTTGCTCCAAGACAGAACCTACCACCTCTGGCCAGGGATAATGACATATTGCCCATAATGTTCTTTTGTTAGTGCTCCTGTAATGAGTGGCTAGTCACAATCCATCAAGCCCCCTCCTGGTCAAGTTTGTGGCATGATTTCTCTATCCCAACAGTCCTTGCCTGTGCCCCTATAACATGTGTCTTTTGATGCTTGTGGGAACTTTGGTTCTTCTGGTGGACAGGAAATGGATAGGACATTTGAGGTTTCATGCAGCAGGAAGATTAGTTATTCTGTCTCTTCCCCACTACTCCACAGGCATTGACTTGACAACACAGATCAAAACACACCATGACTGTCCATTTTCTTATCGCTGTCCAAACCCAGAGAGAGCTTGGCTTATTTGGCAGTCTTATGAGACTTGGTATTCTTTTTTTTGGTGAAAAACTTTATTGTGCAAAATATCATCGTTACAAATATGGGCCTACAACCACCAGGGCCGGCCGCTAGTATATGCATGTCAATTGCGTGACATCACGAAGCAGCGACTGATCCCCAGAGGCTCAGCAGGGTTACAGGAGATATTCTCGGCAACTCAGAAGCTAGGCAGGATACAAATATTTTAAATTTTAAAAGAAAATAACAAACAAAGAAACAATAAAACAAAACTCTAGGCGAGAAACAGTCTAGACTGTGTCGAGCACCGATGGGGGGATCCAACCACACCAGGTAGAGAATCAGGAGGACAATAGAGATGACCGAAGGGGGGGGGGGGGGGGGGGGAGGCAGCAGGGAAGTCAGAACAATCAGCCAAAAGGGTACAGTATTCCAGGAACCTCAGGATCAGGGGGGACAGAGAAATGTCCGGGGTATCTACAAAAGGGGGCGTACAGATGTTACCTCGGTAGGTGTTCCACTGAACCCAAATTCTACCCCACGCCCCAGGCTTGCCCCGAACCAGGTACACCGTCTTCTCTCTGAACATGCACCAGTCCATGTTCTCCTTCCACACTGACACGGTGGGAGGCCGTCGGGAACCCCAAAGCTGCGCAATATCCCTCTTTGCAATCATGTTCCCAAGCGCCGCCCACCGGGCCTGGGCGACGTTGTAGTCATTCGGCTCCCATACATTCAACAAACATCGACGAGCCTCAGGCAACAGAGCGACCCCAGTGACACACTCCATTATAGCATGCACACGGTGCCAATATGCCGCAACCTCGCGGCACTCCCAAAGGATATGAAGGAAGGTGGCGCTCATTCCACAGCCGCGCTTACACAACCCGTCCGAAGAGAAACCCATCACAACCAAACGAGGACCCGTCACAAACACAGTGAAGAATTTTGAGCTGGACGAGACGGAGACGGGCAGGAATGGCAACCTCTTTCGGGCAAGACAGTGCAGACTGCCAGTCTTCGTCATCCAACTCCAACCCGTCTCCGGTCCAGGCCTCCCTAAGACGCACAAGGAGGTCCGCCCGATTGTTGATTAATTTCTTATAGATCAAGGAAATCGTACTATCGGGCAGATGACCATCAAGTACACGGTCCTAGAGTGGTGAAGATGCAGGGACTGTGGTACCGGCCTCGAAGACCGACAGCAAAGCGTGGCGAACCTGTGCATATCTGAAGAACTCCCTCTCACTCAACTCATACTCACTCTGAAGCACCGCAAAGGATTTGACCGCACCTTTCACCCAGAGATCACCCACTCTGCTAATGCCAATCGTATCCCAGTTCTCAAAACCTTTAGTTGTCCAGCGGCATCCCAATCTGTCCGATGCAAACAAGGGGGTCGCTCGTGTCAGGCGATCATTCCATCCCACAGCCACATTGCCATCCTTCCACACACGTACTGCAATCTTAGAGGGTCCCGTTAGGTTCCTCCCCACCGTCCGAGAGTAGAGCGCTCTGTTGAAGTTGCCACCAGGCAACTGATATTTATCCATCTCGATAGCCGGATTTGGACCGGGTGCATACGTAGCATGGTTGATGGCGGACAACTGGGAGGCCCAATAATACCTCTTGATGTCCGGGAGCGCAATGCCCCCGTCATACCAGGGGAGAGTCAGTTTTGCAAGAGCGATGCGTGCGCGACCGTCCCAAACAAGTCTCCTCCTCCCGAAAGTAGGCCGCCGGAATAATATCAAAGGAGTTCTGGAGTGCGTAGAGAAATCGGGGCAGGGACATCATTTTAAAAAGTGCCGCTCGACCGAGTGGCGACAACAGCAATCTACGCCACTGAGCCACGTCCAACTTCAATCGCCGGAGAGGGGGAAGGAGATTATGCTCGTGACGGACCGCCGGGTCCAACGATATGTAGACCCCCAAGTACTTGAAACCGGAGTGCGAAATTTGAATGGGAAACCTATTCGGTAAGGGGGGGGGGAAGGCCACCGGAGATAACACACACACTATTTAGACCAATTAATGATCAAACCGGAGTTTTTACCGAAAGAAGTGAGGACGTTAAGGGATTCACGCGGGGAGGTGAGGTACAAAAGAATATCGTCGGCGTACAACGAAACCCGGTCTTCAAATTCAGGGGCCCACTGAATGCCCTTTACCGATGGTTCCCATCGGAGCCAGGCTGCAAGCGGTTCTAGAGCAAGAGCAAAGAGCAGGGGGGACAACGGACACCCCTGCCTAGTACCCCTCCCGAGAGCAAAGGGCTGGGACACCCTACCATTGACAACAACCTGAGCTAGCGGATCCGTATATAGAAGTCTCACCCAACTAATAAATCCCGCACCGAAACCGAACTTCGCCAGAGTGGCCCAAAGATATGGCCATTCTATCGTATCAAAGGCCATCGTGGCGTCCAAGGAAGCCAAGATGGCCGGCTCGGAGAGAAACTCCGCCCTGGTGAGAACGCCGTGTAGGTGCCGCAAGTTGAGAGCAGTGTTCTGGTGCGGAATGAAACCAGATTGATCCGGATGAATCAGGTCACAGATGACAGCGAGTAAGCGATTAGCAAGGACCTTGGCGAGAATCTTCGGTTCAGCATTCAATAGGGAAATAGGCCTGTATGAGGCCCAACGATCACGAGGCTTGCCCTCCTTAGGAATCACAACTATAGTGGCCAGACGCTGGTCGCAAGGGAGGGAACCAAGCTCACGCGACTCCAGAAACATATCACGGAGAAACGGTGCGACTTTATCCGGGCGCAACTTGTACAATTCAATAGGCAATCCATTGGGGCCCATAGCTTTGCCAGAACGAAGGGAACGAATCGCGGTTGCAATCTCGTCGGCTGACAACGACGCCTCCATACGCTCTCGATCCTCTGCAGACAGGCAGGCAGGGCAGCGCAATATCCCTCAACAAGAAATGAGAGTCATCCTCATCTCTATCGGACACCGGGGAGTAGACCACACGAAAATAGTCAGCAAAACACTCTACAATCTCGCCAGGGTCAGTCACATGCACACCGTCAGAATTCTGAAGCACAGGGACCACACGGTTCGCTCTCTCCTTCTTATCAAGCCATGCAATCAATTTACCCGCCTTATCCCCGACATCATACAGTCTACCTTGCTGTTCTAGATCAGCCTCCAACTCCAGTATTTCGGCCTCCAGCTTCACGACCTCCCCATTCCTAGCTTTCTTGGTCTCGACTATTAAAGATAGGGCCTGTCCACGAATAACGGTTTTGAAGGCTTCCCACAGGGACACTGAGGACAAAACAGACCCTTCGTTCTCCAGGAAGTAGTGGTCGAGCGACTTAATGAGGCTTTTGCGAGTCTTGGGGTTGCGCAGATGCCAAGGGTTAATAGGGGCGATCCGCCCCGCGGCTTGCATCCCCGTGTAGAAAAGAAGCCACACAGGGGAGTGATGTGAAATGCCACGGGCCAAGTGTCTTACCTCCCCAATGTGGGGGGACTGGGCCACAGGCATGAGGAAGTAATCAAGCCTGGAGAGACTCCCATGAGCCCCGGAGTGGAAGATGTATTGACATTGCGTCGGATGCATTAACCTCCAGCAATCCACCAAACCAAAGGTGTCCAAGAACCCACCAAGCCATGATTGGGAAACGGGAAGGGCCCTGGGGGGGTGGCGATCCAGATCGCCGGACAGCACGAAGTTGAAGTCCCCACCCATGAGGAGAAGACTATCGGGGAGTTCCAGCAACATCCGACCAACATCAGAGAAAGTGGAGGTCTGGAGGCTGGGGGGAACATATATCGTGGCTAAGGAAAGAGTCTTACCCTCCCACCTACCGGTTAGGGCGGCATAACCCCCTCTATCGTCAAGGATGACATTATCAATCTCTATTGGGAGGGAAGACCGGACCAGAATACCAACCCCTCTGGAACCAGTGGTGAACCCGGAGTGTGCAACCAATCGGTACCCCCACCTATTCATAGCATGACACACATTGCCGACCAAATGCGTCTCCTGCAGGAGTACTACATCAGGAGTCAAACGACGCAAATATTGCAGTACAACACCCCGTTTAATACAATCCCCCCAATCCATTGACATTCCAAGATATCAACCTCAACCCACTACACCCCATCCCCACAAGAGTTGCATGAGTCCCCCCACAGAGAGCAGGACACCTGAAGCAGAGAAAGAACCAATATGCCGCCTTGAGAAAAGAAAACACAAACACCCCCTCCCACCCCCCCAACCAAAACCCGTTACAACTCCCCCCTCCCTGCACCGCTGCAGACTAAAAAGCCACCCCAAAATGCAGTGTGCCTGTCGCCCTAACAATCCCATTCTGCAAAAAGACCCCGGAGGAGGAGAGAGGCCTGTCTCCACCTGCCACCCGGACGCGAACTACTATAAGGCAAAATATACAAAAGAAGTAGAACCCAACTGAGCAATGCCCGATTGTCAGGGTTAGGGACCAAAAGGTCACTTCTGGGAGGAGCCTAGTGCGCAACCAAGATGGCCGCGTAGGCTTACGGCTCTCGAGGGCCTCCGCAACCTCCCACGTCTATCCTGACTTAATCCTGGTTTACTTGACGGGCTTTTGCAGATGAACTTGCGCTGAGGTGCCACCCGTTTTCCAAATTCAGATCAGACGCCGGGACCCGGAATGGTTGCACTCCGAAGTTTGCGGCCTGCTCTTGCCTTGGTCCCGATCTCGAGCTGGTGAAGTGCCCGGGTACGAAGTGAACAACAGCGGCTGGCTGGGCTTGACCTGCCACGGACCCCGCACTTTCACTTTCGTTTTCAAGCTTGCTCTCTGATATCGGCCGAGAGACTCTGGTGTTTCAGAGGGGCGCGGACGGCGAAGTGTCTGGCCTGACTCTCGGATTATACATGGGCTGACTGTCGGCGACGGCTGTGCTCAACTGACTTAGCTACTTGGTCCCTTTTTTCCTGGTGCGGGCGGGTGCCGGCCTTGGTGGCCTCCGGACGATGGCGGCGAGACTAGACGGAGACAAGTCGAAACCCAAGTCAACCCGGAGGGGTGCCTATACCCAGGTCAATAACATGGATCGATATGCGCAGGCAAAGGGATCCCCTAGTGGCTCGCATAAATCACCTGAGAGGTCTAAGGAGGTCTCCGGCCCATCGTCGGAATTGACCCTGCTGGACGTCATGGGCGCCATTGAGGAGATGAAGACCGCTGTTGGTCAGCAGTTTGATACCCTGGCTCATAAACTGGACGCGGTCCTGATCGATGTGAATTTGGTCAGGGCAGACCTGTCCAAAACTAACGAGCGGGTCGACTCCTTGAGTCAAGCGGCGTCGAGTCTAACTGTGGACGTGGCCGCCCTGCAGACGGAGGTCCATAGGTTGCGGCTAGCCAGTGATCTGACGGACCATCGACTTGTGGACTCTGAAAGCAGGGCTAGACGGAACAATGTCCGTATCATTGGAGTGCCAGAAAGATCGGAGGAATCTGCTGCGGATCTTTTTGTTGAGGATCTGGTGACCAATCATCTTGCGCCCAAGGGACTGAGCAAGTTCTTTGCGGTGGAGCGGGCCCATAGGATTCCGGGTGGTGCGCCCAAGGTGGGTGCTCCCCCGCGGCCTATAATCACCCGACTCTTTAACTTTCGGGATAGGGATGCTATCCTTCAGGCGTCGAGGGTTGCCGGGCCGCTGAAGTTTGAGAACTCCAATGTCAGCTTTTACCCGGACTTCACGCAAGCGGTCCAGAAACAACGGCTGGGATTTTTGGGTGTCAAACGGCGCTTGAGGGACATGGAGCTGAAATATGCGATGTTATTCCCGGCGAGGCTGCGGGTTGAGTTCCAGGGTCGTTCCCACTTTTTCGACCGACCGGAGGCGGCTGGAGACTGGTTGGATGCCCTGCCTCGGGGACAAGATCGAGACAGTCGGATGGCGGAGAGCGGACGGGATTTGGTGACGCAGGACTAGAACTTGGTTCCTGGTAATGGACTGAACTGGTGACGTTTTGTACCTTGGCTCAACTGGACCCTAGATTGGCACAATATGCCCTTCAAATGGTTGGGGGTTGTGGGGAGCTTATTGGGGTCCTTTCCTCCTTCTGGGGTTCTTTTTGTGGTATATGTTAGGGCGACAGGCACACTGCGAGTTGGGGGGGCTGTTCAGGCTCAAGCAGGGGTGCAGGGAGGGGGGAGTTGTGGTTTGGGGATTGTGGGGGAGGGGGGTTGTTGGGGATTGTTAGTTTGTTTCGCAAGGCAATGTGAAGTTCTCTGCCGGGTTGTGCTTTCCGGGATGTGGGTATCATGCACGGGAGTGGGATGGGGGGGTAGGGGTTTGAGAATCCTTTCGTGGAATGTGAATGGACTTGGGGACAGGATCAAGCGCGGGGTGGTGCTGCAGTTTTTGAAGCGGACTTCGCCCAACATTGTTTTCCTGCAGGAGACACACGTGATTAGGAACTCCTTCCATGCCCTAAATAGGAGGGGCTATCGCCTTGCCGCTCACTCTGGTTTCACTTCTGGCTCTAGGGGAGTGGGCATTTTGGTTAGGGCCTCTCTCCCATTGGAAGTTGATGAGGTGCTTCACGATGATAGGGGGCGCTATGTGGCACTGGTGGGGAGATGGGAGGGTAGGACTATCTCGCTCGTTGCTGTGTATGTGCCTCCCGGGTTACAGACTGCTACATGTGCTGATTTGGGGCGTTTGGTCCTGGGACTCCCTGGGGGGGTACTGGTGTTGGGGGGGGGGGTGACTTTAATGCCGTTGTCTCCGGGTTGGAGGACCGTCACCCCCCCAGGGATCTCCCTAGGGCTCAGGCCTGGTTGGGTGGCTTTTTGGACACTTTGGGACTTGTAGATTGCTGGAGATTGATGCACCCGGGTCAGGCGCAATATACCTTTCACTCGGGGGCCCATAGGAGTCTCTCAAGACTTCATTACATGCTTATGCCGGCGATCCAAGCTGGGATGATTGGGGAGGTGCGTCATTTAGCCCGAGGTATTTCTGATCATTCCCCTATATGGTTGCAACTGAAGGTTGTCCCTGGGGCAGAGGGGAGAGTTGCACCTATTAGCCCCTGGTATCTACGTAACCCTAAGATCCGCGCAGAACTGGTCAAGTCCACTGATCACTACTTTAATGATAATGTGGGGTTGGTGCCGTCGGCCGTCTCCCTATGGGAGGCTTATAAGGTGGTGGTCAGGGGGCAGGCCTTGTCCCTTATCTCCCATGCTAAGAGGTGCGAGAGAGCAGAGGTGGTTCGCCTGGAAACTGAAATAGCTGAAATGGAGGAGGACTTGGAGCGGGGAGTTACTGATGAGAAAGTGCATGTTCTCAGCCTCAAACAATCAGATTATAGCGCGCTAGTCACGGAAGCCGCTAAAGGGATGAGTAGAGAGCAGCAAGGACGACTGTATGATGTGGGGGATAAGGCCGGAAAGTTGATTGCTTGGTTGGATAAGAAGGAGAGAGCGAGCAGGGTGGTGCCCGTTGTGGAGAGAATGGATGGAGTGCGTGTGACTGACCCAGTGGAGATCGTTGACTGCTTCGCGTCCCATTTCCGCGGGGTATACTCTCCGGTTTCTGTGCGTTCGGAGGAGGATTCTCATCTGTTGCTTAGAGACATTGCATTGCCAACCCTATCGGAGGCTGATGCAGTATTGATGGAGGCGAAGTTGTCGTCAGATGAGATCGCTCTGGCCACTCGCTCGATCGCATCGGGTAAAGCTGTGGGTCCTAATGGTCTTCCCATCGAACTATATAAGTTGCGTCCCGATAAGATAGCGCCACATCTTCGAGACATGTTTCTCGCGGCACGTGCGGCGGGCTTCCTCCCCCCCGACCAACGCCTCGCCAACATAGTTGTGATACACAAAGAGGGGAAGCCGCGAGATCGCTGCGCCTCCTATAGGCCCATTTCGCTGTTGAACGCAGAACCCAAAATTCTGGCCAAGGTATTGGCTAATCGACTGGTTCAGGTCGTGGGCGACTTGATTCATCAGGATCAGTCCGGTTTCATACCTCATCGGAATACCGCTCTAAATTTGAGGCGGTTGCACGGCGTGCTTGCTAGAGCGGAATTTATACGTGAGCCGGCCATCTTGGCATCTTTAGACGCTACTATGGCGTTCGACACTTTGGAGTGGCCATATATTTGGGCCGTGTTGGCGAAATTTGGGTTCGGCCCGGAGTTCATTGGTTGGGTAAAATTACTATATGCTGACCCTCTGGCTCAGGTGGTGGTGAATGGTAGGGTATCGGCTCCCTTCGCACTGGGGAGAGGTACGCGGCAGGGATGTCCGTTATCACCCCTTCTCTTTGCACTTTCTTTGGAGCCTCTCGCCGCCTGGTTGCGTTGGGAGCCGTCGTTGCGAGGCATTAGATGAACGCCGGAGTTTGAAGACCGTGTCTCCCTCTACGCGGACGACATCCTTCTGTATCTCACCTCTCCTCGACAGTCGCTAATTGTATTGGTGGACGTACTGAATTCTTTTGGTCGCAACTCCGGCCTGGTCATCAACTGGGCCAAGTCGTGTGTTTATGCCCTCTCGGGTGAGGCCCCCCTCCTGCCACGGGATTGCCCTATCCAGATTGCTACCCTGGGGTTCAAATATTTGGGAATCTTTATCTCACTTGATCCCGCGGTCCGCTATGAGCGAAACCTTCTCCCTCCCCTCCAGCGATTGAAGGCTGACGTCGCGAGGTGGCGACGACTTCCGCTCTCGCCACTCGGACGGGTGGCAAGGTTTAAAAGGATGTCGCTACCTCGCTTCTTGTACGCTTTGCAAAATACTCTAGATGTTGTGCCAGCCCGTTATTTCCGGGAGGTGGAGGGTCTTCAGCGCCAACTGTTTTGGGACGGGCGGCCGCGGATTGCTCTCGCCAAGTTGACGCTCCCTTGGTACGATGGGGGGGTCGCCCTCCCCAATATTAAACGATACTATTGGGCGTCTCAGTTGGCGTTGGTGAACCACGGGATATACGGTCCTGCCTTGAATCCGGCCTTCGAGATGGATACATTTCTGCTCCCGGGTGGGGACTATAATAGAGCGCTGTACTCGGTGACCCCGGACACGCGGTTGACAGGACCCACGCAGGTTGCGGTACGTGTGTGGCACGCGGCGAATGCTGCGATGGGGTGGAGGGATCGCTTGACTCGGGCGACGCCGTTGTATGCCTCTGGGCGGTTGGGCTGTTTGTGGAGATCGAAAGGCTTTGAGAAATGGGATATGATTGGTATATGTAAGGTGGGTGATCTTTGGGCGAAGGGGTCTTTCAAAACGTTTGAAATGCTTAAAACTGAATATAAATTAAACGATAGAGAGTACTTCCGGTATGCTCAAGTCTACCATGCGCTATGTTCGGCTTTTCCAGACGTTGCTGCTATCCCCGAGTACTCCCCACTGGAGGATAGAGTGTTGAATGGCTACGTGCCCGACAGCACCATCTCTCTGATTTATAAGAAACTCATTAAGGATCGCGCGGACTTGCTGCTCCGTCTGCGGGAGGCATGGACGGGCGATGGCTTGGAACTGGACGATGAGGACTGGGTATCGGCGGTGGCCTCCCCGAAAGAGGTGGCGATCCCGGCCCGCTTAGGATTCGTACAGCTGAAGATCCTTCATAGAGTGTATGTCACGGGGCCCGGTTTGCTGCGCATGGGTTACTCGATGGATGGACTGTGTAAGCGTGGATGTGGCTTGTCGGGTACCTTTCTCCATATCTTATGGGAATGTTCGGAGGTTGTGCGATTTTGAAACGGTATCCACACCGTAATGGAGGAGGTCACGCACGTTGCTCTGTTGCCAGAGGCTAGGAGGGGTTTGTTGAATGTCTGGGAACCGAATGATTGTAATGCGGCACAGACGCAGTGGGTGACCTTGGGGTACATGGTGGCTAAGCGTAACATTGCACAGCTGTGGGGCTCCCCGAGGCCGCCCACGATCGAGGTGTGGAAGGAGAATATGGACTGGTGTATGTTCAGGGAAAAGACGGTGTATGTGGCGAGAGGCAAACCAGGGAAGTGGACTAAGGTATGGGGTCCATGGAATTTATATCGAGGACGTATCTGCACCCCGCCTCTGCCATTAGAGATCGATACTGCTTTGTCCCCCTAGCCACGCATTCTGCGGGATGGTGCGAGGTGTGTTCCATGCTTTGCTCTCCCGTTGCCCCCCTCTACCGCTTCCAGACAAGAACTGCTTTGGACACTGTACCTTGTTCCCCGTCCTGGGAAGAGCACGCTGCTATTTCGGACTCTCATTGCCTTGAGTGTGTTTTATATTTAATAAAAAATGAAACTGTTTATTCCGATTGCTACTGGCCTATGGCCGCGGCCTGTTACATGTGCTCACGAACTGCCGGGAGCTTTGCCTCTGGTTCATTTGAATGTGTGGCATTGCACTGCGGGCCCTCGGGCTCCATAGCAGCCGGCCCTGGTGGTTGTAGGCCCTTGTCTGTATTTTATTGTGTACCAACAGTTTCTAATAAAAATTTTAACAAAAAAAAAAAAAAAGGTCACTTCTGTGTAGGCTCACCACCCTCGGCACCGCCAGGGTGCCCCGTTCGATCGCCCCGACCAGGCAGGGAATCCAACCAGTCACTCACATTGTCCGGTCGCTCGAAAAAGAAGGTCCGTTCCTCGTATTCCACTCGAAGCCTGGTAGGGAAAAGCATAGCATACTTCAGTCCCAGGTCCCGGAGACGTCGCTTAGCCCCCTGAAAGCCCATCCTCTGTCCCTGGACAAGTTGAGTGAAGTCCTGGAAAAAATTGACAGAGGAGTTTTCAAATTTCACCGGGCCGTGAACTCTCGAAGCCTGCAAGATCGCATCACGGTCTCTGAAATGAAAAAGTTTTGCGATGATAGGCCTCGGAGGCGCGCCAGGCTTGGGCTTACCACCCGGGACATGATGTGCACGCTCCACAGCGAAAAACTTGCTCAGTCCAGAAGGGGCAAGATGGGTGAGGATTAAATCTTCGACCAGGAGGTCAACCGAACGAGTCTCTGGGTTCTCCGGAACACCTATGACGCGAATGTTGTTACGTCTTGCCCTGTTCTCAAAATCCTCCAGCCGATGGGACATCAGGTCGTTGGCCGATTTCAGAGAGCCAAGGTCCGTTTGAAGTTCTGACACATCGGCCGGGAGGCTGGAAGTCTTCAAATCCAATGACTGCACCTTCTCGTTAGTCTTAGACAGGTCGGCCCTGATTAGAGTGACATCAATGGCGACCGTGTCAATTTTACGAGCCAAAGCCTCATATTGCTGGCCGATGGTCTCCTTCATGCCGGTGATGGTGCCCATAATGTCCTGCAGGGACAAGTCAACAGGGACAGAAGGTTCGTCTCTGGCGTCCTCCGGGGTACTGCTGGAGAGCCCGGGGGATCCTTTGGCTTGAGTGTAACGGTCCATAACATTTGTCTGGAACGGTCCCCCACGAAGAGACGTCTTGGTCTTCCGCTTCTCGGGTTCACCCCTGCCCGTCATGTTGGAAGATGCACCCCGGAGGGGCCCGCAAGACCTGGTGAAAATGGCCACCGGCAGGTCGGACACCAACAGGCCAAGAAGCTGGCTCGTACGGTCCGGAGAAAGTCACAACTTGACCCAAGAGGCTATAATGAGGAGGCAGCGGTCACTAAATGGGGGGTGGATTGGTCCCCGGCTGAGCGAAACGGTCTCTCAATCAGACCATGTCAGGATCCGGAAACGAAACCGAAAGTGGGGGTACGGCCACCGATGAGGTCCCACTGCCGTTGTTGTTCAACTACGTCCCAGCGCCACAAATCACCAAGTCCCCGGCACGGCCTCCAGGTGGGCCTCAAAAGTTAAAAGTGCTATAATTCTGGTCGCCCAAGTCCGATTCGAATTCTGGAAAGAGTTATGGACTCAGTCGAGGTTCACCTTCAAGAGTCCGTCCGAGAAATCAGGATATCATCAGGATAAATTGCGAGGAGTGGCGAGGGTCCGGGGAGCCCTGTGCTCACGCGACCATCTTGGATGCGCGCTAAGCTCCTCCCCCGAGACTTGGTATTCTCGGTGGTCATTGGTCTCTTCTGCACTTAAACCATACCCTTTCTGAGAACCAATGCTTCATATTAAGACACCAGGAGAGAGAAAGGCTCTCCACAGCCTGAGCTCCTGAAGACCTGATGATGCAGAGTAGGACCCTAAAATTAACAACTCAACAGCCAGATCAGTATTGGGAATTGAGGTTCGTGTGGAGTGCGAGTGTGATTGTAGGTTTGATGACAGTTGATTTACTGATTCAAATACATGCTCTAGAACTTGTGTTGATGCTGACAAGTACATCGATATGCAACCGTTGATGTGTCTACAAATTTAACATAAAACTTTGGCATATATGTGTTTGTTATATTGTTATAACACATGATGTTTGTGATTCACATTAGAACACAACGATTATAGATTGCGATTTCCATAAAAGGTGTGACTTAAATGCTGTAGAATTAACACTGAATGAAAAGTTCAATAATACCGGAGTAATTAATATAGACGGAAACTACACAAGTCTATTAATCAATTTGCAATTGTATAGCACAGCACTGTAAACCCCAAAGGTATCTGGGAGCTGAGGGTGCTGCGTCTCTGTCAAAAAGCCAGGTCTTGAGATTTGTTTCTGAAGTCTGATATGAAAGTGGAGGGGCAGTCATTCCATGTCTTGGCAGTGATGTAGGAGAAGGAGCGGCCCCACTGAGGCTGTGATGGATGTGGGGGGTGTGTGCGAGGGTGAGTGAGGTCGAGTGCAGGTGGAAGTTCAGTTAATGATTGATGTAGGATGGTCCTTGGCTGTGTAGAGCTTTGTGTGTGTGAGGATCTTGAACTGGCATCTCTTCAGGATGGGCATTAACCACACACTTAAAAGAAGGGACGAGAGGAAACAAACCTTCCCTAATCCTCTCTCAAAAATGTCTAACCAGTCACAAAGAAGGGAGGGCCTTAGAATTCAGTGATTTTTTTAGTAGTCTATTTACTTGGAAAACCCACAGGGTTTTTAATACTGCCCTCAACCACTAGATAGTGGCATGCTTCATCATAGGGCCACTTCAATACCCTGCTGCAGGCAAACATGCAGGGTGGAGCGCAAAAATATTTTTTGCGAAAACTCTAGGGATCTGTTTATGCAGAGACAGTGATTAAGGTTAAAACTATCTAGTAGGGTACCCTCTATACCATTTTATTATTGGGTCCTTACTGATAGGGTTGAAAAATACATATGTTCGGGTGTACAAAGGGAATTAGTGTCCCTCTCACACTCTCCGCCTCATATCATCAACATGTTTCTTGCTTATACTTCTAGCCCGGTGCGGTGTTCTGTATGGTCTGGAGTCTTTTGATGAGCTTGGTGGAAATTCCAGCATAGAGAGTGTTTTAGTCGAGACGGCTGGTGACGGAGGCCTGCATGGCGGTCTTCCTGGTGTTGGTTGGGATCCATCTGAAGATTCTGCAGAGCATGCAAAGGGTGTGGTAGCAGAAGGAGGGGATTACTTTGACTTGTCATTTGATGGCTAGTTGGTTGTCGAAGATGATGCTAAGGTTGCGTGCATGGTCTGTCGGTGTGGGTGTTGTTCCGAGTTCTGCTGGCCACCAGCTGTGGTTCCATGCAGAGGTGTTCTTTCTGAAGATCAGTACTTCTGTTTTGTTGGAGTGGAGTGTGAGGCAGCTGTCTCTCATCCATTTTGCCATGTTAGTCATGCCGTTGCAGAAATCGGTTTTGGCATTGGAGGGGTCCCCTGTGAGCGAGAGGATGAGTTGAGTTTTGTCCTTGTAGGAGATTATGTTGAGTCTGTGGGATATGACTGTCTGCATGGTGGGTAGTGTAGATGTTGAACAGCGTGGGGTTGAGGGAAGATCCTTGGGGTACACTGCATAGGATGTCCTTAGGTCTGGAGGTGATGGGGAGGTAGTCCGATGCGCTGTGTGCCTCCTGAAAGAAAAAAGGTGATCCACTTGAGGGCATTTTGCTGTATGGCAACATTGTGGAGTCTATCAATGAGGGTGTGGTGGAAGATGGTGTTGTACGCAGTAGAGATGTCAAGGAGGAGCAGGGCCATGGTTTCTCCGTAGTTGAGGAGCGATCTGATGTCTGTGGCGGCAATCAGCACAGTCTCAGTGCTGTGGTTTGCATGAAATACAGATTGTGACGCATCAAGTAAGTGGTTTAGTTCCAGGTATTCAGTGAACTGTTGGTTGATGGGTTCCTTGAGTACTTTGGCTGAGTAGGGGAGCAGGGAGACTGGTTAGTAATTTTTGAGGTTGCTGGGATTGGCGGAGGGCTTCCTTAGCAGGGGTCTGACTTCTGCATGTTTGCGTCTGTCTGGGAAAGTTGCTGTGGAGATAGAGGTGTTGAGGATGCTGGTGAGCTCTGTGCTGTTTGGGTTGGCTCCAAGGTTGAAAAGATGGTGGGGGCAGGGGTCGGTGGGCACCCGGGTGAATGGATGACTTGATGGTTGTGGTGGTCTGAGTGGTGAGCGTAGACCAGGTGGTTACTGTTGGCTGGTGTTCGCTGGTTAATTCAAGTTGCTGAGGCTGGGGCTGATGGGTGGGGGGTCGAAGTAGATGGTGGCTATCTTTCTGTGGAAGTAGACTGAGAGGGCATTACAAAGTTCTTGGGAGGATGAATGGTGTGCTGTTTGTGTGAAAAACAACTGAGATTTGTACTGGAGTACTCTTTCTGCTTGTGAAGGAAAAACATAAAAGTCATATTTGATAGACAGAGAATGGTGGGGCTAGCATTCTATTGGTATCTACATTCTTATACTTTTCACAGTGACTACTCATGGGTTGTGAATCTATTGCTTTACCCGAAGATCCAACAACAAATTGCTCAGTGGCAGCTGGTGAGCTTTAAAACAGGGGGGAGAATACACATTCATATCAGATAGGAGGAAGCCTGTGAGCACAGTGATAAAGCACAGTGATAAAGCCCAGCTTCTTCTAGGAGAATAGGTGAGATCTCCATCAAAGCAAATACACTTCAATAAAAAGGCCAAAAATACAGCATTTTACAGAAAACATTGTAGTGTCATAGGGTTTATGTCATAGTGATGCAATTAGATGTTGATTGGTTGGCTCAGTATTCCCCTTCTAGAATGTATTATGTTTAGCTTTGAATGTACATTCAGTTGAAACCCTCCTCTGGGCCCTTTCGCATGTATGCTGAGCAGCTGTTAACAATAAAACAGGGCTTTAAGTTTCACACAGAGGCACAGATATCCTGACCTCTTCTTGGACAAAACCATAGGTGAAAGCCATGATTTGGTGTCTACAGGTTCGATAGATCCATCCTCTTGCATTCCTTGCAAAACCGTTGATAAGTCTTGGTGAACAATATGTGGCACATTGTGAAGCCTGTGTTTTACAGGTACCACTCAGTCTTAAACCTTAATGGTATGTACAACAATCATTTGCAATGCAATAGGTCTCGTATTTGTAAAGTTAGTGCTAATGCTCTTATAAATGACACTTTTTTAATGTATGTTTTCTTTGCAGTGGAGTGCTTTTTTAAAGAAAGTAAGTCACGCTATAAAATTTGGACATATATGTCTAATTGGGAAGCGCTGAGGAAGTGAAATCATATGTAGGACACTTGTGGGAAAGAAGGGAAGTGGCGTGGTGACTTAGTGGGCAAAGGGGACAACATACAAAGAGAAAAGGATGGAATAAATGAAAAAAGAACCCAAAAGGTAATGCACCACCCTAAAATGTGCACCTGTTGAAATATCATTGGTGTGTTAATTTTACCACTGTACTTGAGCCTTAATTGGAAGCATTGAAACACCAAGGCATGCAACGCCATGGCATGCATGTGCCCCACACACTGCCCGGCCAACACCTCCTCTGCCGTGCAGGGTGGTGTACAGCAGCTGAGTAGGCAGAAGGATGCGCTGGGAACAAGGGAGTGGAGGGAGAAGGAACATTGCTAAAACGAAAGCTGACTTATGAGCAGTTGGTTTTACGTTCAGGCTATTGTCCAGATTCTGTGGTTAGTTGGCCATTTTGTTGCACAGTGAGTTCAGGCAACTGGAGAAGCCCTTAAAGACTGCATCACATTTGCACAGAGCAGGCGCCCTCCTAACACGTTCGTTTGTTAAACAAAGAAATGCTAATAATTATACACATGCAATGTGGCTGGGGAATGCAAGCGGCCACCATTTTTTCAAATGAAGGCGGTGTGCTGCTCTGTTTAAAAAAAGCATTCAATTGAGAAACAAAAAAGGAGTTAGGCGAGCTGCACATAAACAAAAAATAAAAGAAGCGTCCAACAATGTTAAAGGTAAAGCGCAGCGCAAGCACTGCGGCTGGGGAAGACGGACGGCCACTATTCTTGAAGTGTTCAGGCAGTCGGAGAAACCCTTAAAGACCACATCACATTTGCACGGATCAGGCACCCTCCTAACGTGTTTGTTAAACCATTCTTGAAGATAAAACATGGTGTGCTGCGCTGCTTAAAAAAGCCTACAATTGTATTAAAAAAAGGGTATAGCGAGCTGTGTATATCGTACTTGCTTCAGCAAGACATTAACTAAATAGTCCTCACTAACGGTTAATGAAACCTAGAGAGTAAGGACACATGTAAAGGGGCTGTCTTCCTGGGAGATAACAGAAGACAGAGGGGTACTTAGGAGGGACTACCAAGTCTATTCACAAATCAAGAGCCACCATTTACAAAGTACAGAAAGAGGAGCCAATTGAAAAGATGGGCGGAAAATGGTTTGAGCTAAAAGCCCATACCTGAATACAGCATGTCTCGAAGAGACATCGCAAGCATTGCCTAGACGAGACCTACAAATCAACCCAACCTTGTTGTTAAAGACTTCTGTACACTTTTCTTTCTATGACTGACTGGAAACAGATATAAAAAAGAGAAACATTACATTTCTGACCAGGTCTAGTGATCATGCCAAAGTCGGCTTGATGCCACCATTCTAACACATTCATGCCTTTAATGGTTTTGCCCTTAAAATATACATTTGCCCAAAAATAACCTAAAAGATCAATTCTGCTTCGTTCAAAGGCAGTGGTAACGACATTTGTTTGTTAGAACACGTTAGCATCTCAATTCTCCTTGTGTCTGTCAACAGAGATGATAGTAATTCTTGCTCCAGCATCAATAGGCAAAAGTATTTCAATACCATCAATCTTTACTGTAACTAATGGATCACCACAGTTCTTTTTATTGGCAACACTATTCATTTCTAAATATTCTAAAGAGAACACTAGCTCCTCTACTTTTCTGCCTGACTCCTCCTCATTGTTAGAACATGCATCATGAACACTTCTAACAGGCATGAATCTACCACCCCTACAAACGTTCCCACAGTGACCAATTCTTTTACATCTCTAGCACTCCTGCGTGATCACTAGACAAATCTTGAAACATGAAATGTGGGTACTATATTCACACCTATAACACATTTGTTTACTGGGTGTTCTATTTGAGGTTTAACCTTTATTGTGGTCTTTATTTGTAGATACCTTTATTTGTGGGGCGTGAACCTTACTTTGATCCTTGCTTTGCGCATTAATATGTGTCACTGCAACAGGTGACTATCAGTTCTAAATGTTTCGAATCTTTTTATTAACCGATATGTGTTAGATGCACCTGCTTTACAAGCTTATTTGAACGTACTTGATACATTTATTACCATATATGCCAGTTCCTATGGCATGGGAACTGCACTATAGCAGACAGAGGGTGGGTAAGAGTTTTCCATTGGGTTTGCCTCAAGAAGGATAAAAGATGTTGAAGCAAGGTATTACATCAGAGAAGGAAATACTAGCTTGTGCTTGGGGCATAGAAAAATTAAAGCCATACCTGTGGGGATTTCTTTTGCCTTAGAACTGACCATCAGCTGCTTGTAGACATAATTTCAGGCAATAAGTTAAAGAAAACAATGTTAAGACTCGTCAGGTTAGCAACTAAGCTACTGGAATTTAATTTCACAATTGTACACATTGCAGGGGAAACATTAGGGCAGGTTTTTTTGTCAAGAATGTCCATTTTTGAAGAGGTCAATGAGGAGGTGGTACAAGATGAAGAATGCATGATTTACTGTGGAAGATTGTATTATCTGTCATGATATGAATGAATGGCGTGAGGCCCTCAACGGTGATAAAGTTTGGGGCCAGGTCATGAAAATGTTAACAACAGATTGGCAGAAAGAAGGGTCCATGGTTTGCTCATTGCAGTCATATTGCAAGATGAGTAATCTATTGAGAATGATTTGTTAATGAGAGGAGACAAGTTGATTCTTTAAGATGGTTTCAAATGAAGAATTTTGGAAACTGCTCATTCTGGAGTTACTGCCATTGAATGCAGGATAAGGCACAAGTTTTTTTGGCCCGGTCGGGATCGAGAAGTGGAGATTGTTGTGAAGGAATGTGTGCAGTGTTGTTACAGTGAAAAATATCTGGCTATTTCAACGCCCATTCCGATCAAATGTCTGGATAGTGTGTGGGAAAGAGTTGCTGTGGAATTTTTGGGGGCCGTTCATGTGTTGCCCAGAACATGAAATAGTTCATTGTATTGGTGGATCATCTGTCCAGGTGGTAAGAGGTTAAGGGGTGTCTGAGCCAAACACAAAAGAAGTAATTCATTTTTTTCAGGAACTATTTAACAAGGAAGGGATACCTAATGAATTGCTCACTGACAAAGATGTTCAATTTACATCCTCCATCATGACAATTTTTTAACAGACTGGGTATAGCACATTAATGCACACCTCTATATCACCCACAGGCCAATGGTAAAGTCGAGAGGTTCAATCGGATACTGGTGGAATGCATCCAAAGTACCATCCGATCTAGAGTAAACTGTGAAACTGCCATCAGGGACTGGTTATGGGCACACAGAACCACACTGCATTCAGCAACAGGGGGTGGTACCATTTGAACTTATGAGAAGGAGAGCAGTTCACTTCATCTTTAAGCCCCTTCTGGAAAGTCAAAGCATTGAATCAGAGGTGTGATGTAGAAAAACATCCCTAGAGGGGCCAAAAATGTTAGTGATAAGCAGAGTTTGGTGAGGTGTGGGAGAGAAATTAAGTTAAGAGGCAACAGAGGTGTTGTCATAAGCAAATTTCACATTGGCGATTTCATTTGCATCAAGGATCCTGTTTTATTACAAAAAGGAGCGTCAAAATTCAGGGATCCTATTCACATAATTGAAGTCAGAGGTCAGGCAGTGAAAGTGTTTAAAGGTCAATGGTGGAACATGTCTCCTCTTGCAAAAACTTGTGAGACAGAATTGTCCAATGACAGTGTATTGAAAAACAAAAGACTTATCGCAAAGTGGTGAAAGAAGCAGGGTTGATCTGTTTAAAAGTCAGGATATGACTATGTAGACGCAACAGGAAAAAAGAAAATCCTTCTATGTTCTAAGATTAAAAGTTCACCAATTCTTTAACAGGATCAATTTGTTTTTTTGTATAGAACACTCATTGTTTTTGTGCTGTGCTTATGATTTATAGCTATTCACCTTTTGTTATTATATGAGAGGGGGGATATGTGATCTGTATCATTAGATGTTTATTGGTTGGCTCAGTGTTCTCATGTAGAATGTATTATGTTTAGCTTTGAATGTACATTCCGTTTGAGTCTTCCTCTGGGCCCTATCACATGTATGCTGAGCAGCAGTTGATGACAATAAAACATAAGAATATATCCAATATGTGTGGACATTCCTCCTTCACACACATTTCATATAAATGGGCCAACTACTTAGAGTCCCTTAATGAAATATTCCAATACTGTTATGGTGTGCAAGGCCGGGGTTTTGGGACTAATCCTTCCAAAGATCACTTTGAAACAAATGGTTGTAAATGTTAGGAAATGGTAGTTGTTTTAGAAGTTTATTTGCAGTTTTTACCTAATAAATGCCTGAAGAGCTGTATGTACTATAAGCAGTTACATAATCTAGGATTCTAATTGTAGCATTCATTTTTCAGTTCCATTAACTTATTCTTTTCCATTCCGCTTCTTCGGTAAGACACTCAATCTTATGTTATTATTGAGTTTCCACTAGAAGGGGCACAATGGAAAAATCAGCTTAAAAGAATTACACAATCATAGGTAAGAAACACAAGCTGACAAGTCTTACAGGCTCATAATGCAATGCTGCTGTTCTACTACATAAATAAATCTTACTGAATCAGACAAGTTACTCCATTTGCGCATGCTTAGGCCTTCAACAGCTTTAGTTGAAAAGCTTTAACCATGTCGATAATAAAATACCACCAACCAACACAGCTCAGGAAACCACAACAACAGTAAGTGTAATTTGGTACCAGTTTAACAGGTCAAACAATAGGAAAACATCTCATGAATTATACAATGGGATTTTATGCTGAGAGAATATTAGGAAACAAAGTGAGAAATATCTTAACCTTTAAGGGCCACCCATATGCTATTGCTAAGGGCGAACTGTTACAGTATTCTTTCACCCATACTTCAATGTCTGCAATTCGTTGATGAAACCTACTGAGGTTATGAAGCATGTTATAGTTTGGGACAAAGAATATAAGGCAAGGCCAGTTATTAAAATGTATGCAGGTCTTGGTTTAAGCAACAGGAAGGGAATTTGTATACTGTAGGTGATCATCCAGTATTTCAAACACCATTCAGTTATACTGTGGGGGATGATTCCCAACATCTCCCACTAAGGCAACACAATGAAAACCCAACTAGATATAAATTGCAGGAGGCAGCGCTTAATTTGAACTGGTGGTTGCCAGTGGAGGCCATTGGCTCTTATTTTTGGTTATCAGCACTTGTTTCTCTGCATGAGATAATTAGCAAAAGAGGGAGAAGCACCCAATCAGAAAAAAGGAGTAAAGGAAAGCTGGAAAACCAGATAGGGAAAAAGTAACCATCAAGAGTGAGATGGAGAGGCAGGGAGTGTCTGGTGGTGGATTAAAGAGGAATTAGGTGATGTATAACTACCTGCCTTGTTAGTAGGCACACCGAAGTTCCATTGCATGCTTTCTTTTACAAATTAATTACTGACTCGAGGATTTTCTTTTAATTGTCTATGATTGACACCCAAGGTTTCATCGTATATCAAGTGCCAGCGACATTAAAAATAAAACCTTATTAAACTATATTTTGTTAACACTATGGTGAGCAATACAGATATGGGATGACTGAAGATTTTTAGTAAACAGAGATCCAAAGCATTTCACTCCAACAGTATAACAAACCATCTGAATGTGGCAGTGATGAACTCAGGGCATGGAAGGAATGTGTTGCTGTTGTCTGCTGGCATATTCATCAGAGGAATGAAAAGGTGGACGGGGAGATATATCTATTCTACTGAAAAAAAGAAATGTTCGGGCCAGAAGCTGGAGAAAAATGTTTCAGAAATAAATGCACACATCTCTTTAAGAGGTGCACAGAATCATCACACAGTGGACTTTAGTTTACTGACTGACAGAGGTTCAGGAAGTATGCACCAGTCTCCGTTGTCTGACATGAGACAGGTTCTTGATTATGCCATGGATGACTGGCTGGTTGGGTGCTAGGTATAATTCAGCTATATGTGGAAGGTGTAGTACCAGTCAGTGTCTAATGACCTGGGTCCTAAACAATTTTTTAATGGACAAGGGTGGTCTATTAGGTGTACTAGGCAGTCAACTGTGATACCAAGTTAAATGGCATCATATTTGAGGCAAAAAAACTAATTTTAAAACATTTTGATGAAATAAAATTAGGGGCCATGGATTGCATAGTATGTCTAGAGTAGCAATTTCTTGCAGCTATTCCAGGGTTCCCACTGCTCATGGACATGACAATTCTCTGCAGTACCGCCTTATTTTGCACTCTTCTTTAAATTATGTCAGGAATCTATGTAATGTAATATGAGTAGGTGAGGTATTCTTTTGTACTTTAACATTTAAATAGTGCCCATATGTGGAGTGCTAGAGCGCTTGCCTACACCTTGTTTGCCTTCTGATTTGCCACGTAGCAGCCGCGGTCTGTGCAGATAACAGCGGTGGGGCCATGTAAGGGGGATTCCGAGGGACAATGCTGAGGGAAAATTAAATAAATCATACATTTTCCATCTGCATCGTTCCTCAGAATCTCCCCTTACACGGCACCACCGCTGTTACCTGCATGGACCGCGGCTGCCATGTAGGATGTGTGGTTGAAAGGGTCTGGCCTTTGTTTTTATCCTATGTGGGAAGGGTTTCCATGTTGTTCATGGTGAGCCACAAGGTGCGGTTATCTTGTTATTTGGAGCAATGTTTAGCAATGTGCTGGATAAGAGGTGAGAGAGACAAATGCTCAGTCGATGGTTTTCAGTAAGCTGGCAGCTTTGAACAGCTCTGATGGTTCTCCTTCATTATACTTCTTATGATCCAAGTCCACTTAGCCGGTTACAGCACTAGGATGTCCTTTCTGACATAGTTTGCTTAAAATTAGTGGTCCAGAGCAGGCATAGGTTGGAGAAAGGCACTGTGGAGAGATCTGGTGGGATGGACTTCAGTAATGTCATCTTGGTACCTGCATTGGTAGACTAACGAAATCCTCAACTCTTTATGACATGTAGCAGATGTCTTCAGTTTTCAATTACCTCTTCATGGTGATGGGTGGTTTATTGCTGTGGATCAGCACAGTAGTGGGTGATGGATATGGCCACAACAGATTTGCCCTTTTTAAGAGTAAAAGTGTCAAAGGTAATCAACTTCCTGATTGCTGTGTGTTATGGTGTCAGTGCTAGTGTGGGGCAGGAGGTTATATATTGTATTTTAATTTCACTTATAAAGAGTTTATTATCCCTAATTAACCTAAAGCACATTATGGTAGGAAGTATGCTACTCCGGAACCAAAGGATAGTGTTTTTTCAGTGGTTATTGTGGTTGATTGGGATTTGCCTTGTGCTCTAATGAGAACAATGCTTTTACCCCAGTTTCTATGTGGTAGTTTCAATGAATAGGATTCAGTTAGGATCTGCAGTGGGACGGTATGTGAATTTGTGCAAAAGGTTGGAGGTATTAATAGAAGTGCAACAGGAGATTAGGTATTATTTTGAAATGGTATGATTTTTATAGAAGATGCTGGGATCTTAGAGCTGCGAGATGAGATGTGGGCAATATGCAGAAATTCAATCATGTACTCCATATTTTTGGTGCAGTAGAAAAATTATGGAAATTGTCAATGTTGACCGATCTAAAGGTACTTAACAGCCTTATTCCGATATACATTTTGAATATAGAACTGCTGCAAGAAATTACTTCCCTGGGCAGAAGGGTGAGTTTCTACGCGATAGATTTTTAGAATACATGGTGCAGCGATACCAGCAGGTGCTAAAAAAATATTTGTTGAGTTGGTGTGCACTAGCAATGTTTAGTAGTCTGTTTAGGACTCATATCTTTAGATTTGCATAAAGATTCTGCCTCCAGCCTCTTGACAGGAAGTCTGCATTTAGAGGAATGGGAGATGCAATGTTATCAAGATGCTCTTTTACTAAACACAACGTTTTAGGATTAAGGTGGAGGACACCAGAAGCATTTCTGGTGCGGACAGTCTATAGTTTTCTGTTAAAAAACAAATCGAACATTACACCTTGTACCAGTCCAGATGATACAGGCTAACCTGGAGATTGAGTAATCTCCACATCCATCAATCCCAGAACTGAGTTACCATATCTTCTGCAGTAGCAAAGTGCCTCAAGTGAGAAAAGAGGCCCGGACTGGAAATACCTGCATGGGTTTCCTCCACTCTCTGGCAGACCAGTAATCATAAGTGCCAAAAGACCAAAATACGGGGGTAGGAAACTCCTTGGGACAAGGATTTTGTGGTCAATCTGACAACAGTGCTTTTAAGTGAAAATAAAGAGCTGCAGTTCAGAAACCGCCTCAAAATCTGGCTCTGGAGATTGGGGTTGGAGGGAGCAGTCAGATTTAAGATAGACTAAACAGTAACAAAGGTATACGTGAGCTGGAGGTGCAGGAGAATGTCACGGCTAATTTTCCATTTGTACAGTCCAATCCATTTTCAGTTAACAGACAGCATCCCAGCAAATTAAAGGAACTGTCCATTTCCCTCTTCCGGGAACTTTTGTCCAGCTTCAGCAGTGTTAAATGAGAAGCGTACGCTGTACAGCATTCTGATCATAGGCTTCTCTGAAGGCCTCTCCAGGGCTCTTCTACTGTAGTTCTTCAAACGCTTTAGAGAGAGGGAGTTGATGGGGACAGACACGTTCCTACACCCAATGGGCTTTAATACACCTTCACACCATTTCCACTTCTTTTCAGACTTCTGGCATAAATTCAGCAGGATGCATCCACATGGCATATTTGCACTACCTTTCAGACCAAGAAGGGCATGGTTTCCCTTCATTTGATAGTTGGCTCAGCAATGTACTCTTCCACTGGTTTCTGGTCTGTAATGTTACCATGTAAAGACCACTGTTCAGCTCCTTAGGCTCCCAACAAAAGGGGTGGGAGGGGGATACTTCAAGGACCAGGACTCTCAGGGGCAATATCCAATTATTTCAGCAGCCTGTATTGACATTGCAGTTCGTGAAAACAGATTCTAAAATAGGCTTGTCTTTGTCTACCCTGCTGTTAAAGCACAGGGTCACCAATGGTTTTGCAGGTTTGGGTGAAGTGGAAGGCGTGCTTACCCTCAGATCAGTCAGGAGCGGACAGACTGGTAGGGTGAATTACACTGCTATAGGCAGTGTTCCCTGCTCTTGTCTGCATTGCAGAATCAACAATTTGAACTTCTACGAGGTTTCAGAACTTTTTTTCTCTCAAGGTTTATTTTGTGGTGGGCATTAACAAAGCCCACTACTTGGGAAACATTATAATGCAAATTTTCCTGCATGTAAAATGAGCTTGCACACCATATGGGTTTGGCAACTAGGCCTGGGTAAGGCTGAGCAGAGTTCGCTGAGTTCCGCTAAGTGGAACTCCGTGAAGTGACAAAAAATTGCCACCAAGCTATGCAGAGTTCCGCGAGTGGCAGAGTGGGTTACCTCGTGCTGTTCACACTGATTTTTAGTGCTGGGTGTTTGTCTCACACAGTGTAAGAGGGTGCTGCTTCTTTCTGCTGCTTCAGTAAAAGTTCTACTCAAGTGGCAGCTTCCTCAATGCGAATGGAAGGTTTCCCAACTTGAGCTGTAGCAACCATCCGTGATCTCCCGAGTTGAGAAATCTTGCAGGGAATCTAGTCTAGAGTTGGATTTTCCTCGCTCGCCAACTTACTGCAATTATTTTCTTTTATTTTGAAGTGGCAAGAACGACCCAAATGTCCTCCATGGCAACACTCTGCAAGAGGATTAGAATACTGATGTGTCTGAAGTTAGACAGGCAGAAAGCAGTCTTCCGTGAAAAATTCATGGACCACCAACATAGAGCATATTGCTGTCAATGGCTAAATCTAAATTAGAAAATATTTTTGATATTTACAGAATATCTACCTGGGTAGCACCCCTGTACCACATCCAGGGAGTATGGAGGTGGAATTGGGTACCTGTGTGCTATAAGCAGGTCGTCTGTTACTGAATTGTCATTTCTCTTAGTATTCACATTCCCTCCCCACTCTAGAGCATTGTAATACAGTAAGGAGCTTCAATACAAATACAGAAAAGTACAAAGTAAGGAGGCCTTTTGAGAAGTTCCCTGGGGCAGGCTGCTGAGGAAGGAACAGTGGGCTTCATTTAGAGTTTCGTGGACGGGTTGCTCCATCACAAATAGGACATATATCACATCTGCCTTACTAGAAGTGCATTAGGATATATTGGTTGACAGGATATCTGTCACATTTGTGAAGGAGTCCCATCTGCCAAAATATACATCAGACTCAGAAAGTAGAACGCAAGGAAGTTTGAGGTTTATCCAATTAACAGTTTGGAAGAGCTGCCTGTGCTGATTAGATGAATCCTTCACACAGGTAAACAATGCTAGCAAAGGAGAATTGATTAATAAAATTACCTGTAAATTTACCTTCACACATTTCCTTTTATCCGCAGTCATATGAGAAGCATTGACTTCACAGAACGCATACATAAGCATTTACAGGTAAAATTCACAAGGTGGCCTCGCCAAACACGTGGAGATGCAAGACTGTTTACATTGGGAAAGGCTGTTTTCAAATGAAATCTCATTACAAATATAAAAGAATCAGTACCATACAGAAGTCGAAGTGGGATGGATCGGAGGGTCATTGCACGCTTTTTTAATTTATGAAAAACGGTTCCCACTGGTTAATCTGCAAATGTAAAGGGTGCTTGAAAGCCGGTATTGGCTTTAACTGATGGAATCGCTTGAAGCTTCCTGATAACACACATTTATTATTTTTGAATGGTACTGCAAGGAGTTACCAGCTGAGCTGTGAAGTGCATGCTTTTAAGGGAAAGTTATCTGAAAAACAAAAAACATATGCACTACTTACAGTATGGATATTACTAAAATCTGTATTTTGGAAGCACCTCTATCTTAGACCTTTTAGTGCATTTTGTAGCAGCCTGTCTTATACTGTGTGTAATGCAAGTTTAAAATAATGACTGACATACTCACAGTGCTTTCTGTCACAGGCTGGGTACTCATAGCACTAAAAATACCAAAGTCACTATTCTTCACTGCACCAACCAAGATTCGGTCCCAGATTTAGCAAAGGATTGTGTTGCGCTTGCCTTAATCCTTAAATCAGATTTACCAAGCCATGCAAAGCAAACTTGCGTGGCCCTGCATGGCTTGGTAAATGTGGACTAATGCAAGGCATCCTTGCATTAGTCTGACCTTGGAAGGAGTTACATAGATGAAGAGTGGGTGTTCCCACGTATCCACCCATGCTTTTTGCCACATTCCCAGATTTACCAAGAGAAGTAAACCTGGAAATGCATCAATATTATGCAAGAGGTACAATGAGGAGAAATATCTTTACTTCTCCCCATTTTTTCCCCATTTCTCTTTTTAAGTGTGATGCATTCTGCAGCACACTCAGAAAGAGGACAGCACCTCTAAGGATTGTTTTTGTGCAGGAAGGCCTACCTTCATGCACAATAGCAATCCTGCCTGCAACAAAGACACCCCTGCTCCATTGAGCAAGGATGCCTGCGTTGGCACAAGGCAGCACATAGTGTGCTAGCGCATATATGGCACATTTTGCCCTAGTTAATGCAGCTCAGAACAGCAAGTTGCACTGCGTCAAATAGTGATAAATCTGGCCCTTAAATCTGTGGCTCTCTGGTCACACACACAGACCACTGCAGTGCATTAACTAATAGTGGTTTCTTATCGTATTATATATCGCGCATTTCCCACTGATTAACTTCACTTGGATTTTTTTTTTTAATTTAAGCGGTGCCTTATTTTAAAATGTGGTTACCTGAAGGTGAAAGACCAGAAAAACTTACAGAATATTTAGTTTTTTTTAGCCACACCATGGACCCCGCCCCCACGCTCACTTCCTCTGCCACCATTGCACCCAACATTACAGTTCCCGTAATTTTTTTTCTTTTTTTTATGTATATTCGGCCCATAGTCCCATACCTCTGGCGATTGTTCAGCAAGTACCATCTCGGAGTGAAGCGACGTCCTTTCTTCAGGAAGGCTCTGGTTAAAAGTGAGTGCAATCGGGGAAACAATGCCGTGGCTTAAAGAAAAGGAAAGGGAACAGGTTTTATTCTAGTCACAACTTATTGCTAAAGTCTTTTACACCAGAAAGCTGATGGACTCACGAAATGAGCTCCTGCTGCATTTGCTGCATACTGTTCTCCAGTTTTGCTTTCTCGGCTCGTAGGGTCTAAAAATGTAATCAATAACTAATTATATTCCGATATTTACGAGCTATTTGTTCTTATAGGTTGCAAAATTGGTTGGTCTTACCTCTAACACTGAAGAGTACTCCGCAACCGAAGATTTCAATTCATCTATTTGTAATTCTTTCTGCAAACATGACAGCCAAAAAAATCAAATTTGAAAGGAATTACCAAAGCCCAGGTTTGTAATTCACAACAACAACACACGCACAGAAAAATGAGCTTTCAAAAACAGCAGGTTTTTTTCCAACTGTTTCAATGATTCAGTTTATTGACAAGCAGGCTCTAGGCAAGAGTTTTATTAACTCGACACATTTTACTTCGAAGGGTAAAATTGAGAGAAAATATCAAACTCTGGTGCAGATAGCTAAACAGCAAGAGGCTCATGGTTGGAAATATTATGAACGGGGGATACCACCAGTCCCGTTATTAACTTGTCATAGACGTTGCAGCTTCTGTCCTTTACTGTGCCCTCGAAAATGAAGGGCTGGAATAATTAAGGAGTGAAATATACTTTGTACACCCCATTTGACAGGTTGATCAAACACCCAGAGTGCCGTGCGTGCAAGACTGTGCCTGGCACAGAATACTGAAAGCTGCCTTGGAGACAAAGGGTAAGATTTTCAACAATAAATATTAAACAGGCGATTTATCAAATAGATCATGCGACAGCATTTTTTTCCAAAACTGAAAAACACAAAACTCACCGTCTGGAAACTTGCATCTTTCTTGGCCATAATATTTTCATAATCCTGCAACTGCATCTGAATGGAAAGAAAGTTTTATTAAATACTATAGCTTATCAATGCAAAACATTAGGCACATATTTTATATCTGCAATTCAGTTCAAAAGTGTGGCATAAACTAGGGCTCCGATTTGGCTTTCCCGCCCATGGGTGCCCAAACTTAGGTCTGCGCACCGACACTTGAGCGTGAAAGTCAAGGTTGCTGTGGGCCCACACAACCCCACTTGATGTACTTGTGAATGCAAAAGTGTCCTATAAAGAGATCAGGGACGCAGTGGTTATTAAAACACAATTTAGTTCTTTAGAATAGCACACACAAGTACTACACTACAAAAGACACTATATATTTAAAATGATTTCAACAGTCTTATCCTGTTGCTTAGTACACTAGTAGTATCCACACAGAATAGAATTAGACCGCCACTAATGCATGTCACTAACGGCGATAGTAATATGAACATTTCTAACAGGATTGTAATGTTCCTGGCATCCTAACTCCCTAAAGGCTACTTCTATGCACTACATAAGTGCATGGAGTAGATGATTGGCCTCTAGACTCTCATAGGACTCCGTGCAAGGCGTACCTGTTCACAGTGGAGAAGCCGTGGTTATCAAATTTCGGCCTGGAGAGTGTTCCTTTAGAAGGAACACCAATCAGCAGGGGTCAGCTCCTCTATGTATCGGCTGCTTAGGAATGGATGCTTTCAGCAGTATGGCATTCAGGCAGGGCCTCTTCCGATAAACTGGGGCAAAGACCTCTCTTCCTCAATGGTCAATTCAGGAGTTTTTATGGGGTCGCCCACTGACTTTTACCCTACACTGTGGGACTTTTTACTTTGTCCAAGACATAACTGGTGTGAACCAGCATGATGAAAATACATCAACTCTGACTACATGTTTATTTTGCACATTCACTGTCGAACCTTAAAATGTAGATATCAGGGAACATTTAACAGGGTTATTACACCTTAGGTGTGAGCAAAGTTGTTGTTTGGATGAACTGACACTTTCACAAGTCCTGTGAAAGATAATGACGCGCGCCGTACAGGCCAAATGGAGTCTGGCTTTGGGATCTTTAGGACGCCTTAACAATACTCCCTCCCTCCCAACACTCAAAGCCACACACATTAGGGTCTAAAGCCGTAGAAACTCAATTTAATGAGAAAATAGACTGAGATAATATATATGCACCTCACTAGTACAGGGGTAGTCTCCAAAAAGTGAATACATAATTTGGCAGGTCCGGGTGAAAGTGCTCTACTGATGGGAGTGTTTTCCTCAATATACACTTAGGCTCAGTCGTTCGTTCCTACGAGGTTGATAAATTGAGCACTGTATGTGGGTTAACAGTAACACCTTCTATTTACAGAAAATGGCTTTTTTAAGTGCTACATAAACAACAATATTTCCTTAAAGAAAAGTATGAATGAATGAGTATTGTTTCAGTTAATAAAAACCATGCAATATCGAAAATTCTTACACTATCTCTAAAAAGAATTAAAAAAAAATTTTTTTTATACCAAATGATTTCATAAAAAGATGGTTAAAAGGGGATTTCATAAGAAAATCTACAGTGTTACTGACTTTCTAAATAAACACTCTACATAGCATCCTTTTAAAACCTATCTAATAACCCTACCTTACATATTAAAACCAAAATACATGACCATTTTATATTAATCGAAAAACAACCTCCATCACCACTTATTTCAGTCCAAATATTGGAGTCAACAACGTAACTCCTGCTGCCACTTCTTGTATGTTCCTAACGGCGGGTACAAACACTACTCAATCAATGGTACTGTGAGTTTTATGTCCATTTTCATTATTTATCTGTTTGTACCGTATCAAAAATTTCATCACCTTACAATTTAAAAGGGGATCTGTTGAGTTCAAGCCCCTGGTTATTGCAGATCTACAAGACCTAATCCCTAATCCCTCTATCGGTAAAAAATGCCTTTTTAAAAAACCATGCCCGAGTCGACTTTAAACATGGTCATATACAGATAAAATGAATGAAATCTTGCTTCTCTGCACCACATAGTGTACATATTGTGGACCCATTATATCTCCATTTCGGCCTATCCGTTAAACTTGGTAAGTACCCAAACCTGGTGGCCATGAGTTTCCGTTTTAAGTAATATGAATATGTTGTGTTCAGATATTCAGGTGGTTGTAATTTTGTGTAGGACTGCAATATCATCCAGGCGCGAGACCTCTTTGCAAAAGTATTTTTTTCCTCTAATAATGATTGTAGTTTCACCATTTTATCAGTTTACGAACAAACAGGAGAGTAGGAGGACTGTGCCCAATGATCTGTGCTGATCTTCTTCCTGAGCCCGCCATAAGGCATCGTGTAGGTCATTCTCTCGATTTATCCAGATTTTAAACCAGCTTTTGACATACGCATAGGTTCTCCCAATCTCTTGATGAATAAGGTCAAAGTCCAATCTCACCTTTGCTGGAGATGCGTTCTGAGGTAGGTTAAAAACCCTTTTGTGTGCTTTCAGTTGTATTTTGTCCAAAAGTTTAGCATTTGTTCCATGTGCATAGATTAAGCTATTACCTTTTGTTTCCAGATAGTGTTTATGTTTTTGGAAGTTTAAACGATCATCAATGTACAGCCCTAGATATTTGTAGTTATCAACTACCCATAATGTTATTTCTCCCAGTCTGACAGGGTATTTGCGTCCTGATCGCTTTGCAATAGTCATCGTGTTTGTTTTCTTTGTGTTAATTTCCAAGGCGTTGTCATTTGCAAATATTTCTAGCTGGTTTAATGATCTCTGTAAGCCAACTCGTGTCAGGCTGAGTAAAACTATATCATCGGCGTAGGAAAGATGAATTATCAGTAATGGGCCCAAATGTGGTGGATGAGAATTTGTCCCATTTAGTCTTATTGAGAGGTCCACCATAAAGAGATTAAATAGATGGGGGGCTACTACGCAGCCTTGCTTTAGCCCTATCTCCGTATGTATTGCCCTTGAAATTCTCGTACCATCTGCAGTTTTATCCAAGTTACAGTATACAACTGAATTATGGCACAAAATATTGTTTCTGGGAGACCCATATTCTTTAAGTTACACCACTAGCCCTTGCTCTATGCTGTCAAATGCTGCTTTAAAATCAATAAAACAGCTGTAATTTTACATTCAAGCGTTCGTACCTTTCTGCAATCATGGTCAAAGCAAGTATGTTAGTTGTTGTTCTGAACCCCTTACGAAACCCTGCTTCGTTCATAGAAATAAACCTATTTTTAGTAGACCATTCCACCAAGTCCTCTAAGATTAATGATGTGTAATATTTCGCTTCCACATCCATTAGTGCTATAAGCCTGTAATTTTCAGGATCCGATCTGTCTCCACCCTTGAATATTGGCTTAATTATTGCACCTTTCCAACTCATGGGGGGAATATTTGATAATTTTACCTCCATAAAGAGCCCGGACATCTGAAATGCCCAGTATTCAGGGTCACTTGAGAAAATGGCTTGAGGTATTCCATTTGGCCCCGGGGCCCCATCCTTTCAACCCGATTTTATTATTTTCATTATTCTATCAGATACCTAGAGTTGGCAATCCACCGTTGTTTGGCAATCCATAATTTTATACTGTTCGTTAGATGTATCTGGAGGCCTAGATTCCAACTCATTGTGACTGTTTTTATTGTCACAACCTACAGTTTTTTTTAAAGGTGCTACTCAAGTAATTGACCCAGTTCGAGTCTGTTACATATGCGTTTATAATTTGCGACGGTCCAGTTATTCCATTTATTATTTTCCAAAACGCTTGGTTGTTTGATTGTTTATCCCAGAAAAGAAGCTTTAACCAAAACTGCTCATAGCTCGATTTTTGATCCTTCAAGATTTTTTTTTTTTATATATTCTTTTGAGATTTTTTATATCATTCCAGGTGCTCGCATCATTATTTATCCTATTCTTTCTGACCACCTTCCTAATTTCTTTCCTTAATGTTAGTGTTTTGTTTGAAATGTTCCCGTCTCCTTGCTACTTTTCTGTCTCACAAAATCCTGTTTGGGTGCCAGCATCATGAACTTTGCAGTAAAAGTTGCCCAGTTTGCTACTTTATTACTTTCTGTAGCTATATTCGATTACCAACCGAACATTTTATACGCTTCAAGTTAGTTGTAGTTAGGTTGCCTATGACTGAGGGTGCTTCCTGGTACTTATGAAAATTATTTTTTTTCCAGATGCTGATATGAATGATCACTTTACGTTGTATATTTGATCATGAATTGTGTCACTTGATTTAATAAAGGCAGCGACAAAATTGTAAAATCTATTATTGACTGAGAATTTGTACCTTGATATGTCCAACATGGGGGCATGTCGTCTTGTGTTCTTCCATTTAATATTCTCAGTCCTAGATGTTCCAAGGCCAAGACTGTTTTTTGTCCAATTAAATCCCCTTGTTTTGCCGTTGAGGGAGTTTGTACCGGTACAGACCAGAACACATTTGTGCAGTTATTAACTCATCGTCCTCGGGGGTGTGAATGAGGTTGGTGTTAAAATCACCCGTTAATATAATTTCCCGCTCTGGGTTTGTCAGTCTGTATTCTGTGATTATCGAGAGTAATTTATCAAATTGCAGTAGTTTTTTCCCTACATTTGGATGCAAATAGACATTAATATTATTGTTGTTAATTCATGTTTAAACAAGTTGTCTAATTTGATAACCTGTATGTCTGAAGTTGTTATACTAAGTTGCTCTGAACATAAGGCTACTACGGTTGAAATATATACTGCTAGGCCTCCCTTTGCTCTCCCATGCCGATGTATTCTTGTGGCATTAACATGATGAAGTTTATAGTTATCTACTTCCTGTGGATTTAACAACCAGGTCTCTTGTAATGCAATAATTTTGTATTAATTCCAATGTATTGGTGGTATATCCCCCTGCATTTCACTTTAAGCCTCCACTATGTTCCAAGAAAGCAGCTTTAGATAATCGTAATGAAGACTGTTGGCTTGATTAACAAGTCATTCCCGTGACGGAGCGTTGAGGGTTGCAGCTAGCCAACCCCAGTGCATTGGAACCTGCCCCCGTATTTGTATGTTTTTACCATTACTAATGTCACCCTTTTTTCCTCTAGCATTTTGTAGGACTGAAAATACCTGACTTTTTTCAATTTCTGGTGAATAATTCTTTGAGGGCTTTATTAGCGGTGATGGGTAACAAGATCTTAGTGGTTTTTCCAATACGATACCCCATGCTTCAAATTGTGATCTGGCATTCATAATAACTTCCACAATCTCCTCATTTCTCCATGTCACAAGTGTTTCTTTTTGTTATACGTTCCTTCCATCTGTTTCTTTTCTTCATGAGGAATACATTTAATGGACAGTAAATCAGATTGAGTTAAGTTTTTTAAAGCTGGAATTTCAGCCAATAGTCGCATTGTATTTCCTCTATTAAGGATATCTTGCTGTACCTGTGAGGTATATTTGGGCCTTAGAATAATCTGTATGCTCCAACTGTCCTCTTGATTTGCCTCAATATATGAGGACATGTGATTTGACTTGTGTTGTGGTTCCGACATCACTCTTCTAGTGGTTGCCCCTGCTTCCTTATTATTTTGTATATTAACTTTAATTAGAACTTGCTATTTTAGAACATCTTCTATTTGTGTATTCCTTTGGGGAACTTCGCCAGATTATTTTAGATCCTTGGGTTTATTGTTTATTGCAGTCTGTGTAGATCTGATCTCAGGAGAGGTACGTGAGCCTTTAGCCTGTTCTGGCCTACCCTGGTTATTTAATTTAGTTTGGCCTTTAGAAATGATTGATTCCGAGATTAACTCTTGTTGAACTACCAATCCCGTCACTATGCTGCTATGTGGCTCTGTTTGTTTTACACTTTAATTGATTTCCTTTTTTTTTTGCTAATGCCGTCTCGCATTTGCATGAAATATCTGAATTCTCTATTTGTTTTTTTTGCTTGTTCTTTTTTGCTGCTGTAATTGTTTTACTTAATATCTCTTGATTAGTTTGTCTTGAGGACATTGACTCCTCCATACTTGTACTTTGTCTTGTTGAATTCCACAAGGGGGTAGAATCGTTGATTGTCATTCCCATCTTCCCTTACCTGGTTTATAGTTTTGTTTATTTGCACTAGTTGCTTATTATCAAAAATATGAAAATCTCTTTTCACCATTATTGCTCTTCCTTGATTTCCTTGCCCTTTTTTGTCTTTGTTTGTTTACATAACTTATAAACATCTTGAGCAATTTCCATAGCATGATTTTGTTTTATTCGTTTCATATTATCGTTCTCAACTTCCAAGTCCCCATCAGGGGGCTTGGGTACTTCATTTGATTCCCGTGGTTGTGATTGCTCAAGGATTGAGACTCGTTGGGTGTCTTTAGTCACTTTGTCTCTATGGATTTCATTTCTTGACTGCTCCAGGCCATTAGTTTGTCTTGCTATTAGGATACTTTGTAAAATTGCTGGTACAGTACTCAATTTATCAATTATTGGGCCACATGCTCACTCGCTGGACACCACTACATTCGAACCTCTTATTGTAGTTATTAAGGCTGTGAGGTTTTCCAATTTATGCCAGAAATGTAAGTGGCTATTATATTCATTAAATCGATCCGAATGTCTAATTTGTCCGACTGCATGTTAAAAGTGGTTATTCCTGTTTCCAGCATTTTTAATAGCGAAGCGGACACAGTTGTGTAGTCTTCTATTTTGGTCTCTCCTTTTTTTGGGTCAACCTCCGGGGGTTCTTGCGTTGATATTGCCTTCTCCTGTATTTTTTCTGTTGGTTGTCACTATTTGTTTGTTTGCTTTGAACTAGAACACAACTCTTAACGATTTCAGTTCTTTGAAGCCTTTTTCCTCTTGCTTACTCTCTTTCCATGTGCCCACTTGGGCAGAATACTCCAGCGTACTAGATATTTCTATTATCAGCTGGTTGTGATAATTTATTATAGTACTCTTTACGTTTTCTATCCGATTGTCCGATAAATTTATAGTTTTCACCCCCAACGCTTGAAGATCAGTATTGTTTGTAAGCGATAATGAATGAAGCCATGAATTGTTTTGGTCTTCCTTTGGGCCGTGAATAATATCGGAGACATCGCATTGGTACACCTCCTGTTGTTGCAAGGCACTAGAAGACCCCTCTTTCACTAAAATTTTTGGTCTGGAGTGCGAACGGTCCGAGACATGTATTTGTGCTTGTATTGTTGTCCGTTTACTAGTTGTCTGATCCTTTTCCATATCTTGAGTAATTTTGATATTAGAATTCTACCATCTTTTGTGGTGTCAATTGATTTGGTAGTCCCACTGTTTCACCTGTTTCTGAGTAAATTACTGTAGATGGATCCTTTAAGAACATGAATTTGTTACTAGGTGGGCCTTTATCAAAAAGTGAGTATGTAGGTGATATTAGTGTATTTGTTGCTTCTGGTCTATTTTTCCCTGATGATTCCAATACCTCCTTGATTTTTTCGATAGCGTTTTTTTCCATTTTCTCCATCACTTGTTTACGGGTTCTTCCCGACCTCATATTTATTATGTCAACTATATATAAAAGTTTAGAGTAAAGTAAGGTGACACGATGGATGGGATGTATGCTCAGACCACAGGCAAAAATCCAACAGAAATGTGTTAAAAAGTAGCAATTACTGTGCTGGCAGGAGCTGGGAGCCTTAATGTTGAAAATGTACAATTGCTAGTTGTTTGGAAATTGGAAAGCCGTGAGCAGCACAAAAAGTAGAGCGGGGCTATCAGGTGATTCGCAAGCCGCACCCGGACCTAGCCGGGCTACCTCCGCAAGATCACTGAGCACGCACTTGACAGCCTCCTAGTGAAGGTCTGCACTCACACTTACTCGCATGCTTGCATAAGCTTGCTCACATGCGCTGGCTGGCTTGCTGGCTGGCTGTCTAGCACTGCAATTGCATTTGCTCAATTGTTCACTGCAACCCTGTTCATGCACACCGTTTTGTAGCAGGGGCTCTGTTTAACCTTATTTCCTGGCTGCCACAGATGGTCACGGTTGCGGAGGGAGGTCCAGAATGAATCTGTAGCATTAAAGCATGTGGGACAACTAGGGAAGTAATGTAGTACTTGTGAAGGCAAGGCAATTACAGGTATGCGCAGTCACGTCAATTGTCCTCTGTGACGTTGGCTCCTGACTGCCACAGATGGTCGCGGTTGGAGGACACTGCCCATCCCCTTGCGTTGCCTTTGCCCTTGCCTTTGCTAAAAGCACCCAGCCAACAAGGAGTTCAGGTGAGAGCCGGGGGTCTGAACGCACTCAACAGATCTCCGCTGCCGCTCCTGCCGCTCCTGTTGCTGCTGTTTGCAGCTCAATTATGGCCCAATCTAAGCCGAACTGCGGTCCGTTTGCCCCCCCACCCGTTTGCCCTCCTGATAAGGGAGCCTGGTCCCAGGGCCCGGTAACAAAGCCAAGATATAAGCCAGGCGGGAGGCGTGGGGGCTGTAGCAGTTTCAGCGGTTTCGGCGTCACCCGTCTTCCTGCTCCTTCCTCCTTCCTCCTCCTCCTCCTGCTCACTGTTTGGTGAAAGCGAAAAAGTGGACTCTGGAGTGCATCACGTGTACCAATCTGACTGGTGCTAGGGCTTGCCCTGTGATATTTTCTGACTGATAGACAAGTAGATGTCATGGTCATGTTTCAGCTGGGTGTGATTTGACTTACATTTTTATAATATTTGTAAAGAGGCACGGAAACCCTGTAAATCAGAAGGGACCTAGGGTATGCATAGCATTATAAGGAACATTGGTCCCTCCATGAAGGGTATATGAACAATAGAACACAGACCTACAATAAGCCCTGTGATGATGATCTCCCTAGTGGAGATACAGTACAGTTATTGAATATAAAACAATTGAACAAAAAAAAAAATCAGGTAAGACAGTTTGGAGTCAAGATGCAATGGGTCAGAGCCCCGATCAGGGTAACGAAGGTAGAGGGCCGTTGCGTGCAATGGCGTGATGAAGAGTATTCCCGCAGTTCACCAGTGTCCGAGTGAGCACCAGACAAGGTCAGACCCTTGTCTGGCACTCACTCAGACACTGGTGAACTGATCAGGGCTCTGATTCAGGATATATTTACCAAGGTGGACTGAGTCCCCCTCCTCACCGCCAATGGTTAACTCCTCCACAATCGGCGTGCAATTAACCGGCCTCTGGCCTTGCAGCGCCCTTCCAGGTAGCATCCACTACATCATACTCCCTCCAATGATTCTGACTTTCCCACAGGCTATCACTTGGGCATTATACTTTATGTCCTGATGATTATCTCCCCCATTCTAGTGGGGATCGAAACGCCATCAACTGTTGCATCTTGGCTCCTAACTGTCTTACCTGATTTATTTTGCAGAGCAAAAGATGCCTGTTTAACCCCTTGGCTGCGGCAGGAATTCCGCCGCAGCGCTGGGGGGGGGGGTTTGGGGGCAGCGCGGTGGCGCTGTGCTCATGACGGAGCCACTCAGTCATGAGTCACGGTTGAGCTGTGCTCATGACGGAGTGGTTCCGTCACGACTCCGCCCACTGCGCTAATCGCCCGCACAGGTGGGGAATTAGTGCCGCGTGGGCGGAGCGGCGGCCAACGGCCGCAGCATGACCGAACCACTCCGTCATGAGCACACGGCACCCGAGGCTCATGACGGAGTGGTTCCGTCATGAGCGGGGAAGGGGTTAATTGTGACTTTCTGATATTTGTTTTCCTTCACAAAGTCACCTTGCACTATTAATGCTTGAGGTCTGGAAATCTGCTGACTTCCAACCTCTTGACCCACGTAATTCTGAATATAATTGGGTTTTCGTTCAATTGTTTTATATTCAATAAATGTACTGTATCTCCACTAGGGAGAACATCATCACAGGGCTCATTGTAGGTATGTGTCCTATTGTTCATATACCTTTTCTGGAGGGACCAATGTTCTTTATAATGTTAAATGTTTATAAAGCACACAAATACTCTGAGCAAAGGTTATCCAGGCCCTCGGAAATAAACTAGCCTGCATGCCGATCCTACAGAGGAAACCTGCAGATGTTTAGCAGGTTGAAGTATTTAAGAAGGCACCTTTCAACCCAAATAAGTAGAGGAAAAGCATTAAAAGTTGGGGAAGTAACCACAGTAAAGGAACAAATGCCAACATTGGCTTTCTGAAATTTAGGAATGCTAGAATAATGTAGGGGACAAAAGGATCTTGTAGCATTGTAAGGAGAGAGAAAAGAGCCCATATAGTTGCCAGGTGGCAAGCTGCACAAGTCTATATGACAAACCAAAATACATTAATAAGCCAACACTGGTGTTAAGGCAGCCTGTGAATAACAGAAGGGTGGACAGAAATACTCGATTTCCTGCTCACCCTCAGGATAAAATGGGTGGCAGCATTATGAATAAGCTGCAATTTTTGAGATGACTAGGGAATTTTATGAAAAGAGAATTACAGTAGACCCGCCTACAGATAAGGGCTTAGATCAACATTTTCATGGCGATGTGGGGAAGCAGTGGAGTAATGTTGCAGATTACTTGGAGCATGAAAAATCAGGTGGAAGCTTATCAATGTGTGTTTTTCATCAATAATTGCCACATGATTAAGAGCTCCAGAAGATTCTAAGGGGGAGCACCAAAAGAATTCAGCCACCAGTCAGAGGACCAGATAGAGATCTCGGTCTTAGCAGCATTGAGCCTAAGATAGTTGGAGTTCATCCAATGGACTACTGAACACAGCTTTTGAAGATGGGTCACCAAATGGTCAGCATTCTTATCGAGGTGCATAATAATCTGGGTGTTAGCCTCCTAAGCATAGAATCTAAGGCCGAAAGATGTAATAAACACTGCTAGAGAGGCCACTTAGATACTGAAAAGTGAAGGCCTCAAAGAAGAACCCTGTGGGACCATGCAGTTAAAGTGTGAGCGACAAAGTGCCAGCAACAACTTGGGGACAATCATTGAAAAAAAGGAGAACCAGTTCTAAATGGTGCCTTTGACTTGAATGTTATCAAGCCCGTCAGGAAGGAGGTCATGAGAGGCTAAGAATAAAGCTGCAGAGAGGTCTAAAGAGAGGAGTGCAGCAGGTCAGCCATCATTTAAAATCATCCTGACGTCATTGGTTTGTTAATATCTCGATTGAATTCATCAGAGCACCTTCCTCCAAAATCTGCCTTCATCTGTTGTGATCAGTCTAATTGGAGTATGAAGAAGACTAAGCCTTAGTCAGACAATATTTCTCTAGCCACCATCGAAGTTCCTCCCTGATTTCTTGTGTCGAGAATAATTCATGGTGCATGCAGTTAGAGCATGGAGGCAGGCAGAAGCCACATGAAAGGTCAGCTCAAAATTCCCGGAAAGTTTCTGGCTTGAGGTTTCAGAGGGTCACCCACCTGTAGTTGTATTTACGTTAGGGGGCAATGCGTGACCAGAGAGAGACAAAGCAAAGGGGCGTGGGGCAGTGTAGTAGCAGAGTGTTAAGAGTAAAAGGGGGCAGAGTATGAACAGAAGACCACGGAAAATAGTGTAGCGAGTGTGTAGAGGGGGCAGGGAACAGAGTGCAGTGTATGACCAGAAGGGCCATGGAGTAGAGAGGGTTGTTTGAGAGTAGAAGGGACAGAAAGCAAAGGGGACAGTTTCTAAATGTAAGAGCAGGGAGAAGAGGGGTTGCATGGAGAGAAGAAGGCAGTGTATCAGAAGAGTGTGGTAGTGACCAATCTGTGAGCAGAAGGGGCAGGAAACAGAGGTGCAATGTGTGAGCAAAGAGACCTGGGACCAAAGAGCACATGGTATCATATTGAGGTGCAATGTGTGAGCAGATGGGCAAGGGTGAAGAGTGGACAGTGTGTTTAGCAGAAGGGGCCAAGGAGCAGAGAAGGCAGTGTAATCGGTGGCTGGTAAGAGTGCAGACAGGGCTGTGTGTGACTGCAAAGGTTAGAGGCCAAGTGTGGGAGTGCATAGGGGAGCCACAGGGGGAAAGTGTGTGAATAGAAGGGTCTGGAAACAAAGGAGACAGTGTGAATAGAAGGGGAAGTATGAGAGAAGATGGGTCCGGAAGCAAAGAAGGCACGATGTAAGCAGGAGGACCTGAGGAGAGAGCTTGAGCAGAAAAGGCAGGGTGCAAAAAGGACAATGCACATGCAATAGTGGCAGATAGGAAAGAGCATTGTGTGAGCAGGCAGAGCATGGAGCAGAGGCGGCAGCGAATGAGCAGAAAAAGCACAGTGCACAGACGTAATGTGTAAGGAGAATGGTCAAAGAACAGAGTGAGTAGAAAGGATAGTGTGTGAGCCGAAGAGACTGGGTGCAGACGGTGCAGTGTGTGAGAAGATAAGGAAGAGAACAAAGCAGGCAGTTTGTGAGAAAATAGGGCGGTGAATAGAGGGGCAGTATAAGAGAATATCGGGCAGAAAGCAGAAAAGCCAGTGTGAGTAGAAGGTGCAGAAGGTGTCTGAGCAGAAGTGACAGAAGAGAGGAAGGCAGCCGCGATCCGTGCAGGTAACAGAGATAGGGTGGTGGGGCCGTGTATGGGGGGGGGGGGGATTTTGAGGGCCAATGCCATGGGAAAATACATTTTAATTTAATTTTCCCTTGGCATCGTCCCTCGAAGTCCCCCTTTACCTGGCCCCACTGCTGTTTCCAACACAGACCGCGGCTGGAGAGGAGACCGTGTTAAAGTACCTGGGGCAGGGAGAGTCATGTGCGAACAGCTGGGCAGGTTGTAGTAAAGGAGCAGAGTGCGTCAGTGTGCCTGTCGGCACCAGCCTTCTCTGCCCATACACTTCCTCCTGTATATAGCAGTTATTCACTGAAACAACTGTGGTTAAAATGACCCTACAACATATGTGTTGGAATGACGTATGCGAATGTTAAAAATAAACTCAAAAAACCACTGATATCACCCCAATTATAGTTTAGTGAACCAACTATAACTTCTATAACTTGAACCCCTGCATCTTGCACTACTTATGACCTTACATTTTACATTACTGATGACATGTTGAATGAAATCATTCATGACATCCCTGATTATATTTAAGTAGCATTGCTCATGGAGAAGTAGCACATATGCGGAGTGTTGAGCGCAGGGTCTCGGCCCCAACTAGATGTACCATTTACAAAGCAATCATGAGCAGCACCTCTGCTCAGCTTGCAGACAAGCTCACCATCTCTCATGGTTCTGCGCACACCAGCAGTCAACACACGATCAGACTGCAGACCATGAAGTGTAAAAAAGAAAAGCTCTCAAAAACAAGCCAGCAGATATTTTCCATCTATGTACAAGAATCTGGAATGGCATCACTGTACCCACCAAGACCACCCCAACGCAGCTCCAATTTAAAGAACATTTAGTCACAATGTATTAACCATCTACAACCCCAACTAACTATTACCTTTTATGCTGGTCTTTGACCTGTAAAGAACTCTGCTGCCTTTTAGATAGGTTTATAGTAAAGAAATAGCACATACTTATGTACATATCTGCCTAAAGAAATCTGTACCCTCCTCCAACGTGCTTGTGATTTATAGTTCATACCTTACAGAATTTGTGGACTGTTGCACACACTACCAACTCAAAGCCTGCCCTCCATGACCACCGACTTGTATGAATATAAATACAACATGTAAGAAATTGAGTTGTTAATTGACTGGGGCATGAGCCCTAGGGAAGGAGAAACCACAATCCTAGTCAGGGTGTGAGGCAGGCAAACCCATATTTAACTTGCGCTCATCCTCTTGTAGCTTGGCACAGAGCACTCAGGCTCAACTTAAGAGGCAATATTTTAAGTATGTGTGCAACACTTAATACAGTAAAACTGTGAAAATGCCATGCAAAAAGAATCCACACTAGGTTAGGAAAATGTTATGTTATGTTAAACTTATAAAGCGCTCGGCTACTCAAAGTGTCCCGGCGCTTAATGTAATGAATAAACAAGACCATAAGACAAAAAAACAATAGGTAGACCCAGAGTTATGCTGTTTTAAAGAATGTCGTGAAATATAGTGCTTAGAGTCAAAGTGCCAACCAGGGTTATGCTGGACTGAATCAAATCTGAAAAGCAAGCTGACCGCAATGAAGCGCGGGTCAGATACAGGAGCCATGCAGTACCGCTGAAAACAGTATCTTCACGGAGGAAACTTCAGTGTCAGAAGGATTGTAGGTGATGCATCTTTTCTGAGTTGTACAGTTTAATGATATGTCTGTGTCGAGCTCCTCGCAATGAAGGTAATGCATTGTTGTCGAGCTGCACTGTTGGTGCTGTGAGATCAAAGCAGTGATGTGTTGGCATTGGAAGAAATGATTCGGTTTCGATCAGCACAAAGTCAACAATGCACGATTCTGTAGAAAACAGCCAGAAAAAACCCACTTCCAAGGGCACAAGACTGGATTGGCACCACTTGGCAGGGCAGGACTCACAGCTGGCAGTGTCCAGAGGCTGTAGCAGGGTTGAATAAAGTCTTTGATGTCCCTGAGACTTCAGAACAGGAGGCAAGCCATTCGAGTCACTTGGTTCCTGGAATGGAGAGATGCAGGTCCTTCTCACTTCCAGGCAAGGAGGGCAGCAGGGCATGCACAGTAGGAATCAGTAAAGTTCAGCAGAGTGACAGTCCTTTCAGCATCACAGCAGCCCTTCTTTTTGGCAGTCTCCCCTCAGGTCCAGAAGTGTACTGAGTTGGTGGTGTCAGGGGTCCAGTGCTTATTTGCAGTTGTGCCTTTAAAGTGGGAAAGAGCCCTTTGAAGTAAACAAGGTACCTTCACTACCAGTCCCAGCTCCAGACTCACTACAGGGGGATATGCAGCACTGTGTGAGGACAGGAACATCCCTATTCAGGTGCAAGTGCCAGCTCCTCCCTCCCATCCTGCTCAGGATGGCCCATATGGAATTTACTGGCCCATCAGGAACACCTCCGCTTCCTTTGTGGGTGAAGGTCTAGAAAGAATGCACAAGGCTCATCTGTCACCCATCCCAGACGTGTATTCAGAGGCACAGCATGGTTAAAGTAAGAAAATGACTAAAAGTGGTATTTTAAGTCTTAAAATCTGACTTTACCATAAGTTCTGATTTTAAATTATGAGTCCAGAAACACCAAACTAGAAATATCACTATTTTCCCAATTGGAAATTACACTTATAAAATGTAATAGGGTAATCTCAATGTTATCCTATGGGAGAGATAGGCCTTGCAGTAGTGAAAAATAAACGTAAGACTTTTTCGCTGCCAGGGCAGGTAAACTTAAAAGTGCATGTCCTACTTGTTACATATACCCTGCTTGCGGGCTGTCCAAGGCCTACCTTAGGGGTGACATATACATTAAAAAGGAAGGCTTGGGCCTGGCAGGAAGGTTAACTTGCAAGGTCAACATGGCAGTTAAACAGCTCACACAGGCTGCAATGACACAACTAAGACATGTTTAACGGGCTACTGAAATGGGTGGCACAATAAGTGCCGCATATCCACAAGTGCAAAACAACAATTAATGGACAGAATGCAGAACAATGTCATACATTCACCCCAGTACAGAGATCTGGGCCTAAATCCATCTTTTTTTGCTCACCCTGCCATTCCAGTTTGGACCCAGCCATATGCAAATCAGTCTTGACCCTGCGCCCAATGGGAACAGTCCAGCCGAACTGCCAGGCCAGGTCCTCCCTGGACTGGAAACAATCATCCTAGGACTGGTTTCAGGCTTTCAGCCTTCATAACCCAGGATAGCTTGACTCCAGTGGCATGGAGAGCACGGGACCCACGTCTGGGCATACCCGTCCCACCCGGGTAAAATTTCCTTTGCTCAAAAGAATATTCTTTAGAACTGCATATTGTTCATCCTCCTAAGGAACAGGTGTAACCAGGAAATTTCTCAGTTCCAGATCTCCCTCCCCGCAGTACCTTACCTAATTTCCTTCCACTCATCTCAGCACCTACTAAGGAATTCTTTTTCAACATTAACTGTCGCTCACTCCATAAACATCAGACTGATGTTCTTGATTTGCTAATGGACAAACAACCGGATGCTATTTTCCTTACAGAGATATGGCTGAACAACAGCTCTGGTCCGGATATAGCCGCCGCTCTGCCCCCTAATTATGTTATAGTCAGGAAAGATAAGGAGGATGAAAGAGGTGGGGGATTGCCATAATTTACAAAAATGTATTTAGCTGCAAGTTTGTTGGCCTACAGGTCACCGGCTGCGAAGCTGCAGTGTTTAAATTGACTAACTCCACACTTTATTTTTTCAGTGATATTGGTTTATAGACCCCCTGGGCCTGCCGGTCCCTGGGTCACAAACTTCCCTGATCTGGTCACTCCCTTCTTGCTCAAATCGGCACATTTTTTAATTCTAGGGGATCTCAATCTCCATCTGGAGGATCCTGCCTGTACCATTAGTAGTACTCTTATTTCAGACTTAGCAGCTATCAATATTCTGCTCCATAACTCTGGACCTACGCACAAAGCCAGCCACCTATTGGATCCTAAATTTTCTAATTTATCCAATATTGAATGTTTTATAGCAATCCCTTTGTGCTGGTCCGACCACTTTTTGGCTGGTTTTAAACTAATGATTTCGGAGAATTCGCATGAGGCGTCTTGTGGTACTCTAAAATTAACAAGGAATTGGAAAAAGATGGACATAGATAATTTTAATAAACTTCACTGTAACAATGCTCCTACCTTTAAAAACACTCTTGATATTGACTTAGTAACATTTCAAAATTGGATCCGTAAAGCTACAGACACTTGCCTCCCTGCCTCCCGGTAAGAGGGTTAGCAATCACCGCCCTCCAGCCTCTTGGTTCTCAGACAAGTTAAAAGCTGAGAAAACCAAATGTAAAAATATGGAACGACGATGGAGAAGGGCCTATGCGCCCGACGCTAAATCTGCTTATCTGCACGCCAAAAGGGAGTATCACTCTCTCTGTAGGGCCGCGTGTGCAAACTACGTTTCCTTAACTTTATCCAATGCTAAGAACTGTTCCAAAACAATATTTAAAATGGTAAAAGTATTATCAGGTGCTGCAACTCACCCCACTCCCACCAATTTGAATGAAACGCAATGTGAAGATCTTGCTCAATTCTTTACTAACAAAGTGGAAGTAATATATTCCACTTTGACTGGGAATATGTCATCATCCTTCGCGTCATTACCGTCCAACCCCATCCAATTAATTTGGCCATCTGTTGATGAAGCTCTGCTTGATATAAATACCATTAATAAAATCGATAACTGGTCACTACTTGACATGACGTCCCTTAAACAGCATCTGGGCCGTATTAAATCTGGCTCCCCTTGTGGTGATCTCCCTATTTCAGTACTGCAGCAGCTTGACCTGTCAACACTTGCAATTATTATGGAACTCCTAAATACTCCTAAATCTCTTGTCCCCCTGGAATGGAAGCATGCAATGGTCATCCCATTATTGAAAAAGGTCAATGGTGACCCTACGATCTCGAACTATCGGCCAATCTCTTTGCTTCCTGTATTTTCAAAAATATTGGAGAGGCATATCAATGGTTAACTGTCTCAGTTCATTGAAAATAACAGGGTTCTGCATCCATCACATTCTGGTTTTCGAACCGGTTCTTCTATGGAGACTGCTCTTCTTGGCGTAACAGAAATGTTGTGCCAAAATTTGGATGCAGGAAACATGGTTGCACTTGTCTTATTGGATTTAAGTGTGGCCTTTGACACGGTGTCTCATGCCGTGCTGATAAATGCCTTACAAACCATGGGGGTTACTGGTTCTGCACTTAGGTGGGTAACCTCTTTTCTTACTGGCCATACGTTTCAGGTCTTCTCTTCTGCAGCAAACTCCAAGATTCATTCATCCCCATACGGAGTCCCCCAGGGGTCCATCCTTAGTCCTTTGTTGTTTAACAATTATTTTAGACCCCTGGCAACGATCGTTGAAGAAGCTGGGTTGTCGTTATTTTCATACACTGACGACACTCAGATCATTTTTTTCACTTTCTGCGGGAAAAAATTCAGAGCCTTCTGCTCTTCGAGATGGGCTGAGCAAAGTGGCATCTTGGATGCATGCCAATTTTCTCAAGCTGAATGGTGAAAAACGGAGGTCCTGGTAATGGGGAAAGACAAAGAGCTCTGGGGTCCACAACATTGGCCCACAGAAATGGTTGTAGTTCCGCAGCCTTCCCATCATGTTCACAACCGTGGCTTTATTATTGATGACTCACTTTCTATGCATCAACAAGCCACGAAGGTTGCTGCAACATGCTTCACCATTCTGAAGTGGCTGAGAAAAATTGTGTGGATGCTTCCTAGCCCTACTCAGAGAACCGTAGTCCAGGCTATTGTTTCATCTAGACTGGACTACGGTAACATCCTCTATCTAGGAGCTAATAAAGCTAGAGAGAGTACACAACTCCGCGGACAGACTGCTTTGCCGAACACCTAGAACAGCTTCTATTTCAGCTTCCTTGAGGGACCTTCATTGGTTAAGAGCTGAAAATCGGATTAAGTTTAAAACCCTGAACTATATGTTCAGAATTAAGTACGGCATGGCTCCCATGTATGTGCAAAATCTAGTCAATCTACTTGCCTTCACGTACTCTCAGATCCACTACTCATGCTAAATTTCAGGTGCCAAAGATCAGACTATCCCGAATGGGTGGCCGTTCTTTATCCTATTTGGGCCCTGTTCTGTGGAATGCTCTTCTGTTGTCCCTTCGCACACAGATGAAAGTTACACTTTTTTGTAAGTCACTTAAAACTTGGCTTTTTAATCAGTAAGTTTTACTCCCTTATCTTTTCTTGTTTCCGCCAGGCGCCGGGAAACCCTTTTGGGTAGCTGTTGCGCCTAGATATAAATTGTTTTCAACATACATTTTGCCTCTGACACCATTAATTACAGCAATTATTTTATCAACTAGCCTGTTTAATGACTGTGATCTACAAAACCTTTTTTTTGCTTATTGGTTTTTTGATTCGATGAACACTACTAGTTTGACAAACACTTATTGTATACAAAATATGGTGACATATATATTTACATTTGTACAGTGACTTCGAAATGTGACAAAAAACGAAAAAATATATACAACATATAGTCTATCAAATAGAATTGTTTTTCAAAGCTGAAGTCAAATGTCCGAAACTATTTGATTTGTGGAACGTGAGCAGTTAGCTCCTATAGTTCTCGCTATTATTGCGGTCCTAAGCAGAGTCGGGTACTTGTGTCTATATATGATTTCAATGAGCAATGCAAGTTGCGGTCTGTCTTTGCATTTGCATTTGCTTGTGTAGAGGAGCTGGTTCTAGCTTGATCTTCTACAAAATCCTCTGCGATCTCTGCTTTTGCGCCTTACATAACATAACATCTGGCCATTCTGATCCTCTGATTTATTGTACGCAGAGTCAGAACTGCCAGAAGGTGGGCTTCTTGAAGGTACTGTTCCTGAGGACCTACAAACAAACCTGACACTCAAACTGCCAAGCCAGGTCTTTCCTGGACCAGAAACTAGCATCCTGGGACAAGTGTTGGGGTAACACCCCATATCAGCCAGGCTACCTTGATTCCAGTGGCAAAGTGATCATGGGACACACTTCTAGGCATACGCTGTCAACTTAAGGTGAACACAGAAAACACAAGGAGATGAACAGAGCGCTGAAACTTTTCAGACACTCACCCCCCAGTCACAGATCTGGGTTGAATCAATCATTTTCCTTTAGCTTTCTTCGCCACCCCAGTTCAGACACAGCCATATGCAAATCAGTATTGACCCTGTTCCTCCTGGGAACAGTCCAGCCCGAACTGCCAAGCCAGATCATCCCTGGACTGGAAACACGCATCCTGGGACCATATTTGTGGTAACACCCCTCATCAGCCAGGCTAGCTTCCATCCATCATCTTTTTGTGATGCATTTTCACCCTTAGTGGGAAGCGTATGCCCAGACGTGGGTCTCGTGCTCACTACACCACCAATTTCATACTGGTCTGGCTGATGAGGGGTGATGCCCCAAAACCGGTTCCAGGATGTAGGGTCAAGGCTGATTTGCATATGGCTGGGTCAATCTGCAATGGTGTGGCGATCTAAACAACAATGGATATAACCCAGATCTGTGACTAGCGGTGAATGTTTGAAATTTTTCAAAATTCCATCCATCTTTTTGTGTTGCATTTTTACCCCCTGTGTTAATGCGTGAGCATCAGAGGGAGTGTAGAGAGGTGCTGGAATGGCTTCCCAACATCTTCTTGCTGGGTCCAGGATTGACACCGGTGTGTGTGCTTGACAGACACAGGTTACAGTCTGCCAGTGAAGGGCAGGATGAAAAGAATATCTGACCGGATTCAGGGATGCATGAAGGTGGCTGTTGCTAAAATGTTGGACCTAGGAGGAGGGAGAGGTCAATGAGAGATCTTTTAGTCTGTGTTCTAGTAGTGGGGTGCCCGTACCAAAGCAAGGGTCTACTGACTTGTGGTTCTATATGGACTACTGAGCCCTTAATGATGTAACTAAAACCGATGCCCACCCATTCCCAAGACCAGATGAGTTTGTGGATTGGAAAAGCAGCCTTTTATCAGGCAATTAGAGCCACAGTAAAAAATGTGTGCCATACAACTGACAAGCATATCCTCAAACGTAGATGCCACGCCTTGACATTGATCAATTCCTACAAAAAGTGGCAGCCACAGGAATACCTCTCAGCTCACTTCTCACTGAACACATAACAGTTCATGCAATTTCGCTTCAGCATGTGGGAAATCAAAGATCTCGCTCCCAATTGGGATATCAGTTTCAAAACCAAGAACGACAGCTGTGCAAATATAAGAAAGTCTTTAGTGCACATTTTCTGTGTGTGGCCAAAGTTTGGATTAGATAGGAAAAAACTGTTGAAAACAATATTTACTGTACTGAAAATCTGTACCTGCAGGCAAGCGGTAACAACTTGGCTGGGAGAAATCTCACTCCCACTTGTCTGCAGAGGAGTAAAAGAAATAGCCCAAACAAATGACTAATAACACAAAAAGTATATTTGTGAAGTTCAGCTGGATTACAAATCGACCAAGAGTTTAGCAATCCTAAACTAAATGATTAAGGATGGTACCCTATCAAGAAAAAACTTCTGGACTCAAGGACAATACTGAAATTAATTGTGAACAACGATCTTGACAGGAAATATTAATCAGATCCTAGATAAAAAGGAGTCGTTTGCATCTTACTCCGACTGTAAAGAAACATTTGCCAATGTTTTGTCGCATAAGAGATATGTGAAGTATATTATGAATTTTAATGAGATGACATTGCGAATTTTCTCTTTTATTTATACTTATTTTTTACATTTTGTAAAATAAGTGCACAAAAGGTTTTATGAATTTATTTTGATTTTTTTTTTAATATAGTGTAATGGTTTTAAAATGACTAAACACTAGAATAAACTTGAACTTGAAACAGTCTGTGATGGAGTGGGAGGTGCCTACTACCCAGACTGAGGTCAGGGCCTTTTTAGAACTCACCAGGTATTACAGGAACTTTGTGGTGAACTATGGGAGCATAATTGCCCCATTGACTGTTTAGACCTCCAAAAAGCAGCCTAGAAAAGTGATATGGACTAAGGAGTTTTCGAAAGCATTTTAGGAACTGAAGAAGTCCATGTGCACTGCACCTAGACTGAAAGGAACTCACTAGTCATTGTACCTTTCAATGTTCATACGAATGCCTCTGACAAGGGAGTTAGAGCAGAGTTAGTTCAACTGGATGACAAAAGGTAGAGAGCAACCTGTAGCCTTTATTAGCAGGAGGTTCTTACTCAGAGAACAGAATGGAGTGGGTATCAAGAAAGAGCGGTTTGCCATAGTGTGTGCCTTGCATAAATTCCACCCTTACTTGTTTGGCACAAAGCTTGTGAAGCACACAGATCATAAGCTACTGAAATGGTTGATAGCTATGTAGGGAGAGAATCCAATTTTGTTGAGATGGTCTATTGCTTCGCAAGGGTTAGACTTTGTAGTGGAGTGCAGAGCCAGATTGAGCCATGGGATTGCTGATGGAATTTGTTGGTTTTACTAATCTGACTCTCCTGGTTAGCAGTTGGTTTGGGGTGTTGTGATCTGGGAGGGGCATTTGTTGGGCCAGAAAAGTACCTCACATAGTGATGGACGTGCACACCTGCCCTGAGTGCCCCCCAACAGTCATGATGATTGAATCCCTGGTGCTCATTTTTTTTGTCATGAGCTAACACAGATCATGCGTGTGTGCCATGACATAGGCCTGTTATGGATTGCAGTCTTTTTAGACAATGACAGATGCCCAAGGTGCCGACCTCAGTGGTAAAAGGCTATTGCCTCCTCCAGGAGTTAAGCAGCCCCAGCATGGTGGAATATGGTGATCAGTAGAAATTAACCAGCCCTTTTACCTGTGTTACTATAGTGAGGCCTACAGGCTCACTCATATATGGTTTCACTGCTTTTTGCTTAGCTCACCTATGGCCTAGGTGTGTGTGTGTGTGTGTGTGTGTGTGTGTGTGTGTGTGTGTGTGTGGGTGTGGGTGTGGGTGTGGGTGTGGGTGTGGGTGTGGGTGTGGGTGTGGGTGTGGGTGTGGGTGTGGGTGTGGGTGTGGGTGTGGGTGTGGGTGTGGGTGTGGGTGTGTGTGTGTGTGTGTGTGTGTTACAATACATGAAAGGTGTCCTGCTAATGTTAATGCTATTTATAGAGCGTGACTGCTACCCAAATGTGTCCTGGTGCTGTGTGAAGTCCTATAGAGCCCTAAACACAGTGAGACTATCAATGGAGTTTAAGCAGAGAATAGGCAAGTTTTTAAGGCCTTCCTAAAAGTAAGCACATTTGTCATGTATCTAAGATGTAGCAGAAGGCAATTCCATGCCTTCACTGCGCAGGCCACAAAACTTCTGACCCCCCCCCCCCCCCCCCCCCCCCCCAGCTGGCTTTTCGTACCCTGGGTACTGATACCAGTTTTGCCTCTGATGAGCGTAATGATCTTTTTGGTACATACCAATGAAATTGTTGTTTGAGAAACTCGGGGCCATCTCCTTGGAGGGCTTTATAGACCATACACAGGGCTTTAAACTGGACCAGTTTCCTCACACGGCAACCAATGAAGCCTTCTGATCTCAGCCAAGATAGAGGCATATTTTGGTATACCGGTGAGCAGTCTAGCCGCTGCATTCTGTAGGAGTTGCAGTTTATTCATAAGCCCTTCCTGCAGGCTGATTGAGACTATTACAATAATCCTGCCTTGACATGGATAGGGCCGGGATAACTATTTGTATACTGTCTTTGGGCAGGTATGGCATTATTTTTTTGCTTAATCTAAGGATGCAAGAGGTAGAAGAAACCACCGCATTCACCTGATCTTTAAAGCTGAGTTTGTTATCTATCCATACCCCTAGGTTTTTTGCCTTCTTATTGGGGGTGGGAAAGGAACCCAGTGAGTCCAGCCACCAGGCTGGAGTCCAAAAGCTGGGGTCATTGCTAAACAACACAACTTCCGCTTTTCCGGAGTTAAGTTTAAGGCAATTTTGAGCCATCCAAATTCCCACGGCTGACGTGCAGTCGTGCAGCTGTGATACTGTTACCAGCATCGATCCTGGCATCCGCGATACCACAATTTGGAGGTTGTCTGGGTATGAAGTCAGACTAAAGCCAAACAATTCAATCAGGGGAGCTAGCGATGAAACATAGATATTAAAAAGTGTCGGGCCCCACGAAGAACCCTGGGCGACTCCACAAGGTAGGGAGAATGGTTTGTACGAGAATTCACCAAGTGCGACTGTTTGAATTCTATTAGAGAGAAAGGATTCAAGTAGTTTCCAGGTGGTACCCTGGATACCAATCTCCTGCAATCGGTCAATCAACAAACCGTGATGGACTGTATAAAAGGCCGCAGAGAGATCCAACATGATCATCACAGCTTTACCTCCTCTGTCAAGTACGGCCCTGATCTCTTCTGTGGACTTAATGACTGCGGACTCGGTGCTGTGCCCTCCTCTGAAGCGATTCTAGCAGGAACATTCTAAGTTGTGTGTTCATGATTTTCTCTGCAATTTTCGCAGGGAGAGGGAGCCTAGAGATTTTCTAAAGATATTTGGATCTTTAGGATCCAGAGTAGATTTCTTGAGCAGAGGCAATATTGAGGCGCTTTTCCAGACTTTAGGAAAGTATCTTCAGAAAGCATAGTATTTATGAGGGAGGTCAGTGCCAGTGCAACTAGCTCCAATGCCAGTTTCAGTACAGAAACTGGGCAGGGGTCATAGGGGGGAGCCTGATTTGGCAGTCATAATGAGATTTAGAGTTTCTATGGGTGTTACTGGGGCATATGTATCAAACTGTGCCTTAGAGCCCTTTCCCGACTTACAGATATCAGTCTGGGCAGAGATAGATTTGGTTGTTACATTCGTAAAAATGGAGAAGATTGACTCAACTTTGACCAGGAAAAATTGTGCAATTTTGTCGCATAGCTCCAGACTAGCCGTGATAGTCGGCGAAACTGGGTGTGCCAAGGATGTTACCGTTTTAAATAGTTCTTTGTCAAAGATATGTTTATTGAATTTTTGCAACATACAATCTGAGATAGTGCTAGTACAGCATCCCCCGCAGGGGAGCAAAGAAGTGCAATAAAAGCATAAAGGCCAAAAGGAGTGCTCTGCCCAGTATAAATCAAACTCCTTCCTTATGGCGTGGCCCAAGTAATGGATACAGTTTCTAAACGTTATGGAGCCTGAAGTTAGTTCTTTCTGGTCAAAGTCAAAAGCACGCATTTTTACAGCGTGTCATCTTCCTACTGTTACAACGACTTTCCCAGAGCTTACAAATGATGTGTGGCATGGAATAAGCATAAATCATATAGCAATTTATCTCAGATGTAAAAACCAAAAACCCGTGGTGGTGGCAACAATCAAACAGTGACAAAGTCACATGACATTAGAACCCTAAACAGAATTGGAAGAGATGAAGGGCTCTTATTGTGGAAGGACAAACAGCCGATGGGAGGCCTCGTGAAAGGAAGGAGACTAGGGGGCTTCATTTAAATTCAAAATTCTTAAAGTTATCTCTGAAAATGTCAGACAAATGTTCTAGACTAAGCAGTTTCCAGAGGAGAGTGTGCCAAAGAGATAGCCGGAGCCTCCTTCCTCTTCCAGGCGGCAGCCAGAGTGATCTTAGCTGCTCCAATGTAAAGCCACATGATCATTTTATTAGCTCGGGTCTGGTGTTCTAGGGAGGAGTCACGAAGCCCCCAAAGGACACCTGCCATGGTAGTGGGGATGGGATATCCCAGTATATCTTTTATGTGTGTCAGGATTTCTTCCTAGAAGGGGCGGATGGTCGGGCAATCCCACCATATGTGTTGAAAATCTCCAAGTAGTCCACATCCCCTCCAGCACCTATCAGAAGTAGCAGGGAAGATTTGCCTCAGCTTGACAGGATGTAGGTACCAGTCCATCATAGTCTTCAAGTGTGCTCCCTGAGCTCAGTGGAGTGATTAAAACGTGTAATATCGCACCATAAGTCCGTCCATTCCTCCTCTGTTATAGGACGATGTATTAAGTCTTCTCACATGGACAAATATCGTGGGCGCGGGAATAGAGCAGTTTTAAGCAGGAAGCTATATATAAATGAAATCACTCCCTTCATAGCAGTAGTCTTGGTGAGGAAGGCCTCAAATTTTGTGAGGGGTCGGGTGGCAGCTTCCCGTACGTGAGTAGTAAGTTACCAATGCATCAATTGGGTATAGTGGTAGCGCTATGTGTGTCCCATTGCATAATCCCGTTTACAATTATCAAAAGTGAGAAGGTCAAAGTTGTGAAATAGGTGTGTCAGAGCTAAGCAGCCTCCCTTCCTCCAGGCATCAAAGGGTCCCTCATGTAGGTCTGGGGGGAATGCTGGGTTAAAATGGATCGGTGTAAAGGGGGAGGGGAACGAGGTCCACCTATCGTCACCCGAGATTGAGTCCCACACCTTCAGGGTGGTACGTGTGGGGGTGCTAATGTAGGTATTTTTAGGTCTGTCCTGTCTAGGGCGCCAAGCCAAGTCCCAAATTGTCATTCCCGTTACGCTGCGGTCCATACGTAACCAATATTTTTCAGATTCCTGTTTTGACCATTCTACCAGGACTCTCAGCTGCGCCGTTTGATAATATAATTGAATATCTGGGAGTTCAACTCCCCCTTCTTTGCGAGAGCGATGCAGCAGAGAATAGGAGAAGCGAGCATGGCCTCCCTGCCAGATAAAGCATAGGACCATGGCCTTCACTTTCCGGAAGAAGTCACCCTCAAGCTCAATAGGTAAGGCTTGAAACAAGTAAAGGAGCTTAGGCAAGAGAGTCATCTTTAGACATGAATTCGACCTAACCAGGACAAGAAAAGAGGTTTACATTTTGTGAGTTCTGTTTGGATGTGTGCAAGGATGGGAGAGAAATTGGCAGCATAGAGTCCCTCAAGTCTTGGCGTTAGTTGAACCCCCAAGTATTGGATGGAAGAGGTAGCCCAGGGTAAGGAAGTAAGGGCCCGGAGTCTGAGGACTTTTGCCGGCAGGAGGGTGAGGTTGAGTATATATGATTTGTCTACATTTATTTTAAATCCTGACAACTTCAAAACGCTCGTAAGTGGGGGAGGGAGGTAGCGGGGTCAGACAAGGACAAAAGGATATCGTCCGCGAACAGTGACATTTTGTGGGACTCCCCAGTGAATGGTAACCCCTTAATTTCGGGATTAGACCTAATTGCTAACGCTATTCTGAGGGCAAAAAGTAAGGGTGAAAGGGAACATCCCTGACGGGTGCCTCTGGTGTGGCGAAAGGAGGACGAGTGCACCCCGTTGACTACCACTTTGGAGCAGGGGTGGAGGTAATTAGCTCTAATCATGGTGAGAAATTTAGGCGAAAATCCGAATGCTGTGAGTGTTTGTTAAAGGTATGGCCAGTCAACCCTATCGAAAGCTTTTTCATCATCTAACCCTACTAGGACTGCAGGGATTTGGAGTCTATTGGCCTTTTCTATCAGATGCACAATTCGGCGGGTATTATCGTGTGTTTGACGTCCTTTGATAAAACCAGACTGATCTGGGTGGATAAGGGCGAGCATGAGGTCATTCAAGCGTTTGGCTATAATCGAGGAATAGAGTTTTGCGTCTAGACTTAATAGGGCGATCGGCCTCTAAGATGCGCAGCTCTGGGGGTCCTTCCCTGGTTTGGGCATCACCGAGATTACAGCCTCGGACATGGTGCCAGAGGTCGTGCCTTTCTCCGCCATAGTGTTAAAAAGATGTGCAAGGTGGGAGCTAATGTCCGGAGCAAATGTCTTATAAAAGAGGGCGGTATAGCCATCCAGCCCGGGAGCCTTGTGGGGCTTTAGGGGTTTAATGGCCGCGGTTACATCGTCTACTGTTATAGGAGCTGTGAGTAAGTCATCGCATTCGTCAGACACCTTTGCTAGGGGCAATGACTGGAGGTAATCCCTTTGGGCATCGGAGTCTAGGGTGTAGCCAGTGTAAAGGTTTAAATAGAAGGAGCCAAAGAGCTCAGCTTTGTCCTCATCTTTGTATGTGATGTCCTCCGTTGGTCCCTTAATGCCACCTATATATTCTCTTTCTCGTTTATCTTTCAATTGTCTGGCAAGGTGTTTACCAATTTTATTGCCCTGGGTGTATGATAGATGTCGTAATTTGGGGAGTGTAAATTCCTCCCTATTATTATATATAGCCCTAAGTTTGACCCAGATTGCCGTGAGGTTGCGTAAAGTTTGCCTTGTGGGGTTGAGTTTATGGGAGTGCTCAATAGCTGTCAACTCATTTTCCAGTAGCTCTCTCTCGCTAGCCCGCTGTTTGTTCGTTCAAAGCCGCATTGAGGGCAATACATTCCCCCTAATAATAGCTTTAAAGGTATCCCAGGTGGTAAATTCCGAAGTGTCCTCCGGGTTGTTAGCAGTGAAGAAATAAGTGATTGCTTTTCTCAATTTGGTACAGGACCTTTATCTTGGAGAAACAATGGGAGAAGTACCACCTGGGGGTAGTTGGGGCGTTTCCATACCAAGTGAGATTAACAGACAGCAGGCTGTGGTCAGACACTGCGAGGGGGTAGATATTTGCATCCTGTAAGGCCCCCTGCAGGTTCTGACTTATGAAGATATAATCTAGCCGCGAGTATGTACGATGAACATGTGAATAGAAGGTGTAATCTCGGGTCTGTGGGAAAAAAAAGAATGCGCCAGGCATCTAGGAGGCCTAAGTCATGTAAACGCTGTTGCGTCACCCATGTCCGAACGCTGTGTGTGCGTACTGTCTAAATCTTTCTGCAATATCAAATTGAAATCACCCATAAGGATTAGTGGTCACTCTACAAAATCTGTTAGTTTCCCCAGAGACATGTGTAAAAAGGCCATCTGCCCAGTATTAGGGGCGTATACTACTGCAAAGTTGCTGAGTTTCCCTCTTAAGCATCCTTTAATCATAACCCAGTGACCTTCCTTGTCACTCTGAACTCCCAGCGGCTGGAATTGTATGGAAGAGCGAAACATGATGGCCACTCCCCTAGGTTTCGTGTGGGCTGAGGACCTATAAATTAGTGGAAAATGTTTGTGTTTGAGGCGCGTGTCCTCGGCTCGAACGAAGTGCGTCTCCTGTAACGCTACTATGTCGAGGTGATGGTCGATAATGTATTTCCATACCTTGTGACGTTTTTGGGGAAAGTTAAGACCTTTAACATTCCAAGTTCCTATAGTAATCGACATCATGTCGCAGGTAAAAGACTACCGCCTACCCACAGCTCCAAAATTCCACACATGACTCCGATCCCAGTCCTCCCTCCTGAATACTCATAACACCAGCTCTCACAACTGTGCCCTCCCAAAAGTCAGAGTTCTCGTCAAAAGTAACTGTTAAAAAGCCACCACCACAGCCCTCCCATACCCACCCCACAACCCTTAAAGAACCAAGAACAAACATAGTCAAATAAAGAGTACAAATACTACAGTAGGTCCCTCTGTGTGGCCGAAAAGGGCCTTCCAGGGACCAGGGGGGGCAGCAGATCCGAAGGCCCCGTCCACACCCGTCTCGGCAGAATCTTCAGTCAAAAGCATATTTGTGCGGCTAATGGAATCAACAAGTAAAGGCACGTTTTAGTAAAAGTCCATGCTTAGCTAAACGCATCAGTACCAGCATTGGTGAGTTCAACCTAAGGAAACATTCTGGGTAACAGCCTGTACCTACAGCCAAGATTATCTCTGTTTTACAGACAAACCTCACTACAGAAAAAAGATAGGGAAGCCATATTGGTCTCACGTGTAGAGTTCACAATCCCTCTGGTCTCTTCTCTTCTTGAACAAGTGACCGAGGTCTCAGGGACGAGAGCAGCCATGAAGCCGAAGAGCGAAACATGCCTTGTGCTCAGAGTTCGCATCGGCTCTTGTTGTGCACCAGCAAACGGTCCGCAGGGCGTCAGTCGCCATGGCGAATATACAGGAGACACCTTGGTGCAGGCTGGAAACAATCATCAGCGCCCCCTGCATGTTCCAATATTCCACTTAGAAGCCGATGCAGAGCCTCGGGTAGATTCCCCATTTTTACCTTGGGAGGGGGCATCTTCCTCAGAGGGGAGGCCAAATGGGTAGGTCCATCTGTACCGGATCTTATCTCGTAGTTTCGTGGTGACGGGTCTGAGCAGCTGTCTCCATGCCAAAGTAGATGGTGCCACATCTTGATAGATGGTACAAGAATGGCCTTGAAATGAGACGGAGTCTTTCGTCCTAGCTACCTGGAGAACTGCCTCTAACTTTATAGGAGTGGAACTTCGCCAGAATGTCGCAGGGTCGCTTCTCGTCTCCGTGCATGCGGATCCCCACTTCGGTGAACTCTGTCTAGTTTGATTTTATGAGTCTGTGGGAGCAGGATCTCAGAGAACAGACCCACCAAGAAGGCCTCGAAATCTGGCCCTTCCGCGTTTTCCTCCAGGTCTCGGATTCGTATGTTCTCCCTACCTGCTCTGTTCTCGAGGTCCTCCGTCTTGAGTTGCGCTTGATGGAGCTGATCCTTGAGTGTTCGGACATCGTCTCGGAGCTCCTGATCCCGGTGTTGCAACTCGAGGTCAAGGACTCTAATGCCCACTGAATCAAAATCCTTTTGACGGGAGGTCAAGCACTCTGTCATGTCTGACCGCAGTTGGTCTATGAAGGCTTTGATGTCTTGGCTGATGTCGTTGTGGAGGTCAGATTTGAAGTCTTGGAACATGGTTAACAGGTCTGCCTTTGTGAGAGCCATTGTTGTAGAGCATGCGTCTCCTCTTCGCGTAGACCGCTTTTCTGAGGTAAAAAAGAAGTCTGAGACCTTATTCGGCGTCTTGCTCGTCGTCTTTTTAGGTGGCATATGGCTCAGACCTTCAAAGTCGTGCAGGTGTATTGAGGATAGGTTGTGCAGGGTACAGACTGGTGAATAGCATGAAGTGGTGGCAGAAGTGTAGACCCCCTTGTCGCAAAACCGGTATCTCGGAGCTACAGAAGGTATCTGCTCATGAATTCAGCCGTGCAGACAGTCAATGCACAGGCAGGGTCAGTTTTGCCACATGGCGGTATAGCAAATAGGTGTGCGCCTGTACCCTTGATAATAGCGGGAGCCATGGGATGTCGTTTCTTCGTCTAAGAGGAGCCAGTTAGAAAGAGCTGAAATAGTTCTTTGATCGAGTTTTTTGCAAGGTTAATTCGTTTAGCAAAGATCTCTTGTTTAAGTTTTTGAAGCAGCTGTTTGTAGTGAGCTAAGCTGAGTTTGTATTCGTTCTTATCCTTATCACTGTATTCCTTCCTCCAGTTTCTTTCCAAGTGCTTGCAGACCACTTTTTGATGTCTCAGTTCTTGGGAGTACCAAGGGGAGGATGGACGTGCCCTATTGGGGTGGAGGAATTTTTTGGAGCCAGCTGCCTCACACCAGTTAGTATATGGCAGAGTAGCCTCATCGAGATCTGTAGGGAAAGAAAGAGGTGTCACATTTAACAGCTCCTGGAATTCCTCGGCTTTTACCTTGTTCCAGGCTCTGCTCTTTAGGTTGTTTTTGCAGTGCAAATGCGTTGTACGCATGTGCTGAGTGGATGTGTGCTTGTGAATGGTACATTACATGAAATATTTGAGGTTCTATTTTGGGAGACCCAGGACTGACTGGAGGAGCATGAGGAGGTAAAGTAGTCAACCCAGACAGGTTTGTGGACTGCTGCATTCATGGGACCTGGGTGGGACACACTGGAGGAAGGGAGAGCCCAGTCTTTCAGTATACTTCAAATGGTGCTTTTTGATTCAGAATGTGATCACTGGAAAGGGGACTGTGCAGATCTCTGAAGGAGATGGAGCTGATAAGAGAATCAAAGAGAAGGGCTAAGTTCCTGGAGTAACCATTTGACTTGTGTCTTTCGACCTTGTGGCTGACATCCAGGAGTGAACCTCTAGTCACTCACGTGGCCTGTGTTGCGTGGCTATCAGATTTGGAGTTTCTCCTGCTGTGACCACATGCTTTCTGGAGGAAGGGCAGAGGAGAGGGCACTTAAAAAGGAAGCCGAATCCCAACATAAACTTGAGACTCCACCCTAAATCCCATTTGGTGTCCCAAAATGGACAATAGAAGGAGGAGACGGTGTACAAGAATTCTGCCTGTGACTAGGGCTGGAGGCTAAGGTCTCCCAATCTCCCAGCTGGGTGAAGAGACATCACCAAGGAAACCCAAGATCAACTGCACCTGGAGCACTAGCTTCTGTCTGTTTCCCATGACCATAATGCCCTGTTAGGAATAGGAGAGCACTGAAGGGAGCGAGATCCAGGGGGAGATTATGGCGACTGGATCTCTGAAGCAGGATGTGAGGAGACTGCTCTTGCAGTGATTGGGTCATACCCGGAATAGAGAGGGAAATCAATGACCCCATACACCAGGTGGGGACGCTGTGAAGATTACTGTTGTGCCTCCCTTAGGGGTGGACAGTAAACTCCACTCTGCCGGCGTAGTTCCTGGAGTTTTGCCTAATCCGCTCTTTGCTTGGAGTGTGGAGTTTGGCAAAAACTCTGCCAACAGCTGCGTGGCAGAGTTTACTGCCCACCCCTAGTATTTAAAGGAACTTTACCCATAGGTGCATGCTGTGTGTATTACATGCCGATATTTGCATAGTTTACTAGCTGTAAGGAGAGTCCTGCCCCATTCTACTCCAGTCACTTGGTGGCCCAGAGGACCAAGCCATCTCACTATGCAGTCATTCAGCTCTCCTCAAGTCCCACCACTCTCAACCTGCTGCCGCTCTTCTCCCGGTCACAGCTACATGGCTTTGCAGTACAGGTAAGAAGGACTAGTTGTGAAGCCAGTCAACCATGGCTACATAATGGGCTTAAAACTGGGGTTAGTCTCTTCTTGCGCGGGTCAGGAAAAAGTGCATCTTTTCATCATTTTACAATCTTCCTCTGGGACATGAAAGTCCTCAGAGTTCAGCAGCAGGCTGGGCTTAAACAGAGACCTCTGATGGTTGCATGAGGAAGGGGGGAGGAAGAGAGATCCTGTGATAGGTCGGTTGTGCATCCCTTGTGTCGCAGGGACAGTATCATCCCTCTGTAGGTCACCTTGGTTTGCCACTCCAATACGGACACCATTACCATCCTTTTGTGTACCTGGGACATAGTTTCCCTATGATTCTCTGTCACAACATGCCCTTTCCATTCATCTGTGCACCCTTGTAAAATGCCTTTCCTATCCCTGTGTGTCATGTAATCTGCATGTCTATCCCCTTCATTTGTGTGCTCATGGGATACGTGTTTTCCATCCTTGTGTGTCAGGGCAACTTTGCCTTTCCGTCTGGGATGGAGAGGTGGAGAGCGAGAGAGAGAAATGGAGAGAGAGAGCGAGAGAGAGAGCGAGAGAGAGAGCGAGAGAGAGAGCGAGAGAGAGAGCGAGAGAGAGAGCGAGAGAGAGAGCGAGAGAGAGAGCGAGAGAGAGAGCGAGAGAGAGAGCGAGAGAGAGAGCGAGAGAGAGAGCGAGAGAGAGAGCGAGAGAGAGAGCGAGAGAGAGAGCGAGAGAGCGAGAGAGCGAGAGAGAGAGCGAGAGAGCGAGAGAGAGCGAGAGAGCGAGAGAGCGAGAGAGCGAGAGAGCGAGAGAGAGCGAGAGAGCGAGAGAGCGAGAGAGCGAGAGAGCGAGAGAGCGAGAGAGCGAGAGAGCGAGAGAGCGAGAGAGCGAGAGAGCGAGAGAGCGAGAGAGCGAGAGAGCGAGAGAGCGAGAGAGCGAGAGAGCGAGAGAGCGAGAGAGCGAGAGAGCGAGAGAGCGAGAGAGAGCGAGAGAGAGCGAGAGAGAGAGCGAGCGAGAGAGAGAGCGAGAGAGAGAGCGAGAGAGCGAGAGAGCGAGAGAGCGAGAGAGAGAGCGAGAGAGAGAGCGAGAGAGCGAGAGAGCGAGAGAGAGAGCGAGAGAGAGAGCGAGAGAGAGAGCGAGAGAGCGAGAGAGCGAGAGAGCGAGAGAGAGAGCGAGAGAGAGAGCGAGAGCGAGAGAGAGAGCGAGCGAGAGAGAGAGCGAGAGAGCGAGAGAGCGAGAGAGCGAGAGAGCGAGAGAGCGAGAGAGCGAGAGAGCGAGAGAGCGAGAGAGCGAGAGAGCGAGAGAGCGAGAGAGCGAGAGAGCGAGAGAGCGAGAGAGCGAGAGAGCGAGAGAGCGAGAGAGCGAGAGAGCGAGAGAGCGAGAGAGCGAGAGAGCGAGAGAGCGAGAGAGCGAGAGAGCGAGAGAGCGAGAGAGCGAGAGAGCGAGAGAGCGAGAGAGAGAGAGAGAGAGAGAGAGAGAGAGCGAGATATGGAGAGAGAGATGGAGAGAGAGATGGAGAGGGAGAGAGAGATATATATACACATCTCCTTCCCCTTAATTTGTGTTTCCCGGTGACATGACCTTCCCATCTCTCTCTGTTAGGGAGATATGCCCTTCCTAGCCGTGTGTAGTGTGCCCACCCTTCACATCCTTGTGTGGCATATGCAGCTGCATCAGTATTTCTGACTGGCTCTTTGCAGGTTACCGTGTTATGCCACTCTTCTCTTGCCCGATCATCCCTAAGCTGCCACACATATGCCATTCTGAGCCCTCTTTTTAACCAGAGAAATTGGAGAATTCTCTTTGCACTGTTGCTGTAACCTGTTCTGCCCATTCCCCTTCATGTATCTGAAATACACTTTCCATTCGTCTGTGTGGCACTGAAATTCCCCACCATGCATCACTCACGGACAATAAACTACCCTTTAAAAATAGTAGCAATAACGACTTTCAGGCAAATGATGTTAAAGTATTAATTCTACAATTGGAATTTAACTAGCTACTTGTTGTTTAATGGGGCTAGATTGTTAAAATCATCATTTGTGCATCAATTTTACGTAATCTATACCGCGCATAAATTAAAATATGCTTGTAATTTGGTGAATAGGTGATTGACCCATAATAGTGTAAGTACATTTTGCAGCTCTCCTGTACCACACAAACTACATGCATGATGGTATCTGCACATATACTGCTCTGCCTACTGACTGCTTAGATTCACAGTCGTACAGTCTGTGGAGTCTCCCTCCCGCCCTAGGCAGAGTGACTATGGTTACCCCCCCTATGCAGATGGGGCAACGGAGAAAAGGCAAAGAGGGTGGTCTGGTTAAAACTGTCATGAGGGGGAAGAGGCCACCATAGTTTCCTGTGCGACTTGAGCCCTGACTGAGGATTTGCACCAAGAGCAACAAATGCCCCTCCCCCAAACTGTGGGAGGATCTAAGGGGCATACCCGCATCAGAGGACCGTTGAAGACACCCAACTGCTGTTTCTGCAGGACGGCGTGTGAGCAACCAGGGGACACAAACTGCTACACCTGCAAAGCAGCTTGCATGCTATTCACTGGAAACAACCGCTGTAGCCTCCACACCTACGAGGGGTGCGCTATTGGAGAATCCGGCCGAACAGGTCCTGCTGGTGAGGGTAAGGCTGGTTAATAGGCTCCAGGGGAAATTGTCGGTCATGTAGCGCTTTGACACTGGAACATTTTAGATTTTACATGCAGTTGGAGTGGAACTCCTGTGACTCGGACTACTTGTGGGCTTAATCTGAATGTCACCCATAGTGAATGGGAAATAACCATTGGTGGGAGAGGAGTTAGACTCAGGAATCACCTACTAAAACATTAGGTCCCCCTGACCTCGGGGGACTGTACATATTGTTTGTAAATGCAGTAATTCACTTTGTGTTGGTATATAAATAGTATTTGTTTGCCTGGCCAATCATTTATTGCTGCTATTTAACATATTTAGAGTAGTTAGCCTATGTTCACCCCACTGTGACTACCTCACTCGCGAGAAGCCCTAGACTGCTCTACCATTGAGAATCAATTGCTGAAGGGTTACCTGGCCCAGTTGCTTAAAATCCACATTAGGTTGGGCCATCAGGAGTAAAGGGCCTCTACACCCACAGTTGGGTCCAGTAGCTCTTGCTTGCACCAGGGCCTTCTGAACGGGGGTCTGACATGGGTAAACAGAAACTGCTGCAAAGGTGTGTATGGTCACACATTAACCTTTATCCCATTGGTTAGGGAGGGGCTGGTAGTCAATCCCACTCTCAAACAGTGCAAGGCATAAATGTGGCATCACTGGTCACCCTCCTCCGAACACTTTCTGGACTTGCATAAGAACTGAAGAGAACTGGACCTACTTTCTGTGACCCAGGACAAACCCTGAGGGGCAGACTTGGATGCCAAGAGTCAGTCGGCTGACCTCATGCATGGCTATCAGGGCAGCAAAAAGTTGCAAGAGGCCTTTTTCCTGAATTTCCTAGATGACCAGTACTTACTGGACTTGACCTGGAACCTGCTGGTTGCCTCCTGTTGAAGGATTTCAATCTCCAAAAAATAGACTCGAAAGGTAAAAATATTGATCGGGAAAAGGTGCTAAAAGCTGCTAACAAGCGAGTGGACTTCCCTGAATATGAAAATTGAATTTCTCCCCCTCTGAGCATTTCTGGTCAAAACCAATGGCTACAGCAGTACCTCGTCCACAGCCTATCCAACTTTGTGAAGACTTCCTTGGATACAGCCTGCTGCCTTGCACAGCTGAAGGATTAGGACTTCCATAAAAATGCTAAGTCTCCAGGTGAAACCTCGAACAGAGCCAAACCTGGCCTGTGTATCCGTCCCAGGCTTTGAGCTTTTTGGTGACATTTCCACTTAAAGCTTTAAAAATCCATATCTCCAGTTTCCCTTATAGGTTTTGTCTCGTTTTGGTGTCATCAATTCACTCATTAAATTTTACTCTTTTTGTCTAATTTGGCGCAGGATTTTTCTTGTTTGGTGTTTTGACTATTACTGTTTTGGTACTGCATAAATACTTTAAAACTTGCCCTAAATTAAGCCCGCCTGCTATGTGCGGTAGGTACTAGGTGGTTGGGCTCAGCTTAATTTACTGACTTTGAGGGCTCACCCTGACCAGTGCTGTCATTATTTCTTGACGCGGCCAGTCACCCACCCAAAATAATAATCCAATTTCTTACAATCCATATAAAACTAAATATTGCACATAAAATATACAAAAAGAATACTAGAACTCTTGCTCCTTCCTAACCACAGATCTGACCCAAAACAAACTTGTAGCGCATAGTCTCCAAGCGCTATATTTTAACCTAACGTTGGCGTCTGTAGCCAATGTTAGCCTGCAAACACCTGTCAACTCTAAAGAGAACTGAAACAAGGCTCACAGATCGTTGAAGATTTACTTCAACATGAACAGCTCAACAGCAATGCTCATGAACACAGATTATCAAAGTTAGCATTAGCCCTTCCACAAGGGACGCACAACCAAGAGTAGCTGGTTTCACAGTCTCAAAATAAATCAATTAACTAATTAGTGATGCACAAACCATATATTCACTGAAAGCAGATTGACAAAACTGTTGAACAAAAATGATGTATCAGTAATACTGGACATCTGGGTAAATGTAGTAGTCATTTCAATGGGAAATGTGCTGTCTGAAGGACAGTACACTACCCAAAATATTCTATTTTTTTTATTTTTTTTTAAATCGTCTGCCTCATGTCCATTAAATGTAGGCGGGTCACAAAAGTTTGCTTCACTAAAATCTGGGGTTAAAAGGTTTGGGGAGCACTGCTCTGAAAGAAGCACTGCAATCTTCAAAAGGAGGATACCTGACATTCCACTTACAGTACCCTCTAACAGTGACAGTTTTGGCAGACGGGAATTGCATGAGAGAGAGTGAGCTTCCAGGTGAACAGAGACCTTAACATTCTCCCACAAAGCCCACAGCCATTTTAGGAGGCCTCACACATGTGTAACCCAAAATGGAGTTAATGCACACTATTAATTCGGCACAAACAGACCTCACACTCAACCGTGACATAACCAAACATATGCATAAACACACCTTCATACATGCCCATACATACAGCAATAATAGACTTACAAGGTGGAATCTAGCAGGCATCTCCCCAAGGAGGAAGTCACGCATTCATGTCTGCAACCAGACAAGTTTATTATTGATTTCTTCATAGCCAAGTATGGTTTTCCAGTTAAGGCTAAAAGAACTAAAAGATGAGTAATGCACTACAGAGCTGTCACTTTATCTAAAATGTCCAGCATTAAAGCCCATGCCTTATTTACTAAATTCTACAGTTTCTTAAATTAATGTTTCCCAAACATTACTCAGAACTAAGCAGCTGCTGCAGATCCTTAACAGACACATACTGTTATCTATTTTGCATATACCCCCCAATATCGGAAAGAGGTTTCTGGACATAAGTCACAAACATCACTTTTGATTATTATACATCTTCAAGTTTAGGCCATTTTAGATTATTCAGGTTTGATTGTGAATATTTGTCCCACATGCACCATAAGGTCTCGTTAAACTCAAGGTTGGAAATGACCATCGGTTTCATGGCCTTCCCCCAGATGTCTGCCTTCCTTTGTTGAACTCATTCTTGTTGGCCATAGGACTCTGCACATTTTACTTCTGCTAACAAGTGGTAAAGTGATTACCCTTTTAAACATAGCAAAAATTGGCATATACCCAGTTGCCATATTTAATTTACATACGAGTCCCTACTATATGGTAATAAATGTACGCAGAGCCTGTAAATTAAATGCATCTCATTGTGCCACCCACTACAGTAGCCCTGTAAAACATGTCTCCAGGACTGCCAATGCAGCTTGCAATGCAGTTTTAAACTGCCATTTCGACCTCGCAAAACCAACTTTTGCCAAGCCTAAATCTTACTTTTTAATACTTATAAGTAGGCTTTCCTGTTTTCAGTTTCTGTTTTTGGTAAATTCTGGTGGGGTTTTTTCAGTTTTTTCAATACCTTAGAAAACAGTGGTTATCAGTGGTTACACATTTTTGCGCCATTAAAAACAACAGAAACAGTGTTTTTCCGGTGTTTATGGAATTTTAATTTAATTTTTATTATTGCGCATGTGTATAGGTAGTGTGTGCACAGGGTATATATGAGGACAAAATACATTTTTACTGCACCAGAATGGACTACTAAGTCAATAGCATTCTTCATTAACTCTGAAGATTGTAAAGATGCTTTCAGCATACACTCTAGCAAGTGACAAGGATATCTTACAGGGAAGCACTTCAGCTCAGGTATCGATTTTGACAGGCCATCATACAACTTGTTCATATACGTAGCTGAAATACTGCAAATACAAACAATATCACTCCAATCTTAATTGAACTTGGTAGGAACTTTTTTCAGCAGCATTCGAAGTGACACTGTTCCATGTTTACCAAATGCCTGGCGTCATGTTTTCACCACTATCTCAGATGCTTGGTGACAACATTCGTTTCACACATACCTGTCACTACATCTTGCATTGAATGTTTGAAAACTGGGCTGTTTGGCAATTCACTTACAATCAATACTGACTCACTAGAAAGGGGGACAGATGTATCAAAGGACTTCACCCATTCTCTGTCTGTGGGTAAATGTGATGCTACATATTAGAAAAGATTCTGATTAATCCAGCCATTTCACCTATCAGTGAAGTCAAATGTAGCCAAAATTTCAAATATGATTTTGATATTTCCCAATTCTCTACAGTTTATACAATAACTAAATAAGACCTAAAAATGCATCTAAACACTGCATCTTTAGACCAAAGACCACAAACCTAAAAAAAGCAGAAGGAAGAAGAGACAATGTTTCAGTGACATCCCTAAACAACAAAACTCAAGCAGAATAATGTTAGCCCAGTCTCTCTTGATACTACCTTGTATAACAAAGTTACATTGTATTGGCCCCTTAAGGACGAAATAAAAATGACTCTTTCACTCATCTTTTCCTTTCTTTGAATGGCACTTAGTTTGTGGTTGCAAAGGTGTTTTCTCAGTGTTTATATGATTACACCAGTGATGGCTATTTTCCTTTCGGTGGGGTTTTATCAGTTATTATAGGTTTAAACCTAAAACCAAATAGCCTACTTATAAGCCAATCCTAAACAAGGCCCTAAATACCTACAGGGCTGGGTGCATGGTATTTAAACAAGCATTTGCAATGCAATAGGTCTCGCATTCACGTGAGTTTGAGCTATTGGCATTGTAAATGACAATGCCTTTTATTGATGTTTTGGGTTTTAAAACATAAATAAAAGGCATTGTCATTTACAATACTTATAGCTTAAACTCTCGTAAATGTGAGAGCCATTGCATTGCACTGAAGGGCCTTCTCAACCGCTTGTTTATTGTAAAATGTAAATGTAGGAAGAGACCATACTGCGTCTTCAAAGTAGTGAAGATGTGTAAGTGTTGTACATTACACCGACACAAAGTGTGAAGTGAGAGTTCGATACGATCTGAGATATAAACACGAACATGCTCCAACACCTTTCGCTCTGTGATTACACTGTTGCAGCTCAAGAGGAAGAGCGGTGGGGCTATTTCCGTCCTCTACTGGTTAGAGTGTGCAGTGTGGGATTGCGTAATGTCATTGCTATCTTTGGCCTAACAAAAAGACACTCCAGCTGTAGTAGGGTCCTGGCTTCACCTCCTGGTGCAGGGCGGGCTGTGCTTTATGGCAGGCATGGAGGGAGGGAGGTATGGTCTCGACTTCAGCTCTGGCCTCGTACGCTGACCCTGCTATTACTAGTGAGCAAGATGCGCGGAGGTGGTGTTGTTGGTGGTGGTGGTGGTAGTGGTATTGGTGGCGGTGGCGGTATTGGTGGTGGCAGTATTGGTGGCGATATTGGTGGCGATATTGGTGGCGGTGGCGATATTGGTGGCGGTGGCGATATTGGTGGCGGTATTGGTGGCGGTGGCGATATTGGTGGCGGGAGTACTGGTGTTGGTGGTGGCGGTATTGGTGCCGGCCATGGTATTGGTATTGGTATTTGTGGTGGTATTGGTAATGCTGGTGGTATTGGTGGTGGTGGTGGTATTGGTGCTGGTGGGGGTGGAATTGGTGGTGGTTGTATTGGTGGTGGTATTGGTATTTGTGGTGATAATGATGGTGGTATTAGTGGTATTGGTGGTGGTGTTGGTATTGGCTTTGGTATTGGCGGTGGTGGTATTGGTGGTAGTAATGGTGGTGATATTTGCGGCAGTGCTGGTATTGTTGATGGCGGTATTGGTGGTGGTATTGATGGTGGAGGTATTGGTGGCGGCTGTATTGGTGGTGGTGGCGGTATTGATTTTCGTGGAGGCTGTATTGGTGGGATTGATATTGGTGGTGGTGGTTGTATCATTGGTAGTGGTAGTGGCATTGGCGGCGGTGGTGGTGGTGTTGGTGGTATTGGTGATGTTGGTATTGGTGGTGGTATTGGTAGTGTTAGTATTGGTGGTGGTGGTTGTATTGGTGGCATTGATAGTGGTGCCTGTATTGGTGGTGGTATTGGTGGTGGTGGTATTGGCAGTAGTATTGGTGGTGGTGGTTATGGTGGTGGTGGTGGTTATGGTGGTACTGGTGGTGTTGGTGGTGGTGTTAATAAAACAGGCTTTTGAAAACAACCCATCAGGTGGCTTTAGTACAGATGACATGGAACACAGATGTGCTGTTATCTGCTTCAGCCCATTAGCACACGATTATGTGCTACCTGGAATTCACGACTTAATTAGCTAATCATTGTAAATCCATTTTACTTGGGGGGTTGAAACAGACACAAGATAATGCTGGGTTAAAGTGATTAAAAGCGGCCGCCGCCCGTGTTACGGTGGTGGTCGTGCTGCTTAAAAAAAAAACACAAGCGGTTTCAGCTGAAGCAGTGAATGTCCGGCCTGCAGTAAGAGAAAATCAATAACGTAAATAGTGCTTACAGAATAAATAACAGGTCCTGTGTAACAACTGAAGTAAAAGGGCCAGTCACCATGCGAGGGTACAAATGAAGACAAGGCTGTATTAAGGAGGGACAAACAAGCCTATTAACGAATCCGAAGGCAGCTGTTATGAAAGACAATGACAAGCCAACGAAAAACATGGGAGGAGAGTGGGCGAAACTTCTCTCCCACGCTCTACTACAACAGTCTCGCAGAGCGAGCAGTGCATGCATGCTGCAGCTAGGCTTGACCTAAAAATAGGACAAGCATATTTTATGTTTTACCTACCCTGGCAGTGAAAATTCAACAAACCATTTCTTCACTGTGGCAAGGTTGCATATATAAAAAATAGTTTACAGTATTACCTTTAATAAGTGCTAAATTCAGGTTGGGAGTACGTAGAAAAATGGTTCAAGGACTCATTTTAATAGTAAATTAAAATCCAACTTAATGGTTCAGTTAGATCTTATTTTAGTTTTTTTGGAAATTATACTTTTAGAAAGTTGTCATGTTCCTGCCTAAAACCAAAAAGCTTTCCTACCAGTGTCTAGCTGTCACCTGACCACTGACCACTGACGGGCACCCCTGCTCTCAGACAGTCGACAAAAGGCCCTGGGAGTGGGTATAGGGGACTCCTCCCTTGACAGGATGGCCGGCCTGGAGGGCTGTGCCCAGCCCGTTGCAGTGCTTGAAATAATGCCTATCTTTTCGATGACAAATTAAGCTCACACACAGGCCTTCCTCCCGTGTGTTATAGCCTATTATCAAGCCATAGCCAACCCTCTCTCAAATGCAAACTCAGAAATGCTTTCCCCTCACTAAACTACTGATGCAATGTGCCTGCCACCATACAACCGCTCTAAGAATGAGTCTTAAACAGAATTAAAACCACTCATCCATAAACTCATTTGAAGAATTCTTATCAGATCTAGTGAAAAATCTATATAAGCTTGGTGTAAATTCATACGTCATGGAACAGGAGGTGGTCAGTATGTGAATATATTTTTCTTTTGTTGTTTCAGCAGATAATGTAGACCTTGTGCTAATTTTGTCTTTCCATACGTTATGCTCTTAAAATGTTAAATTAAAAATGCTTACTTGAAGCTCAGCAACATTGCCCAATACTTCTGCCATCTTCCTTTGAAGGTTATCCACTTCCACAGCACACTGAATATTCTGATAGGCAAATGTTAAAATTAACAATACGTTAAACATAAAGCAACAAGCTAGTAAGCATGAACATTTCTCTCAATGCAAACAAAAGAAATTTAACTGTAACTTATTTCTAGCAAACACCACAAATGAAGCTTAAAAAACAATTGTTTAACAAGAACAGAGCATACTGACCTTCAACCAAATGAAGCTTGCTTCGTGGCAGGATTAGGGAACAAATATGCACATATTGCAATGAACCTAATCTTCTGAAATAGAAGCATCCACAAGGACTACGGAATACTGCCAATCAGACACGTTCATAGGTGCAAGCCCAGCACCAGCAATGTGACAGGCCGGTACTCAAAAAAAGAGGATTAAGGGACTGTCCCATGGGTCTGCTCTTAGCTGGGCAATGGAAGAATAATTCTGCTCCAAGTTTACTTAATGTCCCAGAGTTCCAGGCATCAAGTAACTGCAGAGTTGCATGTACGCTACACATCATTTTGACTACAGGAGAGCATTACTGAACAGGTTGACCAGTTACTCTACCTGAACTAGTGCCATCTAGTTCCTAGGAATCCCTAGGACCTGCGTGTTTTGGATGACCTAAATTGAGGGCTTGGTGTCCAAACCGCTTCCAGACATCCCCACAGGATATGTCAACCCTTAGACCTACTAGGTCTACAGTGCCACTACCAACCCCTGTATCCTACAGTGGTATAGATAATTTCTGGCAACCACTAAACATTTTAACCCTAAATACTCAGGGATCATGGAAAACAGTACAGTGCTTTTCGCTCAGTCACTCCTGCCTACTTATTCTCAGAAAGTACACAAGAGGGCAATCAGGACATTTTCAATAAGTATTCATTGGTCCAGCGTCAGTCTTGTGTAAAAATATTTGCTGCGACAATAAGGAGACAGAAGCATACGAAAGAAATCGCAAGTACTCATGTGGTAAATAGAATATACATTTCTACCATACTGCTTAAAAGATGAACGTATACCGTTCAGATAAAATAGTAGCATTTGCATAATCCTATGATGTGCCCTAAGTAATTTGCCTGAAGTACCTAACCCAAATATGTAGGCGCAGCATGTATGTGTGTGTAGATATCTATTTATTAATCTAGCCAATAATCCCCTAGGGATGAACCAGTCCCTTCACCTGATGGTTGAGAATGAAGAACCCCATCTCTGCTTCGAGGAGGACGCCCTGCAAGGGATGTCAGACCGCTGCATATCGAAGATTCAGCATTCAGGACCCCGTGCAAGGAAATCTCTAGTATACAAGACCTTTATTCCCACCTGCAAATTAGAGTGTTCTCTCCAACTCCAGGGCTTCTTCTAGAATTGATATTTTTTTTTAAACAGTCATGAATGTTTTGAAAACAATCAAAGGTTTTTCCAAACAAATGCGATTTTGCACAGTTGGCTATCTGCCAAGAATGAAAAAAAAAAGTCACCCTTTTACAGAGTAATTATGCTGTGCCTAAGGACATGTTTATATACGTCCGGTACAAGGATTAGGATAGAATATTAAGAGCCTGGTGTTGGAGAGACAGGGGAAAGCTACTAGGCAAAAGGTCACCTGTTTCAGATCCGTTATTGTCATGTGGATGGGACAATGTATGTTAAAAGGGGTATAGATGACCGGACTAGCCTAAAGGACATGACACCCACTCTACATCAGAAGGACAACAGGGTCAGGTGAATAATAATAAAGCTCAAGCTATAAAAAGCATAAAAATCATTTGAAACTAAGATACTAAAAACGATATCTTTAAAAGCCTGCTAAAAAATGTCCATAAAAGAAAAGCTATTTTCCCTAAAAGCATTCAAAAAGGTCCTCTAATCTTGTATATGCAGTTCTTATTACACTGAGCACCTTGAAAGCCACTATGTTCAGTTAGAGCAGAGAAGAAAAAATAAAACAGTCAGTTCCAACCTTCAATTTGGTTAATGTTTAAAAAAACAAACACTAAACAGTTCCCAGCACAGGAGATTGTTTATGAATCATGCGCTGAAGACTCAACTTTGCTGAAAATCGTATCCACAGGTGGCAATCCTTCCAGAACTTCCAGTATCATGTCAAGAGAGCAAAGATGGTCATCTCCGGTTCCCACAGCAGCCGCTGGGAAGAATTAGATGCCTGCACGCCTGGGACCGATGCCTGTACCTCTGGAGCAGAGCAGATATTCCTTCCAACAGGAGTGGAAGCACCCCTTGGAGGCTCCAGAAATGCCTTCAACATGGGAATACGCTGTAGACAACTGTGCACGTAGGCCTGCAAGGGTTCCAGGTGCACTTCTATGTCCGGCGGCGCAACCGATGGAAGTGCCAGACACAGGTCTAACATGCAGCCAAATCCACAGAAGAGGCAACAGAACACAGGCAGGACACAGTCTAGCCAGAACAGTTTAAAAGACAGGAACCCATGCTCACTCCGATCTCGAAACTGAGACGTACCCAGGTAGAACACCATACGCTTACGAAAATGTCGTTCCCGCAGTGTTCTCTCCATGTCTTGAGGGATTGAGACGTCCACTGCGAAGCATTAGGATTAAAATCAGGATTTCTGCTACTGATAGCGGGAACAAAGGAAGCCCTCCAAAAACGCTTTCAAGTACGGAGTGTATGAAAGCTGGAATTTCTTTGAAAGGTTTTTCAGATCCAAGGCGCTTAAATAAGGGTATGATCCCACTCGTATCAGACATGTTAAAGATAAAATGAACCATTTCGACAAAATGGATCAGGAAGTTCATACGGACCAGGGCCTGTATCTCTGCTGAAGACCTTGCAACCTGGAGATCAAAAGTCCCCCAGGCTGAAGTTACGGCCACATTTTGTTGAAACAACATTGCTTTCAGTCTGCTCAGCGAATCAAACCTTTTACTGGAAACTTTTAATGAAGGCCACAGTGGTGCCTACCTAACTGTGCAGGTCGGGGCAAACAATACTTGCTAACAGCAAACAACCCTGAAGTTGCCTGGTACCATCCCACAACAGCCTTGATCATTCAGCATTAAATAACTCCCATTCGAGAGCAACTTAAAAAGTGGAAGCCTTTCATGTAGCAAGATAAGTTCGCTTTTGACGCATTAAACACCCCAAGAAGCGACACCTCTTTGCAAACTAAAGACCCACTTAAAGCATTTTCACAGTTTTGTACCACTTAAGAAAACTTCAGTGTCCTTATTTCTGCATCTATATCTGTACTGCAAGTCTTAGGTTTCCTGTATGTACCCTCACCAAACGCTTCATACCTGCCTGTTTGGATGTATCTATAAGGCAGTATTGGAACTGGAATGTTGTGATTGGTAGTATGATATAGCCATGAATTAACCACTCTGTAGACGGTGACTCTGCTACTGTAAAAGGTAACTTCTCTACTTTTTCAGTGAGCAGCATGGTGTACTTTGCATCTCTGCATGCCATTGTGGTAAATTTTAATTACCTAGACTTAATTTATGCGGTAAAATACAATACTAATAACTCAGTAAAAATAAGAGGCAGAATCCGTGGTATTCGAGGGTATAATAGGGAATTTATTCCTTACAAAGGAATGATGGTTCGAACCAGGCAATCGAGTTCCGTCACCACGAAGGTTCAGGAAGGGATCAGCAATACATTATTGACAGGTTATGGCATATATAGTAATGCATTACAGTAAAGACAGATGCAGGAGGCGTAACAGCTGATAAGAATACACATACGTAATAGAAAAGGCGTTACAATAGGCGTGCATAGAGGCGTATACTAAAAACGTCATTATGATGATGACATGTGGGTGGATCAATAAGAGAATCCTGCAAAGTCAGCAAAAATACATGGCAGAGATGCGCGCGCAGCCGCATGACGTGTGATTGACGTATAACTAGAGGGTGAAGGGAACTTGACATTTAGCCCTACATGAGGAGACAGAAGTCTGGGGTGTCAGGACAACCTAGTCCTAAATCATATCTAATATCTTGTGTTTAAGGAACTATATTATCTGGAAGGAAAGGTCTTCTCGGACAGATCCTATTCTATACTGACTGCTAGTGCGTGTACAAGCGTCTAAGTGTCTACATGAGATGCGAGGGGCATGGGCCTACCATGGTAACGAAAGTCATGAATTACTTGCACGGAGACAGTAAGGCCGGGCCCTTTGCTCTGCAGCTGGAGGGATGTTTACCTAAGCTACTAGACAAGAATGCATTTCTTGAGGAACGGAACAGATAACTTGAAGGCTGAATACAGTTTTGGCAGGCAACAGGCCGGGCTAGGCACCGTTAGCCGCGCAGGAAGTAAGACAAAGTTCATGGATACAGATGCAGGTCCAGGCTGGAGCATTCAGAGGCAGAAGCAGGAAAAAACTCGATTGGCAGGATTCAGGGCCTACCTTGCCCGAGCTGGAAAACGTGAAAAGTATACCATATAAAGACGGTGGCAAGGCATACTTAGGAACGGAATATCTGGCCCATTCATGGCAGATATGAAAGAGTACATATTAACGTTGGACACAATTGTATTTGCGTCTTCATGGCTTGAAGTGGAGGGAACATACATGTACTTGTGGCATGTACATGGAGCCGTTGGGGTCTAGATAGGGGACACAATTGACCATAAAAATTCATATTTCCTCATTCCCTCCTTGTCCCCTACGGACCCTCATGAAATATCGATCTTTAGGAATCCATCAATCTGTTCATGTAACATCATTTGCTCTTCTTTCTTCTTCCGGGATCTTGAATGAAAACTTGAACGTGGAATACACGATGTGGCACACAGGCCGCAAATCGCTGGTCCACATTGTAGACATAGGCAGCAACTGAATACTATGAGAAGGCCAATACCTAGGAAGGATAGGACTTTCCATCCCCAGGCTGACAACACGCTCCAGAACCAACCGGACCATGTCCAGGTGCCTGCATTCTGATGTATCTGGTTTGCAATCTTGTGAAGACGAGTTATGGCTTTATATACGGATGGCGCGTTTTCTGGGATGAAAACACAGCAACTTGATCCGATGACCCTACAAGCTCCGCCCCTATCTGCTAGGATGACGTCAAGGACAAGACGATTTTGAAGAACAACAATCCGCATCGCAGACTGCTCCTCTGTTAAGTTGCCTAGGGCAGAGGTAGTTTCATTCACTACTGCTTCAAGGGTTCTGGTTAATCTACGTATCAGTTTACTGTTTGAGACAACACCTATGTAAGGAAAGAGACCTTTATTGAAGTCTGTATATTGTTCCCATGCTGTTTCGGTGTAGTCAACAATCGGGATATCTCTCTGGGGTCTATGGTGTACTAGGTTGGTATTTCTATGATAATCAGGAGGGGCTAGGAAAACAGGTGGCAGAAGGAATGCAATGTAACAGGTACCATCCCAATCTAGGGGTAGGTGTATATATGCGGTGTGACCACAGATGAAGTAGGAATGACGGGAAGCTCTAAATGTAGACTTGCCTTTATCACTGAATTCGATCACAGTAGTACATTTACTATGACCCAGGTGTACTGAACCATTCTTTCTTACACAGAATTCACCTTTGACTGGTAATACGGACATAGCAGGCAAGACTAGTGTAGCTTCAGATTCAACATTTAGAATCATGAGGTTAAGTGTAAAGTTACCTAATCCATATACTTCATTTTCTAGGTCAGTTCCTGTTCTTTTGGGAAGTCCCTCCTTGTTAGGATAACAGGCTTTAAGCAAAACTAAGTTCAGGTTTCCCCATACCCAGTTGCTCTGGTAAACTACAGTGTTTGAATCTAAAGAGTTAATCACACTAAACCATGCTCCACAGGAACCATTGTGTGTGAACGGATACGGAAAGAGAGGCAGAACTCCTTTGTATTTCTGATAGGGAGGGAGTCGGCCACATATCCAACAATTTGTAGCATTGCTGGTCTGATGGGAATGATGTAACATACTAATTAATGTGTTGTTGCGCAGCGCAAATCTATAGGACAACTCATGTGGAGGTAGTTCACTAAAAGAATGTTCGGCAGTAACATTATAAGCACGCTTGAAAATAGGATAGTACATGTGTAGCAGTATACTTGCAGCAATAATAAAAAGACTTAGAAAAAACAATCAACAATGTCACTATACAGTGACTATGAAGTGATTTACAGTATGCATGTTTCTTGAGCTGTTTCTGTCTATTTCTCTCTCTCATTCGGTCTAGAGGATACATGTCAAAGACTTAATTCAACCGATTCACCTTGGAGAGGACTTAAACAATCGAATTGTCTGACTTGCTAGACCTTAGTTTCAGTTTATAGTTTTGAGATTCGGTCCTTTCAACCAGGGGGAGTTTTGAATCAGTCTCTGGAAGGGGGCAGGGCTGAGAGTTCAGTTCGGATGGTAGTCCATGAAATTTCTTGATATGACTCGAGTGTAACCAACCCTTGCGACCTTCGACCTTCACTGCTGTCCTCGTCGTTAGGAGAACCAGCTTTGGTTGTAGCCAGCGAGGCTCCAACGGGCTCCTCCTGTCGAAGTTTCTGACGAAAACGAGATCTCCCGGAACTACTTCATGGGGCTTTACCTCGGTGTTGTCGGGAAAGGCTGCAGCTACCTGTGAACGGCAAGATTGTAGTGCAGACATCAAGGAAGCAAGGTAATCTGTCAGCATATTACAATCAACATCAGTTATTTTACGAGGTATGGGCGTCCCCCACATATTTGGTGGCCTACCGAAGACCACCTCGTACGGGGATAGCCCTGTGCGAGAATGTGCTACCATTCTCATGTAAAATAGTGCAACCGGTAAGGCTACTATCCAGTCGACACCTTTCTCTCTACAGATTTTAGAAAGTCGTATTTTCAGGGTCTGATTATGACGTTCCACGAGACCTGCTGCCTCGGGATGTCGGACACAGTGGAATTTCCATTGATAGCCTAACAAGAGTGAAATGTGTTTCATTAGCTCGGATGAGAACGGCTGGCCATTATCTGAGTACACGATACGGGGCAAACCATACCGTGGGAAGAATTCACGAACTAATTGTTTGGCAGTAATCGGGGCAGTGTAATCTGAGACGGGATACGCCTCTGTCCAACGGGAAAGAGCGCATACAACTACGAGGACATATTTGAATCCTCTACATCGTTCCATCTGGATATAATCCATATGGAGGACTTCAAAAGGGTGATCGGGAGGTTGAAATCCACCCTGCTCTACAGGTACGCCTTTACCTGGATTGAACTGGCAACAAATCATACAAGTTCGGACTTTCTGTTTGGCTGCAGCTCGTAAGTGTTTGTTGAACCAAATGTGTTGAATACTGTCTAACATGGCTTTTTCTCCTAGATGTGCTGGACTATGTATTGTGTTAATGATAACTTGAACCATTGAGTCGGGGAGAAACCATATAGATTTTCCCTTCGTCATCCATCCCTGATCTGTTTGGATCCCTCCTAATTCAGTCCATTTCTTTATTTCCTCTGGTGTAGCATGTGTCTGTATGTCAATTACATCAAGAGCGGGATCCTTAACTGTCATGCAGTGTGTCGGCGTCGGAACTATTGTTTTTGTCAAGTCAGTTGCATGAGTCTGATTCTGTGCTGTTTGCTTAGCTGTTCGGTCTGCTAGGTCGTTACCCTGGGAAATAATATCGGTGACTTTTGTATGGGCTTTGCACTTCATGATAGATATTGAAGTAGGTAGATGTATTGCATCTAATAGAGCTTGAATGAGGGGACCGTGTTGAATGTTGGCACCGTGAGAAGTCAAATAACCTCTCTCTCTCGCCAAAGGACTCCGAAGTCGTGTACGACTCCGAAAGCATAACGTGAATCTGTGTATATGTTAACTTTTCTATTCTTGGCTTGAATACAGGCTTGTGTCAGAGCAATAAGCTCTGCTGCTTGAGCTGATAATGTGTCGATACAATTTGTTTCAATGACTTCGGTGTCTGTCGTGACTGCATAAGCGGCCACTAACTTTCCTGTACTTGTTCTCATACATGAACCATCTACATAAAGTGTCAGGTCTGGGTCTGGTAATGGGACATCTGTCAAATCTTGTCTGGGTTTCGTCGTAATAGTAATGACTTCAATACAATCATGTGCCAGTGGGTCTGTTCCACTTAATGGCAAAAGTGTGGCAGGATTTAATGTACTACAACGTCTGATTTCTATGTGTGGCTGAAACAATGTGAGTTCGTAACCTGTCAGTCGTGCTATAGTCAAGTGTTGTGTCTGTGTCAGGTTCAAGAGAACCTCTACTGCGTGTGGTACCTGTACTGTCAATTGATGTCCTAATACTATGGAATCGCTTTGTCTGATCGCTAGAGCTGTCGCTGCAACTGATTTCAGGCACGCAGGAAGAGCCTGAGCTACGGGATCTAATGTGCTAGAAAAGTAAGCACATGGCTTGTGTGATCCTGCTTGTTCCTGCGTGAGTACTGACAAAGCAGTACCTTCACGTTCTGTAACAAAGAGTGTAAAAGGTTTACTGTAACATGGTGTCGCTAAAACAGGTGCTTGGCATAAAGCTTTCTTTAAGTCTTCAAAAGCTTGTGTATGTTCTGGAGTCCAAGGGAGGACAGTCGATGTCGCTGCCTCCTGGGTTGTCAACTGAATGAGTGGTTTTGCTAGAAATGCATATTGGGGAATCCACTGCCTGCAGTACGAAGTGAGGCCTATGAAGGCCCGTACCTCCTTTTGTGTCTTGGGTGGTGGCATGTTTACAATTAACTGGATACGGTCAGGTGTGAGCTGTCTCCCCCATTTGGACAGCAAGTGCCCTAGGTACACAACTTGCTGGGCACAAAATTGCAGCTTTGAAGGGGACACCTTGTGCCCCTTGTCGGCTAGGAAATGTAAAACCGTCAGTGATGCTTTTTCACATTCGGGTTCGCTTCGGGCGGTGATCAGCAGATCATCGACATACTGAAGCAGTGCAGTGTTAACAGGCATGTGGATACTGTCAAGTTGTCTTTTCAGTGCTTGGCTGTAGATGCTAGGACTTTCTGTAAATCCTTGAGGTGCGCGTGCGAATTTAAAACTTCGTCCATTTAAACTGAATCCGAACAAATATTGGCTTTCCGGATCTATTGGGACGCTGAAGAAGGCGTTCTTGAGGTCAATTACAGTAAAGAACGTTGCCTCTGAATCAATAGCTGTCAGTAATGAAGAGATATCTGGGACCACGGGATATTGCGGTACAATGCATTTATTCAATTCGCGCAGATCAATAACTAATCGATATACTGGGGGTGCTTTTGGGTCGGTTCGTTTAAGAATCGGAATAATCGGAGAATTACATACATTGGAGTCTGTTTCTACAACCACTCCTTGTGCAATGAGCTCGTCAATGATTTGCAGTAAAGCCACTACAGCATCTGGCGGTAACTTGTATTGTCGCATTCGTGGTAGTACCACTCGTGCTTTGAGTGTAACTCGATATGGTGTAATGTGCATACAACCTACATCAGTGGGGCCTTGTGCCCATAAATGTGCAGGTAGATTCTGTAACCGGTGATCCATGTCTCTAGACACGTAGTGACCTTTAAAGTCACGCAAAAATAGTCGTACTCCGTCCGGAGAACAGCATATTATAGCTCCTAGAGCTTTCAATGTTTTTAAACCTAACAAGTTTTCTGGGCTTGATTTCGTAAGCAATAGATCTGTAGTCCGTGTTAATGGACCAACTGTAAATGCAAGTGGTTGTGATACTTCGTTAATAGTGGGCTTTCCTGAAAAACCAAGGGAAATATTTTGTGAGCCTGAGAGGGGTGCCCCTGGGACTTCATCGTGACTTATAGTTGTTCTGCTTGCCCCTGTATCAAGTAGAAACTTTCTGTCTTTCCCTAATACTTGACTCTGTACATAAGGACCCTCTTGATCTACAGGAACCTCAATAAGGGGTAAGCCAACTTCCCTCTCTAGGCTATTTCATGTGTAACGCTGATACTCTGGATAGTCATTTTGTGCATACTGGTACATCTGTTGTGTCGTGTTTTGTGTTGCAGCAATAGGCTGTGGCTGTTGTTGTGGTACGGTCTGTTGTGCAGCTTGCATAGGCTGTATATTCTGAGGTACTTGTTGTTGGATCTGATACTGTCTAGGCGGACGTGGTCTCTCCTTGGTTTTACCCGTGGAGATATTGTGTTTCAGAACTGCACAATCGTTTATATAATGACCTGGCTGTTTACAATAGTTGCATGTCCCTTTAACGGGAACCGCTGAGTTACTGGACTGTGTCGCACCCTTTTTATGACCGTCAGCTGGAATTGACTGAGCGACAAGCATTTTCATTTTCGTGTCTTTCATACGTCTTTGTTCGTGTTCTTGTTCTTCTCTAATTCTATTCTGGTGATACTGTAAGATTTGTAACATTTGTGAAGGAGTGTTAGCTTGCCAAGTGCTCTCAACTTTCAATACTCTGTTTTTAACCTGCGGCAGGGAATTCTCGACTAGTTTTGTTACAAAAAGATGTGGATATGACTCACTATTTGCTTTCAGGCCGCTATTAATACCAAAACATTTTTCAAATCGGGAATAAAAATCACTAGTGTCTTCATCGGGTTTCTGTTTACAAGCTGAGATTGCTCCCCAATCTTCCTTTTTCGTAGTTAACAAACGTGGCAATACTTGTACTAATAGACCTGGCAATGCTTTTGTTTTGTCCCCAAGCCCTACGCCTGCAGTTCTGCTATTTTCTTCAGTTTCTAATGCGGTCCAATCAATCTTTTGGTCTCCCACCTCCCATTCTTTTTCCTTGAGTTTCTCATAAATACCGGCAGGCAATAATACTTTCAAAATTTTCATAATGTCAGGATAGGTATAATCACCCATGAGTAACATGTCCTTTAGTTCACGGTGAAAACCTGCTGGATCTTTGTCATGGCTGGGCACCAATTTTTTCATTTCCAATAGTTCTATTTTGGTTATGGGCGTGTACACAAACACGCGTCTAAACGTATTGTCATCATTTCTAACTGGGTGTACTTCGCGTATGGGATTCTGTCTGTCTATGTAATACGTTTTTCTCTCCATGGAAGGAGCTGGATCATGTTCTGGACACAAAAAGGCACTATATCTATGTCTGTATTCTAGAATTACTTTAACTAGATCGGTACCTAAACCTCTCCATTTATTCAGTAGTAGTTCTATCAATATATCAGGTAGGGGACCAGGATCGGAGTGTTGGCCTTTATATAATATAAGGAGATGTTGTATCATGTATATACTAGCTAAACGCTGTTCGTCTGGGGCGAGATTCAGAAACGTGTGTGCTAGCGCCTCATCACTGTATTTTTCAGAGCCGTCAGCCCATTGTACTGCTGACCTGGCTAATTCTTGTTCATCCATAGAATCGAGCACATGGTACCCCCTTCGTTCTCGAAGTGATTTATCAGTAGCCTGGAATAAGTGTTCAGGGGTCCTTGGATTTGTAATAACTGTTTGAAAAATTCTGTTACATTCTGGACGTATCGGACGTATTGTTTTATTAAAAGATCTTCCTTTTCCTACATAAGCTATCATTTGTTTAGCTGGTAATTCAAATTGTCCTGTGTTAGTTTCTGACTGTTCCTCCTCCTCTTCCTCTGATTCAGTTTTATCTGCTTCTACTCTGCTTTCATGTATTCGTTCTACTTCTTTTCTGATCCTTCGGCACATGGCTTCTATACACTTCTGTTTATCATGTCTCCCGTCTGTTATATTCTGACCCCATTTGGTAAGTGCTTGCATTTCCTCCGAATCTACCTCAGGCCTCTCTCTATTTCTGATCAAACAGTTTATGAAAAAGCGTAACAATAATTTTTGTATGTCTACTTTCTGGTATTCCATGGCTTCGGCAATACTTTCAGGACCTTGCCCTGTTTGGATAAAGCGATATATTTTGTCTAGATGTTCAACCATTCCTGGTAACGTCATTAAATATTGTTTACTGAAGACAGCATCATTCTGTCGTGTTTTCCTGGCACTGGATCATATCTACAATCGGAAAGAGGCTCATTTAATATATTGTCTGATATTCTTTGGGGTGTACGTTGATATGCTAAATCCCTATAAGTTAATCTAGTTGTTGGCGGTGGCGTGGAAAAACCTCCTGTCGCACCCCCTGAGGTGCCAAGTCCAAAAGGATTTGTTGGGTGTAGGGTAGAGAGTGTGGGTGCAGGAAGGACTGTAGAAACAGATGGAATGGTTGGAACTTGAGTAGGAGTTTGTTGCTGCGGAGGTGAGTGCAGCTGATTTTGGGGTTGAGCGTCGTTAACAGGTGGTGTGCGTGGCTGCGCACCATTAGCATATTCAGGGGCTGCATCGTCTAAATAGGAAGAAAGGAAAATGTCTTTTGCGGTCTTGGGATGTACTTTAATCGGGAGTAACGGAGGTGGCAGATCTTTTGGTACCTCCAAGGTGGCCTTAGGCAAACCCTCGGCCAGAAGAGGATACATACCATTCATAAGAGTGTTTCGTTGTCTGTCCACTTGTTCTGTTTTTACTCGGGTACCTTCGTCAATTAATGTTTTCTCGGGCTTTTTCTGAATCTTCCCTACTTTTCTCTTCCTTTCTGAGCGCTTTCTCTGTGCGCCTATGCGATTCTTTACGCCATAGTTCAATGGCATCTTTCTGTGACTGTCTGGCTTTCTTTTTCCATAACGCTTCTTCTATTCTCATGATGCAATCTGCATCCCATGTTCCAGCAGCGGGCCATCTCTGACTCTCTGCTAAGTCCTTGGTGTAGTCCACCCATAGATCAAGATATAATACGGCATCTAGGCCATGTTTATGGTACATAAAATACCCTGGAGTGTCCCTAGGTGGGATGGGAACAGCTTCCTCGAGTATCCCTTTTCTAGTTTTTATCTGTCTTAATTTTGAAAATAACGGCATCTTGAACCTTGTTACTTAATTCTTACTCGGTTTTTGAACACAATAATTACAATAAACACAATAATGAAGATCGAACAATCACTCATACCACGACATTTAAAACATATCAAAACATTTTAGAACGAACAATAATAATTAGAATAAAACTAGTTAACTGCATAATACTAAATATACTGTATGTACTGCTAAACAGCACAGATACACTGCTAAAACAGTGCAGACCAGGTCTGTGTACCCAGACCCGTCTTGACCGGCACAAACTAATGTGCACGTCTAGATGCGTCCTCAGCAACGGTACTCACCGGGAAGCACGGAACGGAAGGCCTCGGAAGTCTGGACTGGACTAGACCAAACTGGACTGGACTCGACTCGTGACTTAGATACTTCGGAACTTCGGAATCTGGTGGGCCTCTGTATACCTCGGATCTTGCTCTCTCAGCTAGGCTCTGGTCGGGATTCTCCGCACTCCTCACCGCCTCGTCTGGGTGTTGATCGCAGCCTCAGTCGCCCCCGTTGGCCTGAGGGAGATACAGGAAATCCTGCGGGTACGCGTAATTGTCCGTCCGACTGTGGCAGGAGACCGGGTCTGCAACGCACCTCCGGCGCGTGGGGTGTGAGAGGTGTCCCTGTTCGGGCGCCAATTATGTGGTAAATTTTAATTACCTAGACTTAATTTATGCGGTAAAATACAATACTAATAACTCAATAAAAATAAGAGGCAGAATCCGTGGTATTCGAGGGTATAATAGGGAATTTATTCCTTACAAAGGAATGATGGTTCGAACCAGGCAATCGAGTTCCGTCACCACGAAGGTTCAGGAAGGGATCAGCAATACATTATTGACAGGTTATGGCATATATAGTAATGCATTACAGTAAAGACAGATGCAGGAGGCGTAACAGCTGATAAGAATACACATACGTAATAGAAAAGGCGTTACAATAGGCGTGCATAGAGGCGTATACTAAAAACGTCATTATGATTATGACACATGTGGGTGGATCCATAAGAGAATCCTGCAAAGTCAGCAAAAATACATGGCAGAGATGCGCGCGCAGCCGCATGACGTGTGATTGACGTATAACTAGAGGGTGAAGGGAACTTGACATTTAGCCCTACATGAGGAGACAGAAGTCTGGGGTGTCAGGACAACCTAGTCCTAAATCATATCTAATATCTTGTGTTTAAGGAACTATATTATCTGGAAGGAAAGGTCTTCTCGGACAGATCCTATTCTATACTGACTGCTAGTGCGTGTACAAGCGTCTAAGTGTCTACATGAGATGCGAGGGGCATGGGCCTACCATGGTAACGAAAGTCATGAATTACTTGCACGGAGACAGTAAGGCCGGGCCCTTTGCTCTGCAGCTGGAGGGATGTTTACCTAAGCTACTAGACAAGAATGCATTTCTTGAGGAACGGAACAGATAACTTGAAGGCTGAATACAGTTTTGGCAGGCAACAGGCCGGGCTAGGCACCGTTAGCCGCGCAGGAAGTAAGACAAAGTTCATGGATACAGATGCAGGTCCAGGCTGGAGCATTCAGAGGCAGAAGCAGGAAAAAACTCGATGGCAGGATTCAGGGCCTACCTTGCCAGAGCTGGAAAACGTGAAAAGTATACCATATAAAGACGGTGGCAAGGCATACTTAGGAACGGAATATCTGGCCCATTCATGGCAGATATGAAAGAGTACATATTAACGTTGGACACAATTGTATTTGCGTCTTCATGGCTTGAAGTGGAGGGAACATACATGTACTTGTGGCATGTACATGGAGCCGTTGGGGTCTAGATAGGGGACACAATTGACCATAAAAATTCATATTTCCTCACCATGGTCAATTGTCTGTCGGTCAGATTATAAGCCAAATACATATGTGCCATTAATGTACCACCATGGCACGTGGCCAGAACCCAGTGACTGTAGCATCCAGCTCAAAAGCAAAATGGAGCGCAATTGAGATTGCCCATGTTGTAAAACGGACAAATCTTGTTCAATTACGTCAATAACCGAGGACACAATGTTGCCCAGTGAATAAATATGTGAAGAAAGTGTGGTCATACCATTGTCCACCACAGCCAAGGCCATTTCTAGATTAATTCTATCAATCTCACGTAATCTCTCAGCAGCATCCTGTTGGGACACTTTCCACAATTCTTTGTAGATGGCATATAAGAAGTGTTTTATATGCCGTTTCTTGGGACCTAACAATAAATCCCTAAGATCCATGTTTTCTGATTGAAGGGACAAGTGTTGTTTCCCCTGTAATAGGTTTGAGGTGTTTAGCCATTCTAGAGACAACTTCTCAACACTATAAGAAGTCACTACCCCTGGGTCATCTGTATGTACATGGCGTGGGTCAGGCCTATGGATACTAAACTCTCTGGTGGTACCCTTTAATCTTGATTGACACCTATTTGTGTCAATAGGCCAACCAACCAGGTCTTCCAAATGGGAGCTGAGAAATTGTATGTACCATTCTGTATCATTGCACCCAGCATCTCCTCACTTATTAGTGTGTCATTTAATATACCTTCAATCGTTGTGGGCAAAGGAATGCGTGGTGTTTTCTGGTCTTATTTTTGCAAACCCGTAGCAGGTAGTCTGTTGCACTGTTCTGTTCAGGAATATTATCTGTAATGGTATGAGGCAAGCTCTAAATAAAGACTCTGTTCCCTGAAACTGCCAATCTTTTGTCCCCCAGATCAATTGTGTGTCCATGCTGTCCCTCCAATATTCTAAACCTTGTTTAGACAGTTGGGAGATAAAAGATGCTGAATGTATGAGCTTAGTGTTTGTCACCATAATTTTCTTCGCAGTTTCATTTGTCTGTACTAGTTTATAGTAATATGACATTGCGTCTGATATATTGAACCCTGAAATGTAAGCAAATATCAGTGCGAATGTGACAGAACTACTTTTCGGTGGTGTTGGGCAATCCTACCATTGATGGTAAGTGTTAAGAGATCGTGGAACACTTGCTCTTTGCAAAAAAGTGATGACCATAACGTTGGTGACAATACATACTGTCAAAGTCAGGTGTAACTTCATGTAATTCCCTGTACAAAAATGCAGCAGATTGTTCTAAATCTGAGGGCATAGTATTTACAGTCTCAATGTCCCAATCATCAGAGAGTGTACTCGGGGTAATGAAATCATTCAATCAAATTTTAAACACGTGTGAAATGTAAAAATTTTCAGTAGGACCAAATACATCATATGAAACCATATCCCAAACTATACCATCCGGTACTGGAACTGCTGAAATGTTCACTAAGGACAGGTCTCTCTTTTCACGGTGTGATGACCTGTCAGGTTTCAAGACCAAGTTCACAGTTTGTACTGCAGAGCGTTGTGGGATGTAATGTCCTTTCAGTAGTAGAAAAAAGACAGTTACTATATCAATCCAAATGAACAGGAACAGGATCCCTAATGCAAAGCAAAGACGCAACCAAGGGTACACTAAGTAAGTCTTTTTCAGCAAGATATAGAATTTGACATTTTTTTATTTATTTGAAATGGGTGGCGTTTGCTCAGGTTCACTTGGATCTGAAGAAAGTCACTGAAGTTGATGAAGTAGCCAGATGTAGTTCGATCTATCTTTGGTAGCTCAGCAGTCTTTGTAGAAATGGCATTTGCTTCTTGTGAAGGCACATTGATGTAGACGTCATTATTGTGCCAAATTGCAATTTGTGTTTCATTTAGATTTGGACGTTTTTCATCTTCAACTGGTAATTCGTACTCCATAGTTCGATGTTCCTGCATCCTGCACAGAGGAGTCTTGCAACATTATTAGACTTTCCATCTGAACTTCCTGTATAGTAGCAAGAGGAGATCTGTGGCTACTCAGGATTCCACATGGCATGCTGTTGAGAATCGGCTACATAGTGTGGTTTGATCAGCTCAATGGAGGCATTATTTTTTTCTTTTTTCTGCTAAGAGGCAGAAGAAGTATTGTTCATGTTCCTTGAACCGCCAGGACAGGTACAGGTGTTCTGTAGGATGCCCCAAACTCATTCTTGTCCACAATCTTTTCTCTGACCAGGTCCCCGATCAGGCAGGTCTTGCCGGAACCAGTTTCCCCTCCCCAGTGGCGGTGTGTTTTTCTTGGACGTTGCTTTGAAATGGCCTGAATTCATTGAGTTCCTGTTAAAACAGCCAAACGATCATTCAATTCAAATTGTTTTACATCCGCCACTGTTCCAGCACAATCGAGGTCAGGTACCCACATACATGTCACAAACAAGATCTCATAGGGGGTACGTCTCCCCAAGGACCCAATTTAGGTTGGGCAATGCTCACATTGATGGTAGTGTTAAGAGATCGTGAAACACTTGCTTAATTCCCATTAAGATAATGCAGCAGATCGTTCTAAATCTGAGGGCATATAGGTGATTGACCCAACTATCACCTATATGCCCCATATAGGTGATTGACCCAATTACCGCCCGCATCTAATACCCTTGCTGTTAAGGATGGCTTTAGGTCACGGTTATTCCTCTCCACCACTAAATTTTCCTCGGGATGGTAGGGGGAGAATTACCGTAAGACCATGCCCACACTTTCCATGGCTTCCTTGTAAGCCCTTGAGCTAAGCGCAGGGCCACGGTTGGAATGTAACATTCCAATTTTGTATGTCCTGATGAAGACTCGCAAATCCTTTATAACAGCTTGAGTGTCAGCCGAGCGCGGAGGCCAAACTCATGGAAATCTAGATCATGAATCTACTGCCACCAAGATGTACTTGTAAGCCCCATCTGAATTTAAGGGGCCACAGTGATCCAAATAGAAACATGCAATAGATCTGTCCAAAATGAGTGATGGACTTTGTGGTGGCCGTGCTGTGGTGGAACCTTTTATCTGCTGACAGATGTTGCACTTTAGGACATGACCCTTGGTTTGTTTCAACAAACCTGGCTACCAGAATTGCCGCTTCAGTAATGAAATTGTAGCAGTGACTCCTGCGTGTGCTGAGCCCAGATCCTCGTGTGCATCAAGAATTAAAGCTAATCTGCGATCCTTGTTTGGCATAATTCTATCCCCCACTCCTGGAATTTGAGCATAAGGTGTGTGTTGCGCATCTAATTTATAGGAATATTTGAGTGGAAAGCCCTTCGATACGGCAGAACCGTTCTTTGAGGCATTGACAGCTATCAGTATGTCTCTGTCTATCCTTGTGCTAGAAAGAGCGACTGCAGCAATGGCAACAGTTTGCACTGTCGCCTTGGTGACCTCCCTTCAATGTGCATGCCAACACGCTGATGACTCAAGGTGTGAATAACTTGAGCCCGTGGCAGGCATGCTTCCAACTCTGCTACTTGTTCCCATAACAATTTATGCTTAATTGTGCAACCCTTGGATTCTCTAAACCCATTCTGGCCCCAGTAATGAAGATATTCATTGTAGGACTTGACACAGAAAAATGAATTGCACACTATCAATGTGGGGAACTCCCGATCCCTTATACTGTAGTGCCAGTATCAGGGCTTTTAGCTCTGCCAGCTCCACGGTACAATCTCCTAGAGATTGTGTTGTCGTATTGTTGGGATGGAACTTACCATCCCGCATACAACCCTTCACTATAGCACATGCTGCACTATACTGCTGTTCATTTCCAATGGTAGGCTGAGCAGAACCATCAGTGTAAATGATGTATTCATAATTTTCCACAGGCAAGATTTCATTCAGGAGAGGGTCTTCTTGTTCGTAGTGCAGGGACTCTTGTGTTTTTAATGTAGGATCGTATTTGTAATCTACATCTGTTGTAGTGAAAGAATTAGCCCATTGTATCCATCGCGGATGCAGTGCTTTTGCATTTGGAATGCTCGCTTTGGTAACAGATTCTAAAGTTGGTACCGAGGTTACAACGATAATGCGTTTTCCATGAGCTGGTGCTCTCTCTCACTGCAGCAGTCGGTACTGCCGCCAGTATTTTTTCTGTTGCCACAAGTCCCATTTCTGCATTTGAATATACGTGTGATTTGTATGCAATTGGGACAGTCTCACCTTCATTGAAAGAGATGTATGTATATCCTGATAAACCCAGGACTATCCGGATTACCAAGTTGGTAGTATTCACACGTGTGTGCAAATGTTTTGATGCCATCATGTCAGCCTCAACTGAACGTAGTATATTTGTATGTTCCTGCGTCCCCTGATGTGCTGTGAAATCAGGTCTGATTCAGTCATGGATGTTCTGCCACAATTTAGAAATCGTAAAATGGATTGCAAACCCTTTATATTCTTTGGAGGAAAAATTACACTTTACTCTTTTGGGCAATCCATCACAAACTCAGGTGGCCAATCTTCTTCTGCTAACAGGATGTCATATACATAAGTTAAGTTCTCCCAAAAGAGACCCTTAACTTTTCTTGAGATGTCTCCATCTATTTGAAATGTAATTTCATACAGTCTATGTGGGACACTACCTCTAGTATCAGGTGTTTCCACCTTGATATGTTCATTTGAAACTGCTGTCACCAGAAAGTCCTTCAGGTTCTGACGAGCTATTGTTACTCCTGCCGCACTGTCTAGCATTGTCAGAGCCCATTCCCCGTTCAGAATCTGAGCCCTCAGTAAACTGTTGCATGTCTAACTTTTAAGCCAGCTACTTTCTTCTTTTTGAATTGAGGCTTTGTTTTAGGTTGTTCTTCCTGTTTGATAATATAATCTGAAGTACAATGCGTTTCCCTTTTTGTCTTTGGTGGATCTTCAGTCTTTTGTCCTGTTTGCCTGTCCCTCTTCAAGCTTTTTTGATGAACCCTGGAAGGAACGTGTATCAGTGTCCTGATACCTATCAGGTTTCCTAAGGTTATCACGATTCCTAAGGTTTTACCTCTTTTCAGAGGACTCCCGTTGGGGAGACCCACTCCTGAATTGTGAATTCTTCTCTGTATTACCATTTTTGGATTGTTTGTTCTCCCACTTCTTTGAAGAAGAGGGCGCTTGCTTCGAGTTGTCCTTGTCGGGACTACCTGCCATTTGTGGCTTCCCTCCTTAGGCTCCCAAATTATCCCTACCTAATGCGGCATAGGTTTCTTCGATAATTTCTGGTAATTCACGCTCCTTATTTACAAGTGCTATATCCCTTAGGTGGCTGTGTATGGCCACTACTGGTGCCTCCCCCTTTATGTTGCTCAGCGTGATTGCAGTTTTATCCCCAAGTCCAAGCAGGTCCTGCCCTGTACTCATTCTGTATCTTTTTCAATACATCATGGATAACTGCTATGGAAGGGGTACCGTGTACTCGGATATAAACAGCAGCAAAGATTGTTCCCCAGGTGGTACACTCCTCGATCGAGGGTATCATCCCCATTGGCAAGTAAATGGTTAGCATTCTATGTCTTTCCTGGGGACCCGTATGGGAAAATAATGCTTCCAGCTGCGCAATTTTATGTGTTATCCAGAACTGAATTTGCCCCTGTTTGGAAGGTATTGTACCTATTCCTGATTTCAGAGTCTGTGAGCTTATTGTCAGTGTTGCTTGATGTGGACCAGCTGGACCATTTCTCGCAGGTTGGACTGTTGATGTTTGCATGACAAACTGGACAATGCGTCTGAATAGCCCGACTAGATCTTTGTATATTGTACGGACTTCATCCACTGGTAGTGTATCTATCGCGGGATGGGGAGTGTATGTCGCTAAGACCGGCCAGATTGCTCCTTCTATGCTGAGTGGACAGAGTCTCACAACAGATGTTGCGTCTGGTAGGGCGCCTTTAAACCAGTGGAAGAGAACGGCAAAAAAACAGACAAGGTGCCAGAGTCCAGTGGGAAGACCAAACACCCAATATAGTGGTGACAAGAAGCAAGGGGAAAGAACAAGGACCATCGACAAGCAAATGGCACCCAATGTGGTAAACCTGAGCAGTCACACCTTGATGCCAAATGAAGAGAACCTCCTCACCAATGGACTAGGATTTGCACCCACACCCAAAAATGATTTTTTTTACTCTTCGCACCGAGCTGGCAAAAATTTTAAGAAAAAGTAAACTAAAAGACTTCGAGGGAAAAGAACACAACAGGGAACGTCCTACCAACAGCATGGGTCTGAGAAAGAAAGCCACTTTTGTACCACCCACCCAGGCGGTTCCTTGCCATATCCAAGCATTTGAACACACAGTTCTGAAGGAGGTAGATGCCCTCAACTGTACAGATAATGAGGGTTTTCAAAAATCTGAAGCGAGGTGAGAAGACGGCATTGGAAGACCTGAGGAGAAACACTGATCTGGTTATGAAGCCAGCGGATAAAGGGGGAGCTATCGTCCTTATGAACCAGGATAAATATCATGCAGAGTGCATGCGCCTCCTTTCTGATAGAGACAGCTACAAGGCCATCACAAACGACCCCACGCCCAGATTATTCAAAGAGATCAAGACCATGGTTGAAGAGGGGATCGCCAACAATTGGATAACAAAACACGAGACTGAATTTCTAGTGGGGGACACCCCACAAACCCCAAGATTTTACACCCTACGAAAATCCACAAGAACAAGGATCCACCACTGGGAAGAAAGATTGTGTCAGGTATTGGTTCGGTACTCTAACCCTTTTCGCAGTTTTGCGACTGGTTCCTTAAACAGATTGTCGAAACGTCAGCATCATACCTCAAAGACATCAAGGACCTATTATGCCTCCTTAGAGACATGGAGATTGACCCAGTAGAAGATTGGTTGATCACAATGGACATAGAGCATCGCTCAGAGACGCACATTAACAGTTGTGGACAACATACTTCATGAAAAGGAATGGGACTACATCACCCCCCAAGGTTTCATCATGGAATGCGAAGTAATGGCCCTTACGGAGAACTTTTTTGAGTACAACACCACCATATACCACCAAATCAAAGGCACGTCTATGGGCAGCACTTTTGCTCCTAGTATGGCGTGCCTCTATGTACACCAATTTGAGGAAGACTTAATATGCAACTCGGGAAACCCCTTCTAACAACAACTGAAGATGTGGCACCGATATATTGACAACATCCTCATCGTCTGGCATGGGAACCACAAACAAGCTACCTATTTCTACGAGTGGGTAAACACAAGAGACCAACACCTCAAATTTACGTGCAACATCAATAAGAACGAAGCAGTGTTTTTGGACCTTGTGATCACTCTGATTGAGGAAGGACTTAGCACAAACCACAACAAACCTACGGACAAAAACAGCCTTCTTATGTACGAAAGGTTTAACCCAAGAGCACTTAGACAGAACCTCCCAGTGGGTCAATTCCCCCTCGTGAGGAGGATCTGTTCATCACTAAAAGCTTACAACCATCAAGCCCACACTCTAAAAGACCTGCTGATCCAACACCATTACCCAAAGAAAATTATTACGAGAGCCAGAAAAAGAACCTGGAACAACAATGGAGAGGTGTTGCTGGAGCACAATGAGAAACAAGAGAGTGACAAGATAGTGTGTGTCACTACATACACCCCGATTGCCATCAGAGTCCAAAACATCATCCGGAAACATTGGCGTATACTGAACGGGGCAGGAAAACAACAGACCACACCTATGTTTGTCTTTAAAAGCAACTCAAGCATCCGTGATGCCCTTGTCCACTCCCAAGTAACACCGCCTCCAGCACAGACACAGACTACTTTGTGGGATCAGAACAGACCAGTCGGCCACTACCCTTGTGGAAGCTGCGTAGCATGCCAATTTACACACCCTACGAAAGAGGTCAACATCAATACAGACAGACCATGGGTCTTGAACAATCTAACCAATTGTAATATCGAGAATGCGGTTTACCTTATAAGGTGGCCCTGCAACCTCCTATACGTAGGCATGACACTACGTAAAGTAAAGGTCAGAATCAACGAACACCGAAGCACCATAAGATGCAAAAAAAGCAAAACAAAGCTTACACGACACTTCCTGGAGCAGGGACATTGTGACAGAGACCTTGAGTGGGTTGGCCTGGAGATGATGCTGCCTGGCAGTCCCAATCTACAAAGAAAACTGCACATTCGTGAACAGAGGTGGGTGTACCGCCTAAAATCAAGTGACCATGGTTTAAATGATTTAATACCACGGCTCCATATGAGTTAGATCTATTTGACCTGGTGATTTCATGAATTAACCATAAATTAAACCAGAGATCAACACTGGTTTCTATATATACACATTTTAATACCCACCCGTGTGTACACACGTGGGTAGATATCTGTATCATATGGCACAGAATGTGGCCCCCCCATGTCCATTCACTGCATCCACACATTGTTACAAGGGGTGCGATTACAAGCTCCATCTTCCCTCCCTTATCGTATCTGACCTTAATGGGATTTTTAAGAATGTGCCTTTTTAATGTTTGAGAAACGGGCCATGTCTCCTGCACCCGTCTGTGATTTGGACCATACGCACTTTAAATTCAACACGCAGTAAGTTCTGCGTATGCTGTCCATTAAAATATCCCCACAATGAGCAAAGGCAGTCCAAGGGGGGCTATTTACGGGCTAAACATACCACAAGCTGCTCCCACCGTGATATGATTACAAAACGCATGCGCAACACTCGGAACACACCGGTAGTCGTGTGCACATGCGTCATTCACAGAACACCTGAGCCCAATCAGTGCGCATGAGCCCTTCGGTCGGATAACTACAGCCACACAGTAATGACGCCTGCATCAGGCTGTGAGATGTGAACAGAGGAAATATGATGCATTATAAAGCGCCTGGCCCAGACTCAGTCGATGTCCCGGGTGTATTCAATCAATAAGTTAATAAGTCAATTAACTACCTGACCGCTCATATATATACCGCGCTGCCTCCCCTAGCCATTCACCAGCGGGGCAGCAGCAAATAATGACCTAAGTAGCATTGCGAGGGACTCACCTTGACGCAGTAAGGGGATGAATGGATGTGTGATTGAGTTACATAGTGGAACAAGCAGCCACTATGAATAAGTGTGAACGCAACCGTATGCATTTCTCTAAGAGTTACACTTTTGAAAATGTAACCTGGCATTTAGAGTTTGACTACAGGGGTCCCTCTACCCCTCCCTTCCCATGGGACATCCCTACACCTATAATAGGGTAAGAGTCTGAGCTAGTCTCACAACTGTTTTACTATTGAGCACCACGTATGCAGTGACACGCGTGCTTACCACATGCACTTTAAATGTACTACGTGCATGTTATTTATTGGTCTGATTAGTTTGAGAAGTATAAGTGTATTTTAAATTGTTTCACTTCTGCTGTGATATGTCATTGTTTTGCAGGAGTTCTGAAAAAAGCCTTGGTAGAGTTGGACTAGAAGCCAGCCTACGCAAGTGGTTTTATCTTTGTCTCTTAGAGACTAGATGGGACCCCTCTCTCTCACTCACACCCTGATGAATGCCATAGTCCTTCCTGGCTGTAGTGTCAGAAACATGTTGGAAAGCCACATGGAGATGGGGTACTAGACCCCCTAGTCTCCATTATTTTTAATACTGAGCACACTCTGCACTACTAAAATTTCACGCATGACTGTGCATCGATTTGTTAAACATTACTCATTCACTTTTTCATCACGTGCCCCCACTTAGTTATAGAAGTGCCTCCCTGTCTCCAGGTGTGGGCCTGCCCTTTATCAAACATGGTTTTTAAAGGGCGAGGACAGCCGATGATGAAGCATGACACCTAGTGGTGTGTGAGGCCAGACCATAAATTTCTTTGAGATGTCCAGCGCCACCTTGATTGGCAAAATGTGCCTTAACTTTTAATTAGAATCAGACACCAAGTCAGGGTAGCTTCTTGTTGTGTTACTACATACCCACTCACTGAATCCTAGGTCTATCCACTCATTCACCCATGCAGTCGATCACCCATGCAGGCCCTCATACATGCAGCACTATCATATGCACTCATACACCTATACAGACACTCTCATACCACCACTCAGCTATATAGTTAAAACACACCTAGTCAGTCATGCAAAGAATCAATCACACTTCCATTTACTCACCTATACAGTTATACACACACCACCTCACTTATTCATACAGATACTAACACATACTTACTCTCTTTTACAATCACCGATACATACACACACTGATCCATTCAACCTCTCTCACAATCACTCACTCAGTTATTTATATACTCCAACACTCACATGTACTGCCTTTCACACATGTAGTTACTCACACATGTATCACTGAGACATCCATTCACTCACCAACATAGCTATACACACACTCACCCACCCATACAGCCCTTCACAGATGCACTCTTAAAACCATGCACCACGTGAATCACCCACTCACACATCTATGCACAGAGTCACACACACCCCCACACAGACACTCAGGCATCCATACAGATACGCAGGCAACCAATCAATAACCTAGATAGACACTCATGTAGCTACTCACCAACCCATGCAGCCACTTACATACCAACTGACAGACTGATGCAGACATTCACACAGTTTAGTCACTAACCCATGCATTCAGTAAGACACGTTTAGTTGCTCACTTCATCCATTCAGACACTCATACACCCACTCATTCTTCAATACACCTTGGCGCATATTATATATATACCAGAATACTCCTTCCCATTTGCGCCTTTTCCAAATGTGCGAAGAAAGAGCACGGACCACTGTGTAAGGAAATAAGGGGTGGGATGGTTACTGGGACGGCTATAACTCTGGCTCCTTTCGGACCAGTTGACTGCTCGATTACAGTATTTCCAGAGCTGGATACGTTCAGCCTGGAGAAACTGATGGATAAAATTAAATCTGGCTCTCCAGCGGATCCGTGCCCACCCAGTGTCTTTCGGGTAGCCCGTCCGGTACTGGAGGAATGCATCATCTCCCTCCTCAATAGGTCCTTGGAAACAGGGTATTTACCGCTAGAACTCAAGGAGGCTCGTGTAAGGCCTTTGTTGAAGAAACCTGGTTTGGATCCTGCAATACTGAAAAACTACAGGCCCATCTCCCAGCTGCCTTTTTTCTCAAAAATATTGGAACAGCATGTACTAAAGTCCCTGTCTTTGTACCTGGAGTCTCATCAACTACTCCATGAGCGACAGGCAGGGTTCAGAGCTCATCACAGCACCGAGTTGGTGATGCTCTCGGTGCTGGATGAATTAAGAGGCATGGCTGACTGTAAGACACCGAGCGCCCTGATCTTGCTAGATCTATCAGCGGCGTTCGATACGGTCAGTCATGCTCTTCTCCTGGACAGGCTGAGCGATTTTGGGATCAAGGGCTTAGCATTTAAATGGCTGCAATCCTTCCTTTCGGGTAGGACACAAAAGATACAACTAGGGGATGAAACATCTGAGGTGGGGTTTTTAGAATGTGGGGTGCCACAGGGCTCCGCCCTGTCCCCACTCCTCTTCAACCTCTACCTACAACCTCTAATTGCATCATTGGCCTGCATGGGCTGTAGAGTTTTTAATTATGCGGACGACACGCAGCTGTTACTGAGTGTCGACAACACAAGGACTGCACAACTTAATGCCCAGAACATCTTGAGGCATACTGTTCAATGGATGACTGAAAATCTGCTGAAGATTAACCCAGACAAGACTGAGGTATTGGTGATTCCATCTACCGCCTCACCTTGGAATGACCTCTACTGGCCAGCAGAGTTAGGTCTTGCTCCAAAACCAAGTTTGAATGTAAAGAGTCTGGGGATTAAACTGGACTGTGATCTCTCAATGTCCAGTCAAATCTCCTCTGTGGTGGGAAGCTGCATAAATGTGATCCGTCAACTGCGGAAGCTAGCCCCTGTCCTCTCTCAATCAATGATGCGCTCAATCGTAGCAGCAACTGTTATCTCAAGGCTAGATTATGGGAATGCCCTCTATCTGGGACTCCCCAAAACCCTGACAAATAGACTACAGGTCGTGTTGAATGACGCCGCACGACTGATTTTTAGACTCCCACGGAGAACTAAGGCCTCCCCTCTGCTTCATAGCCTGCACTGGCTCCCCATTAAAGAGCGTGTGGAATTTAAGAGCCTATGTACGGCCCATAAGGCAATTTATGGCCAGGCTCCCGCCTATATTGCAGATCGTTTGGTTGTGTACAGCCCAGTGAGAACACTTAGATCTTCAGATTCTCAGCTACTGGTCTGCCCCCGTTACAAATTAGTAACCAAGGGAGGCAGAGCCTTCTCTGTGTTAGTCCCTCAGCTATGGAACACGCTGCCTGAGATGCTGCGCAGGGAAGGGAACCTCCTGCGGTTTAGGAAGATGCTAAAAACACTGATGTTTAGAAGGATTCTGAGTGTCAGCTAGACCAGGGAGTGTTTTCTTGCAATGTCTGCCAAGCTTATTGTTGTAACTAGAGATTTCGAGCGCCTAGAGACCTGCAGGTGATTGGGCGCGATATAAATCCAAAATAACAATAACAATAACAATAACAGTTTATGTTGCACTGCAATGTTTAATCTCGCAACTAAACAGATGCAGCAGCCATTACGCGTTTCATCCCTATATATCAGACATTTCAACTTTACACAAACACAGTCACTGGATATTGTCATCAGTGATGTCACTGACCATGTCATGACTGATGTATTATGTGTCATCATCAGCAGTGCATTGCGGGGGAGCGAGTTATAGTTAGCTCAACGAACTATAACAGCTGACTTGCTCTGGTTTTGAACGGGTGAAATATCCATCTAACTATAACGTCCCTCAAATCTGTGTTTTTTTCAGTGAATATATATCGGCAGCCGGATAACTTCTGTACCTATTAAAGGGCCCTGAGCTCAGTGCTGTTGTTGGAGTGCGGTGGGTGAAAGTTGAGCATGGAGATATTGGCGGTGGGCCAGCCGCCGAGAATGCACCACCCAGCTAACGAGGGGGCCACTGCAGCTGGAATTTTCCAGCCTTGCTCCGTGGGGCAGCGGCACAGGATTGAAGAAGCGCCCGACTTCGGAGGCTCATCTATGGGCTTTTAAAGTGTACCAGCAGAATATGACAGACACCAACCAGGAACGCATTTCCTGCCGTCACTACAAATCCCAGAAACACTCGGCGCTGGCTCATACAGAGCAGCTCATTGGAGCGCGCCATCACGTGTATATAAACCGTGGGGTGACTGGATGGTGTTTGTATCTCTAACACCACTTGCCTTTAATAAAGAGGACTTTGCTCGAAACGTGTCAGGCTTACGCGGTGTTACAGCTGTGAAGGGGATCGGCAGCCGGATAACTTCTGTACCTATTAAAGGGCCCTGAGCTCAGTGCTGTTGTTGGAGTGCTTCTTAAACGGTGGGCAAAAGTTGAGCATGGGGATATTATATATATATATATATATATATATTCACTGAAAAAACCATAGGTTTCACACATGTTATAGTTAGCTGTACATTTTACTGATAAAAAAACCAATGAAATTCCCCCGTTATAGTTACTGTAGGCAACTATAACTCACGCGACCGTAATCCTCTGCTGATGCGAATACTGTATTTAGACACTTATTTGCCCATGTCTTCTTCCATTAAATTTTAGCTATACATATATTACAAATATTTTTTTTTCATAAAGACACATATGTCATCAGCAGAGGATTACGGTCGTGAGAGTTATAGTTGCCTACAGTAACTATAACGGGGGAATTTCATTGGTTTTTTATCAGTAAAATGTACAGCTAACTATAACATGTGTGAAACCTATGGTTTTTTCAGTGAATTTGCAAGGTTTTTTAAATGCTAATTCCTAACTATAACGTGTGTGAAACCTATGGTTTTTTCAGTGAATTTGTACGTTTTTTAAATGCTAACTTACTTTACGCCATTCGTGGCATGCGCGCCCAGTTAACGCAGTTCGTTCCGTGCGCGCACGGTGCGCTTCGCGCACCGTGCGTGCACAGTGAGCACGCGGTGCGCTTCGCGCACCGCGCGCCCACTTTACGCAGTTAGTGCCATGCACGCACGGTGGTCACGCGGTGCGCTGCGCGCACCGCGTGCCCACATTATGCGGGATGGGCCATATACGCACGATGCGCTTCGCGCACCATGCGCACATGGGGGACATATTATGCGCATCGTTGTGAAATGTTTTGTTTATTATTTTCATTGCTTTGATATGCCATGCACAAAGGGTGCCCTTCGGGCACCATTTGCACATGGGGTGGGGAGAGTGTGGATAATTTTTTTTTTTTTTACCGTAAGCGTAATCGGTGATTTTTCGAAAAAAAAAGAAATTCTTTTGGCCTTGGGGGTTGTTTGGGGGCCCGTATATCACTGCTGGGTGATTATTATCTCAATATACTGCCCCTTTACACATTTTTGGGCTTCATTTATGCTGCCCCACTCCGAGTGCGAGAGAGAAAATGGCGGCCGCCGCTTCCTGGTTTCGGCCGATTAGAATGTTTACTAAGATCTAAGAGCCAATCAGAATCGCGCTCGCGCACGTCACCGTACGCGTACGGTAAGCGCACCGTAAGCGCACCGTAAGCTGGCTCAGATATGTATATTGATTTAAAGGCTATTTTCTCAGAATCTACTGAACAGAACCTACAAAAGGCACTTCCTTGAACTGAGGACTACCTCTCTGCCAAATTTCAAGTAATTCTGTTCAGCCGTTCGGGCTGTAGCTGTGTCTAAAGGTCCTATGGAAAAATGCATGGGAAAAACGCATTTTGGGACCCCCCTTTTATCTCAGCCCCCGCTTGACGAATCCCCCCGAGACTTTCAGGGTAGGAGCGGAGCGTAGCGCCCCACCTATTTTGAAAAATTCACGAGGATTCGTCGACCGGCGCAAAAGTTATTCAAAATAGAATGTTGCGGATTTCCTATGGAAACGTGGTCCTAACTATAACTACCTACTGGCGACCGCCAGTAGGTAATATATATATATATATATATATATATATATACATACACATATATACACACATATACATATATAAACATATATGTTACCTACTGGCAGTCGCCAGTAGGTAGTTATAGTTAGGACCTATTTTCCATAGGAAATCCGCAACATTCTATTTGGAATAACGTTGGCGCTGATAGACGAATCTTCGCGAAACTTTCCAAACTTTTGGCCAGCTCCGGTCCGCTCCTATCCTGAAACTTTCACGGTGATTCGTCAAGCAGGGGCTGAGAAAAAAAAAGGGGGATCCCAAAATGCATTTTTCCATAGGACCTGTTGACGCAGCTACAGCCCGAACTGCTGAACGGAATTACACCAAATTTGGCAAAGAGGTAGTCCTCAGTTCAGACTCGTGCCTTTTGCTTAAATGGTGTAAATCCGTTCAGTAGTTCCTGAGAAAATTAGAGTTAAAAAGATAGATATATTTGGGCAGAGCCTAACCACACATCTCATCGTGAGATCTGATTGGCTGTCAGTACTTCATCCAAGAAGTGTTGGCAGCCATCTTGGGACCAATATACATGATAGCACCTCATTAAAAAGCATTGCAGTTAATAGAAGGTTTTAAGACTTTAGTTACATTATAAATCATTTGTTGATGGTACCATACTCATTTTAGGAATTGTGGTGTGTTCTAAGGTGATTTTACCATGTGAAAAAGCCTTCTGCTGTGATATCATGAATCATGTTTGAGAGAAAACTATTTTCTCATGCTTTTCCCAGAGGTTTGGAAGGTGATCTATAAGCTAAACTGAGAGCATATTTTCTGTAAATTCACATTATCTTTCTCAGTCATGTGAGAATTAAGTAAATGTAAAATGTAAATGTATGTGTCTTGTAAAGCGCACTGCTGCCCTGAGGCGTCGTGGCGCTGTAGACCGCTGGGGAACCCGTCCTGGCTATCCCTGTGAGATGGTCCCTCCTGGGTATCTCCAAGGTGAAACCAGGCATCCCCGGCGAATGTGGGGGGCCGTTGTGGAGATGAGGCAAGCTAATGCCCAGAGTTGCCGAGTGTGTTCCTGGTTAGAGTAGGTACCGAGGCGAGAATTATCGAGTCCGTTTTGACCCTGGTCCACAACCCTGCCGCGTCGGGAATTGAACCCTGGTCCCTGGCCGATTCTCTGCTTGCGGATCTGCCGCCTCTAACCAGTGAGCCACACCTCTCCACGTTATGATTAGTGCTGCAGAAAGAGAAATTAGTGCACATTTTGAATGACTTCTCAAATCCTCTTCTATTTCATAAAAAATATTCTGACATGCAGACTGAAACATGCACTTTTAATACCAGCAGCAGACTTCCCTGGTGAGCAGTAGCTTTATACAGTGATCTAATGAGCAACTAGAGTGCTAACATTCAGAATGTATGGCAAATGTGTGACACATCTGAATGCCTTCTTGATAGAACCAAAGTAAAACACTGAAAGTATTTCCAACTGAGGAGACTGCAGTAAATGAGGAAATAAATCTCCCAAGATGGCCACCAGAGACAAAAGAGCCCAAATGTAGCCCAAATATCACCCAGATGTAGCCCAAGTATAGCCCAATGACAGAGTGTCCCAGAGTGTTCTTAAGAACAACTAGAGCAAGTCTGACATTCTCAGTGAAACATGCACATCCAACAAGGGCAGAGACTGTCAGTTGATTCCTTTGTGTTCTACTGCAGCTTCCCAGAGTGTTCTAAAGAACAACTAGAGCGCTAACAGTCCTACTTATGACAAACGTATGACACACCTGAAGCCATCTTGGTTGGAATAAAGTGGTAACTCTTAAAATATTTAATTTAAAAAGGAACAAAATGAGGGGGTTTATTTTGCCATAGAACGTTATGATTAGTGCTGCAGAAAGAGAAATTAGTGCACATTTTGAATGACTTCTCAAATCCTCTTCTATTTCATAAAAATATTCTGACATGCAGACTGAAACATGCACTTTTAATACCAGCAGCAGACTTCCCTGGTGAGCAGTAGCTTTATACAGTGATCGAATGAGCAACTAGAGTGCTAACATTCAGAATGTATGGCAAATGTGTGACACATCTGAATGCCTTCTTGATAGAACCAAAGTAAAACACTGAAAGTATTTCCAACTGAGGAGACTGCAGTAAATGAGGAAATTAGGAAACTTCATAACAAATAAATCTCCCAAGATGGCCACCAGAGACAAAAGAGCCCAAATGTAGCCCAAATATCACCCAGATGTAGCCCAAGTATAGCCCAATGACAGAGTGTCCCAGAGTGTTCTTAAGAACAACTAAAGCACTTACTGTCTTAATTATGACAAAAGTATGGCACACCTGAAGCCATCTTGATTGGAATAAACTGGAAACATTTAATTTAAAAAGGAACACAATGAGGGGGTTCATTTTGCCATAGAAATTATGATTAGTGCTGAAGAAAGAAAAATCAGGGCACATTTTGAGTGACTTCTCAAATCCTCTGTTTCATAAAAAAATTCTGACATGCAGACTGAAACGTGCACTTTTAATACCAGCAGCAGACTTCCGTGGTGAGCAGTAGCTTTACTACAGTGATCTAATGAGCAACTAGAGTGCTAACATTCAGAATTTATGGTAAATGTGTGACATATCTGAATACCTTCTTGATGGAATCAAAGTAAAAAACTTAAAGCATTTCCTACTGAGGAGACTGCAGTAAATGAGTAAATTTGTAAATTTCATAACAAATAAATCTCCCAAGATGGCCACCAGAGACAAAAGAGCCCAAATGCAGCACAAATATCACCCAGATGTAGCCCACATGTAGCCCAATGACAGAAGTGTGCAAAACACTTATTTTTTGTGTATTTGCAGTTTTATATAGTGCAGACTTGTCAGGTATTGGAGTGTTTTACATGAGCATTGGTTACATCACACAAGATCAAATTCATTTTGGTTGTAGACATGGGGAGATTAAGTGATTTGACCAGAATCACAGAATGTTGAGCTGAAGCAGAAACTCCAACCTGGTTCCCCAGTTGCAAAGTCTGCAGCTCTGGAAGTAACACCAGATCCTCTCTCCTAAGTGCAACATTTAATCAAGTGGTCAACTGGATACAAAAACTAAGATTACAAATAATTTAAAAGTTCTTTGTCGCTATTTGAAAACTCAGAAAATATGTCCTCATTTTAGTTTTTTAGAGCACTAACCATAATTTTGATTGCAAATAAGACCCTCTCATATATGTAATTTCTAAAGGAAATGCTCTAGGTATTACAGTTTTGATTACATCAAGATGACATCAGGCGTTCCACACTTTTGTAATAAATATAGAATGTTAGCAATCTAGTTGTTCATTGGGATACTGTTGAGAGGCAGAGGCCAGGTGCACGGAATCTGAAAATTGAAGGCAGGTAGGAGAGTGCAAAGGCAACAATTTGACCACACTGGGCAGGCAGGAAGGGCAGTGGCAGCACAACAGCCTATGGAGCGCAGTGGAAAGGGGGGCAGGGGGGCAGGGGCAACAAACCAACAATACAGGACTGGCAAGAGAAGCTGTGGCAATATAATAGACCATTGTGGGCAGAAGGAAGAGGCAGTGTTAGTACAACCATACATGCCAACAGACCCGTTTCAGCCAGGATACGTCCAATGTTTTTAAGCTCAAATGGGCTTTATTTGATCTGTCTCCTGTCTACAATCTCCTCTTTTTCAATGTAACTCAAAGGGGAAAATCAATACCCCAGTTTTTTTTCAAAATCTCCCTCTTACCAAGATCAAAATGTTCGCAAGTATGGTACATTGGATCATGGTAGGCAGGAGGAATTGGGGTAGGGACATGGACTCGGATAACAGAGGACAGGAGGGACATGGAGAGGTGCACCAAACTGACCCTACAGCGCAGGCATCAGGGTTTGCAGCAGCACAATACACCACACAGGGCATGCGGGACGGGAGTGCAGCACAACAATCCATAGAAAGCAATAGGGAGGTGACAGGACCATGCACATGGACAACAGAGAACAGAGGGGGGAGAGAGGCAATGGTAGCTAGCTGACCATAATGGACAGACAGGAGAGAAAGCTGCAGCATAACAGACCATAAAGGGCAGGAGGGACTGATCAGGGGCATTACAATGGAACAGACAAGCCAGGAGGGAGGGAATAGGGGTCTGCACATGGAAACAGAGGGCTGGGGGCAAGGAGGCAGGGCAGGAGCAGCAAGATGACCATGGAGGTCAGGCAGGATGGGAACTAGAAACAAGACACACCATGGAGAGCAACAGTGAGACTATGATGGCATACACACAGACCATGGAGGGAAGGTGGGAGGGGGTCAGGGGCAGCTAGCTGACCACACAGGGAAGGTGGGAGGGGCCATGGCAGCACAGAAGACCATGCATGGCAAGCGGGAGGGTTAGTGGCAGCACAATGGCTATGATGGGCAAGAAGGAGGGTGCAGGGGCATGCACAAAGAACCATGGAGGATAGAAGGGAGGGTCAGGACCTGGGCACAGACAAGAGAGTTCAGGGGAATGGGCCTCACAACAGACTGCATGGGGCAGGCAGGAGGAGCAGTTGCAGCACAACAGACCAGGGAGGGCAGAAGGGTGCGGCAGTAAAATGGACCATGGAGGACAGGAGGAAGAGGATAGGGGCATGGCATGTGAACAGGCAGGGTGGAGGTGGCAGGGACAGGTTACAGTCATCTGACAATGCTACGCAGGTGGGAGGGGAGTGGCAGCTCAACAGAACACTCAGAGTAGATAGGAGTGGCAGGTCCATGGAACATGGTGGGCAAAAAGGATGGAGCAGGGGCATGCACAAAGACATCAGAGGGCAGGGGGAAGGAGAATAGGGGCAGCAAGCTAAGCACAGAGGCTAAGCAGGAGGTCAATGATGGGCCATAGAATTGGGCAATGGAGGGCAGGAGGAGTGGACTGGTACATCATGCTAAATGGAGGGCAGTGGCAGCACATCAGACCATGCATGGCAGGAGGGAGGAGGCTAGTCCATGGATTCAGACAACAGAGGATAGGGAGGAGGTGGATGGAGCAGCAAGCTAACTGTTCAGAGAAGGTGGGTATTAGGAACTTTTTTGTTTTTAAAATGTGTGTCTGTGCGAACTACTTAAAATATGAACGAGTATGCAGCATAATTTCACTTTTATTCAGGAAGAAGAGGACGTTTGTGACTGTGACTCCGGGCTCACTTGGCAGAAACACCCCCTGACCCTCCACCCCCATCGTAAAATGTAATGCCCGTGAAAAGGGTAGGTGGACGCAGTGTTATATAGAACATAGTCCAGAGAGCACGATTGAAAATGAAAACTAGATATAGTATATGGTATAAACTTTGCACCAAAAAGTGTGATACAAGATGAACCGGGTGTGAAATATAATATGCAATACATTGTGCGCAATGACAGATTCATTGGAGAGCGCGAGATAGCACAGGCACTATCGCGTGCTATGCGATATGCGCCTTGGAGTGTAATATGCACAGGGCAGTGTTGTGTAATCTAACTAGTCTCTAAAGTTGTAATATAAAATATGTGCTGGGGATTGTAACGTTGCATATGCACTGTGACAAAGATATTGATCCCAGATTGTAATATGTATGGCATAGCGCTGTGCGTTATAACATAGGCATCGAGGAAGGCACGTTAAATGGGGCAATATAACCCTTGCGAAGGCAAGTGTGGCATGACATATTCACGGGGTGGTTTTACAGTGCACATGGGCTAGAGTGTGTCATAGCATACGCACTAGCTGGTGGAATACAACACAGAGGTGTGTGGCATTCGGCGGGCACTGGTGGGTGTAACACAGCATTGGGCTTAGCCAGGAATACGCTGTGACTCAAGTGAGGTTCGTCTCCTTTCCAGAGAGTAAAATAAAAAGTATTACACATCCGGCAGTGGATGTGTACTTTATTAACCGTGAGGGGGGGTTCTTGCATAGTTTGGTCGAATTTTTGTCGAATCCCCTTTGCATGGATTGGTGTGCGTGTGTATTAAATGTGCCCATCAATAGCTACCCATGTTTGTATAAATAAACGACAAGGGTGTCTACTTGGAGAGTACCCACCGGCGGGGGCGCCGGGATTAGGCACGGTAGGGCATCAGACACATCAGAGCTTCACTAGCGGTGTGAATACATTCCACGTGGATTCATTGTATGCATAGTCGCCTTTGAATGAATATCACGCAAATCGTCATGGTGATGGGTACATACGGTTTCTCCAGCATGTCCTAGGTGTTTCTATAAATATATATTTTTATAAATTCTAAAAAACAAAGGTCTACCATGGGGGATGGGGTCCCCGGGGCCATAAGTGGCCTGAGGAGGGGGGCAACACAGCCCCCCTCCTAAAGAATTAAAAAAAAAAAAAAGTCCACGATCCGGGGGTTGGGGTCCCCGGGGCCGAAGGCCTTGGGAGGGGGGCCCCCTTCAAAATTTATTTTACTCAACAAAAAAAATGAGGGTGCAGGCTCTGGGGGATGGGGTCCCCAAGGCCAATGAATTAGAAAAAAAAGGGGGGCCAGACAGCCCCCCTTCTTAAAAAACATAAAATAAATGAAAGACCGGCATCGCGCAGGAGGCCACGCCCCCTCCTTGCAGCAATCTGCAAACGCACCCCCTGGCCAGTTGTAAGTTGGGGAATTAATTCCCCTTCAATACTGAGGGTCCCTGAGGGCCAACTAGCCCAACAGGTATCTCCAGTATGCGCCAGGGAGCTGCGTTGCAGACAGGTGTTCTGAGGCCACGCCCCTTTTTTCACCTCTATGCAACGCAGCTCTGTGGCGCTTACTGGAGGTTCCTAGTGGGCTAGTTGGACCCTAGGGACCCTTAGGATTCAAGGGGACTTAATCTCTCATTTAGAACGGCGACAGGGCACATTTACACAGTGGTGAAGGGAGGAGACGGGGCCTGAGGTGACATGTGCAAACGCCCTCTGCCACGTTTTAAGTTGGTGAAATAATTCCCTTTCAATCCTGAGGGACCCTGGGGGCCAACTAGCCCACCAGGTGCTTCCAGTAAGCACCACTGCTCTGCGTTGCAGAGAGGTGGTGCAGGCCGTGCCCCTTTTACACCTCTCTGCAATGGCGCTTACTGGATGTACCTAGAGGGCTATTTTGCTCCTAGGGACCATCAGGATTCAAGGGGACTTAATCTCTCATTTAGAACGGCCACAGGGCGTGTTTACACATTGGGGAAGGGAGGGGACAGGGCCTGAGGTGACGTGTGCAAACACGCCCTGTGGCGCGTTTTAAGAGGTAGTTTTAATCCCCTGCCCTATTATATACTAGGGGTTTACAGAGGAGGTCATGCTAATCACAGGGGCACCCCAACGCATAGTGTTCCCTAATGTATGTAGGTGTTTTCACTGTATTCTGAGTATCTTTTAACATAGCACTGTCTCTAGGACTGGTTAGTCAGACTCAGCTACCACCAGTATCCGTCTGAAAAAGTTGAGGTTACAGGATGATTTTGCAACAAGGCTTCTTTCTGCTCTTCCGTTTGTTCTTTCTGCACGTTATCCTTCTTCCTGCACTTTTCTTCGTCTTTGAGGACTTCTGTTGCTTCTTTCTGCATTTCTTTTTATTCTTTGTGTGTTTTTTCTTCTTTCTTCACATGTCCTATCTCTGTAGGCATAGTTCGAAATCACCATTTAAAAAACCTTTGAAATTCACTGACAAAACCATAGGTTTCAGGCACGTTATAGTTCGGAATTAGCATTTAAAAAACCTTAGAAATTCACTGAAGAAACCATAGGTTTCAGGGGCGTTATAGTTAGCTGGACTTTTCACTCTTACAAAACCATTGAAATTCCCCCGTTAAAGTTAGTTCAGCTAACTATAACTCGTGCGCCCGCAATGCACTGCTGATGACGTCACATATTACATCACTCATGACATGGTCAGTGACATCACTGATGACATCACTGATGACATCATCCTTGTGATAGAGTGGAAGACCTCCTCTCCCCCTAATATAACCTTTGATACACACATTCAAAAATAGAAACTAAAATTTTCAAAACAATGGACATACCAATACCAGTTACAACAACCTATTCAGTAATTCTAAGATCCACATACACATCCACTCATTCACCAACAGTCCAATACAGTCACTCATACATGTACTCACTCATCATATGTACTCATACACCTATACATCCTGTTACACAACGCCACTCATCCATAGAGTTACTCACACACAGTCACTCATGCTAATAAAGAATCAAACATCCATTTACTTGCATATACAGTTATACACACACCACCACACTTACTTCTACAGAAACATACACATACTTAGTCTTTAAAACAATCACTTATAGAAACACATACTTATTCATACAGGAACTCTTTCACTCTCACATATACTCACTTATATACACCAATAGTCACATATACTAGTTTAAAACATATGTAGTTACTAATAAAGACACTATTGAGACAGTCATTCACTCACTAACATACCCATGCACACACTCATCCACCCAAACAGTCCTGCACACATGCTGTCTTCAACACATACAAACAGTGAGTCACTCATTCATGCACCTATGCACTACGTAATACCCCCCACCGAACCATACACTCAGACACTCATACTGATTCTCAAAAAACCAACTAATAACCTATATAGACACTCATGTAGCTAGTCACCAACCCATGTAGCCACTTATACACAAAGTGAGAGACCGATACAGATATTTACATATTTAAACATTACTCACTAAGTCATGTATTCACTTAATCATTCAGTTATACAATCAATTTTTCAAAAGCAAATCATTCATTTAGACACTTATATACCCATTTATTCTTCCATCGACCTTGAGATATACATATATAAAACGTATGTAATTTTCAGTAAAACACACATTCACTGGATGATGTCATCAGTGATGTCATTTGAGATTTCATCAGTGATGTCACTGACCATGTAATCAGTGATGTAATATGTGACGTCATCAGCAGTGCATTGCGGGCGCGCGAGTTATAGTTAGCTGAACTAACTATAACGGGGGAATTTCAATGGTTTTGTACGAGTGAAAAGTTCAGCTAACTATAACGCCCCTGAAACCTATGGTTTCTTCAGTGAATTTCTAAGGTTTTTTAAATGCTAATTCCTAACTATAACGTGCCTGAACCCTATGTTTTTATCAGTGAATATATATATATGTAATATATATAATCTACTGGCGGTTGCCAGTAGATAGTTATAGGTAGGACCGTGTTTCCATAGGAAATCCGCAACATTCTATTTGGAATAACTTTGGCGCTGATTGACGAATCCTCGCGAAATTCTCAAAATAGGTGGGGCGCTCCGCTCCTTCCCTGAAAGTCTCGGGGGGGATTCGTCAAGCGGGGGCTGAGAAAAAGGGGGGGTCCCAAAACAAGTTTTCCCCATGCATTTTTCCATAGGACCTTTAGTTCGAGCTACAGCCCGAACGGCTGAACAGAATTACTTGAAATTTGGCAGAGAGGTAGCCCTCAGGTCAGGGATGTACCTTTTGAAGGTCTCGTGTAAATCTGTTCAGTATTTCCTGAGAAAATAGCATTTAAATCAATATATATATCTATAGGCGCGCTCCGAGCGCGTACCGTAAGATTACCGTACGCGCACGCCGCCGTGCGCGAGTGCAATTCTGATTTGTTGTTAGAGGTCAGTAAACATTCGAATCGGTCGAAACCAGGAAGTGTCGGCCGCTATTTTGTCTCTCGCAGTCTGAGGGGGTGAAAAACAAAGGTGGAGACGTGAAAAGGGGGCAGGGTGGACAGTTCCTGACCCCCTAGCCTTTGTCAGGGGGTCCCAGAAGGACCCCAAGGGCAAAAATTAATTTTATTTTTTTTCGAAAAATCGCGGAATGCGCGTAGCATACGCGCACGGCATAAACGGAAAAATTCCGCGAGAAAAATTCCGCGAACTTCGCGTACCTATTCCGCGATTACGCGTACCGTACGCGCACGGCAAAAAAAAAAATCAAAAAGGAAAGCTTAAAAAAAATACAAAAAATTGTGAGGCAAGGTTGGCTCTTAAAAGAGCCGTTGGGTTAATACAGGGATAGAGGAAAGAAAGAATGTGAATATTATGAACGTCTACAAACGTGCTGGTCTATCTTATTGTTAATAAGGGAAACACTGGTCTCCCCAAAAACAATAAGACCACAACACGTTGTACACCTCATTGAAACCCTCCGAAATCGAGGGTTAATGTCCAGAGGAGCTGAAGAAGGTGATGCTCCCACCTCAGAGGAAGGGCTCAGCTGAGCTGCCGATGATGTACTCGGCTGAGCTTCTGAGGTTGGGCTCCGGTGACTTACTGAAGAGTTTTCTTCAGTATGTCGAGCAAAGGTCCTGGGATTTTTATCCCTAAGGTGTCTCATCATAGAGTGATTTCCAATGGAATACTTCTTCCTTGGATCTCCTCTAGATAAAACACGCTCGCAAAGTCTGCAAGTGACCAATGGAGTATTGACCTTTTTCTGCCCCTCTGGAAAAGTAAAATACTCCCACACAAAAGAATCCTTTTGTTTCCTCCTTCTCTGTCTGATGATGGTGCTGCTAGGCTCACTCTCAGAAGAGGTCTGCTGCTCTGCCATTGTATCTCAATGTCAATTCAGCTCCTTCTCCTAGGGGATCTCAAGCAGTAATGAGGGGAAAAGGGTGTGGTGTGTGAAGTTTCTGGAACTGAAAGTAGTTTCAACCAATGAAAAGTGTTCTTTGTGGATCACATGACCTACCGTGCGCGCTCCGTAAGCTTACGGTACGCGCTCGGAAACAAGTACGCATGCGCAAACGTGATGCTTACGGAGCGCTTACGGAGCACGTACGTAAGACGCACTCGCGCATGCGCATTACACGCCCCTGCGTAACCGCGATGTTGCTTCCGCGCAACGCGCATGCGTGTACACGTACATCACGTACGTATCACGTAAGCGCACTGTACTTATGACGTACGGAGCGCGTAGCGTCAGCTTACCGTACGCGCATCGTATCACATAAGCGCACCGTACTTATGACGTACGGAGCGCGTAGCGTCAGCTTACCGTACGCGCACGGCAAAAAATGCATAAAAAAAAAAATACAAGTTTCAAAAGTTGTAGAAGATAATAACTGATGTACAACTGTATGTAAACATTAATTTTAAAAAAATTAACCATTCCACAATGCAGGATATAGTACATATATTATTTTATACATAGGTTGGATATTATTTTTTACCAAAAATCTCCAAAAAAAATTTGCATTTAAAAAACCGTACAAATTCACTGAAAAAACCATAGGTTTCACACGTTATAGTTAGGAATTAGAATTTAAAAAACCTTGCAAATTCACTGAAAAAACCATAGGTTTCACACATGTTATAGTTAGCAGGACATTTCACTCGTGAAAAACCAATGAAATTCCCCCGTTATAGTTAGTGCAGGCAACTATAACTCACGCGACCGCAATCCTCTGCTGATGATGTCAAATATTACATCACTGATGACATATGTGTCTTTCTGAAAAAAAAATATTTGTAATATATGTATAGCTAAAAATTAATGGAAGACGACATGGGTAAATAAGTGTCTAAATACAGTGATGTAATATTTGACATCATCAGCAGAGGATTGCGGTCGCGTGAGTTATAGTTGCCTGCACTAACTATAACGGGGGAATTTCATTGGTTTTTCACGAGTGAAATGTCCTGCTAACTATAACATGTGTGAAACCTATGGTTTTTTCAGTGAATATATATATATATATATATATATATATATATATATATATATATATATACATATACATATACATATACATATACATATACATATACATATACATATATACACACACACACACACACACACACACACACACACACACCAAGGTGTATTGAAGAACAAGTGGGTGTATGAGTGTCTCTATTGGATGATTAAGTGGGTGCGTGACTGAGTGTATAAGTGAGTGATTAAATGTGTCTTAGTGAATGTATGGGTGAGTGACTAATCTGTGTGAATGTGTGTATCGGTCAGTTGGTGTGTAAGTGACTGCATGGTTTGGTGAGTAGGTACATTAGAGTCTATATGGGTTATTGATTAGTTGTGTGAGTACCCGTATGGGTGCCCGAGTGTCTGTGTGGGTGGGTGAGGGTATGTGAGAGTATTATTTATTTATTTTTAAAGGGGAGGGGGGCCCCCTCCCCAGAGTGATTTCAGACCCATGGCCCCCATTCCCCGAGGCCCGGCCATTTTTCAAAAATAATACTTTCATTTTTAAGAGAGTGGGGGCAAGCAGCCCCCCTCTCCCTAGCCATTTTCCGCCCTAGGGACACCATCACCCGGGGCTTGACATTTTTTAAATTTCATTTTTTATACCAGGGGGCCCCCCTCCCCAGGCTGATTTCAGCTCCAGGGACCCCAGGGCAGGACCATTTAATAAAAAAAAATTAAATCCGAGGGGGACCCCATCCCCTGGGGCTTGGTCTCTACGTTGGGGACAGCGGGGCGAGACACAATGCCCCCGCAGTCCGTGCTGGATCCCCGCCTCCCCGCTGGCATTGCTTTTGGGCAGAGGGAGCTGCTAACCATGAAGGGCCCCCCTCCCAGCATCCATGTAGCCCCTGGGAGGTGGCGGTCCCCCTTACTGGGTGGTGGGGCAGGAGCCCACTGGCCCCCCCATCTATTAACATATTTGTCCCCGGGACCTGGCCCACCCACAGGCCTGATTAAACGAAGTGCAGGAGACCGCACTATGTTTTTTAAACATTTACGTCAGGATTTGTGCACCCAGCGCGACTCCCGCTGTTGAAAAAATAATAATTGCCTTTTTGTCCCTCTGTGTCCCCCTGAGCAGGGGTAGGGAATCAGGGTGTTTCTACTCAGCCCTCTTTTCTTATTTCTTATTTTGTTTTTACCTTTTTCCTTGTGACTCGGTTCAACCGAGTCACAAGATGGCTGCTAATCAGATTGCAGGCACGAGTTTGCGGATCCTTCACGGTGAAATGTGGATATCTGTAACTGCTTACATTTCTCAGGAACTATTGAACGGATTCGCACCAAAAAGAGTGGACTCTGGACCAAGTTTGTTGTAATTCAAATCAGCAATTCGGGCTGTAGCTGCTTCAATTTCCTATGGAAATTAACATGGAGAAATAGCGTTTTGGGACCCCCCCCTTTTTTCCCTCATCCCCCGCTTGACGAATCACTCCATAACTTCAAACACTGCAGCTGACCTGACAACCCCAGTACTTTTGAAAATTTTACAAACATTCATCAAACAGCGCCAAAGATATTGGCAAATCAAAAATCCCTTTTCCTATGGAAACTAGGTCCTAACTATACCTACTGGCGACTGCCAGTAGGCAATATACATAAATAATGTGAAATGGAGTATGCACCCTAATGATAAGCTAAACAGTAATGATACATCGGAGGAGGAAGAGTAACCTGGGCCCAAAGAGTAAATGATGCAGGCTTAGGGTCTGATTTAGATCTCAGCAGACTAGTTACTCCGTCACAACGGTAACGGATATCTAGTCCGCCAAAATATATATTCCATTATATCCCATGGGATTTATATTTTGGCAGACGGGATATCAGTCACCGTTGTGACGGAGTAACCCATCCATGAGATCTAAATCAGGCCCGTAGTGATTATGTTGTGCAGTAGCTATGTAGTGTTTTCGCAAATACGGTATGACATCCATTTTTACCATACAGAAAATTGTTAAAATGAACAATGGGTGAGATGTGCTAAGAATGGATTCGGTAAAAGGGATCACAAATTATTCCTAAGGTAAATCCATTCTGTTTTTGAGAACTGTCATATACACTAATATCTCCTCTGTCCTAATATCGCAAAAAACCAATTGCACTGGGTTGTTTTTTTTCAAATGCCTCCCATTTTCTTTAAAGGAAAACAAGATGAGTTTAAATTTTTTTTATTTGTAAGTAACATTTTTACACATTTAAAAAATATTTTCAATATTCACAAAGGGGACCCTTTCCAGTTTGCGAACGTCTTACCAGTACCAAACATCTTACCAGTACCTTTCAGTAGTCAGTAAAACATTAATGTTTTGCAACTGGATTTGGGTCGTGTTGGAAAATGGCCCTCTCTGAAGAGACACAAACATTTTGCCTTCCTCCTCCTTTTTTCTGACCTTCTTTTTGTTAGCTTTAGGTCTCTGCACACTTTACCACTGCTAACCAGTGCTAAAGTGCATGTGCTCTCTCCTTTAAACATGGTATACATGGTTTACACCCGTTTAGCATATTTACTTGCAAGTCTCTTGTAAAGTGGTATGCCATATACCCAGGGCCTGTAAATTAAATGCTACCAGTGGGCCTGCAGCACTGATTGTGCCACCCACAGGAGTAGCCTTTCAAACCTGTCTCAGGATCCCACTACGGGTCCTCAAGTGTAGTATACTGAAGCTTCAACTTGGCATTTAAAACTACTTTCAAAGCTTGAAACGCCCCTTTTAAAATGCATACGACAACCCTAAGGTAGGCCCTAGGTAGCCCAATAGGCTGGGTGCTGCGTAAATGAAAGGTAGGACATGTACTGTGATATTTTGTATTTTCTGATATTGAAAAAAAGTCTATCATTTTTCACCACTTTGAGTCCTACTCCTGTCACAGGTTAGCATTGGGAATTCCTCAATACACTTAAGCTGCAATTCCTGATTAGAGAAGAGTAGCTTTTTCATGTTGCATATGTTTGGAATGGTAACGACAAATCCTCCTTACTGGTAAAAGTGGATTTAGCATTACGTTTTTAGAAATGCCTCTTTTAAAAGTGCCAAGGGAGGTACTACTGATCATATCTATCAAGAAACCCCTGGAAAAATTAGTATGCATAACCACTTATGATCCACATACTCACAAATTTCGTCAGATAATACTGAATAATTGTCATCTCCTTTCTCAACTCTAATGCCAATTGGAGCGACCCTTGTTCGCGCTGAAATAGGGTAGAAGTATTGGACAACGAATCATACGAGCTGACCATCCAAAAATCAAAAGAAAGATTTGCGAGTTCAATGGAATATGAAACCCATAGAAGGTCATCATAAATGTGGTAATTTTTCTGCCTGTGATAGCACCATTGAAGGTACAGAATTTATTCATAACAGAACAAAGCGGAAACAAAAAATTATCAAACCAAAAATATAATTTATGCCATTCAGTGTCCAAGTCCCAAACTTTATATAGGGAAAACTAACCAACAACTCAAAGGATCGTCCAACACCGTTCAAGAATTAAAAAACAAGTACTGGCAGCCCCATTGGGGTCTCATTTTAAGGAAGGAAAACATTCAGAAAAAGACAGTCTGGACAGTGCTAGCCACACTCAAACCATCACCCCTAGGTGGAAATGTTGAAACACAACTAATACAGAAGGAGGCATAATTTATTTTGAAATTTAACAGTGCCCAAAGGGGGTTAAATGAAATGACAGAATTATCCAGAACTTTCAGAGGGTAATTCCAATAAATTTGTATAGGAACACGCTTCTGAAAAATGTCAAATTATCCTTTATCATTCACCGTATTATTTTCACAAAACCACAACAACCAGAATCCTCAGGAAACCACTTCCTGTAATGAAGCCATGTATCGCTTCCTTTAAATCCATGACGCAGACCGGAAACAGTGATCCGACCACAACAGACACAGAGCTACGAAACGAAGGAGAGTCCCGCTTTTGAAGATTGAGTCAAACGTTAAGTAAGTGCCAAGATCTGAGTAATTATAGCTATAGCAGCTGAAGGAGAGAAACACTGTCTAAACAGCTTCCCTCCCTTGAAGCTTTGAGTGCACCGATAATCAATGCGCTCACCAAAAGGCTTAACTCACCGCAAATAGAAGCTATTTTTTTTAAGGGAGCAGCGCGCTCGAGAATTGCAGGCGAAATGGTAATCAACAAAAGTACATCTTTAACCATAGAGCACAGACAAGTGTGAAAACCTTAAAGAAACCGGCTCGCCGCCAACGCGTACGCAAGATAGATCGCTTCCACTGCAACAAAGTAAGTGGAAGGCTACAATGTTTCTCTCATATATATATATGCACTCCAAGTTAAGCGAATCAACAGGAATTTATAAGTCTTCTTTGCCCCTTTTATTTTAGATGTGAAATTACGCACTTGATCGCTTTTATGACGAAGCAAATGGGACAACAAAGACACATCCTTTTTCAACCATAGAGTACAGGCAAGCATGACAACCTTAAAGAAACTGGCTCGCTGCTAACACATACTCAGGGCTTACCGCTTCCATTGTAACAAAGTAAGTGGAAGGTACAATGGTTCTCTTGTAAGCATACGTACTGCAATGGTAGCTAATGAAACAGGAATTTAAAAGTCTTCTGCCACTTTTGTTTTAGATGTGAAATCACCCACTTGACAGCTTTTATGATCCAATGGTTACAAGTAACTATAAAGCAAACAGTATTCTCAACGAGACACAGTTATTTGATGGTGAACACAGCTCAAGCCCACATCAAGTAAGTGGATTATTAACTCAGAATCTATTAACCAATACCAATGTGCTAGAATACATTCCACAATTGCTGCTTCTTTACATCCATAGAATTGAAAATCCGAATAGCTACCGTCCCATTCAAAATAATATGAACAAGAAGAACACAACACAAAGTTCAGGCACCTTTATAAATAACTCCTAGTAAAAATTAGGGTTATAGTTATGAGAGAAGGTCTCGGAAAAGTATGATCCCTCTTTTTTTCATAATTTTTTATGTTGTTCCAGATTACAACGTGTCATTGCCCTGATAAGAATCCCTTGACTAATACAGGGATTTGAAATGCGTCGGCACCGTTCCATAAGCAATCCATGAGGGAATTTGAAAAAATAATTCCCATAACTCACAAAAGGGATATTGAACAAGGTTCCCATCCCAGCTGACTTTAAGCTCTTTCCCCATGGCCAGAAACTCTCCAAAAAGAGAAAATGGTTTTGTTATGAGAGTACTGTGAGGTTAATCTTCAGTAAAACCTAAGACTGGTGTAATAAGTTTATTGATTAATGTGACTTTATTTGCACTGTCTTGAATGTTCTATTCTTATTTACTTTGTTTTGATTGTTTCTCTATTGTTGATTCATGAAATGAAATGAAAACGGGTATTTAGTAGAGCGCCCAGCTACTCAAACAAGAGTGTCCTGGTGCTTGAGCGGCGTTTGGAGAGGAGTGCAAGGGCCAGTATTTTATGAAAACAACTATGTCTTTAAGCTCGTTTTCAAAGAAAGTAAGTTCGGGTCAAGCCTCAATGGTTCTGGCGGGCTGTTCCATAATTTTGCACCCAGAAAACCAAAGGATCTGCCGCTTCTACGAGTAAGACATATTTTGGGCAGAGTGGCCAAATTAGTATTGGAGGACCGCAAGGGTCTGGACGTTGAATAACGGTGGACACGTTTATTAAGGTACTCCGCACCAACCTTGTGGAAAGCTTTCAAAAAGATGTTCAAGGCCTTAAAGTCAATCCGCTCTTTGATGCGGAGCCGGTGCAAAGATTTAAGAACCGGGGTCATGCAGATTCTAAGACTAGATCGTGTGATGGCCCTGGCATCCGCATTTTGGACCACTTGCAGATGCTGGGTCAGAGATTTAGGGATACCAAGGTACAGACAATTGACATAGTCGAGCTTAGATGTCACAAGAGCCTGCACAATGATCCTTCTGCTCTCCAGCGGTAGAAGCGGCAAAAATGTTTTCAACATTCGGAGTAAACCGAAGCAAACGCCTGAGAGGTGTTGAATCTGAGGATGCATCGACAATGATTTGTCAATGATTATTTCTAGATTTTTTACTTTCTCTTTTTCAATGAGCCGAGGTGGAATATCCTTGGGCCACCAGGAGATCCAGTCAGGTGTTCCATGACCACCAAAGAAAACCACTTCCGCCTTGTCCGGATTGCATTTCAGCTGGTTTACCTTGAGCCAATTAAAAACCTTCGAGAGGCAGGAATTAATCATTGCCCCATCAAAGTCAGAGCCTTTGTCACACGAGAAAATAAGCTGCGTGTCGTCAGCATAAGAGACAATTTTGGCGCCCGCTTCCTCCAACAAGGATGCTAAGGTAGAGAGGTAGATATTAAAAAGGGTTGGGCTAAGAATAGATCCTTGAGGGATGCCAACATTGATAGCAGGGACTGGAGAGGAGAAGGGTGGAAGCCTGAGATCGATTATCCAAATAGGAAGACATCCACTTGAGGACAGTCCCACCAAGGCCAATGTTCTTAAGTCTAATTAAAAGCCTCTCATGTGGCCGCAGACAGATCAAGCAGTATCAGAACGGCCTTGCCTCCTGCATCCAGCCTACCCCTGATAAACTCAGTAACTTCCAACAACGCAGACTCAGTGCTGAAGTTGGCCCTGGATCCAGACTGGGATTCACAGAGAAGCTTCCCTTCTTCAATGTGTTCTTGCAAAACTTTGTTTACAAACTTCTCCAAGACCTTTGAAAGAGCCAGAACAAGGAAATTGGCCTATAATTAGCCGGATCTATTGGATCCACGTTAGTCTTCTTTAACAAGGGCAGAATCTTAGCGTGCTTCCATGATTTAGGCATTATGCCAGTGGAAAGGGAAGTATTAAAAAGCTGATAAGCAATCAGATTGATCTGAGAGGCAATCGGAGACAGAATATTAGCTGGACAGAGATCAGAAGGGGAGCCTGACTTGATACTTTGAAGAAGAGACAAAAATTCTTCTGAGCCGAAACTCAGGGAAAGTGAAAAGGAGTGGAGGATCAGAAATGTGGGAGTTACAGTTAGCATTATTGTAGAAATTCAACTCGTCCTCAGTTATGTTCGAGAGTGCAAGTTGGATCAGGGAAACCTTCCCATGAAAAAATTTGGCAACCTTTGCCCATTCCTTTGTGCGAGGCCCTGACTATCTTAAAAAACTCTTTGTTCCGATTTTGGGCATTATCTATTCCAGATTTATAAAAGTCAGTCATGGCCCTTTTAACCAGAGTATAATAAGATTTTAAGCTATCTTTATACTCCTACCTTCGGGAAAGTAAATTTTTCGCCACTTAGGTTCCTTTATTCTGCAGTTCCTTTTACCTTTTATCTCTAAGGCGATTACAATACCAGGGAGCCGGAGGGGTTGACCTTTTCGCATAATGGGTAATAGCGGGGCATCGGCCTCGATGTCGGAACAAAGCCAACAATCAAATTGGAGAGCATCCTGGTCAGCCGTGCACATCAGCCTAGGTAAGGAACAATTAAGGACTTCTGCTAATGCAGGAATAGAAATCTTATGAAATGCTCTGTGAATGGAGGATATTTGCACCGAAGTTGCCGGGGAAGCAACAGTGGCGAGGGGGGTGTCAAAGTTAAGCAGAGCATGGTCAGACCAGACCAGGTGATAGGAAAGGGAGAACTGGCTGTTAAATCGAAATTATTAAAAATGTGGTCCAAGATATGACCCTGCACAGGAGTAGCCAAAGAAATAGCTGGGAGCAACTTACAAGTATGTAACGTTTCCATTATAAGGTTAGCATGGGGATTTTTATCGTTGTGTATGTTAAAGTCCCCTAGAATAAGAAAGTTATTGTATTTTAGGGCCAACGAAGAGGTGTCCGAATTAAGTGAAGGAATAAAATTACTGATGGCACCAGGGGGCCTATAGATCAGAAACCCAGCAATGCTCTGGTTAGGGGAAGTGATAGAGCGAAAACCTAGAAACTCTGTAGACTCAATAGTTTCAGTAGGGATTTGGGAACAATCTAACTCATGCCTGAAAATTATTGCCACACCCCCCCCCCCCTTTCCCCAATGATCTGTCTTTCCTAAGAATCTTATAGCCCGTAGAGACAGTCATAGCAATAGTGGGGTTAAGAGCATCAGAAAGCCAGGTTTCAGTAAGAAACAACAAATCCAGTTTATCATCAGCAAGTAAGTCATATTTGTGTGTGGCGTGTTTTTGCAAGGCCCGACAATTAACCAGGGCAGCCCTAATACCCAGGGTTTAAAAAAAAAATGTTTCTGCCGTCTTTGTCACCGAAGAAGATCTTGAGAGCCGGTGATTTGGCAAGAGGAGGGGACCACCTACAATTCTTGCAACAGAAATCTGACAGTAAGCAGAGGTCAGCAACACCGCACTGACCTGCAGGTATTTGATTATAATTCAAGAAAGACTCCCTATTATATCATATAGGCGAGATCTTACCGGTAGTACAACTGGCATTATGGCAAGCGCTGGACGCCTCCAGGACGCTGACGGGCGCAGACTGCCTTGACTTCGGCACGCACACCGAGTGCGTAGGTGTGCATTTGCTTTTATATGCAGACTAGACCGCCAAATGAAAGCGGAACCAACAGGGAGGAAGTGAGGAGCCCAGTAAGAGGCGTCAGTCCTCCACACAATCGGCAATTAAAAGCCGCGGCAGAACGAAACCGGCAGTCTGAGCAAGGAAACACCACAGCAGGACTAGTGCAACAAAGGAAACTGGTTAGCAGCCAAAAAACAAAGTAAGTTAAAATATCAGCTTTAACATGTAGTTTAAAAATCAGGTACGACACTCCAGTCTTATCGCTATCGTGCAAAATGTATTGTGTATCACTTTATGTACAGGCTTGCATGAAAATAATGAAATTGTGATACGTTTTTTAATATTGGTAAAGCAGTTTAGCCAGAACCAAGAAAATATATTTACATTGGTTCGAAATCCTGCTTGAATAAACAGTAGGGCATCTAAATACGTTGGCTGGATTCCCTTTTTTCTTGAGATCTTTTAAAAAGTTGACATTTCTCCATGCTTATAACTCCATGTGATTTGCAGCCTGTCTCCAATACACATCTGAGGTGGATGACAGTTACACTTTGTGCCTTCCCGCTAAACAGCACCAACACAGGAAGGCTAGGTGTGTCTGAGTAACTGTTAGACCTGGCATCATTGGCGTGGGTATCGATTCCATTTTTATGCCTTTACCTCCTGTGTTCTGCTGTGTGTTGGACTCCATTTTTGCTGGCCTAGATGCTTTGGGTGCTTTACCACTGCTGTTCAGTGCCAAAGTGCAAGTGCTCCCTATCGGAAATTGTTGTTATGGATTAGTGATTTTATGATTGGCAAATTTGATTTACTTGTCAGACCCTAGTACAGTGCATTGTGTGAGCCCAGGGCCTGTAAATCAAATGCTGCTAGTGGGCTGCAGTACTGAATGTACCACCGACAGAGGCAGCCTGTAAAATGTGACTCTGGCCACCCATTGCAGAGCCTGTGTGCAGTCTGGGACTGCCATGTCCACTTGGCAAGTGCACACACTTGCCAGTCCCTACACCTTCCCTTTTCTACATATTAGGCACCCCTAATGTAGGCCTCAGGTACTCCTGTGGGCAGGGTGCATTGTTTGTGAAAGGTAGGACATGCCCTGATGTGTGTGGCATGTCCTGATAGTGAAATACTGCCAATGTTGTTTTCACTATTGAGAGGTTGCCTGTTCCCATAGGAAAGAAAGGGGAGTTTGCTTGTAACATCTTATAAATATAACTGGCCATGGGATCAAGGTAGAAAAGTAAAATGTAGTATGCCTGAACTCAGAATGTTAAAATGCATCTTTTAGTGAGGGTGGTTTTTACATTCTTTTTTAGAAAGTAGGTATTTTCTTGCCTAACCATCCAGTGTGCCTCTGCTAGGGTTGTGTGTTGCATGTCTGGCTTTTAGATGACAAGGGCTAGAGAGGGGCAGTGGCTCCAGAAGTCTGATGAGTCAGGGCTGGGCTGAATAGACCTGGGCTGCATTTAGAGTAGGGGAGGAGATTTCCCTTTCACCTGAATGGGCCTAGTCTGTCTTCAACAATGCTGCCTCCACCTCCTGCCAGGAAGCTGCACCAGTGAGGACCGAACTGGTTTTGGCTGGGTACAGACACTCTCTGCCTTCAGAGAACAAAGGATTTTGAGGTATAAATATTGGGGCCCAGACCCCAGAAATTTAGATCCCTTCTAGGAAATCAAGAGGAACTTTTGCCAAGGAGAAGAGCCGGAGAAGCTGAGGAGGAATACTGCCCCTGTGCGGTTTGCTGTCTGGGGCTGGCATGCAGTGACTACTTGCTGCAAAAGAAAGGAGAAAGGACTTTTGCTGCTTGCTTTGTCCCCTGCTTTAAGAGAAGATCTCCAAGGGCTTGAACTGAGCTTGTCCCTAGAAGAGCAAAGACCTCACCATGTCTGAGTGCACCGTCTCCGATAGTCGCCGCAGAAGAAAAGGGTAACAGACTCCATTATCGAGTCGGTCGCAGGATTCTGTGTCCTGAAAGCACCGCCGAGAGCAACGCCTCACTTCACAACGCAACCATGGTCTCACTGACTCAGTCAACGAGTCGCTGCTTGCACCATGTCCTGTGGGCACCGCACTCCGCAACACTTCACTACACGCTGCAAGGACGTCACCCATTCAGTTGCTGCCCGACCGGAACATCGGCCGGCTCCGTCGCCACACCACCACGAGTACCGCCTCACCCTTTCCTTCAACGCAAGCCCGGGTCTCATCAACTCAGTCAACCAACCGCTGCCTGCACCGCATCGGGAGGACACCGCTCGCCGCAACGCTCCGCTTCACAACTCGACCCCGACGTTTGCCCCGACCTACTTGCATTGACGTGTTGGGAGCAACAAGAAAGGTACTGTGTCAGAGTCTGTCAGCGCTATAGTTGGGCCATATTGACGCAGTCAGCTGGAATTGTTAGACTCTCGTATTCAGTATCATGGTAGCCCCAGGAGGAGCTACAGAGTCGGAAGAACTGTGTTATATTGATTTTCCTGCAATTTAAAGGTTATTTTGCACACGTTATGTTGGATTTTTATCGTATTTGGTCTTGTTGGTTTAGATAAAGATTGACCATTTTTCTAAACTGGTGTGGTGTCCATTTGTAGTGGTTTCACTGTATCACTGTGTTACTGTGTTTACAAATGCTTTACACACTGTCTCTGAGATAAACCGGTCTGCTCGTGCCAAGCTACCAAGGGGGTGAGCAGGGGTTATTTTAGGAGTGTACCCCCCCCTTACCCTGACTAGAAGCAAGGATCCCCATTTGGACAAAGGTACCTTCCTCTGCCAACTAGAGACCCCCATTTCTAACATTGGTGATTTACCTACTATTTAAGAGTTTTATGTAGCGCTAGCCAGACCCAAAGGTATCGGAGCGCTTTAAAGCATTGTCACTCATAAGATACATTAACACATTAGTATGTACAATGACTCGATGCATCACACACTGCCGTCATATAAAGCACAATGTCACTTGTAAGATATGTTATCACACTAGTATGTACGACTCATGTTGCTTCATGTAATGTCGTCGTAGAGAGTACAATGACTCGTGACTGGTTTAGATCAGGGAGGGGGATAGAGGAAGTAGTCATGAGGAAAGCGAGGTATATGTCTTAATGTCAAAAGGGTCTGTGTGTTGCTGTGGGCAGGCTTCGGCGGTTAGGCTGTAGCTATCTATTCAGGAGAGATCGGTTGAGGAGGAGGTCTTTGAGCTGTCTTTTGAATTTTAGGTAGGGAGGGTTGGTCTGGACATGGACTGGTATGTAGTTCCATACTTTGGGCGCATTTCCTGCTAAGGATCGAGATGCGTTTTTTATTTGTGAGTTTTCGGAGGGATGAGGAGTAGAGTGTTGGTACTCCTTAGGCTTCTTGTCTGACCGGCCTTCTGGAGTTTGGAGGCCAGCTATGAGGGTTTCTCTGTGTGCAGTGCTTTGTGCGTGAGGCAGGCAGCTCTGAAGTTAGCACGCATTTCGATTGGGAGCCATTTTAGCTCTCTGAGTGCAGGCGAAATGTGTTCATATTTCTTTACTCCGGTGACTATTCTAGCTGCTGCATTTAAAGTTGATCTGAGGGGAGCTAGGTGAGATTTTGCTGCTCCTGTGAGGGTTGCATTTCTGTAGTCTAGTCTGGACAGCACGAGGGATTGGGTGATTGTTTGAGGTCATTCGGAGGGATGAAGGGTTTTATTTTGTTAAGTAGTTTAAGTTGAGGAAGGCGCTCTTTGCGGTGTTCTTGATGAGTTTGCTAATGTCTAATTTAGGATCTAGAGTGATTCCCAGCGATTTTACAGAATCAGCTAGGGTGGGGTTGTAATTGAGAGCATCAATGGCTTTTAGTCAATCTGTGATTTGGGGGTTCTTCTCCTTGTTGGAGATTAGGAGGATTTCCGTTTTGTCTTGGTTTAGTTTCAAGTGGTTGTGTGATAACCAGTGTTGGACTTCTCTTGGAGTATCGTTCAGTCTCTAAATGCCTTCAATGGCGGTGGTTTCTAGAGAGATCTGGGTATCGTTTGCATAGAGGTGGAAGGGAATGTTGGCTCTTTAGTATGGCAGTAAGGGGTTCCATATAGATGTTGAAAGTTGTGGGAGAGTACTGATCCTTGGGGGAAACCCCTGTTAACGGGTATTAGGTCTGACAGGAAGTTTTTGATTTTTATTCTTTGGGTGTGGTTCTGTAGGAAAGAGGTGACCCACTGTAGGACCACCTCTTCCACTTCAACCCTTTCTTGAAGTGCCTTAGTGAGTAGTTTGTGGTCAACCATGTCGAAGGCTGCCGATAGGTCCAGAAGTATGAGTAGGCAGAATTGACCTGTATCGAGAGATTTGTGCATATCATCTATTACATTTACGATCGCTGTCTTTGTGCTGCAACCTTTTCTGAAACCCGATTGGAGGTGGTCTAGAAGGTTGGTGCTGTCCAGGTGTTGAGTGAGTTGGAGGAGAATATTTTTCCAGGATTTTTGCTCGGAGAGGGAGGCTGGGGACGGGTCTGGAGTTATTCAGAGCCCGTTTTTTTCAGTAGAGGTGTGACTTGACTGATTTTGAGACAATCCTTCATGACTCCAGTCCTCAGGGAGCTGTTTATAATCTTGGTCCTGTGCGGGGCTAGGGAAAGTTTGATTTTTTTTCTGGCCAATTGGGCAGGTATGGGATCCAAGATCTGCGCTGAGGGTTTGGAGCTGGCAATCATTTTGATGACCTCTCCTTGCGAGATGGGAATGAAAGATTTCCATAGGTTTGGGGGGTGCTTGGTTATGCTATCTTCTGTCTCTGTGGGCGAATTACTGTCAGGGGACTGCGGTGAACGTCCAAGGAGAGTTCTATCTTGGCGATTTTGTCATTGAAGAAGGTGGTAAAATTGTCCCACAGGTCTCTGGAGGCCGCAACTGGTGTCGAAGAGAGCTTGGAAGTTTGTTGCCTGATGAGATTGAAGAGTTCTTTGGGTCTGTTTTTTGCGTTGCCAAGGGCATTAGAGAAGGACGTTTTTTCATTCTTTGGAATTTCTCGCGTACATATTTGAGTCTAGTTTGTAGGATTGTGGATGGGTTGTTTCGCCAGAGGTTTTCTGCCACTCTTATTTCTCTTCTTTCGGAATTTATGTCTGTGTTAGACCCCGATCTGGATGCTACGCTCCTGACTTTTTAGTTTCAGGGGGGCTATTTGGTCCATAATGGAAGTCATAGTGGTGTTGTAGTGGGAGGTGAGTTCAAATGTAGAGAGCTCACCAGTGTGGATGGGGAGAAGGGAGCTTACCCTTTCATCCAGGTCTGCAAGGGGAATCTGACTTAGATTTGTCACCCAGTAAGGGGGGGGGGGGTCCTGCGTACGGGGTTGGCAGTGTATCATTTGGTTGATGTGGAATAGAATGATATGGTGATCAGGCCAGTCAATGGGCAGGGTGTGGTCGATGGAGACTATATCTGCTTGAGCGATAATGGCATCCAGGATTGAGCCTCTGTTGTGGGTTTCCTCTGGGCAGTGTTGGGTATGGTGGTTATTGATTAGAAGATCTGTTAAGGTTTTGATTAGCGAGTTTTCCTCATTCCAGTGTAGATTTAGGTCGCCTAGAATTATGTTGTTGGAGTCCCAAAGCGAGCAGTGAGTTATCAGGTCGGAGAGGTGTTCTCCGAATGAGGGGGTGTTTCCTGCCGGATGGTAAAGGAGATGGCAGAGTAATGTTTTGTTGTTGCTCGACTTAATGGTGGCAGTAAGGCATTCTAAGGAGTTATATTTGAGGGCGTCGGTTTCCGTCACGGAGATGTTGTTCTGGTTAAAGATAGCTATGCCCCCATCTCTTTGGTATTTCCTGTTTTTGTAGATGATTGTGCACGGGGGCACAAGCATGTCCATAATTGGGGAAGAGAAGTTGTCTAGCTATGTTTCGGTGATGAACTTGATGCCTATGTCGTGGGTAAGGATGGTCTCTTGCATGTTTGGTTGCCGATCTGCAGTTAATGAGCATGCAGTTGGTATGCGATCCCTTGTTTTTGAGTTTCTTCTTTAAGGGGGCCCTGGGAATATAGGTGAGGAAGGCTTGGCGTCTTGATCATCTGGGGGGAGGGGTCTCTTCTAAATCCAGTGATAACCTGGTTCTTGGAGCTAGCCGTGATAGTGGTGGGTGTGTTGTACGAGGTGGCAAGATCCATCACTTTACTCGTGGACATTTAACTCTTGTTCTTTTGGGTCTCTGTGTCTGGTTCAGGAGGAGGGTTGTGGTCCAGCTGAGCCGTTGGTGATTGGTGTACTCTACTAGCATAATGCAGACCATTACGTGACCACATACCTCTACTGAACTTTTTCCCTGGGATTGGTTTTTTTCTGCAAAGTAAAGAACTGCCAATTTTGCCATCATGACCAAGCCAGCATCAGTGCATCCATTGATATCGAATTTGAGGAGGATAGGATGGAAACCTACAATATGTCTCAACTGAAATCTATCTGCAAAAAACGTAAAGTCTCTGTGAAAAGCCTAATTAGGAAGGATGAATACCAAAAGGTGCCGAGGGCCTGGTTGGAGTCCAGAAATGCCAGTGGGCAGGATGAGGAGCCTCTGGTGGAGTCAGAGAAAGTGGATGAGCAACAGGAGGGGCAATTGAATCTGCCAGGAGGGAGGGTACCTTCAGTGGATGGCAGCAGTGTTTCTCAATGGGGTCTGTCTCCAGAGGAGTTGGAAAACAGAGAGAGAGAGATAGGGTGCATGAGAGGGAGCTTGCTAAGCTCAGACTGGGGAAGTAGGGTGACATTGAAAATAGGAAGATGGAGTTGGAAAAGCAGAAATTGACCCTGGAGGAAAAGAGGATGCTTTTAGAACATCAGAGAGGGTTCAGGGAGTTGGATCTGAAAGCAAAGTTTAGAGATCAATCCCCCTGGTGGCAGCACATCATCAGTGCCTGGGGAAGGAAAGGTATCCATTTCCAAAGATGTTCATAAGCATTTCATGAAGACATTGGTCAGTGGTTCAAGGCTTACGAGGTAGCAATGAGGTCCCACAGAGTCCCTGAGAGAGATTGGGGAGTGGGGTTGTGGGGCTGCTTTGTCAGTGAAGGAAGGGAGACATTGCTAGCCTTTTCCCCGCTGGTGATCAGATTTCCTATGCCCCCATGAAGGAAGCCTTCGTAGCCAGGTATGGGTTGGCCCCAGAGATTTATAGTCAGAAATTTCGAAACTGTAGGAAGCTGGCGTCAAGTACCTGGGTGGAGTATGTGTCCTATTTTTGCAGAGCACTGAATGGTTGGGTGAAGGTGAATTATTTGCAGGGGCTCTATGATATGGTTGCATGGGAGCAATTGTCAGATCACTGTTTTCCAGAGCTACGCCAGCATCTGATTGACAGTAAGCTGACTGATCCCAGAAAGCTTGCTGTGGAGGCAGTCCGCGTCCAAAAGGGTCATATGGGAGACTTTGCCAAAGGTGGGCAGGGTCCCCAGCAGAAGAATGAGGGGGAAAGGGTAAACAGAAGGAATTCCAAAAAGTGCCCCAAAGTAATCCCCAAGGGAACCATGGTAAGGGTTCCTAGCCTCCCACTGGGAAGAAACCATGGGTCCCAACAGGTAAGCCTGTTCAGAGGGGTCCAAAGACCTGTTAGTTGTGGTCAGGTGGGCCACTTCCAGGGGATCCGAAGTGTCCCAAACCAGTTACCACTGCACACACTGGTGCACCGCCCTGGGAACTGGCTAGTGTAGCCTTGGGGGAAAGGAGTTGGGTGCCCAAGAGGAGTCGGGTCCCACAGAAATGTCTTTAGAAGACAGTGAGATGGTCCCAAGAGCTCATCTGCCTGATAACACAAAAAAGTACAGGCAGTGGGTGACCTTCAATGGCCATAGTGTGGAGGCTCTGAGAGACACTGTAGCCAGTGTGACAGCTGTCGGCTGGTGTCTGAGGAGCAAGTGGTCCCCAACACATTCTACCCAGTAGTTGCCACTGACAATCCAGAGTGCCTCTGCAAAGTGCCACAGGTTCCCTTTGATTGGGGGGGGGGGGGTCTCAGGTACCTTGAAAGTAGCTGTGAGGCCAGCCATGCCTGTTGACTGTCTCCCAGGCAATGATTTTGAGAGCTCCCCTTGGGCGAAGGTGGAGCGGAGGTCTCATTTGGAGATGTTGGGAATGCCTGAGTGGGCATGTGTGACCACTCAGGCAATGGCAGCCGGTAAGGGCATTCAAGAGGACCTTCAGCCTGAAAGAGTGGCCCAGGTGCCTACCAGGAAGAGAAGAGGCCCCCAAAGTTCACACGGTCCAGGAGGAGGTAGACCCAGAGGGGAATGCCCTGGAATCTACAGGGGAACAAGTGGCTGAATTGGGGGACCTGCCTGAGCTGACCCGTTGGCAGCAAGAAGAAGGGCCCACCAGGGAGTAGCTCTGCCAGGAGTAGCAGGCGTGCCCTTCCCTCATTGGTTTGCGCCAACAGGCTGCAAACCAGGCAACAGGTGATCAGTCTGGATCATATTGGATATACTAGGAGAATGGTCTCCTGTATAGCGAGCCTAAGGTTGCTGAGCAGGGGTCAGCCAGTGTGCTGATGGTACAACAGCGCTTCAGAGCCTTCCTACTGGGTCTGGCTCATGATGTGTCTTTGGCAGGGCATTTGGTGCAAGACAAGACCTTTGAAAGGCTTGTCAGCCACTTTTACTGTTCCCAAATGCGCAAGCATTCCAATGCTCACTGTAGGTCTTGCCAAACTTGCCAGGCAAGTGGCAAGAGTGGGAGGAAGTGTAGGGCTCCGCTCCAAACTTTTCCTTTGGTCAGCACCTCCTTTGAGGGGGTGGGTATTGACATTGTTGGGCCTCTGGATCCCAGGACTGCCATGGGAAACAGGTTTAGCCTGGTCTTGGTGGACCATGCCACCCAGTACCCAGAAGCCATCCCTCTCTGGAATGTGACAGTCCATGTGGTTTGTCGAGCATTGATGGCAATTTTCTCTCACGTGAGGTTCCCCAGAGGGGTGGTGTTCGACCGGGGTACCAACTTCATATCTAAGTATATTAAGTCCCTGGGGCAGGAGTGCAGTGTAACTTATAAGTTCACCATTCCTTACCACCCCCAAGGTAATGGGCTGGTTGAAAGATTCAACTGGACCCAGAAGGGCATGATTATGGGTCTTAGTGAACCCATGAGGCTTAAGTGGGACGTCCTCTTAAAAATGCCTTTGGTTGGCTTACAGAGAGGTGCCTTAGGAGTCCTTAGGGTTCAGTCCCTTTGAGCTGATGTACGGACATCCTTTAAGATGACCTCTGAGTCTGGTGATCGAAGGCTGGGAGAAAGCTCCCAGTAAACCTCCCCAGGTATAGCTACATGCTGGCCTTCAGAAACCAGACTAAGCGCTTCAGGCAACTCGCTCAGGAGAACCTGGAAGACAGCCCGGAGGAAATGAAATGCTGGTAGGATCAGAGTGCCACTCAGATTGAGTTTCAGCCTTGTGCGCTCCAGGATAAGTGGACAGACCATTTGAGATGGTGGAGCGCAAGAGCAACATCACCTACTTGGTGGACTTGCCGTCTCCCAGGAACCCCCTGCATGGGAATCACCTGAAGCCCGACTTGGAGAGGTCCGAAGTGGGCATGCTCCTAGCACCAGATGCTGGGATAGAAGAAGAGACTGAGCCACTTCCTGACCTCCTGCCCGCAAAAGAGGAAGATGGGTCAGTGTGACCCCTGAACAGCAGAGTGACTGCCACCAACTGTTGGGACAGTTTTCTGACCTATTTTCCCTGATCCGTAAACGTGTAAAAGCTTGGTTGTTTAATCAATAACCTTTCCCTTCTTTCTGTTCCCTCAGGTTTGCGCTGGGAAACCCTTGTTGGGTAGCTGTGCGCATTATAAAATTATTTTAACATAACGTAACGTAACAAAACCCCCGGTGTCACTCACTGGTGATTCCATGATGTGGACACTGGGGACAGTCCTCCAGTAAAACATAAGATTTACCGAGTGACTGACAGGGTGGGAGGTTGCATCAAGGAGGAGGTCTCCAAGATGTTAGCACTAGGGGAGAATGAGCCCTCAAACAGGCCTTGGGCCAGACCAGTGGTCTTGGTCCCGAAGGCTGCCGCACCCGGTGCCGCGCCAGAACACAGGTTCTGTGTGGACTACCAGGGGCTCAATTCAGTCACCCGGACAGACACGCGCCCCATCCCCAGAGCTGATGAGCTCATCGATCGGTTAGGGGCTGCCAGGTACCTCAGTACATTTGACTTAACGTCTAGGTACTGGCAGATCGCCTTAACTAAGAGAGGTCAGCATTCTCCACACCAGATGGACCCTACCAATTCCAAGTGATGCCCTTTGGGATGAAGAATGCCCCTGCAACCTTTCAGAGGTTGGTCAACCAGGTATTGGTTGGGCTGGAGGATTTCAGTGCTGCATACCTGGATGACATTGAAGTGGGAGGCACATCTGCACCACCTCTGGTAAGTGTTGAAGGTGCTGCGGAGGGCAGGCCTCACGATCTTGGCAAGCAAGTGCCAGATCGGGCAGGGTTCTGTGGTGTTCTTGGGACACCAGGAAGGGAGCGGCCAGGTGGTGCCCCTACAGACCAAGATTGATACCATTTTGGCTTGGGAATGGCCCAAGACTCAGACAGAGGTGATGGCATTTTTAGGACTCACAGGATATAACAGGAGATTTGTCAAGGGTTATGGCACCATTGTTGCCCCCTTGGCAGAGCCGACTTCCAGGAAGCAGCCCATGAAAGTGAACTGGACTGATGCCTGCCAGAAGGCTTTTGAAGCCCTGAAATCTGCCATGTGCACACCGTCCGTGCGTAAGGCTCCCAAGAGTTCATTGTGCAGACAGATGCTTCAGAGCATTGTGTGGGGGCTGTACTCTCATTGCTGAATGAAGAGGGCCTAGACCAACCTGTAGCCTTCATTAGTAGGTTACTTTCACGCGAACCGAGGTGGAGTGCAATTGACCGCGAGGCATTTGCTGTGGTTTGGGTGCTGAAGAAGCGGAGACCATACTTGTTTGGGACTCACTTACGGGTTCAGACAGACCCCAGGCCCTTCAGATGGTTGATGCAAATGAGGAGTGAGAATACAAAGCTGGTGAGGTGGTCCATTTCCCTACAGGGGATGGTCTTTACTGTAGAACACCACTCTGGTACAGAACACACTAATACTGATGGTCTGTCCAGATTTTTCCGCCTTAGTGAAGACAACTCCCAAGGGGGTTGGGTAGTTCTCCCTACATTTCAGCTGGAGGGGACTCGTGTTAGGCCTGGCACCATTGGCGTGGGTCTCCCTTCCATTTTTCTGCCTTTACCTCCTGTGTTTTGCTGTGTGCTGGACTTCATTTTGCTGGTCTAGATGCTTTGGGCAGTACAAGTGCTCCCTTTGTAAATTGTTATGGATTAGTGATTCTTTGATTGGCATATCTGATTAACTTGTCAGACCCTAGTACAGTGCACTGTGTGCGCCCAGGGCCTGTAAATCAAATGCTGCTAGTGGGCTGCAGCACTAATGTTGCCACCCACAGAAGCAGCCTGTAAAACGTGACTCTGGCCTGCCATTGCAGAGTCTGTGTGCTGTCTGGGACTGCCATGTCGACTTGGCAAGTGCACACACTTGCAAGTCCCTTCACCTTCCCTTTTTTATATATTAGTCACCCCTAAGGTGGGCCCTAGATACCCCTGTGGGCAGGGTGCATTGAATATGAAAAGTAGGACATGCCCAGATAGTGAAATACTGCCAATTTTATTTTTTACTATTGCAAGGCTGCCTGTTCCCATAGGAGAGAATGGGGAGTCTGTTTATAACATCTTATAAACATAACTGGCCCTAGGAACAAGGTAGAAAAAGAAAGTTTAGTATGCCTGAAAATGCATCTTTTAGTGATGGTGATTTTTACATTCTGTGTTTGAAAATACCACTTTTAGAAAGTAGGTATTTTCTTGCCTAAACATCCCGTGGGCCTCTGGTAGGGTTGTGTATTGCATGTCTGGCTTTTGGATGACAGGGTCTGGAGAGTTGCAGTGGCTCCAGAAGTCTGATGAGTCAGGGCTGGGCTGAATAGAGCTGGGCTGCATTTAGAGTAGGGGGGGGATATTTCCTTTTCACCTGAATGGGCCTAGTCTGCCTTCAATAATGCGGTCTCCACCTCAAGGAAGCTGCACTAGTAAGGACAAAACTGGTTTTGGCTGGGTACATACACTCTCTGCCTTCAGAGAACAAAGGATTTTGTGATATAAATATTGGGGCCCAGACCCCAGAAAATTAGATCACTTCAGGGAAATCAAGAGGAACCTTTGCCAAGGAGAAGAGCCGGAGAAGCTGAGGAGGAATACTGCCCCTGTGCGGTTTGCTGTCTGGGGTTGGCCTGTAGTGGCTACTTGCTGCCAAGGAAAGGAGAAAGGACTTTTGCTGCTTGTTTTGTCCCCTGCTTGAAGAGAAGATCTCCACGGGCTTGAACTGAGCTTACCCCTGTTCTAGAGGTCTCAGGAACAGTGAAGACCTTACCGTGTCTGTGTGCACCGTCTCCGATCGTCGTCGCAGAAGAAAAGGGTAACTGACTCGGTCATCAAGTCGGTCGCAGGATTCCGCTGCCTGCACTGCAACATGAGGACACTGCCCGCCGCAACACTCCGCATCGCAACGCAACAGCAACGTTTGCCCCCACTGACTCGCACCGACGTGTTGGTCACAACAAGAAAGGTACTGTGTCCGAGTCTGTCGACGCTTTAGCTGGCCTGTTTCGACGTAGTACTGTCGTCTTCAGTATCGCGGTATGTCCAGGAGGAACTACTGAGTCGGAAGAACTGTGTTTTATTAATTTTCCTGCAATTTAAAGGTTATTTTGCACAAGTACTATTTTTCAAGATTATTGTATGTTGGATTTTTATCGTATTTGGTCTTGGTGGTTTAGAGAAAGATTTACTATTTTACTAAACTGGTGTGGTGTCCATTTGTAGTGTTTTCTCTGTATTACTGTATGTGTTCATATATGCTTCACACAGTGCCTCTGAGATAAGCCTGTCTGCTCGTGCCAAGCTACCAAGGGGGTGAGCAGGGGTTATTTTAGGAGTGTATCCATCTGCATTCTTCTGCATTCTGATAGCCTTGACTGAGCAGGATGGAACAGAGGCTAACACTTCACTTGAATAGGATGTGTCCTGTCCCCACACAATGGACTGATTACCCCCCCACATATAGCCTGGCAGACAAGATTTGGTTGAAAGGGATACTTGTGCACTTCAGAGAGGTGCTCTGATGTCACCACCCCCCCCTCCCATCAAAGGCACTTTTGGGTATAAGTGCTTGGTCTCTGACCTCTGCAAAATCAGACAAATGACTCAACTGGACTGCTGATCAGGAAGGCCTGCTTCTCCGTTTGCTGGCCAGCTTCTCCGTTTGCTGCCCTGCTGCTTTCTGACTCTGCTGAAGGAGAGCTGGACTGTCTTCACTCCAAGTAATCCCCATGGGCTTGTTGGCTTGTCTCCTGTTGCTTGAGATGCAGGGATATCAAAGTCTCTACCCCACCTCCTGTGGCAGGCTCATTGGGAGTTACCCAGATACTAGCAACAAGGATTTGGACACATCTCCTGTCTGTGTGTAATAGAACGGACGCATCGACCCGGTTGCCGGAGTAAAATGGGCGCAACACATCAGAAGCAGGTCTTTGCCTCTAGAGATCAATACATTGAAAAGTGTATCGCCTCCACTGCAGCTTTGTGAGATGGACTCATTCTCTGGACTGCGTGGCAAAATCTGGCACATCGTTTGATGCCTCTCGGCTCCGACACCCATCCTTGGAACTGAGGCATCGCCTTCACTGCATGGAGAAGAGAAACGCATCTTATTTGTGACAAGGAAAAGTACTTTGTTCACTGTTCACCGGGGCCTGCATGGGTCCTGTAGCTGGCAGGCACTCCATCGCAGTCAGCCCAAAATTTGAATCTGCCTTGGTCCAGCATGACCTAAAGTAACCTTTTTATCGTTACTTGCTTCTAAGCACTTTACTGCATTTATTACTTTAAAATTCAATACCTCAACTTCTATACATTGGTGTGTTGTCATTTTGGTCTTGTTTTGTTCAGAACGTAATCTATTTTTCTAAACCTGTGTGGTGTCCTTTTGTGGTGTATTTAGTGTGTTACTGTGTGTATTGCACAAATACATTACACACTGCTTCTTTAGATAAGCCGGACTACTCTGTGCCAGGCTACCAGAGGATGAACACAGGTTATCTTTTAGAGTGTATCTAGCTTACCCAGACTAAAACATTTATCTTTTAGGATAACTAAATTAATTTCACAATTTAGCGTGAATTTATATGTAATCTGTGATTCTAATTGGTATTTTTAAAACATTTTTTTATATTTTTACCTACAGCCTTCATGAAGAGGGTTCCCTCGAAACACGTTGGCTGTTTCGATACTGAGAAATACAAAATATTGAAAGAATTATGAATAAAGAACGATTTTTGAAAGGTTTCACCAGGGTATGCCAAATATGTAAACCTTTCATGGATATTTGTGTAGAGTGGAATAGATCTCCTTCTGGGTACTACTTATTGACTATCTACCATTGGCGACCGGTGCTCAAGGTGAAGGCTTTGGGGGGATCTTTTACCCAGCACCCAAACCCAAAGGTTGGCATTCATATATTGGCATTCATTTAAGATTAGCAAATTTCCACACAAAAGGAACCTGCAAACAAAAGTCGGAAACTCATTTTCAACTAAAGGTTATTCTTATCCATCAAACTGAATTTACAAGTAATAACACATACTTCATAAAAAATAACTAGGAACTATTAAACTCAAAAACCGCTCTGTAATACTACTGCAAACAATATGAAACTCCTATGACAAAATATCTATGAATGACCAAACTTCTGTTCCTGAGGAAGTTCACCCGATGCAATCCCTTAAAATGATAATGATCATAAAGACCTCAATCTATATCCACGGATGTTATGATTCCTAATGAATTAAAAACAGTGACAATACAGAGCTCCTCAGACTCCGAGGCATACGGCAAGCCACTCTAACGCACTTTTTTAGATCTCTAGTTTATAATGACACAAACTCTAACCAAACGCAACCCACACCAAGATATTTCGATTGAAATAATTGCAATCACATTTATCAACTACCCATTGCAACTCCCATTATAAAGACAGCCCTGATTCCATATCTTCCATTACTGAAGGTCTGCTGAGGTCATGATAATAAACTGCCATTTTAAATTAGTGCATCCTACATCTCTTTTTCGCCTAGAAACCAGATTACACCACTCACATAAATGATCACGAACACCCAGCTACTCCACGGTTTATCAATCATCCATTTTGACAGTGAAGAAAAGGAGGAGTGGTGGTACAATGATCTATGACAAGAGTTTAACTACAAACCGATTTATGCATTTGTCCCTTTTTCTTCAAATGCCTTGTAGGTGAAGTAAAACATTTACGTTAAAAGCTCTAAGGGGCACCATCATCTACCAAACCCTAAGGGGAAGCCCATTCAGTTGGTGGAACAAATACATTGATCATATATTGGCACAAGATAAGCGGCTAGCCTGAAAACGTCTACCTCCAATGTGGTGAGATCTGTGAAGCTCAAGTTGCAACGTTCTTGTCCTTTCTGAGTAAAAGTGAACTCCATTGTACAAAAACCAACAGACTGACACATTCTTAGAGTTGACTGGTAAGACCAGCTTTGCTTCTTTCACAATCAACATTGAAAAACCTCAAATACATGTACATGACCAAGTCGACTCCACTCTATTATCAGGACTTGCGCTGACGGTAAGTCAAAGAAATAAACAATTTACAGCTAATAATGACAAGGAATAAACAATGCAATGATAATTTATGCTAAAGCCACTTGTCTTAAAGACCTCTTTCATATGAATATTTAAATACAAATCCTGAAGTAATAATTTTAATATTTGCCATCACCATTACAAAATCTGCATCAGAACCAAAATGGCATCAAAAAGCAGAAAATTAAATTCTCATTAATCGTGTTTCTATCACACATCTTACCTCCTCTTGGAGTGAACTGATCTTATGTATAAGGGAAATATTCTCCTTTTCCTATAAAAACACAAAAAAATGCAAATAAATATTCTCCTAAGAAAATAATACAAACTCTACATATCACAGATATCAGTAAAAGATAGAGCAAAACTAGTAGCGTGTCTGGTGGTGGGTCTGGAGGCTTAGCGGACTAATGCATGTCACTGTAGGGACCTGTGGTTGACCTTATGGCGGATCCACTCAGCCTTTCATCCTTCAGGAGTACATTAAGTTGGGTAAAAATAAACATCTCTTATTCAGTGGCAAGATGCCCTTCTTGGTGAACTTGTGCTTTACAAACACATGTTATGTTTCCTTAAGTGCAGTAAAAAGAAACAATGACATTCCATGGTTGAAGGAGTTCTCCTACAGTCTGCAGCCTGTATCCATCGTAGTGGTGTAGATGTGCGAGCAATGAGGTAGTGTGTATGTCTATATGTCTAGCAACCCCAGTACTACAAATTCACTTTTTCATCATACTTGTATCCAAGCAAGAATATTTACCCAAAATCTGAAAAAGACAATTTAGTTGTTGGTTTCTCAAGAAAAGCCCACTGTAAATATCACCATTCTGGCAGTAGAAACCAAGGCACAACATCTCAATTCTATACATTTCCTTTTTCATCATAAGTGGATCAGTCTGAATTGTTATCCAAAATCTGAATAAGCAAATTTATTTTTGGTGTCTGACGGGAAGCCCACTCAAAATATCACAATTCTGCAATAGATACTCATACAGAACATCCCTTCTAAGTAAAAAAAATACTTGCGGAAATGTACAAAAATTACTATGGGAAGCGATACGATCCTTGAGAAACTAAGTGTTAGAGCTGGCATTATGGGCATTGGTTTTCCCTATATTTTTGCCAGTGCACTGTGTGCGCCCGGGGCCTGTAAACCAAAGTGCTGCTAGTAGGGTTGCAGTACTGATTGTGCCACCTACGCAAGCAGCCCTGCAATAAGGTCTCAGGCCTGCCATTGCGGTGCCTGTGTGCAGTCTAGCACTGCCATGTCAACCTGGCAAGCGCACCCACTGGGCAGGCCCTGACCTTCCCCTTTCTTACATGTGAGTCACCCCTAAGGCAAGCCCAAGGTACCCCTGTGGGAAGGGTGCTGTGTATATGAAATGTAGGATATGCCCTGATGTGTGGCATATCCTGATAGTGAACTACTGCCAATTTCGTTTTTCACTATTGTAAGGCTAGGGGAGTTTGCTTATAACATCTTATAAGTGTAACTGCCCATGGGGACAAGATGAGAAAATAAAGTTTGATATGCCTGAACTCAGAATGTTAAGATGCATCTTTTAGTGAGGGTGATTTTTACATGCTGGGTTGGAAAATACCACTATTAGAAAGTAGTTATTTTCTTTCCTAACTATCCAGTGTGCCTCTGCTAGGTTGTATATTGACGGTCTGGCTTTGGAGTGACAGGGGCTGGGGATGTGCATTCTGTTCGGACAGCCACTAGGGGGTAGAGGCGTGTCCTGCCTTTCCAGGGTGAGTCCGGGTTGGGCAGAATAGACCTGGGCTGCATTCAGAGTAGGGGGGAGGAGATTTCTTTCATACCTGAATGGGCCGGGTCTGCCAAGGACAATGCTGTCTCAACATCCTGCCAGGAAGCTGCACCAGTGAGGACAGAACTGGTTTTGGCTGGGCAAAGAGCTTCTCTGCCACAGAGAACAAAGGATTTTGTATTATAAAAAGAGGGGCTCAGAACCCAGACTGTTAGATCATTCTGGGAATCAAGAGGAACCTTTGCCAAGGAGAAGAGCGGGAGAAACTGAGGACAAGTACTGTCCCTTTGCTGTGTACTGTCTGGAGTTGGCTTGCAGTGGCTGTTTCTGCCAAGGAAAGGAGAAAGGACATTGCTGTGTGCTGTGTCCCCTGTTTGAAGAAGATCTCCAAGGGCTTGAAAGAAGAGCTTGCCTCCTGTTCTGAAGTCTCAGGGACACTGACTTCACCACCAGTTCCTGAACCTCCTTGCTGGGAGTTCTAATCTGCTAAAAGGTGCCTGATGTTTTTGTTTTGGACCTCTGGAGGCTGTTTGCCATGGGGAGCTGGAAAAGTAATGCAACTTCGAGAAGCGTGAAGCATCGCCGAAGGAACTGTTGCTTCACCTGCCGCGGCTCGAGAAATTGCTGCGTGCTGAGATCGCCGCACTTAGATCGAGAAGGATCAAGTCTGATGTTTCTCCGCGATCGACACTGTGTCGCAGACTCTCGGTGACTCCTAGGAGTGTGGTTTCAGTCGAATGATGCGCTCTAAAGCCTGATTGGGACGGATGTAAAAAGCCCGAGCTCTCCACAAGATGTGTCAATTGTGTATTAATGTGCCTTTCCAGGATCTTTGATAGAATGGGGAGCAATGAAATTGGTCTGAAGTTAGACAGGTTGGTGATGTCCGCTCCAGCCTTTTTTTTTAATAAAGGAATTATCATTGCATGCTTCCACTCCTGTGGAACATATGACTCAAGTAATGAAGAGTTCAGAAGTTGCATTAGCACTTGACGTGGGCTGAGTTCAAGTAGTTTTAAAATCTTGGCGGGTACCGGATCCCGTGGGGAGCCAGATTTAATGCTATTTAGGCAATGGGAAAAAGAGGCATCATCAAAGGGTAACCAGTTTGCAAGTTTCGTCCTTGTGAGGAGTGAAACATCTGGAGTCAGGATAGGTTCTGGCAGAGGCGTATCATTAGATGTAGAAGGACTTAATGAGTCATAGATGCGCTCTACTTTAGATATGAAAAAATTAGCAACAGAATTACATTGAGCCTCTTGTAGTGCAGGAGGGGCTGGTACCGTATCTGCTCCAGTTAATTTCTTCACAACCGAAAAGAGAGTACGGGGACAATTTTGGGCATTGGTTACTGTATTCGAAACAAAGGCAGCTCTGGCCATTTTAAAATGATGATGGTAGTCCCTAAGGGCTTCCTTATAGGCTATTTTATGGGAGGCGGAGTAAGAACGTCTCCATTTTCTCTCAAAAATCTTACAACTAGATTTCATGCGTTTTAGATCTTCAGAAAACCAAGGTGCAGGAGGTCGATGAGATGAAGAGTTTTTAGGTGTTAAGGGAAGAAGTTCATCGATGGCAGAATTCAGCCATTTGAATACTTCGGAGTTTAATACAGATGTGGATGTGTTGGTATTAGGAAGGGTATTCGATAAACGTGCGTTAAGATCAATAGTATTAAGTTTGTGCCAACGACGTGTAAACACATCCTTACTGCTGCTGTTTTTATTTTGAATTTCTGTCTGAGATAAGGCAAAGTGTACAGCATAGTGGTCCGACCATTCCAATGGACGGGCAAGAGAAGAACATTCAAAAGGAATATTTGAAAAGACAGGGTCCAATAAGTGCTAAAAAAAGGAACAGAGCTGTAGGAAAAAGCAACAGAGCTGCAGGAAGAAGCAACAGAGCTGCAGGAAGAAGCAACAGAGCTGCAGGAAGAAGCAACAGAGCTGCAGGAAGAAGCAACAGAGCTGCAGGAAGAAGCAACAGAGCTGCAGAAAGAAGCCTACTTCGACTGTACCTTGCCACAAACCTCACTTATGTCTTGAAGGTTCACTATTCATCGACTGCTCAGAATGTTCGGCCTACCAAATGTAAAACAGCAATCCTAACCATATCACTGTTGTAAGACTCACCAAGTTTGTGAAGATATGCATGTGTGTGTCTGTGCTTTTACCTAGTGACCGGTTACATAAAAATAAACATACAAATACTTGAATACCTGTGTTTCAAACAGCATACTCTGTAAATTTGTATGCAGGAAGGTGTATGCATTTCTTTCTGCTCATAATTAGGTCTGGGCTAAATTTCCGTTCCGCTCGCGGAAATTGGGATAATTTGACATTTTCGCGTTCCGCGGAGAGCGCGAAAATGTCAACATTTCCGCATTCCGCAGCTTAGCGATAATTTGTTTCTTGCTCGCACTATAAAATAATACATTCTCACGTGCGCGATCGCCTTACCTGAATCCCCGCGTTAGCCGACAAGTTTTCCCGATCCGGTCGCGTTCTCCACGAGATGTTGGATTGTTGGTAGCCATTTGCGCTGTCTCGCGACAGTTCGCGCCCGCAGTAATGTCATTGGTCGCGCGATCAAGTCTTTCTTCTCGCGATCATGCACCGCGAGAAGAGTGAAAACAAGATGGCCGCGCCCGCGAGCAACCGCATGGGTAAGCTGGCGAGCTGCGACCACGCAGAAGATACCGCAAACGGGCGGGAAAAAAACTTCCGCATCTTCACGATATTTCCGCGTGTTGGCGGAGATTTTTAACATTTTTGCGGTAATTTGCGAAAGTCACTTTCGCAAATTCCGCCCACCCCTACTCATAATACAGGGCACATGGGTATTCAATAATATATTTGATGGGCTCTACAAACATAAGATATGTCTGCTTGTGCAACTGAATGACAGAGCAGAACTGAGAGGATTCAACCACCTATAAGAGAAGCTGCCTGCTTTTTAAGCTACCATCTTCAGATGCATAACATATGTGAAAATATATGTACAAGTAGACATTTACCTCAGTCAGGAGAGCATGCAGATCTTTAAACTTGACAGCTAACAATTCCCATTTGAATGCAGCAAGCGGCAAGAGAAGGGGCAGAAAGAGGCAAGAGAAGTACAGAAAGATGCAAAAGAAGTACAGAAACAAGCAAGAAGGGGCAGAAAGAGGCAGAAAGAGGCAAAGGAAATGCAGAAAGAGGAAGAAAGATGCAGAAACAAGCAAGATAAAAGCAGAAAGAGGAAGAAAGATGCAGAAACAAGAAGATAAAAGCAGAAAGTTAAAGGAAATGCAGAAAGAAACATGAGGTGCGGCAAACGAGGTGCGGCAAACGAGGAGCGGAGAGCGGCAAGAGAGGTGCAGAGAGCGGCAAGAGAGGTGCAGAGAGCGGCAAGAGAGGTGCAGAGAGCGGCAAGAGAGGTGCAGAGAGCGGCAAGAGAGGTGCAGAGAGCGGCAAGAGAGGTGCAGAGAGCGGCAAGAGAGGTGCAGAGAGCGGCAAGAGAGGTGCAGAGAGCGGCAAGAGAGGTGCAGAGAGCGGCAAGAGAGGTGCAGAGAGCGGCAAGAGAGGTGCAGAGAGCGGCAAGAGAGGTGCAGAGAGCGGCAAGAGAGGTGCAGAGAGCGGCAAGAGAGGTGCAGAGAGCGGCAAGAGAGGTGCAGAGAGCGGCAAGAGAGGTGCAGAGAGCGGCAAGAGAGGTGCAGAGAGCGGCAAGAGAGGTGCAGAGAGCGGCAAGAGAGGTGCAGAGAGCGGCAAGAGAGGTGCAGAGAGCGGCAAGAGAGGTGCAGAGAGCGGCAAGAGAGGTGCAGAGAGCGGCAAGAGAGGTGCAGAGAGCGGCAAGAGAGGTGCAGAGAGCGGCAAGAGAGGTGCAGAGAGCGGCAAGAGAGGTGCAGAGAGCGGCAAGAGAGGTGCAGAGAGCGGCAAGAGAGGTGCAGAGAGCGGCAAGAGAGGTGCAGAGAGCGGCAAGAGAGGTGCAGAGAGCGGCAAGAGAGGTGCAGAGAGCGGCAAGAGAGGTGCAGAGAGCGGCAAGAGAGGTGCAGAGAGCGGCAAGAGAGGTGCAGAGAGCGGCAAGAGAGGTGCAGAGAGCGGCAAGAGAGGTGCAGAGAGCGGCAAGAGAGGTGCAGAGAGCGGCAAGAGAGGTGCAGAGAGCGGCAAGAGAGGTGCAGAGAGCGGCAAGAGAGGTGCAGAGAGCGGCAAGAGAGGTGCAGAGAGCGGCAAGAGAGGTGCAGAGAGCGGCAAGAGAGGCGCAGAGAGCGGCAAGAGAGGCGCAGAGAGCGGCCAGAGAGGCGCAGAGAGCGGCCAGAGAGGCGCAGAGAGCGGCCAGAGAGGCGCAGAGAGCGGCCAGAGAGGCGCAGAGAGCGGCCAGAGAGGCGCAGAGAGCGGCCAGAGAGGCGCAGAGAGCGGCCAGAGAGGCGCAGAGAGCGGCCAGAGAGGCGCAGAGAGCGGCCAGAGAGGCGCAGAGAGCGGCCAGAGAGGCGCAGAGAGCGGCCAGAGAGGCGCAGAGAGCGGCCAGAGAGGCGCAGAGAGCGGCCAGAGAGGCGCAGAGAGCGGCCAGAGAGGCGCAGAGAGGTGCAGAGAGAGGCAAGAGAGGTGCAGAGAGAGGCAAGAGAGGTGCAGAGAGAGGCAAGAGAGGTGCAGAGAGAGGCAAGAGAGGTGCAGAGAGAGGCAAGAGAGGTGCAGAGAGAGGCAAGAGGTGCAGAGAGAGGCAAGAGAGGTGCAGAGAGAGGCAAGAGAGGTGCAGAGAGAGGCAAGAGAGGTGCAGAGAGAGGCAAGAGAGGTGCAGAGAGCGGCAAGAGAGGTGCAGAGAGCAGCAAGAGAGGTGCAGAGAGCAGCAAGAGAGGTGCAGAGAGCAGCAAGAGAGGTGCAGAGAGCGGCAAGAGAGGTGCAGAGAGCGGCAAGAGAGGTGCAGAGAGCGGCAAGAGAGGCGCAGAGAGCGGCAAGAGAGGCGCAGAGAGCGGCAAGAGAGGCGCAGAGAGCGGCAAGAGAGGCGCAGAGAGCGGCAAGAGAGGCGCAGAGAGCGGCAAGAGAGGCGCAGAGAGCGGCAAGAGAGGCGCAGAGAGCGGCAAGAGAGGCGCAGAGAGCGGCAAGAGAGGCGCAGAGAGCGGCAAGAGAGGCGCAGAGAGCGGCAAGAGAGGCGCAGAGAGCGGCAAGAAAACTACAGAGAGCGGCAAGAAAACTACAGAGAGCGGCAAGAAAACTACAGAGAGCGGCAAGAAAACTACAGAGAGCGGCAAGAAAACTACAGAGAGCGGCAAGAGAGATGCAGGAAGAGGGATGTGGAAAGAGGCAAGAGAAGCGCGGAAAGAGGCAAGAGAAGCGCAGGAAGAGGCAAACTAGGTGTAGAAAGAAGCAACAGGTGCAGAAAAAAGCAACAGAGGTGCAGGAAGAGGCATGAGATGTGTAGAAAGACGCAAGAAAACTGCACAAAGAGCAAAAAGAAGTGCAGAAACAAGCAAGAAGGGGCAGAAAGAGGAAGAAAGGGGCCAGACAGGTGCAGAAAAAGGAAGGAACACAGAACTAAGCAATGGAAGTTCAGAAAGAGGAAGAAAGATGCAGAAACAAGCAAGATAAAAGCAGAAAGAGGCAAAGGAAATGCAGAAAGAGGAAGAAAGATGCAGAAAGAAGCAAGAAAAGGGATGAAAGATGAGAGGTGCAGAAAGGAGCAAGGAAAGGGATGAAAGACAAGAGTTGCGGAAAGAAACAAAAGGTGCGGCAAGAGAGGTGCAGAGAGCGGCAAGACAACTGCAGAGAGCGGCAAGACAACTGCAGAGAGCGGCAAGACAACTGCAGAGAGCGGCAAGACAACTGCAGAGAGCGGCAAGACAACTGCAGAGAGCGGCAAGACAGATGCAGAAAGAGGGAAGAGGGATGCGGGAAGAGGGATGTGGAAAGAGGCAAGAGAAGCGCAGAAAGGTGCAAGAGAAGCGCAGAAAGGTGCAAGAGGGGTACAGAAAGGTATAAGAGGGGTGCAGAAAGACAAGAGAAGTGCAAAAGGAGGCAAACTAGGTGTAGAAAGAAGCAACAGGTGCAGAAAACTAACCAACCAACTAACCAGGGATCTCCTATACACAGATTATACACTCTTTGGACCAGTAGGTCTTCCCCTCCAGTATGTGGCATACTGCCAATATTTTATTCTTTAGGCTTGTGATGATATAGGGGCGATATTTAACCCCGAATTGAATTTATTTTCTGAATTGACTAAATTTTATTAGATGACTGTTTTGACAATAAAATTGTTTGATTCTTAATATGTCAACGTCATAGCCTGGCAAATTATTATATGATATTTGCCCATTTAAACGTTGAGAACCATGGATATCTGTAACCAACGCTGTTAGTGCCTAACAAAGACTTTATATGACGGACGAATCAATGCGGACGTAGCTATTTGCCAACGAGACTACATATCTAAGATGGCGGCCATTTTCATAAATGTTGAGGACGATTATACCTAGTAACTGGGATTAACCCTATGGTATATCCGCATTTAACACAGGGTGCGGTTTGTTTACAACTATCTTTTTCCTTTATGTGGTTAAAACTTTTTTGAGATGTCGATCGAGTCTTATGGATTTTTTGCAAAATAGGAATAGACGAACGCAGATTTTCGATATAACTCACATTATATAGTGAGTTACGTGTATTGTCGGCAGAATAGGCATACTTGGATCAATTACATAGATCACAAAGATTATCAGCCACATAATATGGCGGCCGCGGTTTATGATTTCTGTCGCCGCATCTCACGCGCTAGTCTTTTGAGCTTTCAAATATTACAAAAAGCACTTCCGGTTACCGGCAGCTCACTACGGCCATTCTGAGGTGCCGGGAATCTGATTTAGGCTCTGTCGCTGTTACTTACAGGTATGGATATGATGGATATTCGGGGACTTTTATACAGCTAATACTGTCTTTGACATAGGTACCTTGAATAGATTTGTACCTTTTTTTAGCGCGTAGTTGGCTTTTCAAATACAGAGCCCTCACATTGGCACACGTTCACCTCACTTAGTTCTAACTTAAATTTCATGGTGAATTGTTTGGTTTCTGGCGTACGGAGTTGGTTCACCTGGCTTACATTTTATAAGTTTCCAGGGTCACTTTGCACACACGGGGATTTTGGCACATTGGGTGATATTAGACTTTGTCATTGACTTTCTAATGGTGATGGCTTGACTTTTCTAACATGGAATTATATCTTCCTGATATAACTATTCCAATAATAGCAGCCTGACTTCTAATGGTAGACAATTATGAATACTATAATAATGAACACTATTGGTGATAAGATGATTGATCTTTTTCTCATAAGGCTTATATTTTAAGCACATATACTTAGCTTGATGATATTGTTTGTGAGTAGGAGCTTCTGCCTCATCGTTTTTTAAATAGGAACCCATTATATTTTTGCAGAAACATGCGTAAATTAGGACTCTGCATGGGATATCTTGATTTGCCCAGCCATAATCAGGCTGGTACGGAGTTACAACCAGTCGGAAGGTATATTCATACCCTATGGGTGATATCTAGAATGGACGTCGATCTTATTTGAATGGATTTCTCATAGAAATTTTATCTTTGTATTTTATTAACTTTAGGCGCATAGACTTTTGCACCTCTTGGAAGGTAGGCCTGGGTTTTCCCAGTAGATAGTTGTGTAGACAATCTGTACTGAGAGTGTCACCTGTGTGAGGATTATTAGCTGCATGATTTCCATTTGGCACTCCCTATAATCAATCAATTTTTCAAAAACAAATCATCCATTTAGACACTTATATACCCATTTATTCTTCCATCAACCTTGAGCTATACTTATATAAAACATGTCATTTTCAGAAAAACACACATTCAGTGGATGACGTCATCAGTGATGTTATTTGAGATGTCATCAGTGATGTCATGAGTGATGTCACTGACCATGTCATGAGTGATGTAATATGTGACGTCATCAGCAGTGCATTGCGGGCGCGCAAGTTATAGTTAGCTGAACTAACTATAACAGGGGACTTACAATGGTTTTGTACGAGTGAAAAGTCCAGCTAACTATAACGCCCCTGAAACCTATGGTTTTTCAGTGAATTTCTAAGGTTTTTTTAAATGCTAATTCCTAACTATAACGTGCCTGAAACCTATGGTTTTTTCAGTGAATTTTAAATGTTTTTTAAATGCTAATTTCAAACTATGCCTACAGAGATAGGACATGTGAAGAAAGAAGAAAAAACGCACAGAAAGAAAAAAAAGAAATGCAGAAAGAAGCAACAGAAGTCCTCAAAGACGAAGAAATGTGCAGGAAGAAGGATAACGTGCAGAGAGAACAAACAGAAGAGCAGAAAGAAGCCTTGTTGCAAAATCATCCTGTACCCTCAACTTTTTCAGACGGATACTGGTGGTAACTGAGTCTGACTAACCAGTCCTAGAGCCAGGGCTATGTTAAAAGATACTCAGAATACAGTGAAAACACCTACATACACTAGAGAACACTATGCGTTGGGGTCCCCCTGTGATTAGCATGACCTCCTCTGTAAGCCCCTAGTATATAACAGGGCAGGGGATTAAAACTACCTCTTAAAACGCGCCACAGGGCCTATTTGCACACGTCACCTCAGGCCCCGTCCCCTCCCTTCCCCACTGTGTAAATACGCCCTGTGGCCGTTTTAAGTTGGGAGATTACGTTCATTTGAATCCTGAGGGTCCCCAGGGTCCAACTAGACCACTAGGCACCTCCAGTAAGTGCCACAGAGCTGCGTTGCAGAGAGATGTAAAAAGGGGCACGGCCTAGACCACCTCTTTGCAACACAGCGCAGTGGCGCTTGCTGGAAGCACCTGGTGGGCTAGTTGGATTGAAGGGGAATTATTTCCCCAATTTAAAACGTGCCAAAGGGCGTGTTTGCACACGTCACCTCAGGCCCCGTCCCCTCCCTTCCCCACTGTGTAAACACGCCCTGTGGCCGTTTTAAGTTGGGAGATTAAGTCCCCTTGAATCCTGAGGGTCCCTAGGGGCAAAATAGCCAACTAGGTGCGTCCAGTAAGCGCCATTGTAGAGAGGTGTAAAAAGGGGCACGGCCTGCACCACCTCTCTGCAACGCAGAGCAGTGGCGCTTACTGGAAGCACCTGGTGGGCTAGTTGGCCCCCAGGGTCCCTCAGGATTGAAAGGGAATTATTTCCCCAACTTAAAACGCGCCACAGGGCGTGTTTGCATACATCACCTCAGGCCCCGTCCCCTCCCTTCACAACGGGGTAAACGCGCCCTGTGGCCGTTCTAAGTTGGGAGATTAAGTCCGCTTGAATCCTAAGGTTCCCTAGGGTCAAACTAGCCCACTAGGTACCTCCAGTAAGCGCCACAGAGCTGCGTTGCATAGAGGTGTAAAAAGGGGCATGGCCTCAGAACACCTGTCTGCAACGCAGCTCCCTGGCACATACTGGAGATACCTGTTGGGCTAGTTGGCCCTCAGGGACCCTCAGTATTGAAGGGGAATTAATTCCCCAACTCACAACTGGCCAGGGGGCGCGTTTGCAGAGTGCTGCAAGGAGGGGGCATGGCATCCGGGGTGATGCCGGTCTTTTATTTATTTTTTTTTTAAGAAGAAGGGCTGTGTGGCCCCCCGTCTTTTTCTAATTTATTGGCCCTGGGGACCCCATGCCCCAGGGCCTGCAACCTAATTTTGTTTGTTGAAAAAAATTAATTTAGCCCTCCCAAGGCCTTAATCGGGACCCCAACACCCGGGTCATGGCCTTTTTTTTTATTCTTTAGAAGAGGGGCTGCGTTGCCCCCCTCCTCAGGCCACTTATGGCCCCGGGGACCCCATCCCCCGGGGCCGGCCTTTGTTTTTTATTAGTTTTTTTAAAATATATATTTATAGAAACACCTAGGTCATGCTGGACAAACCGTATGTGCCTAGAACCATGACGATTTGCGTGATATTCATTATACAATGAATCCACGTGGAATGTATTTACACCGCTGATGTGTCTGACGCCCTACCATGCCTAATCCCAGCGCCTCCGCCGGTGGGTACTCTCCAAGTAGACACCCTTGTCGTTTTATACTAACATGGGTAGCTATTGACAGGGACATTTAATACACACGCACACCAAGCCATTCAAAGGGGATTCGACAAAAATTCGACCAAACTATGCAAGAAACCCCCCTCACGGTTAATAAAACACACATCTACCGCCGGATGTGTAATACTTTTTATTTTACTCTCTGGAAAGGAGACAAACCTCACTTGAGAGCCACAGCGTGCTCCTGGCTGAGCCCAATGCTGTGTTACACCCACTAGTGCCCGCCGAGTGCCACACACCTCTGTGTTGTATTCCACCAGCTAGTGCATATGCTAAGACACACTCTAGCTCATGAGCACTGCAACACCACCCCGTGAATATGTCATGCCACACTTGCCTTCGCATGGGTAATATTGCCCCATCTAACGTGCCTTCCTCGATGCCTATGTTATAACGCACAGCGTGCTATCTCGCGCTCTCCAATGAATCTGTCATTGCGCACAATGTATTGCATATTATATTTCACACCCCGGTTTATCCTGTATCACACTTTTTGGTGCATAGTGTATACCATATACTATATCTAGTTTTCATTTTCAATCGTGCTCTCAGGACTATGTTCTATATAACACTGCATCCACCTACCCCTTTTCATGGGCATTACATTTTGCGATGGGGTGGAGGGTCAGGGGGTGTTTCTGCCAAGTGAGCCCGGAGTCACAGTCACAAACGTCCTCTTCTTCCTGAATAAAAGTGAGATTATGCTGCATACTTGTTCATATTTTAAGTAGTTCGCACAGACACACATTTTAAAAACAATAAAGTTCCTAATACCCACCTTCTCTGAACAGGTAGCTTGCTGCCCCATCCACCTCCTCCCTATCCTCTGTTGTCTGAATCATTGGACTAGCCTCCTCCCTCCTGCCATGCATGGTCTGATGTGCTGCCACTGCCCTCCATTTTGCATGATGTACCAGTCCACTCCTCCTGCCCTCCATTGCCCAATTCTATGGCCCATCATTGACCTCCTGCTTAGCGTCTGTGCTTAGCTTGCTGCCCCTATTCTCCTTCCCCCTGCCCTCCGATGTCTTTGTGCATGCCCCTGCTCCATCCTTTTTGCCCACCATGTTCCATGGACCGGCCACTCCTATCTACTCTGAGTGTTCTGTTGAGCTGCCACTCCCCTCCCACCTGCCTAGCATTGTCAGATGATTGTAACCTGTCCCTGCCACCTCCACCCTGCCTGTCCACATGCTATTCCCCTATCCCCTTCCTCCTGTCCTCCATGGTCCATTTTAGTGCCACGCCCTTCTGCCCTCCCTGGTCTGTTGTGCTGCAACTGCTCCTCCTGCCTGCCCCACGCGGTCTGCTGTGAGGCCCCTTCCCCTGAACTCTCTTGTCTGTGCCCAGGTCCTGACCCTCCCTTCTATCGTCCATGGTGCTTTGTGCATGCCCCTGCACCCTCCTTCTTGCCCATCATAGCCATTGTGCTGCCACTAACCCTCCCGCTTGCCATGCATGGTCTTCTGTGCTGCCATGGCCCCTCCCACCTTCCCTGTGTGGTCAGCTAGCTGCCCCTGATCCCCTCCCACCTTCCCTCCATGGTCTGTGTGTATGCCTTCATAGTGTCATTGTTGCTCTCCATGGTGTGTCTTGTTTCTAGTGCCCATCCTGCCTGACCTCCATGGTCATCTTGCTGCTCCTGCCCTGCCCCCTTGCCCCCAGCCCTCTGTTTCCATGTACAGACCCCTATTCCCTCCCTCCTGGCTTGTCTGTTCCATTGTAATGCCCCTGATCCGTCCCTCCTGCCCTTTATGGTCTGTTATGCTGCAGCTTTCTCTCCTGTCTGTCCATTATGGTCAGCTAGCAACCATTGCCTCTTTCCCCTCTGTTCTCTGTTGTCCATGTGCATGGTCCTGTCCCCTCCCTATTGCTTTCTAAGGATTGTTGTGCTGCACTCCCGTCCCGCATGCCCTGTGTGGTGTATTGTGCTGCTGCAAACCCTGATGCCTGCCCTGTAGGGTCAGTTTGGTGCACCTCTCCATGTCCTCTGTTATCCGAGTCCATGTTCCTACCCCAATTCCTCCTGCCCATCATGATCCAATGTACCATACTTGCGAACATTTTGAACTTGGTAAGAGCGAGATTTTTAAAAAAAACTGTTGTATTGATTTTCCCCTTTGAGTTACATTGAAAAAGAGGAGATTGTAGACAGGAGACAGATCAAATAAAGCCCATTTGAGCTTAAAAACATTGGACGTTTCCTGGCTGAAACGGGTCTGTTGGCATGTATGGTTGTACTACCACTGCCTCTTCCTTCTGCCCACAATGGTCTATTACATTGCCACAGCCTCTCTTGCCGGTCCTGTATTGTTGGTTTGTGGCCCCTTCCCCCCTTTCCACTGCCCTCCATAGTCTGTTGTGCTGCAACTGCCCTTCCTGCCTGCCCAGTGTGGTCAAATTGATGCCTCTGCACTCTCCTACCTGCCTTCAATTTTCAGAGTCCGTGCCCCTGGCCTCTGTCTCTCAACAGTATCCCACTGAACAACTAGATTGCTAACATTCTATATTTATTACAAAAATGTGGAATGCCGGACGTCATCTTGATGTAATAAAAACTAATACCTAGAGCATTTCCTTTAGAAATTACATATATGAGAGGGTCTTATTTGCTTCAAAATTATGGTTAGTGCTCTAAAAAACCTAAAATGAGGACATATTTTCTGAGTTTTCAAATAGCGACAAAGAACTTTTAAATTATTTGTAATCTTTATGTCTTTTTTATCCAGTTGACCACTTGATTATATGTTGCACCTAGGGGAGAGGATGTGGTGTTACTTCCAGAGCTGCAGACTTGGCAACTGGGGAACCAGGTTGGAGTTTCTGCTTCAGCTCAACATTCTGTGATTCTGGTCAAATCACTTAATCTCCCCATGTCTACAACCAAAATGAATTTGATCTTGTGTGATGTAACCAATGCTCATGTAAAGCACTCCAATACCTGACAAGTCTGCACTATATAAAACTGCAAATACACACAAAATAAGTGTTTTGCACACTTCTGTCATTGGGCTACATCTGGGTGATATTTGTGCTGCATTTAGGCTCTTTTGTCTCTGGTGGCCATCTTGGGAGATTTGTTATGAAGTTTCCTAATTTCCTCATTTACTGCAGTCTCCTCAGTAGGAAATACTTTCAGTTTTATACTTTGATTCCATCAAGAAGGCTTTCAGATGTGTCACACATTTGCCATAAATTCTGAATGTTAGCACTCTAGTTGCTCATTCGATCACTGTAGTAAAGCTACTGCTCACCAGGGAAGTCTGCTGCTGGTATTCAGAGTGCATGTTTCAGTCTGCATTTCAGAATTTTTTTATGAAATAGAAGTGGAATTGAGAAGTCAAAATGTGCCCTATTTTTTCTTTCTGCAGCACTAACCATAATTTCTATGGCAAAATGAACCCCCTCATTTTGTTCCTTTTTAAATTAAATGTTTTAAGAGTTACCACTTTATTCCAATCAAGATGGCTTCAGGTGTGCAATAAGTTTGTCATAAGTAGGACTGTTAGCGCTCTAGTTGTTCTTTAGAACACTCTGGGAAGCTGCAGTAGAACACAAAGAAATCAACTGACAGTCTGCCCTTGTTGGATGTACATGTTTTACTGAGAATGTCAGACTTCATTCTCACATGACTGAGAAAGATATTGTGAATTTACAGAAAATAGGCTCTCAGTTTAGCTCATAGATCACCTTCCAAACCTCTGTGGGAAAAGCATGAAAAAATAGTTCTCTCAAACATGATTCATGATATCACAGCAGAAGGCTTTTTCACATGGTAAAATCACCTTAGAACACACCACAATTCCTAAAATGAGTATGGTACCATCAACAAATGTTTTATAATGTAACTAAAGTCTTAAAACCTTCTTTTAACTGCAATGCTTTTTAATGAGGCGCTATCATGTATATTGGTCCCAAGATGGCTGCCAACACTTCTTGGATGATGGACTGACAGCCAATCAGATCTCACGATGAGATGTGTGGCTAGGCTCCGCCCAGATATATCTATCTTTTTAACTCTAATTGTCTCAGGAAATACTGAACGGATTTACACCATTGAAGCAAAAGGCATGAGTCTGAACTGAGGACTACCTCTTTGCCACATTTGGTGTAATTCCGTTCAGCAGTTCGGGCTGTAGCTGCGTCAACAGGTCCTATGGGAAAATGCATGGGGAAAACACGTTTTGGGACCCCCCTTTTTTCTCGGCCCCTGCTTGACGAATCACCGTGAAATTTTCAGGCTAGGAGAGGACCGGAGCTGGCCAAAAGTTTGGAAAATTTCGCGAAGATTCGTCAATCGGCGCCAACGTTATTCCAAATAGAATGTTGCGGATTTCGTATGGAAAATAGGTCCCAACTTTAACTACCTAAAGGCGACTGCCAGTAGGTAATACACAAACATATATATATATATATATATATATAACACACACACACACACACACACACACACACACACACACACACACACACACACACACACACACACACACAAAGTACGGAGCTTCACCACGGCAGTCCTGGACGGGCTCCAGCTGTCCCATCTATCGTCCAAATACTTCCACGCTTCACAGTGAAAGAAATCCAGGACTCGCAAAGGTGCTGTTTTGAAGTTTTATTAAAGGCAAGGTAATGCTTCACCAACGCGTTTCGCTCAAAGCTAGGTCACGGTTATGGCGAAAACTTTATTCCGACCTCTTTTTATCGACATGTTTCAACTGAATTTGAGAAACAGAAATAGGATTATTGTTAAAAGCATGAAATTTATCATTACAAGCAAGCACCATTTTAGAGTGGTTCTTTGTAAATAAATAAATACAAAATCACAAACTCATTCAGTGAACAACCAAAAAATAAATTGTTACAAATATTGTGATTGCCAAAAATCAATTTGACGGCATCTCGCAAACGGGGGCAGGCGTCGCAGAAGTGCACCGCGATTCACATCAAAGCTCCTCTGTTATCATTTCCAAACAGAAGCCAGCACTCCCGGGGATTAGTTGCAGAAACCTTTATTGCTGCAGGCAACAAAACAAACGCGTTTCGGCGTAGCGCCTTCGTCGGGGTTACTGATGTGCGCGGCGCAGCAAGATTTGAAACACATTAGCATAGTCATGAAAAATGGACTCACGCATCAATATTGCCCTTTTCCATGGGTGCCATGACAGCCTAATCAATATTGCATTACTTTTCGTCAGTTTAACATTTGACTGACAAATACTTGCACATTTTAAGATACCACCATGATACACATCACTTTACCATATATCGGTTGGGTATCCAACATGAAGTGCAAACTTGCATCAATAGGTTTTAACAAACGGCGAAATTTTGTTAAAACAAATTGATTAAAGTTTGCACTTCATGTTGGATTTACCGGCAACAGTTGCAGCACAAGGTGAGAAAGGGAGTCGCGCGAGGTCGATAGCTCATCTTGGCATTTTCCGGACACTGTGCATATTGGACAATGTGGGGACATACGAAGGGGTCAGTGAGTGCACCAGTTCTTGCTGACAAACCGTACTTACATTTTAACACCATGCTGGAGTGTGCAATGTTTTCTAAAATCACTGGAACAATACAGATCTTGCGTTGCACACTTGAGGTGCATTATGGGATTTGTAGTGTGGTTTGCAGGCACGTGACTCGTATGGTATTTAATTCACCTGTTACATTGCACAAATGATGCTGCACCTTTGATAAAGACAGTTTGTCGAAACGCGTCAGGGCCATCACGTCTGTCTGCGCTATCAACAATAAATGCTGTTTTTCCGGACCCAGTGGTGGCACATCTTTCCTTTGTATTGCAAATTAACGGGAAGTGCCGTCTCCCATAGCCACTGCCACTCTGCAGGGTTGGGGGCCACCGACGACAGCGTTTGCTTGGAAATATATATATATATATATATATATATATATATATATTCACTGAAAAAACCATAGGTTTCACACATGTTATAGTTAGCTGGACATTTTACTGATAAAAAACCAATGAAATTCCCCCGTTATAGTTACTGCAGGCAACTATAACTCACGCGACCGCAATCTTCTGCTGATGCTAATACTGTATTTAGACACTTATTTGCCCATGTCTTCTTCCATTAAATTTTAGCTTTACATATATTACAAATATTTTTTTTTCATAAAGACACATATGTCATCAGCAGAAGATTGCGGTTGCGTGAGTTATAGTTGCCTGCAGTAACTATAACGGGGGAATTTCATTGGTTTTTTATCAGTAAAATGTCCAGCTAATTATAACATGTGTGAAACCTATGGTTTTTTCAGTGAATTTGCAAGGTTTTTTAAATGCTAAGTTACTTTACGCCATTCGTGGCGTGCGCGCCCAGTTAACGCAGTTCGTTCCGTGCGCGCACAGTGAGCACGCAGTGCGCTTCGCGCACCGCGCGCCCACTTTACGCAGTTAGTGCCGTGCACGCACAGTGGTCATGCCGTGCACTGCGTGCACCGCGTGCCCACGTTAAGCGGGGTGGACCATGTACGAACGATGCGCTTCACGCACCGTGCGCACATGGGGGACATATTTTGCGCATCTTTGTGAAATGTATTCTTTGTTAACTTCTTACATGTTTTATGCCATACACAAATGGTGCCCTTCGGGCACCATTTGCACACGGGGTGGGGAGAATGTGGATAATTTTTTTTTTTTTTACAATTTTTTACCGTACGCGTACGGTAAGCGTAATCGGCGATTTTCCGAAAAAAAAATTATTTTTTTTTTGGGCTTGGGGGTGGTTTGGGGACCCCTGTATCAATGCTGGGTGGTTAGGATCTCATGAAACTGCCTCTTTACACATTTTTGGGGTTCGTTTTTGCTGCCCAACTCAGGAAGCGAGAGAGAAAATGGCGGCCGCCGCTTCCTGGTTTCGACCGATTCGAATGTTTACTAAGATCTAAGAGCCAATCAGAATCACGCTCGCGCACGCCACCGTACGCGTACGGTAAGCTTACGGTAAGCGCACGGTAAGTGCACCGTAAGCTGCCACAGATATATATATATTGATTTAAAGGCTATTTTCTCAGAATCTACTGAACAGATTTACACCAAACCTACAAAAGGCACTTCCTTGACCTGGGGACTACCTCTCTGCCAAATTTCATTAAATTCTGTTCAGCCGTTCGGGCTGTAGCCCTGTCTAAAGGTCCTATGGAAAAATGCATGGGAAAAACGCGTTTTGGGACCCCCCTTTTATCTCAGCCCCCGCTTGACGAATCCCCCCGAGACTTTCAGGGTAGGAGCGGAGCGTAGCGCCCCACCTATTTTGAAAAATTCGCGAGGATTCGTCGACCGGCGCCAAAGTTATTCAAAATAGAATGTTGCGGATTTCCTATGGAAACGTGGTCCTAACTATAACTACCTACTGGCGACCGCCAGTAGGTAATATATATATATATATATATATATATATATATATATATATATATTATATATATTCACTTAAAAAACCATAGGTTTCACACATGTTATGGTTAGCTGGGCATTTCCCTCGTAAAAAACCAATGAAATTCCCCGTTATAGTTAGTGCAGGCAACTATAACTCACGCGACCACAATCCGCTGCTGATGACGTCAGATATTTCATCACTGTATTTAGACACTTATTTACCCATGTCTTCTTCCATTCATCTTTAGCTATACATATATTTCATTTTTTTTTTCTTCAGAAAGACACATATGTCATCAGTGATGTAATATCTGACGTCATCAGCAGCGGATTGCGGCCGCGTGAGTTATAGTTGCCTGCACTAACTATAACGGGGAATTTCATTGGTTTTTTACGAGGGAAATGCCCAGCTAACTATAACATGTGTGAAACCTATGGTTTTTTAAGTGAATTTGCAAGGTTTTTTAAATGCTAAGTTATGTATTTATGAATATTTTTTTTAAACAAAACTTTCTCGGCGCGCGCATAGTGCGCTTCGCGCACCGTGCGCGCGCCGTGGGCACACTGTGCGCTTCGCGCACCGTGCGCCCACTTTACGCAGTTAGTGCCGTGCACACGGGGTGGGCACGGAGCGCTTCTCCCCCAAGGGCCAAATACATTTTTTTTTTGGGGGGGAAAAATCATGGAGTGCGTGCGCGTTGCGCTAACTTCGCAGAATTTTTTCCGTTTGGGTGGTGCGCGCAAGGTGCGCGCACTCGGCGATTTTTCGAAAAATTTTTTTTAATAAATTTGCCCTTGGGGGTCCTTCTGGGACCCCCTGACCACGGCTAGGGGGTCAGGAACTGTCCACCCTGCCCCCTTTTCACGTTCTCCACATTTGTTTTTCACCCCCTCAGAGTGCGAGAGACAAAATGGTGGCCGACACTTCCTGGTTTCGACCGATTCGAATGTTTACTAAGATCTAACATCCAATCAGAATTGCGCTCGCGCACGCCAAGGTGCGCGCACCCAGCGCGCACGCTGCGCGCGTACAGATATATATATTGATTTAAATGCTATTTTCTCTGGAAATACTGAGCAGATTTACACCAAACCTGCAAAAGGCACTTCATGGACCTTATGGCTACCTCTCTGCCAAATTTCACGTAATTCTGTTCAGCCGTTTGGGCTGTAGCTGCGACTAAATTCCCTATGGAAAAATCCATGGGGAAAACGCGTTTTGGGACCCCCCCTTTTTCTCGGCCCCCGCTTGACGAATCACCCCGAGACTTTCAGGGGAGGAGCGGAGCGCCCCATTAGTTTTGAAAATTTCGCGAGGATTCGTCAATCGGCGCCAAAGTTATTCAAAATAGAATTTTGAGATTTCCTATGGAAACTCGGTCCTAACTATAACTATCTACTGGCGACCGCCAGTAGATAATATATTATATATATGAAACAACCAACACGTAAAACGTGTAAAGCGGAGAGCACTCCAAAGCAAAATCCAGGAACGATGTTTTTTTTAAAGCATAGGTGCTTTATTCAGCAAGTTCCCCCCCCCTTCTTCCCCGAAACGCTGACAGACGCGTTTCGCCGACTGGCTTTTTCAATGTCAGTTTCCTTAAGATTACGCGGGCACATTTAAACTTAGGTCTCATGTCACATGGTGAAAAATAGACATAGAAGATGGACTTTCAGCAACATTGTTCGTAAATCCATGGCGGCCATCTTATAGTGACAAATATTACAAAGTAATGTGCCTTACAATAGTGCAAACAATATGTTTAAAAGTTAAAAGTTGGACAACAATGCAATCTGACAGATGGTTTTCTTGTCAAGGAGATTTTGGAGAGAAAAGCAGATGGTATATGCTAATATTCAAAAATAATATACATATCCCAAGTATACAAATGTATAAGTCCTAAATTAACAGGAACATATTACATTTTTCTCCAGATTGGTGCCGTATGGGGAGTAACAACAGTTTGTGTCAAAGAAAAAGAAAAAGAAAAATATTTATTTATCTTAGTCTTATGGTGTAAATAAATACCCCATTAACATCTCACCCATGTTGCCTAATCTGTCATCTCGTTGTATGCGACAAAAAAAAAAAGAATTATATATATATATATATATATATATATATATATATTACCTACTGGCGGTCGCCAGTAGGTAGTTATAGTTAGGACCCCTTTTCCATAGGAAAACCTCAACATTCTATTTTGAATAACTTTGGCGCCGGTCGATGAATCCTCGCGAATTTCTCAAAATAGGTGGGGCGCTACGCTCCGCTCCTACCCTGAAAGTCTCGGGGGGATTCGTCAAGCGGGGGCTGAGATAAAAGGGGGGTCCCAAAACGCGTTTTTCCCATGCATTTTTCCATAGGACCTTTAGAACGAGCTACAGCCCGAACGGCTGAACAGAATTACTAGAAATTTGGCAGAGAGGTAGTCCCTAGGTCAAGGAAGTGCCTTTTGTAGGTTTGGTGTAAATCTGTTCAGTAGATTCTGAGAAAATAGCCTTTAAATCAATATATATATCTGAGCCAGCTTACGGTACGCTTACCGTACGCTTACCGTAAGCGTACGGTGGCGTGCGCGAGCGCGATTCTGATTGGCTCTTAGATCTTAGTAAACATTCGAATCGGCCGAAACCAGGAAGCGGCGTCCGCCATTTTGTCTCTCGCACTGAGTGTTGTTTATCAAACATGATGGCCAAAAACATGTTACGGGGCTGTTTTGACAACTCCCTCCCACATAGTCATGTTGAGGGAGTCCACAAACATCCCCCAAGAGCAAAAACGGTTTTATTTTTTTTTCGGCAATTTCGCGGGGTACGCTTACCGTACGCTTACCGTAAGCGTACGGTAAAAAAATAAAAATAAAAAAAACACTATCCACACTTACCCCACCCCCTGTGCTTTTGGTGGCCGAAGGCCACCAAATGTACAGGGCTTATTAATAGGTAAAAAAAACTAAATTTTGGCAACATGAAATTATAAAATCGAAATAAAAAAAACACTATCCACATTGACCCCACCCCCTGTGCTTTTGGTGGCCGAAGGCCACCAAATGTACAGGGCTTATTAAAGTTGATAAAAACCGTGCACGGAACGAACTGCGTTAAGTGGGCGCGCACGCCTCGAATGGCGTAAAGTAACTTAGCATTTAAAAAACCGTACAAATTCACTGAAAAAACCATAGGTTTCACACACGTTATAGTTAGGAATTAGCATTTAAAAAACCTTGCAAATTCACTGAAAAAACCATAGGTTTCACACATGTTATAGTTAGCGGAAATTTTACTGATAAAAAACCTGTGAAATTGCCCCGTTATAGTTAGTGCTGGCAACTATAACTCACGCGACCGCAATCTTCTGCTGATGACATATGTGTCTTTATGAAAAAAAAATATTTGTAATATATGTATAGCTAAAAATGTATGGAAGAAGACATGGGCAAATAAGTGTCTAAATACAGTATTAGCATCAGCAGAAGATTGCGGTCGCGTGAGTTATAGTTGCCAGCACTAACTATAACGGGGCAATTTCACAGGTTTTTTATCAGTAAAATTTCCGCTAACTATAACATGTGTGAAACCTATGGTTTTTTCAGTGAATATATATATATATATATATATATATATACACACACACTCACACACACTTTAAAAACCATAGGTTTCACACATGTTAGCTGGACATTTCCCTCGTAAAAAACCAATGAAATTCCCCCGTTATAGTTAGTACAGGCAACTATAACTCACGCGACCGCAATCCTCTGCTGATGACGTCAGATATTACATCACTGTATTTAGACACCTATTTACCCATGTCTTCTTCCATTAATCTTTAGCTATACATATATTACAAATATTTATTTTTCAGAAAGATACATATGTAATCAGTGATGTAATATCTGACGTCATCAGCAGAGGATTGCGGTCGCGTGAGTTATAGTTGCCTGCACTAACTAGAACGGGGGAATTTCATTGGTTTTTTACGAGGCAAATGTCCAGCTAACTATAACATGTGAGAAACCTATGGTTTTTTAAGTGAATTTGCAAGGTTTTTTAAATGCTAAGTTATGTATTTATTAATATTTGGTTTTTTTCAGGTTTTTCACCGTGCGCTTCAAGCACCGTGCACGCGCGGTGGGCACTCGGTGCGCGCCCACGAAGCGTTGTGCGTGCCCCGTGCATTTGACAAAAAAATAAATGTTTTTTTCACCCTTGGGGGTCCTTCAGTGACCCCCTGACAAAGGCTAGGGGGTCAGGAACTGTCCACCCTGCCCCCTTTTCACGTTCTCCACCTTTGTTTTTCACTGCCTCAGACCGCGAGAGACAAAATGGCAGCCGCCACTTCCTGATTTCGACCGATTCTAATGTTTACTGACATCTAACAACCAATCAGAATTGCGCTCGCGCACGGCAGGGTGCGCGCACCGTGCGCGCGTATAGATATTGATATGCTTTTAAATGCTATTTTCTCAGGAAATACTGAACAGATTTACACGAGACCTTCAAAAGGCACTTCCTTGACCTTATGGCTACCTCTCTGCCAAATTTCACGTAATTCTGTTCAGCCGTTTGGGCTGTACCTTCGACTAAAGGTCCTATAGAAAAATGCATGGGGAAAACGCGTTTTGGGACCCCCCTTTTTTCTCGGCCCCCGCTTGACTAATCACCCCGAGACTTTCAGGGTAGGAGCGGAGCGCCCCACCTATTTTGAAAAATTTGCGAGGATTCGTCAACCGGCACCAAAGTTATTTAAAATAGAATTCTCAGATTTCCTATGTAAACACGGTCCTAACTATAACTATCTACTGGCGACCGCCAGTAGATTATATATATATATATATATATATATGTTTTCCAAAAGTGCCCTGAGCAATGAAAGGTCACTCGACCGTGCCCCCACCATATGGTAATTAACGCCTCACTGCTGCCTGTCTTGAGATCCCAAGCATTATTCTCATGGCCGACGCGTTTCGAGGCAACGCCTCTTCTTCATGGGCAGAATCACGCAATGAAAGTCATCTCATTTCCGGTGCACTTTTATTCAGAAATCGCCCTGATTGGCTTTTGCTTCGTGCATCATGGTTAGTGCATTGTGGATGTTAAAGTCTATAAGATGCATCGTCATTCATTCTTGTAGTAAGTACATTGTCGTGTTTGCAGTTTAAAAATCGTTTTTCACCTTAGTAGGTTTGGCATCTTCAAGGCAGGCTGATTAATGCACTGGGACACGGTGCTGCACGGAGTTTGAAGTTCAGCTCCACAGCCTTCCATTATTTCGGAATGGTGCTCCTTTCCACGGCGGGCAGCCGTGTCTATAAATGTTTTCCAAAAGTGCCCTGAGCAATGAAAGGTCACTCGACCGTGCCCCCACCATATGGTAATTAACGCCTCACTGCTGCCTGTCTTGAGATCCCAAGCATTATTCTCATGGCCGACGCGTTTCGAGGCAACGCCTCTTCTTCATGGGCAGAATCACGCAATGAAAGTCATCTCATTTCCGGTGCACTTTTATTCAGAAATCGCCCTGATTGGCTTTTGCTTCGTGCATCATGGTTAGTGCATTGTGGATGTTAAAGTCTATAAGATGCATCGTCATTCATTCTTGTAGTAAGTACATTGTCGTGTTTGCAGTTTAAAAATCGTTTTTCACCTTAGTAGGTTTGGCATCTTCAAGGCAGGCTGATTAACGCACTGGGACACGGTGCTGCACGTAGTTTGAAGTTCAGCTCCACAGCCTTCCATTATTTCGGAATGGTGCTCCTTTCCACGGCGGGCAGCCGTGTCTATAAATGTTTTCCAAAAGTGCCCTGAGCAATGAAAGGTCACTCGACCGTGCCCCCACCATATGGTAATTAACGCCTCACTGCTGCCTGTCTTGAGATCCCAAGCATTATTCTCATGGCCGACGCGTTTCGAGGCAACGCCTCTTCTTCATGGGCAGAATCACGCAATGAAAGTCATCTCATTTCCGGTGCACTTTTATTCAGAAATCGCCCTGATTGGCTTTTGCTTCGTGCATCATGGTTAGTGCATTGTGGATGTTAAAGTCTATAAGATGCATCGTCATTCATTCTTGTAGTAAGTACATTGTCGTGTTTGCAGTTTAAAAATCGTTTTTCACCTTAGTAGGTTTGGCATCTTCAAGGCAGGCTGATTAACGCACTGGGACACGGTGCTGCACGGAGTTTGAAGTTCAGCTCCACAGCCTTCCATTATTTCGGAATGGTGCTCCTTTCCACGGCGGGCAGCCGTGTCTATAAATGTTTTCCAAAAGTGCCCTGAGCAATGAAAGGTCACTCGACCGTGCCCCCACCATATGGTAATTAACGCCTCACTGCTGCCTGTCTTGAGATCCCAAGCATTATTCTCATGGCCGACGCGTTTCGAGGCAACGCCTCTTCTTCATGGGCAGAATCACGCAATGAGAGTCATCTCATTTCCGGTGCACTTTTATTCAGAAATCGCCCTGATTGGCTTTTGCTTCGTGCATCATGGTTAGTGCATTGTGGATGCAAAAACCAATCAGGGCGATTTCTGAATAAAAGTGCACCGGAAATGAGATGACTTTCATTGCGTGATTCTGCCCATGAAGAAGAGGCGTTGCCTCGAAACGCGTCGGCCATGAGAATAATGCTTGGGATCTCAAGACAGGCAGCAGTGAGGCGTTAATTACCATATGGTGGGGGCACGGTCGAGTGACCTTTCATTGCTCAGGGCACTTTTGGAAAACATTTATAGACACGGCTGCCCGCCGTGGAAAGGAGCACCATTCCGAAATAATGGAAGGCTGTGGAGCTGAACTTCAAACTCCGTGCAGCACCGTGTCCCAGTGCGTTAATCAGCCTGCCTTGAAGATGCCAAACCTACTAAGGTGAAAAACGATTTTTAAACTGCAAACACGACAATGTACTTACTACAAGAATGAATGACGATGCATCTTATAGACTTTAACATCCACAATGCACTAACCATGATGCACGAAGCAAAAGCCAATCAGGGCGATTTCTGAATAAAAGTGCACCGGAAATGAGATGACTTTCATTGCGTGATTCTGCCCATGAAGAAGAGGCGTTGCCTCGAAACGCGTCGGCCATGAGAATAATGCTTGGGATCTCAAGACAGGCAGCAGTGAGGCGTTAATTACCATATGGTGGGGGCACGGTCGAGTGACCTTTCATTGCTCAGGGCACTTTTGGAAAACATATATATATATATATATACACACATATACACACACACAATATTTCATGCTTAGTGTTCTGCATAAATTATGCAAAAATTGAAGGAGGGAGCTCTAGGTAGATTCCAAGTTTTAGGTGGAGACAAGCTCCTTTATATGAAATACTACAACATCACCAACACTCAAACTACTCACCTTAAATGTCTGTTTTTCTAGAAGAGCTTTTAATCTCCTCGGGACAGAGTACTTGAGCCGGCCCCCAGGGAGTTTGGTCCCTTGGGCATTTTCAGGCTTGTTGAGCACAGCCCACCTCCCCCTTTGCATCATTTTGGCAATGGAGGATTGGGTCCCTAGGGCCAAACAAGGCTTTAGGGGATAGGGATGGTCACGCAACCTTTGCTCTTACTTAAGATACCCGACCCTAGAAATGGGTTCCCTGGGGTTCCTAATGGGCTCAGGGAGGAGAGCCGTACACAAACAGCCCCTCCCCAAATATCTTTTTTTTAAATAGGAAGCTGCCATTCTTTTTGGGGGGGTGCAATCCTGCAGGACTGTGGCAGAAACAGTCCTCCCCATTCAGGCCTTAGGGTGGCAGGGCATCCTACCCTGCCCCCTTACATTAATTTTATTTTCAAACTTCACAACAGGGGACTAAGTCTCAAAGTCCTGAAATTGCTGCCAGGAACATTTTTCTCTTGTTGCTGGCTGCCAATCACAGCCCTCACTCACAAGGGAGTCCGACTCCTGTGGGAGCGTATGTGCACAAGGGAAAAATGATAACTGGGGGAATCAAGACACAATATTTTTTTAAGTTGGGTTTGAGGGCTCTCACCAGAGTCTCTCAAAGCCAACCATCCAGATTTACAAATATTTTTGAAGCTTAATATCTCCAAGACTAATGAACGGATTAACACCATATCACAAAAAGCACACTTAGCTTAGCTTCCTGCCAAATTTGGTGCAATTCCTTTTAGCAGTTTTTCTGGTAGCACTGACTAAGTCTAAGAACAGTACTTAGGGAAATATGGTTTTGGGACCCCCTTTTTTCCTCGGCCTCCCCGCTGGATAGATCACTGCAAAACCTTCCAAGAAGGAGCGGAGGTGGATTCACTTTTTTTTGTAAAGTTTGTGAAGATTCATCAAACAGCGCCAAAGTTATTAACAAACCAAAAAGCGTTCAGACTATGGAAAAGCGGACCTAATTATGACTACCCAGTGGTGAACCAAATGAAAGGGTACCTTTGCACACAACTGACTAGTATAGCTAGCACTGCTGTAGCCTGCCTTGGGTGAACCAACCTGTGCTGTATGTAAAAATAGTTAACAAAGTATAAGAACTGGCTGCATTCAGGGATTTGGACAAAGTGTTCATACACCAACCAAGAAGTTTAAACCAAATGTGGTCTTATTCACCGTCAAACACAATGCCTTTTTAGGATCTTTAATACAGTATGGCGACTACCCATTTCCCCTATCTTTCTAATCTCAGGGGACCTGAAAGATGCCGTCCACTTAGTCCTTTGTGAAAACTGAATTCTAAGCATATACACAAAATGATTTAAAACAGTTTCCGGTTTGTTTCTGTACTACACAAAGTAAGCAAAATGTGCAAAGGATCTTATAGTCCTGGCTCCTTGATATACCTTAATAAAAAAATTGTTGTCCAGCTATTTTTATTTTTTATTTGTGTTTTTCTATCATTAAAGAAGTGATTTAGCTTGGGTAGACATTGCAAACTTGGCCTGGATTTTTATGGATGACAATTTTTAAAATGGTGGCTGTGTTGCAGTGATGATGTAATATTTCAGGAACCATGATACCTATATATGAGAAGTTGGCCTGGTATACGCTGTCCAAGTGGGCACCTTGCACCAGTCCAAAAAAACCCTTATCGATGATAGGTTAAAGACAACCTTTATTGAAAGCTATCCTAGTGGTAGCTATGGAGAGCAGCCTTCAGGCTAAGCCTTGAAGGAATGTAACAACAAACAAATGATGGACGGAATGCTGACAATGCATACATTCTCCCCCAGTCAAGAGATCTGGGTTAAATCCATCGTTCTTTTGCCCACTACACCACCCCAGTTTAGACATGGCCATATGCAAATCAGTCTTGACCCTGTGCCTCATGGGAACAGTCCAGCCCGAACTGCCAAGCCATGTCTTCCCTGGACCGGAATCAAGCATCCTAGGACCGGTTTCTGGCTATCAGCCGTCATCAGCCAGGATAGCTTGACTCCAGTGGTGTAGTGAGCACGGGTCCCACGTCTGGGAATACCCATCCCACTTAGGGCGAAAAGCGTTACAACAAACAAATGATGGACGGAATGCTGACAATGCATACATTCTCCCCCAGTCAAGAGATCTGGGTTAAATCCATCGTTCTTTTGCCCACTACACCACCCCAGTTTAGACATGGCCAGGATAGCCGTCATCAGCCAGGATAGCTTGACTCCAGTGGCGTAGTGAGCACGGGCCCCACGTCTGGGAATACCCATCCCACTTAGGGCGAAAAGCGTTACAACAATCAAACTGGAATGGCATGGTGAGCAAAAAAACGATGGATTTAGGCCCAGATCTCTGTACTGGGGTGAATGTATGACATTGTCCTGCATTCTGTCCATCAGTTGTTGTTTTTGCATTTGTCACCCCGAGTGGGAAGGGTATGCTCAGACGTGAGTCCCTTGCTCTCCATGCCACTGGAATCAGTTGTTTTTGCATTTGTCACCCCGAGTGGGAAGGGTATGCTCAGACGGGAGTCCCTTGCTCTCCATGCCACTGGAATCAGGCTATCCTGGCTGACGAGGGCTGAAAGCCCGAAACCGGTCCTAGGATGCTTGTTTCCAGTCCAGGGAGGACCTGGCTTGGCAGTTCGGGCTGGACTGTTCCCATGGGGCACAGGGTCAAGACTGATTTGCATATGGCTGGGTTCAAACTGGAATGGCATGGTGAGCAAAAAAACGATGGATTTAGGCCCAGATCTCTGTACTGGGGTGAATGTATGACATTGTTCTGCATTCTGTCCATCAGTTGTTGTTTTTGCATTTGAAGGAATGTAAAGCAGCTTGTTTTACCAGTCTATAATCTCTTGAGTGGCTAAATGAAAGGAGACCACACCAGGTATATATATCAAATATGTGTATTTATTCCTAAAAACACCCTACTAGTCTCTTTATGAGGCTAGAGGTAAAAGCACATAAGTTACACTTCAAAATATTACAGTAAAGTAGCACAATACACGTTAGGACCTGGGGGAGGACCAAACCATATACTAAAATAGTGGTATAAGAACCACGACTTAACTAGACACAAGGCCTAGAGCCTGTAGAACCCCTGAGACCCAAAGGAACCACCCAAGGTAGTGACACAGGGTGTGCAGTGTGAGAACACAGCTACGAGATCCCGTTAGTTTCTACGGGGAAAGTCTGTTATATTTTTAGAGTTAAAGGACACTTAGGAATGGACTACGACCAAACCCTCTTGGACTTAGACAGTTCTAGGGTCAACACCCACGCGAGCACCGGAGTACTCTAGTTACCTCACCCAGGGAAGCTGGGTGCATAGGTGTCAAATGGTGTTGGGTCGCGTCGTCGTTTTCAGTGGGAGCTGGCGAAGAAGTGCTGCTGCCGGGAAGATGCAAAGTGTCCGCAGGGATCCAAGCCTGGTTCAGAGATGTGAAGAACCTGAAAGCAGAGAGGAGAGAGTCTGGGTCACTTGCTAGTGACCAGGGGCACGATAGACGAATGCCCACTGATGTCGGGTGTTTCAGGTGAAGAAGGTGAAGCTGAACTCTTCAGCCACAAGGACCAGTGGGCGTTCAGGATGACCAGGAGCTGGATTTGAGCTGTACCACAAAGGATGTCGAGTGCTGCAGCATCGGTGCCAGGATTGGATACAACAAGCCTTGGCAACAGCAACCCATGCAGAAAGGAGAAAGATGCCTTGGTGTGGACCAGCAACGTCTGAGGGACTCCCCCAGCAAGGAGTTAGGGCATGTCTGGAGCAACCAGGTAAGCCTAAAGAAAATCAGCGTTACCTTCACAGGGACCCACCAGTCGACGGACCAGAAATCGTGAAGGGACCTCATGCGGGAATGCAAGGAGCAGGCTCACGGAACACTCGTGGAGTGTAGGCCCAAAATCTTCGGTGCAAAAGGTGCTCAGGGTCTGGGCTACAAGTAACCCAATGCACAGCCTCAAGAGTTGTCGGGATGCTGATGCACTTGCAAATGTGCATGGTATCCAGGGGTTTCAGTTCCATGTTACCCACGAGGGCTACGGGTCTCAGCTTTGCTGGGGACTCGATTCGGCCTCTGTGAAGTCTGGAAACCTACCTCTGGTGTTGCAAAGTCTTCGGTGTCCGGCGGGAGCTTCGGAGATGCAGACCAGACAGGGGAGTAACTCCTTTACTCCAAGGGAGATTCTTCAGTCATCTGGCGTTGAACAGATCGTCGAAGTTCCAGGATTCAGTATCAGAGTTTCGTCCAGGTATATCTAACGTTCTGGTTACAGAGGTTCCTTCTTTATACCAAAGGAAGGGGTTGGACTACCTCAGGGGACCCACCTATGGGAGGGTTTGGAAAGAGGGGTGGCGACACTCATTTCCTTTGTCCAGTTTCACGCCAGATCAGGGGCTGGTAGCCCCTGCAAGCAGTTTGAGCTGGACTATGCACAGTGACACCAAATGTGCCCCCAGTGCAGGACTTCAAAGCACTCCTGGAGTGCTCCCACCCACAGGAAACCTATTGTCCAGGCCTCCCCTGCCGGAGTTTCCATCAGCAGCAGGAGGCCAGACTCATGTCTGTGGCTGCAGCATCCATTTTGTGATGCCAGGGCTCTTTTAATCTGGTACCGGGTATACCGGTGCGGTCATGTCTCTCCCTCTAGAAGGGTGGGATCATATTCCTACACCAGTTACTGGTGTGGGGGTATGATTCCAAGGTGTTTGACACCAAACACGACATGTTTCCGTGCAGCCAGTTCAAAGTTAGCATTTACCTCTAGGTTATAATGCACTTTAAGAGTATATGGTCAGGCTGCATCACAGACAACCCTAGAGAAGAGATTCTGAAGGCTGCAGAGGGGCTCTGCTCATGCATGGGCACCCTCTCACACAAAACCAAGCACCCTGCCTTCAGGATTGATAAGGCCTTCCATGGGGGTGACTGATAGGTGAGATATAGTGAACCTATATCTCTGTAAGGGGTGCATGCACCACCTTACCCAGGCTGCAGTAGCAGACCTGTGGTGTCATTTTGGAGTGATTCCCAGGGGTGGCATAATACATGCTTCAGCCCCTGGTAGGCCTTTGGCGGTACCTATGGCCTGGGTACATAGTATACCATATACTAGGGACTTAAGGGTATATGAGTCTAAAAAGGCAAACATGTTTTTATCTACACCTAGTTTATTCCAAGATTCAGTTTTCAGCTGAGTAGCTGATATAAACAGCAATGCGATGCATTTGCAACAGAATTCAATGCCCACCCAAACTTCACATGTGCATACATTCCAAAATAGGAATGTACAATGAGCTCGCAGCAGCAACGTAACCGCCAGCATTCAGTTAAATTTGCACTCTTTGAAAAAAGCAAATGAAGTTTTAAAGCCACTCTTGAGTGCTGGCAATGGGTTCATACTCCGTGAGATCAGAGAAATATTTGTCAATATTTATGAAACTTTATTGATCCATAATAATGGAATTAAGATTTTTCTGGTCAGAATGCACAATGAAAGAATTTGGTCAATCTAAAACTAATGAGCCACGTATGGTGTTCAGTTAATATGATCACAGAATGCAGTAAAATCAGCAGGAACCATTTTAAGAAACTTCTTTAAAGATTTTGGACTTAAGGACACATTTTGTGATGTCCCAGATGTCCCAGAGCTCCACAAATCAACAGTCAATAAGAATGCTTGATGTTGTTTTAAGTTTTTTTTACATCATTGCTTAATTTCAGCAAAGCAAAACTGTTACAAACTAAAGTTCTTGAGTTCAGAAGCTGATAACATTGATGGTGGCTTTGAAGATATAAGGGAAGAAGTGGAAGACAACCCCATGAACTGACACGCTTGAGCTGTGCATGTACTGTCTTTTCCAAATCATGGTTTATGCATTACATAACTGCAAAAAGCTAATCATTTCAATGAATAGGATTGGTGTATCAACAAGCTATGAGATAGTATGGAGCAGGAACTTAGCAGCTCATGCTCTTGTGAGTCCGACAGCACACCATTTCCAAGCCCCTTTACCAGGAAAGGATTTAGAAATGCTGCTCATGATAATTTTGATTTTGAAGACCACACTTCTTTCTCTGGAACATTCAGCACACATGATATTGCCATGGCTCTTTTTCAAGACTGTACCAATGAAGTAGCCACTGGAAAACAAACTGTCAGCTGCAGGCATAAACAAACGAAGCTGCAAACTTATACACCAACTGCTTGCCAACATGTGCAAAATCACTACAAGCCATCAACACGTCGAGGTCTACCAGAAAGCTTCAAGGTGGCTTAAGACATGGATCAGTGCGAACTGGAGGATTAAGAAAAGCCAGTTCCTCCATGGGCTGGAATTCATTCTCGGATCACCCAGAATAGCGTCCCACTGAAGGTTGGTAAAAACCCAATGATACCATCTCCAGTCACAAACTATGCACCAGTATACACAGATTTTTTTTTAAAAGTCAAAAATATGCATGCTCAGCTTGAAGAACAGCCTATCTTGCCAATTTTCTGCGATGGAGTGGTTTTCCGAATTGAAGCTGACATTTTTATGAGCAATCTAGTAGGATTTCATGATCTTTATCCAATGATGGGCATTTCCCACATGACAAAACTTGTGTTGCAGTGTGCAGGAAGTACTCAGTGGATGTGGCATAGCACTTATTCAGACTGAAATCATTGGAAGCAAAACTGTCCAGTCAGTATTGAGCGGAAATGATTATGTTTGTTTGTTACACGGTATGCCCATCATATCAGAGGCTATAGAAACATTGAATTGGAATGCTTTCTGGAACAAGAATGATAAAGTAGGTTTTGCGTATCTGATCTCAGATGTGAGCAATGCACATGGTGTACTTCATTCAAGCAACATAATGCAAAACCATGCAATATTCAAAACACTCAGTTCAAAATCAGAAAACCAAGTTCGTAGAGTTTGTGAAGAAAAATCAGACCTTTGCAAGTATGGGGGAAATGTTTTACACACGATACCTATAGCGAAAAACTTGGTACATGCCGATTGGGAAGGTGATTGGAAGCTGCACGTTAAGACTGTGGTGTTACTAAATACTGTGGTTTGCGAATTTGATTGCATAAACTGCTGGAGACATGGGTCCTGATATTTGGATAGAGTGAAGAAGCTACAGGTGAAAAAACATCTCTACAGAAAATTCATCCAAAGATATTTTATACTGCAAGACAGAAAGGGAAGGTTCAATGCTGTGGCTCCATATATGAACCTGGAACAAACGATCCAGAGATCACAGAAAAGCTTCAAGGTAATTGTTGGTTAGACACTTAAAATAAATGTTGCTCAATGGCACCTAGTTTACCATGAAGTCTTTTGACACATTCAAAATTAACGGACCATTGTAAAACTGTTCCTCACTGCAAACTTATGGGAAAGTGAGAGGGGAACATTTTAATTAACATGTTAACAGCCTTCGTCATTTCATGCAGCATCAAGAAAACCCCTTTGAATGACAGCCTGCATGACGACACAACTTTGTGACCAAACAATATGTGGAAAGCGATATAAAGACATCTACTAGATGCCCTGGAACATGAATCGAAACTATACGCAGAATTGAAGCAGGAGAGATTTGTACTGAAAGAGAAAAGGCTGTCTGACAATCACTAAAGCTACACATCCATACTTTAACTGCCATAGTAAGTTTAGTCCAACCTGCCCCTACAAAAGAGGTTACAAAAATACAACTTTTGCAAGCACACAGAGTTGGATGTAGCAACAGAAAGGGGTGAATTTATCAAGGACATTCTGTTGCATGATCTTCTTCCAACAAACCAATTAGTTGATGGAGATGCTGCAAACGAACCAGTAAAGAGCAAACTCCTACAAGAGCTAAAAAGAAAAACTTTCACCTGAAGAATTTCAATTCCAAAATGTGTCCTCATTGAAAACTGCTGTTAATCCAACAAGATTGTGTTGAACTTGGCCATTTTTGCAGGGTCACCCCAGAACTTTTTGCCTCCCTCCTGGTATTTTTTCTGACCTGGTGTTGGTGGTTTTAGGACTCTGGGCACTTTATCACTGCTGTTCAGTGTAAAGTGCATGTGCTCTCTATGGTAAACATGGTAAGATTAGTCTACACCTGTTTGGCGTATTTAATTTACCCATCAGTCCCTTGTAAAGTTGTATCTCGTATATCCAGTGCCAGTAAGTTAAATGCTACTGGTGGGTTTGCAGTGTTGCTTGTGCCACGCACAAAAGTAGCCTTTCAAACCTGTCTAAGGCCTCTGCCATCGTGGGGCCTGTGCATGCAGTTTACTGCCGCTGTGTCGTGGCACATAAAGTGGGTGCCACATCTGTGACTCCCCTTTTACTATATATCAGTCACCCCTAAGGTAGGCTCTAGCTAGCCCTATGGGCAGGGTGCGCTGTAGATAAAAGGTAGGTCATGTGCCTTAACTGTGTGGCATGTCCTGGTAGTGACAAACAGCCATTTTGGTTTCCCACTACTGTGAGGCTGCCCTCTCATAGGAATGAATTGAGGATTCCCCGATATGTGCTTCAGTGGTAATTCTTGACATGAGGAGTAGAGTGGTCAAGTTTGGTATGTTTGGAATAGTGGTAATAAATGCTGCGTAATGGTGTTCGCAGATTTATTATCACTATTTTAGAAATGCCACTTTCACAAGTGGGCTTTTATGTGTGCTATGTGTCTTTGTCCCTGCCTGTTTATTGCATGTCTGGCTCGGGAGTGACGGGGGCTGGGGAGGTGCAGTGTCTCCAGAGGGGCAGGGTGAGTCAGCACTAGGCTGAATAGCCCAATCTGCATTTGGAGTAGTGGGGGGAGTAGCAGCTGGCCTGAATAGGACTGTGCCTACCTTCCACAACGCTTGCTCCGCCCCCCTGTGGTGTGTCTGGGGCCAGAGCCTACACTTACAAAGGAGGTTGTTGTGCACTGTAAATAAAATATTAAGTGCCCCCCCCCAGAACTGACTTGGACTGGGCACTGAGCCCTGTGCCAGGGGGAGAACAAAGACTTGCACTGGTATAAGTATTGGGGCTGTGACTCCATGAAAGTGGTTATGCTGCTGGGTGCTTACTTGGGGCCGGCAGGTTCCGGACTGTGAGGAGGAACCGCCACAGGGGGACTGACCTGCTGCCCTGCTTGGCAGTTGAAGGGCCTGCTGTCTGCCCAGGAGATGCAGTGTGCTGACCGGCCTGGGCACTTCGTGGAGAGAAGTGCTGCCTGCTCCCTGCTCCCTGCTGGTGTCTGCAGGTGTGAGACAGGCAGAGCGCTGCTAGTTTTCACTGATTTCCTGGCCCTGCAGAGGAGAGCAGGTCGCTGGCTCCCCTCGTTGAAAAGACGCAGAGTTGAGGGCTGAAATTAGCACTGGAGCCCGAGGCGTGCGCTCACCAGCTGAGAAGCCGGCAGGAAGGCACTGCAGAGACAGTCGGCGGGAGCCTACCCTGCATTTTTGGTGCCAGGAGAGAGTGCTGTTCCGCTACGTGTGGCGGCCGGAGCCGCCGTGCTGTCAATCCCGGAAGTCAGGCAGTTAACCCCCGGCTGAAGGCGGGGCTCCCGTGAGAAAGGGAAGAGCCCCGCTTCTTTCATTTGCCAGCGATCGCTGACGTCGTTGGGGATGAGTCCTGCTGCTTCGGGAAGGCCGCCGGAGGTCAGGCAAGGTCCACACCTGGTTGTGAGCAGGACAAAACGGGATCCAGGCCGCGAGGTGGAGGAGAGGAGCCCAGGAGCCTGCACCAGCAGTGGCGAGACAGCTGCCACACAACTCGCTCAGCCCCCAAGGAATTGTGAGTAGGGCTGAGCTCTCCTGCACAGAGAGTCTCGGTTTGTGGGGCTTGGAGGGCACATGGTTGGTGCCTATTTTTGGTTACACAGCTGCATCGCCGGATCCGGGCAGCTGCATCATGGGGCACACATGGTTGGGGAGGACAAGGGTGGGTTGCACCCCCGCCCCATGGGAGGATTGTGCCCATAAGTGAGTGCTGCATTGGCAGCCAGGAAGTCCCTGACTTGGGGACAGAGGGCATTGCGGGGAAACCCAAGGCGGGCCCCCGAGGAGCAGGACATTCGGCCTGATATTCACCTCATGTTTTGGGTTGGGCATAAGGCCCGGAGGTATTGTGAGCACCGCATGAGTGTTACTGTGGTGCACTAGTTATTTAGGATGTCTGCCTAATCTGATCTATGCATAATGTGTTTATGCCAAGTACAGTGGTTACCAGTAGTTACTGATGGTTTTACTACTCGTATGTTTTAATGGTTATGACAGTGGCCTAATTGGCCCTGTAGTATATATAATTCCCTGTAAAGTCATACCTAGTGCCAGGTGGCACAGTGTATATATGCGATTGCGTTCTAATGTATTTTATGAGTAATACAAAGGCTATTTTTTATATAACATTGTGTGGAGTTTCTTTTGTGGTGTGCCTAGTGTGTCGCCGCTGTGTGTGTGTGTTGCGCAAATGCTTTACACATTGCCTCTGGGATAAGCCTGACTGCTCTGTCAAGCTACCAAAAAGGGTGAGCAGGGGTTATCTTCAGCGTGTGACTCCCTTGCCCTGACTAGAGTGGTGGTTTCTGCCTGGCTTAGGCTGATGCTTCAATGAACACTAGATTTCCAATTATTGCAGGTGGAAAGATTGCCAATGAGGAGTTGGTGCCTGCAGAGATATATTCAAAAGGTACAGGCCATATTGTTTAAGAGCTTAAGAGCAAATTGGAGGAAGCAGACCTTTGTGTTGTACCACATGTTAAGTGGGCTATTTGAAATGGTTCCAATCGAGTCACTGTACTGTCAAATGACAGATATATTATTCTGCTACTTAGATTTGTTGAAATGTTCATATGTCAAGGATTGTCAGAGTTATGGATACTTTATAGAACAGATGAGATAAGACACTTAATCCTGCTTCATATTCTGTACAAGAAACTTGACCCAGAGATGCCCAGTGTTCTTTTATCAAGGCACCTGTTCTTACGGATGATAACACTATGAGCAAATTTGGAACAAAGCTTGGAGCTTTAAGTGCTGAACCTGTGAAGTTTCTAAAAGGATTTGCTGAGACAAAAGAATAACATGACTTTAAAGGGATAGAAAAATAACTTGTGCGTGTGTGGAAAATGAGTTCTGACCATCACACATATGATGAGCTTTGGAACAATGAGTTCAAGAGATCAGTCCCGCTAAGTGACCTTCTACTGACGTCCTATTCTGTGAGTGGACACATTAAAAGAGCATTCCACTCGATCAGAAGATGTATAAATGTTTTGGATCATGTATATGTAGAGAAAGAGCGGTGTGAATTGTTGTTGGAAAGATATTGATGGTGGCCTAAAACCTACCAAATTTCTAAAGCCTGCAAAAGTACCACAAGCAATTGCCGAAACAAAGAAATAAAGTGAACTATGAAAGTGTGTCTAAAACAGGAGTGATCAACATTACTATCTTTTTTATATTCAGATCATAAACATGGTTTGGTGTGTACATAAAAGGATTAAAAAACATTATTTGTTTCATTTCTATAAATATATATGTCTCTTCCTCTATTTTAGAAAATGGAGAAAGGGTTACTCTGGGGAGTTCTTTTCTGTCTCTAAAAGACTACTTGAACCCCAAAACCTATATTTTGACACCAGAATGAAGAATATAGGTCTCATGGTTCAAGAAATATTACAAAGCACTGCAACACATCTGCTATTTTTAAAAATGGCATTCAGAAAAAATTGTCCCGGACCAGCAATGTCTACTCAGACTAAATTACTTCTCTAATGATCCAAAAACATAAATCAAAAATGAAAATCTCGACAATTTTTTTTTTTTACGTATGTATATCAGGTCGCTGGGATTATTGGTTTGATTTTCTTTGTCACTTCATGTATTTACTTACAAAAACATGTTAGAGAATCCTTTGTTATTCAAATCAAGATCAAATCCTGTTTATGTAATAAAGAAAGCCTTGGTACAATTTAAAAAAGTAAATAGACAGGAAGATAATTGCTGAAAAAAAGTAAAGAAAGTCACAGAAAGAAAACCTGAAGAAACAAAAATATGAATGATTAAGTCATACTCAAAGGACTCCAGGAAACTCTAATAAACAATGGAACGTCCTAAAAACTGACACTCCGGAATCAATGAGAACTCTCCAAAGACTACATACAGGAGAGCAAAAGGTTTAAAAGACCACTTGGCACATAGACATTTTGAAAATACCCAGAACACTTGGGAGAGGGCTGGATGAAACAAAGTGGTTTCTGGAAATGCAGAAGTTGCAAAGCTTAAACATTAGCAATGCCAATAGGTCTGGCGTGTTTGCATGAAAGATTTTTTTTTATAAAAAAAGGGGGTTATTAACTTTGAGTGAGAACTGTAGTATTGGTGATGCTTGGATGACACGCTTCAAGACACCCATTTTGTTTCAACTCTGAGACAGTACTAGTGGCTTATGTATATGGTCTACAGGTAGTGCAAACACATGTGATATTCAAGCACAACCAAACAGACACTAATTGCACCAAGTTGCAATGGGTCCAGCAATAAAATAGATCAATGGCCCCAGAAGTTATGAGAATCAATAGTAGCCCCTGTACAGAATGGCACTTCAGAACAGCAGCTAAATTCCTCAGTGGGAGTATCACTGGCCAACTGCCATGATCCTTGATCGAGCTAAAGCAAAGGACGGCCTTAAGTCATGCATGCTTTCCGTAATGGCAATTTTTCCTATGGAATATTGAACGTTTGTTGAGCATTTGAAGGTGAGATAGAGTGTTTTTAGTTGCATTCATGCCTTGCTTTAATACAAACACTATGTGCTTAAGAAACAAAAGGGCTAACAAAACAGCCCTTTATGATATATTGTAAAAGGTCATTTACGCAATACTCAGGCAATAAAGGTAAAGCACCCCAGTCCACCCATTCAGAGTTCCCTCTTTGAAATCCTGGAATACCTTGGTAGTAATGTATTGCCATGATCTGTATGATTGTTCTTATTAGTATTAACATGTTTTTATATAGTGCTCCATTTTACACTTCTGCTGCTTCTAAGCACTGTAAATAACATCTGTAACAATAATCCTATTTATGGTGCGTAATTTACTGGCCACAGTAGAATTGAAGATTGAGCTGACCTTGCAGAGATTTAAATTCAAGACTTGTTGACTACCACCTGTTTCTGCGACGAGCATTCAACTCACTGAGCTGTTCTGTCAGCTGTTAATATGAATACAGTCATTACTGTAGTGGTAGCGGTGGCTGTGGTAATGAAATAATTCATTAAGAATTCGCCAAATCCAGCACAGAGACAGCAGACATTTCCCCTCTCAAGACCTCTGCGACAACCTCGCCGCCTTCTTACACAGCAAGATCAAGGAGATCAACAACAGCTTCGCAACCGAAGACCCATCCACCACACCCAATAGCTCCAGACCCCAGCTGACCTTGCCCAACAGGACCAACCTCACCTCTAACGACAACCTCAGGATCATGAAGAGCATCCATTTCGGAGCCCCCTCGGATCCCTGCCCTCACCATATCTTCAACAGAGCCAGCTACTCTATCGCATCTAAACTCTGACGCACCATCATACGCTCCATCGAATTCGCCACCATCCCTGAAGACTGGAAAAACTCAGACATCAACTCCCTCCTGAAGAAACCCTCTGCCGAACCGACGGACCTCATGAACTCCAGATACATCTCTCTGCTTCCCTTCCTAGCCTAAGCCATTGAGAAAGGCATCAACACCCAACTCTCAGATTTCATTTTAACGAACCACATCCTGGACCTCTCCCAATCGGGCTTCAGAAGCAACAGCCCCGAAACCGCTCTCCTTGCCGCTACAGACAACATCCACATCCTCCTCGACTGAGGCGAGCCGGCTGCCCTTATCCTACTGGACCTCTCAGCTACCTTCAAGGTACAGAATCTCGTTTTGCTTTTTGTGCATTATGAAGAGCATTTTTCCAGTCACAAGTGGGCCGAATCTGCGAATCGAGCCATTTGTGACCAGGAAAATGCTTTGCACATTTCAATCGATCAATTGGGATTTATTAAGAGCAGTTATTTACTCATGAGGGTATCCAGGTGCTGAGAGGTAGGCTGCTCAGGTGGAAACAGTAGAACAGCCAGGTCTTAAGTCCCATTTTGAATTACTGAAGAGTGGGTGAGGTCCAGAGATGGAGGGAGAGCCTGTTCCAGGCTTTCGCGGTGAGGTAGGAGAAGGAGTGTCCTCCACTCTTGCTTTAGCGCAGGGGTCTCCAATGAGTAGCTCGGGAGCTACTGGTAGCATGCCAGTACCTTCAAAGTAGCTCTCAGAGGTGAAGTCAAACCCAGTATCAAATTCAGAGTAGATGCCTATTAGAAAAGGCAGCACTACTCATTTTAAGACCATTAGAGTGACAGCAAGCCGTACTGTTAGCAGTAACTCATACTAATACTTAGACACACACTGAATCAGCCTATAGGGCCTACCACTTGATAGTGTGTATCCAATCTCAATATAACTAAGCCACAAGGAGATTGACCATGTTGCAGTCCCTGCTGTATTAGACACAACATGTGTGTGAACAGCGGACCATCAAAGAAGCATGGCAGCAGTAGCCTGAGCAGTAATCAGTGCTGACCAACCAAAGTGTGGGACTGCAGGAGTCAGAGTGAGAATATGTCCGTTGGGTGCATGATCACTCAAGACCCGAGGAGAAGAGGGCATGATCCAGACCACAGAAAATTAATTGACTCATGAGCATTTATCTGCGTCCATAATAAACGCTATTGCTTCCTGAAAGGTACGCCTGGTGTCAAGGACCACCAAATGTGTATGTATGCTAGCCCCCATCATAAGGGTGTTATCTCTGGCATAATTGTGCTTGTTCCTGGCACAATAGTGCCAATGTCATAATAATGGTCATCCTTGACTATTTTGGGTATTTTTGATCTAGTTGTGGTATACGGGCAGCCATCCTTTAGCTGATTAAATGTTTTGCACAAGCCTGAGCTGGAAGAACTACAAGCACAAACTGTATTATTGCAGCACTCTGGCAAGTTGGGATCACAGAACAATGAGATTGTTCACATGTTAAGGTCACATAAGGGGAGGTTACTAGAAAGGTTGAGGTCACAAGACAGGGAACCATACAATGCAGCCCGTGATGGTGCCAGGCTGCGCTGGAGAATCCAGCCGCACTGTGTTGCATCCCCACTGGAGAGCATAATAGGCAAAGGGGTGTTTGGTGGGTACATAGGTGGTGCAAGATTCCAGTTCTGTTGTCTGGAATGTTGAGGCTAACTCCTGGAAAAGGGAACCAAATGGTTCCTGTTCCAACCGTAGCTATCCTATAAAGAGAGAGGTAGGCCCAAGTGCTCCTGCCATCACTTAGATCATGACCTTCCTGTCACAAAGTAAAAGAAACTACATTTTTCCTCAATATAGGATACTGTGTTGGCTGTTTAGAACACCAACATCATGTAAAGTAGTTGGAGTCAAATGAAAGAGCAACAAGGAGTCAATTGAAAAGAACTTTAATCTGATTCAATTACTTGGAGAAACACGGAAAGGGATACTATAATGCAGAGCACTCGTCAACAAGAAATTGATGTGGGAGAAGAAAGGAGTCCCTGATCTGCCGGTGTTTTTTCTTGAACAGGCAATTCAAAAAGGGAAGTGGTGTGCTCAAAGGAGAAAGGGCTTTCAGAACGAGATGTGCAAGACTTAGAAAGGTTCCCCCGTATGCCTGCTGTTTTTATTGCATGCAAATTAAAAGGATTACTTCATTTATTACATGAAAGCAATGTTTGAATTTTCTTCAACATATGTACTGACCATAGTAAGAAACGAAAGGATTCACTACAAACTGTTATCTTTCAGACCGTGTCTGAACATACGCATATGTGTTTTATTTTCCTGTATGGCAACCCAATAATAGCATGACTTTATGAAGTTAAGCTAGTCATATTTATGGAAGTCTTATTATTGAAGTAGCTCAGTTTTAACTAATATAGAGGAGTATTATTCTTAATGTAGGCATTATTTTTGGAGGGGTCCCCAAGTCATGGAGAGTAGCAGATAAGACCTTCTTAATGTATAAAGGCAGCTACCTCCACGTAGCCTCTGGCCATGTTTAAAAGAAACAAAAAAAAGACTTCTTTAGCACAGCTGTTAAATAATGGACTCCACTTTTACAGTTTCTTGGTGTATGTAAACAGTTTAGTCCAACTTTAACAACGGACAGGGAAGCAAAGTTTGTAATGTCAAATGCGGACTATGAAGAAAGAAAACTTTACAAACCAATGTTATATAATATACAGATTTCCATTTTAAAGCAATGGCAAAGGAAGAAATGAGCACGATTTTCATACACGGACTGTGTTCATGTAACTGCGCTAGGGAAATGAGTCGCTCTGCGAGCACAGCCTCAGCGCGACAATGGCTTTGAACGAAGGAGGATCTACAATGGGCTACTTTGTCTTACAAACCCCCAGTTGCTTTTTTAAAGTTTCCAGGACAATTAAAAGCTTGCTAGATTATGATTTTCCTACAACATCACTCAGTAAATCGACTGCTCCCAAGGTCAATTTGCAATTTGAAAAACTTTATTCGACAATTAAGTCATGAAAGTATCATACATCAACCATCTGCATACACATGTATTAAAACAAAATATCATGAGCACACAAATTTTATACTAAAACCTACGCTATTTACCAATTTAAATAGATAACATTAATGTCTGGTCATCCAGTTTTAAAAAAAGCGTTTCGACTTAATTTAATTTAAACAAAAAATCAATTAAAAAAAAATGAGTAAAAACATAGCTACATTCGGGCGCCTATTCATTGAGCGCTGTTATATTTATCTGTCTGAGCCGTAATATCCAAGCCCACTTTATGTATTTTGCCATTGCCATTGCAATTATCGGGCTCGGATCTGAACACAAGATTCTTAGTGCCTCCTCGTGCCTTCGGGTACCTAAGAGCCGACAAACGGGTAATACCCATTTTTTCCGCGGGAGCTCATAGAGAGGACAAAAAAAAAGAAAATGACTCAGGGATTCAGTCGTGTCCCTACATTTAGGACATTTGTCCTGGGAACCTTTAGACCATTTACATGTAAATGAACGGAGGGGGAGGGTACCTATCCTAAACTGGAAATAAAGTTTGCGATCAAACGGAGCTTCAATAAAGCCCCAAAAAAGTTCCTGTCTAGGGTGTGCCTTAATCTCTATGTATCTAGCTGTTAGCTGGGATATACTTCCCTTTGAAACAGATTCCATAGCTATAAATTCCCAGTACTTGGCTTTAATGATTTCTTTTGAAGGGAAGACCGCATTTTGAGGATCATCCCATAAGTTTTTCCATCCCAGTCTGTAAAGGAATAGTTTAATAGACCTCAGCCAGTCTATTTTATGGAAGAGGTCTTTCTCCATTATTTCTTTTAAGCCCAGAGCATAGTGCTTAAGCTCCTCGGTTGACCAGACCCTACGCCAATACAGCAATGGCCGCAAATTAGCAGTGTCTTGTAAGGTTTTCAAGCCGAGGTCCCAGAACAGAGGTAACAAGGGAGTACTTTGTGGAACACCAACAACTTTCCGTATAAACTCGCTCTCCATAGCATTCAGACGTTTTGGATTAGTGCCAAACCCCCATAGCTCAGAACCATATAAGGATGAGCTACGTATCTTCATTGAATAAATTTCGAGGAGTGGACCTATTGGCTGTGTCTGCGAGGTTTTAAATCTTTTCAGAAGAAAACCAGTCTGTTGTTGGAACTTCAAAATAGAGAAGTCTAGTTGACTTTTCCAACGCATATTCTTCTGTAATGTCACTCCCAAATAAGTGAAGGCATCCACCTGTTCCAGGGGAAAGCCATTCATAACAATTACACTACTATAGGGTTTGTGAGTTCTACATGGGTTAGGGCCATTAAGGACCATGAATTTGGTCTTGGAGACATTTATTTCCAAGCCACGAAGCAAGCAGAACTCTTCAAAGCGTCGGAGGGTAAGCTGTAGGCCACTCGGAGTTTTAGAAATCAGCAGCGTGTCGTCCGCGAACATGAGAACAGGAATAAGAGTGCCCGTCATAGCTGGAGCGTCAGAGGGGACACCGGAGAGGAACTCTGCCACCCCGTTGACGAAGAGTGAGAACAAGGTCGGTGCCAAGACACAACCTTGCCGTACTCCTCGTTCCACGGGGAAGGACTCCATTACCTCGCCCTGCCGTCCCCACCGGACCCGAGCAAAATTGTTCTCATGTAAGCGCACGACCAGTGCCAACAACTCCGGCGCCATCCCCAAATCCTCCAATACTTGCCACAACTTGTCTCGTGGTACCAAATCAAATGCCGCCCGTAGGTCGACAAACACGGCATACAAAACCCCTTTTTCTAAAACTACTGTCCTCCAATAGAGGACAATAAACCTAAAGACCTGGTCAATAGTGCTGGTTTTTGGGCGAAACCCGGCCTGTAGTGGACTTAAAACATTGTTGGATTCCATCCAAGTCTGGATTTTGCCCAGAACCAGCCTACCCAAGATTTTTTGTAAAGCATCTATCAAGCTAATGGGCCTATAATTGCAAGCCAACGATTTGTCCCCTTTTTTTATATATTGGGACAATTTCGGCACCTTGCCAGGAATGGGGAATCACCATTCCCTGAGCTATTGCATTAGCTAAGTGGGTAATATATACAGACCATCTCGTTCTGTTGTGCAAAAATACATCGGCCGGGATACAATCCATGCCGGGTGCACGACCCTGAGTAACCATATCAAGTGCAATATCGACCTCCTCAACACTAAACACAGGGGTATTATAAAACAGCCTCTCCTGGTGAGGCGTTCTAGCGTCCTCAACGCCTTTTGAATATTGTGACTTAAAAAAGTCTACCCAGGAACTCTGAGGAACATGATTGTGAGGACTGTCAATAATTTCACCCTTCTTCCATTTAAAAATATCCCAGAATTTTTTCTGGTTTTTATCAGCACATGCTGCTTTTAGGTCTTGCCACTCACGCTCATTCCATTCCTTTTTGGCTTTCAATAGGGTTTTTTTAATGAGTATTGCGAGCTAATTTAATCTTGCTTGCGTCATTTGTTTTAAGAGCAAGTCCCAGATCAGTACGGGCTTGTTTGCAGGAGGCATTATGCCAACTCTCCTGTTTGCTTCTATGGACTTTCTTTCCTACAAAGGGTCTACAAAAACATGATTTCAATTTACCAACTAGTTTTTCATGGATTTTCTCAAATGCAACTCAGGGTTGACCTTTATCATCTACTTCCATAATTGACGCCAACGCCTCTTCAACGTGGGACTCAATGCTCCCTATAAGGTCTGGATGTTCTGCTACATTACGCCATTTAAGGTGGCGTTCATCGTTTGATAGAGCTTCAACTAGATCCGTCATTTCAGGAGCTTGTTCTGTTCTGTCTCCCATTCCTAAATCAAAGGTAGCGACTAATGGGTTGTGGTCGCTTTCGATCCGCGTCTCGACCACCATATCCACGAGTGTATGCCACATCCTCAAGTGGACCAGGACATAATCTCTATTGCTTGCCCTATTACCATTAACATACGTTTTGTTACGTGTCCTATCTGATGTGGTTCTGCCATTGGCCGCCCTCAGTTGGTTGCCCAGGCAAAACCCTTTCAGATGCAGGGCCGCCTCAGTCCACTTACTAACTGCCTTTGTCTCAAGCTGTGGGACACCCCATTTTAGGTCCTCTTCCTCTGTTAAAAGCAAATCTTGAGGGCCTAATGGCTCAAGAGTTGTATTGAAGTCTCCCGCAGTAAGTGGGAGCACATCAATAGGACTAGATTCTACAAGGGTGCTTAATGCAGATACCACCTCCGATTTTTTCCCACCTGGCAAGCCCCTTGCATATACATTATATATGTCAATTTTGAGGTTTGACGAACTGGTCAGCCTAACTCCCAATATGTCAACATTCTGTGTTTGTATGGGTTGGATTTTACATTCCAGACTTTGTTTGACCCAGATGACCAAGCCTCTGATGTCCGACCCTTGGACTTTTTCTCCGCTAGAACAAAGAAATTCAGATAGCCCAACATAAACACAGGCTCAAGTGACCATGTCTCCTGAAAAAGACAGATATCATGCTTACTGATGAAATCTGCCCACAGAGGAGAAGATAGTTTGGAACCTATACCCGCTACATTCCAAGATAGAAACAATACATGACCTACAGAATAGGATCCCCCTACAATATTCCCTGCAAGGTCAGCTCCCAAGGTCTTCACCGGAAGAGGAAACAGAGCAAACACGAGTGATGCTGCAGCTGTTGAACACGGTGATGCGAGTCTCTCTTGTGTGCTACAGACTCACGGGAGCCTTTCCCAGGCGTGCTTTAATACACAGGGGTGAGGGAGGGAGGAAACTGGATGATGCAAGTTTATCAAGTAAATTGTGAGGTCAAATGTCGCACATCAGAACTTTCATTTTCAACTGGCACTTTGACACCCTGCATCTTTTAAACCTAGCGCTGACATTAAAATATCACGACAGCTATCAGACTACCTTTGGGGAGGATAGGAAGAGGAGTAGCCCAAGGATGGGCATAAAAAAGGCGGATAGGCCACTGCTTAGGGGTCTATCCTGCCTTCAGTATGAACAGTAGAAGAAAAACACAACGGCTTTACTAACTACCCAGGAACTGGCATGTAAACATACTGGCCAGCAGGCAGCTTTCAGATAATGATAGCTCTTCAAGGAGATGGTGTGCATCCCTGGTACTACAAGCTGCTCAAAAACGGACCAAAAAAAGCAACCATGCAATGTGTATATATATTTTCTTTTTTGTCAACACTAGCAGCAGTATGGGGAAAAAAAGGAAACCTGGGGGAAAGGGGGGGAAAAAAAGGAGCTGCCCACGAGATCATTCATACCAGCCTTGGCACTGGAGTGCACTGCTTGTCAGGCGGCCGCACTCATGTGAACAGGCGAAAATGCAGCCACTCACAGTACAAGACAGCTTATGGAAGAATTAGGCCGATCCACTTCCCCATTCTGCATGCTTTGGTGAGAGAGGCAAAATGTGAATGACAGCTGAAGAGACAAATGGATAAAGAGGGCTGACTGAAATCCTCTGTATGTATGCATTTATGTATGTATGTTTAAGATGTATATATTTTTTTTAATTTGAGGCTGGGTAAACAGCTAAAGTTGCCTCTTGTCCAAACCTATAAATAGGCATCAATACTCAACTCTCTGAAACATACAATAGAAAATAAAGAGATTAAAAAATTATTACATAAGAGCAAATGCCAGGGATGGCTCCTCCTCAGAAGTGAAGTGTTTTCCTGCCTGCTGCAGCGCAGCTGGCACACACAAATAAAAAAAAAAATGGCATGACAAGGCCATTTTATTGCCATGCCATTTTATTATCTATCGGCTTATGCAAATGTGAGGGCAAGGGGTGGGGCTGAATGCTGCATTGTAGAATTACAGCTGACCCTGCAGTGCATATGTCGGGTTGGCCGGCTCTCCTGCTATTGCCAGCCCAGCATGCGCACTGTAGACCCAGCAGTCCCCTGGCTGTGGGGGTTTACTGGCACAGGCCCCCAGCCTCAAAATGAGCACTGGGTTGGCCTGCTCCCAGCAATCCTGGAGCTGCTGAGAGCAGCTGCACGAATGGTTGGATTTACATTTCACAAGCAGGAATGAAGTCCTTCCCTTTCCTGCTTATGGACATGATCATGGATAGAAATGTGGCACCGTCTGGCGCAGTACTGGTGAGTTTGGGGCCTGCGACCCACCATATTTTTTATTGGAGATATGTGGTGGGGCTCTGCATTGCAAACCTGCATTTGGCCATTGCCAGGCTCATCCTTCGAATTCATGTGCCAGACACCTTCAACCGCATAGCAAAGGTACAACATACGTTCTGTTTATTTCCTATGTGCTGTGTTTCTTGTACAAAAGATATTGATTTGTTGTCTGACATTTTCTCTCATTTCCCAAACCTATAAAGGTTATTACAAAAAAAGCACATTCAATTCGAGATCCTAATTTGGTAACCTAGAACACAATCCTCAAATCTCCATCCAAACATACAGAAAAACGGACTCCAACTAAGCCCCAAAAATGGGATGCCCTGTCACCCGATGGGGTCTGAAAGCCAGTCAAAGACTAGTAGGAAGGAGTGGGTGTTGTGTTTCAGAGATGGTGGACTCCCTGCTGTCAGTGGCACAAAGGTCCCCACAGGAATGCGAGCTGGGTAACAAATTAGCAATAGTAGCTGCTCAGTTTTCAGCTAAACTAGAAAATAAGATAACACCACATTGGGCTTCAAGGGCGCTGGGAAAACTTCTGGGGTCTGCATCTCAAAACTGGTTGATCTGGATCAAGAATTTTCAGTGTTGGGGGTGTGGCTAGCCAGCACCCAAAATGACCGCATTGCTCTGAGGTTCTGAGCCTTAGAAATCTAAATCTCCCCCCAAAATCCGTACAACTATCCTTATAGCCCGTTTTGATGCCGGCACTGAGTAGCTGCTGACCTGTGGAGTCCGCCGGTCCCTCGCTGCTGCAGATCTGACCATCTGGGCCGAGGTTATGACATCGCGGCTCCGGACCGAGGCCGCGCTGGCTGTGATGGAGTACGGAGCCGTAAGCTGCAGCCTGGCCTTGAGTGCAGGGCGGCGCTCGGCGTAGCTATCCCTTGGCGCCAGGGGAGCTGCTGCGATGTGGGCGGTATCCCCAGTGCTGTCTGGCAGCTGCACTGGTTGTTGGGCGTGGCACCATGCGTGTGGGCTCTGGTGAGAGTGAACATCGGTGAGAAAGACACCATCACTAAGGCCATCATTTCAGTCCCTGGGACCGGAGAAGACCCGGGAGCCCCTTCCTCACCCCCCCCACCCCCAGGCATGCTTACCAGCACCGCTGGGTAAAGGATTGGATTAGGACCGCTTTCCCCTAGTGGTGCTGCCATTGCGACGTGGTAAGGTGCCCCTCCCCCATCATTACTACGGATTATATGGACATTTGCCTGTTGGAACTTCATAACCTTCGCCAGGAGACTCTCATGAACTGGGGAATACCTGTAGATCACTCCCTTGACTTACTGCATCATCTGCTATAGTGGGGTGTGGTCGGCTTGGCATCTTAGTGCCCAAAGTATGCAGGTATGGTGCAAACCCTTATTTAATTATAGATCTCATTCCTTCGCCACATATTCCACGGCTGGGCTCAATGTGAGTTGGGTGTTTATAGTGGTGCTGTTTGGGTCTGGATTGCGGTGGGTGCAGACCCCGCCCCCCCCAATTTCTACGCTTCATAGTCATTACACTGCATTAGCATCAATTATTGTGTATTTGGCACTATGGCCACTAATAAGGGATCCAGACAATCCAGTATACTTATATTATCAAAATTCGCCCACTCCAAGGCTGATGCAGCGGACGACAAACGAGCGGAGTTGGATCCCTCGTCGATGTGATGGAAGCTATCCAGGGGGTTCGCATGGTGTTGGAACAGAAGATTGATACTGCCATGATGGAGATCACTCATCCGTGCTGACTTTTGTAAAATGGGGGGGGGGGGGGGGGAGGGGACAGGGTCAAAGAAATGGAAGAATCAGTGAAAACCCTTCAGACTTCCACAAAGTCCCTTGAAATTTCAGTCAAATGTCTGCAAGCTCAAGCATCGGACTTTGAGGCGAAGTTGGAGGATTACGAGGGGCGAGCAAGGAGAAACCACATGCGTATTTTGGGGGTTCCAGAAAAATCGGAGGAGCAGGTCGCTGGGGAATTGATACTGAAACCTCTACAACCCCGGTCCCTTGCAAAGTACTTCTCTGTGGAACGGGCGCACCATGTACGAGGGAGCCCCCCCCCCCGAAACCTGGCTCTTCTCCATGACCTCTGTTGGCGAGGATATTTAATTTTCGAGAAAGGGATGAAATCCTCCAGACAGCTAGGACTACCCCGCCACTCAAGTTCGAGAATGCTACTATCACCTTTTTTCTGGACTTTACCTACAAAGTGCAGCAGAGGCGCAGATATTTCCTTGAAGTCAAGCGAGCTCTGAGATCATGGCCTCAAGTACGCCATGCTTTTTCCGGCTAAATTGAGGGTCCTCACAGGTGGTAAATCGTTGTTTTTTTAGAGCCCTGATGAGACTTGGGACTTGCTCGAAGACTGGCGCGCCTCCAGTGCTCGCCAGCGATCATCTCCAAGTCATGAACAGGGACGGGGCAGTCAACAAGAATGAACTGAACGAAGTGGGAGTGAGTGATCGAAGGAACTGTGTTGGTGCGATTTAGCCACAATGAGAATTGGTTAGCTTTTTGGGGGAGTCGGTTCATTTTTATAGGTCGGGGGGGGCTGCTCCATTTGTTTTGAATTGCTCCACAAGCTTAAATGCAGTTGGTGCTGATGTTGGTGTCCTATGTTGTCCTGTGGATTTAAGATGGGCCGGGGGTCGGGATATTTGCATTTAGTTTGTATTGTTAAGAGCCAAGCACGATAACATTGTTTTTCAGGGACTTTTCCATTGGCTTCACGGGGGGCCAGCAGATTACCGCTTGGGTTGTTTGGTTGAGTGACACGCCATGGAATAGTTAACAGAAAAATAAGCTAATACAGCACACCCATCATAAGTAAGATTTTGTCCTTGACAATAAACAGTATTATGGACCAGTGTCAATCAAAAATCAATAAGTCAGTCCAAATAATCCTAAAATTCCAAGGGGATCCAATGCACAGGGTAATTCACAAGACTTACGTAGAAAACGTTATTTTTATGATTCTCAGAAAAAATTTCCAGCGTATAAAAAAGCCAATACGTGTTTCGTCTGTACTAATAAGTATTCAGACTTTCAAGGCTAAAGAAAGGTCATCGTAGGGTCGTAGTCCAGTCAAGATAAATGGAAAATCCGAAAGAAATTGTATATCCCAAACAAAGAATGCCAATGATGGAAATGGAGGTGCAGCCTCAGGGTAAATCAAAACTACTGGCTGGTACAACAATGAGAGTCCATGTAATGAAATCCCTAATTTAGTTCGCAATATGTCGATCAAACAAAAATCTGTAGTTGCAAGAATGACGTTCTTGGACCATGTAACATAAAGAAGAGGTAGAACAGCAGCACGATCAAGGCTATAATCTGTCAATAGCCTAATAAGGTGGTGCGGTTCCACTAAAGCTGCACTCAAAAGGTCGAGGGAACAACAACCAGAATCGATTCAAGAGCGTTCAACCACGAGCGGAAGGTTTGGCGTGACTTGGGGACACATGAGGTCTTGATTTATCAGGATCGGGCCATTTTCTAGATATTGGTAATCCGTAGTTTATTGGAACCTCACCATCTGTGCAGGGCTATGTTGGCTTTTCTTATACCCGGTCTGGCCACCCCTCTGGTTGTTCCCTCGACTTTTTGAGTGCAGCTTTAGTGGAACGCACCACCTTATTAGGCTGGGAGGCTATGGGTTGACTTTCTGGAGGCTTTATAGATGTGTGGAGGACCTGTAACCCCACCTCTTTGCAATACACCTTTCATTCAGGGGTACATGCGAGCCTGTCCAATATTGATTATATCTTCTGTCGAGCCCCCCCAGCTTCCCATGTTTGATGGTATATCCTTTTCCCTAGAGACATTTCTGATCACTCCCCAATAGTAACGTATTATGGCGGCGTTTCCACCACCCCCGCCCCCAACCAGGCATGAAATGATATTCAATCCATGGTGTCTCAAGGTACCAACCATTAGAGAGCAATTCATTAAAACTCCCCACAATTATTTTATGGAAAACGATGGGTCGGTGGCATCCGATGTCACACTCTGGGAGGCTTATAAAGTGGTTATCCGGGGTGGCAGCTGTTGCAGGTCACAGGAAGGAGAGATCGCAAACAATTGGAGGACTTGGAAACAGAGATGTCAGGCTTTATGCCCACCAGAAATACAGCATTGAATCTCCAAAGGTTGTGTGGAGTGTTGGGTAGGGCCGCCAATATACAAGAAGATTCCATCATTATGTTCCTCGACGCCAAAATGGATTTTGATATGATCGAGTTGTCGTTTCTTTTTGCCACACTTGAGCGGTATGGTTTCGGGAGCCGATTCCGTTCTTGGGTGCGTCTTCTTTACGCTAACCCCTTGGCACGGATTTCCATAAATGGTGCCCGTTCCGCATCTTTTGTCCTGGGAAGGGGTACGAGGCAGGGCTGCCCGCTCTCGCCTCTGCTCTTTGCCCTAGCCCTGGAGCCCCTGGTGATTTGGATAAGGGGGGACCCGCTCATTAGGGGCTTGAATTGGTCACCTGATTGGTCCAGTGGATTTCCCTTTACGCCGACGACATTCGGTTGTACCTGGCCAGACCTTTTTTCTCACTGCAGCTTGTCCTCCATATCTTCGCTTTATTTAAAATATATTCCGGGTACACTATTAACTGGGACAAGTCTATGGTGTTAGGGTTGAGCGGAGTTCCTCCGGTTTTACCGCTGGGTTGTGAGACCCACATAGTGACTGACGACTTTCAATATTTAGGAAGCTACGTTACTCCGGATTCCTCTGTCTTTTATGAGCACAACTTATTGCCCCCCTTGCTTCGATATCAGTCATTGGAAAACATTACCCCTTACATTGTTATGTAGAGCAGCTCTTTACAAGATGATGGCCCACCCAGGTTTTTTGTACGCCTTACAGAATGCGCCATACTCAGTTCCTCCGCTGTATTTCCAGTTAATTGACTCCGAAGTTAGGGCATTGCTCAGGGATCGGGGTGCCCCCCGTATCACTCGTACTAAATTGACAAAGAGCTGGTACGACGGTGGTATTGCCTTGCCTGACATCAGCTCTCATTACTGGGCCTCCCAACTAGTTGTTTTAAATCGATGGGTTAATCGTCCTAGTTCGGGCCCTGCTTATAGAATCGACCGGCACAATATGCTACCTGGTTCCTATCTCAAAGCACTTTATGGGGGTACACGCTGCATACCCAGGTTCACTACCACGTCATCTACTGTGGATATATGGCATAAAACAACGCAGGCTTTGGGGTGGAGAGATAAAATAACACAAGCTACACCCCTGCTGGAATCTAGCCGCTTGCGTATGCTCTCTCAGCAGCCGGGATTCGATGGATGGGATTTGATAGATCTTTCTACAGTCAGGGATATGTAGGCGAGGGGTACAGTGATACCTTTTGTTGATCTACAGAGGGACTACCAATTGCATGATCGAGAAACTTTCCGTTATCTGCAGGCTAGAAATGCGTTGTATAAAGCCATTCCTAAGAACTCGGAGGTACCGGTTTCCTTGCCTCTGGAGATATATTATTGGATGATTATCTCCCGGAGAAAGCCATCTCTTTGACTTACCGGAAAATCCTCCATCATACTTCAGATGCCCAGGATAAACTGCGGGCTAAGTGGGCTGATAATGTTGGAGATCTGGACGATTACGATTGGAGAGAGGCGCTTGCATCTCCTCGCGAGGTAGCAATCCAATCACGATTCAGACTCATACAACTTAAATTGCTGCATCGGACGTATTACACCAGCTCTGTGTTGGTCAAGATGGGTGTGCTGGGTTCCTCTGCTTGCCCACATGGTTGTGGCCTAGATGGTACTTATATACAACAATGGTGGTACTGCCCTGTCCAACGAGAGTATTGGGGGAAAGTTATTGCTGGTATGACTCGCGTTTGTAATTCCAGAATAGACGACTCCCCCGGAAGGGTCTCCTTAATATTTGGAAAGCCACAGATTGGTCACATACCGAGAAGATGTGGGTTACACTGGGATGTATGGTGGCGAAGCGTAACATTGCTAGAACATGGAGGGGTGGAGTTCAGCTGTGTTATAAGGATTGGGAGTCAGACATGGATTGGTGCATGCAGGCTAAGAGGTGGTTCATGAAAGTAGGGGGTGCGCACAAAAATGGTCCAAAATATGGGGTACATGGAACGAAAGCAGAGGTCTCTTGTGCACCCCTGTTGTCCTCCCCCCCCCCCCTCCCTAGTGGTAGACTATGAAGATATTCAATTGCTTTGCATATGGAATGATAATGTATGTTTTTTGTAATGTTTCCCAATGCTAAATGTACATAGTTGCCGTGTCTTGAGCTTTTTGTATTGCGAGATCATTGTACTGTACGGTCTTGATTTGGTTTGTATGGTTTTAGGTTTCATCTTTGAATAAAAAGAGCTTTAAAAAAACAAAAAAACAAAAACATTCCAGTGTTTGGGGCGCCCATGAAATAATAAAACTGGAGACCAACTGGACAATCTAGGCACCCTCCCCTCCCACCCACCCCAGGGAAATAGGGTAGCTTAGCTTGTGCCTAGGGTGACACCAATAGGGGCACACTGATGACTCCAGAAACGTGGGAGAATGGTTTGAACTGGCAACTGGCCTTCCATGAAGAGGGGATTGTACGATTCCTCTCAGACATCCAAGTGGGGCAGGGCGACACCAGGAATAATTCCTGTCCAGCACACGGTGAAGACGAGGGGGCAGTTAAGGGTCACCAGCGGGTACAGTCCTTCTGTTTCTCCAGCACATCCCAGCATTTCATGTGATGTCATCATGTTTCAGGTTCAGCCCAGGTCTGCAGCTCACTGTGGCTCAGGGACGTCTCTCACTCCCCATCTTATCCAGCTGCGCCTTGAGTCAATTATCTGTGAACACGGGCAGCGCCTCTCTTAACAACAGAGGACCCTCTATGGAGGTGTATTCGAACCGTAAGTGCATTTCTTCCAAAAAACAATTTAGGCATACTAATCATTAGGATATAAAATGGAGTTTAATCGTTTTTATGAAAATACTGATTTAAGGTAAACCTTTGCAAAATATGTATGCCCTTAAATACAGACCCGATGATAGTTGTAAAGTAAAATGGAGTGGAAGCACACAAGCATTTACAAAATAGTGACGGTTGCCATGATATAATTGCGGCGGCAGCCCTTACCAGCTGTTTGTTCTGAGCCAGCGCGTGTGCCCTCTTATCTTCTGTACTGTTGAGGTTCGATTTCACTTCCTCCAGCTCTTCCTTTAAAGACTTCACCTTTGCCATATACTGATGAATGCTAAAAATAAAAACAAAAAGAATGTTCCAACCACAAGAGCAAGGGTTGAATTTCCTTTAACGGACAAACTGATGACAGTCTAATCCAGTGGTCTTCAACTTTTTAGTGCCGCGCCACCCCCTCTCCCATCCAAAAAATAAAAATCAGGCCCCCTCAGAATTTTTCACAATTATTCAATTAAATTGCCAATGTTCAAATATATCTGGACTTATTTAAATATTGCAGTTAAGTTATGTTAGCGTTTTAAAAATGCAACCAAATACATGATCGCCAAACATACTGTTCTGGTCAGACTGACCTCACTAATGTGTACAAGTATCCACAGTGCGATTATTAGAAAGGAGTTTGGGGTTTTGAAGAATATTTTGAGTCCCTTCCCTTTTGACGCATCCTCTCAGCTCAGATGCGCTTGACACAAGTGGCCGATGTCCCATTACAAAGGGGCTTGCTGCAGCTCATCTTTTCCACTTCTAACACAGCACTGCTGTCAGTATAGTGGTTCTTTTGGCCAGAGGCTGGTACCCCCGCGGGGATCAGTGGAGGTCCCCCTTGGAGGGCCGCCACCCAGTTTGAAGACCCCTGGTCTAATCTAAAGCAGGAGTGCAAAGTTCAAACGTGAATGTGAGCCAATGTAGGGGAGGCACACATTTTAGGTGCATTTGAATTCACAAACACGCTCGTGAGTGGAGGGGATAGAAAAGCATGTTTTGCACGAACCAAAGAAATGAACATGCAATACAAGAAACCGTCTTAATCCTCAATTTGTGATTTTGGCGCTGGTTTTGACCTTGCATAGAAAGGCAGTTTGCATGCATGGCCTCTGCAGATATTATGCTCCAATGTCCAGACCAAGAGAGGAAGCGTCTATTCCAGTAGAAAGAGTGCATGAACAGGCCAGTATCCCTCCCATCCAATCCTTTTTGCATAGGGCTGGTACTGTATCTCTACCTTGTTATTTTGGTATTAATGATGCCCAAAGCGGAGTTTCCATGGTGCTGTTGGTGCTTACAATCTCTCTTCTGTGTGTCCTGAATAAACCTGCAAGTAGCCCCAGTATCATGGATTTCAGATTTCACACTGGTCACTATTCGAGAAGTGCTATAGTTGTGACATTAGAAACCATGTGGCTGGACATCAGTACTAAATTGTTAGATATCGGACAGAGAGTAAGGAAGGGTCACCTGCATCATTTCTGAAATCATTTGAAACAGCGGTAGTCCGTATAACTAGGTCATGCTATTGTAGGGTAGACAAACTGTTTTTTTTAGACCTAGATTACTTAAACCTGCTACGGACCATTACTCTGGTAGTAGAGTGCATTTGGAGGTCTGCATACATTATGCTGCCTCAGCTCAGTTTCATGATCAGCTTACCTGTAAAACTGGGAAATGTGCAGAGCGAGAAATGGCAGCAGAAGTTATAAACTGAATGAACAAATGACCATTACCAATAACTATAATTATTAAACACCATATGAACACGTTCTGAGACAGGGGGATTTTTCACATTATCCTTCTACTCGGAGATCAATGCAGGTAAGCAAGGAAATATCTGGTATGAACAAACACACTTCAGAGTCACCCTGTATGCCTCGACCATCTTTGCTTAGTTGCCCAATCATCCATTGGATTTGGTGTTATAACAGCCATGAATGTTGGTGACACGCAAGACCCTCTGCCAAAATGTTTACTTATTTCAGGTCTATGATTTGATAATGTCCCCAACATTAAACACCATACAATATCTTATTTAAATCACTGTTTGTTCGAGACAGCTATTGTTCTCTATATGAAATGGACACAAACTACCAGCCAGTCTATTGGAAACTAAAAAAATGTTGTCTGGGACACACAAGAGTGAACATTGGTATAGTATAGGATTGGATACTTGTAATTACGAGCCTGGGGAAAAGGTTTATATCTCACATTAGTTTGCTCCGTCACTTAGGACATCTTAAATCTCCAGCAAAGTGAACCGCTTTGATATAGTTGTGCAAATCTCAGAGGAAATACCTTTCACATTTGCTTTGATTACCTCCTCATATGTCACAATTCCAGAACTCTCAGCCCATTGGTTCTTAGAAGTTATGAAGTATCAAAGGCTGAACATCTGGACATTCACTGATTGGCAGAGCACTGCTGGTTCTGCATTATCTTTTCCTTAATCCCCTCTAAATTCTGACTCAAATTATCAACTCAATAAGTCAATCCCTCTGAAGAAGAATCTCACCACGTCATAAAGTTACAAGCATTTACCATGTTAAAAATTGCAAAGCAAAACACCTACAAACACTTACACTAGGAAAGCACCGTCAAACTCTCCGAGGACATGCTCTCACACTTACTATTACCATACACTACTCATGGCATCGCGCAAGACAGGACAGATTGTGGAGTTCTGAACTGGAATGCATCCACTACGATTCTATTTGAGTGTCCCAGATCGTGGCAGTTGAGGCAGTATCTGGAGCAGTCGAGGGAACTGTCGAGTGCTGTCCGTGTACTTAACGAATAAACCATGTTAATACTAGATTTGGATCCTGACTCATGTAATTCTACATAACACGTTTTAGTGAGGAGTGGAAAACAAACTCACCCCATGGATGGCACCAGTACGACTAACAGACCATGAATGTGGGGAGAGTAGTGTGAGCATGAATTCTACTCCACTCCAGCTGCTCATTTCAGGCTGCATGCCTCTGTGGACAGCTACTCTCTCCTTTCCTTCATAGATGTTCTCCTTCGTGTGCGGTTACTTGGGAAACACCCCCTAGGAAGTTTTGGGGAAAGAACTGAACAGGGCGAAACAATTGTAGATAGTGGCTTCTTTTTTATTTTTGTGGCTTATGATTGCATGGCAAATGCTGGATTTAGATCTTACTGCAAATGATCTCGCCTTTGGGACCTTTTATGGATTTCGAAAAGCTGCTCATTAGCCTGGGTGCTGAAATATCTACTGTTCTTTAACATGGAGGGAAAGTAAGCACCAAACTGCAGAACACGCCAGGTATGGGAACCCATGGAGAGAAATATTGCCTATCAGCGGAAAATGATATAGTCCAAAGCTCTGTTTTTAATATAAAATCGGGGACTTCGGTGGTCATATCATATCACTAAAAATACAAGATTTGAAAAAAGTATTATTGTCTACGGGTGCTCAAGGAAGACCAGTTTCTTTGGCCTGGAATCTAGGGAATGCTAAAGCAATTCTGGTGTTTTACTGACCTCTACTGGTCATTTTCTATCAAGACGGTTAAATAGAGGCAGTTGAAAAAAAAAGTCCTTAAGCAGAAGGGGAAGCAGACAAGTCCTGGTGCTGATCTCCAGAGCCCACCAAGTACATACAACATATCTTTCAGACATGCAAGCACTGTCTAGGCTCGACCTAAAAAAACAGAACAAGTTAACAACTGCACCATATTGCAGAGGCCAGCATATTTCTCTTTAGTAATGCTTGTTTCAAATGTCAAAGTCATCAGATTCTAAAGAAAGAACAGGAATATTCACAGGTCAAAACTAAAAATTCACTGTCTCGGCAATATGAAAACTCAAGGTCAGGGCACAATTGGCATTGATGGGGGGAGAATTTCTAAATCGGGGCTATTAAGAGTAGGAAGGACAGGCAGGATTGTTTGTGAAGTCCTTTTATAAGATGTCGTTCGATGGTTTCTCTTCTGGCTTGAAATAACCAGTGCATTTGTTTTATTTTATATTCTTCTTTGTGCGCTCTCTATGAATCTTAATTGAAAAACTGCATTGTGTTTCGGATCCAATTAACTTTACTGATTAAAAATTATCAGTGAAATCTATCCATCATGAATCTCGCTGTCGTAGTTTCCGCATTAGGTTGGCCTGTGCACTAAAAGTTGCAGCCTTAAATATAGCTGTGAAATATTATAGTTCGGTTCATGAGAAAGCCGTGGCATACTTTAATTCAAATTCGTTCATCTCATATTAGACATATTTAATTCTATCCTAATTTTCAGCTCCTATAGATCTTTTCATAGTAACGTTTCATGGTACAGAATGTTATAACGGTACTTTTGATTTCGTTCAATTATGAGCAACTATAAGAAGCCCTATGCACATTATTCACAAGCGGTGCACAGTAGGCATATAAAAGCCCCAAGGTGTTTCATTTTGGGCGGATTTTAAAAAATACACTCAAATCAGTTTGCTGCAGGAACTGTTTTTGCATTAGAAGATAATTCATGATTTTCCGTGAATTTGTTGGTAGCCTTAAATAATTGTCGATTTTTTTCCAACATTGTATGACCTTTTATGTGCTACTAGATTGCCTGGGTATATGGAATTAATGGTTTCATTATTTCCATTTCTGATCATTCTCATAACACCATATAATGTTTCTTCTCTGACTTGCATGCCCCGTTATGTAGATAACTTCTATACAGGTACCAAATTTCACAAAAATGTACCTTTCCCCCAACTAATACAGTTTTACATTTAAATATAAAGTATGCACTTTACTTCAGTATATTTGGAATGTGTTTCAAACATTCCTGTAAATTACTATCTAGGCATACCACTAATGGTACAAATACTGAGGTGCGTCTAAAAACGAAAGGGCTCCAGGGCCGGACGGGTCGTAGTGGGCACCGGGCGTTTGCCCGGTAGGTCGCCAGGGTGGGGGCCAGTTTTGGAACACTGGGGGTGCGTTTTTGTCACCGGGGGCCGTCTATCGGCCCCCTGTAACGAAAGCAGCTGCAATGTTTTCCATGTGCACCCAACACCCACAGCTGCCGGTCGGACTCAATTGTCAGGGCCGGTTTACAATTGCCAGGGCCGGTTTACGTTCCCAGTCCGGCCTTGGAGGGCTCTTCAGCAGATTTTATGAAGCCTTGTGTTTTTATTGCCAGAAAATGGAGTGCACGTGTTGAGTGATTCAGAGTCAAATTCAGATCTAAGTGCCCAACTCAGAGACCACTATGTACACTTACTCAATACCATATGGGTCTTGTCAGCTCGTTTCAATAGTTCGAGTTAAACAAGTATTCCCAGAGTTTCAACCAAAGAACCTACATTTTCAAGGAGTATGTTTATTAGTTAATATCCGTGTTGGTTGGTAATCTAGCAAATACGATTTCTTCACAATCATCTTTGTAATTCCAAACACCATTGAATCCATTACATTTTCTATGAATAGAGCACAATCCCTCTATTTTGTGTTTATACACTTTTTCAGGAGCTATGTATTCTATATGTGTCCAATACATCCTGCAGAGCCAGTGATCTTTTTGATAAATGGGATATTATTACCATTTCCCATTGAGCTTATTCTGAGATCAATGGATAGTCTATAGAAGTGGAACATGGTGTCCACAATGAAGAGCACTCTCACACGTTCACGCAGGGATGCGCAATGTTGTTTGGTAGAGCGTTGGAAGCCAGTCACCTAGTTCCCCAGAATCAGATTAATCAAGACATTCCATATCCTTTCTGGAAGTTGAAAGAAGAGTACTTGAAAATTATTTAAGTATAAAAAAAAATCTTCCATATAAGAAATGAGATGAATCTATAGACTCTGTGATAACCATAGTAGATAGTTACTAGTGGCAAAGGGATAGTCAAAGATAAAAGCAGTCCCTGAGCCACTTTGGAGCTCAATGGGAAAAACCTATAAATGCATTATAAAGGCTATAAGATACATCTTAGAACCCTACAGCTCTTTATCAATAGGACCTCTTTGGCAGTACCGATCGGTGATTAGGGTTTAAAGTATTATTGTATGCTGATGACACACAATTGATTGTCTCATTGCCTAATGACAACTATTCCTGCCAGCAAAGGTTCAGACAATGTCTTACATCTTTATCATTATGGATGAATAAAACCACATAAAACTGATATTTGGAAATAAATACACAAATTTTGAAAGACCTCTGTTGGGTGTCTGAACTCGGGCCACCCCCACTTCTTGCAGAGATCGTCAGGAACCTTGGTGTTAAAAATTTGATAGTCCGCTTCTTTAAACATCAGATTCTTACTGTCACATCAACTATTCATAGGTTATACAAAAAACTGTTCAAAGGGATTTAGATTTCCTTCCTCTTAGGGCTAGGAAAGCTGTGATCCTTGTTCTTATTACCAACAGGCCAGATTACTCCAATTCATTCTACGTAGGCCTTCCTAAAAAACGAATAAATAAAATAGTACAGAGCTATCACTCTGCCCTCTACTGGCTACATATAGAAAAATGAAATGAATTCCAGATTCTAAAACAAATCCACATAGTCGTTTACATTTCTGCTCCATACAGTCTTCTAAAAATGTTTAAATTTCACTCACCTGCGAGAGCATGGGATCCTTTAATACTTTTCTTATTCGCCCTCCCAAGTTCCATGCAAACCAGAGCGGAGAGCGTGCTGCAGCAGTTGCCGGTGCAAGGATATACAATACTCTTTGTTTCACCCTTTGTGCTACAGATGACCACTCATGATTTCTAAAACAACCTTAGAATTTGGCTTTCTTCAACAGCTAATTTTTCACGTCTTCTGTGTCATTTACCAGTTCAGGAGTATACGCCCTTCCAGTTTGCTTTTCAAGATTATAGCGTCTTAAAGTTCTCTGAGCACTACTCTCTCCATAAATCATAACCAAATTAAATTCAAGGTAAAGACACAGGTCACTTAAAGACATCATGACATAGTGAACAGCCAGAGAAGTTAAATATCAAAGTGATAAAGATTATGGAACTAATCAGAACATCTAAACATTCTAGAGCTCCAGGGCTAAGAGGCTTGCTCATTGCCTTATTAAATATAAATCATATTCTGTGCTAAGTTATTGTTCCAGTTATTTTCTGAAATTACTACTATACAGTGTGTATCAACTAAGGTAGCAACCTTGTTCCAATATATTTACAAGCTATTAATATCTCACCAACAATGTATTGCACATTTGCTTTACTAGATTGTGAAGGGAAAGTTTATGCAAAACTAAGATTAAGGCCTCAGAATTACTTGTAACTAAACAACCAGGGCCTTGTTTGGAGACCTCAACAACTTATAATGTGGATGGTTCTTTTCCAGTTAGTACAAAAAAATTGAAAAATAATAATTGATAGTTGAAAGCCATTTTACCGCTAACAAAGGATAAATGAGACTAGGCTAGAAACCAAACTACACATTTTGAGTTATGATCGACTTCTTAAATTAATCCAAAGGATAACTAGTCCATAAGAAACACACTGACAGAATCCGATTATTGTTCCAAGAGATTGTAAAAATTGTGGTTTGTAGTGTAACTCCTGTTCACTGCCCCTGCCTAATCCAATAGTAACCTAAGAAGGAGTAAGGATGATCACAAAGTGAGCTTGCAGTATTTGTTCAAAACTGAATTAAGAAGAAATATCTCCAAATTTCAAAGTCTCAATTTGTGCGCACTTCAGTGCATTTAAAGTCATGTGGCTCTTCCATTGGTATAGGCATTTAGCAGCCAAAAAAGGCAACCTCTTTAGATGTGTTTAAGAAACTGGAGTATTAGTTGAAGAGGATAAGTGCCTACCACAAATAACCACAATGCTCAGAGTGAGCCCTTAAGGTCACTAACTTAACCTGAGATTAACCCTCTGGTAGGGATGGTGCAAAAAAGTACATTTTACTAAATAAAATGAAACTAAAAAACCAAAAATCCAATAAGGAATTTCGGTGTTATAAATTTTTTAAGTTTAAATTGCATTAAAAAGGGTTAATCACCAAGCATAGTCATCTCGTTCCACTGGACTAAGTACAAGTTATGGCCGACTATGAAAGAATGCAGGCTTGATACAGAAATCAGGTTCAATCGAGTCATAAATTTTACCTTCAGACTTAGTCTATGAAATGGAAGTCAAAAATCCTTAGCAAGGAAAGGCAGCAGTCTGTGGCCTACGTGGGTTCCACATCATTGATTAGCCACTGAGGTATCTCTCAATCCTTGTTGCCTGCTTGCTCTTTTTTTCGTTTTAATTTCCTTACCTGCTCTCCTGCATCTCTTTCTCATGCCTTCTCCTGCCATCTTCTGTGTCCTGCCCCTCGCTAGCCCTACTCTCTGCCCCTCCTGCGCGACCTCCTCCCTTCCAGGATCTACTTAATGGCAGGCACTGCGCAACTGCATAGTGGGTGCACCGCCTCATGCTGCTGCCATGTCCAATGCAAGTCAGTCTGTGGCAGTCCATGCCTGGACCATGCTCAGTGACATACATCCTACCACCTGCAAGCATTCAACACCAAATGCTGCCATGACAGCTGCCTCCATGCCACACCTCACTCAACGGTAGAACCTTCCTCATCTCCTGCATTAGCACTTCTATTCCATCTACCACGCATACCTCACCCCACCTGATCTGCATTCTCTTCAGCATTTGATCTCACTGCAAACATGCCACCGAGGTCTGGGGTATCATCTACACATACTCACTGCACATTTGCTTTCTCACCGAAACCGGATTCAACCCCTCATCCACACCCACCATCGCCAATGCCATCCTATTAAGATACAAGATCTTCCATCAGGACTGGCCCAACAAACCAGGAGGCGGCCTTGCCCTCACCCACAAGTACTTCTACACCTGCACCACCTCCATAGACAAGAAGAAAACGTTCATGGAACACGTTTAGTTGCAACCAGTCATCTGGGAATTTGCAAAAAAGGCCCCTTGTAGTGTGTTGTGTCCCTGGAGCTTGAACAGGAGGTCACAGCCTTATGACCCATTGAGTCCACTTATTTTCCCTGGAAACAAGAGGGAGAGCAGGTCTAGTCTACTAGGTTCTTCTCAGGTCACAGACAGAAGGTCCAGTTCTCTTCTGTACTTCCACAGGTCTATTAACTGTTCCAAGTATCTCTGGGTGCTATACTTTTATATCTGGCACCTCCCTAACCAAGGCAGTAAAAGTTCCCAAGGGCAACCCTAACCACTTGTACAGCACTTCCTGTGTGCCCTACTGCAAACAATAGCACAGTGCCCCCCCCCTGCCTAAATCCAAGATGGTATAACCTTTCTTCCCTTGTTCAAAGCCTGTATGCCCACCCATATGAATTGGCAGGCAAATGTGAACCGCTTCCTCTCTGGACCCTCTAAACCAGTTCTGGGGGCAGCTTCTTTTTCACGTGGATTGGAACCTGCCTGATTTATGGGACAAATGAGGGCTCTATCCAGGTGTCAGTTAATATTTGCTTGTGACAAAAAAGCCTCTTTGAAATTAAGCAAGTCTTGGGCACAGCCTAGTTGGTCCCCCTGCCAGAGGAAGAGAGCATTTCCACACAGGCCTCTGTTTCAGCTCTGAAAGCAAATTCACACATCATAAAGGGACTTTTGTGCTTCTGGGTGGCCATGGGAAGCTCATACAAATGGGCTTCTAGATACTTTAGGCAGGACAAAGGTGACTTTCTAAAAGTCTTGTTGCTAAAATATTTGTTACAAGTCTGACTTTACCAGAGAAATGGACTTGTGATAAACATTTTTAAAAGTTCAAAAATTGACTTTGTAGCTGCGTCCCAGGTGGAGGTAACATTAGAAAATGTTACATTATATCTCATACTTTCCTATGAAACAGCTAACCCTGCTAGAGTGAAAATAACTTTTGGGGCCTGGTCAATGTAAGGACCTGTTTACCATTAAACATTAACAAGTCTTATATTTACATACCGTGCTCCCTGCCTTATGGGCGAATTACTAAAAGAGGGTTTAGGCCTGTCAACAAGGGTTATTTTGGCAGGTCGAATTTGTAGTTTTAAAACTACACAGACAGTCTACTGTGGTAGACATATGTGTACTGTCACTCTACTGGGTAGCACAATGGATGACACAGTCCACTAGCGAGTGACATTTAACTTTATATTGCAGGCAAGTTAAATATGCCAGTTAGAAGGAATGCCAATGACACCATGCTTATAGAATCAGAGCACATGCACTGGTGCTTGGTTAGCAGAGTTCCAGTGCACAGCGTCAAAAAACCAGCAGCATAAATCCAAACATTGGGTGTGATTAAACGTTTTCCTACAAGAAGCTTAAAACTTAATTCTTGTATATAGACGCTTTCATCCTTTATTTGCGTTGAGGTTCTTGCTTTTTACAACATCTTTTAGTCATCACAAGCTCCCTGGAATACTATGAAGCTAAAGGAATTTTCCTTTTAGCACTGATTGACACACTATCTTTATTCCCTTGCTACTTTAATGGTCTCAATCGGGCAGACAAATGGTCACAATTCTCTTGTTTAATGGGTCACCCTTACCAAGGAAACTTGATTTTAAGGAATGGCACAGTGCAGCAAGAGTGAGGAAATCTACTATAAGCTACTTACTGTTACAGCTCAAGGGTCACCTGAACATGGCGAATCAACTTGGTCCCTCTTGACCCAGGTGGCTCTAGCACAACAATGGAAGTCTTTAAGGCTATGGAGTTAGGATTTTTGTGGTTACATGCTGCTAAAGGTATTGTGAAGGGGGCTTGGAAAAATCATTGCTGATCGTGGAAGCTAAGCGGTTCTTTCCTGTTTAGGATGATGAGTGTCCAGTGGCATTACTTTGAGTGCTACGAAAATTTAATTTTTTCTATAGTCACACAAATGCAACACTTTGGATGTAACCTGGCCTTATAACGCTATGCGTGTCTGTTCTTAATAAAAACATGTTAATACAAAACAAGTTTTTACACAACTCATTTCACGAATTTGGCCCAACAGTAAAATATATATCTCTGGAACCTGATGACCGAAGTTATTTTGCCTACCTTGTACCCATCTCCCATTTAGCATTACTGTTTAGGTCTCACCTAGCGTTGCTGCGCACATGCGGAGCTCGCTCAGCGAGATCTATTGTCAAGGAGGACTTGAGAGAAGGGCTTGAAGCCCCACCCCTTATTTCCATTAGCTCGCGTCACTGTTTATGGTAAACAGAGGGCGGCCATTGGAAATAAGCTTCCTGGGTTGCCTGCCTTTCGCTTTTTTGTCCTACCCACCCGACTGGCTCGCCTGCTTGCCTTCTGTCATAACGCTATGTCTTATCTTTATGGGTGTGTTGTATTATAATATGTGTTTTCATGGTTTTTTTGTGTTCACCTGACCGTAGTGGCTGCTTAGCTCTTTGTTTAACCAGTGCCTGTGTACTCTGCATCGGTCGCCAACCACCTGTACTCCTGCCTCTCTCGCTCGTGCTCCCCCTCCAGCTCTCCTCACAGCAGGTCCCTCCAGAGGCCAGTCCTCCCTTATTCTGCCCACGCTCCACCTTCTCCAAGTCTTCTCTCTGGCCGGCCTGGCTTGTGCGATAGTGAAAGCGTGGAGCTCTTTCCGCCTCACCGTTGTCACGGGCCGTGTGTTGTTTGGGTAACAATGCTGTTTCATTGCTGGAGAGTTTGCTGAGTAAGTTTGAAGGGGTTCGCGTGGGGTGCTTCTTTCCACTGGGGCTGTATATGGAGTTGTGCGGCGCTCGGAGGCAACTTAAGTGGCACTGTGCGGCTGAGGGGAGCCAGAGCTCAATTGTGAGCACGGGCAGAGGCCTGCTCCCTGCACAACTCATGGAGACGGACTTTGCAAGCCCAGGACTCTCGCTGGGGTATGCGTGTGGCGCGCCCGGGATGGGAAGGCGGGCCCGGGACAACCTGGATGTGTTCAGGACAAAGGAAGGCAACCGTCGGCGGCTAAAGGATGCCGAGGGAGAGAGCTTCGTAAGGAGTACCGGGTCTCGCCTCTTACGCTAAAAGGTAGGGGCTGCTCTTCACTACTGAGGTATATTTTTCTTGGTTTTCAAAGACGACCCCCACTTACCTAACTCACCACCTCTCTACAACAAGGTCTAGTCCAGCAGTACTTTCGAGTTATGGAAGTCTGAGTAAAGTTCACCTTTGAACTCTACACAAAATGTGGCTCTGATCGGGGTTCCGTAACACAATCAAAACTTAACAGTAAAAATAACCCTTGGACCACGCCCCCTAAATAAAACTCCCTTTCCCTCTAGCGCTGCTTAAGTAGTGGATTGTAGTTAACAAATATAATGTGGTTGCCCTCTTCCCGGCACAGTCTGACTTTGCAGTTTTTTCCTACACGCCTCCCTCTCTAGGCAGACATTGCTCCATGAAAAAGCATGTGAGCACTTTTTTTCCACTCATTCGCGCAGTGCCTGTCTCTTCCTGCACTTGTGTCCCTATCTCCCCGTCCCAGCGTCCCTACCTCCCCGTCCCAGCGTCCCTACCTCCCCGTCCCAGCGTCCCTACCTCCCCGTCCCAGCGTCCATGGCTGCCCGTCCCAGCGTCCATGGCTGCCCGTCCCAGCGTCCATGGCGGCCCGTCCCAGCGTCCATGGCGGCCCGTCCCAGCGTCCATGGCGGCCCGTCCCAGCGTCCATGGCGGCCCGTCCCAGCGTCCATGGCGGCCCGTCCCAGCGTCCATGGCGGCCCGTCCCAGCGTCCATGGCTTCCCGTCCCAGCATCCATGGCTTCCCTGTCCCAGCATCCATGGCTTCCCTGTCCCAGCATCCATGGCTTCCCTGTCCCAGCATCCATGGCTTCCCTGTCCCAGCATCCATGGCTTCCCTGTCCCAGCATCCATGGCTTCCCTGTCCCAGCATCCATGGCTTCCCTGTCCCAGCATCCATGGCTTCCCTGTCCCAGCATCCATGGCTTCCCTGTCCCAGCATCCATGGCTTCCCTGTCCCAGCATCCATGGCTTCCCTGTCCCAGCATCCATGGCTTCCCTGTCCCAGCATCCATGGCTTCCCTGTCCCAGCATCCATGGCTTCCCTGTCCCAGCATCCATGGCTTCCCTGTCCCAGCATCCATGGCTTCCCTGTCCCAGCATCCATGGCTTCCCTGTCCCAGCATCCATGGCTTCCCTGTCCCAGCATCCATGACTCCCTGTCCCAGCATCCATGACTCCCTGTCCCAGCATCCATGACTCCCTGTCCCAGCATCCATGACTCCCTGTCCCAGCATCCATGACTCCCTGTCCCAGCATCCATGTCCCTGTGCATTTGGGCTTAGCACACCTAGTTTGAGCTGTTGTAGCCTTGCGTTTGCTTAGTTTGTTTCCATCAAGCTTCAATACATTTTGCATCCAACAGGTATAAAAGAGCCACACCGCTTTCCGCCTCTGAGCGAAAACCTTATGTTTCCAGAAGGACCGGCAGATAAAAAGGGGGGAAATGAAGAGGAAAGATGCGTAATTGTTTACAGTTTTATGAACCCCAACGTCACTTAATATTCATTATTTAAAACAGCAGCAATTACAAATTGATGAGCCTTTTAGAGCCACCAGCCCACATTATTGCTGCCAAATTAAACGGGGATCTTTCGCCACAATAGAGTGCCCCCCGAACTGTAAATCAGCATACCCCCTCCTTCACCACCCCCCCCCCCCCCCCCCCCCGGCCGCCGTCCTCCAGGGCCCGGTCTGGCTCCATCACACACCGGCCTGGCGACACGTCATTTTCTTTTAGGTGTTGTACGTTATGGCCTGTTCTCGCTTTTCATTGGAGCCAGTAAAGCAAAAAGTGGGCGGCCCCTCCGTGAAAAATTGTATATGCCTTACCATCTGCCTGTGCCGCCTTATTGGCAAAGGGCTACAAGACCAAAGAGGTTGGTAGTACATTTAAAATATGGCAAATTCGATTCTCTTCGACCACGGATCTTTCAAAGGTTCAAAGTGCGGTGGGGGCTGGCCAATGTTTGGCGCGGAGGCACCTTCTATGCAGGGGATTTCAATCTGATTCTGAAAGATTCTCATGTGGGCTGGTGTTGGGAGATGTCAACTGGGCTGGGCAGAGTCAAACACTTTATGAAGTCTGTAAGGAGACTGTACTTGTGATAAATGTTTGTCACTATTCTGTCCGGTTGTGATGAAGATGTTGGAGTTTTGCAGTTCCTTAGCTTTTCACCTCAGTATTGTAACTGTGTGTTCTCTTCTGTATGTGTGTCCGTGTGTATCTATGTATATCTGCATATATGTGTGTGTAATGCCTGTACGTGCTTGTCTGCGAGTGCCTGTGTGTGTGGTGTGCGCGCATGCAAGCCTGTTTCTGTGAGTTTCCCTATACGAATGTCTGTATGTGCATGTGTGTACTATGTTTGTTTGTCTGTGTTTTGTGTGCGTTTGTATGTGCGCACGCGCATGTGATTTTGTCGCTGCGCTAGTCAGTTTCTGAAAGTTTCTCTATGCGAATGTGTGTGTGCTGTGTTACTGTGTGTCCTGTGTTACTGTGCATGTGTATTTTCTGGGCGTGTCTTCCGCAGGATTAATGGGATAGTCGAAGTTTGTCAGGTCCCCCCTCAAATGGAATGGCTCTGAGAAGGGTGGAGGTTTCCAGGTTTGACAGTAGGGCGCAGTTTGTTCAATATCACAGTCGGACACTGCTTACTTTGTAATAAAAACAATAAGTATCGGGGCCCTCGTCAGGTGGTCACTGCAGATTGCACCCCCAATTGCCCCTGCCAGCGCTGCCAATAAAAGCACCAGCACAACTGTGTGAAGAGCAGCTGCTGTTTGTGCGTTTTATTAACAACTCCTGTTTCTTCCATTGAGATGAAATACCGCCAGTGCACAGGTCCCTTCAATTTGTGACTATCGAGGTCTGCTTTGAGGTGAAGTTGCTGTCCGTTCAGTAATCTGAGGTGCTTTCATCTAAGCAGTCAGGGTATTTGCACTTTGACCTGATATATCTGAACTGCCCTTTCTGTCGGTATTAATGGTGAGGTTCATTGCATTTTTTAAGCTATTAGTATTGTAAATAACAATGCCTTGTATTTATGTTTTAAAACCTAAAATATAACTAGTAGGCATTGTCATTTACAATGCCAACAGCTCAGAATCGTGTGAATGCTAGACCTATTGCATTTTTAATGCAATGCAATAGGTCTCGAATTTGCGAGAGTTTTTAGCTATTGGCATTGTAAATGACAATGCCTTTTATTTATGTTTTGAAAAACACGTAAATAAAAGGCATTGCCATTTACAATGCCAATAGCTCAGACTCTCACAACTGCAAGACCTATTGCATTGCAAATGCTTGTTCTTCATTGCTGCCCAACTGTATTTCTGTTGTAACACGTTTGATGCATTTCCTGCTCTATACATATATTATTCTAATTGTTTGTTTCTTTTTGCTACAAATTCTTTTCTTTAGTGCATTAGTTTATCTTTGAAACTATTTTAAACGACTTTTTGCAACACTACTCCCTAAATACAAGGCAAGCCTTTTAAATGATTAGTTTGCAGTTCTGTTTACTTTACATTTTTGCTGTAACTGTTTCTATAAAATGCTTCTTTGGATTATTTCCTTCGTTTCAGATTCTAATTCGATATTAAAAGTGAATACTAAATGCTTAATGTGTTGCAAATATCTAATAAGGAGTAGAAACGATCCAATTTTCTCACCGCACAATTCTGCATGAGTCTGTGTCTATGAAGAACTCAGAGCTCAATTTCTACCGGTGGTTTCAGGTGGGTGGCACCAGCACTCGTTTTTTTCTGTCAAGAGTAATTTTCATCAGGCTTTACCCTGGACTAAGGAAAAGTAATCAAAGGGAAAAAGACTGGGGGAATAGAGTGAGGAAAACTAAGACAAAGAGCAAAAGCAGGAATGAAAAATAACTTCTAAGAGTTTGATAAAAAGAAAGGTAGTGCAGAATGGCGGGAGAAAGAGGCATTCAATAGAATAAAGACAAGGCAGTTGCGGCATTCGGCAACCACTGAATTTGTCTTTGCCAGCGTGGCAAGATAATAAGAAAAGATCTTGAACCCTGCACTTTGTTTTTAGACAAATTTAGCACTAGTTGAATTGCAATTATATGGGGTCATTTAACTTTCTTTGCAAACAATCTCCGGTTATTTCTCTTCCCGTAATACAGACCTGTATGTTAACACTACTTGTTTCTATGTGAATATTTTTAACAGACTGTGGATGGTGGACAATTATCAGGAAGAAGAAAAATATTTATGTCAGATAATTTTTAACTAAAAGCCCAATTTAGGTGATTTTTTTTTTTTTAAATCTAAGGGATGATGAAGGCTTTGTGGTTTTGGAGACCATTAAAGATGTCCTATTAACCAGAGTGAACCTGCATAATTTAAAACTCGTTCAGTTTAATTTGTTTACAATTTAATTACAACAAGGAAGGACTTTCATTGAACATAGGCATTATTCAAAATGGTATAGACATGAAGAAAATCCGCTCCTTGGCATTAAGACCGTGAACTTCGCATGTGTGTGATCTTCAAAAATAGTTTTTCTTTCTTTAAATTGACCCAAGTGATTTTATAGTTAGCAGTTCAAAGATGTAGTTTACTTTCTTCATATTCAACTCAGGCATTCCAGTAAATCAACATTTTACAAAAGCACAGCATGCAGGAATGGTGGTTCATTCTTACTTTTTTAATTGATTGTGCAACATCTCGTTTTCTTCCATCAGTCGATTGTTGGCCTCTTCAGCACCTTCCAGAGCCAATTTCAGCTTCCCCTGTTGCACTTCCAATTTTTGATTATTTAACTGAAGGTCTGCCACACACGTGATCAAGTCAGAGGTCTCCCTGAAAGACGAATAATAAATGCTGGAGACATTGGTTCTTAAAATCAGCAGTTCTATTCAGAAAGACGTGGTAATCCAAGCACTTACAAATCTCCTCTGGACACATCTCCACCAAATGCCTCCAAGCTCCCAGATGTGGTATTCATCCCACCAGACCGCCTCTTGGCTGAAAGCAAATTGTTGGCGTTTTACTTTCTGTTGTGCGAACAATACTAGTTGCCTCAAATTTAAAACAAAATTGCAAGGCTGACCTGCTAAAAAGCTCCCTCGCATCTTGAAAAAACAGTCTTCCATCGGGGCAGTCTCCTCTTTGGTTGTGGTGTCACCCCTGCAGAAGGACAAGATGCATTAGCTGGGCTATCCATCATGAAGTACCATGCATTGAGAGATCGAAGATAACATCATGTAAGTCAATGCCATTTACAGAGATTTTACAACAGTAAACTTAAGGAAATAGTTTATACATGCATTAGACCACAGTGCTAAAAAGAGGTTGGTTGGTGGCTCGTACATGGAGTAGAGGACAGCGCTTCAACACCCTATGATGAGCAAGATGGAAAACGGAGCTGTAGATTTTGTTTTGTGTGTTTTACCCAGCTTCTGGTTTTACAGACTGCTACAGACCAGGACTATAGAAAATTCAGCAGCAATGCCCACGAGAGAAGGTCATCCCGAAGTATATAACGTTCTCCAGTCTGTTCTTGTTGAAGATACTGAAGAACAGGCAGACTCACTGTGGTCAAGGACCAGAGTTAGACACAAAGAAACCTACAGTTGATGAGGACCAGATGCTAAGGGTGCACCCGGTCTGCCATCCTGCTTGCTATGAGGTTTTAGAAATAACAATGTTATATTTACCAGGAGTACAAGTGTCCTGAAACTGTATCTTGGAACACGTATCATACATGTGATCATTTACATATTCATCTGAAAAAAAACCTTCTGAAATAATGAAAATTATAACTCAGCATAATGATGTGTATTTTAATAGGGTCCTAGAGCTTAAAAAGACCCTGTTGCCAATGGATAAAGATCAAGGGGGGGAAACTGAATTGTCTCAGGAAAACTCTTTCTCAATACATTAATGCCAACATGGAAACAGTTTACATCCATTATAAAAAACGTGCCCTCCTCGTGCAATAAGTCACGACCATGGACTTATTTTCGATTTTCCACTTATTATGCAAAGATAAGTTTACATTTTGCCTAAAAGCTGTGGTAATAACCACATAAAACACTTGTCATGTTCTGACCATTGCATAACGAGTTTGTAAAAGCTAGAGGATAAAGAGTTATGGTGGGATTGGGAACAGACTGCTGCAATTTCCCCTTCATTGGGGCATCCAAAAATTCAATTGTGTATCTCAAATCTTAAATACTGAAAATAATTTATTTTCAAAATGTCAATATTGCAAGGGACCGACCATGTGCATGGAAACCCAAGCGTTCAGCTTCAATTTTTTTTTTTTTTAAACTGCCTCGAATTTATAAGTGTTTGGGTAAATCAAAGTCTTGATAAGAGGTGAAGCAACAGGTTATCTTGTAACTGCATGAACCTGCTTTATGATAACTGCGGGAGTTTTCGTGATTTGGGTTATTTAAACTTAGTTGAAGGATATTCGTGTGGACTACAGGACCACTGACTCATTGTCCGCGAAATTGCTCTCCCTCCGTCACAGCAACACCGTTAAGTGAGGCCTTCCCCCGAGCCCCTGAGTGTTGGTGTTCGAGGCCCTCTTCAACCCGCAGGTTTTACCTACGCCTAACCCTTGGTGGTCCAGTGGACCTGTCTCCTTTTTCTCGCTCTGCTCCCACTCGTTTTTACCCTCTTCTCTTTTCTGCACTTTTCTGCTTGGATGTACTTTTCTGCTTTTTGCCTTATTCCTCTTTATTTCCTTCATTTCCTCTTATTCCTTTTTTCCCCCCTCTCCCGGCTACTCTCCCTGCCGCTGCTGCCCCTGCGGCCCCTCCCCCCCAGCACGACCAGCGCGACTGGACCAATCCAGCTCCCCTCCCCGCCGCCCAACCCTCCCCGACCTCTACTTAATGGCGGCTGCTGCGAGGCCGTGCAGCGGGCGGGTCGCTGGCACGCCGAAGGCGACCCAAAGGCAAGCCTGTCTGTGCATGTCCGTGACCAGCGCCAAGAACCCTGGCCCTCCGCGACACCAACTCTACGACTCAGCGACGCTCCATGCACTCAACCCAGGCCGCAACAACAACTGCAAGCTAGCATCACCAGCCGACACCCACGGACCCTTCAGCTGTCGACTCACCTACAGCACCGCCAAGAACACAGACCCAGCAAAACCCGCCCACAAGAACACTACCGAACCGAAGACCCTTCAATGCATCCTCCTCAACGTCCGCTCCCTCCACAAACATGCCACCGAAATCTGGGACCTCCTAGACAGCACCACACCAGACATAGCGTTCTTCACTGAAACCTGGACCAACACCACCTCGGGCCGGACATCGCCATCGCCATTCCCCAAGGATACAAGATCTCAAGGAAGGACAGTTCCAACCACCCGAGAGGAGGAATCGCCATTGTCCACAAGTCCACCCTCCACCTGAGCACACTCCTCGACGAGCCCACAGACCTGATGGAACACCTTCACTTCAATATACTGACCAGCCCTAACACCACCCTCTAAGGAACCCTCATCTACCAACCCCCTGGGACCCTTCGCCAACTCCATCACGGACATCATCTCCCCACAGGCCATCGCATCAACCGACTACACCCTGCTGGGAGACCTCAACTTCCACCTCGACAACCAACTGAACCCCAACACCACATTCCTCCTGGACAACCTCCACAACATTGGACTCTGCCAGATCGTGCCCAAACCCACTCACTCAGCAGGACACACCCTCGACCCCCTCTTCACATCTCAAAACTCCATCACCTTCAGCCACACCACCGAACTCCCATGGACTGACCATCGATGCGTCCACTTCACCTTCAGAACCCCCACCATCCACAGACACCAGCACCTGCTCCCACGAAGAAACTGGACCAGAATCATCGATGATCAGCTCACCTGCTCACTCAAACTCCACCCCAACCATCGCAGAAAACGACAACCCCAACACCACTGCCCGAACCCTGCACAGATGGATCTCCGACAGTGCCAACACCTTAGCCCCCCTCAAGAAAACCAACACCACCCACGCCAAGAAAGCCAGATGGTTTACCACCAAACTTCGTAAGTCCAGACGCACTTGCCACTGCCTCGAAAAGGCCTGGAGGAACACCAAATCCACAGAAGCCCACAACAACTTCAGAGCCGCCACCTACGCTCACCATCAACTCATCAGAAAAATGAGGAAAAAAGCGATTGAAGACAAAACCTCCACACACGCACACAACAGCAAAGGAGTTCACCAAAACCACCAGCGAATCTACTAACATCCCTCCCTCACAAGAACTTTGCGACAAACTCAGCACCTTTTTCCATCACAAAATCAAGAGCATCGACGACAACTTTGACAAAGACAACCAACACACTGAACCCTCAACAACCACCCCCGACACACGGAACACAGCGATTGACAACTGGACAGCCCTCACCACCGAAGACACACTGAAGGTTATAAAGTCAATCCACTCCAGGGCCCCCACGGACCCCTGCCCCCACCACATCTTCAACAGAGCTGCCAACAACATCGCACCCATGCTCCACCACACCATCAACCGCTCCCTGGCGTCTGCCTTGTTCCCAGATGACTGGAAACACGCCGAGGTCAACCCGGTCCTGAAGAAACCCTCGGTAGACCCTACCGACCTCAAAAACTACCAAACCATCTCCCTGCTCCATTTCCCAGTGAAAGTCATTGAGAAAGCTATCAACAGCCAACTCGCCACCTTCATAGAAGAGCACAACATCCTCGACTCCTCCCAATCTGGCTTCAGAAAAAACTACAGTACGGAAACCACCCTCTTCGCCGCAACAGACAACATCCACACCCTACTGGACACAGGAGAAACAGTAGCCCTCTTAGTGGTGGTCGACACAGTCTCTCAACACACCCTAATATGCAGACTCCACGACGCAGGAATCCGGGACAATGCCCTCGACTGGATCCGCTCCTTCCTCTCAGGCAGAACGCAGCGGGTCAGACTCCCCCCTTTCCTCTCGGACCCTACACCAACCACCTGCGGAGTCCCTCAGGGTTCCTCCCTCAGCCCTATGCTCCTCAATGTCTACATGGCTTTGCTATCCCAAAACGTCAGAACCTACGGACTCAACATTGTTTCATACGCAGATGACACCCAACTGATCCTCTCCCTATCCAACAAACCCAACACGGATTACCCTGGGTGTCTAGTCTTAAAAAATGTATAGGTTTGCTAGGCTTCCTTAGGTGCCGGTAGAGCTAGGGTCCAAAATCCTCAGCTAGGCACATTGCAAAAAAGGGGCAGTTTTCACTGGAAAAATGTGATGTGTCCACGTTGAGTTTTGGGCCATTTCCTGTCACAAGTACTAGGCCTAGGCACACAAGTGAGGTGCCATTATTATCAGAAAACTTTGAGGAATGCTGGGTGGATAGAAGTTTGTGGATCTGTGTAGATTCTAGAACTGTTAGACCTGGCACCATTGGCGTGGGTCTCCCTTCCATTTTTTGCTGTTGCCTCCTAGTTTTTGCTATGTCTTTGCTGGTCTAGATGCTTTGGGCACTTTGCCACTGCTGTTCAGTGCCAAAGTGCAAGTGCTCCCTGTGTAAATTATGGTTATTGATTAGTGACTCCATGATTGGTTATTTGATTTACTTGTCAGACCCTAGTACAGTGCACCATGTGTGCCCATGGCACGTAAATCAAATGCTGCTGGTGGGTTTGCAGCACTGATTGTGCCACCCACAGAAGCGGCCTGTAAAATGTGACTCAGGCCTGCCATTGCAGAGCCTGTGTGCAATCTGGGACTGCCATGTCGACTTGGCAAGTGCACACACTTGACAGTCCCTAAACCTTCCCTTTTCTACATGTTAGTCACCCCTAAGGTAGGCCCAAGGTACCCCTGTGGGGAGGTTGCATTGTTTGTGAAAGGTAGGACATGTCCTGATGTGTGTGGCATGTCCTGATAGTGAAAAACTGCCAATTTCATTTTTCACTATTGCAAGGCTATCTGTTCCCATAGGCCAGAATGGGCAGTTAGTTTAGAAACATAACTGGCCCTAGGAACAAGATAGGAAAATAAAGTTTAGTATGCCTGAACTCAGAATGTTAAAGTGCATCTTTTAGTGAGGGTGTTTTTTAAATTCTGTGTTTGAAAATACGACTTTTAGAAAGTGGGTGTTCTCTTGCCTAACCATCCAGTGCGCCTCTGCTAGGTTTATGTATTGCATGTCTGGCTTGTGAGTGACAGGAGCTGGGAGAGGGCTGTGGCTCCAGAAGTCTGAGGACTCAGGGCTGAATAGACCTAGGTTGAATTTAGAGTAGGGGGAGGAGATTTCCTTTTCACCTGAAAGGTCCTGGTCTGCCTTCAACAATGCTGTCTCCACCTCCTGCCGGGAAGCTGCACTAATGAGGACAGAACTGGTTTTGGCTGGGTACAGACAATCTCTGCCTTCATAGAACTAAGGATTTTGGCGTATAAAAAGGGGGCCCAGAACTTTAGATCACTTCTGGGAAATCAAGAGGAAATCTTTGCCAAGGAGAAGAGCCGGATAAGCTGAGGAGGAATACTGCCCCTGTGCTGTTTGCTGTCTGGGGTTGGCCTGCAGTGGCTGCTTGCTCCTAAGGAAAGAAGAAGGACTTTGTTGTTTGCTTTGTCACCTGCTTGAAAAAAAGATCTCCAATGGCCTGAAACTGAGCTTGCCTCCTGTTCTGAAGTCTCAGAGACACAAAGACTTCACCACCAGCATCCCTGAATTTCCTTGCTGGGAATTCTAACCTGCAAAGAGGTGCCTGCTGCTGTTTAGGACCTCTAGAGACTGTTTGTTGCTGGGAGCTGGAAGAATGACGCAACAAGAAGAAGAGTGTCTCATCCGCACCGATTCCAGGAGCATCACTAAGTCACGGGAAGAAGCGTTCTGTATCTGTACTTGGTTCCTACGCCTCGCCGAGCAACTAGAAAGAAGCACACTGCATACACACAGAGTCCCGACGCATCGCCGAGAAGACAGTCGCAGCACCTGCCGTGTGGCTGCAAACATGCATGCACCGTACCGGATCGCCGCATTATGCCGCCATTTTGTCCCATCGCTCCGGATTATCACATCCCATCGAGGCACCATCTTGTCGCATCGTAACTGGAACTCAGTAAGAAACTGACGCATCCCCTCCTCTCCGGTGAGGAACCGATGCATCGCCTCTCCTGTGCTGCAGCAAGGAACCGACTCATCACCTTTTTTGCAACCCTTTTGTATGTTTTGCAAGACGCATCTAAGGTACTTTGTTGGAAAAGTGTTGCATTTACAACTTGCATAGAACTGAACTATTTCTACCATTTTAAAGTCTTATTTTTAATACTGTATTGTGGATTTTTGTCGTTTGGTCTTGTTTAAATAAAGGTTACTTATTTTTCTAAACTGGTGTGGTGTCCATTTGTAGTGTTTTCACTGCGTTACTGTATGTGTTAACAAATGCTTTTCACACTGAGATAAGCCTGTCTGCTCGTGCCAAGCTACCAAGGGGGTGAGCAGGGGTTATTTCAGGAGTGTATCCCCCTTACCCTGACTAGAAGCAAGGGTCCCTATTTGGACAAAGGTACGTACCTCTGCCAACTAGAGACCCCCATTTCTAACAAGAACTTTCCATCACAGAAATGTGAGGAAAATGTGTTTATTTTACAAAGTTTGAGGTTTGCAATGGATTCTGGGTAACAGGACCTGGTGAGAGGTACACAAGTCACTCCATCTAGGATTCCCCTTGGTGTATAGTTTTCATAAATGTACAGGTTTGCTACGTTTCCCTAGGTGCTGGCTGCACTAGGGCCCAAAATCTACAGCCAGGCACATTGCGATACAAAATGTCAGTGCCTAGTGGGCTTTCTGCTGCCATTCCTGGGGGAAGAGGGGAGAACGGGGACTATGGCTATTTTTTTGGGGGGGGTGGAATGGGCAGTCCAGGCTCTACGCATACAAAAACGTAATCCCTGGTGCCTAGTGGGCTCTCTGCCCCATTCGGGGGGGGGGGGCAGATCAGGGGCTATCACCATCGGCCTCCTGGGAGGGCATAAACTGTATGTCATTTTTTGGGTGGGGGTATTGTCATGCCCATTCTGGGCAGCCCCCACCCCTATAATTTGGAAAAGCAATCCCTGGAGCCTAGTGGGCTTTTTGCCCCCCCCGTGAGGCAGATAAGGGCCTATTGCCCCCATCTGCCACCCAGGGGCTGTACCCATTAGAAAAACGAATCCCTGGTGCTTAGTGGGCTTTCTGCCACACACCCCTGGGGGCAGTTTAGGGGCTATTGCCCCCATCTGCCTCACAGGGGATGGGGGGGCAAATAGACTTTTGCCTTTATGGGGAGGGAGGCGGGGCATTGGTATGCCCATTCTGGCCAGCCCCCACTCCTGACCTAAAAAAATGAATCCCTGGCGTTTAGGGTGCATTATGCCCCCGGGGGCTACTGCAGAAAGTCTTAATATGCACTTTTTTATTGGGGGAGCAAGGGCCCTTTCCCATAGGGCCGCTTCCCTCTCCCTGGTGCCTAGTGGGTGGACCCCTGCTTGGGAGATCACCCTCCTGTGGCGATCCCCAAGCAGGGATCCACTAGGGAAAGGCATCATTGGAAAGGGGCGGTTGGGGAAGCTCTTGCCCACCTCCGGAGGAAAAATAAAAATAATCCGCTGTCTGCAGCAGTCATTGTGTGCACCTCCACACATGATGGAATGGTTCCGTCATGAGCACAGGAGATCTGGTGCTCATGAGCACTGAAGGGGTTAAGGTCACTTTGGTACCCAGATCCTCGTTGCAGTAGGGGGCCATTTACTGAGGAGTTGTAGGGGTGCTGAAGTCATTGCCAGTTGGGTTACAATTAGACACTTGACTTGTGTTGAGGGGAGGAAGAGCACTGGTACTGGGGGCATGGTTGGCGGGGACCCTGTACACTTCTGGTTGAGTGGCATCAGTATTAGGACAAGAGAGCGGGTCTCCATGTCATACTGGGCACTTTCCTACAATGTCCACAACAAAAATAAACAAAAAGAAACAAACAAGAATGATTCCTGACCCAACCACTAAATGGTGTAATAATGCAGAGCATGTGAAACCAGAAAACTCCTCGGGCTTCTCCCAATGGTAAGTAATCATTTAGTTTTCAGATTATACCTATCCCCTTACTAATATTGGTAAAGTAGAAAAGCCCGAAATCCCAATATCAGAGGAGGGGATCGTTGTGGCTATAATAAAACCCCAGGGGATAACTGCTTCTCAGTAGAATTTTATAAATGTGCCAAATCACAGGTGATACTTATATTGTGCTCTGTGTTCCAAGAAATACTTGAGGCAGGTTATCTCTGGAAAGACTTTACCGAAGCTGGTATCTCCCTGCTCCCTAAACCTTTTAGGGACCTCGTGGACTGTCAACTACAGGTCCATATTGGTCATTAATATTAAGATGGAAGTAACAATCATGGCATGGTCCTAGACAATTGTCTTAAAACGGTCATCAACTTGTTAATACCTTCCACTCAAATAGGGTTTGTACACGTCAAATACATAAATCAACAATTTTTTCTCTTCCCCAAACAATGGAAAGAATGTGAGGGCCTTGACAGGCTAATCATTCTATCATTGGATGATAAAAAGGCCTTTGACGGAGTGGAATTGGGGTAGAGGTTTAGAACTCCTGAACAGATGTGTCATTTTATTAGATTAGTTAAAAATATATGCCACATTCCCCCTGCATTGGTTACTTGTAGAGGTCATAACTCCCTTTCCCTCCCACTTTGCTGTTCACTGTGGCATAAGACAGGACAGGCCATAAGACATAACATGCAGATTAAAGGGATACGGACACATGCGAGAGAACAAAGCATTCTAGTATGCTGAGGATATTTTGCTCACATTATTTCGCCCACCAGAGTCGGCTACCACACTGATGAATCAAATTGAGCTCTTATTGAATTTCTCTGGGTATAAAATAAAACGCTCCAAATGTGAGTCTCTGCCACTTACCACCTCCCCCACCAGGGCTTTCCTGGGTTCCAAAAACATTTCGCTGGAAAAATGAGAATCTTAAATATTTAGTCATTCTTATTAACAGAAGATGGTCCCTGATAACATCCTCCTGCTTCTAGACAAAGGGGATTTCCAGAAATAGTCGGCTTTAAAACTTTCGTTGTGGAGCAGAGTGCCAATCACCAAAATGTAATGTATATAATAATATATAATTTAGCTCCCCACTTTAACTAGATCTTTGGGATGCTCACTGCTAATCTCTCGTCCAGTACTTAAAGATATTGTCAAACTGATTCTCAGATTCATATGGGGCGTCACAGAAACAAGACTATGGAGCTCTAAACTATACACTGCTACTACTAAGAGGGGGCTTCTCCTGCCCCATATGGAAAGCTACAGGTTGGCCCATCTACTGTATCGGTCTATTTGCACAGTTAAAACACACGTGGAAACACCTGACTGGGTAGTTATGGGGAACCATGCATTAGTAGTTAGGAGAGACCTGGCTACATATTACTCAAAAAGACCCCAGTACTTTGCAGTCTCAAATCCTATGATCTTGGCCTCTCACTATGTGAGAAAGAGAACACGCACATTTCTGAAAGTGCCTTAATACCTCAATCCGGACACCCCTCTATGGCACAATGCAGCACTTATTATAGACAAGGAAGAAATTAGGTAGGTTTTATGAAGAATTGCTCGACTCTTATGTCTAGATGACCTGATAACAGACAGATGCTTGAAAGCCCTCCCAGAACTCCAACAGGAATAAGATTTACCGCACTCTCGATACTGGAGATATGCACAATTATCACATGCTTTTCACAATCTCTAGGACTCCATAATAAAGTGTTGCCACGTTCACCTATAGTTCTCCATCTGTGGGTGTGGATGGCTCTGCAGCCATGAGGGGGACTTCATCCCACCACCAGCAGTGCACCAGGAGGTGCATTTGTGGAGTGGTGGAGAAAGGGAGCAGGGTCTCTGGTGACTTTTTTTTTTGGAAGAAGGCCGTGTGGCCCCACTTCCATGGGCTGTTTTGGGCCTCGGGTATCAGATACCCCAAGGCCAGCCCTTTTTTCAATGGGTATGGAGGCGGGCCGTGTGGCCCAGGCCGGCCTTTTAAAACAAATAAAAGGGGGGTGGGGGCAGAGTGGCCCTGCTCCCAGGCTGATTTCGGCCCTAGGGACCCCATCCCCAGGGCCCGGCCTCTTTTTTAATTAAATAATATTAATAAGAGTGGGAGGGGGCCATGCGGCTCCCCTCCTGGGCCTATTCAAGTGCAGCGCATTTATGTGAAAACCGCAGTGGCTGCAAGCTGCAGCTCCAGGTTTTTACAGTGCAGGCGGCAACCTGCCTGCACTTTCAAAGGGGTTTAGAGATCCCCTTGCAGCGGGGTGCAGTCAGTGACAAGCCGCATGCAAATGAGGGAAAGCTCCCTTGAAGTTAGTGATGGCACTGTATGTGCGCCAGTGCTATCAGTATTACAGAAGGGGCCGCCCAAGTGTCTACGGCCCCTCCTGTAATACCAAAGTGCCTTGGGGGTGCCCAAAGAAGGCGCAAACTCCCAGTGCGCCCTCAGGGCACATTGTGTAATACGGCCCTAAGTCTTACTTACCATGTCGTCTCTGGATTGGGACATGAAAATCTCCAAGCCACATTTCTTAAATATGTTCCATCTCACACCTTTGACTTTGTGTCATTCCTCATTTCGAAAAAGTGACAGCGAGTGGCTGTACCTTCTGTTTTTTGGGCTGACAAACACTGGAATGGCCGTCCTCTCTCAATTAAACCAATTAGCAATTTTTGCAAATCAGGAACCCTTTGAGTCACTGGAGTCAGATTCTGCCCATGAGTAATATCAGTTTCAGTGTGATTATGCCCTGATGGGTAGCATTTGTTTGGCACTGGTAACTGACACTAGCAGTTATTGCAAAGTCTGGGAAAAACAAAATGGAAGAATCAGTAAATTGTATAATGTTTACTTGCTAATATGACCTTTACCTCTGCCCTGTGTTTATAACCCATGCATCATAGATAGGCAGTCCTGTTTAAGAGTTCCTCTGTGCCAGAGTGTGTTTGTGGGTTTTTATTTCAACTGCAACCCACTGCCACACCCTTTAAAATCTATTCTCCTTCTTCCACCTTGAAGCAAATGGTCTTTCCATTGCATCTCTCTAATTCTTGGGAGCACGGTGCAGCAGTACTTGACTGCAAATTGACCAGGACTCAAGGAGTCATCTGCTCTGAAGGTCAAGGACCAATAGCAAAGGTATAGGATTGATTTAGCAAGCTGTGAGACATATTTGCTGAGTTTTGCACACACTTAGCAGTTAACTGTAGAGTTCCTTTCCTGGATATAAATCCACACCTCTCTCCCCATTACTACCAGTGTCAAGTCAAACTGTGGCTCAGACTCTCAAGCAGAAAGAGGAGGAAGAGGAGGGCCAGGCCCTTGACTGCCAACAAAAAAATTCTGGCCCAAAGTTTTAAGACAGCCCTTACTTAGTAAGAAAACTTACTTCTCGAATATGTTGTTTCTGAGAGGCACTGCACAAGCGGATTTCAGTTAGTTCACTGCACAAGCGAATTTCAGTTAGTACAAATTCTCAACTGCAGACTTTCAGGACTACTGAGTTCAGTGGGCTCAATTATTAGTTTAGGGTACTAGACATAGCCAGATTAAGGAGATACTTATCGTGGTCCTGAAAGTGTTAACAATATACCTTGGAAAATAATGTGTCTAGTGTTATTAGAAGAAAAACCTTTCACTTAGTTACTTAGCTCTAAAATTGTGTAACTCCTTGCCCCTTCAGATTTAGCAGGCCCCATTGGAATCACTTGAAAACCTGGCTATTTAGTTTGGGGTGATTTCCCATTACATTTTATGTGCTTTGGTTCCTTGAGAGTTGGACTTCAGAAGGCTGTTCCGGAGCTGAAGTAGCCACGCACTTTGTAGGTTGAAAAAAAAAAAAGGATAAACCCCAAGAATCTCATTTTTATTTTACCTCATGACTGCCCTATACACTTTATGTCATATAGTGTGTGCATGTACTTAGGACAAATATTCATTCACGTCATGGGTTGAAGACAAATAGGTCACAAAAAGTGTCACTCCAAATGGCTGTACAAGTTCTTTGCACCCATTGGAGAAAGTGTCTGGCACATGAATGAGCTGATACTCAGACAATTCAGTCCAACATTCTCAACCATCAATAGTAAAACCGGAAGATATCCTTCACACAGGTTCAAAGGACTTGGTTCAGTTGTCCTGAGTGGTATGTTATCTGCAAAGGGGGCTGCATGAAAGTTGAAAAGATGGTCAGCCTTCCTTTAAAAATCAATTGTTCAAGATCAATTATTTAATGTAAAGTATTGGCTATCCTAAAGGTAGACACAATAGTGGTTATTTAACCCTTCTTAGTATACCAAAATAGGGATTGACAGGCCACTTTTTATATAAAGAGGGAGAAAGATAAAATATACCAGACCATCATACACCATCCCTAGAAAAAAACTATTTGCAACACTTTTCCAGTTTATGTGGTGTAGTTTGGGTTTTCTTTTTTTTTTTTTTATAGATACCCCTTTTAATCAAAAGTGTGGCATGCTTCACCATAAGGTTCCTCTCATATAGAACTGGGGGAAGTATACTGTGATTTTTTAGACCTCGCCCCAAGTCTCGCCTATGTCATGCATAAATTACGAAAGTAGCCCAATGCCAAAACTAATCTTATACTACCCTCCAGAAGGCCACCCAGAAATTATGCATTTCACTGTCAGTCCATCAGGTAGGGTGGGCCATTTTGTTCTTAACTGATGAGCGATTATAGAGGTTCCTGTGTTATTACAGGATGTCTGGAATTTTTGGGAATTGCACCTGAAAGACTTGGCGGTGCTAAAACTTTCAGAAAGGGAAAATTTATGTACTCTTCCCTTAATGACGGATTTCAGAGATACAATTTTCTATGAAGGACCCAAAGTCTTCATCCAGACATTAGCCTGAAACAAATGCTATTTTTATGTCTATTTCAAAATGGAAAACATTTTGCTCACAGATCAATGGTTAGAGAGCTTGGATCTTAAAGATGCTTGCTTACCAATCCCTAGTCTCTTCTCATGACAGAGTCCTACAATTCTAGTGGGGAGGGGACCAAGTGTTAAGGTTCTCCATCCTTGGTTTTGACCTTCTGTTGGTGATGTGATGTGTCACAACCTACCTAAAACAGAGACCGAAACCTTGTGGGCAAACTTTATCTGAATAATTGTATAGTTTGACAACACGAGTTTCTTCTCTTTGGACAAGTACTCTCTGAAATATATTGGGTGGATGGTGTGGTGATATTTCCATTGAAGAGCAATGGTTCTTGGAAGAAAGGTATGTTATTTGGTGGGCATATATCACTCAGACAAGGAGAGACTTCAGTGTCTGGTTGACTGGGGAAATAACTTTGCACTACTTCCTTGATCAGGTAAAATACTTATGCATTTGTGAATAATGTAACCAAATGGAGGTTTCAATTGGGGACTGATGGAGTATGGATTCTAAAATAGTCAAAACAAAAATAAACAAAATGTCTCAAAGGCCTGTTTATTGCACCTACTTCCTCAGTTTTTCAGCTGATGAGCTTTGCATTCCCAAGTTGGACTTTATCCACTCTTTCAGGACTCATTAAGTTGGGACATTTCCTATCGCAGTGGAGCATCCTGGGTGTTGTGGGCAAGGATGCACTGTTCATCAATGTTGTGCTTGTCCCTCCATGCAGGGTCACCCCCAAATGTTTTGCCTTCACCTCACCAATTTCGTGGACAAAATTCTGTTGGCTTTTAGGCCTCTGCAAACTTAACCACTGTAACCAGTGCTAAAATGCTTGTGCATGGTAAAATTATCTTCCACCCAATTGACCTATTTAATTAACTTGTGAGTCCCTAGTAAAATTGTACTATATGCACCCAGGGCATTTAAAGTAAACGCTACTAGTGGGCCTGCAGCACTCATTGTACCACCGCCTTAAGTAGCATTTTTAAACATGTCTCATACCGGTCATTGCAGCCTGTGTGTGCAGTTTTAAATTAACATTTCTACCTGGCAAAATAAACCTTTTGCCAAGTCAAAACATTCCTTTTCAATACATGCAAGTCACCCCTAGAGTTGACGCTAAATAGCCCACATGGAAATGTGCTTTGTATTAAAAAAGTTAGACATGTACATTTAAGTTTTACATGTCCTGGTAGTCCAAAAACACTTACATTTGTTTTTCACTCCCTTAGGGTCAGTTCTCTCACAGGAGAGCATGGAGTTACCATATTACATTTAATAAGTGATATCTTTTGATTGGGAGCAGGGAGGAAAAACATGTTTGGTGTCTGAGGAATTGTAATTTAAAATCCTCTTTAATGGTAAAGTCGGTTTTTAAACCACAGTTCTGAAACTTACATTTTAAGAAAGTTGCCATTTTCTTGTCCCAACCATTTGGTACCTGCAGCTTGTTTCTGGGTCATGTGACTAGATGCCGTTGGCAGTTTGCCTTTCGGTATTGCTCCTCAACAGTATCACAAAGGAGGATCTAGGAGTTGGCAGTATATGCGATCTTAGACTTGATAGGGGGCAAGTGGTCACCTATCAC